>NW_026635704.1:13167500-14572500 GCF_028554395.1 Pezoporus wallicus
GTAAAATGCTAAAGAAATATAGTTTATTACTGTCTTTTTTCCAATATCATGCAACAGTCAAATAAATTCTTAGAAAATCTAGAAACAGTATTGGGAGGTAAGGATTTTTTAGGATAAGACTAATGTTAATTACTAGAATTAGAAATTTATGGTATCGCTACTATTTCAAAGCAACAAGAAAGTCAAAGTATTAGCGTATCTGTTAATTCTTTGACTAATAACTTATAAAGTGTTTAGCAAAAGCACAAGTCTGTATATACAGATCTCTGAATTTAAAGATTTGCACATCTGCACTTCAGAAATATATTACGATGTGTTGAATAACAAATACTAATGAGGACAAATTTTCAGATTTCATGATAGCTGTGGTCATTCAAAATGTCTTGCTCAATCTTCAAAACCACAGTAATTGTTTTTACAGTTAGTTCAATTGAAAGTACAATAATCACATTAGCAGCAGAAAATAACAGCAAATGTGCTTGTTCTGAGGTTAAGAAAACAAGGCACAACATAATCCTCCCGAATGTGATCCAACACTCACTATAAATTGCTATGTCAAAGAATTTTTATCTGTGTGTTTAATACAGCACATATCAGCACTGAACCAAATGGCAATATGATAGTTTGGGGACTGTACCGTCTCTGTAGAACATAAGGTAATGAGCAACTATAAGAGTAGTTACAAATAGCAGTGATAAAATATGCTCATAAGGTATAACTTCACCATTATACATGTAAATTTCACCACATTTAGTAGCAGGCACATTAGTAAAACAAAAGTCACACCTTGTATTTATCTGTGTTGTTACATTCTCCTGTGAGAAGACAGAATCTAGAAGGTCTGCAAATCACACATGCTGAGTGTTCTTTCAAGAACCGGGCATGAAGATTCTTCAGCTTTGCATCCTATTCTGCCCTGATCATTTATAGACAGCTTCTATCCCTCAGAGCAATGCAAGAGTTGCCCCACAAAATTTCTTTCCATCTGGATCTGTGCTGAAGCTGTTTCTTATGCAGATTCTCCCACATCAGGACCATTCTTCAACTCCATTCCCCTTCACTTTTTAACTTAATAATGAAGAATGACATAAAAATGACTAGGTAATAACAACATGAGTATTCAAAGGTTGACAGCATGTGCCTCCATTCCAGCTATAGGTCTAGATGGAGAGTTGTTCTCACAGAGACTAGCAATGTGTTCCAGTAAAATCTCAAACAGGGTCTCAGGCATGTAGTGTAATATTTCTACTTACATTTAACCACCAAAAGCTTGGCAGAATCTCATAACTCAAATATTTATAAATATAATTTAAAAAAATACTGTTAAGAGCTCTGAAATTCATGCAATACCCATAACTCTATATGTAAAAGAGATGGAAGCAGAGACAAGACAGGATGAAATGGGACACATCAAGAAAAATGAATCTTGATATCCTGAAGAAGGAGATAAGAAAGGTACCTCACTAAATTATCCCTACAGCTATTTTTGAAGTTAAGGTGAAGATAAGTGAGTCAACATACTGGCAAATATTTTTACCTCAGAAATAATTTAACATAACGAAGGAGTCAAATACAGTATTTTGAAAGGGCTACTATGCATTTAAAAGGAATAAATTGTCAATATCTCTATTTTTAAAAAGCCCATGTTCTTATTGTTGCCATTTTGCTTTCTTTCATACCCTGATTAGTACAGATTTTATGAAAACAAACAAAAAAAACCTAACACATTGAAAATAGGAAGTAAAAATGAATGCTAAAGAAAATGTAACTGAGTAGCTTACTTTATCTAAACTACTCTGAGCTAAGAAAAGTATATGATAGGCACAGATGTAAAGAACACAAGATTAAAAGTTAATCTATTAATTATTTTTAACACAGCTACAATTGAAAAAAACTTGATCTGGGAATGTCTCCCCAGTGAAGAAATACTTTAATGCTATCATTTTCATGTGAAAACAAACACAATTATACACGAAGCATTAGGCAATTAATCCATTTTCTTAGGAGAAAAGTTCAAATATTAAGATAACACAGAAAAGGAATTAAGTATTCACATGTGATTTCTCAGAAGATTTTGTGGTTACTACCACAGTGTATTTTATAATTCTATTTCCAATAGCTCTGATTTCTCAGTTATATTTACACAGTCTCTGGCTCCCATCTGGCTGAATCAACCACAACAACTAAGATCCAGGTGAGGGTCTTGTTAAGAGGTAGCGCCAAGCATTTCAGAAACAGCTTTATCCAAAAGACTAAAGTTTTACTGCTACTCTATCAAGCATCAGTTCATAGAGCAACTATCCAACTACTCTATCTTTTACTGCTGCTCTATCAAGAAGGTTGCATGCACCGAGCACTATTCTTGTACTTAAGTGATTAAAGAGGAATGGATATTTATTGATGTCAATCTTAAGTAAAAAAATATATGAGATTTATTTGTTACTGAGCACTTGGCGAAATAGAAAAAAAAGATTTTCAAGTTAGAAGAAATTAAAAAATGAATGAAAAATGAAAAGTGTCAAAGCAAATGAACAATTTTAAAATTTTCCTAGAATGACTTCTTTATCCACAGAAAGAAAGAAATCTATTACAGGAAAATATCATTTAATTGGAAATACTTGCACATGGACATGAAGACACTAATTGTTTCAAACTTTTGATAAAACTGGTATCCTTTTAAGACCTAAAAAGAGCCAGAGCTAACCAAATAATAGTTTCACTTCTAACATAGAGAACCCCAGCTCTGGTAATACTCACTTATGAATCTTCCATTTTTTTCTTTCTAATCTGTAATAATTCTCCATATGTTTTTTCTTCCTGATTTAACTTTTTCTCATATTCTGCTAGCTTATCTTTAAGATGATTAAACACCATCTGAACATTTTGTTCCTTAATCACCACAGTACTTGACATTTGCCTTTGAAAGAAATAAAAAGAATTCAATGAAGTAATCAAGATCTTCTACTATATTATGCTTTAGTCTTAATTTACAGGTTTCATTTTTAATTTTATAATAGCGTCTTCTTGCAAATAATAATACTTTTTATAAAAAACATATATGATGGAGCTTATCATGAATGTTTAGATCACTTCAAGACATTGCCTATCAATCCGTATCTAATGTGTCTATTGAAATACATAATTCTCACTTTTTTAAAAAACGGTTTGCATGTCTAAAATAACTTTCTAAAGAATGGACTGGTTCACTCACACATGTGAAGTATCTACATGAATATGATATTCTGAGACACAGAATTAGTCCATAACCAGTGATGTATTTGGTAACTACTATTTTGTTATTTATTGGGACTGGAAGTGGGAGCTTCGTACCATTTGTGTAATATTTTGTTTCTGGAAGTTAAGAGGGGTTTTTTTTGGATGATTTTTAGACTTTAGAGTTCTTTCTGTTAGGTGGAAGCTCTAACAGCAGGTTCTCAAGACAAATGCAAAGTTCTCATTAGTGTCTGTTTTAGGTCTAGAAGTTGGACAATTTGCAAGAAAATTCCTTTCTGAAAGAGATGGACTTCATAGCTGTAAAAACAACGAATTACTGGAACTAACTTTCAGTACCACTTTGTGTTGATATTATCTTTTTCTTTGACTATAACATGTCACTGATAGGAAACTACTGACTACTGGCTAAAGAGCTGTGGAAAATGAGAAAAGATTTTCAGTCGTGGAAACATGTCTTTCATATTTGAAATTCAGTAAGTTCCATTGTACATTGGGTCCTTCCAAATCATTCGGTTTGAATTGAGAGTTAGGAAAAAAAAACCCACATATCTAGTGCCACGTATCCAGATAAAAAAATTACATTGAAAAAAATATTTTTTCCCCCATCAAGAATTTCATGGTGTAATCTCTCAAAGACCTTTCAACACCAACAGTACATAACTGAATGAGATCACAGAAAGGGATCTGTAGTATCATGATGCAAAGATGACTTTTTCACTGTTTAGTCACCCTTTAGAATGCAACAATCCAACCTGCTTTCTCCTTGATATTGCACAGCGGGTTCACCTTTATCCTTGAAGAGTAAGCCTGCTGTGCAATCAGCATATACAGCCCTCCAAGGCAGCCTGCATTATCGGTTGAATAGAGCCCTTTGAGACTATCTTTAGGACTCATCAGTCACAGTAAGCGTAGGTCCACAGTTCTTAAACCAGAAAAAAGAGTGCTTGGAATCCTCCATTAATTAAGGATGCAACTGACCATGAATGTTATCAGATTTCCAAAAGCAATTCTGATGCCCGAAATTCAATTTGGGAGGCAGACAATTTATAGTTAATATCTTCTACAGATATGTTAAAACTACAAGCAGTGATCAGACAAAAATACTTTCAAATATTGATGAAAAGTGCATTACATTTCCTAAAAATAATATTTTAAAATAATAAAACTATCTTTAGCAATAGTAATAAAGTCAAATTACTAAATTACTTTGGTAAAAGTAATAAACTATCCTGTAAAATTCATATACTAGATAGGTCTTACCGCAAATCAGCAAAATATCGTTATACCTTTTCCATCTGTACTTGTTTCATATCACATAACTCACGTATTCCTTTAATTCCATGTTGTAAATTTTCCAGTGTGAGAATTTTCAGCAATCTGACTGGATACAGATGAAAATTTTTCCTAGGATTTAAAAAAAAAAACCAAACATAGCATGTTAATTAGGCAGGGCTAGATTTCCAAATTCTGACATTTAAGAACTTGATTATGAGCAACAATTCATGAATTTTTTATATCCAAAGAAAGAGAACTTGTTTTAGAGGGTGCACGAGAAGCTTTTAGTGCAACTGGAAGAATTCCATTTCTGTAAGATCATGGTGTTGCACATCCAGCTATAGTTCTCTAACTTACTGCACAATTCTTCTACTATTTATCCACAAGCTTTTTTATGGCACTTTTAGTTTTGCAGTTGCCTTTTTTTTATTGATGTATGCAAATTTGTAGGTCATCATCTTCATAAAATACATTTCTCTTCTTATTTTTGCTTTTATACATAAAAGTCTTGCAAATAAGCACCGACTTGCACAGCGAAAACTTTATTAATGATAGCGAAAAGTAACAATTTTTGCATATGATCTAAGTCTAGGCATATTCATTTCAGTGTATGCAGAGTCAGTGTCTTAATTGGAAGTTTTTTCTGCTAGACCACCAAAAATGGTACTTACAAAATATAATACTGGTTTAGGCAGATACCTAAAAAACTGAACTTTCAGGAAGAATCAGTATTTTTATTTGCAATTCTGCAGGTAGAATATGGCTTACCCGTTATGTCTAAAAACTGGCATTTTTCATTTAGTTCCCTACAGAAAGAGTTGTCCTCTTTTAGATGTCAAGTTTTTCATACCACAGTTGTCCTGAACTCCGGACAGCAGAGGATTAAAACACAGAGAATGACTCCTGAACACCTGCCTACTTTCCTCAGCCACAAGTACACAACTCAAAAAACTGCTGAAAACCTTTATATTAAAATGGTTTTCACTAAACTTCCCATTCTACAGAATAAAGATTAAATTGCAGTGTCTTTTTCATACCTGTGACTGACAGTCATGGGACCCAAAAAATATAAAGATTCATGACACAAGCAAGCTGTTCCTACAGGAACAACTGTATCTGGTAAACAAAACTGCAGCTTCCCGGCAATGAACAAGAGAAACATAAAACACTGTAGCAGTTCAATAGTAATAAAAGGGTGTGAGTCTTCTCTTTGGGTGGTATTTCTAAAGTGGTCTTGCTGCATTAGATTTTTTAACCCATACTAATGGGCTGTAAGCAGCTATGTAAATGGATTAAATTAAGAGGGAGGAAAATACGTTTTGATTATGCTTATATACGCATATATACACACATCATTTAAGTGCACACATGTATAAATACCACAAGACCACACAGTTCAGTAGGCAAAGAATGCACCACAATAGATAAATAGAGAACAGTATTTTAAAAATTTCTTCTTTAGATTCTGCCCCATTTTTCTGAAGCAGCAACTTGAAGCATCATCTGATGGTCTTCTCTCTGGTGAAAGAAGCGCGTCTTAGAGGTGTGCCTAAAAGATAGCTATAACAAAAATGAGGTATCAAAGCTTCTGTAAGAGGTGTTAACACAGATATGAAGGTGTGCAAGGTACCTCAAGAACATGACTTTTTTAAGGCCTACAAACTTTGTAAAAGTGTAGTATGTATCTGTATAGAATTGATGAAATTTCAGGTTTCTTGCAGGAACACAGAATCATTAGAAAGAAAATTAATATAAGGTAATTAATGCAAATTCTGATGCAACTGAGTGGCCCATAGAGAGTCTCAAACCTCTAAGGAAAAAACAGTATTAATTTTAGTTCTCACTACCAGGTGAAATTGGAGAAATGTGATAGCCTGTGATATACAGGCTGTCTGAATGGTCTGTCTTGGCCTTAAACTTAACAAATAATGAAATCTGAGATGATCAAGATACCAGGGGCAGACATAAACATACACAAAGAAGTCATAACAGTCATAACATGCAGAATCAGGTTCACATTTATGAGCTATGTTAGAACAAAACTGCCAAAGAAGAAGAATTTTGTCTCTTCCTTTAGGTCATTTTAACCAAGGCAGATAAAAGCTGAAAATGCTGGCTTCCAAGCATATGAAATACTAGCCACTGAGTCAGTGCAAGCTGGTACCTATTATAGAAGACATAGAATTTGCAGTCAGGTTTTAGGAAAAAAAATCCAACCAAAAGCAAACGAAAGATGGTGAGATACTCTACATTCTGTGATCCAAATATCAGTAGACTGGGTATCTGCTCCTTCTAGGTTGCTGTACGGGACAACAGTTCAGTATCTTGCCTAAGCTGATTGAGTCCCTTGGCACTTGGTCGTTCAGCTGTTCAATACATGAGCACTATTATTGATTCTTCTTAGTTGCTGAACAGAACTACTGGTGTACTATGGGATAGAAACCATTTTATCTAAGTATCTAGCTTTTAGACATGTCAGCAGACTAAACTAAGTCGCTTCGACTTCAACAGTGAGACGCACTAGCCTCCAGTGTATGATCCTAAAATAGGTAAGCTATGAAGAACTGGGTGAATTGCTTGATCATTTGGAAGTTGAAGACTCTACTCCTGCATCAAGAATACTATGGAATAATAGCCATTTTTTCCATGACATCATTTAAGCTACTCACTGGACAAGCTTTAAACAAGCCAATGTGTGGTGGTTTAAACCCAGCCAGACAGCTTGTTCACTCACTTCCTCCCCTTCTTGCCCTCCCCCTACTCCCAGAGGGATGGAGAGGAGAATCGAAAAGAATGCAACTCCCACAGGTTGAGATAAGAACAGTTTAGTAACTGAGGTATAACACAAATCACTACTGCTACCACCAATGATAATAATGATAAAGGAAATAACAAGAGAAGAGAATACAACACCTCACCACCAGCCAACTGATAACTCGCCCCCCCCCAGCCCAACCAGGCACCGACCAATACCTCCTCCAACCCTGCAGTCTACCAGCCCTTCCGGGTAACTCTCCGTTATATCCTGGGCATGATGTGCTGTGGTATGGAATACCTCCTTGGCTAGCCTGGGTCAGGCATCCCGTCTCTGCTTCCTCATGGCTTCCCCTCCTCCCTGGCAGAGGACGAGCCTCACAAAGTCCTTGGTCAGGGTAAACATCACTTAGCAACAACCAAAAACATCGGTATCACCAGCACTGTTTCCAGGCTGGAAGTCAAAACACAGCACTGCACCAGATACCAAGAAGGAGAAAACTGACTGCTATTGCTGAACCCAGGGCACAATGTCATGTGACAGCACTAAAATGTCTGAATATAAGTTTACATAACTTCTCCTTAAAAAAAATCATGATTAACAGAATCATGTAGTGTGACCTTACACAGCTAGAAAGATGAGTAATTATTAAAAATAAGACAGCCCATTTTATAAAGTCCCCCTTTTACAAAATGTCAATTGTTATGATCAAGGAACTGCATTAAGCTCTAAGAACACAGCATTTAATGCATCCAGGTATTGTTACCAGTTCAGAGCTCTAAGTATCTCATAAAATAGGCTTTGTATGCTGTGTTATTTCACTTAACCAGAACACTCCTCTAGTACTCCTCCAGAACACCAAATCAAATATTGCTCAAGTAATTAATGGATAGAGTTATTTAGTTACTAGGAAAGGTAGCATTTAAAATAATAATGAAAATTACAGGAAATAAATGCACTGAAAAACACTGTAGAATTACTGATTATGATGTACTCATCAGTCATTTTCACATGTTCTAAGATCTACTGGTAACCTGCAGTTTGGTAGAGAACAATCTTTAAGAGAAAGGGATATAAAAACTGTCCTGCCAAACCTGTCTGTATCAATGAGTTTCCCAAAGCTTAATTTAAGATTCTGTTATATGTGTAAATCTCAATAGAGATTACTGGGCTCATAAAAGCTACTCTGAACGATATGAAAACATTTCTTTCATTTTTTTTAATCTATATGACTCATCTTCAATGCCATAATACCTATCTTAAGTTTATACAATATGCAAGTGAAAGAATAATAAAAATTAACTGAATCTTAGAAAGAAAATATTTGTTTCTTCTAACGCTTATAACCATGTTTATATAAAGCACAGGGTTCAGTATTGAAATTCAGTAATTCCCTTTGGTGGATTATAGAGTTTAGTAACTGATACAGCATATATAAGCCATCATTTACAAAAAGATGCCATCTGCTGAGCAAACATGCAATCAGCAGGCACTTCCTATTATACTAGAATCTTTTTTGTCCTTTATTGATTTTCTCCATTGCATTTCTAAAGCCCCTTAAGCAATCTGAATCAGTGTAGCAAATGAAGAAAGCAAAGGACTCCTCAATGACCCCAATATCAATTCTGCTTTGTATTTTACACTGTCTCAAGGCTATGGACCTCATAGGTTAGTTTGAGCAAGAGACAGAAAATAGTACATACAATATATGTATGTACATAGTTCCAAGGCAACTGTGTAGAAATGACAGCCTAACCTTTGAGATTAAACATACTTAAAAAAAGCCATACAAGCATTACATTATTCACCTGTGTATCACTTAATAGTTGCTGCATAATAGTTCTTTTTTCTTTCAGTTTGCTCCTGCTGCTTATCTAGCTCTTGTATTCTCTGATTCAAATAGGAGAGCTTATGGAGAGTTTACGAATCAATAGACATGTTAGTATTCAAAAGTTATTGTCCCACATTCTACAGAAACAAGAAAATATATTAGTTACTAAATATTAAACAGTTACCTTTCCCTTTCCATACCCATTTTTCTGTTATGTGGGTTTCTGTACTCTCTGCTTTGAATGAAAAAATGCACATGTAAAATATAAAATATCTCTGCTACTTCATACAATGTTTACCATAATACAGCAGAAAAAAAAAGAGTCTTACTCTGCTCCCCACGTTTCTTTACTTTCTTTCTGCCAAGGAAGGTACAAATAAAGTTCTGAAATCAAAATACATATTTGGAATAGCTTCTATGGAGTTTGTATAAAGGGAAAAATAAATGTTTATAACTCATTATCACTAACTCCTGAAAAATATAGCTAAGGACAGATAACAAGAAGAAGAAGAAGAAAGAAATAATTAGCACCTCAAGGTAAAGTTCTTGACTATGGCAGTAACTTTTTTTGCATCATTAGTGTGAGCACCAATTATTATATAATAATTATTAATACATGTAACAAGGTAAACTTTACTAAATATGCTTATATAAATGGTATAATAGTTACATTATCCGAAGTCTGAAATTCCAGTCACACTATATAACAAAGATTATTAAAATAGGCATTAATATTACCATTCCAAAGGTATAATTTAAACTTTTAATCAATGAGAAAGTTCTTCCTTGAAGTTAGAATATCTTTTGCATATCATTCACACAGGAATCTGTTCATGGAAACTCTGTTTCCAAGCTGTTAAAAGAGAAGTGAATACACAGCTATAGGCCATGATGTATAACTTATACCACACCTCCCTAGATTTCCAGGAAACTAATGATGTGATCTTTGTCACATTGTTTCTACTTAGTTTTAGTTGGGGAAGGGATAACAACATTAGTCACTGCCATTAATGTGTTGTTTTGAAAATACTATTAGCTGGTAGAGGAATCTTTTTTTTTTTTTTAATTTTTCATTTTGACGTATTAAACCTGCATCAAAAATAAACTATCAGATAATCCATTATCTGAACTCAATTTATTCAACATCCTCCATCTCTCCTCCAAAAATGGGGAAGTACTGCTACATGCATACTACATCATGAGCCCTTCAAATCCCGCATTCTCCAGAAAATACAGCCCTTCTCCAGCATTAAAAAACTGGAGAAGACATCATCTCCCATGACAAGCTATTTACTAGTCGTCAAACAGCAGAACAATGAACCTAAAGACTGATTCTGCAACAAAAACTTCTTTTCACTGAGGCAGCAGAAATTCTTTTATCTGGGTTTTGAGTTAAAATAAAAAATCCTATGTCTAAACTGAATAGGCTCAAAGTTGTTGATCTTACTTGAATGTAAGAATTGTTCCATAACAAGTATATGGCTTATTGAAAACTCCTTGACTTAATTCTGGACACAAGCCATCAATAGTTAGTTTTGTTTCCTATTGATTTGGAAACAAAAATGAAGGCATTTTGCTCTTCCTTTTCTGGCATTAAGGTCTAGCAAAAATGCCCTCCTCTTTTAAACACTTAACAATTACTTCTTTCACAATGATTACTGTATTTTCAGCCCTCATCCTTAAGATACTTATTTCCTTTGCCATAAAACAGAAAAGGAGGGAAGCTTCAAAACTTCCCCAGACTGTAAAGCTGCTTGTATCAGTGAACAATGCATGCCCACCTATTCATACACTGTGTGGCAGCTCACATTTGGAAGGACTTGTCTGCCAGGATTTGCACATATTTCATAGTGAAATAGAGAACAAAGGCTTTGAGCAGTACACAAGGCTTAATTTAAGCGTAATGATAGAAGGACAGGCCCCAGTCTCAGTGTTGCTGGTTGGACAATTACCAGTGTGAAAGCCAAACTCTGTTTAACTTGTAATAAAAGACAGAAAACAATTTAAATTTTCCCCAGGTTTCCAGTCATTTTCAGAGTCAAAAAAGAAAAGTAATAAGAACCTGCTCAAGAAAAAGACATACAAAAAAGTATAAAGTGAAGGTATGGAAATGCTCTTAATTAAAGAATAATAGGAAGAAGAAGAAGAAGAAGAAAAGAAAAAAGAAGAAGAAGAAGAAGAAAAGAAGAAGAAGAAGAAGAAGAAGAAGAAGAAGAAGAAGAAGAAGAAGAAGAAGAAGAAGAAGAAGAAGAAGAAGAAGAAGAAGAAGAAGAAGAAAAGAAAAAGAAGAAGAAGAAGAAGAAGAAGAAGAAGAAGAAGAAGAAGAAGAAGAAAAGAAGAAGAAGAAGAAGAAGAAGAAGAAGAAGAAGAAGAAGAAGAAGAAGAAGAAGAAGAAGAAGAAGAAGAAGAAAAAGAAGAAGAAGAAGAAGAAGAAGAAGAAGAAGGAAGAAGAAGAAGAAGAAGAAGAAGAAGAAAGAAGAAAAGAAACACACACCCACACCCACCCATGAAAAATTACATCCCAAAGAGTTCTGCAAAGAAAGACGAAATGGTTCTCTTTGAGGGTTTTGCTTCAGTATAGTGGATAGACATTGCATCTTGCACTAAACTATGGTTGAGATTTCGAAGATTCCCATATCATTTGAGAACAATAAGGTCTGTTTCTACAGATGTTGACATGTTAGAGAGACATGCAACTGTCGGCATTGCTTAAGGAGATGATTGTTTACCTACCTAAGGTCTCATGTTTGTAGGACTACTAGTCAGCTGATCTACATACTGCCAGGTATATTCCAAAACCATTTATCATTGTAATACCTTGTTTTCAAACAGTAATTTAGTTAGGAAATATTGTCAACTTTTCCCTCTGTCTTCTATTGCCACTGTTGTAGCTCTCCACATAAGCGAAACATTCAAACACCTCAAAGATCAGCAGATCTAAAAGAGGAAACTTTAACAATGAAATAAATGTTTCTCAGTCATACAAGTTTAGTTTGTATTCCTATTACTCTTTTGAGAAGATTATTTTTCAAAAAAAAAATCCCCAAAGTTTCAAACTCAGGGAAGGTTAACACCACTAGTATACCCTGTAAATATGGGAATAGGGTACAAAGCCCTCACTTTACAGCTGGAGGAAAATGGCTTTTTGGTCATACTTTTAAGATGATACCGGGGAGAACTAAAACATGTCATACTGTAACAACATGAATGCTCTACTAGTAGCAAAAGAGAGGCTCAGAAGAGTGTATTTAATTAAGTCAGTTCAAGTAGGTTATGGGACTGTTTTTAACACAAGAAACTTCTATTTCTTTTTCTTATTATACAAAACAGACCTTTCATGGCAGAAAGGAAAAACATTTTTTATCAATATCATCCATACATCCACAATGTAGGGAAGTGAAGAAGGTCCCCACCATGCCATGGCTGGGGGTTTATATACTAGTTGTTCTCTTAAGCTTATAAGTAAGCAAAGTATAAAAGAAACAGTCTTCCTTTTTGCAAGAAAACAGATCACAGGAGTCAAAAGAAACAGAAAGATTTTTCTAATACAGGAAGTAAGAAAGGTCAAAATAAGGCTGGAATTATGTTGTCTTTTGTTATCTGGTATCACAGCACAAGTGCACAGCTGCAAAATCCAACTCTTCTGAGCTATGGATTCCTGTTTCCTCTTGTATTTTTTTCTAATAATGAAAAAAATTATGCTAGTGAGTGGTCCAGAATCTACTACCTTTACCTCATGCTTGTCTTCAGATATATCTTTTTTTCTTTTCTGTTTTTCTTCTACAGCAGCTACTTGACCATCAATCTCTTCTATCTTCTTCATATCTTCCTTTATTTTCTTGAGTTTCTCTTTTTGCTTTTCCTCTAGCTCATCATATACCGATTTAATCCTGTCCTGTTTATTAAAATACATGTAGAATTAGCTTTCAGTATTTCAAAAGTAGAATATGAAAAAATTCAAATCTGAAAGAACATTTATACCCTTAAGTAAACCCCAAGAATAGAACAAAAGTTGATTAAAGGTGATTAAAAATGTCTTCAAAATAAAGGAAAAGCTGACCATTAAATTGACATATATCAGAAGCCCATGAATACAAAATGCCAAATAGCTAGCTAACATGAACATAGCAGAGAAATCAGCAAGAAAAATTAGGAAATGTAAAAATGACACTGAAGCAGACAATGGATTTACAGTACTATTTAAACAAATAGCAGAAAAAAAGCCCATAAAAAAGAAATTAAAATTCCAAATATTAAAATTGAAAATCTTTTCTGATGGGAAACATAATCACTTTAGGCATGTTCCTAATTATTTGTTTCTTTTTTTTTTTTAATTGAATGAAAAAAAGAGAAGGGAAACACTGAAGAGTGAAATAGAACAACCTTTGCAAAATAAATGAACACTCTTCAAGGTTGGGAAATACAAGATCCAGCATACACCCAGTCCAAACATCTCCCCTCAACCAAAAGAAATAAAGAAAGACAGATAAATATCATGCACTATCATCAGCTGTGTTCTTCAGAACGGTCAGGTCTTACATACATTTACAATTTCTAACATCCAAAATTCACCATCACTTGAAATTAAATAATTATTCATCTGTGTAGCAAAGAGAATGCACAATATCTGATACTGAGACACACACGCACAAGGTCTATGGATATTTGAAGTGGTACACAGATGGCAACATTTTGAGTACCTTTCAGCTGTAGAAACAGAGTGGAATAAGCTATGAAGATTAGGGGGAAGAGGGAAAGAAATACATGTGAATTACCCTTTTCAAAGTACTATGCTAGGTGGTAAATACATCATTTTTCTTGTTTTGAATCATAGTCTACAAAAATAGTTATCCTTACCAGGAGTATTTCAAATAGGAAGTGCAGCATAATTTCTGAATTCCTGTAGAATGGCACACTATTAGCTTAAGTTACAGATAACGTTCCATGTGATGTTATGGTTAGTAGGCAGAATGGACAGGCTTCACAGAAAACCAGTAACATTTCTGGATCTCTGTTACTTTATACCCAGATGGCATTAGGTGATTCCATTTGGCTGTCTCAGTACAGAATCTCATCTAAACTGCTATACACTTTGGCAGTAGCTAGTTAATGATAGCTTTTGCACTTGAAACATCCTTTGACGTCATCATAAGTTTTGTCAAGGAAAAAACTCTTGACAGCAAGGATATGAAGGTGATCTAACCCATAGAAATGAGGCTTTGGAAGAAAAATGATAAAAATAGCTTTAGTTGAAACAGAACTTTAAAACCACCTTAAAAGAAGTCTAAGGTGCATTCAAGAACCTCCTTATCTTGAAAAAAACATGAATTACAATGAAAAAGCAATTCTGAGCACAAAATTGACTTACCTTTAGTGTTCTTTTGTGTGTTCTTTTGTTTCTGCCTGTAAAAAGAGTGGGTTAGAAGTGCCACTGAAGTTTTTTGCCAAGAAACAAGACAAAGAAAGAAGCTTTTTGGTTTCAAGAAATAATCAAAAAAGATCAGTACTGAATACCAAATAGGGACAAAGAGGTTTGGAAGTACCAAATCAATCCCATCATGCTGTGGCAGTCATGCTAGAGTCAGGCCCAGCCCTGCTCCTCCAGCCTTCTCTGCAGCAAAGCCTGAGAATCAGAGGGAATTTTTGTATCAACCACAAATACATGTGATAGAGAACTTGTGCACCACCCGGCTTAGAAGTGGAACATTCAACACTTTCTGCTAATGTCTGGGATGAACAGGAACTGCAAGATGTCTCTTAAGGCTTGTCTTTCTAGAAATGGGGTACGTAGATTCTGCTATTGAACAGTTCAAAGTGACAGAATGGAAGAGAACAAGCTTAACGGAAGTAAAATGGGGACTGTGAAGCAAATAAAAATGGTTCAGAATTCTCTCTCAAACAAAAAGGAACAAAAAATTTCAGAAGGACTTCTAGTCATCACAGTAAATCGATCATTCAATTCTGAAGAAAAACAGCCTTTGACAGCTCTTGGAGTAAATCTCTCTTATCTAAGACCACTGCAGAAGGAGCCAGAGGTGGTTTCTGACTCAAGGACTTGCAGTAAAAGACTGCAATGCCTCCCTGCAGTTCTGGCTATATCCTCCCCTTGAGGAGGAAGGAGCAGCAGACACAGTGTGTGATAAACTGACTGAAGTCCTCGTCCCTCATACCCCTGTGCTGCTGCGGTGGGATGGGAAGGAGATAGAGAAAATTCAAAGTTGAGCCCAAGAAGAAGGGAGGGGTGGCGGGAAGGTGTTTCTAAGATTTGGTTTTATTTCTCATTTTCCTACTCTGATTTGATTGGCAATAAATTAAACTTATTTCCCCAAGTCAAGTCTGTTTTGCCTGTGACAGTAATTGGCAAGTGATCTCTCACTGTCCTTATCTTGACCCATAAGCCTTTCATTGTATTTTCTCTCTCCGGTCCAGGTGAGGAGGGGAATAATAGAGCAGCTTCAGTGGGCACCTGGCATCCAGCCAGGGTCAACCCCACCACACCAGGTTTTTTGTATGTTAAAGGTTTCTGTGTTATTGGATTGAAACTTTGAAGGAAACATTGACTTTGATTTTCTGGCATCACTGAGACTGAAGGAGCAACATCCAGAAAGTTGCTGCATAGACAGAAGCCAGAGTTTGGTTCTAACAACCTCACTTAAAGACCTCCTATGTCTAGCTGGTAACACCGAATGCAGGGATTAGGGACTTCTTCAGAAAATAGTCCTGGATCTTCTACTCAGTGCTTGAGGCTTTAAGACCTTGTAGTTATTACAACAGTTTGAATATGACTATTATCCCTGATCTTGCAGAAGACAACTGATGGTATCCTTCCGCCAAAGGATGGATATAGGTAGAATATTTGTTTTGGTGATGCCAAACTTGGAATTTCAGTCAGAGAAGCTGAAGAAATAGCAACATTTACCTGAGGATGGCTGAAAAGCATCACTGAAATCTAGAAGAGCTACATTTCACAATCATAAAAGGAACACCAAAGTGTGACGTGTGAATTTAGCAGTTTCACATCAGAAGAAAATAAGTGCTATTTTACATATGCACTTATCAATGTATTGCAGTGGTAATATGGTAAGGGTCTAATTGCAGTTTCTACAGAAACTGAAGAAACACAAATTCAAATGATAATGTAGTATATACTGATTATTACTAAAGGGTTTTTATCTTATACAGCAAACTGGAAAAAATTGTGAATAACTGGGATACAAATAAAGTGTTTTATGTTTTCATAAGTATTTAAATTTTCCTAATTGTTAAACATCAGGCGTTGTTACTTAGCAAAACTCATTAGCCTTCTACGTCAGCTTGTCACAAGGTACTCAAAGTTAATTCATGGTAGGAAGGGAAAGAAATAGAAGAATTGAGACAAGTAAAATGGTTACAGTCATGTTTACCTGGATTGCTTTCCAAACTCCTTTTTGAGCTTGAATTTCTTTTTTAAGATCCAACTCTGAATTCTTAGGGGAAAAAAACATAAGAAAACAAGTTAACAGAAAACAGCAATAGAAATTTAACACTAACATCACAGTAAAGAGGAGCATAGCTTTACAATTTTTTTTCAAGTACAGAACTATACTTTAAAAGGAAGAGTCTCAGGAACACGAGGTAAATAAATATAGACCATACTATAATTTAAAAGTAAAAGTTTATTACTTTTCCAGATTTAATGTGATTTATTTTTGGTAGTGTAAAATAATTAAATACATTGAGAAGCTGTCCTGGCTTACCTGAATGGATATTGAACATCAAATGTCCAAAGTTTTAAAATCTTAGTGCCTTCTATATTTTACATGATAGACTTCTTTTGCAATTTCAAGTAGAAAAATGAAGATGTTTTAGCCTTTCCTTATATGACCATCCTGCTCATCTCACTTCTAGGATAACAGTTATGTATTACATTATTATAGTTTGCAACTTTCAAATTTTTGATAAACACATAATCTGAACGTGTGTCAGATTAGCAGACCATCATAACTGTACCTTATTGCAATTTAATTCAAACTGTAATTGGGGCTCTTTCCTTTTTAATTGAATTTAGGGAACAGAAAACCGATTATTTAAGCAAAACTAGGCACAATATGGCCAAAACAAAGTAAGAAATTGACTCAATCAACGCTAATATCGAAACACATTTATTCACATCCATATCTGATCTTTGGAAATGCATATGCCATCAGCACTTGGAGGAGGAGGTTTCTGTATAACAAGGTCATGAACATCTCCCAGATGCCACATACATAAGAAAATACAAAAACAGGTGCCAGACATCCCCATATATTCCCAAACTGCAAATCCCAAAGATTATTAAGAACTTCAAGGAAATAGAAGTAATGGAGATCAATGTTCATGTGGAAAAGACACCCTATAATCAGTGAGTAACAGCCTTTTTTTCAAACAAATGTTTATACACTGGCTCCAAGGATAATTCCAAGCAACGACTTATGTCCATGGCCCTGCCCCCACCCTCACATCTCCTTACCCACATATGCATATAGTGTAACTCAGTCCAAATCCTGAGTCTATTAGGCAAACCGTGGCATCTGGACTCCTCTCCAAAATGCAGCAGCATTTTGAATGACTAATGTTAACACTTGGAGATTGCACAAATATATTTTTCAGTCTATTCAGTAACCCAAGGGTACAGTTTAACTGGTGGTTACAGACAGACATGTTTTTCAGACACACCAGGGGGTAATTGCTCTCACAGAATATCAGCAAATCAGAAATATCAGCAAATCACAGAATATCAGCAAAGACCAGGCATTCAACTATAAATTGCACCTTCATTTATATGATCGTATTCAAAATTCATCAGTATTCAGCTGTTGCTTAGGTAGAGAAATATTTTACCTTCTGTGAACCTGCTCACAGTCCCTGTGTATGTCTTCATGTGAGTATGTACGCTTTAAATCATTACAAATGCAATGCTTTTGCTAATTTATGGTAACTAAGACCCAATATAGCAATGGTAACTTAAAACTGTTGACAGAATGGTTATTTTGGAAGTGGTAGTAATGCAGGTATTGCTTAATAAAGGCACTCAATCAACTTGAGTGGTGCTAGAAAGCAATCATCTCATCATTGAAGACAGGACCACCAGTAATGGCTGCATGTAGAAGTTAAGTTCTACCAACAAGTGAATCAGAATACCTTCAGAATGAAATTCCATCTCTAACCATAAATGCATGTCTTTGAGGTACATTTCTGACTGACTACATGCCTGGGATGTTAACACTAGCTATGACTTGAGAAGAGAGCTTAAGGAACAACAAAGCCACAAAAAAGTGTATGTAGTCAAATGTAAAAATGTAGTAATTTTAAAATGTAGTCAAATTAAAAAAAAAGATTTTTTATAAAAATTAGAGGATTTTTTTAAAAACTCTATGAGGTACAGCTAAAAAACCAAAACACTTGCAAGCTAGAGGGAAATTACTTACAGGTGTCATATTGGAGGCACAAAGTACATGCAAGCCAAGTTTTGACAGATACTTTGGAAATATCAAAAAGAAAATCAACAGCACTAAACAGAAGAGAAGCTATTAACATTAAGATAAAAAGTTGAAATTATATCTAAAAAAAAAAACAAGAGAGAAAAGATCCTGAATTTTGCATATTGAAATCTAAAAATACTATCAGGCAAACTAAATAAGAGGTCTGGAAAATCCTGCACAGGACATAAATCAAGTCCTTTTCCAAACACATCTGATAAGAAGCCTGCTAGACACAATGTAAAGCCAACAGAAGATAAGAAACACTTAAAGACAGACTTAACACAAATCACTTAGAAAACAGGATGATAGGGGGCAAAAGCCCAAATTCCAAAGCAAATAAAACCTGCAAGCCGCTAAGAAGCAAACTCATGATATGATTTATAATGAAAAAAATATTTAGCTGACACATGGAAATTTTGATGCATAGGAGAGGAATCGGAATCACTGGGAAGTAGTGCTTGAAAATTCATTAGTTTTCTGAAGGATTTAAGAAGTATGTGGAGAAGAGATGTCTGGGTGATTCAGTCTCCCTGGACTCCTGAATGATATTGTACGAACAACTCCTTAATTAATTTCCTGGGAATGAGGCATCCCTGCCTCACTCCCTGTCCTTTATTGTGACCTGTGACCTGCCATTATCAGTGACCATTTACTAGGCAATTCATTTTCTATTCTGGAGAATACTGTTACTCATTACTTTTCAAGTGTTTTAAAATGCACAGTTAAAATCATATGTTATAAATTATTTTTTTTTTATATTAGGTTGTTTGCCCAATAATTCTCTGATACAGAGATCATTATTTTCAATTCTTTCACTCTAAAAAATGAATTTAATTAAAAATATACCTTGAAAGAGATTTCTTCTGCAATTTTGTTTTTTTTTTTTTAGTTCCTCATACTTTTTTTTTGTTTCACTGTAGGACAATTCAGCATTAGAGACACCTTCATTTAGTCTTTCTAGTTGCTGTTCAGTCTTATGTTTTTGCAGATAGTTTCGATTTCTGACTTGTTCTTTCTTTCTTGTTTAACTGTTGAAACAAAATGAACAACATTACATTTCATTGTATAAAGTATATTGATTAAAATAAAATTAAACCCCATTTTTGAATAGGTAAAGCTAAACCACTTTAAAATCAAAAGCAGTATTTTATTAGCCTGCTATTTTATGCTGAACACACCAGGTTCTACCTCAAAACATTAGTCTCTATTCATGAGTCTAAGGCAGACAGCTGATATATTAAACAACTTTTTTGTTTTGCTGTATATCTATACTGTTAACCTGCATCATAGAGTCACAGAATGGCTGAGGTTGGAAGGAACTTCTGGAGGTCATCTGGTCCAACTACCGTGCTCAAGCAAGGTCACCTACAGACAATTGCCCAGGACCATATCCAGATGTCTTTTGAGTATCTCCAAGGATGAACAATCTACAGCCTACATCAGCAACTTGTCAGTGCTCTGTCACCTTCACAGAGAAAAAGTGTTTCCTGATGCTCATACAGAACCTCCCATGTTTTGTTGTTTGCCTATTGCCTCTGGTCCTGTTAGTGGACACCACTTAAGAGAACATGGCTCCATCCCCTTTGCACCTTTCTTTCACTATTTATAGAGTCATAGAATCACAGAATGTAGATACACATAGAATTTATATACATTAATAAGACCTTCCCTGTCCCCTCTATTTTCCAGGCTGACTAGTTACAGCTCTCTCAGACTTCACTCATGTGACAGATGCTCCAGTCCCTTCATCATCTTCATCACCCTTTGTTGGACTCTCTTCAGTACATCCATGTTTCTATTGCACTAGGGAGCCCAGTACTCCAGGTGTGACCTGCTGGCAACATTGTTCCTAAAGCAACCTAGGACGCCATCTGCCTTCTTTGCAGCAGTGCCATATTGCTGGCTCATGTTCAACTTGACGTCCACCAGGACCTCCAAGGCCTTTTCTGACAAGCTGCTTTCCAGCTGGGTGGCTCACAGCACGTACTGATGCATGGAGTTGTTCTTCCCCAGGTGCAGAACTTTGCACGCCTCCTTGTTGAACTTCATGAGGTGCCTTTCACCCCATTTCTGCAGCCTGTTGAGGTCTCTCTGGATAGCAGCATGGTCCTCCAGTGTATCAGCCACTCCTCCCAGTTTGGTATCATCAGCAAACTTACTGCGGGTACACTCTGCCCCATCATCTGAATGATCAGTGACCATCAATGAAATTAAACAGGACTGGATCCCTGGAGTACACTTCTAGTTACTGGCCTCCAGCTTGACTTTGTGCCACTGAGCACCGCCCTTTGGCCTTGGCCATTGAGGCAGTTTTCACTACACTCTACTGTCAGCTCATCCAGCCCATACATCAACTGCTTATCTATGAGGATCTTAATGGTAGACAGTTTCATAAGTCTTACTGAAGTCCAGGTAGACAATATACACTGCTCTCCCCTTGCCTATCAGGCCAGTCATTTCACCATAGAAGGTATCAGCCAGGTCAAGCATGAAGTCCCTTTGGTGAATCCATGCTGACAAACCAAATGACTTTCTTGTCCTTGTGAAATGTGCCTGGAAAATGGTTTCCAGGATTATCTTCTCCATCACCTTCCCAGGGACTGAGGTGATGCTGACTAGCCTGCAGTTCCTTGGGTCCTCCTTCTTGCCTTTCTTGAACATGGAAGTGACATTTACTTTCCTCCAGTTCTCAGACACTTCTCCTAGTCACTCAGTTATAGAGAGTGACCTCACAATGACATCTGCCAGGTCCCTCAGTACCTGTGGCTGCATCCCATCAAGGCCCATAGACTTATGTATATCCAGTTTGGTTAAGTATTCCCTGACCTGACCCTCTTCCACAAACAGTATGGCTTCCATGTTCCAGCCTTTCCTCCCCATCTCTGGGACCTGGGATTCCTGAAGACTGGCCCTTGCTGATAAAGACTTAAGTAAAGAAGGTATTCAGTACTTGATCCTTTTCCATGTCCTGTGTCATCAGGTTCTATGCCTCCTTCAGCAACGGGCTCACATTGTCTACAGTCTTCCTTTTGTGATCGATGGACTTACAGAAGCCCTTTTTGTTGCTTTTGATATCTCTTGCCAGGTCAATTCCATTTGAGCTTTGGCCTTCTTAATTCCATCTCTGCATCAAAGTGTCTCTGTATTCCTCCTAAGTTACCTGTCCCTGCTTCCACCCTCTTTATGCGTCCTTTTTATGTCTGAGTTTTTCTAGTAGCTCCTTGTTCATCCATGCAAGCATCCTGGCATTTTTCCTGACTTCCTACTCATTGGAATGGACTGCTCTTGAGCTTGAAGAAGGTGATCCTTGAATATCAAACAGCTTTCTTGGGTCCCCCTTCCAAAACATAGTATAAAACTACTAATTTTGGATGAGACGAAAGTGGTAAGAACAGCCCTTTTATCTGTAAGTGTTGAAATTTGGCAAAGATCTTCTAATCTATTTTATAATAAATGACAATGTCTAGGGTACTTCATATCAGTGCAGTGGTACAGGTTAGTCATATAGCTGAATAAAATAATTCCTAAGTATTTTGCTATTTGTGGAATTCTTAGATCATATAAACCAGTTTATTTATATACAAAAAGACTTTTAATGGAAGTAAACAAAATATAATTTGGTTAGATTACACAGCAAAAACCAAACTGAATCAAATACAGAAAACCTACAGGTAAACACTGATATTGCTTTGACTGACAGAATATAACCTTTGTATCATTGAAACAGTATTCTTCAAGGGAACTTTTCTTTGTAGAAGGATGGGATTACTGCAGAATTATTATTACCACTGAGTACCTGCTGAATTGGAATGATAAATCTAAATGGTACTGTAAGGTTCTTCACAGGATATAGAGCACTGCTTCCGATAATTAATCTGCAAACCCACAACAGGCTGGCACTGTTCACACATTTTCTTAGCTGAATCAGTGGCCAGAATATTTCCCTTACTTTAATATAGAGTGTAATTGTCTTTGTTAAATGAAGGAAACATAATTTACCTTACCTTAAATTCATAAGCAAATAGGTCTATTGCATGATTCTATTATTTTTCAAAGATATTGCAAAAACCTGTAATAGCACTAACAAACTGAGCTCAACATGAAAGAATAGCAACCATGTCTGCAGAAGTCTATCTCGAGCACCTCAGAGTAACTTGATTACTTAAAAGCTGAGCTCTTGTAGTCACTCCTGCACCAGCCGGGAATCGAACCCGGGTCGCAAGAATGGGAATCTTGCATGATACCACTACACCACTGGTGCGCTCTCCTAAAAGTAGGGCAACCAAATCACCTCTGTGCACAGCGCTGCACAGATAATTCCTGTTTTACACAGTCCTTAAATACAAAGGACCGTTAAAACACTGCAAATTTGACATGTAGAACGCTTAAAAATCACATACTTCATGACACATGAAGTTCTCCCTAATTAAGCACTTTTAATATGTCATCATGTCATCTTTTTACACCCTCCCTTTCCCCACACTTATTGTATGGAATTTTGGGGGTGTGTTTTATTTTAATTGTCAATGTACGTATTTTGTCTTTTATAGAACTTTAATTATTTTCTTTCAAGTGAAATTCAGAAAAGTTAGATGATAAATTTCAGCCTGAGGTTATTCGAAATCCTTGAAATGCTTAATTATAGACTTAAAATAAATGAAAGTTTCACTTTCATAAGCATGTTTTCAGTGAAAAAATAAAGCTTGCTTTCTATATTTATATATCAGGCATTACATATTTCCAATTATTTGTGATAACTCTTTCTTTTCTCTCTCAAGTTCTTCATTTTCGCATTTCAAACTGTCCAATGCTTCATTAATATTGAGAACATTTTGCTTTATATCCAGTAGATCCCTTTCCTCAGTGGATTTCTAACGAACATGAAAATATTATGAAATCTTTAAAACAAGTTCAAATTATTTCAGGCCAACACAGAAGATACAAATATGCAAGCCTTGTTATCTCATTTATACAAAAAGAATAATGAACTTACTAATTCTTCCACAGCTTTAACTACTTCAGAAGAAGCGTCTGATAGTTTTACAATTTCATCTCCTTGGGCAGCCATTTTATTATTCAAATCTTCTATCTAGAAAATATTTCATAAAGTAATACAAATATCTCCTGCATTTCCTGCATTAATTATAAACAATAAGGTTTAATTATTGTTTATAATTAAACAATATATTTAAAAAATAAATTTCAAAGGAAGGCTATTAAAGAGTATTAGGGATACTTAATGCTATAGTATTCATATGCATGTTGTCATTTGCAATGTACCCTTGCAAAATATTTAGACTTCACAGTATCTGTAAGCACACACAGCCTCCTAATTCATACATGATGTATGTGGTATAATCAAACATAATACCTTTAGTTCCTCTAGGTCTCAAGATATTGATACAGATTCATGCAGAGATTCAAGGATAAATCACTGGATCTCAAGGGAAAATTTGGATGTTAGGGAAGCAAGCACCTTCAGGAAAAGGAAAACATCTGCAGTGGCTTTAGCTAGATAAAGGCAACACCTGCTCACATTGAGACTAATGAACTTTGTTTCCTTCACCTTTCCTTCCTCTGCAGAGGCTGAAACAATACGGCTATCCTCGCAATTTACCTATACAATTGCCATAGAGATAAAGGTATAACTCAAATATGACCAGACAACAAAAAAGTCCAAGCAGAATAAGGGTTGATAAGGATGTTAGAGTACAAATGTGGAAAGATCAGGACAGAATTAGAACACAGGTACTTTAAATGGCATGTAGTTTCCTACTGCTACCTCAAGAATCTGATGAAGAGCAGATTTCATAAGATACTTTTCGACTTGTCCTTACAGTGTCCAAAGTTGTATGAAACAAAGTTGTATGAAGTTCAAAAACCAGCATGATTTAAAACAAGAAATAAAAAAGCCAGGGGAAAAAATGCAGGAATATACTAGTTTACATCATCAAGTCTGTCTTCAAACTTGTTGATGTACATGACAACTGTTGTGTTATAATTTGGATCCAATTCAAACCCCTCTGAAGTCAAGGAAAATAATCCCAATGTTTTCCTGATTTCCAAAGTAACTCCATTATCCCAGTAATATTTCTATGATGATCAAAAGAATCACTTTGAGATTTCTGAAAATCCATCACTAAAGATTTACCCAGTTAGCTGTTTCTGAAGGAAATTGGCAATAACAGATGAGCTTTATGCTAAACTTAACTCTGGCTCACCTTTAGCAAACAAAGGTGGTCACCGAATGGAGCAGTTTCATGCTCCACCTTACCCCTGTTGCGTATTTCTCTCTTTCCCTGGTGTTGATCTTAATACATAAGTAGAACTTACTGAAATTTATTGTGTCAGCAAACCCAGCTGGAAACATCCAGAAAGAAAACATAAAAAAAAAAGTAAGTACTGGGTCTATTTGAAAACAGTGGTTTTCTAGATATCAGTAATGGGAAGGAAATTGTAATAGCTGGAAACAAAAGGCAAGAAGATGCCCATTCATGGGTGTCTAATATGACTGTATCTTTACTTCGGTTGGGGGTGTGCTTCACAATTCTTGTTAAATTCTGGGCATGCTTGGTAGATCCAGCTTCTCAAAAATACTCTATCTAGATTCTGGATTCCATTGGATCCTTAGCAGGACCTAGCTATCTAGATGCTCAAACCACAGCAGGACTGGGCATGTACAAGAGAATGGATGTCATACTTTATTTATACTTGTATACATACACACATATACACATAGATATAAAAAAATAACAAGTTCTGTTGTGGTCATCTAAATCCTCGTTCCACATAGGAAGCTAATAAATAACAAAAACTCCTAGTCAGACACAGTGAGGAACTCCAGTTCAGATTTTAACCTGCCAAAGATCTCAAAATGAATGCTAAACAAATATAGCAGTAAACAGGGGAATTTTAAGTTAAATAGGGTATCGCTATGTATGCTGTAAAAGTGCATCATGTGCCACCTCAGGTCAAAAAATCTACTAATTCAAGAGGAAACTTATGCTGTCTGCACTTTCTTCCAGATGATTAAAGAAGATAAGAAATATGAAGCAGATATGAACCCAAAACCTAAAAATATCCAGGTGAATTAAAAGAATGTAAGATGTTTATGATATTTTTAATAATTAGAGCTGAAAAATATTACAACAAAATAATGAATATGAGAGTTCTGCAGAATCTACCACTTATTTTAAAATCTCTATTTGTATTTTTACTTTTACAAAGGACCTTAACTCTTAAACATACAAAATATTCAGGCATTCATGTACTTTTCAGTAAAAGATACTCATTTAGTTGCTTGTTTATAAATATTCAAGACTCACTTTGCTGTTCCAATATTCTGCATCTTCCTGGATTTCTGCTTTTTGCTTCACTAACTCCTCAAGGTGTTTTTCATCCTTTATAATCTTCTTCTCTGTTTCTTTTAACTTCATACAGTATTCGGTCCAAATAAATTCAGACTGCTTTAACTCATTCCTAATAGAAATACACACAAAGTGAATCCATCTATTTGGAAATACTCCAAGGTAGTCCCTTTCCATAAAAGAAAATGTAAAGCAGATCTGAATTAGTAAAGATTTATTTTGGTTCTCTACTACATTTCTTGAACAGGTATGCATGAGAGAATTTCAAAATATCTAGCCTGGCAGACTCATGCAATCTCAGTCAGATATCAAAATTACTCACGCTACCAGTTTACTTGGATTTTAAGATGCCTGCCAACATTACAGCTTCTAATTTGACCTCTGAACAGGTATATGTATAGCTAAACATAAGACTTTGTTTCATACCTCACATGCTAATAAAAAGAAAAAATAGCAGCAAACTTCTTTCTCTGCTGGTGGTTAAATCTACTTCAGAGTCATCTTCACTTAATCCTCTGCACTGTCACTTTGTGGACAAATGTCATGTGTAGAGAAAATTTTTTACTGACATCAATTCCTCATGTTAAAGGAACTTGCAGACAGTAAGCAAGGTCATAGGAGGGGATAAGGGCTTTACTTTCACTCTGAGTAACAGAGTTATCAGCATTATGAGAAAGAAAATTGGCCATAATTACTGAAAGGAATAATATTAACTACAACAGTAGTCATGAAAACACTTCTATGATAAGCTGTTAGGCCTCATTCTAGGCTGTGAACAGGCCTTTTGTTATAGCCATGGATTTGGTGAAAGGCAAAAGAGATAAAGGCGCATCAGGTTTTATAATGACTCTTGGTGCTTTACCATTATTTTTATTATTGTTTCAGCAGGCAGAAAAGAGGAGTTTCTTTCATGCTCCCCAGAGAATTATCTTTGTCAGTAACATATTCCAAAGCATGCCTTAAATGGCAAAATAAATCCACTGCAGCAGAACTAAGACCAACAGTAGTTGAGTTTTAGAGACATCTATTGCATTATAACATAAAAGACCTCCTGAACAACCGTTGCACACCTTAACACAGTAAGACAACCAAAAACAATAATGAAAAGACTTCATCACTAATTCAAGAGCCACTCCTACAAGATTATTTGATAGACATTCTTCCCTTATTTGCTTCCAGGATTTCATTTAGTGATGTAGTAAAGATTTACCTTGCAAAGTCACATTCCAAATGTCACAGAATGTATATAACTTCAGTGTGAAACCTAAGACTTTGAAGACTTCAGTCTTCTTAGGTCCCATCACACATGGGAAAAAAAAAAAAAAAAAGATACTTGGAACTATTCTAATGACAGACATGTAACAGGCATAGACTGTAATTTTTTTTCTCATATTACCTGTCAGATACAACTTTCTGTGCACAAGCTCATGGAAAATACATTACTACCAGCCACAGCAAGTATGTGTAAAATTAACAGTCTGTGCTGTGTGATTTACCCAGCCCCAGTATTTTACGTTTCATGCAATCTTCATCTTTTTTTCTCATGGATGGCACAGAATATAAAGAAAAGAGTATCAACTGCAGAACAGTCTTTCAAGTCTGGGCCATAACAAATCTGTCTTTATCACTCCTGTCAATACCACATGTTATTCTAGTCCTCCTCAGATGGCAGCTGAAGTGTCTACATCCTCTGTAATGTAAGTATGACTTATTACCAGTCTAGCAAATGGCTGAGGGGGAAGAAACAGTAGGCCTGCTGAAGGACAGAAAAACAGTCTTCTACTCAGTGTTTTCCTGTAAAGGCTGCTATTCCTAAAAACACCACTATCATTAGCATTTTAAGTTTAATTCACATTTACACAAACAAAACAGGTTACAAGACGTGTAACAGTCTACACCACTGTCATGTGATATGGATAGGAAACCAATTAACTAGGTGAAACAAAAAAATGTACTTTGTATATTTCTATCAGTATAGATAATGAATTTCCAGTATTAGTTACCTATTGTTATTATCACAGGGATTTTCTTTACACTATGCCTTTTTTCAAAAGTACAAAGAATTCCTTTAAAGCAATTTTAATGCACCTCAAAACAAAGGCACGTTACAGGAAAACACTCCACTTTTTTGCATATGAAACAATCCCAAGAACCTTGATTTCCACCAAGACTACCAAAAAAACCCATGAAAAGTGCCCACACTGCCCTACAACTGCTAAGCATTATGTCATTGTCTGTGACCCAGTGTCAGAATTCTACCGGGAACTGAACAAAATCATAGAATCATACAATCATAGAATAGTTAGGGTTGGAAAGGACCTTAAGATCATTTAGCTCCAACCCCCCTGCCATGGGCAGGGACACCTGACACTAAATCATATCACCCAAGGCCTCGTCCAACCTGGTCTTGAACACTGACAGGGATGGAGCATTCACAACCTCCCTGGGCAACCCATTCCAGTTTCCCTAACAGGAAAGAATTTCCTTCTTATATCCAATCTAAACTTCCTCTGTTTAAGTTTGAACCCGTTACCCCTTGTCCTACCACTACAGTCCCTAATGAAGAGTCCCTCCCCAGCATCCCTATAGGCCCCCTTCAGATACTGGAAGGCTGCTATGAGGTCTCCACGCAGCCTTCTCTTCTCCAGGCTGAACAGCCCCAACTTCCTCAGCCTGTCTTCATACAGGAGGTCCTCCAGTCCCCTGATCATCCTCGTGGCCCTCCTCTGGACTTGTTCCAACAGTTCCATGTCCTTTTTATGTTGAGGACACCAGAACTGCACACAATACTCCAGGTGAGGTCTCCCAAGAGCAGAGTAGAGGGGCAGGATCACCTCCTTCGACCTGCTGGTCACGCTCCTTTTGATGCAGCCCAGTATATGGTTGGTTTTCTGGGCTGCATCCTGCAGATGCATAAAAGACTATTCTGCATAAAAGACTATTAAAAAGTGAAGTAGTCAGAATGCAAGATGAAAAATTCTAATACTAATGAAAAAATGCAGAAGTAAGATTAAACCATCAATATTCATTGAAAAAATAGGTCAACAGCATAGCATCTCAAAATCCTCTATCTGTTGCTTTGATATATTTACAAATTATCTGAAAGGGCAAGGAGCAGTAAAATTAAAAGCCTGCATATAATGTGATTACAACAGGTAAGGCCAAAAAGAACTAAGAAACTGCAGAAAAATTTCAAGACAAGCTAAGTAACTGGAGAACAAAGGAGCACATACCACTTAATGTCTGAACTCAAAAGAAGTACAAGGTCAGAGAGATTAAGTGCACCTTAAAATTCTGAATTACCTGCATCAAATCAAGAAAGACATGTACATATTTCCACAAACATTTGGAAAGTCTAATCAACATTTATCGCAGCTAAAGAAGCTGAGAAGATGTTGGATTAAGTAAAAAATAGGATGCAAAGCATTAGAATAAAAAATAAGAGTAAGTCATCCCTGTTATCATCGTTGACATGGCTTAATTTGGAATACTGCCTGCATTACCATTAAATGCATTTCACAAAAGTATATCACAGAATTGAAAAGGAGTCATAAAATACATATATCTTCTGAAAGCACATTGAAAAGAAAGAACAAAGTGAAAATCCAAAGTCACAGAGAATACAGGCTAGTGAAGGAGGATCACAATACACAGCAATATGTATCATTGTATACATGTTAAGGGTTAGACTCCCAAACTACAGGAATTTGCCTGCAGGTGGACAATAATAAATTGCTGCTGACTACACTTTGTAAATATGAAGTGATAAGGAACAAAGTCTAATAGTAGGCATATGCTGGAAGAGTAAAAGATAAAGAAAGAACAGTGAAATAATATAATTTAACATTATTTATTCTGGTATTACACACCAAAAAACACCTCCAGCCATTGCGAACACTTCTTGGCCAGCAGCTAGTAATTCAGACTGCTTGATAGAACACTAAATAGGCCAGTGAAACTCTAAACTGATTTGCAGGGTATCTGAATACACGGCAATTAATCACATTGAATTTTTGGTAACACTTCTTACTCAAAACCTGTTATTTCCCATAATTAAAATCAACATGAGGTTTGCAATGAACTTAACCAATTACAGAATCTCAGTCCATGCTGTCTGATTTCTCTCAGCTGGAAACCATGGAGGAGCTAATGAGCATTTGATCAGATCATCTCTGTATCAATCTTTAAGCCATAATTAAATTTCCAAACATTGTGAAGACATTGTGAAGCTTGCATTCACAGGCTCATACCCATCAAAAACAAGAATTATTTTTTACTCTTCACACACCTCTCCCTTTATTTAGATACACTAGTGATTTTAATTGGAGAATCATATGGTAATTTCCAGGTGTCACTTCACTTTTGACACGTGTTGGTATTAAAGAATTCTGGTCTCAGGTTTTGTATAATATAATACTTGGGGTTTACCTATATTTTTTAATACAATTTTAATTTTCATATACTAATATTCTTTCTAGATTGTGAACTTGGCTCTGAAATGAAAAAAGTTAAGCTTTAGCTAACTCAGCATGTTGACTGTGAATTTTTACTCTTGGGGGTAATAAAATATAACTAGCATAAATACCTCTAATATAGTGACAAAATTATCATGAACTCAATAATGATACGACAAAGAAATTCACTGTAAAGGTTAGAATCAAAAAAAGGAAAAAATCAGACATGCTGACAAAAGAAACAAATCAGAGTTTTACTCATGTCTTTTAATTATGCCTGTAAACTTTCCTCATCTCAAGGGGAAAAGAGCCACTGTGTTGCTTGCTACTTTGCCAAACAAAACCTGGCAACTAACCGTAATTGAATACAACCTTCTACCAAACATGAAAGTACTTGGTATTCTTGTTCTTTGGCATAGTTATTCTTCATGCGGATTCTTGGGCTCTATGTTCAGCAAAGGAGAGTTGACTTATCAGTGACCGGCTATTAGTGGTGGCTTACAGTTATTTATAACTCTACTCGATAATTCAAGGGTTAATAATCTGGCAAGAGGTTACAGTGAGGAAACTGCAACATAAGACACTGCCATACAAAAGCTGCCTTGCAATCCAATAAAGATACAGAAAGTCTGTTGGCTTGATAAGCTCAAAAGCATGTGCTGTTGACTTGAATTGTTCTGTCTAATATGCAAGTTAAAAATTAAGTTACAACATAACTACAGTACCATGATAAGTGCTGATGTTCAATGAAAGTAATTTGTGCAGTCAATAAGAATGACAGCAAAAAGTTCTGTCAGATTAAAAATTCCTAAGTAAGTAATATAAGGTAAAATTGTATGCTTAAGGAGTCGATTCACAAATTTTCCATTTGGATGTAATTTTGGACATCACCCCTTCCTTATTGTCATGGTTCTGCTCATGGAAGCTAGGACAAACAAGGCAAACACTTCTTTTATGCATAATTTTATTGATATAAATAATTAAATAAACCAGAATTTATAATTATTTCTAAAAGCAATTTTCTATCATTTCCTTGTTAACATTAAAACTAACAGGACATTATAATATCATACTTAACAGCTCTTACTTGCATTGATGCAATAGCATCTCAGCACATTCAGTTTCCTCAGACATAGATTTTATCTTCTTTTCAGATTCTTCAGCAATTACTTTCATAGTCTTTTGAATTTCCGTGTGTTCACAACAAACATCACTATATAATTTTGATGCCTAAGAAAATAAAACAAGTTTTCTGAAGGATGTTAGATAAAAATTGTCTGTAATGTTTAAAATAAAAAGTTATTTGAAGATTTCTCTGATTATTTGCAGTTTGATAATTGAAGTTTAACGTTGAAGTAGTACTTTGTGATGTCATGCAACTTAACAACAAATTTTGCATTGTCTGCAGTACAGACAATCCTAGGTGAAGACAACAGGATGTGTTGTAATATTGCCTAGCATAAGAAAACATTAGCAAGAGGTCTTTCACTCTGTTACAAAACTTTGAAGTTACTGTGAAAAGGTGGCTACTTCCATAGGAAAACAGTGACCTCTGGAGCAGAAAGAAAGAAATAATGTTGAAAGAAGCCACTGAGATTTCATTCAGTAATCTGACAAAATCATTACTTAAACAGCTCCCAGAGAAGTCACTTATGTAAAGAGGGGCTTCAGACAGTGCAGACAATGAACACAATTTTCAGTGGTATAAATAGTATTGGGACACTCAGTTCCCAGCAACTCTCAAATAGAGATATGAACATCTCTATTGTCTCTGCTTTTTAAAAATATTACATATATTAAATAGTAGCATGACAGAAAATCTTTATTATAATCTAGCACCTCACTGCTCAAACTAGCTCTCTGGATATCAAAAGCTAGAGATTCAAAATCAAATAATTGCTTTAATTGCAAATAAAATTAATGATCAGCTGCTTTTTTAAGGCCATGGGAGGAAAAAACAAACCTTGGTAACAAACAGCATAGAAATTAGAACAAAATAAAAGGAATAAATAATTTAATTTACAATTAGAAATATTAAAATGTTGTTGAAATGGATTACATAAATAAGTTACAGTAACACCAATCTATCTTCTTGCAATAAGTAGTGTCACCTTTTGGAAAGGAAAATGAAAAAAAAATCTGTGGGGAAAAAAAGTATTTAAAATAGGTTTTATAAAAAAAAAAAAATTTGTCTACTTTCTAAGTTGTATTTTAGCACACGTTAATATTTTAGCCGCATACATCATCTTCTGAGACACTGTCAAGAAAAAAGAGTACAGGATTAAATGCCTAAACCCCAACTTGATTATAATTAGCCAGTATTTTGAACATATCTCCTAACACTGATAAAATTGTTAGCTATTTCATAGGTTCACACCTAACTTATGGTTATTCTCATACTATTTGTGTGATAGGCAATTAACTTTTTAATTTTAGAAGTATTTTTACATGACTGTTGAGGCCTCAAAATATGAGTTTAAAATAAAAGAAAGTAAAATAAACAATACTTATTTAGAATCACTTACAACCAAAGACCATTTTTAGACTGTAACTACCTTGAAAAAGGTACTAATCTCTAGGTCTGTATTTAGAAGTTACTATACAAAAATATATAGAAAACATAATAATTAGTATTAAAATCTGTACTTGAAATAACACAGTATCTCTTGCTTTTTTAGACTTCAATTTTAAGGTATTTATAACTTTGATATACTTTGATAACTCAGCCTGACATTATCCACATTAGGTATTTATTGTCAACAAAAATTATTATCAACATTATTATCAATAAGTACAATCAACAAATAAGTAAACATGTACATCAGCACTTAAAAAAAATTAAATCTTTAAAATATTTTTTGACAGCCTCTAACATCTCAGTATTCTGGAACACTGATGTCTGTAAGAAACCTGAGAAGAATCTATGCAGATACCAGATATGTGCCTTCTACTTTTCTGTGAAAAATCCCCCATGAAATCAACTTACAAAGTTAGAATTACATTCCATATATGTAGTGAAAAGATTCTAAAAGAAACATCTGCTTGAGGTTTGTATTTACCTTTTCATAAACCAGCGACATATCCTTCACAGCTTCACCCTCTAGATTCAGCTTTTCTTCCAGCAGATGGCTGTGTTTCTTCATCAAGTCTATATCCTCCTGAATCTTTCTGTTGTCTGTTTCTATTGGAAGTATTTGGTTTTTTATCTGTTGCAGCTGACGTCTTTTACAAGAGATGCCATTGTAGCTCCAAGATATCTTGAGCACACAGATCATACTCTGTTAAAAAGGTAATTAGCATAACAAAATGTTAGTATCTGTGTGACACCATAAATTCCTAGTGAGATTAATAAAAACATTGTCATAATACTTGCAAAATTTTGCTGTAAATCACTTTGAAGGCCAAAAGAGGACATTGGTTACGAAAGACATCAGCTATAAAAGTATAAATATTGCATTAGCAGTGGAACTGTTTTTAAATTCATGCTTAATAATCTTAGTAGGTAATTTAAGCAGATCTTCAAAGCAAGGGGTGGTCTTGTTTTTACAAAGGAAATTAAAACATCTAGCCTTAAGGCATATCTTGAGGAGGCCATTATAAAACAAGAACAGCTCTACCGAGCTTCCTAGTCTCCAGCAACAGACATATGGATACAGAGGAAGAGTAGGGCAAGTATAAATCCCACATCCTCTTAATACAACTATTTTCAGTTCAGGGACATTATCTGAATTAAACATAGCTTCAAGAAAGCTAAACTAAAGGTGCAAACTCAAAGCCAACAAACAAAACATATTCATGTTGCAACACAGAAGTATGTCAGTCTTAATTCATTTTGCTGCATTTACTTTTCTGACCTTGCATAAATTTCCTATAGGTCTTTACCCGAAAATATGTAAGTAGATCACTGATTGGTGAATGACAACACATATTTCATTTAGCTTAGAAAAAAAAAACAAACTTATGAGAGATGGTGTTCTCAGAAGATAATGTTCTGTATGGAAAAATTACTGGTATTAAACTAGGAAAAGTAAAGTAAGACTGTCAGATAAGAAAAGTGAAAATAAAACAAAACAAAACCAACAGAAAATGTCTCAAGAGGAATAAATTTGTCATAAATTTGAGAGAGAGAAGCGCGTTTTACTCAGAAAAAAGGCTCTCTAGCTCTGAGAAGTTGCTATGGAATACTCAGTGCAATCCCTTGACGGCTGATAAATTTTGCCATGCTAACAAGACATAAATCACAAATTCACAAAATTATTTTATTGCTACTAAAAGTTAAAAAGACGTTATATGACTAAGTGGCTTTTTGACATCATACAAAGTGATACCTAACATTGAGATTAATAATATGTGGTTTACACTGGATTTTTGTTATATTTCAGAGAAGGTAATTTCTGAAGAGAGGCTATGTCACTGCAATTACCTCAACATACTACAGGACACAGATGCAGCAGGAGTTAGCAATAGCAGAAATCAAGGGAAGTTTGAAGAAATAGGGAGTCGGTGTCTACTCTGAATGGTTCGAGCAAACTCTTAATTAAGAATCTCCTAGGTTTGTAGTATTTAGATTAGAGATAATTATAACATCCCTGAAGTTCTTTTCCCTTTATCTTAAATTCCATTTTAACATATCTTTTGTCTTATAGATTATACTATGAAAAGTTATAATCCTAAGAAGTATGAATTTATTCCAAGGATACAACATCATACTGATATAGATAAGGGAGAATAGTTGGTTAATTTTCAGAGCCACACTTCATGATGGCTTTTTGTCCTTTTTTTTTTAATTTTAAATACTGTATCACTGCATGTATCAACAAAACTGAAAGCGTATTAATTATATTTCAGTATTCCAAATTTTTTATATTTATAAAGAATGCTAAACAATAAGCTAAAAGCAAGAGGAATGTATAGCAATATGCAAAAACTTTTTACAGCTTCACCACTCTAGGTAAGTACACCAAAAAGTAACATCTCTGCAGCTCAAATCCTGAACTACTGTGCTGAAGAATGATTGGACTATCAACCTTCTCTACTTGCAGTTCTTCTGGAGAACTGATCTTTCAATTGCCACAGGATTTTCTCCTGAAACCAGTTTCTGACCTATCAATGAATTTTAATTCTGATTCTTTATTCAATCTCCTTCTCTGCTTCATCATCAATCGTCCTCCAGAGGCAATTTCTTTCAAGGAAAACAATCTGCAAACTGGTAACACCTTAAGCACAAGTTTCTAGTTTCCAAGTCAAGAGTTAGCCATTGGCTAAAAAAACAAGCAAGCAAACATACATTTTCCTCATATATTGCTAGGGATGTGCACTATTTGACATTTTGCCTTCTGGGGGACCATGAGGGGTATGGATGGAGGGCAGAGAGAGAGAGAAAATAAAAAGCATTTAGGACCAAACAACTCCTGGCTTGCCTCCATTATACAGTGATTTTCACTTAGTGTTTACTCATCAGTAAACAGTAATGGAGGACTCCTGCACTGTCACTACACTCTGGATTGTGAGGTATTTGACAAAGATCTCAGGATGATGTGTACCAGAATATGGACTTGATTTCTAACTGTGATTTTACATCCAGAAACCCACTATTATAAATTACACAACTTATCTAGAAGTCTAGGTTCAGATAGTACCTGCTTCTCACCATGAGTCAGAAAACAACACCCACCTGCTAACTAGCTGGTTTGGAGTCTTTTTACTTTTTTTTTTCTTTAGTTCTACTCTGTAGATTCCTACTAAATATGTAAGCATTTTGTTAAAATTTATCACATTAATTTTTCTCAAAACAAATTTATTTTTTTACTTGTGTTTTAATCTACGGCTTAACTCAAATGCATTATTTTATAATTCTGTTTCAGCTTGTCATTTCTTGCCCCAAAGATGATTTATTATCATCTTAAGAGTGTCTTGTCTGCTCTTCTGCTACGTCGAAAACAATGCTGAACATTCCATAGTACTTTCCTTTCCTTTTTTTTCCAGCTGTTTATTCAAGCAAATTCAAAAGAGCAAATACTGTACTTGTGTTACAGTAAGCACAACTATAGTCATATCATAATTCTTATTCTTGGTAATAAACTGACTGAAAAATAACAAATATTCTTATTTAAATACCAATACCTTTTTGCACGGCTGCAGGGAGCTGCTGAAGCCTCCAAAGTGACAAGCAATCCATTTTCACGCTAAGCTTTTTCCCTAGCTGTTTTTCCAACTCCAAAGCTTTTTCTGCCTCCTCACTATCAGCCTCCAGTCACTTAATTAGCTGAGTAACACCCAATAGCAAAGCTTCTGTTTCCTTCTTCAAGGTTAATGCCTTGCCATCTTTAAAAATACATTAAAAATATTTTTTATGAAAGCTTAATCATATGCTCTTTATTCAAGCTTCGTTCTCAACGCAGAGTTGGTCCGTTCACATCTATAGCAGTAAGAACAATTGGTTATATTTATGTCTTTAAAAACTACATAACAATTTTTTCTTATGAATGCTTAAACATACACTGTTTATTCTTACTTCTTTCTCAACATAAAGCTAGCCTCTTCACATCAAGACAAGCACAACTGGTTACAAACAAAACTTTCACACCAAATAGCATTTTCCTCTGGCTTATTTCCAAAGCAGAATGTATAAAAATGTATGCATGTAGATAGTACAAATTTTTCATCTTTGCCTCATTGTTTGGGTAAGTAATCATCTAAATAATAGTACAAGTTCCTAATTCTCTCAACTTTTTGAAGAATACATTTTATTTTCCTAAGTATCAATACCTTCATTAAAGTCTTTGGAGTTCTAAGAATATTCAGTATAATATCTCAACAACACAGTTTTACTCATGATAGAAATAATTTCATTCTGTGAAATCTGGGTGTCAAAAAATGCCTCAGTTATTTGTCTTGATAAAAGATTTTTTGAGGTCATCATCCATTGTCCTGATCTATAAAAAACAGTTATTATGTGAACTACAGAGTCCAAGACATTTCCACTTTGATTCCACAGTCAACAATTCCCTAATTTTTTTGATTAAAAACTGCAAAAAGAAGAAAAATTACTTAAAATCGGGAGTGAAATTGTGGCTTCGCTGTGATCAACAGAAATTTTATTACACCATTTACTGTGGACAGGATTGCCTCAGGCTAGTAGTACTTAAAAGGTTGCACACTGGCTTAAAAAAATTGCCCACGATTTCATGAATATTTAAAACTTTATTAAAAATTGTATAATCAGAGTAAAGATGCAAACTGTAAAAACAGAACTCGATGTTGGGAACACATTGTGACAGCAAAGCAGTTATCTGTTTTACAAAAACTAAATGGAAAAAAAAATCTAGAATTTCCAACAACCGCTATAAATAATTTGGTTGGTTCAAAACCTAGATGGATTAAAATACAGTATGAATCTAAATACAGAAATGTAAATTATCTTCTTGCAAACAGGATGATTTAATAGTACTTATTATAACATTTTAGCTTGACAGATGATTGACAACTGATACACACAGATTTCAAAGGATACTCACATCATTTACATAAGACTTTGAGAAGGCAACAAGCACCTATTATTGCAAATGCAAAGCATATATTAAATGAGGATAAGTAACTGTTACAACTCAGACTGAGTATTATGAAATATTTTTACCTTCACAAGATACATCAGCTTCTTTAAAATCCAATTTGGTGGATAATGATAACCAGCTATCTTCAGTAGAGTCAGCACTGGCCTGTTTTGTTACCCTATAGAAAAAAGCCACTGTAACTAAAAAAAATTTAGACTTAATTTAAATTAGCATTGTTAAGTAAATATTACTTTCACTAAGTCAAAATTTCCTTTCCTGAATTTTACACATGAAGTGCTGGCTAGTTAAATGAAATAATTTCAAGTCATGCAGAAGAATTATTAATTCTATGAAAAGAAAATCATGTAAAATGCTTTTTTCATATTTCTTTACAGAAATACAAGAAACAGATTTCTTTACATATTGTACTTACACAGATCCTCAATTTTTGTTCTTATACCTAAGGATTTGCCAAAGAGAAACTGTTGCAGAAAAGCTGTTACTCTTTCCAAGTTATATACATACAGAATATATATATGTTATACATATATATGTTATATAGACACATATGGAATACATATATGTTATACTTTCCACTGTTCGAAGAGCAGATGCATTTAGTACTGTATCTCTGAGTGTCACTTGAGGGACGACAATGAGGAAAAAATGTCTTTTAGACATACGAAGGATAAACAACCCAGGCATAAGGATTAATCAGTTTCTAAGAGACAAGTGTTTGAAATCTGAGAGGCTTAAAAGCAGAGATGAGGCAGGCTTCATTAAAATGAGATCAGGACAAATTTAACCTGCAAGTGAAAGGGGGAAAGAAGTAGCACAAGTAGCTAAAGAAGAACACAAGCAAATCATAGCTGTCATGTGAACTTAAAAGGCTCATTGGCTTACTGGAGATGAGAACAAGGAGAAGAATAACCACCACCTGTTCATGCCCACATGTGCAGTTTAAGGAGTACATAAAGGTTCTTCAGATGCAGCTAAGAAGAAATCTGCAGTGACAGTACTACATTGCACGTATATGCATAATGTGAACACATATATTTGAAAGAACTCCACAAAAATGTTCCTTTTCCATAAGGAGGACCAGACATAAAAACTATGCCAAAAGCAGACTGAAAGAAATACTACTGTAGCCTTCCTACATCAACAGAAAATACATTTAAAGTACAGGGAATAGAAAAAAAATCTGTGAGCAGTCACAGAAAATAGTAAGGCACTGGACAGGAAAACTGGGACCTGGTGTCAGAAGAGATACCAAATTAAGATACAGAAGCAGGAGTTTGATAAACAGGAGTTGGATAAGTAGGAAAACAAAATCAAAACAGTCAGGACAAGCTCAGTGCATGAGATGTTCTCCCCTTCAAGCTCCTCTTTTAATCTTTATAACTAGAACTACATCATAAAGTACCCCGCATCATGAATGATACAATTTGAAGTCACACATTCAGACTTACTCTGTGTAATTTCTGAGTACTTGGCTTTGAAATGCATTGTATTGTATTGTGTACTAGTCTGAGTTCTTTAGTGTATTTTGAAATAGATGCAGACAATATGTAAAATTTAGAAAAAAAAACTAGCTTGAGTTTTATGTTTTGAAATTACATTTTAAATCTATCATCTTTAACAACTCATTATATATATTCTAGATATTTCCAGTGAAAACATCGAGAAAATAAACACAGTTCTCAAACTCATTATTTTTAATGCAGTTGGTATGTTCTGTTTTGATTTTAACAAGAATCTTTCTTGCTCTCTGACTATAAGGATACATAGTTACAAACACTATACAGGTGGTTCAAGGGAATTTTGTCACTTAAATACAGTTTTTTCAACTAAACCTAAGTAAGTGTCAAACTACACTGAAAACACAAAAAATACTCATTTAATAAGTATCTTAACAGTCTGAAGTATAGGAAAACCAAGCAAGAAAAAATGAAAAAAAAATTGGGATCTTTTCCCCATCTTATTATAGCATTTGATGAATTAATGGCCACTTCATTCAAGCGTTTTTTCTACTCCCTTTTCTAATGACTATTGTCTCTCTGTGTCTAGCCAAGCTGAAATGAGAGTAAATTTGACCCTTGATGCAAATTCAGAAAATTATACACCATATTTAGAGAAATTCACAAAGATCACAGTAAGTATACAGAAACATTCAGCATGCTTATACATCATGTTCCAAACTTCAAGCAACAAGAGCTTAAAATAATACCCTTACCCATATTTAGGTACCTCAGATAATTGGTAGAATTCGTACAATTTCAGAAGTATGAATAACTGAACTTTTATTAACAGAAATTCATCACTGTGGTGGTCCTGAGACCTGTGATCATCTTGAATCTTTGAAAATTAAACACTGAGTAGGAACGACATGAGAAATTCCCCATAAACACTTTTGGTCTTTTGAAGTAACTAGATCCTACAGACACTAGGAATGCTTATATTAGATGCATTCTATGTAACACAAGAGCTTAGCAAAAAGTCTGCTATGTGAACAGACTAATTCTCATCAAATAACTATCTGACATTAAATGCATTATTTTGTATGACTTTGTATGTATGATTCTTACCATGGTGTTTTCTCCTCCTTAAACACATAATCATACTGCAAAAGCAAAACATAAACTCCATTATACATCTCAGATGTTACACACTTTTTCCATTTTCTGACAAAAAGCCTAATAGACCACTGACATTTATATCAGAAGAGGATTTAATTAGGGTACATACGGATCAAAGCTTTTTAACATTTTAAACTAATTATAAAGCTTTTGAATTCCTAAAAGCTATGTATCTCCAAAAGGTTCGTAATAAACCCCAGGTTTTGTACATAAGTGCTACATTGCTCAATTTTGTAATTTATTTTAATCTCTTTAATTTTTAAATCTCTGCTAATTCTATTTTTACTCAGCCTCTGTACTTTTTTAAAATCTTAAAACTCCAACAGAGATTCTGCCTGAACTTCTCATATTTTTTCTTCTATGTCTCCACCAGTAAATCAAACACAGCCTGAGAAGTTCTCTGGGCCCAGCAACTTGAACACCTACACCATTAAACTGGTACTAAATCTCACTGGTACAACCTGTGGAAAAGGAAATTACCACATTTCCAAATAATTTCCAAACAATTTCCAAACACAATTCAGGAACTGGAAAGGGTCAGAGACCATTCCTCAGAAGCAGTGCACATAACGCCTATCCTGTTTTGAAAGATAAGAATTTAAGAGTATGCACATGAGGTTTTCCATGTCAACTGGACACATTGCTGATAATACTTAACTTACTAGCAGAGTAAATAAATTCAGATATAGACAAGTGAAATCCAAATTCTATATATTTGTAGTGTATTCATTTCAGTATATATGCCTAATTTAGATTAAGAGCATTAATGAAATACTCATACTATGGCAACTTCACCTTTTCTCCTCTTACTTCATAGTTATAACGATGTCACCATCTAGAGGCCTCAGACTATTTTGAGTCCCTGTATATTAAGTAACAACACCTTAAAAGAGATGTGGAAAATATGCACAAGATTTACAGAAATAATTTAAGCTAACATTAAAATGAAGAAACATCTGGACATGTTAATGCTTATCCACCTAATTCATCATGTATATTGATGACAAAATCATCATATTAAAAACATTTCACTGTTTCACATTATTTTAAAGAAAGGTGAATGAGGCAATGTAAAATTTCCTATCAAATTAATGTCTAGACTGTGAATCAAGATATGACTTTAGTTTATGCACCTTGGATTCTTCTAGCATCTATGCTGCAATTGCAGAAATCTCCCTGCAGAGTATTTAACAGTGTTTGCGGAATACTAATCTAAGATAGTTTTTCTGATGTGCTGCTATGACAACATTATTGTCGGTACTGGAGATAAATTATTTAAATATAACTTGTCTGTGCAAGCAGTGATCAGATCTTCTTACTGCACTGTAGGTACATGCAAAATTTATTAACATTCGGAAAACACTACTCCAGTAAAAGTGAATTATTAAAATGATGCTAATTATGTTCTCAAATAAGTTAATGGAAATATATTACTATACTTTAAATTGGCATATATTGCCTTCTTTCTTAATCTACCTACCCTTTTTTTTTTATCTTTCTTTTATTCTTGTTTCTATTTACACAAAATCTATATAAGCTAGGGAAGCATCATGGGCTGCTAAAGAAAGAACTACAGCATTTTCAAATTCATGTCTGTCAATATGAGAGTAAAGGAAACAAGGAATTGTTAAGTACGGTTCAGGAAGAAAATATAGCTTACTATAAATGACAGAAAATGGCACACAGCTCAATTTGACTATCTACTCAAGATTTGTATCAAAAACTATTTTGCAGGCAGTTGATATTATTGAAGCAACTTCACTTTCTGTGCATCTGAATTGTCATATATGAATTTACTTATCTTTATGATATATTGATATTACATTATGATATTATGGTATATTGACTTTAATAAGACACTTTGATTTGCTAAAACTGTTAAGTAGATTAAAAACATATCATGAGTTGTACATGCATCTCCTGGGCACTATTCTGGATAGTACATATGACATGAAATTAAATCTTTATAAAAATCAACATAGTAATCCTGTTTAGAAATGTACTTGTTCCTATAAGATCAAAAGCACTTGACCATTTTTAATCACAAACGTACCTGTTGAAAGTGATTCGCCATCTTCAATTCTAACTCCTGAATGTGACAAATAATTTTGTTAATATAAGGTAATGGAGTATTTACAAAAGCAGAGCCATGATGCCTTGGGGTGATCCATTCACTCTTGTCTGGAAAAGGAAAGAGAATCCAGAAGGCTGATAAACTTCACATGTGGGATGAAACCAGATTTTCTCATACCTGATTTTACTTCTTAAATTTGGAACCTGGTAAGCTTCTGCCTTGAAATTGACTAAGAGAATGTAACAGCTGTATCTCTTACTAAGCACAGTTTTGCACAAAACGTTACTCCTTTTTAAATACAACCTCTCAAATACAAGGAGATTCCAAAATGCTCGAAAAATATGAAGGAATAATTTCAAAGACATGACATATCATAAAGGGAGCTACAGTCTGACTGTATATATGTATATATATATATATATATATATATATATAAAACTAATTATACAGAATTAATCCCAAATAAATATATTTTGGTGATTTTACACTAGTCCTAAGCAAGAATTTTGCCCAAACAGAAAAAAATAATATCAGAAACTAAAAAGGGCAATGGTGGCTTCTATATAGAAACACACAGAGCAAAACAGAAAAGTCACAGGGCCTTAAAGGCTATCTTGTAAGACTACTCTTATGTACCTAATACTTGGTTCCAGCAAATATTTGTTTCGACCTCATGAAGGGATGAAATTCCAGAACAGTAATTCCCACACCGGGAATTTCAAGCTACATGACATAAATGGACTGTTTTACGAGAACATGCAGATTTCAGAATTATGTTTTCTTTAAACTCTCTTAGCCATATAATCACATAAATAAATGATACTGTGGCACATTATTGAATGTTGACTATTTAATTAACACACAGAATGGGAATCTGACTGCACAGGTCACTAATGAAAGGTGACAGGAACAAGACACTGAAACCTAGCAATAGAGCTATTAAAAAGTCTAAGGCGCTGTCCTACAAACATGAAACAATAACCCAATTATGTTCAGGGGGATACAACTGCTTTAATGTTCCTTGGAGATGAACCAAAAATAACAATCACAGTAATAGAGATTAAACTGTAAAATAGAACCAGACAACCTTCACATACAGTATGCAGATTTGGTTTTTGTTTTGTTTTGGGCTTTTTTTTAAAGAATAATCTCAGTGTTTTAATTAAAGTGTTAGCCTCCAACATTAAAAGTCTGTATTTTACATAAGGATCTTTTAACTTAACATTATTGTAAGCATCGTCACTGAAATGGAAAAGATAGTTTGCAAGATTTGCTTGAAAAGACAGCCCACTAAAATGGATATCAAAACCTGTATCACAGAATCTGTTCTGCCAGTTTCTAGAGCAAGAAAGCTTCACTGAATGGCTACACAGCACAATCCTAACAAAGCATATATCGACTCTGAAACTTTCTTGCACTTTGAAGCACAACACAGTTCAGATTTTGAGAACAATATTAATTTCACTTAGTTGTTTCTACTATTATTATTCTTAACTATTACTAAATTAACATCAATATTTTAAAAATTATGTGTAGTTTCTTTACATCACTAGTGCAACTAACAATACATCCATTAAAAAAAAATGGATTTTTTTTTAAGAGCTTTAACAAAAAAAGATTGCTCTGTTACTGCTTTGGCTTTCCTTGGCAAACATTTTTATTTCTAAGTCTTCTAAAACTTTTGTGAAAGAAAGCCAGAAAAATTATATTCAAGTTTAAAAATTAAATTTAAAATAAAAATTAAATTTAAAATAAAAATTAAAATGAGAAGTGAAATACAGCCAATTTTGTTTTCAGGTAGAAAACGGAACTATCATTAGAGGATGGAGTGACAGCAGTAAGTCCATGACTGACATTTGAAGTCTACAGATGCACCATTTGCATGGTTTTTCCAGCAGCGTGGCAGATGGGGACCAAGAAAGAGGACTAGTGTTAAAAATATTACAAATACAAAATATAAAATAATTTCTTTTGTCTTATAATTCATCCCTTCATTAACCTATTTGCAAAATGTATAACAGAAGATGTACCTGACATACCTTGGGATGGCCCATCACTGACATCAGAAGAAAATGAAAATGATGATGTTTCAGACATTTTTGCTGGTAGCACTTTTCAGCCTAATGATTAGAAAAATAATAATACATATATACATACACACACGCACATTTTAAAAACTCTTATTTTCATCAGAAAAAAAAAAGTATTCCATCAGTGATACATCTACAGTATTCTTAAAGGATAGCAACTCCATTGTCACTTTTCCTACTAAGGGAAAAGGAGCAACTAAACAGTGCTCTCACAGTGGATCCTATTTAAGTAAGGAAATTAGTTAGAAAGCCAATGAAAACCAAGACAACCAAATTTCAACCTATGTGACCTGGCTTTTTAATTTTTTTCAATTAAATTTTCAATTTAAATTTTAAAATACAGGTTATTTTGGAACCTATCATAACAGTAGTAACCAGCACTACCTGGAAAATTGTGAAAAGCAAAATGCATAACCTATGAGATAAATTTAATTAACAAACTGCCAACAAAAGGGAAGCCCATAAATCTGTAGTCTGTAACACTGTCATCTCAATGGACAGATGACATGGAAGAGAAGAAAATAACTACTTATTTGCATATAGACTTCTAACTCAGGTTTACTATAATAAACAAATCTAACATTATTTATTTGTAATTTACATAATTCAGAAAGCCAATACTGGCTGAAAACTTAGATAGTTAAGCCCCAGGGTATCTAGCTGAGGTTATTTACCAAAATATTTTTTCACCCTTATAATTCATCTTTTGACAAATAAATGTATTGCCATACAGAGATCCAGGTGGAGACTTCCTGGACTGTGTAATTTGCGTGTTAGAGAAGTCCACAGTAAATTGTGGTTTCCAGCTATTATCAACTTACAAAAACCGTCCAGTAAAAAAGAAAAAAAATCCCAACACCTCTATTAAGTGTTCATCAAGAAAAAATACTAGAAAAAAATACTGCATGAACTATAGATTTTAGCATTCCACATATTTTCTAAGTAGTACTATTACAAAATAGAGAAATGTTTATTCCAAGCTGTCTGAAACAAAAAATAGTTGCCTAAGATTCCAACTAGACAGCCAGTCAGAGAAGAGTGAAACTGAAATACACTATTCACACTCCCCATGCCTCAATTTATTGATCCAAAAAACTCAAACTCAAGCCTGTTCCAAAGAAATATTAGATGAATCTAAGTGTACCAAGCTTGCCAAAAGAAATGCTGAATCCACAGCTGATCTCCATGAACTTCTATGCACTGCAATGCAGTCACCACCACTAGTGCTCTGTTACCATAACAAACTAATTAACTTGGAAACTCTGAACAATACCAACAAAGCCTTTCAAGCTAAAGCTATAGAAGGTATTTTTTTGAATTAAATAAAGTTCATAATACATATAATAAAGCTTCAAATCACCACATTTTCAGCTATGTAACTCTCCTCAGGAAATGTATGGAAAATGTATTATATAAGCCATTCTTGCATGTCATTTGAACATTAGTACATATTTTTTTCAAGTTTGGTGGCTTTTTGAATTTTATGAAACAATTATTTCCAATGGAGGGATCTAGTGTTGTTCAAAGAAATAAGCTGATTTGGCAAGTAGGAATTTTTAGCATTATCTGTGCCAGGATGTCAGCTTCTTGGACAACGCAAAACAAAATTCTACTCGTAACAGGCTCATCCTGACAGTCAGACCAGATGGACGACATTAGTTCCAACAAGGAGTACAAAAGAAAACAAAACTCATAGGAATTCAAAGAAAATAAGTATCGACAGACAGAATAGCTCTAGAGAAAGGAGGAAAGATGAGAAAAATACTGCGTAAAAAAGGATGAAATCCAGAAGAAAAGCTTAAGAAATGGTTTCAATTTGTTGTTGCTTATATAGTCAGTAATATATCTGGAACAAGTTATGAACAGACTATTATGTGATATGCAAGCATGAGTTAACAGAAAGTTGAGAACATCACTTGCTTGATAAGGAATCATATACACAACACAAAGATGCATTTAACTGTACCTAACAATGTATGTGGGAAAAATATATTGGACAAATTGGCAGTTGGTGACAAAAGCAGTATTTCATGGAAAGAAAATTAGCACATAGCTCATTTAGTATCTGTTGAAAATCTTAGCCTCAATGCATATAAATATTAGACTCCTTATCTTCACAGTTATGTAGTTATCAAAATCCAAATTAAAAAATTTCTTTTATACTGTCCTATTCATATAAAATAAATCAAACCCAGTGAGTTACACTCACAATTCTGTAATATATAACTATGACCTTCAGGAAATGTTATTCTGCACAAATTGTTTTACAGAATTCAAACTAATTTTCTCATTCTAACAAAGATAACCACTACATTAGTCATACAGTATACCTTTTCAAAGGCATTGTATGCTTCTCCATAAAGAAGAGAAAAATGGCATTTCTTTCATCGGGTATGTGTGTATATATTTATAAAAACATATGTACATTGCATATATTATTAAATAGGACTATAGCTAAAGTCAACACACACAGTATTTTCATTACTTTATTGGCACTTTTCTATAACACAAATAGTTTCTGATTGGCTAAACATAATTTTCTAACACCAATTTATCAAATAGAAGGATAAGAAATTAACAAAGTTTTTGTTAAAAGTAAAATCCTCAATAAATATTTTGCAATTAAAAAAAACCAGAATCTAGATGTTAGAATTTCTATCTACCTAACATGAACTATTACTACTATTTCTCATCATAAATGCCATTCTCCAGGCAGATTCCTGGGATATTCATAAATATGCTTAACAAAAAGCTTATTCTCCAAGAACCTTTTTCTGATCAGCTCCCATACTTACCTCTTCACCAAAGCTCTAATTCACTATCAAGTAAACTAAGTGCAAACTGAGATTATCTATCTCATAAACACAATAGAGATGGCCAAATCAAAGAATTTCGCTTAAAATCTTCTCATTGATTCCTGCTTCCCTGCGACTATGTCATTTGTGTTGGAAATTTTCCTCCTTCCCCAAAATGCGGTCAGCATAAATAAAAATTATAAACTAATTAATAGTTAAAAGGATCGAACATTCCAAAAACGATCTACATCTTATTCTATAATTTGCTGCTCTCCAAGTGTTAACTTGCTGCAAATACAGCATTTTACCTTTTGTTTTTAAGGTCTTAATGTTTCTTGCACAATCTCTGCCTGTCCCCAAATGACGCAGTGAATCTTTTAACCACTGAAATGCAGCCCAGGTTTACTTCAGAATGTGCAGAAAGGGATTAATGTTCCCCAAACTACAATTAGTGCACATGTTTCAAAATAGTCCAGTGTCATTTAAACAGACATTTGCAGCATTAAAATCTGTTATAGTGGTACCCAGGGCTGACTCTTGAAAACAATGCCTCACGTAAAATTTCATAAGCTGACTAACACAAACCACCAACTCAAAATAAAAATAGAATTATTGAATTATTCTTGTTATTTTTATTAAAAGCAACCAAAGATAGGCAAAATTCCTTACATTCTTTGTTGCATTTTATTCCTTTCACAGGAACAAGATCCCAAGAACAAGTCCATTACACCAGCCACTTTAAGCTTTAAGAAGGTTATTAAGATCAAATGATGTACTCTCAAAAACTTATAATGGAATGCAAAACCAAAAAATATTACAGCTGAGATCTTACTACTATCATATAAGTCCCTGAAATAGTCCTGTATCAAAATCAATTTGATTTTTTTTCCAGTATTCCACTATTCTTATCATTCATTCCAGCTAGATAGTCTGAAACTCAAATTTAACTCCTACTCTTTTCCTGCAGACCTTACTGCAAACAGGAACTCTTAAACAAACGAACAACAACAACAAAAAACACCAAAACCCAAACCCACACACAATTAAATAGGATGAAAAACAAGGACTCTGGAAATCTGTAATAGATAAGGAAATTAAATCCCAATATTCTGTGCCATTGTCATGAATGATCCACTTTGTCTTTCTATATATATTCTTGTGTTCCACCTTTCTCCCATGAATCAGAAAAGAGGAATTACACTTCTACCAAGTAGTACTGAGAAAACAGGTAAGATTAAGAGCAGCTCACATTCTGTGACATGGGTTCACATAAAATATAACTATCTCTGACTAAAGATGCTACCTAATCCACTATTTCAGTGTGTCTCCTCATACATTCCAAGGCCAGAAACAAGACAATAGGAGAATTACTATTCTCTTTCTTATTCCTGAAAGGTCAAAGAGATCCAGCAGTAGTAGGAACAATCTCCCTGCTCAAGCAAAAAAAGCTAATTCAGTTCAATTGTTAGAAATGAGCATCCAAATTCTATTACCACAAGAATCATCCAAATATGTTTTAAAGATGCTTACTACCAATGTTCGTGCTACTAAGCATGTTAGTTATTTGATCTGTCCCCTTACACATAATTAAAATATCATGTCCTATATAGCACAATATTTTTGGAAAGATTATTAAATCTTAAAACTAGTATCTTCTGTTGTATGTCTAAATGAAATACAGTGAATATTGGTTACCATGGTAACCACAGAACTGAAGAAATTTAGTTTTGACATAATTGCTGCATATGTTCATACAAATCACATCTCTTATTCTGAGCATTAGAAATGAAGATACTTTTGAACTCCATTTTTTAAAAATAGAGTAATGAAGAAACAAAAAATTAGCTCAAGTATTTATATACATAACACAACATATTCTTGTTTAATTCACTTATTCACTTTGATAATTAGCATATATTTCCCTGCATTTTATTAAACCATTTAGTTAAGTACTGTTTAAGTTATCTTTTCACTTATTGATAATTAAGCCAGTTCTGTTCATAGAATCATAGAATCAGCTAGGTTGGAAAAGACCTTCAAGATCATCAAGTCCAACCATTACCAAGGACTGCCAAATCCACCACTAAACCGTGTCACTGAGGGCCTCATCTACACAGTTTCTGAACACTTCCAGAGAAGGTGATTCCACCAATTCCCTAGGCAGCCTGTTCCAATGCCTGATTACTCTCCCCGTAAAGAAATTTTTCCTAATATCCAACTTAAACCTCACCCGGCACAGCTTGAGGCTATTACTTCTTCTCCCAGCACTTACTACCTGGGAGAAGAGACTGACCTCCACTTCACTACAATTCTTTCTTTAGCAATGACAGAAGTGTAATAGAATGCAAAAACAGATTCCATTTACAAAATAACGTCTCCATGGATTGAACGATCCAAGGCAGTTTCAACTAAATCTAAACCATTTCTGACAGATGCTTGTCATATCTGTTTTAAAATCTTTTAGTGACAATTTCTACCAGATGTCTAGGCAAACTTAAACCAAACAACTATCCCTGCCATTACTTAGCCATCCTAATGTACAGTATAATCTCCTTGTCGTATCTGTATGGACACAGAAAATAATAGATTGCCTTAATCTTGTAAACAACTTCTTAAACATTTGAGAACTTCCATCTCTTTCCTTCTCTACACTAAACAGATCAAATTCTTCCGTTTGTTTTTACACACAAACCCCTGCCCCAGAGATTATGCTTTCCAACTGCTGTTCCACTCTCCTCCTCCAATTTCTCCCCAGTTGGTCCATGCCTTTCCAGATCCAGATCCTGAAGATGGAACAGACTTCCAGCTGATGCCACACCAGTACTAAGAACAACAGAAGTCTTACACAATGCTTTTGGTTTCATATCCTGATACAACCCTTGTTTCTATCACAACAGCATTATAGTGGGTTTCATGTTTAGCACTTCAACCTACAGGTCTTTTGCTAAATTACCTATAATTCTGTTATCCTCTGTACACATTATTTCTGCTTATGGATAGTACTTTGTACTTGCTCTTATTGATTTACATCCTACTCTCTGACTTCTCAAGATCATTCAAATTGCAAATGATCCTATCCTCCTGAGTGCTGGCAAGCTCTTCCAAGCAAGGCTTTGTGTCCAAACTGAGAAAGATTCGTGTAGTAAGTAAGTCCTTGCTGTCACTATTACTCACAGAGTACCTCCATTGTTCTACAGTGCTGTTCATAAGATACGGTCTGTGCCTAACATGCCAATACTATGCTTTCAAAGAAAGAAACAAACATTATAAATGCTGATCAATCTCTATTTGATTTCCATCTTAAGCTGTATGTATTTTATTACTTTATGTTTCAGAGGGACTTGAAGTTAAATAGTAATTTTAGCCATTATGTATATTATATAAATAGTTTAGTTGCAAAGATTACAGAAACAAAATGAGTTGAAAATTTGGCAGGATCATGCAATCTATTTAAAATGAAAAAGGGAACACAAGAGACTACTAAATAACATGAAATTGCATCTGTGTGTTTTCTAGTTTGAAGATAAGATCTTGCCAAATCCCAAACCGAGTGCTGAGTAACTATAAACACATTCTTGTTCAGTTGGACTCAGATGTATTTTGCAGCACTGCTCAGATCTTAGCAGCTAATTAATTCTTGATGCTATATAGAAATCTTCTTTAAAAAGAAAATCATTAGAAAAATATTTTTAAATTATACAGTCTCAGAGAGCTTTTTTTATGAGGATTCAACATTAAAGGGAAGACTAACTTATACAATTCAATACAGCTATACTGAGAGTACATTCTCATACCTGTCCTGCAATAGCCTTAGAAGATGACGGCTCTGAGACAAAGGAAAATGGGGAGGAAAAAAAAAAGAACAACTGTCAAAGACTAAAAAGTTTATCATAATTAAGAATTCAACAATATTTCCAAGCTGACTGGAACTGCTGCTTGCTTAAGCTAATTTTTTCTCACCATCTACCTTCCAAAGTGAGACTTCCTAACCCATGCAACATTTTATCTAGAAAATGTGACCATTAGATTTACTCAGTGTTTGTTTCATTAGAATTTCTACTGGACCTTAAATATGATAGCAAATATTTTGGCCATCTATTGCAGTATTAATTTTTTGATGTTGGTGTGGATAATAATCTTTCAAATGATTATTTAATCTAAAACTGCATCAAGTACTGAAAGAGGAATAGGAAATTTCTCTGCCTCATGTTCAAATTGAAAATCACCCTTCAAAAGCAGACTCTGTCCTTCACTCTGTCTTCATGCCAGCATTTTCATACTCACCTGTCTTAGCATGAAAGGTATAAAACCTGGAACAATCATCTAGAGTGCTGTTACTCTTACAGCTACTGTCCCCTTTCTACTTAACTCCATCTGAAAGCTCTTTACAAAAAGGCTTACAAAAGGCAATTCATAACACAGACCATCATAGCTACATCTTAATACAAGATATTACAGTCAGATAAACTCTAATCTCACACAGTCTGTAAGCTATGAATAGATGAGAGCATTTACAGAAATGTAAAGCCCCTAAGTAGAGAAGAAGGCTCAAGACACACGTATCAATTTCGTAGATAATAGTGGCATTATTTCACTAGATATAGCCACACTTCAACTCCATTGGGAAGGAACAATCATAAAAAATTGCAAATCAAACATCTCCAAAACTATGAAAAATCTCTGATTTCCCAAAAACATATTCATAAAGGATCTCATTGTGTTAGCAAATGTATTCAATTTTCCAGTCACGGCAATTTGAAATAACATAACCAGTCCCAAAATGAGAACATACTGGATTTTCATTTGGATCAGCCTGGAGACGAGAAGGCTGCGTGGAGACCTCATAGCAGCCTTCCAGTATCTGAAGGGGGCCTATAGGGATGCTGGGGAGGGACTCTTCATTAGGGACTGTAGTGATAGGACAAGGGGTAATGGGTTCGAACTTAAACAGGAGAAGTTTAGATTGGATATAAGGAGGAAGTTCTTTACTGTTAGGGTGGTGAGGCACTGGAATGGGTTGCCCAGGCAAGCTGTGAATGCTCTATCCCTGGCAGTAGTCAAGGTCATGTTGGACAAAGCCTTGGGTGACATGGTTTAGTGTGAGATGTCCCTGCCCATGGAACGGGGGATGTAACTTTACGACCTTAAAGTGCTTTCCAATCCTAAATATTCTATAAGTCTATGATCACAGCCAACCCCTCAGCTTCCAATTCATGTCTCAATATGATCAGTTCAGAAAAACAAGAAGGGATTGCTGCTCGGGGTGTATTCTGCTGAAGCACAACAGTCAAGCTTATAGTGCTTTATATTTTTTTTGCCCTATTTCCTCTGATATGGTTCGAGACCATCTTAAAAACCAGAACGTGCACAAGTCCATGGGACCTGATGAAATCCATCCACGGGTCCTGAAGGAGCTGGCGAATGAAGTTGCTAAGCCACTGGCCATCATATTTGAGAAACCATGGCAGTCAGGTAAAGTTCCCGGTGACTGGAAAAAGGGAAATATAACCCCCATTTTCAAGAAGGGGAAAATGGATGACCCGGGGAATTACAGACCAGTCAGTCTCACCTCTGTGCCTGGCAAAATCTTGGAGCAGATTCTCCTGGATGGCATGCTAAGGCACATGAAAATCAACAAGGTGCTTGGTGACAGCCAGCATGGCTTCACTAAGGGGAAATCCTGCCTGACCAATTTGGGCCTTCTATGATGGGGCTACAGAACTGATGGACAGGGGTAGAGCAGTTGATGTCATCTACCTGGACTTGTGCGAAGCATTTGACACTGTCCCACACGACATCCTTGTCTCAAAATTGGAGAGACACCAATTTGATGGATGGACCACTCGGTGGATAAAGAGCTGGCTGGATGGCCACACACAAAGAGTTGTGGTCAATGGCTCAGTGTCCGGCTGGAGACCAGTAATGAGTGGTGCCCCTCAGGGATCGGTGTTGGGACCGGTCTTGTTCAACATCTTTGTCGTTGACATGGACAGTGGGATTGAGTGCGCCCTCAGCAAGTTTGCCGATGACACCAAGCTGTGTGGTTCGGTTGATACACTGGAGGGAAAGAATGCCATCCAGAGGGACCTTGACACGCTTGTGAGGTGGTCTGATGCCAACTTCATGAAGTTTATATATATATACAGCATTTGTATATATACACAGCATTTGGTGTGTATATCACGTCCCACCCAGTGCTTACCAGGGTTTCCAAATGAATGTATCCTGATCCTTCTCTCAAAGAAGCAGCAGGTCAGTCTAGATTTTTACATAGATATATGATGTGGTCCACACTGGAACAGCTTTAGTGCCTGTTAACAAAGGGTTGCAAAGTTGTGCATTTTTGGCAAGCGTTTAGAAGTCTGAAAGGGAACGTAACAGTGGCTCAAGGCCAGGTTGGAAGGGGCTTTGAGCAACCTGGTCTAGTGGAAAGTGTCCCTGCCCGTGTCATGAGGGGTGGACTATTTAAGGTCCCTTCCAACCCTAACCGTGCTATTCTGCCACGACAACACGGTGAATGAGGAGCAGCCGGACGTGCCAAACACCGCCTCGTGTAAGCTAACACCGCCCCGACACGGCACTCGCGAGCGGCGCTGAGGACGCGAGGCAGCCGCAGTGGGGCCGGACCCCTGTACTCCCCGCGGCTCCGCGCTCCGCCCCGGGCCCAACCACCACCACCGCCGAGGCCCGTGGGCACTTGTCCAGCACTAGGACCGCTCGGAGCGCCACTGAGCGGGAGGCGGCAACGGCGTGGCCCCCTCCCGCCTCTAACCCGGGCACCAAGCGGGCCAGGCCGAGGAGCTGTCACCCTCCCCTGCGCGCCAGCCGCCGACAGCACAGCTGGCTGGCGGCCCCAGCCCCGCCTCCCGGTACTCACGGCTCCGGCGGGGCGCCCGCCGCTGCAGCCGGGCGGGGGAATCGGGCGGGCGGCCAGGGCAGGCTGCCAGCCGCCGCGTCCTGCCCGGCATCCGCCAGCCCGTTTCCCTGGCAACGGCGGCAGCGCGCGGGTCTAACGGGCGGCGGGGGGCCGGTGACGCCCGGCGGGGCCTGCCGAGGCCGTTCCAGGTTCTCCCAGGGTGGAAGCGGGGAGACCCCCGAGGGGTCCGACGGGGTGCCAGGGGCCCCTCACTCCGGCATCGCACCTCTGCGGCTTCTTGATGGAGCTAAACAAGCTGGGAGCGAGGCTGTCCGCACACTGTCCGTCTTCCCGCGCAGGGAATTCTGTATTCTCTCCACTTAAGACTTCACTGCTGAAGTTGATGGCGCAATGAAAATGTGTAATGGTCAGCAGTGCGCCACGGTCCGAAATCTGGTAACTACTACCTTGACGAATAAAGCCAGACCTTGCCCGTTTAATTCCCTATAGAAATTATTAGCTGCTAACCAACCTGGCTGCCCGTCCTGATCATTAAAATCCATTCCTAGAAATTCTTGCATGATTGTATAATGATGTGAAAAGCCATTTGACTCCGATTTAAGAAGAGGACTTATATACGCATAGTCTCTAGGATATGAGTCCTCTAGGACTCATAGAGGGCTCAGTGTGGGACTTAATTAAACTTAGGTTTCCCTCATGAGAAGTATATGCTCAGCCTTCTATACTTATTTTAAAGGTGGGAGGTTAAAATTAAGTTAGAGAAATAGGCAAAGGGTGTCTTGCTCATATTTGTTCCTGGGTTGCCCTCTTTTCTTTTTTTGACACCCCAGAGAAAGGACGCAACCCAAAAATCAATTACCTCTGTGTTATGTGTCCTCATCACATCTTTGTGTAGTCTTTATGTTTACTCTCGTATGTTCAACTTCAGTCTATTTAGTTTTAATGAGAAAAGAAACAGGGGTGATGAAGAGTTTACCTTGCCTCACCTTACTTCCTCAAAATAATCTTAGTGAAGACAAGATGTAAGTAGTTTTTTATTTTAGCAAATCTGGACCAGGAAAAAGCAATGTGCCTTTGCCTCTAAAGAGACCAATGGTTTACTGGGCTGCCTTAGGAGGAGTGTTACCAGCAGGTTGATGCAGATGATCCTTCTCCTCTACTCAGCAATGGTGAGGCCATACCTGTCCAGTTCTGGGCTCCCCAGTACAAGACAGACATGGGCATACTGGAGACCATGAAGACAATGAAGGGACAGGAGTGTCTCTCATTTGAGGAAAGGCTGAGACAACTGGGACTGTTCAGCTTGGAGAAGGGTCAGGGAGGATCCTAATAATGTGTATAAGTACTTGAAGAGAGGATGAAAAGTGGATGGAGCCAAGCTCTTCTCAGTGGTACCCACCGACTGAGCACTGGCACAAATTGCTTAGGGAGGTTGTGAATCTCCATCCTTGGACATACTCAAAAGCTGTTTGGAAACAGTCCTGGGCACCTGGCTCTGTGTTGAGCAGATTGGACCAGCTAACCTCCAGACACCCTTTCCAACCTCAACCATTCTGTGATGCTGTGATTCATGCAATGAGGGGAATGAATAGCATTGGCACTCTGTGGAGTTCAAAGCCGCCCTTATGTCTCTAATGATATTGCACTGAGATAAATATTTCAAAATAAATACCCTTTTACAGATAACGAAAAAATACCCTTTGGTACACAGGAAAGCAGTGGGGCAGCAGTTATCAGGAGAAGAAATACCATGTTCTCAGGTATTTTATAGACTTTGAAATGACAATTTTAATCTTGAGATAATTATCTTTACCAAGACTGAAGAAAGGAGATAAGGCAAGGTGATAGATACTGCGCTTTTACTTTTCCAGGGCTTCAGATCCTCAAGCTGTTGCACATATTTCTGGTATTTTGATTTGTCACTACTTATTTGGCAATACACATTTCTGCCTTCTTCTAGGCTTCTTCGAGGGAAAAGGAAAATGCAGCAATAAAAGGAGCTGTTTTGAATCACAAATGTATGACAAGATTCACTGTTACTGTGTTTGATCTTGTGGAGTAGTTATTGATCTTGGTAACTATTGTAAAACAAAGGACATGTCTAATCTTCTGTTTGCTATCATACGAGTACTGTGGTCATCCTGAGTTATAGATTTCTTAAACAAATTAAGAAAAAAATAATCTAAATAGCTGCCAGCTATCTGATACATTGAAACATTTAGATGGTGTTAGTAAAAAACAGATTTACCCAAAAGTTGAGTGCCTTTGTAGTTAGCTGTATAATTTATTCATAAGTGGGAATAAAGCTTCAAGAGTGTATTAATATATTCATTAATCTCATAGAAAGCATTGCCTGGTACTTTTTTTTTCTTAGAATAGCAAAAAAATTATTCTTACAGTTAAATGCTTTAAAAGTTAAGACTAAGAATTGCTCAAAAGAAGCAGGACTAAGTACATGATGTTTTACTCATGTGTAGTTATATTAAGAAACATTTTAAAGTTTTACGATTATGGAATTCAGGCATAAATAAAATGGGAAAAAAAACATGGAGATCAGCTGTTCATATAATACCAAGAAAGTATTTGCAGTGAACATCTCTTAAAAGCCCTCTTACAAGCTTTCACCCTCATTAAAGACTAGTTAGGACCTGAACAGAATAAGAAAAATCCTGAAGACGTACTGTATGACACTGTTTTGTGATACTTTTCACCGATTTATTTTATAATCCAGAGGAATCCAGTGAAGGGGTGGAATTGCTGCCCCTGGAAGTGTTTAAAAAATGTGTAGATGAAGCCCTTAGTGACATGGTTTAGTGGTGGTTTTGGTAGCCCTGGGGAAATGGTTGGGCTTGATCTCAAAGGTCTTTTCTAACCTAGTTGACTCTATGATTCTATGTAAAATAACAGAATAGAGAATATTGCACAAAACTGCTGATTTTTTCTTCTGTTACTGTCAGTAAAACATGCAAGATCAATGCATAAAGGAAGGGCAGATGGTCTGCACGGTGTGGGTTGCAGAACAGGAAAATCTTAAATGTGGGACCAATTGTGCCCTTTCTTCCAGCCTACATGCACTGCACCAGGGCATTCAGAAGCTGTAAGACACCAGGCTCTTAGGACTGAATGCTCAACTGCAATACTGAAATCCAGTACTTAATCTTCCCTTCTGCGATGTAAGAGAAATTTGTACATGAATGACAAAAAATTACAAAAGCAAACACAGCATTATGTATCTTCTCCACTAATGGAGAAGATGAAAGAACTAACATAGGAGAGATGTTAAACCACATCAAAAGAGGCACCAGGCCAGGATCTACATCAGTATTTCTACACCTAACTGTAATTAGGAATTTAACAAATACTTTCATTTAGAATAAGGTGCCTAAAATCATCTACAACTCAAAACCTCAGCACACAAGTTTACACTGAACAACCTCCCTTCTCCTGTGCTACCTCTCTGAGCTGCATGTCAAGAAATGGAATGGAGTTGTCCAGTCTGATTTGTGTAAGCGGCTGAAACTGCCTTGAACCAAAATGTTGGTAATATAAACCAGCTTTTTTCCCTTCTTTTTAAATTCCTTTTCACACTTCATCACTAATAAATTGCTAGATGTCCAAGTTGTGTCTTTAATTACATGTGTGAAGTGTGACTATAGCTTAACATAAATTTTGGCAATGTGTAAGCAGCAAGATAGTCCTACTCACCCTGCAATGCTGATAGGAATATATAAAGCTGACACATGCAACCCCTCCCAATTGCTTGTTAAATTCATTACAAATGTTTCAGGAGATTCAAAGAGAAAATTTACTTGTTTAGCAGGACACCATTTTCATAAAATACATTTTCAGAACAGAAACCAGACCCTGAAGCTGCCTTTTAAAGAGATTTTGTATTTTCAGCCCTTATGCAAAATTTTAGTACTACAGTATTGTCTTATATGGGAAAACAGAATCTGTGTCCCAGATTCACTTCAAAATGTGTGCCTTCTATGAATCAAGTAATGCAAAATTAATTACATTTAGCATAATGAGTTGCCCAATCTGCAGCTTCAAGAAACTCCTAACGTGATGGAGGGAAGTTCTTCCTGTATCACACCTATAGCTCATTGTGTAATACACAGGCTGGGGAAAATGAAGTGTTCTGCAGGATATACTACTGCTGTCTCATCCCGTTTTTTTCAATTACATTCAAGGGCTAGGCATAAATAACACCCCAAAACATCTGTATCGTTGGAAGGAACACTTAGCAGCAGGACCATTCTGTAAAAGTTCATGGAAGGATCTAAAGAGAAATATGTTTTTAAGGATTTTTTATTGAATTTTGTAGTCTATTCTATTAATGTATTTGTCAATTATATAATGGTGTGCTGTGATTATCTAGAGTACATTAATAATGGAAAAATACTAGTCAAATGCAATCAAAACAAGCCACTTCAGATGATAGTTATTCTAGCAATGCTGACGAGCTTCATATGAAAACTGGAGGGAGAAGATTTTCCAGCAAGTTACAAATCTCACATTTATTATTATGGCCTCAAAAATGCTCAATTTAGACCTGCTTAAGCGGGGGGGGGGGGTGGATTAGATGACCTCTAGAGGTCCCTTCCAACCTCAACTATTCTCTGATGCTGTTTGAAATGCTGAAGTATTTGAATCAGATTTGGTGAGGCATAGTTTTAATACCTCATTGGACTGCAAATGAGAGTTAGGTTTCCCCAAAGTAGAAAGAAACCCTAGATATGGGTTTCCTGCATCTGGGTTGGCTGCTTCATAATGAGGTTACAAAATAGAAGCAGTTTGGTGGATGTCTACACGCTTTGCTTTTATTTCAAGTGCCTGAAAATAAAAATTGTGTAACAGAACAAACAAAATGTTTAATTTAGTGTAAAACTTTTTTTCTTTTTTCCTAGTGTGAAAAGCCACAAATTTGGTTCTTTATGACTCATTCCCACCACATGTATTTTTCACTTTGCCTGAGAAGGCAAATATTCAATTATTCATGCAACTCTCTTTAGAACAGACTGCGGTTATGACAATGCTGGAAAGCCAAATATTATGCTTAGAAAAATGTGTCTTGCTGCCTAAACTAATACCCTTTCACATGACAGTTATGGCCTCTCACAAAACTGTAACTTCTCATGTTGAAATGCAGGTTCTGTGATTAACAGAAACTTTTTTACAGGGTTAGCTTTTCTATGTATGCCTTCTGTTGTGTTCTCTGACTGTAATGGGAATTCTGCATGACACTCATATTCCACTTTCTAGTTAACCAATTTTTGTTGATTCCTGTAAGTCTAAAAGAAACTGTCACTGCAGGAATAGAGTTTCTCACTTGAGTCAAATTAGTTTGCATTGAACAACTGATAAAGATCATATCTGGTATCAAAATACATGGTACAGGGAGACAGACGTTGTCTTCCAACCATTATGAGGTGGGAGATGCAAATTCTTGTGACAGAGTTGTTAATAACTCAGAAGCTGCTGCTGTGAATTTAAACAGGAAAGTTCCTCACTCAGATCAGAGCAGGAAAACAAGATGAGGCATGTGAAGATAATGCACACAAATACAGGCTACAGGCATAAGATACACAAAGTAATTTAAAACAGACAGTAGCAACCAAGGCATAAATAATAGATATGTAAATGCATCACTGTGTGGAAGGACATAATTCTGTTTGTAAAACTATGGTTGACTTAATATTCATTTAATGGTAAGTTATGGATTGGAAAATTCTGAAATTACGACTTAAAAATAACATAAAAACTAATTTTAGGAAAATAAGCAAAGCAAAGTAATGATTTAAACCAGCTGAGGACTTGGATCTTTGTTTTTTTCCAAAAAAATAAATCTGTGTATAAGAAATATTAAAATATAGATCTGTGTTTCTACAGAATCCAGAAATATGTACATTAATACATGATTGTCAGCACTCCAACTAGAAATTACCCATTAGCAAAACCACTACCAGTTGCTATTGCATTGATTCAGTGTCATTACTTCCCTTTTAAAATTCTTATTTTGAAACAATGTAGTATCATGAATCTTTATTCCAAAAGGCATACAAAACCCACAAGACAAACCTTCCACAGGCTCTAGTTGAGACTTAAGTGTGAATTAATTTATACACACCTTCACACATAAAAAGGACACCTATCCTTTAAACAAATTTTTAAGCTAGAAGACTGTTTACTAATACAGAAATATGTATTCTTTCCATTTGTATTCCCTAAGATCCCTTCCTTACCTAAGCAATCCTGTGAGATGGTACTGAACATGGACAGGTTCTGAAAATATCTTAGATGGCCATAGTGAGCAGCAAGCGACTGCACAGTATTTAGTTGTTGGCTGGGGCTAAACCACAACAATATTTATATACAGTATAATAATAATAACAGCAGCAGAAAGCAGTGGTGTAAACTTGAGATGCTTTTTCAGTTGTTTTTTTTTTTAACTAGAATTTACAATGAACTGAACAAGAAGAGAAACAGCCAAAATAAATACCTTCTAAAGTGTGCTCCTGGCAACAAAAAGTGTTTAGTAACTTGGAAGCTGTCTAAAAGCTGAAGTTTTGCCAGTAATTTCATCTTCTCTCTCACATATGGCAAGCGATAATATTTTTAATTATTTATTATATAGATTAAATGAAACTTCAGGCAAATACTTGAAGATAGATAAAAAGCAAAACTGTTTTCATCACATTCTTCACTTTCTTCAGACTGCAACTGATATACTGAAATACACATTTCCCCTGACTTAGATGCCATTCACAACTTCTGTCACGAAAGGTCTAAGATCACAAAATTGCATAGTTTTGATTGGTTTTCAAGGAGAAAGCAGATTCAAAATCTCACGCTTTTGTGACTTGTGAGAAAGCAATGCGTCTTCTATCTATTGGCATGTTTCCTCGCCGACGCAATGACTTAAATCTTTTGTACTGACTTTAGCCCAGGTACTCACAGCAGTGATGCTCTTATACCCTTAATTATACTCTGTAGTTCGAACACTTATTAAAATAGTCCTCATAGGAAAAGTTTGAAGGAATCCAATAACGAAAGAGATTTTTTTTTCCTGAATTTCAGAAATCTCTGCAATGAGTGTAATGATTTTTAGTCTAGTGAACATTGCATATAAGGTTTGTTTTAGCTGGAGAAACTGGCATTCTGATTTCACATCATTATTACCATGGATATTACTGAACAATAAAATTAGTTTTCTATTTCCAGTATATTTTCATTGCACAGAATCTTGTGAAAATGTAAAACTAAGTCATATGTATATAAAAGATTTTGAGAAAAGGTGGTTGTTTCATTGTGGAGAAACAGTGGCAGAATTTTCTTTATTTTTACTGTTATGCTCATGAATGTTCTAGAACTTGCCTGCAAGTACATATGATGAAAGACCAAAAGGGAAAGGAAAAAATGGATTTGCTATTTTATTGGCCTGTGTAAGCTTAAGGAGACAAATAAAGATAGAAATGCAATATTTTACCCATCTTATTTATAATCCTTGCTAAACTTGTTAAATGCATTCAGAAGGAAAATGTTTATTTTAAAGGTGAAAGATGAAGCCATATGAACTTGTCAAGAAAGAGCCTATTACATTTTCAATAAATATTTCATTTATTTACAGTAATTAAAAATGAAGTTAGTGGTTTTCACTTAGCAGTTTGGATATATTACTGCTGTAGCTTTTTGTATCCCTATATTTCAAACAGAATTTCTTCTCTGGATAAAAAGGTTCCATAGCAACAACCTGCTAGGACCTTTCATTTAAAAAAGGACTGCAGCACATACAGTTTAAATAAAAGCTGTCATAGATTGAGTAAAATAGAATCAACTGATACAATAGTAGAAGTTTTCAGAAAGTGCTAACAGTGGAAATATTTTTTTCCAGAAATGCTGTAGTGGTCTAGCTAGAATTTTCCATTTTTATCATCTGGATTTTTACCTACTTTGTTGGAGCACAAGTGAGAACCCAAAGGAATCCTGGAAATTCAGTCTACAGGAAGCACAGCAAAGTCTCAGGAAGAGGTGTTTGGCTGATGAAGGGGTTATGTGAAATAAAATATGCAAGTAGATGCAGTGTGAATCTGAAATTTTTATTTCAAATAAAATGTAAATTAGAGGGGGAGGGAGTGTCATTCTAAATCAGAATGTAGTGATCATATTTTCAGCAACATGGTATTTAAAAGTATGTATCAAATTGAAACCTTTTCCTTTAATAAAGTCAGTTATTTCCTTTGATGATGTAGCCCTCCTTTGCTTCAACACCAAAATGATGTTTGCAAAAAACAAAAATACTCCGTTCCAATTTTATTTTTCATTTCTCTGAATAGCTTTTCTGTAATGACTTCACAGCCTACAAAACCAAAATCTACACAAAGTAATGCTCTATTGGTTATGTGAGCATTCAGAAACACATTACCTTTTGCATCTTCATTTGTAGGTCTCACAATTTGTTAGTAATATTTGTTTTGCAGTTTGTTTCTCAGAAAGACTCATGTTCCCATGGTAACTTTTAGAGCTGTTACATATATTGAAATAATCTAAAACATTCACTGGTACAGGATGTTTATATATTTATATATTTGATGCATGGAGCTCATATGTATTTCTGTACTGTTTATGTTTCTGTTACATTTAAATAATGAACATCTTCCCAAGTCAGAGACTCTCTCCTATGGCTTTCTATAAGAAAAGGTTCTGACCAAAGAGAAAAAGAAATATAAGCAATTCTTACCACATAAAAAATATGCTAAATAATTAAAATAAAATTAGTCAAACCTCCCTATTCGGCCACTCTAGGTTTAATAACAGTTCTACTTACCAAAGGGTATGTAATTATGACACTAGTCTACCTCTGATTCTTTTCTACATGTTTTCTCTGGGATGAGTTTTTGAACAGCATTCAGAGACTAAATATTCTCTTAATTCTGTGCATCACCAGGTAACTGTGACAAGATGCGTTTGAGCAGTAGTCAACATTTCTAAATGTTCTGATATTATTGGGATATTCTTGTTAATCAATGACAGCAATCCATTATTCACTTATGATGAAAGAAAATTAGTAGCAGACAAAAACAATTAAACATGCCAGTCTTTATCTGCATCTGATCCGTATTTTTATGGTACCATTATGAAATACTAACTTCATAATTAATACTTAATTTTTATGAGGAATTGGTTTAAATAAATTATCAATGGTCTTCTAAAGAAAACTGTCAATTTAAAAAAAAGGGAGTCTGCTAATTAAGTTTATTACTTTCAGTAAATCTAATAATGATATATTAATTACATTTTCAGTGACTCAGTTCAGAGAACACTACAAATCTGTTACTTTCTAATGAAATTTTTAAAACAAGCTGTTTTTGTAAAGTGAATAGCCATGTCACTTCTAATGGAAATCTGCTTTTAGATGATAATGAATCAACATGCATGTAGGTTTATAAAATGTTACATGTGTTGACAAGCATTAGTTGTGTTTTTACTTGTTAATATTGCTGTCCGCACAAATTCAAAGGCTTATGGAATGGTAGGCATGAACTATGAACTACAGAAGCATGAATTTAAACAAGATGTATGAAATCAACATTCCCAGGTTATATTGTGGGGGCTGAAAAAAATCCTGGCCTCATGAAGAGAATGGCAAAATTCCGACTGATTTTTTTTTTTTCTTTGAGTCTATTTTCCCATTTTTAAATTTGCATTAATGTCAGTTGAAAGTTCTCTGTTGTTCTTTGAAATACTGTTTCTTTCTCAAAATGAATGACACTTCTTAAAAGACTAAACCACTTGTAACATACAATCATGAGAAGAATTATTAAAAACACTGCAGAGGAAATAAGTTTATACCTTTGTGTAGTTCTTTTAACTGAGACAAACAAGATCTGAGAAAATTATGGTAAGTAAGGCTAGATTTTTGTATAAAGTTTGGCTAAGCTATTGAAGAATTATTTCCATATATATATATATATATATATATATATATATATATATATATAATGCTGCCAACCGCCCACTTCCTGAAATAAAGCACTTGATACATGTATCCTCTGAATCCTTTGGAGGCTTAAAAAGATTTTGATAATGATTCACTACAAATTATCATTCGTGGTCTCATGGACTAAGAATAAAGGGTAGAATTGAAAAATTCCTTCATTGCTAACCCAATGTCTGTGCTAAAGGTCCCGTGGCGAAAGTGAGCCCCAAACAGCTGTGTTCCATTTTTAATGTATTTGTCTGGAACAAATTGCCTGCCTTTAAATATATTCAGTCTGTACAATATACATGAATTACAACAACATTGTCACGATGTATTGAAGGAGGACAAATCAGAAATGTAGGGAAGAGATGTATCCCAAATATGGTCATAATTATTCCATAAATTACTAGAAGGCATGTCAACAGCACTATGAATAGTACTGACTTTCATTCCTGAGTTACGAAAATGTAATACATTATCTGAATTATTTATTCGGAAGAAGAAACCTCAGTTTCCAAATAAAACGTCAGTGAACTATTTGAAGTACTTTATTGCGTTTGCATGGCAAGGTTTTGATAGCGGGGGGGCCTACAGGACTGGCTTCTGTAAGAAGCTACCAGAAGTTTCCCTTGTGTCCAACAGAAGCAATAATAGCCTGCTGCAAGTTGGACCCGCTGGCCAAGGCTGAGCCCATTAGCAGTTGTGGTAGTGCCTCTGGGATAACAAATTTAAGAAGGGGAGAAAGTTACCGTGCAGGAGCGATTGTAGCTGGAGAGAGGAGTGGGAACACATGAGAGCAACATCCTTGCAGACACCAAGATAAGTGCAGAAGGAGGGGAGGAGATGCTCCAGGTGCTGGAATGGAGATTCCCCTACAGCCCGTGGTGCAGACCATGGTGAGGCAGGCTGTGCTCCTGCAGCCCACGGAGGTCCACAGTGGAGCAGATATCCTCCTGCAGCCCAGGGTGGGGCCCACAACTGAGAAGGAGGATGCCTGAAGGAGGCTGTGACCCCATGGGAAACCTCTGCTGGAGCAGCCTCCTGGCAGGACCTCTCCCCTGTCCAGTGAGGAGGGGAGTGATAGGTCAGCTTTGGTGGGCACCTGGCCCCCAGTCAGGGTCAGCCCACCTCAATTATAAATATAGGTGCATAAATACAAACTGTTCTGCATTTCAATATTTTTACATTTTAAATAAATCTATTACAGAACACACTGAGACTGCTACTATGGAAGAAAATACAACATGTTGATTATTGAACACAAGAAGCTATTGAAATTTAGCATTTAGGGAAGAAGGTCAAAACCTGTAAGTTCCAAGTGGGATAATATTCTGAAAGCTGAAATATCTAACTGTAGAAGATAGAACACTATTGCAATTGTTTAAAGAATGCTGGAAGTTTGAATTTTAAAAGAACAACAATCTCAGAAAAATGGAACAATGGCAACTAAAAGTCAATACATCACTTTTTATATGTACAATTTTTTTATGCCTCTTTTTTTGATCACAAAGAAATACTTAATCTGGCAAGTGTCACCTTACCTTTTGTCTCTCACTGAGAATGAAAAAACCTCACCTCTTTGCATAGTAAAAGTGTATGTATTTTTCGGGGACAAAGTATGCACAGTGTTGTGTAGCTCTCCCTGAAATCACATGAAAAATAATGTAGACCTATTCCTTGAAATCAGGTTGCTCAGTCTCACTATTGGAAAGCAGAGGTACAGCAGTTACATAAGTAAGGCAAATCATGTTGGCTCCACAGTCTTGTATGACTAAATCTATGTCTGAATGCCTCTCTAGTATTTCATATTTTAATCAGTAAAGAGTAACTTTCTGAAAAGTAATTTTCTTCAAGTTAAATCTGACCAACTTCACCTGAATTTAAAACTTTTGTCTGTATTTACCAGTGTTTTGTTTAGCAGCTTTCAGTGACAAAATTGTGACAGCTGAGATCTGAGCTTAAGGGGCCCTTTGAAACTGAACAGAGGTATGACAATTCACCTCACTGGTCTCAGAGTCTTGAACTCTTCAGAAATGAGATTATTACAAAAGAAAACAAAAACCAGCCATACATTTAAAATTTCTTATTTAAAAACAGAGGAAGAGAATTCTCCTTAGAAATATACAGCTACTAGCACAATACTCTTATGTTTGCATTTGTGCAGAGAACTCCCTTGTACAGAATTGCCAAATGCAGTCAGTTTTGTAGTCTGATAAAATTATTGCTGGTTCATAGCTTTCTGATGTTCCAGTTGTGCAAAATATGCAGAAAGCTGCTGTCATTGGCCAGCTGACAATTTTCTCCCACTCAGTCTGTCAGAGTGGACTGTTCACACATGCCACATTTCAACATTGGGCTTACCCTAGATATCTATATGGAAAAAAAATGTGAGGTAATAATTCTGTAAGGAAAATTGTATTTTTCAAATATCACACAACTGCTATTTGCCTTAATATCTATAGAAATATATATAAATTCTTTCATATGGTAGCCTGAGACCAAACCAAGATCAGGTTTCCACTTTATTTCATGATGTATACATACCAAGAGATTTTCAGTCCCTGTTCTGACAAGCTTTCAATTTGAATAAGCCAGGAAGACAAATGGAGACAGAAATGAAATATTCATATCTCTAGTTAGAAACAGAGAACTGTGCTAGAGAAAAAACAACTGACTTCCAGGGATTCAAAGAAGGGAACAGAGCCAGGATCTAAGTGTACAATTTCTGCAATAGTGCAGCATCTCAATTTGAACATTATCCTTCTTTTGTGCCTTGTGGGATTTCACATATGACTTTTTTTCTTTTTTAAACCAAATCTGGTTTGCGATCCTGACTACAGCAACCGCAGTTTTTCTTGTTCAGACCAGAATAACCATCCTCCATTTATTTTGGAACTTGAAACTCTTGTTCCAGTCTCTTCCCCACAGAGGAAATGCCAAGAGAAAAAAGATGTTTCAATATCGAATGGGGAACCACAAGAGTAAAGCTAGAGTAACTTTGAGTGAAACTCGATCTTATGAAAGAAAATCTTGTTTATTCCAGCTAGCTTATTCGCTCTTTTTAAAAGTGTAACTACAACATTAAGTATGTAGTATATGTAGTGCTCTGTTTAAGGAAGTTTTACAGTATGCCTTTTGCTGCTAAACTGTAACACTCAAATTTATCTACCTGAAATATCATTATATCTGGATCAGTGTAAGTGATGCTTTCATTCTCACAATGCTTATTAATTGTTGTGATTTAACCCCAGCCAGCAACTTGCTCACTCCCCTCCCAGACCCAGTGGGACTGGGAAGAGAATTGGAAAAAAAGGTAAATTCCCATGGTTTGAGATAAGAACAGTTTCATATTTCAAATAAATTAAAATATAACAACAACAGAATAATAACAATAAGAGGAAATAAATAGAGAGAGGAATAAAGCCCCAAGAATGACAAGTGATTCTCAGTACAACTGATAACCACATGCTGATCGATGCCCTGAGTAGCAGTCAGTCCCTCCTGGCCAGCTCCCCCCAGTTTATGTGACGTGCTGTGGTATGGGATACCCCTTTGGCTAGTTTGGGTCAGGTGTCCTTTCTCTGCTTCCTTCTGGCTTCTTGTGCCCCTCCTCCCTGGCAGAGCATGAGAGAATGGAAAGTCCTTGATCAAGGTAAGCATTACTTAGCAACAACTAAAACATTGGTGTGTTATCAGTATTATTCTCAGACTGAAACCAAAACATAGCACTTCACCAGCTACTAGGAAGAAAAATTAACTCTACCCCAGTTAAAACTAGGACATTAATATAGAACATTATCATATGCTCTGAAAAACTGCTTATAATGCAGTCCTTGTACACATCACTTTGGTTTTTGTAAATAACCAATTAAGATTTTTTTATATTAAAAAAATAAGGCAATTTCTTCTTTTTATATAAAAAGTCTTATTTGTGGTTATTTCTCCTACGTGTATGTAAATAGCTGGCCTTCATAAAGGCAGGATAGATGCTGTGCATGCAGCATATCATTCTCTTGCAGCCATTTTCAGTAATTATGCATAATTATTTTCTTTCCTTTTTCATAAATTTTAGCAAGATGTTTGCAGAAAATTCTAAGACTATTTTAATCCTCTCTTAAATGCAAATTGAGGAGACCAACTCAGCTATAAAAGCAGTTGATCAGAAGTCATATTTTCCTGTTAATATCATGTGTTAGATAAATTCATTTCCCCAAACAATTTCCTTATTATTGTTGAGTATACCCTAAAAGACAGCTATTTGAAATGATTGATCTAAAAAACTCACAGTCCACAAACGTTTATTATGAATTGCGCACTTACCTATAATCTGCCCTGTAACGTTTACTTCCTGTCCCTGCCCTAACCTCAGGCTCTAAAAACAGGAGTCATCTGCCATGCAAATCCTTAAATTTTCCAAATTAGCCTTCCTGTAACTTGTCATAATTTGGTGAAAGTGTTTCCAATCCATAAACTTCACAATAAGCACATAAAACCCAGTGTAGTTATGCAGGTAACTTGCAGTACTGACAATGAACATCCATAGGTGATAATTCTTCTAGAAGAACAAACAAAATCAGCTGAGCATGTGTTTAATTTATTTTTAAATTGTTATTTAAAAATAACTCTGTTAAGCCAGGATTAACTTTATAGACTCATATTTTTTTTAAAGGATGTGTTTTAAAAATAGCTGGAGATTAAAGAATTCAAAAATTAATTTCTTTAAGTTATCCCTGTATGTCATTACAAGATCTGTTAGGCATACTAGAAAAGTGTCACACTCACTTTTCATTTTTAATAACTTACTTACAAAAAAAGCAGCAGATCCAGATGTAGAATCATAGAATAGTTCGTATTAGAAGTGACCTTCAAAGGTCATCTAGTCCAACCCCCCTGCAATGAGCAGGGTCGTCTTTATTTAGATCATCTAGGTTGGCCAGAACCACATCCACCTGGCCTTGAACGTCTCCAATAGTGAGACATTTACCACCTCTCTGGGCTACCTGTTCCAGTATTTTACCACCTTCACTGTAAAGAATTTTTTCCTAAAATCCAGGCTGAATGTCCCCTCTTTTAGTTTAAAACCATTACCATTCATCCTGTTGCAACAGGCTTTGCTAAAAAAGGTATATGTCTTCTCCATGTGCCCTTAGCAACCCAGCCAAATAGTTTCCAGTACACCTGCTGCCATGCTGGACACCTGGGTCTACTAATGTTTAAATATTTCCTTAACACAACTAGTCTCAGGAACTTCAATGGGCTACTCACATATTTTAGACTGAAAAAGGCATAGTTCTGGGAATCGTAAGGGCTTTAGACTTCATTTTGCTTTAAATTTTGAAATACCATTGGGCCAATACATGCCAACTAAACTGTGATGGGTCATATGCTCATGTCATATGACATCAGTATTGATATTATATTTTAATTTAGTTTTGTAGCCTGTAATGAGCACAATGAGCTGTATATATGAATAGAAATGAAAGTTTTACTTCTTAGCTATTTTGGGAAGATCTTTCTTACAAAATGTAAAAGGTGGTATCAAATATTATTTTTCTTTATTTCTTAAAGGTCTAAGTGATCTGTGGTTGCATGGCTGGAGTATAGAGAATGGATGGCTCGTAGGAATAGAATTGTCCTAGTGTAGGCATAAGTTTATCTGAGATACATAGCAGAAGGTAGCTGAGGACAAGACAGAAGAGCTATTGAAGCAATCAAGCACCAAACACTCTGATATTAATTTTTTTAACCTCATTGTCCTGACTAGTATATTTTTAATTAAGACTCTGGGTTTCTTGAGTGACATTCATAGAACTTTTAAACTTATTATTTCATAGAACCATACATAAAATAAAACATACATAAAATTAAAAAAATAAAATTATTTGGGTTGGAAGGGACCTCATCTAGTTTCAGTCCCCTTTCCAGTATTTCCCTTTTTCCAGTTGTTGGGAACTTCACCTGACTGCCATGATTTTTCAAATATGATGAACAGTGGGTGAGCACCTTCATTCACCAGCTCCCTCAGGATCCACGGAAAGATTGCATCAGGTCCCATGCACTTGCGCACATTCAGGCTCCTAAGATGATGTTGAACCTGATCCTCTCCTACAGCGGGCCTAAGGTCTTAACAGTTTTAAGAGTTTTAAAAGAGTATATCAGTTGAATGTGCATAATTTTAACTTAGGCATATATATTGTTGCTGTCGTAATGCCTAGAGACCAGTGCTTGTTGTAGTTACCACATTACAATCACATTCACAAAGATCAGTCCCTGTCCCAGATTACAACACATACATTTTTACTGATAATAAGAAAATATTATAGTTTTTTCATAACTATGTTATTTGGTCTTTATTTGTCTTTTATAATATTTAAATTTAAATAGTGAATACAAGTCATTATGTAAAATGGCACTAATGCTATAAGTATTGGTGTGACCCAGGTCTCTTGCAGAGACAGGGCTTTAATCAGCAGAGTTGCCCCAAGCATATGTAGATTCCTCTGCTAACTTCTGGAAAGAAGATGGTCATTGTTCCTGCAGTCAGCACAGCTCAAATAGAGAAATGTAATATAATACACCTGAACCAGAGCTGTTTATTGACCTGTGCCAACATATCATATGTTGTGTGATATAACTGCTGATTGCTTCTATAGCCATAAAGGAGCAGCAAAGGAGAAAAGCCACCACTATGTCTGCAGGAAGAGCCTAGACTAAACACACAAAGAGAGTCCCCCATACTGAATTTGCTTTTTCACATCAACGCACCTGAAAAATGCCCTCTGCTCTTTTTCACCCATACTGCATCGGCTATAGTCTTTTTTAGGGAGTCTATGGTGTTAATAACCTAACATTTCATCTCTGTGCTATATTTAGTTACTGTCTAAAATTTTCTGCGGTGTGCAGACAGTTATCTGCAGCTAGCATGCAGCTGACCAAACTATCTTGTTCATTTGTCTTGTAAGGCAGAGAAGGTAAGGGAAAGCAATATACTATGCAGAAACAATTTGAAATATTTCTATGTTGCCCAAGGCAAGCAGGTGCAAGCAGGTGTGTACTTATCCCAAAGGCAGTTTATATGTACGTAGTCCTTTTCCCCCAAAAAGCTTGAGAGAAAACATAAACCAACTTCCCTTTTCAGGAGATTCCAGGGCTTTGCACTTACATAGCCAAATTTGAATTGCAGATCTGTACTGCAACAATGATCTTTATTAGTTTTCATGGTGTTGGACTGTGTGTTTTGTGACTGTGCTACTATGACAGGTTTATAGATCCTGAACCTAGCAACATTTAACTCATTGTGTGTAGCTCTCCAGGCATTACTTCAGGAAATTATTTATGTGATTACATGGTATGTTACTCCTTAAATTTGTAATTAGTCCACTCAGAAGGTCTTCCAAGGTTTTTGGGGTTGTTTTTCACATTAGCTGTGACGTCTCTTTCAAAATGCTCCTTAACATTCTAGTTCTTCATCACCCTTAAGGAAACTTTATAACCTTTTATATATATTCCCAAGGAAAAAAAAAAAATAAAATGAACATTGTAAGAAGTTAAACCGTACCAATTCTTACAGCTTTCATTCTTGGCTGAAAACAGACAAGAAAGTGATTATAGCAGCAGATGTCATACAATGTAAATGCTCCGTTCGGTCATTTTATGATGCCATCTATCACAGAAAGATAGCTGGATAGCTAGAGTAACTGCCCAAAGGGGCTGTAATGTCAGTCATTCATGGAGAAAAACATTGTAAGGGGTAGGCTGTAATGGTACTGCATAAGTCACTTGTCTTAATTGTGGTAAGTGATTCTAGTGTTAAGCTTCGGTTCTTCATAATGAGTTCTGGCCACCAGTACTTGTTCTGTAATTGCTGGTTTGTTGTGACAACTTCAAACATACCATGAACATGATGTATGAAGTAATTCCTCTGTGACACCTTCACAATTCATAGAATCACAGAATCATGGAATGGTTTGGGTTAGAAAGGACCTAAAACCTCATCTAGTTCCAACCCCCTGACAGGGGCAGGGACACCTTCCACTAGACCAGGTTGCTCAAAGCCCCATCCAACCTGGCCCTTGAACCCTGCCAGGGATGGGGCAGCCACAGCTTCTCTGGGCAACCTGTCCTAGTCATGCTCACAGTGAAGAACTTCTTCCTTATATCTAATCTAAATCTACCTTCTTCTACTCTAAAGCCATTCCCTGTTGTTCTGTCACTACAGGCCCTTGTAAAAAGTCCCTCTCCAAATTTCTCATACCCCCCTTTAGGTATTGGAAGGCTGCTATAAAGTCTCCCTGGAGCCTTCTCTTCTCCAGGCTGAACAAGACCAGCTCTCAGCCTGTCTTCACGGCAGAGGTGCTCCAGCCCCTGATCACCTTCATAGCATCCCTCTGGAGTCACTGCAGCAGGTCCAAGTCCTTCATGTATTGAGGGCCCCAGAGCTGAATGCAGCACTCCAGATGGGGCCTCACGAGAGCAGAGGAGAGAACAATCACCTTCCTTGACCTGCTGGTCACATTTTAAAATTCCCTAAAATTCCATATAATGTGAAGTGACATTTCATTACATATCTACCTTGTGGGTGAAGTTCATTCTGTAGGCTGAAATGTGGTATTGGAATAGCATCCATGCATTTGGAATTCCTGAATCACCTTCTAGACAGGAAGATATGTTATTTCTGTTAAATCAGACATTACAAGCAAGTAACTTTAAATATTTCTCCTGTAATTGTAGCAAACATATTTATAATCCATACAGCAACTTCCATATAATCAGGTAGATAAGCATCTAAAAAAGTGCAGACGAGATAAACTATGAGCTGCTGTGCTTTTAGTTTGACTAAACTGTGTCATGTACAAATGAAAGTAATCTTGCTAGCCATCTGCAGACAGTTCCTGCTCCTCTGAGTCTTCCTGTCGTTAACACAACTGCCAAGAGGTGTGATCTGTAAGCAGTTGGAGTATAATGCCTCAGAGACAGGCTCCCTACTCTTCTGTAGTATATGCACAATGAAATGTTTTCTTTCCAACAGTTTTACTGTATCTTATAAACTAACTGTTCAGGGTTCAAACACAATGGTCTCCTCATAGAGACTGTCCCATGGATTTGGGGAAAAGTGGCTCCAGATTCCTATCATGAAAAAGTGATGGCCAGCATGGTCGAGGGAGTGCTGCCTGGATGTAGCTTGACTCAAAGGCAACTGCCTGGTAAGCTCTCCACACTGGGAGTACCACCCAAGATCTTTCCAACAGCTGTTGGGAAGGCAGAGTGGGCCTCAAGTCAGCTGCAATCAGGTTTATTAGGTCAACTGCAATGCCATAATAAAGACCTGAGTGTTTGTCTGGCTTCCAGAGGGCTGGGAGGGAGTAAAGGAAGTAGCTCTGCATTTACAGCATTTGACCATTCCTGTTCTGAGACAAAAGTAATGACAATTGTGGTGAACACTGAAGTCAAAGCTTTCATTGTAAAATCTAAAATTTACCCAACATAGCAAATTTTCAGACAATGTGTTGTTCTTAATAGTTCTGCAAGCATTGCATAGGAAGGAATAGACAATGATTTGAGACCTGAAAAATACGTTTGTAATTATTTTTATTTTTTTTCTGGGAAGCGTGAGCTCTTCTACATGTTCTATGACCTTTTTTGACCCCAGTGGAGAGATGACCTGCTCAAGAAAAGACTACTTTCTGCATCTGATTCAGTATTCAGCAAAACTCAGCTTCAGCCCTCCTGTATTGACATGTTGAAATACAGCCTGTAGGGTTTTTCTTTTCTGCCAGCTTCAGGAGTTTTTCCAAATACACTAACATCATCCAGATAATGCTAGATTCCAGGCTTGTTATTAAGAATTATTAACATATTTGAAAAGCTCTGGGTGTTGATTCAGGTCCATATGGCTTACGATCAAAAGAGAAAAGTTCCATTAAGTGTAATAAATGCTGTGAAACTCAAGCTGTCTGGACACTTGGCAATATGCATTCTTTAAATCAAGAGTAGAAAACATATTCTGCAACAATGACATCAGTATCTGTAAATGGTTAACTGTCAATCTCAGTGGCTTTGTCTGGCTTCCCTAAGTCTACACAAAACCAAGTATTCTGGTTTGCATTTTGTCAACAGTGTGCTGAAACTAATTCAGAAAACGTAGTGTTTCCATCCGTACAATTTTGGGCTAATTTTTTTTTTTAATTATCTTGTAACAGCATCTCTCATTCAGTTGTAGAGAATATAATCTTCATTGCAAAACCTGGCACTTTAGATCAAATTGTCGTGCTGTGAGTAAACATTTCCATGTAATAGCTGATACTATTTATTTTGTAAGAGCTGAAACTGGAGTTTGTATTGCAGTGTGGTTTTGTTATATTGAAGCAATCCACATAAATACACACACACACACTTGCGTATGTAGTGCAGTTCCCAGATTTCTGCTTAACAGGATTACATAAAAAAAAACAAACAAAAAACAAAACCAAACAACAACAACAACAACAAAAAAACACCAAAAAAAAACCCAAACCCCTATCAGTATGTATCAAAAGTGAGTTTTCTATGCAGGAAACAAGAACAGTGCTCTGCATGTAGCTCACTGTATAACATCAAGTGTCAAACTTCTGTGGCATTGCAGGCAAATGCATTCAGAGTACTGAAGCTCAGAAAACAGTGTCCAGTGTTATTTTAGTAACATATGACTGTTATGATGCAAGAAAAATTCATCCCTAATAAATAACTGCTTTCATCCGTGGTCAAAACTGTACATTTGACACTGTAATGCCACATAAATATTGCTTAGGTAGAAATTCATTATATGTTTTAATATAACATCTTGCTGCAGCATTTACAGGTTATCCAATACGGATTACAAAGTGCTGTGGAGACAGCAGTAGTATATTTACACACAGACATATACACACACATACATGTGTTATGTATGATGTAGTATGCATCGTTCTAGTGGGTGCAGTTTGAATGCAGTTCACCATTTCTCAATTTTCCTATTGCCAATTCAGTTAGAGAAGCAATGGGTACAATCTCTTGTAATGTCAGGTCCAATTCAGGAGGTAAGTACTATCTATAATCAATAGGAAAAGCTTTCTTCCATAAGCTAAACTTGACCTTTTCCTGCTGTGCCTCTAGACTTGCACTTGATTTTTAACTCCCTTAAAGCAGCAGTGTGATGTTCTGTTGAGTCACTTGGTTTCTGTGTATGCTGGTAGTACTTATTGGATTCAGCCATGACATTAATTGCAGTAAGAAATACTTAATTTCAGGAGCATATTCTTCTTTTTTTTTTTTTCCACCATGAAAGCATGGAGAATGCACACCATCTCTCTGTCGCTTTCTTTTGGTTTGCCTTCTCCAGCAAAGTCAGTACCATTAACTGTGGGTATAGGTTTTCCAACCCTTTGCAAGTGAACAGAAGGAACCTGGGAGCACCTGGACTTTGTAGGAATTATGCAAGAGAATAAAATGACAGCACAGACACTCCACTAGGTGAATAGAAAGAATGTAATACTAAAAAGATTATTCCAGGCTGAGATTTCTATTTCATAGAAATACTAAATGAAAGTCTCATACTGACTGCAACAGGCAATAGTAGAAACCAACCAAACCAACAACAATAAGAAAAATAAAATCACAAAGTCAGATTATTTTACAAAGTCCTGTAATTTCTTTTACCTGACAAATGTCCTCTGCCCAGCATCGATACCACAACATCAGAGCTCTCCTGAGTAATGGAAGTTCAGTTCATGTTATGTACATGAAGCAATTGGATCATCATCCACCTGTGAACAGATGGGGAACTGATGCAGAACATTTTTCAGTATTAAACTAGCCACTTATGATGGGAGTTACTGACAAACCTGCCTACACTTTTGTGTTTTGTTGTCCTTCCAATACTGAAAACAATGAAGGTGTGTCAGGCAGTTTTAATGAGATACTTAATTAGTGCAGATGTAGGCTTTTAGCTTGGGGTGTGAGATGTGAATGAAGCCTGTATAGTGGAGTGCTAGACAGTTACTAAAGGTGAGGAAGTGCAAAAGGGAGAAAAAGGCAGTAGGAGGCAAAGAAACACAGACAAATAAGTAATACTAGTAGCAATCATTTCCTTTCCAAATGTTACTAAGGTGACAAAGATGGCATGCAGCAAGTCACAAACGAATATATAGCTGTTTCAACAACTGGATGATTGTAAAAATTTTTACACAACCTAACTCTGTTGAACCTAAAACATTCCAACTGCAACGACATATTTTTTCAAGACAATTTCCAAGGCATACTCAAGCCCTCTGATCAAAACTATATACTCTGGAATCCAAACTAAATTTAGAAGCAGCTGTTTTAACATGATTTTGTTTCATTCTTGTTTTTATTTTAAGGGGAAATGACTTAGTAAATCTGGAAAGACGTCATGGTGAAGAACTATCTTCCACGTACCATTTCCAATGGGAACAGAACGGTGAGGAGGAAGAGCACAATGAACCTGCAGCAGTAACACTACACCATATGAGCACTCAAGACTGTTTTAGGAAAAGTCACCACTTTTGCTTCCTTCGGGGCTGCCTGGTCCTTTTCTAGATAAAACAGCCTGTGCATTGTGGTTGTTGGGAGTGATTTTTTTTTTATTATTATTTTTTTTTTATTTTTCAACCCATTAAATCGTACCTTTGTGTGCAAGTAAGGTTTAAGTTACGAAGGGCATGGCAGCAAGGCAGAACAGGGGTGCTGCTGGGAGAGGGACGAAGGAGACTGCAGGAGCTGAACAGATGGATACACAAAAGCTTGAATAATTTGTAACTCATTTCAGTCTGAACAACGAATGCCAAACATATTTCAATAGTATTGCAAATATACTTTAATATTTAGGGGAGAGGAAGAACCCACAGTATTATGCAACTCAGGAAGGTGTGCTAAATCTTTTGATTCGCTTTTCGTGTATATCTTAATCCGAAGTCATCCAAGAAGAGAACACATCCCTCGTCAGTTTTACGAGCGCAGCACATCAACTCCTTTGTTTACACTGGCACACGAAGATGTTCTTTCCCGCTCCGGCAACAGAAGGAGCCGAAACGCTAACGTGGGATCTCTCCGAGCCGGCACCTCTTCGGTCAGTGGTCGGTCTGTCAGACTTCGGCACGCCGCTCCGAGCGAAGCAAGGGGGGAACCGCAGAGGCGACAAGCACGACACCAGCCCCACGGCACCTCGCTCGTCGCGGCCCAGCACGACCCGGCCCCGCCGAGCCCGCGGGCTGCCCCAGCCGTAAGTAAAGGGTTTCACCGTAAAACGGGGAGAACGGCGGGTGACTGGGGTCGAGGAAGGGCCCGACCGCCGCCCCGCTCCGCCCCGCCAGCGCCCTCAGCGCCGCGTCCCCGGGGAGCCGCCCCCCCGCGCGCCTGCCTGCCGCGCAGCACCACGGGAGCTGTAGTCCGGCACCACCGCCCGCCTCTCTGAGCTCCCCCCGCCCGCCACCGCCCCCCGGCCCGGGGCACAGCGGCGCCGCGGCCACTCTCGCGAGGCTTGGCGTCGGGAGCGCTCTCGGGCGGGCTGCTCCGCCGCGGGGATGTTTGGTGCGGGCGCCATTCCCCCGCGTGACGTCATAGTGCATTGTTGTGAGCGTAGCGGAGCATCCCTCAAGCTGTCAGCTGTGCCGCCGCCGCTGTGGGGAGCCGAGCCGGCCCGGCCCCCACTCCCCTCCTTCTCCTCTTCTCCCGCCCCTCCCGCCCAGGGGGCTCCAGCGCTCGGTGTCACCGTATCATTGTCCGTGCGGAACCCCTCCGGGCCACCCCCTCCCGCCCGTCAGTTTCCCGGTCCGCCTTCTCGCCGCTCCCCTCCCTCCCTCCCTCCCTCCTTCCCCCCCCCCCCCCCCCCCCCCGAACCACCTCAATGAGATGCAAACATGAAAGACAAGAGGAAGAAGAAGGACCGCACCTGGGCCGAGGCTGCCCGCCTGGTAGGTGCCGCGGCAGCATTGTGTGTGTGTATAAGTGAGTGAGTGTGTGTAAGTGTGCGTGCGCCGCCAGCCCGGCGCGCTGCCCGCCGCTTTGTTGCCGGCGGCTGGGGCCGTTGGGGCGAGCGTGCGTGTGAGGGAAGGAGGGAGGAGAGAGAGGACGAGAGAGAGTGTGAGAGGGAGTCTGAGGGAGAGTGTGTGTGTGTGTGTGCGCGAAAGGGAACTGTGTGAGAGGGAGAATGAGCGGAGAGAGCGTGTGTGTGTGTGTATGTGAGGGAGCGCGAAGGAGTGCGTGTGTAAGGGAGTGCCCCTGAGTGTGAGGGAGCGCCTGTGCAGGAGAGGGTGTGCAGGCTCGGCGGAGCTCGTGCGAGTTCGTGTGTGTGTGTGTGTGTGTGAAGGGAGAGGCCGGGGTGCCCTGGGGTGAGGGTGCGAGTGCGAGCCCGTGTGTGGTGTTGGTGAGAGGGTCCCCCCCTCGCCCCAGCGGTGCCGGGGCAGCCGGCTCGCAGTGCCGTTGAGCCCGGGCTGGCGGTACCGGCAGCCCTCTGCCCCGCTCCCGTCCCCGCCTGGAGAGGAGAAATAGCTACGTCCCTTCCGCGGTGTATGTGTGAGGAAATGCCTATATTCTTTTCTTCTTTTGCATGACTGTGTGTAGATAGCCAGGGGTTGTTTCTATCTCTCCAAGTTCACGCATCAGACATCCCACGAAAATCCCTCCTTTTAATACTAGGGAAAAGTGAGATAATCCGCGAATTGCCTTTTATCATCCCTTGAGTGCGGACAGGAGGACCGGGGTGAGGGGCGAGGACTTTAGAGAGAACTTTGTCCTGGGATTTCCCTTCACCCCCTCTGCTTTCCCCACTGTGCAGGGAAATATCCAGGGCAGTCGGACCCACTCCTGCAAAGGCTCCGTGGCTCTGGAGACTTAGCCCATTCCCACTTCATTAAGAAACTGTCTCCCTTACACTACTGTATCTGTTTTCATGATTCTGTATTATTGTTTGCTAAGTGTGATAGCACGCATTGTTTATGTTGTTTCTCATTTTTGAAGTATGTACAGGTTCACTCCATCCTAGGATTTTTACAACAAATACTTACAGTGCATCGTATATGGTTGTACACATTTGTATGTGTGTCTTCTGCAAAGTTGGGTCTGGTTCAGCTTCAGCTGGGTGCGTAGAAAGATGGCAAAGATAGAAAGATAGGCTGTTGATTATATTGCTTTTTGTGTCTACACCAACTTTATCTGTTATCTCTTGTTGATACAGACTTAATTGCTTAAGTGGCATGTCTGTGCATCTGGTTTTGGTAATGGATATTCATCTCTTATTCCTATTACTTGTTTAGTAGTGAAGCATATTTTTTATAAAAATGTTTTCACCTTGTGTGAAATTTCACCTTGTTCCTGCATAGGAAGTTCAGCCTCTCTCTCTCTCTCTCTCTCTCCCCTATGTAAATAATTATAAGGTATCAGACAGACACTACCTATAGATGTCTCTGCAAGCTATACTGAGGTGTTCTCATATGCTTGGTCAGTGCTAAATTCTGATATGGCTCGTTGTACATCCTACAGTGTTTTGTAACACTGCAGCTTTTGCAACGATGTTCTGATACAGTGTCGCTACTGTCCCCTCATTTCTTACAGTTGTAACAGAAGTTTAACTGTCACGTTTGCAGTAATAATTTTGTCAGTGAGTGTTGCTACAGTACTACTTTCTCTGTGCTTTAAACTGGCAACATGTATTCAAGAGTCTATAAAATACATCAAATGCTGTTCTAAATTTACTCTTTCAAGCTGCTACTGCAGTTGCCACTATATATTTTGTTTGAGAGATGTGCATGAAGGAACTTTATTGTGTATCAAGTAAAATTGCTATTCCCATGTGATCCAATATATGGGAAAGTTGAAAGCCTCTGGAGAACAAGGCTGAGCCAGTGCTGAGGAGAAGGGCTGGGACTCTTACCATGATGTTGTATCACCTAATGCTCCCCCCAGAAGGGTCATGATTTGCTAAAATTGAGTAAAAATTATACACTGCTGTATACAAGTGGTGGAGATATGCAAGGTCCACACTGGTTTTGTCCACCCTCCTGGGGTTGCCAAGTTGTGGAGAACTTGTCCCACGTTGTCCATTAGATGAGTGATACATAGTGCTGTTCAGACCAACTACAGTCTTGCACCAGGCTTTACATGTATAGTGGCATGTGTTTGCAAATCACAATGAAAGATTGAAGACAGAATTGCCACTCCTTACAGTGTTTTATGTTAGGACCCTGATGGTTCATTATGACTTCGTTTTCTTGGGATACATCAATAATGTATTTCTGCAAGGTCTGATTAAATCAATTTCTTTCCAAAGGCAAGTAAACAATGAAGTGATTGATATTTACTCACCAAAAAAAAAGACAAAAAAAAAAGACTCACGAGTTACCTAAATATATGTTGTAAAATTGTATGCTGCTGAATTACTTTTAGGAATGGGAGGTTGAATGAATAACACACTAAATGTGTGGATATTTATGTGTTAAATTTTCTACAAAAGCCCTTGCATTACAACAATACTGGGCTTTCAAAGTGAAGTGCTAAAAAGTAAGAAATGACAGAGGTAACATTGCTAGCTTTTTCACTCTGGTATGCAAGTCTGTATATTGCAATCTAGCCTTTAAATTACAGACATGCATGCTAATTTCCCCAAGTACTCTAAGTTCATTCACTAGAGCTGCTGATTTTCCATTCTGTTTTCTTTTTTTGATGTGTGGTACTTAATTTTCTATACACCTTTCAAACTCAGTGCAAAAATTTATTTTTCTTTTATGCTTCAGTTGTACATACATAGCTATTATTAGTAACACCCAGTAGCTTCCCAAATGCAAATGTTTCTATAGTTATAACATGCCTGTGAAGCTAAGTATTTTGACCTCTGCTTTACCCATGCAGAGTTGAGGCATGGAAAGATTAAGTACCTTACTCAAAGCTGTTCAGGAAATCTGTGGGAGAGGCAGTTATGGTACAACAGCATCTTCATAGTTGTTCTGTTTCATAGTCATACAATCATCTTTGTGGCTACAGTTTTGCCTCATTCACTCTCTATTAATATTTCTCTCACAGTAATTATGAAAGAAATGAATATGGTCATGTCTCTATATTCAGTCTGTATTGAAACTCATAATGCACCATGTAATAGTTACAGATAAAAAGGAGTACAAAAACTGGACTCGAGCCTGAAATCATTACACAGCTCTCCATTTCCCACATTCACAATGAAAGAAGCAGAAGTACTTTAGAAAAATATATTACATGACAGTCTTAAAATATATTATAATGTGTAAGACTAAGTGGCGAGGCTCCAAACTGACAGTCTGCAGTACCTTTACTGTGTTGTGGTATTTGATTAAAGGGTCTTTGAAAACTTAAGTTCCTGCAAGGCAGTGTTTTTTTCAAGCTGTTCCCTAAATTTTTAAAACATAAGTAGGAAAGGACTCCCATTATATTCAGCTCTCTCTAAATACCATGTATGTGATACAGGCAGTAAAACAGGAGCCACTGGCATGTCCTGTATTGAAACCTGCATTTTGTGGAAGACGTCTCCTGCAGAATTGAATCTTTCTGTCTACAATGCTCTGCTTTTTCCCCTCATGCAAGCCTACTTATCTTAGGGCAAGGCATAGCCCAGCTTACAAGCATTCCTGAGAGATGAACACGTGCAGGATCAATGGAATGGTGGCATACCACTAACAGTTCATGTTACAGAACCCATTTTGTAGAACACACATTTTTATGGACAAAATTGCAACCTGTTTTTACAACCTGCCAAAGGGCATATCTTTGATGTGGACTCGATATGTCAACTCATTTTTTACTTTGTATCATACTAGAGCAATGCTTACGTATGACCTGGGCATTATCTCCATGCCATTTTTCTTCTTTCTGTGTCTGATAGACAAAGATAGAAATACACTTAAGTACAATGAGATACACTTAAAAAAATGAGAACAAAAGAAAATCTTAAAAGGTCTTTCAGTTGATTCTCGTTTGATGAAACCATATTGTAGTTTTCTGGTCATACATGGAACTCATAAAAATTAAATAGAAAGGTAAAACATGAGTAATTTAAGCAATTTGTAATGATTCCTTTCAGTTGAAAAAACTTGTATTGGTTTAGTTTCAGCTGCTCTTAAACTCACTGAAAGTGACAAAATAGCAAATTCTGCCTCTTAATAATTTCATGCGATAAGATACTGCATAAAAAATACTGAAACAAAAATTACTGAGAACAAAATGTGTCCAAGGATACTCTGCCACACAAGAGCTGATAGCAATTTTAAGTAGGTAGGAGTGATCCAGCTTTTTATCACTTGACTGCTAGACACGATCCTTTGTTACTTGTGGTACAGAAAGGTGAAAGAGGCCTGAACAAAAGGAATGGAGGCTTCTCACTTCAGGAATGCAGAGCTCAGTGTATGTATAAAGCACAGAACATCTGCTCATGAAGGGTGACAGTTTACGGTAATATTTTAAACGGATTTTTTATGAATAGCTTGCCCTTATTATTGCCCTCTTCTCTTTCCTGTAAGTGGTGTTTTGAAACACAGTTCAGTTAAGTCTTTATCACTAGTTGACAATAAAACAGAAGAAAATCGGGACTAACAGTAGGGTTGGGTTATTCATGTGTTGGACCTCCTCTCCAGTATTTTTGCTCCTTCTCCAACCTGCATTCTGAAAGAAAGGTTTTCTTGTGTTACTGAAGAATATGCACTTCACAGTGCTATGGAGAGTCCTCATGGTTCAGGTGATTTGTGCATATTGGGGGAGTGATATTCATACCTTAGTTCTTGTATTACTTGCGCTAGTCTCCTGACCAGATCCAGCTCTGAATTAAGAGTTGTTTTCTTGCTCTTGTAAACTTTATATGAATTAATTAAGAAAACTGGTGCTGAAAAAAACCCAACCCACAACTAACCAAACCAAACATGAAAAGCACACAAGTCTGTTGGAATTGTTAGCTTGCATGTTACTGTTTAAAGTGGCTGGCTGTCCAAAAGCTGATTGCTGCTTCGTCTGGTCTTCTAAGATAGTGGAGTTGAAACAGATTGTGTCGCTGTATAGAAATATTTTTGCATTACATTTTCAAATATAAAGACCGCAAATGAAACAGAAAATTAGAAGAGTAACTTCTGCATAGTTAAACCATTGATGATAATCCGTTTGACTTTTATGTTAAGTCTTTGCTTTTGTTACTATAGATAGCATTTTAAAGCATTGTGTGGAAGGAGCTTCATGTATCTTTAAAAATGGTAGATTTGACCTAACTTTGTTTTATGGTATTAAGGATTTCTTTGTTGTTGGTTTAACAAAAACCTACTATTATTTCCATGTTTGTTCTGAATTAATTCTTTTTCAGACATGCAGGAGCATTGTGGTTTGGGAAGTTTTGATGGCCTTTCCTTTTGATCGCAAATCAATGATGCTTTGAAGAGCTGTATTTTATTTTGGTTTGCTCTAGGGTTTCCTCACATTTGTTTTATTCAAAGTAAGTTTTGCATTTTTTAGACAAGGTTGAATGTGCACTTTTTTTTTCTTATAACTTCTGTGGTTGTGTTTTAAGTGTCAGTATTTTATTTTGTTAGTATGACATAATGCAGAAATTAGTGTGTGTTAATATTTTTTATTTTAAAAAGTGATCTACATTAAAATATAAATTTATTCTATTTCATCTTACTTTATGCATTCTTCCAGGGCAGATTGAGAGGAATAAGTTTCTAACTTACCTCAAGACAGACCTTTAACCTTTGGCACCACAGACCCAGCCTAGGAATGGGACCTGTCCTCAGTAATATGACCTTACTTCTATCAAAGCAGAATAACGTAGGAGAAACCCTTACAGGGACCTAAATATGAGCATTTCTTAACAATGTGAAGCTGTTTTCAGTGCCTTAAGGTTTGATTTAATGCTCACTTACAGAGAATGCTTTCAGTGGCTCCTGGCTTACCTTTCTCTATAGAAGAACCAATATTTTCCTGTCATACTGCATGTTTCTGTTGAAATAACTGACCTGTTTTTATTTGTTCCAGCAGTTGACAAGTTTCTCACAAACAAGATTTGGTCAGTTGCATGTGAAAACAGTGGAATCACAGTGAAATAGTTTCCACTAATGACACCCAAGGCCCCACCCATCCTTTACAGCTATTTTGGTTTAGATTTGCTAGTCCAGCTCATCAGTTCCCTGCATCAGACCATGTCATTGCAGCATCCTAGTCTGGATCAGGTAGTATGCTGTCTTCAAGGTGAAAAGCCAAACTCATTGTACTTCCTGCTTCAGGCTTTCTTTGTTCTTTATACTGTGACCAGCAGATTAACAAATGACTTTCCAAGTAATGTAAACTTGACCTCTTGGGTTTGGAGTAATACAGGGTTTTTTTAGAAGTTGTAAGCTTCAAAATATTTTCCCTTTCCCTGGGAATGATGTTGATAATCTTGACATTCTCTGTAAATAGCAATAACTAAATAGTGTCCTCCTTTTCTGCTATGAAGACCTTGGAGAAGATGTGAGTAGTGGAAATTGTGATTCCACAGGTTCCAGCTGAAACTGACAAAATCCTTCTTTTGAGGAATTTACAGACTGAAGGAATTAACTATCTTAGCCTTTCCTCTGGAACAGTCAGCTTGTAATGCAAAGGCAGATCAACAACCTGGAACAGTGCATGCTCTAAGCAGTACTTCCTGGTACAGCCTATTTGCTTATTCTGTTAATTCAGGTAGCAAATCCACATGCTGCTCAAGCACAGCATTTGCCATAGGTGGCCCATTTAATCTCTTATCAATTTTGAATGACCGTAACCCCCCCCCCCCCCCCCCCCCGAGAAACCCAAATCATTGAGGTACCTCTGAGTCTGCTCTGTCTTTGCGAAGCCCTGCTAGACAGTTTTCTATTGCTGGAGTTATTGTCTTGGGAGGAGATATACCTGCCGGGAATGTGAAAAGGGTATAGTTGTGCCTTCAGCAGCTAATGGCTTGCTTGCAGCTAATCTTGGTTTGAAGAGATGATCTATGTTTTGCTAAATACCATACCTTAAGCAGACCACTACCTAAATTCACTTACGACTATAGTACATTAACACAGATGTCATGTCTATCAGGAGACAGTTAAGCCATCTGGCAGTGCATGCCTTCGTCCTAGATACTCTTTGGTGTCAGTACTGACTGGGGCTGGGAACTGTAGTTAAGTGCTGGAGGGATCTAGAGCAGCATCATTCACTTCAGTCTAAGCAAGGTCTGCTGTTTCTGACACTGGAACAAGAAACTGGTGAAGGTGGTCTAATGTTTTCATGCTTTGAATGTGAAGAGTTCAGCTCACCTTGATTGTTTGAGCTCAGCAGGGCACAGTCTATGTGGACACTGACATGATGACGTTTCAACATATGGGATTCAGCTCTTACACTGCAGGTTCTGAGTTAGATACGGCATCCTGTACCTCCGGTGTCTGAGGAGACTTGTTTTGTAGTGTAGCCTTGAGTTTAATTTCTGTCTGACAACATTTACCAGGAACAGCAACCACAGTTCGGTTTGTTGCTCTGGGTATTCACAGACTAAGTAAGAGGACTGGACTATATTCCTCTGTAGAAGACATTCTAGGTCATGTCCTAGATTGTCTGTGATTTTGGAATAATTTATTTAGAAGGCACACATTACACACTTTGTTTTAAAACTTGTCCTTTTATATACATAGATTGGTGTAGCTAAATCTGTGGTGATGAGAATCTCCTCATTGCTTGTAGAGGCTCAGCTCTAGAGGTTATCTTATGGATGATAATTGCATCCTGTACTGTCCAACTTAGAGATAACAGTGCTTTTTAAACATTTACAACTTCAGAAGTGTTCCTTGACGGACAAGTGTCTTGAGCTCGTAGATGATTTAGTTTGGAGAACTTAATGTCAAAACTATTTCCTCTCTTTCTTGTTGTGATCTTGGTTAAGAATAGACAGGATCAGGAATTTAGTGAAGCAGTCATTCTAGTCAGGGTTTATATTGCTTTATCCTGGTTAGCTTCCCGTTTAACTTGATGTCTGGGAAGGGGAAAGCGCCTTAACCAAAGTACACATCAACCATTTGAAGGTCAAAATCATCCATTTCATCTTGCTCTTAGCAGCCTGGAGAACCTGCCTGTGTGTAGTGGTTTACTATTGTTGGTGAGATGCCTTTGTGAAATGTCTGCAGACTCTAGTAAGTCACAGTCAATCTTCATGTGTCATGTGATTTGTTCTTGCCTTTGTGACTTAAACCTTCTTTCTACAAGAGGCTCTACCACTACGATTGTATTGCCGAAATACGTAACTTCATCTGTCACTAAGCGTTTATTTTTAATTCAATTTCAAGAGTTTTGACTGAACAAATTCCACATCCAGATGTTTTAATACATCTACTGGTGTCTATTTTTGGATAAATGTTAATTCTTTTTATACCTTAAAATTCCCAGTTATCTACCAGCTGCTAGGATATCTATTGGCATTGCTGTATCAGAGAAGCATGTAACACTCCATGTTACTACGCCTATCTGCTAATATTTCCTAGCAAAGGTAATGAGAGAAAACAGACTCTTATTGGTTGCAGCGTGCTGTCATTCTTCTGGACCAAGATTAGGGCAGCTATCTCCAAATTATGACACTTGCTTATCGCACCAGCTTTTCTCATCTCATTTGCCATTTCTGTCATTTAGAAATTCTAGACAGGTAAGACCAATGAGAACTTCTTTGGAATTCAGTGTTTAGAGCGGAAAGAGCATCTTAATTAGTGCATTATTTCAGTAATAATAAAAAATGAAAGCGCCTCAAGGTCACCTTGTCTATTCAGACTTGAAAATAAGTCACACACCCCAAATTAGTTTTGTGAAATCTCTAAAATCACTTGGTAACTTTCATTACTCATAGGAGTTGGGAATTCTCTGGCCTTTGATGGAATCTGGTCTCTTAAAAAATGGGAGAAGGAGGAGAATAAAATGATAATGAAAAGTTGTCTGACAGGCGTGATTTAGAATTCAAATGCATCGTTATTTCTTTTTCTTTTTTTTTTCCTCTGACAGTGACTAGAGAGAAAACATCAATTTTCTTGTACAGATTGAGAATTTTGTATCCATTTAGTGGTGCTCATTCACATTCTCTGCTTTTTTGTGGCTTTTTTTGCCTTCGTATCTGGATTTTTTGGCAGTTTGATGTAGCAATGCTGCAGTGGGTTTGTTCTTAGAGCAGTAGTGCTTAATGCATTCTAATCTGTTTCATAATTTGTTTCATTCATAATGCAGGGTTTTGAGACATCTTGCAAGCACTCTTGTTTAAAAAAATCCAAAGTAGAATAACTTAGTGGGGCTCACTGTCTAGCTGTGAATAAGCTCAGTAAATCACTGCTGAAGACATTTTCAAATGAGTTACTACTGAAGATATGTTAATACCTTTTTGTCATTGATTTCAAGTTGTTGCATGGCTCCACAAGTGTTTACCTTCCTGGAGATGGCAGGGACTGCTAAGCATTTGCCTGGATTGTTCTTGTACTGAGATCTTTTGATTGGAAACTGTTATGTGTTGTTGTTTTTTTTGGTGGTGTTGTTTTTTTTTTTTTTTTTGTTGTTGTTGTTGTTTTTTGTTGTTGTTGTTTGTTTGTTGTTTTCTTTTTTTTTCCAAAAGTAAGAAAAATTTGTGTAGCCAATTTTGCTACATTGGCAATCCTTGTCAAACAGGTTGTTTGTCTTCCTTTTGTTCTGTTCCCTGTGCTGTCAAGTTGTGTTGCATTATTAAACATCTCCTGTCAGTTAAACACAGGTCAGCAGAATGGCCTGGGCAGTTCACACCAAGTGCTTGGGTCCATCAGGCCACATTGCAGAAAAGAAAGGGGAGTGGTAGTACAGAGTTTGAGCTGTCTTTTCTAAGGCTACTAATCTTTTAAAATAATGATGGCGAATCTTGTGATGATTTGCTTCACCCTGCCCACTACATCTGTGCAGCTGGAGACTTTGAATATAGATCATACTGCAACAACAGCCTCCTGGGCAATAGATTAAGTGCTTTTTGTCAGGTATCCCAATAGGAAATATTTGATGGGAGAACAAAATAAGGATTGCATGTTTTGATGTGATGGCTCAAATTCCTGATTTATCAGCCTAAATCTTCTGTACATACACACACGCACATGCACACGCACACACACACACACACATATATAATGTCGAAGTATTGTTACAGCCCTGTGAGTCTGATTGGGTGATGTGCTTGAGGCGTTTTGTCTGCCCCTAATGAGCCCCAGCATCATTTTGGATAGACAATTAGCAATAACACGAAATGGACACTGCTCCAGCTCTTGGATTGGTCCAGTTATGTGGTTGTTTCATCTTGCAAATCAAACTCTTCATGCTAAAATGCTGTTTCTCCAGCCAGTGTTCAAGGATCAGGTGACTCATTGACAATTTTGCCTATTGCTTTTGGAGTGAGAGCTACCCATCTAAGTGGAACTTGTCAGTGATAACCAACCCTGTGTCTTTGCCTTGACTAGTGCCTTTTTCCTTAGTAAAAGTCTGTTAACAAATACTGTGGTTTCTGGACCATGGGATTGACCCAAAAGAGCAAAAGCCTGAATGAAAATAGAATTACTGCTTTAAGCTTGAACACTGCAGTTACCCTATGAAGAAGGATCTTTCTGGCTCCCCGTGATACACTGTTCCAGTGACGATGAGCCCCATTAAGTGGTTGTGTTGTTAAAATATGATCTTTTTTTGGCATATTTGTAGAAGCGGAACTAGAAGGCTGTGGATTCACAAGGTAAATTTGTAGATTTTTATCAGTCTGGCCATGCAAGTTACTGTATGCTGTATACATGCACTGCTGATTGTTACATTTACTAAGCACGTCCAAGGGAGCTTCTCAGAACCTGTGCAATGATTAGCCCTTCACAGTAAGTGTTTGATATTCACAGTAACCATTGTGGGTTGTTAATTTAGCCTTCAGGCCTACAGCAGCTGTGGCACTTGAAAAGGAGACTGCAGAACTCATATGGGGGTGTCTGGGGAGTTTTCCAATGAAAAAGGTCATAACTGTGGGAGAAGTAAACAGACGCTTGACTAACTGAAAGGGTGCAGGATACAGTTCAAGAGATGAGCAGTAAGAGGACTGGGCAGAGTGAAAGGCCTTGAGGATGAAGTTAGGATATGAGCAATCATTTCAGCTGTTGTGTTTCGTGGACTGCAAAATGGTAGTCTTTCAGCTGATCTGTGAACTACAGATTGAAAACTTCAACTGAAGATGAGAAACTAGAAAAACATGTGGAGTAATAGAGTCAAAGCAGTTGATCAGGGATGTTTTGTATGAATTTGGGAAATTAGATCAGTAAAGCATTGTCTGATTGTCTTTTAATCTGCTTAGAAGAGAACAACCAACCAAAATATATCTAAGATATCTTAATCTGTCAAATTAGTTTGGCCTAAGTGGGATTTTTATTTTTTTTTTTCCTTCGGGGACCTGTCAGAATTTTTCTGTAGGAAATAATTTTTATAAAAGAGAAAGGGCTTCTGTCTCCATTAATGTGTAGGGTTGCATACTTTGCTTGGAGATAGACTGTTTGATACAATATCAAAACATCCTCTTACTACCATTCTCAATCTTTAACACTTCTATTAAATTAAAAAACAACTTAGAAACCAAAATGTCTATGTAGTCAATTTTAATGAGGACTGACTACATTTCATACTGTAATTTTCATGCACTCATTATATTAGTGTCTGAGCTGAGAATGCTTCAAGCTATTTAAAGTAATATTAAATAAAATAAAATAATCTCCTATCTTCATTCTGAGCAGATCTACAAAGTGGCTGCCTAGATAACTGAGGTTTGGTATGTATGCATGGTGGTTGGGAAATGCTTCTGAAAGAGCTGCAAAGAGAATGAGAGGTTTAAAACAATTAAAAAGTCAGTGCACTTGTTTGTTTCATGTGTTAGTTAAAGGCTGTGAAATGCTGGAGTTAATTTTATAGAAAAATACGGGTGTGGAGGGGGAGGTAAGGGATCTAGGGAAAGCCTTCTGAAGATTAATGTTCTGAAAAAATCAGGTTTTAAGTGCTACATACATGCATAATAATAGTTCTGAAGCTTATTACTTTTAGTACTTGCATACATTTTCTGGGGTTAATAGAAGAAAACGAAACTGGGTTTATGTCTGTTGGCATGTCATGTGGTGAAAAAAGTGTGCCTGGGTGATACCGATGTAACCCTGGGGAGAAAAATGATAGTGCCACACTGGGAAGCAGTGAAGAAGGGATGAAGATGTTCTTGTAGCAATGAGAAGTAGAATAGCAAATATACTGAAGGGAGGAAAAAAAATTTACCTGTGACTGACGATGAAAGAATTGAAGGAAAAACCCCCTTCTGAATTCTAGGATAAAATTACATTTCATTGTTTTATTTATTTATTTTGTTACCATTTCACCAGCTAAAATCCCCAAACCTTTGTCTTTAAAGTCTGGATTCTTCGTAAACTTTGGGAGTATAAGTGAAACAGTGAAACATCAAGGTGAAAAAAAGAAAAATCTGTGTTCTGTCCTGTATAAAAGTCAGTACCTTTGTTTTGGAAATTAAATACTTTTGCTTTGATTATGTTTCATTCTATTTCGTTTTAAAACAACTTATTTTATGGGCTATCTTAGCCAAAGGAGTATTGCTGAAATTTTAAGTAATCCCTTTGAAAGAATTGAAAAGACCAGTTTGTCTTCTGAAATATTATCTCATCCATTTGGAATTTTATCCTATTGGAATTTTTGGAGTTAGTTTCAAATTATCTTGCCCAAGTTATTTCTAGAACAGAAATTTCATAGAATCTCCCATGTCCAAAAGTCTGTCTGGTGTGATGCTTGAATGTAAGAGAGTGGTAATTTTCTTCTGATTCTGGATACCTTGGTTTATTTTTGTTTTCACCTCAGAGAGCATAGCATGTAAATCTCCTAAGTATAATCTTACATCTTTGGATGAGATTCTCTGGCACAGTTAAAGGAAGATTGCATTCCTGGATCTGAACTGTGAAGCTAATCTTATTACTCATTGTTTTGGAGGTATGGTAGGAATTCAGTAGTTACACTGGATGACCAAGATCTTGCAGTGTCATTTTTCCATAAAAGAGTTTTATTGTTCACTTACTGCTAGCTATTTTTTTTTTGGCAAATGGAAGATACAGCTAAAGCATGTATTATCAACTTATGAAATATTAAATCTAAAAGATGCGCCTAGACCCCATAGACATGGAATTTATTTGCCAGTGGCATTTCATAGGAGTTGGCGATTTTTACTGCTGCATTTGCTGAGAAGATGTGACATTAGGAAAACTTGGATACTCATGTATATGTATGTTGGTGATTTTTGAAGAATAAAACCCGTGACTGAATATACTGTATAACAGTCATGTTTTATTCTCTCTTGGTTTGCTTTTCTTGTGTTACAGTTACTGTCCTGACAGATAACAGCTGAATCTTGTTCAATGTATAGGGAGGGGTTTTAGGATAAGAAACACACTGTGATATTAAGGACCCTTAAAAATAGAAGCTTGTCTTGAACAGAAAGCCTAGCATTAAGAGAAGTCTCTGTATTTATATTCTTTTATAAAATCCTCTGTGGTTCCTCTCTTGATCCATTAACTTGTTGTGATCTGGAGTTTGGTGACAGTAGTTGCATGATGTGTATGGCTGATAGCCATTTCTCACTGTAACCTTGTCAGTGCTTGTCCAGCTTGACTGTAAGGGGTCAGCCAGTCTCAGAACAATGCCTTCAAGCAGGGTCAGGAGTTTGAAGCATCCACAACAATTGTGGATCATCCTGAACATTTTCAGATTTTCCTCCCATAGAGGAAGACATGTTCTGTATTTTGGTTTGAGATTTGATTAAAAACTGTTGGTTTAACACTCAGCATTTTGTCTCCTTAAGGGCTCTAGTTTTAAAGTCTCAGTCCACCTTTTTTCTTTACAGGCTGGAGGTCCTATTGAATTTGTTTACCAATGCCAAGTGATTGTTCCTGGCGGTTTAAATCTCTATGGGAAATCAGCATCCAGCTGGTAGACAGTTGTACTGATGAGGACCCATTGATTTTTTTTTTAGTTTTATTTTTTTTTTCCCTATCCACTTACCATCAATAAGAAATGTCCTTAGCTTTCACGATACTTCTTCCCTGCCATAATGTTGCCCTGTTACCTGGCTGGTCTCAGTGTCAGGGCTGGTCTCAGTTGCTGATCACATTATATGTGGATGAGATTAACAGCCTGATAAAAATGTTTAAGTCAATACTTGAGAAGTATAGATAAAGATAATGCCTTACAGTGAGAGCTTTTTAATTATGTGTTCTATTTGATGTAAATCAATAGTAAAGACTTGCTGGTTTTAATGGAAAAAAACCCTTTTATATCAGAGATTAAAGTTTACCAAGCTTGGCATGATTTTAGCAGTATCCAGAAAAGGAGATTTTAAAAAGATACAGACAATTCATGTTCCTTTTTGGAGACAAAATAATTCTTCCCTCTTTAACAAAATTTTTGCTTATCGGGTTTGTGTTTTTTTTTTTTTTCCACCACAGTATGATCTGAATTGCTTTCATTCATAAGAAGTAGCGGGGAGCATGTAAACAAAATATTCTGTGTGTGTTTCTCCGAAGTGAGAGGCTTTTGAAAAACTATTTAAGTTTACAAAGGTCAGATTATTTCACAAGGCCTCTGGGAAGAAGTGAACATGTAACTTTTCTTAGAACCTGAGGAAAGCTGCGCCTTCTATGTATTTATATATGAATACAAGCACAGATACAGAGCTATTATATGTTGTTTTTAATATGCCTGTATTGTGACAAACGTGCCTTAGTAATAGTGGTGTATTTTCCAAACCATTAAGAAGATGATACCAAATATAAACCACCTGTCTGGACTTCAGTTCTGCAATAAATTGTAGATTTAAGTCCACCAAGTGTGGGTGGACTTAGGTGATGAGATGGGGGAAAAGACGATGTGGAAAGACTGATAAGAAGGACTGAACAAATAAATGACGCAAAATGGATAGGAGTTAGTGAACAGCAAAATATTCTCCTATTTTTGAAAATCTCAGATGAGTAATTGTCAACTGTACCATCTGTAAGTAATGTGGGCTTCCAGACTTGTGGCAATTAAAACTGCCTAACATCCCACTCCAGCCCTCTATTTTATTCTGTGTACAAGTCAGTAGTGAAGGCTAATCTCTTATGACATTAATCGTCTCATAAGGAGAGACAGAATAAATCACAGTAGCCCTTCCTCTCTTCACTCATGAAGATAAATGCCATAACACGATGGCTGATCTTTGTTATGACACTAGCCATTATATATTTAACAGAGATAGCAAAATCCCACTGACAGCTAACAAAAGAATTCTTTCTTTACATGTTCTATGAGAAGGCTGTATTTCTTTAGTTCAAAAACATGACTTACCGTATCTGCTCTCAGAGCAATTTAAGCAGTAGATCTGTATTGTGCCAGTGAACTCTGTTCTGTACACAATGATGTAATGATTCAGACTAATGAGAACTGAAATGAAATAATTGTGCAAGCTCTGGAAGGAAAAAACTGCATTACACCCAAGGACTCTTAAGACTACTCTTTTGTATTGTTCATCCTGATGAGAAAAAATAAGTCACCTATTTAAAATAAACAGGCAAGCAGCAGCACCCCCCCAACCAAAACAAAACCACCTCCCACAAAAAAGCCAACACCTCCCTTTAAATCTCCCAAAACAAAACCACATAAACAAGCAAAACCCCAAACAAAAAAAAATAACCAACTAAAAAACCAACCCCAAAGCCCCAAACCAAAACCAAGCCCAAAACTTTCATAATTTTCATTTTGTGGAGATTTGGTTTTCCATTTTTTCTCCAGTACTCGAACAGGTAGGTGCAATGAACTGAAAGTGGCTTTTTGTTGTGTCTGTGGTTGCAAGGGACTTTTAATTTTTCTAGCTTTATCACTTGTACGCCTCTAAGGAATTTCTTTCCCAATTTTCCATGCATTCAACACATTCTGGTCTTTCTTTCTGGGATAAAATTACTAAGAAAGATTCTTAGTGCTTTTTCTGCATCTCTACCTGCCAGTTAATTTGAAGGGTGTGATACTGTGTATCAGTCTGCGGGGAAGTGAGCAAACAACCGAGTTGCGAAGTTTATGGAGTTCCCTTCTGAGGTTAAGAGAATTGGTGTGACTTATACTGGCTTTTCACGTGAGCATCAAAATGTGCTGTAAATTTCATGAGGTAGTTTCATGCCTTGTATCTGACAGAATTAAAATGGAAGTTTGATTTTTACAGTTTTACAGAAGTGCTTTTTGGTAGTTTAAATATGTTTGTAGTACATTAACGGAGTCAACGTCATTTGCAGCATGAAACTTACCCTTTTAGTGGGTGAGTTTTACCTGATGTAATCCTTAAAATGGCCTAAACTAATGCATAAGACTATTATTTAGAGTGCATAGTTTTAATATTTTATTTGTATTCTGCTATTCTCCCTCCCCCCTTCCCCACTTTTCATTTTTTTTACTTTCTTTTTTCCTTCTGGAAATCTTAGGTCTATATCTTTAGGACACTGTCTAACAAGATAAGTTCTGATTGTAAAGCAATGGCAAGAAAACCGGCATAACTGTCACTTCCTGTTAAATTTGGTGCATTCAGAGAGTAGCCAGTAGGAATTTTATTTCTCACATTGAAAGTAACCCTTACACATTACATTTGCCTGAGTAAATTAAGTGATGAAGGCTTTTAAAACAAACACATATTCATTCTCTGTTGATTTTTCTGGGAAGTTTTACTCTTCATATTTTTTTTTTTTATTATTTTTCTGTTCTGAAATGTAAGTTATACAGCAAACCTTTCAATGTCTCAGGAAAAAGAAATCAAACAACTCTTTCAGCTTTCAATCAAGAAAACAGCATGTATGGAAGTGAATATGATTGGGGTTTGGTGCTTCTTAGTTTGTTTTTTTTTTTCCCTTATTTCCTTAGTAGCGATTAATGTGTTCACACTGGTAGTAGTTCTTTCCTCTGTTATCTGTAATGTAAAGGCAGCTGACAGGGCACTCATATCCATTCTGTGCCATTAGTTCCAGTCACCTAAACATGGCCTCTCTTCATTTTTTACAGGGGTAGGTGCAAAACTGGAATTTTTATCCCTTCTGGAATTGGAGGCATTTCAGGATTGTGGCCTGTGTGAGCACCAAATGAGTGCAGATTTCAGTGAGGTTGTTGGGTGGCAGAGCTGTGTTTTGCTCCTGGCACCTTTTATGCAATAATTATTCATAGTTGTAAACAGCTTTGCCCATGTTTTTCAGCTGGGTGCACTGAAATAGTAATTGAAACTTCTACTCTAAAGTAAATAAGTAGAGAATATGGTCTACAAGCCACAGGAAGTTCACAGTACAATTTTACCTGTCAGCACCTAAGAGCTACAGTGTGCTGCTGCCTAGCTATTCAGTATCAACTGCCTAGGCAGCACTTGTGTACCTGTGTCTGGATTTTGGGGAGCCCATGGCAATGAGCTGCATCTCTATAAATGTGCTAATGTTGCAGGAGGTAAAAGACACAAGAATGTACCGTGGGAGTGTACTGTAGTAGGGACAACTGAAGCAAAGGTATTTCAGTCGGGATTCAGAAAGGTGGAAGATACAGGAGACAGGGTATTGCAACACTTCAAAAGATGAGAATGTTACTTTGAGTGCAGAGAAAGCCTGAGCAGAGTCAGAGGCTATGGGGTACTGTGATAGCAGGAAGGGGTATGGCTTACATGGCCAAGCAGAAGTCTGAAGGCTGGACTGCACTGTCAGAATTGAACAGTCATTTCATTCTGAGAATCTGGATGGTCCATCACTTGAACTGTAGTCATCACTAGTAATCCTGCTGCTAATAATGGTACCCATACAAGGGTAGCAAGTTTGACATCCTGCTCAAAGGGGTATGTATCTTTGATCCTGATCTTACAGAAGTCTGATAGGATTCTGTGTGCACACTGGGTTCATCCTGTTACAGCCACTGAGGTATTTATGGATCTTTGCTGACAGAACCTTTAAGTGAAAGTTCCTGGTTGCTTGGACAGGCTGATTGCATTAGTTGAGAGAAATACGAAGGTTTCGTTTTGTTCAGTATGTCAGACCAGATCAATAAGTTATTATAAGTCAGTTGTTTAGGGTTGAAAACTTTACCCTGTGTTTTCTGGTGATGAATGAGGCTGCTAGCCATGGCAAGATATCATTGCTGCTAGAGCTTTTGTGCCTTTTAACAGAGTAACACAATTGTATGTTTAATTTTAACTGAATTGTAATCCAATTTCTTTTGAATTCAAAATGTCAGGCATGCAATTTTATCTGGAATTTCAAAGCACTGTTGCTGCCTTTCTATCAGTTTAAAATATGACATTATAAATAAATTAAGAAAAGAACAATAAAAGGGTCCAGACATCTCAGAACAAGCTTCTAACCAGCCAGTCAAAGCAATGGAATCAACAAACAAATCATTCAGCTTCTTTCTTGCTCTTTCCTTTCATTCAGTATTTTAGGAGATGATAACGCTGTAGGGTTAGAAAAGCCTAGGTGGCTTCAGACTTACTTGCAGAAATTCTCATGCAGGAAACTTCCACATGTTCCCTGTAGCTCATGCTAAAGGAACTGTAAAGTGCTTTTAACTGAAAGAGGACTGGGGAAAAATGGGGTTTGGGTGTACTTTAAACCATTTGAGCTCTACAGGTCAACAGCATTATCTCTGAACCTAAAAAAAGTGTGGACTAGCATGCATGCACATAACTGATGTTAAAACTGAATATATTTCAGCAGGTTTAGGTATTTTTACATGTTGTTCTCTTGTTCATCTTAGGTTTTTGTTCCTTTCCTTTCTTGATGGTACTTTTATGTGTAGTGATGCATGGATTACAGAGACAAATTCATAGTATGGAGTATATAGTGAAAAATGTCTTGTGAAATGCACCTTATTCTACTCAGATTTTACAGCTTCCTTATTGTAGCTGCAACTACTCAAAGTCAAAAGCCCTACAAGAATCATTACTCCTGTTAGCTTCTTTTAATATTTTAATACTTGGAAACTACTTTTTACCTTTTTTTTGAATCAACATCAGCAAGAGTTCCATGAGCATCTGTTTGAGAATTTATGTTAAAATATGTTGTATTGCATCTTCCCTTCTTATTTTCATCCCTCTATTCTCTTTTTCATGTATCATGCACCCTCTCTTTTCTCAGTCTTCTTACTCTTTTCTCCCCTTCATCCATCTCTATACCCTTCCTTTCTTCCCCCACTCTGTACCCTGCCCTACCCTTCTCTCCTAACCATTTACCCTCTGTCTTCACACAAAGGGCTTTGAACTTTTACCAGGCTGCTGATAATTCCCCAGTGACTAAAGCCGTTAATCAAAAACGAATACAAAAGGTTTGAGTGGGGCATTTCCCACAATAGAAGTCAGTCCTCCTGTTAACCTCACACAAGCAGCTGGAAAAGACAATGCTGGATTTTTTCCAGGATGCTGTTCTTGTACCCTGGTTGCAACTCCATCTTTCAATTCATCAGTTTAGCAATGAGTGGCTAGAAAATGCATTTTATGCTTAGAAGAAGGAGAGTTATTTTTCTGTTCTCTTATCTTGCTGTCTTTCAGCAGTAAAGGTTGTCAGTTGTCCAGTTCAGCCTGCCTTGTATTTTAGCTGTTGTGTGGGAGCACTGGCAATAACTGTACTGTTCCTTTCTCCTCCCAACTTCTTTAAATAATGTTCTAAAGAGAATTGCTTCAGTTTGTGAGTAGTTGCTCAGCCTATAATTTGACCAAGCAGACGTGATAAAATGATCTGTATTTTTGTCAGCTACCTGACCTTGAGATTTCTGCAGGCAGCTTCCAGAAATAGAAGACGCTCTGCCTGGTTCCAGCTAACTGTATTTCGGTTGCACAGTCAGCATCAACAAGCCCACTGGACTGTTCTGCCTGCTGCTTTTGGACCATAGCACAGCATCAGACCACACTTGGTTCTGGTTTAGAAGAGTCATTTTCTGTCAGTAGTGGCTGCTTCTCTGGCAGCCCTTCCCACTTTCTGCAAGAATATTTATGGGTGGCAAGAAGGCCGACTTCATAATTCTCCTTTTTTTCGTGTTGTCCCTCTGCTTGTGTCCCCTCTAGTGGCTGAAGTGCAAACGATTGAGTAGATCTGGTTCACAGTCACAAGTACCTGTGTGTATATAGATTAAACTAATCATTCGATTAACTATATGGAGGTTATCTTCTGGTTTTGTAGGCGAGCTGAGCATTCAGGATTTCTCTCTCTGTGCAAAGCTGAGAGTCTTTGCTCTGGAGTCTTCTTGTCAACAGTTCACTAGAAAGTATTTTTTTCCCCAGTGTGGCAACTGAGTTTTCTGAGCGGTTGTCAATTCATAGAAGGTTATAGATGCTATGGTGAGAAAAGGAATTTGGACTTCTTCTTGTCCCATATAACTGACATGACTTTTCTGATGAAATTGGGACTGTATGTGTTTGTAGCATCTGTGTAATTATTTAATATCACTGAAGTTATGGGTTGGTACATGTAGGTGTTAACAAATATAACAATTTGTCAGGCTGTTACCATTTTCTGGGAGGTTTGATTTCCACTGTGTGTGGTAGGATCTGAGTTCTCTTTTCTTTCAACCATTTACCAGGGTTTGAATGACCACCAAGAATGCGTTCAGTGCAATGTCTACTTCTTTTCTCATCCAGATTGTCATGATGGTTATCAAATTATTTGTCCCAGTTATTTAGTGGCTGTCTCTTTTTAAGCCTGTTGTTGAATGGCAGGAATAAATAGAGCATATTTGATCCTCTGTGATAGAGGTTGCAGTCAGTGCAAACCATTCTTCTGCCATTGTCCTTCTTACACAAAATACATTGAAGCAGTCATATTCTTTATGACAGTACTTTGGCATGTTTTAATTTCAGAGTTATTAGTCACTGCCCATATGAGTGTTGGTGGATTGAGTGGGAGGAAGGAGAAAGATAGTTAAAACAGATAAAGGCTTCCTCCCCTGTTGCCTATTACTTTTTCTGACCAAGAAGTCTGTGACTTAACTGTGCTAATGCATTTTAGCATTTCATTTGCCTTAAGGCACAGTAATTCAGTTTGAATTTCTAATAATATTTTTAAAATATTATAAATGCAAAAGGGATTGCGGGCTTTTAGCAGTGTTAACAGTGAGATACAGAAGCAAGAGACACCGGTGCAATTATCAGTTCAGTTTATTCATTAGCTCACAGACTGTTAAATAATACTCTGATGCTGTTTTCCATAACTGGGGGAAGAAAATGAGATCATCATTAAAATGTTTTTACAAGTAATTATTTTTACTTTCTTAGTGTGATTAACGGGTAGGTTAAAAATGGGGATGGAACACACATGACATGACAGCATGGAAGGAGGGGCAGAAATAAACATCTTTACTAAGGTTCTCTGTTAAATTAATCTTTGTTCTGATAAAGAAAACTTGATCAGGTACACAAAAATAAGATTTGCAACTTAAGCGGTGTTTGAATTGGAGAATTAATGATTTTCAGTTAGGGTATGAATAGTTCTTTAAATAACAGCCTTAAGAGGGTTGGATGAACAGACTTAAATTCATGGGGTATATGAACTGCAGCCCACGCTACATGTCCGGCATAAAACAAGTCCATACAACGGGCAATTGTTTGCTTCAGCATTTTCAGCCTGTCTAACATACTGTGCATTTCAGTTTGTCATTCTATCCTGACTGTGTTCACTTCATACTGTGGTATTTGAAATCTGCCTTGTGGGTTTGATTAAACTTTTGTAGTGATGCTGTACATCCTACTTGTTGGTTCCATTGTTGTTTGGTGAAGATGATCCTCTGCATCTGTATGTCTGGCCATTGCTTCCACAACCAGTTCAGTGCAGCTTCCTCAGCACAAACTGCTCTCCCTTCTCCATTGTCCAGAGCACAGTGACTTCTGATGCTTGTATAGCTTTATTGTTTCCTTCCCGTTATTGTCAAACTCACATGGTAATACTTGGCACTTTTACTGACTTTATAGAGTAGGATGTGATGTCGTAGAGAAGGGGACAGGGCTACCCAAATTTTCTCAATTGCAGGGAGGAGCTGCCCAGGTGTGCTGAGGGGCCTGTACTCAGGAAGAGAAACAGGGAATCCTCCACAGTGAGTAACCCCACTTTCAAGCGCACACAGTTTCCTTCATAGCCGTGTCCAGTACAGTGTAGTTTCCTCTTCTGTCTCCTTTCCAGTTTGCCCTCTGGAATGTTCCCAGTTCAGTTCTTTTGCCTTTATTTTGGTGTATTCTCATTTTACCTTGTCCTTTGTCTTCTTTCTGAAGGTTAAAGTTTCCATTTTTGTCTCTTCACGTCATTAATCCTTCCTCATCCTAGTCTTAATGTTTATACACATTGTCATTTTTCCAATGTGTCATTGTGGTTCTGTCACTAACACATCGTATCGTTTCTCTTCCCTTGCTGTGCAATGGCCCTTTTCCCAGCCCTGTGCAGTTCCTTCCATCTGTACTCATTGCCATACTCTTTCCTACCCACTCTTCTTTCTCCTTTCAAATCACCTTTCGGTTTTCCTTTCCTGATGAGTCCCTTTTGAATCCTACTGATGTACATGAGATAAGCTCAGTTCAGCTCCCAGACCTTTCTACTGCAGCCCTCACTTCTGCATTTTCCTTTCTGTAACTGAAAGGTAAAGGCTACAAAGCTCATCTGTAACAAAAACTGAAGAATTTTGTAAACTGTGCTTTGGCTGCAAAAGGGGAGAACAGGCAGTAAATCAGAATTGTAAAATGGCAGGAGAGGGCTGAGCTGGTCAAGTTGCAGGGAGTAGAGAGGCTTTAGATTTAGGTGAGCTGCTTGAATTACAGCCCTGATTAGCACCCTTCACAGTTTGATGACTTGCTTGATATGATGTGATGGTGTCTCTAGTTTCTAGTGGGCAGGTATCTACACAGCAGTAGCTACCTTCACAGTTGTCATCGTTTGCTAACTACTAGAGAGAAGCTCAGGATCAGATGAATTTGGAGACCAAACTGATTTCTTTCTTACCCAGGGTAGAAATGTAAGTTCTGGCTGAGATATGTTGGCAAAATTCTCTAGGAAGCTTGATTGCTGTGGCCTGTGCTGCACCTTTTACTGCTGATTGAAAGATTTCATTTTCCAGGGCTGTCTGGCACTTTACATGAACAAAAGAGTGGCTGTTTGTTTAACAGCTTAAAACTGATGGGGACAAAAAGGAAGTGGAAAACCAGAAAAATCTGTACGAGATGGTTGTATCTGGAGAGCGGAGTGGGTTACTTTGGGCTCAATTGGAAAAGGCAAAGGAGTGGAAAACTGAGCTGAACTGGAAAAATATACTGCACTCTATCATGTAGCATCTTGTGTGCTGTGAGTGTTCTGGCTGCTTAATTTTTTTTTATTTTTTTTTTTTTTATAACGAAGCATTTTAAAATTGAAACCTATCTGTGCCAATTCTCACAGTAGCTCCTGCTTTACAGATGGAAGATTTTAGCCAGTTTTGTTCCAGAGGTCATGACAAAACCTAAGTATAAAATATTCAAATGACCTCAAATACTTCTAAAAACAAAACAAAAGATTAGCCGCCTCTTCTTCTTCTTCTTTTTTTTTTTTCTTCCCTCCTGCCTGAAAGGAACTCTGTTGCTGTATCATAAAATTAGTTGCATATTTCAACTCTTTTATTTGGAACCTGGTGAGATTTTTTCCCAGGCAGATGTAGCAGATGATGCACAAAATCAGCAAGTAAATCTTATCCTTGCTGCAGTTTCCTGGATTGTATCTGGCCTTCCAACAGACAGAGGACTTCAGTCTCAATGCTGCTGTTCCCTGCCTTTCACAAATACCTACATAAAAACTGCATGATCACATAACCTTTCAGATTCACAGGACAGCTGTGTCTTGTCACTTACACATGTATTATTTCTTTTCAGGCATTGGAAAAGTACCCCAACTCACCAATGACTGCAAAACAAATACTGGAAGTCATTCAGAAAGAAGGGTTAAAAGAAACAAGGTCAGTGTTTATATGATCTGTATTTTTGCTATCTCTTTGAAAACCATCTAGGAATGGTACATTATCTTTACAAAACAGAAAGTGCTGGCTAATGGCTGAATTGATTTTTGCTACCAAAGTGGGAAATATAGCTGATGGGTTTTGTTTGTTAGTTCACAGCTTTTAAAATGGTTAGCGCTGGCTTAACTTTTTGCCTCTTAAAAGGGATCTGTGGGTCAGCTCCAGTCTAATGGCCTTTCTTTAGAAAGACAATGTTATCTGCTTAGGCAGTCCAATGCTACATCTCATTTTTGCTTAAGGACCAAAGCTTGACAACTGGGTTGCTTCTGCCACCATATGCATGAACCAGACATGAGATGGAGCTAGACACCCTCCTTTTCTCACTTGGGTTTGTGGTCTGGCACTTAAATCACTGTTAAGACATGCTGGTGACAGGGGTTGTGCTGATAAAGAATTGGGATTTGAGGGAGAGGGGTCTTTGAACATTGGGAGCTAGTCTGTGTGGCTGCAGAGGCTGGATACAACTTGGCATACCTTGGATGCAGATTTCAACTGTGATCATTAAGCTGTTAGAGGATAGGTGGGTTATCCAGAGACTGTGGAAATAAACAGTTGTCTTCTATTGATGCCTGGCTGATATTGGCGTGCAGCTCAAGTTGACTGACAGCTTAGTTGATTGACCTCCAGATGGAAACTTGACAGGAAGTAAAATAAGTTAAGGAAAAACTGTTTGGTTGTTGGGGGCCTCCTACAAAATGCAGTTTCCTTTTCTCCAAATGTTATAGTAGAAATTCTCTATTCTAATGAGTTGTTTTAATACTTGTTGCTGTCTCAAAGCAAAGGGAGGCATTCACTTTTATTTACTTTCTTTTAGTGTGGAACCTAAAAATCTAGGACAAGATAACTTCAAAGCCTGTGCTGAGTAGTAGTAACACATTATGTCTATTACATCTGAGTTTATTCTGGTGAACCAGAAGTAATCATGGGACATATTTTTACTGAATTCATTGTTCTTAAAAAACAGAACGCTCTGCATGATCATTTGCACTGCATAATCGTGCACTGCTTTGTTGGTAGCCTCATAACACGTTTATAATAGCTGCATTTTGGTAAAATTGCACCTTTTGCAGATATAAAATGCTTTAGTGCCAGTCAAGAAATAGTACATTGAGTATATTTAGTAATGATACCATGGAAACAAGGGCATTAAAACTTTTGAAAACGAATATTCAAATGTGTGTTATGCTGCAATGATTTGCATGCAACAACAAAAATCAAGAAAACCCAACTTTGAAAACCCATTTTTATTAAAACTCTGCTTTTCACAGCACTGAATGGATTGCTTTCTTCTTATGTCTTGTAATATGAGAACTGCATGCGAGAGGCTCACAAGCCTGATAATAGCATTTCTTTGTAATCTTAAAAATTCTTGCTTCTGTGAACAGTATGTTAACAAATTTTTGTGTGGAAAATCTATGGGAGGTAGTGAAGGCAGTGTTTTTCTGATTTGAATACATAAAATGTGAAAGCCCTTTTCAATTGCTACAGAATGAATAATATGAGGATTCATGTAAAGAGGTTCAAAGCTAGATATTCTTTAATTTCTTTAGTTACTAAGAATCTGAGAGTTGCAGGGAAAGGAGATTCAGATTCATTCTGATTTTCATTCATGGTATTGTGGTGGGGCACTGAAACAGGTTGCCCAAAGAGATGATAAATGCTCCATCCCTGGCAGTGTTCAAGGCCAGGTTGGACAGAGCCTTGGGCGACATGGTCTAGTGTGAGGCATTCTCTGCCTATCGCATGGGGTTTGGAACTAGATGATCGTAAGGTTCTTTCCAACTCTAACCACTTTATGATTCTATGTACATGCAGGTGTGTGTGAATGTATAGTAGATTGCAGGATGCCATATATGGTCATGATTATCTATGTAACTGGTAAGGTTAAAATTCAGTGTTCTTTGCTCCTTACTTCAAACATTGTACCTACATTATAGGCTAAGTCATCCTAAACCGATTAGCCTCAAATTTCTAACTTCTGCAATTGCAGAACCAAAACCTGTTGATTCTGTATTTATTTTTCTAAAGTATTTGGATTCTCATTTAACTTCTGATTGCGCATGTTTGCTGATTGGGCCTCAGTGCGTAAGTAATATTCTGTTTGCACCGTTCTTGAATTTAGTCTTCCATTTATGTCATCCAGCTCTGCACTTACTTGCAGTACCTTTCTGCCAGTATGGTACCTTTGTCATTACTAAAGATGATTTTTCCTGGTCTCTATGCTTCAGCCAGCTAAGATGAGCAAGAGATATAAATTTATGATGTACAGTCATCTGGTCATAAGCAGTAGAACGGCACTATCATATTTTATTCTTTATTGATTTGTGTGTTCTGTATTGATTTGTGTACAAGTATGAACTTGTACCAGCAATATGTTACTACTTTAATATACTTTACTTATTACTTTATACTGATTATCATTGTTGGTAGAACCTTGGCAATCCTAAATGGAGTTCTTAAAATTCTCCTCTCTACTGTTCCATTTAGAGATGAATGAGATTAATTGGCTAAGTCATTTTTCAAATATATTGCAGCACTAATTAATCTAAAGCTTTTTGCTGTGGTAGTAAATCTGAATGAATAACATATGGTTTTTCAGCAATCTCATTGTCATTATGTGTAATCTTATAAAAGAGACTGTCAGACTATTCAGCTTCTTTTCTTTGTTTGCAATAAAGACATCAAGTTGCACATTTGTTTGTTTTTTTTTATTACTCAAACAATTAAATACAATAGAAGGAAAATTCCAAATTTACAAAGCAGATATATGTTAGAAATTTAAATGAAAACTTACTGACATGTCCTGTGAGAGGTTATACACCAGATTCTTGCATCTTAATTTTGTTTTTTCTTTCCTGTTTTGATGATCGGTTGTAAAATGGTCAGCAGGCAGACAGTTTACCTGCTAATTAGAAAGAGTAGAAACTTTTAAGACAAACCTTTTTGGGATGTAGAAAATATATGGTTTTCTTCTGGGGGGTATGAGGGAAGGTGTTAGAAGTATTTGTTTTACATTCATGCTTGTGCTTTTAGTGAACAGTGAAAGGCCAACACACCTGTACGCTGAAATCTCTTTACAAAGAAGATAGGCAGCAATTTACTCTAGTGCACAGTGCCTTGGATTTTCCTTCCTAGCATCCACTGACCTAGTCTTTTGAAAACAATTCCCTGTCCCACTGTAATTTTCCTAGACTTGGAACCTACTGGACTCTCCTAGCACAGGATTTTGCTGGTTTTGCTAGTGTGACAGAGACTGCTGGTCAGAGTATGATCCACTTTAGCCTTAGTGCTCCTTTTCCACTGTGCTGCTGCCTTGTTAGTTGTTCTCCATCTTATATTTCTGCTGTTACTTATTCCTGTTAAGGTCTAATATTCACTTTATGAATTGTACTCAGGTCTTCTGCAGACCATTTCTCAAATTTAAGATTACTGTAACATGTAGTCTTGTCTTTTAGCACGCTTGCAACCCTTCTAAGTTTAGTGTCATCTGCTTATCAGAGCTTGCTTCCTTTTGCAGCACTGTATTTATCTGCTTATGAAAATTGCATGAGAAACTATGTCCAGAGACTCATTCAGTTGGGCTATATGATACCTATTGCTGCTTCTCTAACTACAGGGTCTGCTACTGTGTGATAAAGAAAATTTTGATAGATCTGAAGTAACTTGACAGGTCTATGTATCACTCAACTTCTTATCTGCTAAATTCTTCTAAATATTTTTTATTCTGTAATTTGGGGGAACTGAAATTCAGTTTTGCTGCATCTCCACTTTCTTGGTCCTGCCTTTTTTTTTTTTTTTTTTTTTTTTTTTTTTAAGCTAGTCATTAGATGTTACCCAGTCTTTAAGAACCGCTGCTATCCTCTACAAGTTGTCAAAAATGACAATTGATAATCTGGAGACTGGTCTAGTCAGCTGTAAATACCTTATGGTGAATTTCAACAGATTTAACTGATTTGAGAACATCTAATTTAACTACCTTTTAATAATTTTTTTTTGTGTTCCTTGTGTTGGTTTTAGTAGCTGTCTAATCACAGACAGCTTTCTAATTAGGTGTCAACAAAGAAAAAGCACTACCACTCCTGTACGTTTGGTGTAAGAGCTCAGTGCCACCCCTTCTCAGAAGAACAGGCCAGTTTCCTGTTTGTGTGTGCTTACAGAAATGTCTTTGTGCATGGTGGGTGGGTGGGTAAGATTGCTGAAATTTAGTTTCCTGAAACCTGTTTTCTTATTTTTGTTTCTCCTTTATTTTCCAAAAAATTAAGACTCATCCCTTCATGAACACTCGTTTTCAGCTGCTTCTTCCCCACTGGGTCACATCAAACCTAAGTAATGCCTTCCATCCTAACTGCATTTTACGTCTTCTGTTCAAGGATTTTTGTTCCTAACACAGTTCCAGGAACTTTCCAGATTCTTCTTTGTCCCTGTGTCTGTCTTTCTCCAAGAGGTGCCTGCATGGTCATAGTGGGGATATTTAAGTAGGTCATGTGTGTTAAAATTTTTGCTGATTCTTACAGAAAAAAAAAAAAAATCTCTAATTTTCCTGGTTTATTGCTGTATTTAACTCTGACCCTAGTAACATTCTTGGTTTTGCCCTCTTTCATGATTAACGGAAAATTGCCTGCAGGTCTACCAGGAATAACCTATTTATTCCCTTCTGTTTGGGGCACTGCACCTTCATGAGGCACAGGACCATTTGAAGGCTGTTTAAGATTATCGGGGAGATAAAAATAAGTTGGTATGATTTAGGTGTTTGGATTAAGGAAGGGAAGATTTAGTTTACATAAGTCTTCCAGTATGTAAAACATAGGAAAAAAAGTAAGGGGAAAAAGTTACCCTGCATGTCTGTGTCGTGGTTTAAACCCAGTCAGGTAATTCGTTCGCTCACTTCCCCCCCCTTTCTTGCCCTCCCCCTGCTCTCGGAGGGATGGAGAGGAGAATTGAAAAGAATGCAACTCCCACGGGTTGAGATAAGAACAGTTTAGTAACTAAGGTATAACACAGATCACTACTGCTACCACCAATGATAATAATGATAAAGGAAATAACAAGGGAAGAGAATACAACACCTCAGCACCAGCTGACCGATAACTCGGCCCCCAAGCCCGACCAAGCTCCGACCGATACCTCCTCCAACCCTGCAGTCTCCCAGCCCTTCCGGCTAACTCCCAGTTACCTCCTGGGCATGACGTGCTGTGGTATGGAATACCTCTTTGGTCAGTTTGGGTCAGGTGTCCTGTCTCTGCTTCCTCCTGGCTTCCCCTCCCCCCTGGCAGAGCATGAGGCTCACAAAGTCCTTGGCCAAACCAAAACATCGCTATCAGCTCTGTTCCCGATCTGAAAGTCAAAACACTGCACTACACCAGCTACCAAGAAGGAGAAAAATGACTGCTACTGCTGAACCCAGGACAGTCTGATATGGATAGGATAAGAAATAAGGCCTTTAAATTGTAGCAAGAAAAGATTCCAATTAGGTAATACAAAGTTCCTTTTTTTTCTTCTAACAGGTATAATTGATTTCTGTCATGGACTGTAGGGGAGATGTGAAAGATCTCTAAATCTCTCTAGTAACAATTTAGATGTGTTTCAGGAGTTACGTAGATTTGGTTGATCCTGTCTTAAACTAGGACAATGAACTAGCATATCCCTTGATCCATATTTTTCTATGGATTTTTTTAGGTCAGCTTGCAGTACTTGGGCCATACATGTTGCTTGAATCCTATGGGAGAATATCCAGCCAAATTCTGATAAATGTTTGATGCTAATAACTCCAGATTATGTCTTGGCTTTCAGTAGTTCCCTTTCTCCTTTGCTTGGTGAGGCTGAGAAATTGACTTGTCTGGGTAAGAATAAAGCCACAGATTCTCAGTACAAGTTAAAAGCCAATAAACTTTCAAAATGGGACAAGCAAAGTTTAATTTTTTGGAGTGCAACTTTAGCCTGCAGCTGTTAGCTATGTACTCTTCTCCTCCATTACATTCAGGATTGTGAACCCTGGAATGGGATAATTTTATAGTATTTTTGCTGTTCAGCTAGAGTCACCGACCTCTGTATTGTCAAATGACTGACTATTCTCTTCAGGCAATTCATAAAAGAGGTTAAAAAAATCCTTTCATCACATTCTGTTTTTAATTTTTCATCGGGAGTCTTACTCTTCTTTCTCTTGACATTTCTTTGTTGATCTTAATTTCAACTATGAAAATCGTGGCATCAGTCCGAACTCTTCCTCCTCCTCCTTTTTCTCTCTGCATATTTTGTCTTTTGCTACAAGATTAAGCTACCTATTGATATTGTTGTGACAGTAGTCTTTCAGAAGACTGAGATGCTTGCCACTGGCTCTGGCAGTAGCACTGTTTTTCTGTACTCTACCGTGTTGATAATATCTATCATGAATGATATCATAACATATTATGTCTTTTGAGTCTAGGAAAGCTGCAAAGTATGACCCTAATAAATTTCAAGTTACTCTTTCTAGATTTTACACTCTTTGTGCAGAAATGCTAAACTAGTGGGTTAGCTAGAATTAAACCCACTTTGAACTTCTGAGTAGAGTCATCAATGAAATACAACACATGATCCGTGCAGGGTATGTCATAAGCTTTGAAGTAAGATGGTACTCCTGCAAATACTACCTTCACTTCTGAATCCTTTGATCTTTTTGACACTGTCTGTTTAAGCTTTTGCATACTTCATCCTTAGAGCTATTGACTTAAAAATAAAACCCCTTCTGAATGCTGCTGTTTCTGTAAATAGGCTAAATGAGCTGGCAACTGTCTCCCGTTGTTATCATTTTTAAGTTCCTTTATTCTGTATGCATGTAGACAGAGGAATTTTTACTTCCTTTCCTATAAAGTAATTCCAAGATACTGTTGTGATTCATAATTATTAACTAATTTTAGTTTTTTTCACTTACACACACAAAAAAAAAAAAAGAAAAAAGGAACAAAAAAGGGGGGAAAATAAAGGAAAATAAAAAGGCAAATGCCTACCAAAAACCTCTTAAAAATTTCACTGAAAGAACCACAGTTTTTGTCTTAAGGCTCTGATTGTTTATGGAAGAGTACAGATAGTTAAGAGGCTTCTGTGGTTGCATATGTCTGATAGAATTTACTGGGGAGCCTCTTCAGCTGGAGTGCATTGTTTTGTCTTGAAGGTAATTATTCCCTGCAATGGACTGAAAGAAAGCCTTGATGGGAAAAGGGAGAGCAAGTTTTTTACGTTCTTTATCCTGGCATTATTAGGTTGATTTTTATGCCTCTACAGATGTGCCTTTTGGCTCTAAAGCAGTGAAAGAAACAAACTTTCAGTACAACCTGTCTTTCTGCATAAATTCACTTCAGACGCCTCTTTGAAAGGCTGTTTTTCCCAGTATGACAGCAAACTGCCTAATTTGGTAGGCAGTTGTAATAGCAGCAATTTACCCGCTGAAAATCTCAGGCCTACTCCTTTTTGCCTAGGCATTCCCAGCATTGTTATGCCATAGTGCAGTCTAACTGGTAAAACCTGATGGGTTTTCCTACATTATTGCATTCCAGCACTGGAACAGTAACTTGGATCATGACACCCGTAACACCTTTGTGATAATTATTTCAGGTTTTGATGGTGATGTAGCCCTAAAACTACTATGGTATTAATTCAGCATTAATCTTCCATCTTTGTCAAACTGAGTCGCCATCCCGTGGTCTCTAATTACCCTAATCCAATGTCATCCTTATTCCCTTCGCATACATGGGAACTCAAAGTCAATCTGTTTGACCATTCTATGTGCCTGAAATTTTCTTAAGTAATACAACCAGATTTCAGTATTTATTTCACATTCTGGCTCAGGACCAACCAAGCTTTCTTCTTTAGTTTGGTTTCAGGACTAATCATAAGGAAATAAAACCACAACTCCATAATTTTATCATGTATGGGACCTTCAATAGGTATTTTATAACTGTTTAGAAAAGTTCATATGCCTTCCTGTTTTGTACTTCACCCTGTTTGTCTGTTCCTGAATGTGCAGGTAAAATGAGATTTCAGAACAGCTGATCCTCTGTTTTCTTTTTTTAAGGATTATGATGTTACTGTTATTTTTCCATAAACATTTTTGCACTTACAGTGTTCAGTACTTCAGTTTTCCATTTGGTAGAATAGTTCTCTGTGTGCTAAAACATATATTGTAACGATCTTTCCACTTGCCATGAAAATAATAGGAAATAGTGCTGCTTGGGCTTGGCTTTTTTTTTTTATTTTTTTATTTTTGAAAAATATCTGCCATGAGCAGCTCTGCAAAACGTGTCTGCATTGGGGACTGGGAAAGGAGGAATCCAGCCTGTGTAACATACTTGCTTGCTTTGTACTATCAAAATATCTTTATTTTTATATGTATTATATGTATATATATGCACATATATATATATAAATATATATTTTATTTTACCTGTGCAGCTCCTTAGGTTTCTGCTCCTCACACCCCTGTCCAACCTGTATTTTCTCAAGGAACATCATGTTAGTGCAGTGTAGAAAGCTTTTTTAGTGTTTGATGCTTCACTGGTAAAGGAGAGTGGTGCATATGACCATTAGGTAGCCAAGTTATAATAATTCAGTGGGAATGTGAAAATTTTAAAAGCTAATTTATTTAGCTGTAATAAGAAAAATTCTGCTGTTTTGTGATGTGATATACATGTTTCAATGTCTAAAGGTCTGTACTGCAGAAATATTTTATCTTTGAAGGCATGCCCAAGTCCTCTTTGTCACAGCCTAACTTGCTGAAATTCAGACCCCCCCTAATATGTGAACGCCGTATGAAATATATTTCTTTTTTAATACAAGAGGAAATCCAGCAAATTAAATGTAACAAATAATGGATAGCAGTGCAGATACAAATGCTGGTGTTCTTATAAGTTTTAGTAGTTATTTTGTGCAGTAATGACAACATTTCCTGATAAAGACCATTTTATGTTGAAGTACAACATGAGAAGACAACAGCTGTGACTAAATAGTTTAAATTAGTCAACAAATTCAGTGTAGCTTTTTTTGAATAAATAATTTCTTTATTGTTTTATTTTGATGTTTAAGAACTTAAGTTTTGTTGTCTTTTTCTTATATTGTGTCTCAGTGTAGACTACTATTGAAGAGACTCAAAAGTAATAATCTGGTTCAGACTGATGTATAAATCAGGAGGTTTCTCTTTTCATTGGTGTTACCATACTTTTATAGCATTATCCTGAAGTGTATATTGTGTGATAACTTTCTTCACACATTTCTTCCAGAAAGTGTAACTTCTCTTTTAGCAATATTTAAATATGCTACAGATATTTTTTTCACTAGTGTTTCTGTATTTCAAAGAGTAATTTTGCTTTAAAGTTTGTGTGCATGTCTCAGAAAGAGAAATTAATTAAGGATATCCAAGAGATCTAACACATTCAAAACAATCAGATACTCTCAGAACTTATCTTGGGGAAGTTTCATCAGATCTTTAATCCATTCTCTCAGCAGTGCCAGTGTTTTGGTTGGTTTGTTTGTGGTTTTTATTTGTTTGTTTTGGTGGCTGGGATTTGTGTGTGTACGGTATGTGTCCTATAGTGTAGAGCATGAGACCTTCCACAGTCTGCAGAAGGTTTTCCTGTTCTTTTATCCAAAGTCTGCCTGCAGTTCTATAAACAGAACCATGACTGTGTGAAAAGTAGGTAGATATGTCTGCTCTTTGATTTTACTACCTTTATTAACCTGCTTTGCCAGCATCTTTTTGAGACACAGAAATGCTTTCCTGGAATAGTTTTCCATTGTTGCCAAAACCTTCAAAAATATCTTTCAGAAACAGAGATTTGATAGAATGTGTTCTTCTTTATGTCATTGCTCTGATGTGAAGATCTCTCACATACATTAAGTTACACAAGTAATAAACTACTTATTAAAATACAAGTCAGAAACAAGGTCTTCAAGTGAGCTTAGTATCAGTGTATGCTACTCAGGGGCAAAGTGCAAGAGCTGTTGCTGAGTAGCCAGCAGCCCTGTTCAGCCTTCTTGTGCTTAGAAAAGGCAAGAATAATCTACTGTATTTTCTTTCAGAAGTACTTGGCAAATGCAATTCATCACATAAGCCTGTCGGGAGCAGCCATATATATCAAACTTTCAAACACAGTATGATATGGAGACTTTAGCTAAAAGGAGTCACCTTTTGAAGGAGCGCTCTGGTAAAATATTCTTAGGAAAAGAGTTTTATGCTGTTGAAGACTTAAAACCTGTAGTGAAAATTGAAGTCTGGCTGGGAACTTGAAGGCATGCCTGGTTTAATGGATTGATGAGCTTTTGTTGCAACATCTGAGTAACCTAAGAAGCTGCTTTTTCTTGCAGGTGTGAAATGAATTATTCTAGGTTTTAACTTGCTAGTTGCTGATAGAGATTTATTTGTTGGGATTGGATTTTTTTTTTCTCCATTTCAGTTTTGTTGTCTGTATTTCTCTTTTGCATTGAAAAGATAGTCTTTAAACCTATTGGTTATTACTGCTTTGAATTTCATTTATCCCACAGCTGACTTTTGTCTTTATTTTTAAAGACTGTGTCTTAAGGGACATGCACAGCATCCCACAAAATGGTGTAATCTTTTTCTTTTAATGCTATTTCTGGTATTCCATAGCAACTGGGAAAAAAAAAAAAGCCTGAAGTAACACTACAACACAGGCAATGCATTACAAATTTTCCGCTTAGTATTCAGTAAATTGTCAAGTCCTTATTTTCATCATTAGCATATTTTTCACAGAGCAGAAGCATAGCTGTTTTTGGCAGACTGAATTAAATGTGTTTTACTTGAATGTGAAGAAGAAAACATTGTCAGGCTTTCTATGAAAGCATCATTTTCTAGTAATAATTTATTTTCTGGAACAGTTTGCTGTGGGTGTCTTTTATCTTTCTATAAAGATCCAGGTATGTGTTTCAGTATAACTGTCATTAAACCATTTCTTAACTGAAAGGGAAAAAAATAGGAAAAAAAATTTCTCGTATTCTTCATATTGCGTGAGCTGAAAACTTTAGTGGCTCTCTTATAGTCATGCACTGGTATATTAATTTAAAATTTTGAAGTATGTTTTTATAGAATCAAGGCCTAAAAAGGCCTCAGAACTTCACTAAGTACTATGAAAAAGTACAGGTATAACTGTGAATAAAATTTTATTACATTCATATGATTTTTTTTTTCCTAAGGCTAGCTGATAGCAATTCCATTTTATTTATTTTTGATCTCATAAGTAGTCATCTTAATTATTGTAAAAGTAAACTACATGCACACTCTTTGTTTCAAAACAGATTTTAAAAGTGCCTAAATATGTTTTGCTAGCTTACATACTACTATGTGAAGGAAAAACATGTTTTATGGAAGATCTGATTTTCCTTCAGTGGCATAGAAAGATCGCATCTTCTGCTAGTAAACCACATAAACTCTGCCTTTGTCAGTGAGGCTGTTTAATGATAGCTGTATGCTAGAAGCAGTAATGATGTGGCTGGCAAATATTTGCAGTAGCAACAGAGAACTGAGAACCAAAACATATATATCAAATTGAGGTGTAAATAGAAGAACTTAAATGTTGTATGTATGAAACTGTGTTCATGTGCTTGAGTGTACAGATACACCCACAAAGTCACCTTTGTATGCATACCCATGCACTTATATGCATATAAAGTTGTAAACTACAAAATTATGCTCAAATACAGCTTTTGTTCAGTTGTTGCAATAGCAAAGATGATGTGAGGAAGCTCAACAAAATCCTAAAAACTGTTTTGCTGTTTGCCCTCAGCAGATAAAAAGAGAGTACAAATTGATATTCGCCTCCCCCCTCTCCTGCTTCCTCTCCCTCTACCTAATTTCTTTCAGTTTTCATTTTATTTATAATATGAGAAAAAGGGAAATGGGATTTAGTATGACTTTTCCTGGAAGGTAGTAGTTACTAAAACAAAACCAAGCACAAATACCTAACTGCTTCACCCTATTTAGCATCTTATGGCATCCATAGCTACTGCTGTATCTTTTCTATGTTTCAATAAGCTTCTTTAAGGTATGTTTATCTGCTGTCAGAAATCTATCAAGGAACACCATTCTGTACCTTTTTTTCCCCCTAAAAGAGCTTAACTTGTGTGCCTTTATATTTCATTTACAAATAAAATAAAATAAGGGTGGGATCTAGACAATTTTTTTTTTTCCCTTGCAAATGGCCCCCATTACTTGTTACTGCTTTCTTTCTTTCTTTTTCTTATGTTACCAATACACCTGGACTGAAATACTTTAGGTAGCCATTATCAACTATGCAATCATGTCAAAAGTAATGTGTCCCCAACAGTCATCACAAAGGAAAAAAAAAAACCTATAAAGGACAGTAAGAAACTTTCTGAGAAGATATCTTTAAGAATATATGACAAGCAGGAAGTTATTTTGCTTTTTTAAAGACTTCTTGCTTTGAGACAGGGCATCTTATCATAGCCAGTGAAAATTAGGCAATTTCAAACTGTATGTATACTCTTAACTGTCTGTCCCCTTCATCCAAAATCAACACTACTAAACCAAATCCAACTGTTAACCTTACTCTGTTTGTAGTAGTAGCTTAAGGTTATTAATGTAAACAGTTACATCAAAGTTTGCCCATGACACCAGGTTGTGTTCCTGGAGAAGAGAAGGCTGCGTGAAGACCTCATAGCAGCCTTCCAGTATCTGAAGGGGGCCTATAGGGATGCTGGGGAGGGACTCTTCATTAGGGACTGTAGTGATAGGACAAGGGGTAACGGGTTCAAACTTAAAGAGGGGAAGTTTAGATTTGATATAAGGAGGAAATTCTTTCCTGTTAGGGTGGTGAGGCACTGGAATGGGGTACCCAGGGAGGTTGTGAATGCTCCATTCCTGACAGTGTTCAAGACCAGGTTGGAGGAGGCCTTGGGTGATATGATTTAGCGTTAGGTGTCCCTGCCCATGGCAGGGGGGTTTGGAACTAGATGATCTTGAGGTCCTTTCCAACCCTAACTATTCTATGATTCTATGATTCTATTATTCAGTCAGAAGATGTACTGAACTGTATAAAACAACATAGTAGTAACAGAACAGACTGGGATCTACCCAGGTTGGAAGCAGCTCTATGGAAAAGGATCAGGAGGTCCTGGTGAACAAGAAGCTCAACATGAGGGAAGAGTGTGCAGCTTCAGTAAAGAAAACCAATAGGGTGCTGGGTTACATCAACAAGGACATCATTAGCAGAGATAAAGATGTTGTCATCTCACTCCACTCAGTGCTTGTCAGGCCACCCCTGGAATGCTGTGTTCAGTTTTGTATAGCAGTTGGTCCCTGCTATATAAAAAAAGATATGGACAAGCTGGTGAGGGTCCAGAGAAGGGCCACAAAGATGATAAAAGGACTGTGAAGCCTGCTGTATGGGGAAAGGCTGAGGTCTGTATGAGGAAAAAGACTGCTGTATGGGGAAAAAAAGTGGGTCTCTTCAGCCTTGAGAAAAGAAGGCTCAGGGGAGACCTTATCACCATATTCAGTATTTAAAGGGTGGCTGCAAACTAGATGGAGACTCCCTTTTTACAAGGAGTCACATGGAAAAGATGAGGGGTGATGGACACAAATTACTCCTGATGAGGTTACAAGTGAACACGAGGAAAATTTGTCACAATGAGAACAATCAGCCATTGGATTAATCCCTCCAGAAAAGTCGTGAATTCCCCAACCCTGGACACTTGTAAGATTCAGCTAGATGGGGTGCTGGGACATTCTGTCTCAGTCATGCTTCACCTGGAAAGGTTGGACCAGATGATCCTTGAGGTCCCTTCCAACCTCATATTCTATGATTCTAGTGATACAAGATTATTTGTGCCCAGGTTTACAATCCAGGAATTCATTACATGATTGGTACTATCAGTTGGTTTAATATTATATTTACCATTTAATTATTTAAAAAAATATGTAGACATAGTGATCAGAAGACTGAATTTTGTTTGTGATGCCACAATACGTTACATTTCTTTGGCTCTTTCTTTGTATGTGTCTGTGTCTGTGTCTCAGTCCCTACATTCAAAGGGACTTTATTAATGACTTCAGCATAATCAGGCTTTCTTTCAAATGGAATGATGTGGCTATTGGTAATGGCCAGTCTAAAACTTTTACTTTACTTATCAGTGCTGTGCTTTTACCAATTATTTGATAGTTACTATTGTTATAATTTTAAAACATAGTGTATGATATTTTGAAATTAGACTGACTTTTAGTTATAAGTTGAATAGAAACTTAAGTCTTTCAGTTCCTAACTTAATTAGCTGTTGTAAGTAAAAAAAGAATAAGATCATCTAAAAGCAGGAATTGTAACAGCTGGATTAAGTTAAAACACATAAAAGTATCTGCTCAGTCCTTTGGGGGAAGGAAAGACCTTTTGCTATGCCGTTTTGCCAAGTTAAACTCCCTTATGTACAATGAATAAAACTTGAATATTTCACATCCACCCAAATATTTTAATTAGATGCAGTACAATAAATCATATGTTGCTATAATTTTAAAGGTACAGGATGTATGTGACTGCTGTTCTGTATATATTTTCAGGCTTTAAGACAAGCTAAAAGCCCTTAACAAAAATAATTGAAGGACATAATTAACATATATAACTCAGTTGTAGTAAGTTGCCTTTATTTTAATGTAAAGTTTCAAAGTATCATCTTGCTTAGAGAAGTATTTTGTAGGAATAAATATTACTAACAAACAGTGATTTGCTTTTGGATCTAATCTTTTTGAATCAGTTTGATTTTTATGCCTGTGTTGGTGGTTGAGAAAAATATTCCCAAGTGCTGAATTACTCTTTAAATACAAGAATATTGAGAAAAATATTTTGTAAGGGAGTGTTTCTTTTCATTCATTCTTTCTTCCATGTGATACAATAGTTTTTTGTTTTGTTTTGTTTTTTTTTGAGTGTGAACTGAAGATGTACAAATAGGTCATTCTCATGTTTTACCCTTTACTCTTTTGGGGTTGGATACAGTGTTTTGAATGCTAAAATTTTTGCACAATTATCCCAGAATTTGACATTCATTTTTAAAATTCTAAATTCCTTCAGTTATAAGTCATGCCTTAATTGAGAACTAGAGAGAAGAAGCAAAGAAGAAAGCTGTGGAGATTCCCCTGAATTTTTGTGAGTGGGAAGGACTGTAATATGATGCACTTTCTTTGTTTTGAATGGAATTGAACAAAAATTAAATGAAATGTATTGATTTCAGTCCTGTGGTTTTTTTATCAGAATAGGATATTGCAGGATGCAGTAATAAAGGGCGATAAGAGAGCGGGGAGAGCAAGAAAGAGAAGACCAAGAAAAGGAGAAGAGGAAAAGAGAATAAGAGAGAGGGAACAAGATGTAGAGAATATGGAGAAGTAGAAAGATAAAAGAGAAAGGGACAGGAAAGGAAAAGGGAGAGAGAGAAAAAAAGGAAAGAGTTGTATATGACAAGGCACTGAGAAGCTGCAGGAGCCACCCCTATGAGTTGAGGATGGGGCTGCCCCAGGCAGACACAGACAATTCCAGCCAACTCCATTGGACCCACTGCAGGGCACTGGTGAGTCCCTTAGCCAAGATTGTGGTGTCTCTGCAGTAGTATGTTTGATAGGGCAAAACTAGCACGAGGAGGTTAAAAAAGAGTGTGAAACAGCAGTGTCAACCCCAAGGTCAGAGAAGGAGTGGAGAAGGTGCCCAAGGCCCCAGAGCAGAGATTCCCTTGCAGCCCATGAAGGACCATGCCTGAGTAAGTATCTGCACTGCAGCCCATGCAGACCCTACTCTGAAATATATTGATATTTCCTGAAGGAGCTGTTGCTCATGGAGAGCTCAGGCTGGAGCAGGCTCCTTGCAGGAACTGCAGCCCATAGAGGGCCCAAACTGGAGAAGACAAAAAGTATCAAGAGGAAGCAGAGGCAGAAAGGAGGTGTTATGGACCAATTGTAACACCCCTATCTACTGCTCAGGAATGGGAAGGTAGACTTGGAATCAGGAGTGAAGGAGGAAAGTTGAGCCTGGAAGTGGGGAGCTGTTGTTTGATTATTATAGAGGGTTTTTTTTTTTTCTTTGTTTCTGTCTACACAAATAAATTTTAATAAATTAATTTTCCCCATGTCAAGTCTGTTTTGTCTCTTACGGTAACTGGTAAGCAATCTTCCTTTATCTCAACCCATGAGATCTTTTTCTCCCTGTTTCCTTACGAGGAGTGAATGGGTGGCTGGGTGGGTTTTTTGGCTGCTGACCAAGGCTAACCCACTCGAAGAGGAAAGAAAGAGAAAGCAAGGAAGACAGAGAGAAGAAGGAAAAAAAAAAAAGGTAAGGTAAGAAAAAGAGAAGAAAAAGAGGAAAAAAAAAAAGGAGAAGGAAAAGAAAATAGGGGGAAAAAAAAGAAATAAGGGGGAAGACAAAAATGAGAGGAAAAGAAAAAAAGAGAAAATACAGGGAAAGAACAGAGAGAAGACAATGACAACTAAGAGAAGAAAGCAGAAAGGAAAGAACAGAGAGAGCATGAGAGAAGGGAGAGGAGGAGGAGGCAGGGAGAGAAAATAAAAAGAGAGGAAAAGGGGAGAGAAAGCCAAAGAGAAATTAAAGACATGAGAGAGAAAAGAGGAAGAAAATTTAAAAAAGAGGGAAAGAGGAAGAGAAAGCAGAAAGAAGAGAGACGAGAGAGAAGGAAAAGAAAGTGAAAGGAAAGAGCAGAAGACAGAAATTAAAATGAGAGAAAAGAAGGGATAAAAAGAAACAAGTCCAAGCAAGTCCACTGTGGGTGAAGAATATGTAACTGTATGCCGTTAGCAGTGAAATTAAAATTTTTTTACTGGCTGGAAGAGCTTGTATGTGTTACTGGTATGTGGTAACCAAGACCCCGGAAATTACTTTCCATCAAGTAAAAACTGTAAGATCCTTATGTTTAAATAATTCAGCTTTAGTGGTTTCAGCATTACTATTCAATGAATAGATAACTTCTTTCCAGGTAAAAATTTCCATAGAAATGGTTATAAGCATTAAAATCTTTCTTACTGATTTGGAAAACTGATTACATAAGCAGATGGGTGATGGGGCTGAAATGGCACCACCTAACAAATGCCTGCAGGCCAGCATGTTGACATGTGTCAGTTTTTAAGAATGGGCAAACTTATTAAAACAATTTAATTAGGATAACTCAATAAGATTTTTGCTACTGAGGGTAAAGAAAGAAAAATAAATCACTTTTAAGGTCTATATAGCGATTTGATTTAATGCTGTCCATTCTATCAGGGAGAAATATTACTTAATAATCTCCTACTGCACTCATATTAAAGGCTGGTAGCTCAATGCTGAGTAACATCCAAGATTTAAAGATTTCTGAAGTGAAAAAATCTGTAATTCTCATAAAATATAAACAAGAATTTTAGACTGTAGTTAGTGAACTTTGCTCAGCAATACTTTTTGATTACTTGGTTTAAATGGTTAAATATTGCCACAGTTTAAGCCTTTTCTCTGAAATATGCTTACTTTTTAATATTTAATTATAATAGGTCTTATTGCTGTTATGGTTTGCTTCTTGTGTTTTCATTTTATTACTAGGAGAAAGTGGAAGAAAATGTCTGTATGTAAGCATCTATTCTGATTTTATGAACCTAGTTGCAATTGGTTTTAATAGCAACAACTGGAAAACTGCATTGAAATCGTGAGAGAGCAGGGACAAGACATTGGGCTCGAGTGGAAGAATGTGGGTGGGAGTGGAGCTCTTTCAAGCTTGGTTATTCTGCTTTCTCTCAGCAGGGTGGTACTGATGCTTCTACCCTCCTCTGCATCTTCTCCTGCCAGATGTAGCAACCCAAGGGGTTACAGCTCAGGCGAGCCAGCTGCATCTGGCATGTAGGGTTGGGAGTGGCTGGAGGGAGCATGTTGTGTTACTGACAAAAGGTGAAATACAGGCATTGCTCTGAGGAGTCTGAAATGGGAACCGGTTGTGTCAGTCTGAGGCCATCCTTCTCCAGTTACTGTAAACTAATATTGCAGCTGAAAGAATAATCCCGCTCTCTCCAAGTTGCTTTTCCTGTTCTGGGCTGCCCACCACCATGGGTGCTGGCACAAGCATTCACATGGCTGTTGGGGAAATAATCAAGCTTTAAAGAAAAAACTTGGGGGGTGGGAGTGGGGAGAAGGGGGGACAGAGAACATAACACAGAGGGAGAAACGTGGTCTGCCTTAGGGGGAAGCCACTCCAGTTGTTTTGAGTGGCAGAGTTGGCTGAAAGAGACATGAGCCCAGTATTAAACTTGGTGTGAACCTTGTTGAAAGCAGAAAGTGCTCCATTGCCTTATGTACAGGTACAGAGATGCACCATCACTGGCATACCTGCAGGGTTGAATCTTGTCATGGGCACAGCTTCGATAACAAAAGCCCCTGCTGTGGATGATAGGAAAGGCTGGAGATTCTTCTAATCAGTCAAGGGAGGAGTGTGCCTGGAAGCTGTGGCTGCATCGGGATTGTGTTCCTGGTGTAGCATGATAAAGTAGGAGTCCTACTCAGCCTTCTGAGCTAGACCTAGCCCACAGTGGTTTTCTGGGCAACACTTTGTTTTGATGATTCCCTTTTTCACTATGCAACAGAGCTAATGAAGCTACTGTTGGATATTGCATGGACTTCCTCTGTGGGTGGTGCAGCAGCTCAGAAGTCTTGTTTTTTTCCAGCGTATTTTATCAGTCCGTTGCAGATCTCCAGCAGAGGCAGCTAATCAGAGACATAGCAGTTGCACAGGTTTCCAGGCTTCTTCAGGAAGCTTCAGGGAAAATCTTCTGGGAGCTCCTGCTTCTGGGAACTTCAGAGGCTTGCTGCTGTAGGTCAAGGGTAGCCCATGGAGGCATTTTGCTTCTGTCAGATCTTGGGGTTTTTTTTGGCTACTTGATGGTTGTGGGCTACCTCTGTATTTTGTCTTCAGCTAACTTGACCAAGTGGTGTCAAGCACCTGTTTGATGAATGCTTGAGAAGTAGCTGGATAACTGGCAGGCAAGGGTACAGCTCCCAGAGCCCAGGAAATGTGGAGCTAAGAGACCTAGCAGTTATCACAGCATTTAGTACAAGCGTGACACAATGGGGTGCAGAAAATTAGCTCAGGACAATGTGGAACTCCTGAAGACTGTGCAGTGGTGGTATTGATGTGCTGTAGAGCATGGTCATCAGCAATTGTTCCTGGCACAACAGAGGTCTTAGCTCAGAGAGAACTCCAGGGCTGCACTCCTGGGTCTAGGAATGGCACGGGGGAGTGCTGTAGCATACCCCTGGGAAGTGCACTCTGGTCAAGGTGCTGAGTTGCCAGGTGAAGGAAGTCTGGAAGGAGATGAATAGACTGCAACCTGAGAAGGGAAAAACAGGATATCAGCAGGATCTTTGCAGAGGCAAGAACCCAAGCACTGCAATGTGAAGTAGAGGCAGCTAGGAATTATATTCAAATGAGAGACTGCTGAGATTGGGAAGCTGGAAATTTCTGTCTGTCAATAGAAGGAAGATTCTCTGCCTGCACAGAAGGACAGGTGTAGTGCCTTGGAAGGGGGTGAGCAAGATTATCAGTGAGACATCAGAACCTGCTGCATTTCAGCCAAACATGTAAATGAGGAAGAAATAGAGGGTGATAATTGTTTGAGACCATATTCTGACAGGCACCCATCAGCCAGCCTCATGTATTTGCTGTAGCTGGAGGTTTACTTCTTGTTAGGACAAAAGGGCCCAGGAAGGCTGTTTTATCTTCCTTGGTGAATGAAGATGGCCAATTTCAATGCATAGAAAGTCAAGTAATTGTGGGAGAAAGCCAATATGAATGAACACGGGCAAGTCATGCCTGGCCTGCCTTTCTGCCTTCTGTGATCAGATGACTAGTTCAGTGCATGAGAGGAGAGCAGTGGATGTTGTTTACATCGACTTTAGTAAAACCTTTGGCAGCATTTCTAATAGTATCTTCACAGACACATTGATGAGATAGGAACTCAATGAGTGGACAGTAAGGTGGATAGAAATTCACCTGGACTGCAGGGCCCGAAGTGTTTTGATCAAAGGTGTTAACTGCAATTGGTGACCAGTTACTAAGTGGTCTTGCTGAGGCATTGATTCTGAGGCTGTCATTGTTGAACATTGCTGTTAAGCACCTGACCAATGGGACAGAGTGCACATTCAGCAAGTGTGGAGGTGATCCCCAGCTGAAAGGAGCAGTTGGGACATTGGAAGACTGGGCTGCTGTTCAGAGGGATTAAGACAGCTGAAAAATGTGCTAACTGCATTCAACAAAGGCAAGAGCACACTCCTTCATCTGGGAAATTGTAACCCATGCAGCAGTACAGGCTGGGGGCTAACAGGCTAGAAATCAGCTTTTCAGAAAATTACCTGGGATGGTTAACAAGCCAGACGTTAGTCCAGCAAAGTGCCCTTGCAGCAAAGAAGCCCATATTGGGCTGTGTTAGAAGGAGCATGGCCAGCAGGTCAAGTGAACTGATCCTTCCCCTCTGTTCAGCACTTACGAGACCACATTTGTCCCGTTTTGGGTCCTCTAGTACAGGAAAAAAATTGAGTGAGTCCAGTGGAGGTTCATCAAGATGGCTGGAGGCTAGAGCAAATGATATATGGGGAAAGGCTGAGAGAGCCAGGCTTATTCACACGGAAGAGAAGGCTCAGGAGGATTTCATGGCAGTCCACAGCTCACTGATGGGAGGGTGTAGGGAAAATGGAGACAGGCTTTTCTTGGAGGTTGTACAGTGACAGCATGAGAAGCAAAGAATGAGAGGCAAAAGACACAAACTGGAACATGTAAAATTCTGATTTGATGCTGAGAAAAATATTTTCCCAGTGAGAGCAGTTAAGCACTGAGGAGGTTGTCCAGAGAGGCCGTGAAGTCTCCATTCTTGGAGATTGCAGAAAACTTGACTGGACAAGGCCCACATCCAAGCGGCTGTGCTTTGAGCAGGAGGTTGGACTAGATGTCTTCTGAAAGTTCCTTCCAGTATAAATTAGGCTACAATTATATGAGTATGCAAACCTTAGTGGAGCTGAATGTTGTTCTTAAAAATAGCTGTAACTTTTTTTGGAGGGAGTGGGGGGTATTTTTTATTTTGTATTTGACTAACAAGTTATATCTCAATAACGCTCACGATATTCTTAAAGCACTACAGAGAAAATCATGGAGACTGGCCAATTAAAAAGCCAAATTAAACAAGAAAACTTGGGATAACTTCATAGAGGTCCCTTGTGTAGGATGATTAAATTTTAGAGGCCAAAAGACATTCAGTGATTGCTGACTATGTCTTGTTCAGCATAGCCACTTTACTTTCCACCTTAAATTTTTTTTTTTTAAGAGTAAGCTTCATCCAACTTGAAGCCAAGAATATTTGGAAGGGTGGGGTGGCTTTTTTCCATTTTATACATTGCACATTTTGTGGCAATGTTTTTCTTGGGTTTAGTACATTTTTGATTGTAGCAGTCATTACTTCATTTTTCTAAACATATGTATTTAAAACCCACAAGGGCCTATGAAATCTGATACTAAAATAAGACATCATATATATCAAAACCATGGTTTCTTTAAGAAATCCATTTTTTAACCTCTGCTCCAGTTTCTTTCATGTGGCAGGAATTCATATTTTTCTTTCTTTATAATTTTGTCCTTCATGGTGATCATTCATACTAGAGTAAAAAAAGTAAAATGTACAACTGCTTTTTAATGAAATCAGTTAAAGCTGCTAAAAGGAAATATTTTATTAAAAGAGAACAGAAAAAACTCATATTCTTGAATAGGAAGTAGCTGTCAGAGAGACCTGTATTGTTTGACTTGTATAAGCATTTGTTGCACAAAGAAATCAAATAGTTTCTTTCAAGTGATTTTGAATGGGGAGGGTGTTTTCAGTCCAGAGAACACCTTCGCTGTTGTGACCATCTCTGACGCATGCTGGTCTCTTGTTCTTTTGAGATAATTTTCTTCCTGAAACATTTTTCTTTTAGAATAATTTCAAAAGATCCTCTTTAATCTTTGCATGTGTCTTTCAAAACCACATTTTTTTGGTTAGTATTGCTTTTTTCTTGTATTATTTGTACTGCATCTAACAAAATGGCATAGATTCAGAGCGCAGAGGTGCATTTACTATTATTGACTATGAGAATTTTATGCACAAAGCAGAAAAACTTAGGGTTTTTCCAGGTGTTAGGGAACACAGAAAAGTGTAAACATTCTCTATAAAACTTGTATTCTCATTTCCTTTCTGGTTGAGGAATGCTTGTTGCCATATGTGAATATCATTTAAGAGGTGGCATAGTGTTTCAAGCGTACTTTCCAGAACATTCAGGATATTCATGGAGATCTACTCAGAGGCATGGCTGATGAAGGACAAGGGAAATCAGCAAAAATAATGGGAAGGGGTATTTAAATTTTAGGAAAGCATGTTTGTATCTTTCTGTCTGCAGTGTATAATGTGGCGTTGTTATGATATGTTTATATGGTTTTTATTTTTTCTTCTCGTATTGCTAGCATCTTATTTTCAAATGCACTGTAAATCCATAGTGAATTTGTATCTCCATTGGATATTTTTCCTTCAAAAACATTTTTGTGAAGAATGATGTTTTCAGGGAAAATCCACAGCAATAACTCTGTAAAATTCTACTAAGGAACACTTTTAATTTTTATACAGGTTCTGGAACCTGTGTATGTAAAGGTTTTCTTGTGAGAGAAAATGGTTTTTAAAAATAAAAGCTTCACTTGGCTTAAGGAGTACGGATATTTGCAATGAGCTTTCATTGCCGGGGCTTTTCATTTTATTGTTTTTACCGAGTCATAATAAAGCTCTGGCTTTACTACAGATGAACTCCATTTGCTTTTTATTTGTCTGGAATATTACTGTGGCTGTTGTCACCAGGTTTGACACCATCTGACATTTTCCCAGGCTGCCAGCACCAGGAAATACAATCTACTTTGCTCTAGATATCAAAAAGATTCATTAGCAGTGTTGCAGGGTACCACAGCTTTATAGACTCTGGCCTCAGACCGCAGAGTGCGCTAAAGGTAAAGGTGGACATGCTGAACTTGATTGCAATGTCTATCAAAGGCCATTGAACAGCACAGAGGGCAGATCTGATCTTTTTTCAGTAGTCTTTAGGTCTGAGGAAAAAAGAGAAAGATCAGGTATACCATAGTGCTGCAGTACAGCTAAGTGTAAAAACCCCAAGTTTGTGGGTTGCAAAAGTGAGCCAAACTCATGGCTACTGAGAAGGAATTAGAGCAAAAACATATGGGTCGTCATTGTCCTGGGTTCAGCTGTAACTTATTTTTCTCCTTGTTAGTAGTTGGTGCAGTGCTTTCTTTTCAGCTCTAGTCTGAGAGAGCTGATAACACACCGATGTTTTTAGTTGTTGATAAGTAATGCTTACCCTGAGAAAGGACTTTCCATTCATTGTCTCATGCTCTGCCAGTGAGGAGGGGCACGAGAAGCTGGGAGGAAGCAGAGGCCATACCCAGTATAGTGGAGGGAGTTACCTGGAAGGTCTAGACCAGGTCTGGTGAATTCAAAATGTAAAACCAGAATAAGTGAGTTTGTAAACAAGATTTCCTGCTAAGGAATGCAAAAAAAAAAAAAAAAAAAAAGGAATGAAAATACTCTCTCATGATAGCTGGCTTGAATTTGGTATCCATGTTGAATTTCTCTTCAGTATACTGCTCCAGACCGTTTCACATTTGAAGGGCAATGAAAAGGTTCAGTTTCTTGCCGATATTCTAGACAACTGTGATTCTGGCTGCTTGTAACTCCCTCATAAGCTACAAAGGGCAGAGTTCAAGTTCATTGCTCTGTTCTTGCGCTTTAGACATTTGGGATTCACTACTTGGGATAACTTCAGTGAAAGCTGATGGTAAGTTCTGCTAGCTTGTGAGGCAGATGCAAGGTATCTGTAATGGGTGTGTTACATTTTAGTGTGTCTGTAGCTCTCCTTGTATTTTCTGTCATGCTAATAATATTCTTGCCACTCTCTTCATCTGGTTCAGAAAAACAAAAAATCTACGTGAGTGCTGAGTATGAAGTGATGTCAGTAGTAATGTATTATTATACATTACTTACACTAGTAATGTAATTTCCTATCAGATTCTGGGGTTTGGTTTGTCGTCTGAGACAATGGTCAAATCATCTGTCTTGTTGCCTGATAGCTGTGAGCTTTATGGTTTACTTGCTCTGCTCAAGAATAGTGCTGTGTTTGTGGTATTTGAAGGCTGAAGGCCACTTGTGAAGCATAAGTAGGACCAGAGATATAAAAATTTTCTTTAGGCTGCTGCCCATATGAGAACAAAACTGATGTTAATTTTGGCTAACATGGATAAAATTGATTATAAATAACCTTTAAAAGTACACGTATTCCTTTTAAGACATGTCTTTTAATCCATTAAAATCTATTTTAAGATCCAACTGGGAGAGCTTATATTAGGAATAAACCTTAAGTATAATTTATTCAAACAGTATAAATAGTATTTAATCTGTATGCGGCTCAATTCCTATGAAGCTTTAGCAAGCAACTTCAGGCTTAAGACTTTTATTATGACTTTATGTATTATTTAAGTGGTTAAGACTTCAGAACATAAATAATTTTGACAGTCACACCTACTGTAGGTATGAAGAGTATTTTATGTAGCTCTCATTAGTAATCCCTATAAAAATTAAGAAGCCAGTTGACAGTTCAAAAAGGAAATGCTTTTTTCTTTTTCCAATTTATGAATAAAAACTTTGTGTAAGAGGCTGAGATCTACCACCTCTACCATTTCAGCAGTGTATGTATAAACATAGTAGATGGATCCCTAGCTATTTTCTACCCACTACCAAAAAGACGTTTTTATTGTTTAATAAATTATGTTCGATATGTAACATTTTGAAAAGCATCTCTTTTTGTCTTTTTATATGCAACACATAGAATCATAGAATAGTTAGGGTTGAAAAGGACCTTAAGATCATCTAGTTCCAACCGCGCTGCCATGGGCAGGGACACCTCACGCTAAACCATGCCACCCAAGGCTCTGGCCAACCTGGCCTTGAACACTGCCAGGGTTGGAGCATTCACAACCTCCCTGGGCAACCCATTCCAGTGCCTCACCACCCTCACAGTAAAGAACTTCTTCCTTATATCCAATCAAAACTTCCCCTGTTTAAGTTTGAACCCATTACCCCTTGTCCTGTCACTACAGTCCCTAATGAAGAGTCCCTCCCCAGCATCCCTATAGGCCCCCTTCAGATACTGGAAGGCTGCTATGAGGTCTCCACGCAGCCTTCTCTTCTCCAGACTGAACAGCCCCAACTTCCTCAGCCTATCATCTTCGTATGGGAGGTGCTCCAGTCCCCTGATCATCCTCGTGGCCCTCCTCTGGACTTGTTCCAACAGTTCCATGTCCTTTTTATGTTGAGGACACCAGAACTGCACACAATACTCCAGGTGAGGTCTCACGAGAGCAGAGTAGAGGGGCAGGATCACCTCCTTCGACCTGCTGGTCACGCTCCTTTTGATGCAGCCCCGGATACGGTTGGCTTTCTGGGCAGGCCCAGGACAGCTGTGAACACACACTGAAGACCCTCATGTTCATTTTTTTTATAAAGCAACACCCCCAAGTCCTCCACAGGGCTGCTCTGAATCTCTTCTCTGCCCAACCTATAGCTGTGCCGCATCTAGTATATTTATAGTAGTACACATCTAGTGTTTTTTTTTCATTCAACATTTAAAAAACAATCTTTTAATCAAATTTTAGTTTCTTTCTAAAAATGACTTAACAGAAAGAAGTACACTTGTAATGATTTAGTAAATAAGATGTCATTGCTATTTCAAACATTGGAAAATATGACTTAGATTAATTTTTGTAAGTTAAAGTAGATAATTGATGAATGCATTTACAGTCTCCTGATCAGCAAAAAGTAATACTGCATTAAAGCTCTATGTATTTGCTGATGGAGGTATTTTAATTATTTCAAGCAGTGAATTAATTAACCTTGGAATAGGAAAATAAATGGAAAAAATTCAAAAGCAAGATTTAAATTGATTGTTCCAATCAAGTTTTCTGTTTGATAATTTAAATTGGTTTATTTTGGATTAGCATGTTTAGTCAATTGAAAGGATGACACTGAATGAAATTTTACCTGGACTGTGTAGTCTGTATTTAACGTTGGATCAGAAAGCAAATGTACTGCTGCTGGTATTCCTCTGTGTAATGGGTTTGTGTGGGAAGGTTTTTTTTTGGGGGGGGGTGGGCTTGATATGAGGGGTGATTTCCGTGAGAAGCTGCTAGAAGTTTCCCCTGTGTCTAACAGAGGCAATGCCAGCTGGCTCCAAGACAGGCTTGCCACAGGCCAAAGCTGAGCCCATCAGTGATGGCGTTAGTGCCTCTGGGATAACAGATTTAAGAAGAGGGGAAAAAAATCCCAGTCCACTGGCAATTGCAGCTGGAGGGAGGAGTGAGAACATGTGAGCGCAACAGCTCTTGCAAGCACCAAGATCAGTGCAGAAGGAGGGGCAGGAGGTGCTCCAGGCACCAGAGCAGATATTCCCTCGCAGCCCATGGTGCAGACCATGGTGAGGCAGCTGTGCCCCTGCAGCCCATGGAGGTCCATGGTGAAGCAGATATCCATTTGCAGCCCATGGAGGACCCCACACCAGAGCAGGGGGATGTCCAAACGAGGCTGTGGCCCTGTCAGAAGCCCGTGCTGGGGCAGGCTCCTAGCAGGACCTGTGTCCCCATGGAGAGAGAAGTCCATGCTGGAGCAGGTTTGCTGCAGGACTGCTAACCCTATTGGGGGCCCTGTTGGAGCAGTCTGTTCCTGAAGGACTGCACCCCATAGCAGGGACCCACGCTGGAGCAGGGGAAGAGTGTGAGAAGTCTTTCCCTGAGGAGGAAGGAACAGCAGAGATAGTATGTGATGAACTGGCCACAGCCCCCATTCCTCATCCCTGTGTGCCACTGTCATGGAGGAGGTAGAGGAAATTCGGAGTAAAGCTGAGCCCAGGAAGAAGGGAGAGGTGGGGGGGAAGGTGTTTTAAGATTTACTTTTATTTCTCATTATCCTACTCTGATTTGATTGGTAACAAACTAATTTCCCTAAGATAGGCCTCTTTTGCCTGTGACAATAATTGGTGACTGATCTCTCTGTCTTTATCTTGACCCATGAGCCTTTTGCTGTGTTTTCTCTTCCCTGTCCAGTTGAGGAGGGGAAGTGATAGAGCATCTTTCATGGGCACCTGGCATCCAGCCCACCACACTCTGTACAGATCTACAAAATAACCAGGGAAGACAGTGGAGTCTTCATCATCGTATCATTTGACTTGATTCGATTAACTCGGAGGTTTTATTGCCTAAAAGTTTGTAGACGGTTGGCAGCAAATCTTGCAGTCATCAATGGTTTCAGCCATTTACTCTGTGCTCTCTACTTCCCTCTGTGCTAAGGAAGGATCCTGTGCCTTTATCATTTGAATACAGTAAAATATCTGGGGTTTTTTTTCAGTCTTCTGTTCTATGGACCTCTCCTGGTTCTTCATTCTGAGCCTGGGATGGAAGAACTTGCCTCAGCCCCAGCTTGAATGGCTGCTGCAGGGAGAGCAAGTGGCTCTAGAGTGGTCAGTGGCAGTTTGCCTGTCTTCTTGTCTTGGTGTTGGTGCTTAGGTTCCTGGTGGTTTTGTGTGTCTGTCCCAATTTAGATCACAGCTACAGCAAATTCAGACATTTTGCTGGCAAGACCATGGACATGCAGCTCTTTGAAGACTGGGAAAAATCTCATTTGGCTTCATCACCATGGGCATCCAGTACTGCAAGCATTATTCCATGAAACACTTCAGTGAGCAGAGCACATGTAGACATTACTCAATTCTTCAGCATTTCTGGATGCTGTATACATTGGAAAAAATATACTTAGGGTATATCATTAACCACAGCCTTAACCAAAATTTAGATTTATTTGAGATGAAGAATCCTATGATACAGTGCTGGATGTATGCTGAAAAGATCATGCAACACAAATGCTAACACTGGGACAGGTTCCAGTATATGTACCAGCCAAGACTGGTGTGTATTTGATCTTCTAATGAAGGTCGTTTTACAAACTTCCATGCTCTGTTCTGGTGTTGATTAAAACATCAACAGCTACATTCACACTTTTAGGTGATCTACGAACTTTCTTTTTCTTCCCCCAGTGATTGTGAAGAACATTTATCTCCATTGACTTTAACAGCTTTTTACATTTTTCTGAAAAATTACAATTACATCTTTAACTTTTCTGGACCACACAAATGTGTTTTCTACAGCCTTCCCTCATAAGTTTTACTTTCTTTATCTGGTATTACTCTTGTGTACTCCAAACCTGGTGTAACTTACATGTATTATAAACATACTTTATTCTGAGTGACTTCATATCGAGTCTAGAAATTAGTCCTGAAGCCTTTTGATTTTACTTTGTTTCCAGCAGTGAGTAAAAATTGTTGCTCCCGTGTGACTATTTATGGATCTGTATGAAATGAGCAGATGATTTCAAACAAATAAATACTGAGCACGTTTACAATAGCTGAGTGCTGCTCTTACAACAGTAGTTGTTTGATTTGGGAAAATATCTTAAGCTCTGGGGGGGGGCTATGCCATGTGCAGGGGGGCTGAGCAGCCGAAATGCTGCCTGCTGCAGGACTCAAGGCGCCTTGTCTGCATAGTCAGGCAACTTTCAGTGTCTGCCACACTCTATTGGTTGGCTTTAGTCAATTTATTTTCCATATTTAAAACTTTTTTTTTTTTCCAATATCATAATCTCTTTCTCTTGGCAAGCAGTCTAGCAAAGACCATTAGAATTTGAAGTATAACCATAGACGTTTAAGGGGGGTTCTGTCAAAACTGTGTGTTTAAGAAGTTTCCAGCATAAAAATTAGTAGTGTTTCTACTGGTGTTTTTAGAGATTTTTGTAGGGTGTTGGGGAGGGTGGCAAGGGAGAGAAAGACTGAAATCTGTACTTCACGTACATGGTTTTGCAGAGCTTTTTGTGTAGCCTGTGTGGTGCGGCATTTGCTTTTAGGTAATACGGGCTGCATGACCAGAAGAGGGAGCCCAGAGTCACAAAATATTGGAGATATTTTTGACTGGGGGAGCTGGGGTGAGAAGCTTGCTTTGGTGATGTACAGGAATTTCAAGATTAGACTTGGAAGGATGTGTCAAGTGCTACCAAATTATAGTGGTTCTGGGAAAGAGCGTTTATTACACATTGAAATGCCTGACATCTTTGATCAAATTGTATTTAAAAAAATTCTATTAGAAGGCTAATTATTTATTTCTTTTCTTTTTCCTATATTGCTGGTTGTTGTAACTTCGTATCACCTTTACAGAAAGTAAGTAACTTTCCATTTTTTAAGTCTGTTCTAAAGTGGGTGGGTGTGAGTATACTGCTTGTGTGTATATATAGATGTATAGGTATATAAAATAAACATATGACCAGCAACCTGGTCTAGTGGAAGGTGTCCCTGCCCATGGCAGGGGTGTTGGAACTAGATGATCTTTAAGGTCCCTTCAAACAAAACTATTCTATGAATTGATGATTCTATAAAATAGAGCAATCTTAAAGTCATACTTCTACAGAGGGTGACTCCCATGTTTGAGTGACTTTTAGAATACAGCAGTGGTTTAAAGCAATCTCACTTAAAAGAGAATAAATAGTATGAAAGTTCTGTATCTTAATAATGTAAATGGTAAACATATTCCTCGTGTGTAGACTATGGCAACAAAACTTGCAGGATATTGTTATGGCTTTAGAAGTTCATAGATACCAAGTTACAAAGTAGAGTATTATTACATCCAATTTGATTTAACTGAATCAATTTTGAACTGACTTGAAGTGTTTCAAGAACTTAGGTTCTGTGCTATTTTTGACATCCAAAGATACCTAGCTTTATATCTGTCAGTCTTTGGCTGCTGTATTAATATATGCCAGCAGCACTCAGCTGAACGGGTATGTCCTTAGGTTGTGGGAGAAGTTAGAAAACATGCAGTAAATAGTCTGGATCCCTCAGAAACTTCTCTGATTCAGATATAAGACTGCATCATGGGTTCTTTGCGTGCTGGCTTTTCTAATTGTAGTCACATGTGTTGTGATAGCATATATTGTGAGCATTTCCAGCATCTCTTGTGGGTAACATTTGGGAATTTTAATACAGTGTTTTAAGGATCCCTGTGCTGTCAGAGTATACAAATCACTGGTTAACAGCAGTGATGAAGGACACCATGGAATTCCAGTTTGAGCTGCTAGCTCAAAATATATCCCACCCCACAGTGTTCAGATTATTAGTTTGTTTGCAACTTTGTTAAGTATGTTAGTCATATCCAAGGGCAATTTTCAAGAAGGACGGATATGGTCCTTTGCATACCAAATTATTTAGGAACTTCAGATATCTCTATGAAACAAGCTTAACAGTAGTTGAAAGTACTTCTTGGCTCAGTAGCTGCTACAGATTTCTTTGTAAATCAGAGAGTATTTTCTATTGTCCACTTGCCAGTTGGCTAGACTTTGAAGATTAAGATATCTGCTGTGAGCACAGTAGTGGTCATAAGAGATTGCCAAATCCTCTATTTTAGGTTCATTCATCTTGTATCATTTTAATTGGTTAATGATATGTAAAAATAAGTGTGGTGTCCAGAATATCTACATTCAAAAGAAGAAGGATACAAATCGTTCATACATGCACACACGGTTTTGTTTCTTGTTGATATATTGCATTTCTCTTCCACTGCAGAGTCAGCAAGTTCTTTCTATCTCGCAGAGAAAGTCTTAGTCCATGATAATGTTTCACTAAAAAGATCCAAGACTGTGAGAGTTGAAATTGCTTCACGTTATGTTTGTTAACATATGGAAGAAATTACGCAGCCAGAACTGCTGGTTTAAATGCTTTGTGTCGTTGCTTGTCAAACATTAATACAATAAGGGAAACGTGTAAAGAGAAGTATCCTGCTTATTCCAAAACTGTTTTAAGTAATCGTTAAACTCAATGAAGTCTCTTAATGTTTTATGTGCTACTGCTAGCAGTATCATTATATTTCTACTCTATTTACTTTTGTATTCTGCTCTAGTATTATATCAAAACCAGATGTGGAATTAGTTTTATTTGCATGGGGGAAAAGAAACAACAAAAACTCGCCAGAGTTTTCATATTGCATGATTTTATTTAGAATACATTGTAATATAGATCTCTGTTAAATATCTGATGCGTTTATTGACAAGCAGCATTTTTATTTGATTTTAGATGTAGTGATGAGATACATTAGGTGACAAATAGTAAATAAATTATATTGGACAGGACTTCCTGTCCTGAAGACACTTTATAGTTTTAATTTTTACTGGAAGTGCAATTATCACGCCCTCCATCTTTCCATGAAATTAACACATGTAGAGTAAGGAAGAATTTTGTTGTAACAGAGCCATGCAAATCAACAGGAAGTGTTACCATGTGAAAGATGGCAATTTCATAGAATTTCGTATAATTTCAGTCCAGTTGCATTTATAAAAAAAGATCACTCATGCAATTTTCAACAAAGATTGGATGTTGTCTCATAGTATTGCATAATAAAAAATGGTAGTTTCTGACAGACGTTTGAAGTCATGTTCCTGGTTTATAGTTGAGTATATAATTAATCCTGAAATGCTTAGCAACACACTTACTTTAATGCACAAGCATTGTTCCACTTAACTAAGTGGAATATATTTACGTGGCTAAAGATAAGTGTGCGTGCAGGCTAGGGACCCCAGGGAGGAAGCACAGTTTCAGATTCAGTCCCTGAGTACACTTTGTACATGAGTCAGTAAATGGGGACAAAGATGTGATAGCACAACTATAAACCTTGTACTTTAATTTTTAAGTTAAAATGAAATAAGATATTTTTTCCCCATAATTTTTTGGATCAACTTTTCAGAATAGTGTAAGTGTAGCAAAGGTAGAAACATCTGCTTTCTTTTCCTGATGTAAACATGCATATATTACAAAGACACCTCTGTACATGTACTCTGTTTTTTTTTCCTTAATGTGTTGTGGTTTTTTTTAAGTAGTCCCTTAACATGCATTCCACAGTGGTATTACAATTACTACCTTGAGTAGGTCAATCTCTTAATCTCTAAAACAACTCTAATTAGAAAAGACAGTGATTCATAGAAGGCAGAAATGTGCTTGTGTTTATGTGTAGTAATGCAGGCTGACCATGTTAAGAAAGAAGGCTTAACTATATATCACTTTTAATTTTAAATGTGTTCTTCTTTGGCTCTTTATTATTCTTTTGTTGCCTTTCATCCTATGGGATGCAGCTGCCCTTGAACTTGGTGCTGTTTTGATCATTCATGTGCAGCAGCCACATTGTCTGTAACATTTTAAAAATGAGGCTTCATGGTGTTATTTACGAAGTAATTTCACATAAATATTTGGACTTTGGTTCTCTTAGAATGTGGAGAAAAGCCTAATTATAATTCACAGACTTTTTGCCTGGAGCCTAAGGGACAGATGCATATGATTAAGTTTGAAACTGGCCTGTTATTGTAATGTAGATGTTTTCAGGGTTGAGAGAATTAAGCAAAAAAGGGAGGGGGGCCCAAAAAAAAAAAAAAAAAAAGAAGCCAGGCAAGCATGAATTTAAAAAAAATAGAACGAGGGAATAGTTTTACAAGAGGCACTCAATCTTGGACTGCACAATTTTATTTTTCAGTGGAACCTCTCCATTAGCTTGCCTGAATGCAATGCTTCATACTAACACTCGTGTCGGTGATGGAACATTCTTCAAAATCCCTGGGAAGTCGGGACTCTATGCTCTCAAAGTAAGTTTAAATTTTGTATATGGAAAGTACATAGCGCTATTAATCAGTTTTATGAATGTCTCAATAGATATAAAGGTAAACAGATTAGAGTCTTTGAAGAGGAAATGACCTGATAGTCCTTGTAACTGCTTTCAGATGTCTTTTAAAAGGATTTATAATGAAAGTAAACACTGAATGTTTTATCCTAGAAAGCATAGACATGTTCTTGAATTTGGCATATGGTATAAAAAACACACAGTTTAGCTAAAATGCTGCTTTTTCAGAGTTCACAGAAAGGCCTTTGTTTTATGGGCAGTGAGCTCAAAAGGATCACTGACTTTCTCATTAAATAATTGTATTAATGTTTGATTTTTAACTAGTGCAAAATTGTTTTCAACTCTAATATAAATAAGCTTTTAGTTTACAGGTCACAGCATTGCTTTTGAGAACAAGTGTAATTAAAGTGATAGAATTTTGGCTTTATACTATTTCTATATCTCTCCTTTTTATTTTTCTTTTCCTGGTATGTATCTGATGGTTTCTCTGGGTGGAAATTTTTTGTTGCTGTACATGATCAAACTTAGAGTGGCTTCACAATAGGAGTGCAGGAATGTGAGGCAGAGGTGAGGAACAAGGGAGTGAGATTATGTTTGCAATCTAAATACAGTCAATTACAATTTTAGGCTGAAGGGAAGAATCTTTTGTAATTTATGGCAGATTTATTTGATGCAAGGGTTTAAAAAATAAAAAAACTCAGCTTTGACTGCTCCAGATCAGTAAAAATTCTGTATCTGAGATTGAATTAATAGTTTTCAGGAGCTCTCTTTCCTAAGTTACTAAACCAAATGCTGTTGTTTTTCTTTAAATCGGGAGATATTCTTGGCACAAATCCAGGTATTCACAATCACTCCCATGCTTGTGAGCTCCAGGTTGCTTCAGTTATTTGAATTCAGGAAACAGGCAAAGGCAGAAAAGAAACATTAAAGGATTTGTGTTTTGCTGCAGCGTTGTGGACACTCAACTGGAAAACTAGGATATTAACAGCCAAACAAGTCTGCTTTTGTTAAAAAAAGTGGAAGTTCTTGCATTTTTTTTTCTTAAGCGTATGTTATGACTTTACAAAATAGCTTTTTTGCTTTGCAGATTGTTTCATGGAGGTCTGTTTTTATGTCTTTCTCTGAAGTATCTCACAAGCATATCAAGCATATTTATTTTATTCTGTGTTTTGAAATGTAAGCATGAGAGCACCCTGCAGGAATCTATTTTCAGAGATGCAGCAGAATCATGGTTGATTTTTTTTCTTGTCAACTTTATTTTGTTTTTCTTTTTTACTTGTAGAAAGAAGAATCATCATGCCCTACTGATGGAACATTGGATTTAGGATGTGAATCTGAATTAGATGGCACTGAAATGGCTGAGACAAACAATAACAATGGAGAAGAAAATGGTGGTAGGTGTTTTAATTTCAGTATAACAGGGTGGGAAAAGAATAAGTATTGTTTACTTAAGATTTTGATGGTGCATTTTCTAAACAGTATAAGTAATGTTTTTTACTTAGCAGAACTGTTTTTGAGTGACTCCCTCTCTTTTTTGGCCTTATAAAGAAATCACAAACACCAAGTGCCTTTATTTGACTTAGATCTGTAAAATACAATGAGTAGTGCTGTTGGGTGTGTTTTGTGTAGATAATTTTTTGGCTTACAATTATTTTGTTCTAGTGCCCACAGCTGTTTTCTAGTCCTCAACAGTAATTTGCCTTACCAGGCTTCAGACTTGCCATAATCAGGTAGACACCTCATTCCTTTCAGTGTAGGCATGTGGGGTTGGTCCCTCAGTAGAGTTCTGGGCACAGGACAAAGGTTTGTATTCTTTTACTTCGGGCACAGATTCTCCTGGGTGCCATGTTGACATAAAGACATGTTGAAGTATCAAATCCTGTGCATTTGTTGGTTTTTTTTCTGAGATAATGGCAAACTGAAACATTGCAAGAACTTAAAAATGACAACCTTAGTAATATCTTTCCTTTTTGAGAGGTAATAATTGTTCATAAAGAAAACACAGTTCTTCAGTCACCTACAGTTACTTGCAAGTAATAGAAATTAGTATTCTTATTAAAACTGCACTCATGTAATGCTTATAAAGTGAATGCTTTGTAAAAAGCAAGGTTCGCAGGACCTCTGATATTAACATTTCCTTGATCTCCTCTTCTGCTGTCCTCTCACAACCTGTTCCACTGCTGGACTGCAGCCTGCTGTTTTGGCTCACTTTGTATCTGGTGAGAGGGTGTCCTGTCTACAACTAGAACATGAAAAGGCTCAGCTCACCTTGTTGTTCTCCTACAGACATCCCTTTTGATCTTGGTTTCCATGCTGCACCTATACAGACCTAGTGCTGCTGTTTCAGTATTGCTTGCTAGCAGCATTGAAAAAATCATAAACTGCTTAGTAACAGGAGTAAGAGAACTACCTAAGTCTAAGGTTGTGAATTTGGTGGTGAAGTTTTGAAGTTCAGTAGAAAAAACAAAAGTCAAGTCTTCTTAATTGGCTCTGTTTCTTCATTTTCTTTGATATGTTTTTAATTCAATGGAATCTGCATGTGCAGTGGTTTTATGCTTATGATGGATTTATGCTTACAATCACTGCCTGTATAAGTGAACATACATATTTGTAGTTCTTGAACACTTCCCATCTGATGCACAGTTTGTTGATGTATACTTCCCTAAGTCACAGGAAGAATACAGAGGTGAAAAGCAGTGTAAGTGTACAGATACGAAAGCAAACATTGATGTTATTTGTTATAAGCAAATAAAAATAGGGGCAAAAACCTGGCAATTGTTTAGGAGTGGCAGGATGCAAATAAGGGGGCCAGAATGCCAGAAGTAGAAAATTGCTGGGTTTTGACTGGGAGGAGGCTGCGTAGTAACTTCACAGTTTACAGCAATAAAAATAATTCTAGCACTTGTGGTAACATAAAGGAGCAGCTGCTAAAATTAAACATTTAAAAATATTTGGGTTAGAGCAGTAAATTATACCTAGATTGTGTAATTAAAAAAAAAAAAAAGCTGAGAACTTTCCTTCATGTTTCATCTTTAACAAATCTAGGAAAACAGCAATATATTTAACTTTTTGCAAGCAAGACTTTTTTTTTCTGTCATGTGGTAGATATATTAAAAAAGAGTAAATTGGATAGCAGTAGTGAGTCTGTATGACATATAGAAAGGCTGATGCTAGATGTGGTTAATAAGGAATTGTAGACAGCAGATCTTGTATCAGTCCACTGATACAGAACATAATTTTGTCAAACATGTTTGATAATCACTTCTCTTGAGACTAGAAGCTTTGTTGTTAAAGGTATCTATTGAGATATATGTGTAATTCTATGAGTGGTATCATTTACAGTATAGAATGCTTGGCTTAAAAACAAGACCATGCCTAGGAAGTGCAGCCAGTCTTAAGTGGATTGAAAATTACAAATTGTGAGATCGGCAAAGGCGTAGGAATCACCATCACAGTAGGTATTGTTGCTGTTCTCTTAGGGATGTGTTGACCACTCTTCATTTATTATCTTTGTCAATACTTTTTGAAAAGTAGAAAAGCCTTCTTGATTAAATATATTGATAACATATAATAATGTTGAGGCCCCTCTTGATTGCCTTGTAAATGATTACATTTCAACAGCCTGAATTTTTTTAGAGTTTAAAGTGATGAAAAATGTCACATTTATGCAGTGAAAACATGTATTCAGTAAACCAGTAAATCTGCAAAGCATTTAAGGATCATAACAGAAAATGAACTGAACGTGAATGAGATGCTTTTGCTAATTAGTCCAATGCAGTTCTTGGTCTATAAATGTGGTAGTACTGATTAAAGAATATAGACACAGTGTTTCCTTTGGGTATAGCACTAGTTAAATGATTAGTAGTGTATGTATTGCATTCATTATAGCTGTAAGAAGCAAAATAGGGAAGGATTTAGAAAAGACATGCATGAACTCCTGCGTGAACAAATACCTCTTTTGCTCTGGGAAATTTAATAGGGGCTGTCTAGTTATTTTATCAAAGATGAGGTGGTGACTTGATTGGTTTGTAAATATTTGAGGAAACGTATCTGTAGAAAATATTTGGTCTAGCAGACCAAATCTAACAAGATGTCTATCAGTCAAGCTTTGTACACTAAAGCCTGAATTTTTTGCTTTCCAGGAAACTATTCTGTGCCATAAAAATAACATTTCATTCGGTACAAAAAAAGCACTTTATTCAATTCTCTGACTTGTCTTCTAAAAAAGGTCAATAGCTACAGTGCCTCCTTTCAGCCTTAATATCTGTGATACATATGACGATGGACATTCCTTGCACTTTGTATTCTTAATTGCCCAATTGATTGCATTTTTATTTGCTCTTGTTTCCACTGTGATAGAATCCAGAGGCCCCAGTTCTGGCAGAGTGATCAGGAATTGTTTAGAAAGAGTTTTAAAAGTACAACTTTAAAGTTAGCTGAAAGCAGAGGATGAAACCCTAAGCAACAGCCTCAGTCCATTTGTGGCTTTTAGATGATAGTCTTCAACTTTCAGTGTAAAAAGTACCAGCTGACACTCAACCAAGAAGAGTCACATTATTCCCCAGCAGGCACATTTTTCCCAGTATAAATAGAGGCTACTGAACAATTTTATTAGCATAGTAAAATAAAAATTCCTCACACTTATAAACACGTGACTTTGCAAAAGCTGTTACTCCACATCAGTGTTGCTAAACTGACAACTGGAATGGTAACACACAACAGGAGTTTTCAGATGCTGTGGAGAAACCTTTCTTCCCCCACGTTCTCCAAAGGCTTATGTTAAGGAAACTCTTTAAACTACAATTGGTTTGTGTTTGGAATGAGATTTCTATAGAAGCTCTCTAGCAGTCTCATATCTTTTTCATAAAGTCCATTTCCCTCAAATCCAGGGGCAGCATGTAAAGATGCAGTCAGTTACAGAATAAAAATCCCAATTACTATTGCCTGAGAAAATGATGACTATAATATCCTTTTGCCCTTCAGTAGAATGTTCTGTTCTCAAAAGGCATTTGTCCCTAGGGTTTCTGAAGCTAGGGCTAATCCATCAGCCATGGAGCACTGTTGATTAAAAATTGTCTTCATGGAAGCCAATGGAATGCACAACACAGTATCACAGTATGCTAGAGATTGGAAGGGACCTCAAAAGATCATCTAGTCCAATCCCCCTGCCGGAGCAGGAACACCTAGATAATGTTACACAGGAATGCGTAACAACGATGTAGCAGTTCCTACGGTAGAGTGACTTCCCTCCCTACCCTAACCCAACCATAGGTTCTGATGTTTGCCCAAATGTGAGGAACGTATGTCTACTTGCTGAACCCAGGACACTCTTGAGACACTTTGGTTTTCAGGGCTTCGTAAAACTCTTAAGTTCTTCAGTTGCAAACATGAAATGGCAGAATTAATTTCTTAGATTTCTTAGACATAGTAGATGAAATGGTAGATGATAGATAATTAGATTCATGCTGAATCCTGATTTTTTTTTTTCTTTGTAGCTACTCTGCTTTTAACATCTTGTGCCTTCTGGATTAGAAAGACACTAGGATAGCTCCTGTAGTGAGGAATGCATATTCATAATTTTTTTACACCTGAGTCCACATTTAGATGTTCCGTTCCTTTGTGGAATGGAACTTCTGGCAATTCAGGGCAACCTGTTATCAGTAGCATCTTGGTTTTGGGGAATAATGCTGAATGATTCTGCTGAATATCTGTTGTACATGGCAACATCTGCATGTGGGATAGGCTTTTCTAAAAGCAGAAGGACAGTAACAGAATAGCAGCTTGAACATAAAGAGTTTATGATGACACTTCAGAAAGAGATAGTTTTTCAATTTTTTGTTTGTATGTTTGGTAGCTTGGGTTTTTTCATCTCTCTGCAAGTACTATAAAATAAAAATACCTTACCCAGGATCAAGTTTAACTTCTATTTGTTTCATTGCCACTGGAGGGGAGCCATAAGAATGAGAGAAGATACTGTGGAGCTTGAGGGAGAGATCTTTCTCATCTGTTTTTGAGGTTTTTTTTGCTGTACAGTAGAGTTAATGAGACCTAAGAAATTGGTGGCTTAGTGATGACAGACTGTATATTTATAGTGGAAAATGTTGACTTCCTTTGGAATATGGATTCACAGTTTTCAAAGCTTTGTGAAAAGTCTGGGCTCCAAAGCATGCCGAGAATATAATGCAATTCAGTGGAAGCTACCAAACTGATGTGGTATTTGATGTATTTTTCCAAAAAAGACTATTCAATATTATTTCTCATTTTACAGTACTAGTACTGCTTTTCAAAAAGAATATTACAGTCACAGTAGTGCCCTTGCTATATGCAGCTGGTTTTGCTTGCTTTGGTGAGCTTGTACAGTTAACTAACTCCCAAACTGGTTTTCATTTTCAAGAACTGATAACAACAGTTGGGTTCTGAATTGTTCAGATTTTGCAAGTTGGGCTCTAGAGGTCAAAGAATGATGGAGGTGAATTACTTCATACCTCTGTGTTGGCAAAGTGTAACGGTTTATGTCAATACAAGTATAGACCTGTGTCACCCAAAGAAAATACTGAATTTTATGGATATTTTAGAGAGAGACTTTATGTGTATGTTTTCCTGAGGGAGTTCTATCTGAAGTTTCCTATCTCTAGAGTGTGTGCATGCATTTATGCTTGAGGTAGAATCTATTCTTTAGCATATGGTAGCAATATTAATTTGTGTTTTGTAATGTGGCCATTAGTAAACAATCCTTTTCATATGCTGTGGTTTCTGTAACAAAGAAGGGAGTGAACTGCTGTTGATTTTGCTGGTTTGATTTTAAATCAGTATGGTCTGTCTGAAATCAGAATAATTGTGCTATATATTTTGGGAAAATCAGACCTTTAAAGCACTCCAGGAATTCTTCTGTCCATCTAGTTTCATAAATCTGTTTATAATTATTTCTAAAAACTTTCAGTGGCAGTGAAACAGAATAATTTTGAGTTGTATTCCTTTACAAGTTGTTTCTTTGAAGAAACACATCTTCTAACATTTTTTTTTTTGTGTAGGTGTTGTATTTCTTGTGTGGGAAAGGTAAAACGTAATAGAAAATTACAGAGATGCAATCTTTTCATTACAGAAATTAAAAGATAACATTGCTGGTTTTTATAAAGGATAGCCTTTTATAGTAATTGCCAAAACTGGTCTTGGAGAAATGAAAGAGAGAAAGTTATTTTAAATGGAGGTTGTTGAAAACATTTTCAATATGCTCTTTTTGCTAAGTAATTCTAATTCTATCCTTCCAGTTAACACTCTCTGAACACTCACTAAGGAGGTCTTATCTTCAGAAACCCAGCTGCTCTTCCAGCTCATAACCTAACAGATTATGGCTTAATAGTTGCTTTTTGCTTTATTCCTTCTCTCAGTCCTGGCCCTACAAGAAGCCAATTTAAAGAATGGAGCCTAATTATTCTCCACTAAATGGAAATGCCTCCTGTAGGTTTAAAACTGCTCTTGTTCTCTTTTTCTGTTGTAGCAGTAATGGTGAATCCTCTTTATCTGCTACCCAAATATTTTTCCTTCATCTGTCACATTCTTTCAGGGTTCTTTTTTTTCTGCCCATGTCCAGTTTATTTTTAGCATTCTTTTCTCATAAAACTTTTCAAGCAAACATGGATCTGATAAAATTCATACCTCTTCAGTGCTTATGGATAAAGTAGTTGCAGATTTCCAGTGTTCTATGTTTGTACAAAGACCACTGGCTCTTCTTGAGTTTGTTTTGAGGTTACTGTGTTCTTTGGTTTCCATAGCAGAAATGCCTGCTCTTGTTGATGTTTATTTCAAACACTTACATGTTTTCCTGTCATATTTTTCTCTTTTTTCTTCTGATCCATTCAGAGAAAATCAGTCGGATGTTACCTGTATAAATGAACAAATAAATAAATACAATATTCTGTGGTCACAGGCATTGTAGTTTAGCGCAGATTGATTTAAATTACGAAGTTGCAGAACATGTTTTAGAGAATGAATTTATTCATCTTCTCATATTGTATTTAATTTCCTACAGGAAAGTCAATTCATATTGTTTTGTAAACAATTAGTATCTTGGTTATCCTCTAAATAAATCCTAAGTATTAAATATTATGTAGCATTATTGTTTGCTAATGAAGTTAGTAGACTGTATAAGTTATTAAGCAATTATATAAATTAACATAATGTATTTAGATTTTTAATGTTTCTATCTTCTACTTTTGGAAAATAGGCAGTGACATCTCTTATTTACTAGATGGTTAGTTTTATAGCCATAATTTATATCAAGCTGGTTTGAAATGGAAAAGTAAATTTAATTAAAACATGGAAAACAATAGTTCAAATAGATTCTTACTATTTTAAGGTAATCGTTATATAAAGGAAAGTATTTAGAATATCCAAAATATATTTTAGAAAGGAAGTGTCATTTCTTGTTAATAAATGAAGTTGACTTTCTTTAGTCACAATGTAATTTTAAAATTTCTGAGTAGCAGATTTCAGCCTCATGTATATTTCTTTAATCATAGACTGCAGAAAAAAAGTTTGTTTTTCAAAACTCTGAAAGAACTAGGTTTGGGTTGTTCTAAACTGAACCAGCCTGAACCAGTGAGGTATTCCTTCTGTACTTAAAGAATGTGTTTCATTTCCAGTTGCTTCACCCACTAAAACAATCCCTATTGCTTGATTTAACTTTGTTGTCAAAGCTTTAAAGAAACCCATACACTGATAATATTTTTATGTAAAATTGAAGTACTGATAGAAATGAGGTAATAGACCCTGTCACAATTTCACAGCTTATTGTTAAAAGAAAAATGAATGAAAGCACAAAATTAATCTAGAACTATGTTTATTTTTATTAATGATGTGCTGTATCATGACTTTGATATTAATTATTGTGGTGTTAAGCATCATCAGTTAGTGTTGCCAGACCTCTCCAGGATGAACTTTACCACCAAAATAAATAGGACAAACTCTTGGATAATGTCCTAGATCAGAGTAATGAAAATCAGAATTTCCCATTTGAACAAGAAGGTGATAGGAGGTGCAGTCATCCCAGAGAACAGGATTAAGTTTTTCCTGACAGGTCATGTTATATCCACTCTTAGGAGGGCCAGTTATGTAGCAGTTTCCATTCCTTAGGAATTTTAAAATTTGTTCTCCAATCCTAAGCTCTGGGGTTTGTGTATTCACACTATTTCTGTTTTTTCTTCAGTTCTTTGACACTCAGACTTTGCCGGTAAAAAAAGTCTCTTTGAGGGAAAAGACAAAAGCTGGGTAATTTGAAATGTCAGGTTTTTATTTTGGTGTAGGTGTTTATTGTCTCGGGAACTTATCTATTGCAGTGATTTAGATTATATAAACCAGCTATTGTTTGTTTTCTGCTGACACTTTGCTTCTCCTTTCAGTTGTCTTTTTTGATAGGAGCTTTGCTCATCATGTGGAAAAAAATGATCTAAACCAGGTGATGCTGTAAACTCAGAATCTGTTTTATGTTGCAGCTTCTTTGTATATTTTGACAAATCCTTCATGTATAAGGGAAAAAGGTGACAAATATCAGTTAAAAATCTTGTGACAAAATAGGATTAGTTTTATCTGCTAATGAAATTCTTTAAGCTAATGTGAAAATCATCTTGGCATAATTCCAATGCCATAAAAGAGTGTATTCTCTGTTTGTGAGGCAAGTATTAATTATTTTTAATTTCAGTGTGAAAACTAATGTTTTATATAACATGCATCTTATGGTGGCCATCAATTACTGATAACTAAATTGTGTCTTTTTTTTCCTTACAAACACAAAAAAAATCATTACAATATTTCTCCTATGGAACATTGCTAAAAGCAAGGGAGTTAAGAATGGTGTTTCAAGTATCTGCTTGTCCCACTGAAGGATGGGAGGAAAAAATCATAGGCAAAGAGAAACATTGGACTAAAATTGTTTCTGGCTCGTATCTGCAACTGCTTTGAGTGTCATTGAACTGTTCTGGTAGATGTGTGAAGTGTGGCAATCCAAACCATATACAGCTGCAGAGGTTATAAAGAAGGTATGTCAACATGCAAACCAGCTTTGTGCAGTGCTGGAAGAGAGAGATTTGAACTGAGTCAGCAGAGGAGAAAGGAAAAAAAGCTGCTTAATTTCTGGATCCATACTAATGCTGTTTTAGTTCGGCTGTCTTAGGGCACTGGTGAGAGTAATAGTAATGAAAGGCATTAAGAGGGAAAGGCTGACAAGTAGCAGTGTGTATTACCTGAGAAACCAGAATTCCTCTTTGCAGAATATCATTCCAGTCTACCCGTTAAACAGGAAAGTGTGTGTTCTTAGCTTTACCAAGAAGTACTTACAAAATAGATGATTCTGGCTCCTAAAAAGCCATTACAATCTTGCGTGATGTTACATATTTATAAGTATTTCTAGAAGACAGGGTCATCAGTGTCTCTTGTATAAATACACACTTAGACACGTAATAATGCATTAAAAATGTCTTAGCGAGGAAGATAATTTTTGTCTAATGTGTGAAAACTACAGTAAAATTATTTCAGTTACCTTTCAGGGCGTGAAAATACACAGGTCTGCAGAATTGCATAGAAAGGGTGTGATGTGGTACAAATATTTGTGAAGCAATGCATTTGTTTAGAATATGGCCAGATTTTCAGCTCATCTGGACCTCAAGATTAGTCGAATTTCTTAGAGTGACATTTTTGTTTTCCAGGCACCTTTCTAAGATACAGGAAAGATAACCCTTAGAACAGTATTCTGATTTTTTTTTCTTTCTCTTTTTATAAAGTTTGCCCAAAGCAGACGTCTGAAGAAATGTCTTCCAATCGTGATTCGAGCCTTACTAATGCACCAGTGCAAAGCAAGCTAGTATCTTCCTTCCAGCAGCACACAAAGAAAGCACTTAAGCAGGTAAGCTTGTATTGACTGATAGTCAATTGGCTTCTCTTTAGCATATGTGTCAGCCTTAGACAAATAACATCTCAGCAGAATTTCAGGGCATTTCTGAGGATTTTTAGTACTTTGTTTGGTGGTGTCTGTTTGTTGGTTTTTGTTTTTTTTTCCAATGATGCAGTCCTGCTGTCTATTGTGAGTTTAATGTTTTTAAGCACTTTTCACATAAGCAGAATTGATTACGTTATCACACCCCTGCTTTTCCTACATAAGTGTTTGTGTGGGAATTTTTATGTGAGGCTTAAAAAAACATTTTGAAAGAAGTTCTGGAGATAGGTAAGAATCTGGGTATACTCACTGTTCAGTTTTTCTTTATGGTCTGTTAAGTAATTTCTGTTTCATATTATATATGTCACTGCAGTGTATAAAAGTGGGGTAGATTTTTTTTTTTTTAATAACTTATGGTTTGGATGATTTAGGTTGCAATAAGTAGTAAAGCCTGGCAAAAGTAGCTGATTATTGAAAGTCAGATGTTAATGAAAAGCATAATAATGTGAAAATTATTTTCCAAACAGTGCCAAACGTGTTCACTTTGCAGCTGGGCAAATAGAAAAGCTAAAATATTAAAATTAAGAGGAGAAAATGATTCTTTTTTTTTAATTCTGAGTATGTAGAAATAGTTTTAGTCTTGTAAAGACAATCAAAAATAAAATACAACTTTTCTAAAGTTTTAGCATAATGAGATGATGTTGTTTTATTGTTTTCTCATAACTGCTCTCTTAGTCACAGTTAATAGAGGCCTAGTATTTCATGGGGTAGATTGTTGCTGGGTTGTTGATTTAGGCTTAAGTTAAACAAAGCCTGTCCATATCTCTTTGAAACACTTCAGTGTTTGTGCTTAGTTTTTCATGCGGTTTGAGTTTAAATCCACTAAAGTTAATAGACCTTTATCATTCACATAAGATGATCTTTTACTTAAAGGCTTTGAGGACTGGAAAAGATTGTTGGATTGGGGTCTCACATCTGTTTGGTCAGGAAAATTAAGCAGTGGGCACATAACAGCTTCTGTCTGTGTGGATAATTGTGAAAAAGACACTCTTTTTGTAAACTCTTCTGTACAGATCTTTTGCAATATATGAACTTTCTTAGGGCTGGAGGGAGCAGGCAAAGGGAAAGGAGGGGGCAAAAAAGAGCAAAGCCACAAATGTTTGAACTTGTGTAACTATTTAAGATCTACCGTTTGTCATTTAGCAGATGTATAGCATCAAGAATTTTTCAAAGGGCAAACCTGTCAGAATAGCTTAATTAATATAAAAAGTCAGAACATTGATGGAAAGCTTTGAAAACATCCCCTAAGGCAGCAGGGTTAGTGCAACATCAGAAAGTTAAGTAATCAATAAAAATAAATTAGTTTTAATTAAGTTAATGGCAATTAGATCCTATACTTCAGAGTATGAGAGTGTTATTACAGCTATCAGTAAAATGTTTTCTCTATGCACAGTGTTAGACAAATGGGCTTTTGTATTGTGGAATAGTAGTGGATTTTTGCTTTGTTTTCCCTAGTTTCAGGTGTTGGCTACTGCCATATACATGCTGTAGATCTGATTTAATTTGATATTGTAGCAGCAGTGGATAAATCTTAAGAGCATTTTTATTTATAAAATTGCAGTTGGAAATTTATTCTTTCACTTTCAAATCTTTCTATTGCTTTTATGGGTACAGAATACCTAAAATTTGTAGAAAGAAGAACCTGTAGTACCTTTGAATACACAAGAAACTTTTAGGTGACTTTATGAAACACTCCTCCCACATACTAACTTTCTGGTACCATGCTACAGTAACAGAAGATGAGCCATCATCATGCTCTTGGAAAGTGCTTAATCTGTATAGACATATATATACTGTATGTATGTTGTAATGGGGTTTAGCTATTGCTTTTTTATTGCTAAGCAGTCGTCAGAGAATTGAAAACCTGCAAGGCAGTCTTTAAAGCAGTTTCCTACTCAATTTCTTTAAAAACAGTGGGTTCTTCACATTAACTTGACCTTGTGTGTTTTTGTTTTGCAATCCATTAAAAGTGAGAGGGAAGTTGGTAAGGTAAAGTACTGCTTAAAGATCTGAGCTCGAATTAGAAGATTTTCTCCACTTTTTGTCTACTTATTAACCTTTCTAGTCATTTTTAATTCTCTTTAAAATATTATATGCTGTATGTATGTATGATTTGATTTGTAATGAGTTCTAGAGGCCCGTTCTTGGGTTTAGATTGCAAACAGCAATCTCACATTTCCTTGTAACAGCCTGCATTTTAGGATGCTCTCATGAGTCAAATTAGTCACAGCACGGCATCTCTTGAGATGCACTAGGAGCTTAGAGGAAAGGGCATTTTCTGGGCCCTGGCTCTTGGTCCTGATTTATCTCAGGTAACAGTGGATCTGGGGTATTTTGCAGGGGCTAAGAAGGTTCACAGTTGCAGTAGGCTCTCAAAACGTCTGTGGCACAAGTCAGACCTTATGCCCTCACCTTTCAAAGGCTGGGCTGCCGTTTTGGTCTGGAAACTTCCTGGGTTCACTGCCTTCCATAGTGTCCTTATTGGGAGAAAGGTTTTGAGTGTTTTACCACTGAGTGTATTTCATGCTTCTTTTTCATTTTTGAGAGAGTTTCAGTTTTGCTCTTGTGTAGTATTTGAGTGTAATGTCCACCAAAATAGTTCCTATTCGTGAGGGTTTAGACAAAAGAGTCTGTGGTGTATAGAGCTGCCTTTTATGCTTGGCTTTCTGATGGCAGATTTTACAGATTTCTGTTTCCTTTTTCTTTTGGAAGTGCGTGGGTGTGTGTACCCAGCTGTTGGTGATCTAGCACCTTTGACACGAAGGTTAATGGCATGCTGTCACATGCTGAGTCCTTATCAGTACTGATCAGTTCCATGCTGATTTACCTCATTTTCACACTCGAGAGTTTTGGCATGCAAACCCATGTAAGGACCTCTTCCTTGGAAAGTACTGAACTACATCTGCATCTGCTAGCAGTGGTACATGGTCACACTACTGTGTGAATTATTCTTTCTCTGGACAAGGCTAACTCACGTATGGACATCAATTCATGGCATAGTACCTACCATGCTCCTCTCTGGTCCAGTTTCTGTTCCTTTGACTTGAGTTGATATTTTTTTTGGAAGTCTTCGCTATATACAGATTTGTCTGTATCTATCAAGAGGTTCTTGGAACATTTCTCAGAAGAACGATCACACCTGCAAACTGGCCTCATGTAGGTAATACTGAGCATGTGTGAATATCCAGGACATTGAGGTGGTATTAGTGTCTGTTGGACTCTGATAGCCAAATATAAGAGCACCTTGTCAATCAGTGTACCAGTTGTTTCCTGGGGCAGTACCAAGAGAGGATAAAGAACTTGAAGATGCACTATAACAATGTCTGGGATAATAGTAGACCTCCCAGACATGGAAGAAAATCCTGCCTCACTTATGGCACTTTGGAATCAGCAACAAGAAGGGTACCCATAAATTTTCTGTTGGGAGAAGAGAGGATACTCCATTCAGACTCAGGATCTGAATACAGACCAGGACATGTCTGAGACTGTGCTGGGCATCCAGATCTCTTTGTAGAGACAGAAACTCCAGAGACAGCAGCCAAGTGGGTTTGGGATGAGAGAAGCTCAGGAAATAAGGGAGTCTACACAAGGTATGTTATTGCCATGGTTTGTTTTGTTGTTTTTTTTTTAACTTTGGGCTTTGTCTGCATGCTTGGTGGCTGGGTTCATATATGTGCCACTATTTTATTCATAAAGCGGGTAGATGCAGTTTTTATGGAGAAGGATGGCACCCATGCATATGATTTGGTTTATAGTAGAAGTGGAAACTCCACACCCCTTTTTTCCAGTGGATGCTATCAGGCCCCAAGCAGTAAGAGAGCTGTGGGAAATTACGGTTTGGCTCATGCATTGCTTCTAAATTTTAGGACATTAGACCTGTACAACACCAAATAACATTTCGGTCTGACTTTTCTAGCACTACTGTAGTTACTATTAGACACCAACCCACAACCTGAAACGAGACTAAATTTCAGAGCAGAATGGTGAGCAGTGTAAGTCAGCCCCGATTTACCCAAATTCACAGGACTAGCTTATCAAGAATTCTTTGGGGTTTTTGCTTTGGGTTTTTGGGTTGTTTTTTTTTGGTTTGTTTTTTTTTTTTTTTAAGGACACAGGTGTCCAAGTGCCTAGGTTGGCATTGAAGGTAAAATCCTGATCTGCCTTGATGCTGGTGTGGATTTGCTTTCCTGTCTTCAGCTCAGGCACACTGCTTATCTTGCTTTGAGAGAAGAACAAGAGCAAACTCACCAGTGTTGCTCCCTCCACACTCATTCTGTTAAGACTTCTTTTCTTGACTACAGCCAGATATGGGTTATCTTGAAGCATTTTGCTGTCCATAGGAGGTAATCCAATGAGTCTGTCTGTGGTGTCTATACTTTGACTTATTTGAGCAACTACTCACATATTCTTATACAAGCCTGATATATTTGCCTGTCCTCCTCGTCCTTCCTCACCCCCAAAGAACCAAAGGTGACAGAGAAGATTGTTATGATTATGTCCTTACCACTTAGAATTTGAGCACAGGGTGTCTTCCTGAAAGACTCTGAAAATCCACTGTGAACTGAGAGATATTTTTCTCTACTGAATTCCTTGGTGTAGAGAGTTTACTGCAGTTTCTTAGTGTCTCTGCTAACCATTTTCCTATGTTTCATTTCAGATGCTACAAATTTACCAAGGCCACAGTTGGAGAATTCTGGCTCCCTAGCTGAAGCATTTGTTCAGATGTCTGGCAACATAAGTGATGATTCTTGACAAATTTTCCTGTCAACAAATGGAAAGCAAGGAAAACATGTTGCATTTTGACTTCTAGAGAGACATGGGAAGGGACAGTGGAATTTACAAAATGCATTCAGGAAAATGGAAGTTCGAAGATGATAATCTAAACTGATTTTCTGATTGCCAAGACAAGTCTAGGGAAGAGGACAGAGAAACTATGGCAGGGAGACTGCATAATGGGGAAAAGAAGCTGGAAGAGCAAGAGTTCCAGCAGGAGCTCTTCAGGGAGTACATGCATTGCCCGAAGGCAGGCTGCACGGTATGTCCCTCTAAAGGTCCCTTATGCGCGGGCAGCATGTACCAGCTGCTCAACACAGTGCTTTGGTAAGACACAAGGCAGTGTTTATGAGACTTTCTTCTGGGTCATCCCCATGGTCCTCGGCCCTTATCTGTGATGGAAAAAAAAGGGATAAGAATCCACATAGTCCCTGTATTCTTTTTTGTACCACTTTTTAACAACTAGCTCCCAGTTGCTGGGGCATTCTGCTTGTTTGGTTTTCCCTTGGGGTTGTTGGCATAGCATGCTTTTTGCAGTGATCCTGCATGTTTTCTGTTTTAATAAATGTATTTTCCAGATTTTCTTACTCTGAGAAATAATCAAAAAGAATTTTAAAGCAACATTAGAGCAGTACTGTGTTGAAGTATAGTTGCCTGTCTATAGTGTCCTCACTTAAAATATGTCATCGCATGAAATTACCTTTGGTTAAACCTACCACTGCTATGTGGTGGAATCTCCTTCCCAAATATAGGTCAAAAGTGCTCTTCGGTCTTTTCTGTAGATGCGGTTGCATCTACAGACTTGTCCCAAGTCTAAGACATCCAAGCTGATGATAGTGGCCTATTTCTAAGCACTGCACTTGTCTGATAATGTTTTTATTTAAGTAACCTGGGGAACTCTTTAATGTGAATTGGTCATTGCTAGTCTATTCATGACAAATATCATCATGGAGATGGGAGCTCCACTCAAGCTTTTCCACTGATGTTACATGATTTTTCCATATAGTGGCGGTGGATGTCTGAGTATCTTCTTCTGGGCCAAATGAAAATAACAGCTTTTGATTTGAATAGTTTATAACAGGAAATTATACCCAGGTGAAAATGAATCATGTCTTGATTTTGAAGTGCATCCTAGAAATGGTTGGCTTTTTCAGGGAAAGGCAGGAGTTGGAACAGCTCTAGGAAGCCTCCTACAAAACGCTGACAAGCAGCTATCTACAAATGCTGTTCCAGGAGCTGTTGGGTAGGTCTCCAGAAGGCTGTGAGCTCAGGGTGTGTGGGCATGTGGTAGAACCCAAGCTGAAACAGGATGTCTGGCAGAAAGGCATTGCACTCTAACTGCTTACTCTGGTGCAGTTTAAATTCTCAGAGAGGTAATATGACAAGATTTTTTTAACTGGAGAATGGCAGTCCAGCTCTGAAGCCCCCACTGTGTGCTTTGGACCCTGTGCAGAGTATTTTTGCAAATTTGACCTAATGGAAAATGTTGATTACTGCTCTAAGGGGTTTGTATTCTTTATTTGTGATCTTTATTTTGTTGCTACCTTTATTTTTGTTGGGTTTTAAACTGTTTTCTACAAACTGTTTCCTTACCTTCATGTGTTTTGTTGTTCCAAGAAACAGATTTCTCTTTAAAGCACTTTTCAGATTATAGGTATTACTAATTTAATACTTAAAAAAAAAAACAACAAAAGAAACCAAAACAATACAAAAATAAAATAAGCACAAACAAAAAGAAACCAACACTCTTTGGAAAGAAGTGTCACTGAGTTAATGCATATGCCACTGTCATTCCCAGTCCCATGCAAGGCAGAACAGACGTTGAACGCATCACGTTTTTTTGTCCTTCTCTTGTTTCTGTGATTGGGAAAGCAATAAAAATGTTTATTTTGCAGTCTGTCATGATCTGCAGTAACTGTAGCTGTGAATGCATTATTGTAATGCTATAGGAGATAGTGCTGGCTTGCAGGTGTACAGATACTTTACATGAATACACACATCTCTCTGTCTCTGCACCACAGATGTCCAAGCACTTTAATTCAATGTTGGTCAATGTACAGATAAATGTCCAGTTATTAATGTATACTGTAGTTGTACAGAAAGACCCAAACCACTATGGGGACCTAAAGAACAAATAAGCAGCAAGAAATTATTTTTGTTCCAAATACAGATATGTGTCACAGGGTAGAAGATGACATGGAACAAGAATATGTGTGGAGATATTAGCAGAGTTTGGAAATAAACCCTAGTTCTCCAAACTTCCAGCCAGGTGTTCTACCACTACTCTTCATCTCCAAATGAGAGGTTGTGAACACTTGGCACCATTACTGTTATGTTTGATGTACAAGTCTGGTTGGAAGTAAATTGATTTGCTCTATGCTTTGGAAATGGCACTTTGTGCTTTGTAACTGTTTACATAATACATCTTTGTTACTGTTTTAATCTTATGTTTGCATGCCTTTAATATATGTTTAATATAAGAAGTAGTGGCATCCTGGAAATAATAATGTGTTTATTCTTCGTGATTTGTGGTGCTTACTGTTTTATTTTAACTGCTCTGTGTATTCATGAAAAAGGTTGCCACTGAGAAATTTTAATTTAATAGAGACATGGGAATTAAAGGCTGTCTTAATTTTACTAATAAAATGAGGGTGAGAGAGAGGACAAAGACTGTATTTTATGGTAATGTTAAGTGAGTCAGTGATAAACTATAAATCTGTTTCATCTTTGCCAATTTGGGAGCCATGACGATGATGTAGAGTTATTTATTTTGTGCAATAGACTTTTCTCAGTGTATCATAGCTTGTGTTTTTCACATGGCAGAACAGAAGAATTCCATAGCTTTACATTTCTGATCCATAACGTGTGAAATTTCAAAGGTTATTTTCATGATAGGAGTTTCAGAATGTAGAGTTGACATTTATGGAACAAATAGAAATCTGGGACAATGTCGCTCAATGCAACCAAGTGTTACATATCTTTGTTGTTAATAACTTAATTTTTAACATTCTCAGCATGTCATGCATTTAAGCTCAAATGAAAATGGTTTTCTGCATTAATGATTTATCTCTATGCTGCATATTTTCATTCTGAATTGAAAAGATGTGGGAAAGAAAAATAATGAAAGCATATCCCAAGTACCAGTAAAACCAGAGCATAGAGCTTGACAATTTGCTTTTGGTGCTCTTTCGGGGATGCATTTTTCCCCTCTCTCCAGTTAACTTTTAGTTGGTATTATTTCCTTTGATTCCTACTTCAAAGACAACTTTATTAGTTTTTAGTAAAGAGAGTCAACGCTTTTGTCACATTGGTGAAGAAGTCTTTCCTGTGTTAAGATCAACTAAATATGAAATGATTATTCCTAAGAACAGATAATGGCATTCATGAAACCTCCAACACACTGCTCTCCTCCAGCAGGAGCATAAACTCCCCAAAAAAGAGGAGGAGACTTGCTCTTGTCACCTCCTTATAAAAAACTGCTTGGAATTAGAAGATTGCTGTTAATTGTGTGGTGTTTTTCTTTTGCCATTTATGTTCAGAGTTTGTGTATGTTCAGTACTCAATTTTTTATGTTATTTTGGGTTCTTTGGATGAAAATGGATTGATAGGTTAGTTAAAGATTTTGGCAAGAAAAATAATTTCATTAAACAAATTAATTATGCCAAACTCTTTATAATGACCATAGCAGTGTTATTCAACAGATGGTCACTGGTTCATTTTTATGAATGAGAATATTGGGAATTCTCCATACTCGTTATGTGTGAGAGATTCACAGATGTCCTTTGCAAACCTGCTTGTGAAAGGCTGGATGTAAGTACTACATTTTGGTGGTGATTTTACGAGAGCTTTTAATGTTTAACTTGTGTCCCATGTGAACTTTAATTTTCTTTCTTTATTTATTTGTGTGCTGCACAGATAGGATGGTAGTAATGTTTTACAGAATATTTCGACAGTGATCAGTTCTAGGAATTTACAACTTGCAGCTTTTTTAACTGAAGCATTTAGTGCAAAGTGACTGAATACATTTGAAATGTAAACATAGCGTCTTGTTAAAGAAAAGTATACATTATGCAAGCCATTATATGTGCTATATGTGTTTCTCTCTTGCTTTCCATAGTAAAAATGACATCTTACCATTTGGTAAAATCATCAGCTCTTTCTTGCAGATCTGTAGGAAGCCCAGCTAGCAGATTGTGTATCTCTAAAAATGGATGAGATGCAAAAGGCTGTGTTGGTAAAAGATGCCAATGTAGTTCGTGTTAGTTACTGTTTCTGTATCTGCAGTGAGATCTGGAACAATTTTTCTTTGGAATGTGTTACAAAATTCCTCATTTTCCTCAGTTACAAATTTGACTCATCTACTTTGTGTTTATTCCCTTCAACGTAAGAGCCAAACCTAGAGATTTATTTGGTCATAATGGCTAGGAAAACACTAAATTAACTTGATGCACTAAGAGCTCAATATAGCAAAACCTTTGGTGCATGTTTCACTTTGAGTAATCCCATTGATTTCCCAGCTAAGTAGAATTAATCTTTGGATACAAGATTCTTGTCTTATCCTGCAGTAGTCTTGTTTCTTAAAATTAATATCCCTCAGGCCAAGTGTAGAGAAGTTATACGTTCATCCTTAGCAGGGGCTGCTCAGGGTGCCCTTGGTTTATACTTAACTTGTTCTGGTGGTTGGCTTTACTGGTACCTAGGTGTCAGTCGGCAATTTTTCCCTCTGCTGGGCTGGTTCTAGTGCTATCTTGCAAAGACTTGTCTATCCAAAATTTCAGATCTTGAAGCTTAAATTCAAAGAGGAATTTAACACTAAATCATTGTGAGTAGCTGGGAATACTAAGTCCCAGTAAACAGGATGACTGAGCAAAATCTCAGCTATTTCTTTACCCTGCAAATCAAATGTTAGATTATTTACTTGATACTTTTGTATCCTCCATCCCTGAAGGGTTCAAGGCCACGTTAGATGGGCCTTTGAGGAACCTGGTCTAGTGGAAGGTGTCGTTGCCTGTGGCAGGAGAGTTGGAACTACATGATCTCAAAGGTCCCTTCCAATCAAAACCATTCAGATTCTATGATAGAAAGGCATAGGGAACATAATTAATTTCTTCTCTGGGCTCAGTATAATTCATTGGCACTCCGTGTTAAAACTTTGATGTAGATTTTTATTTCCACATGGGTTTGTTTGGTTTTGGGTTGGGTTGGGTCTTTTTTTTTCATTCTACAACCTGTCCTTCAGGTGTCCGTGTGTGTAGCTTTACTGTCAGTTTGAGTTATCCCATACAGATTTCCAAGTTAATTATGTGTCCTGTATGGTGATCAGTTCCTTCCATTGTGAAACTGGTGGAGATAGGGGAGGGACTGTCAGTGAAACAATGGCTGTTAGGAGAAAGGAAACCCTGAAAAGCAAATGTGTGTCAAAGGGAAATGGTGTATGTAAGATCTGTGCTTGGTCCTCACATGTTTGGGTGCTTACCGGAGCTCAGAAGTGGACTGTGCCTAAAAGTAAGTAGTTCTGGTAGCAACACTTAACACTTGCATGCTCCCAGCTGCATTTCTGCTGCTTGTGGTTCTGAGTGTCAAGGCAGTGCTGGGATGAACTGTGCTGTCTTGCAGTAACGCTCTGTGAGCATGGGGTGGCCTGTGCTTCTTGGAAGTGCCAAATTAATTGCAAAAATGTATCCTTAAGGTCCACAAGTGGCCGTCCTTGAAGGTCATGAAAGAAGGTAAGTGGTGTGCCTGACAAAGACTGGGTATGGCTGCTTTCACTCTGACACACTGACGTGTCACCTAAAGTGTACAAATGCTTCCTACCTGTCACTGATGGAGGATACACTGCTGCTTACTTTCTGTCATGTGTGGGAGTTGTATCTAAAGCATTGAAAATCAACTATGAATCTGCCTTTGTCACAGTGGCTGTATAAATCATTAAAATGGTATTTCCTTATGCATGCTGGCAACAAGGCTATGGTTGTAAAGAGGTGTAAATTGTCTTGAAACGGCAAGAGCAGGCTAGAGGAAAAGATGGGACATCATTTGGGCTCTTCCTCCTTTATCTAGGGTATGACACTGAGGATGGATATTTCTTCTCTTTGCTCATCAGGCAAATGAGGCTGTGGGGCACAATAATAAAGGTTGTGGTTATACTGGTATGCTGTTGGCACAGAAGTTGGCTGTCTTTTCAGTTAATTTTTACTGGACTATCTGTTACTGTCTAAGTTGTGTTACTATATAAATAAGGACCACTTGGTTAGCTTGGCAGGGCTGTGCACTGAGGGTCATTTTTGGCATTTTGGGGAATTTTTGAGAAATTTTTGTATTTTCTGTCCACAAGTCTGGCTGTACTTGCTCAATACCAGTAGAAATTTTCTGTTTCATACATGCTGTTCTTTGTGTCTTTCTGCTTGTTTCCTTGGTTCAGTGCAGATTTGACCAGCTTCCTCTCTTTGTTCAATTTCAAGTGTTCTAATTTGCTTTTTATTGCAGCGTGCTTATGTGTCTTTTAAGAAGTGTGCTATAAAAAAGGTCAATCAATGAAATAGCTTTTGTGTGGCTTCGTGTATTTTATGTTGTGTAGTGTGTTATTTAGAGCAATAGAGTGACATCGATTTTATTTTCAGAGAGTTTTTTTTATTATTTAGATATGTGAACATTTTGGCAAGATATTACAGATTAATTGAAGTTACAGACCTAAACCTTACAAGGCATCAGTCATTCGTGTTCATAAACCTACAGGGATAATTCATATAAAATATGTCCCTTGTTGCTATAGTATTACTTTAATAAATCCTTCTCTAGATCATAATACAAATCACAGTTACAAAAAGAGTGTGCACTGTAATATTGAAGAAAAGCAGACAGAAGGGTAGGAGAGATCTGTATTAAGCCCAGCCCATTCTGATTAATTCCAGAATTGTAATGCTTGGAGAGCTACTAATTGGCAGGTGTTCATATCTGTACGTTTTAAAATCTTTGGAATCAGATAACATTTTTTGTATAAAACAGCCTGACAGGTATTTGCTATTTCTAATCTTTAAATATTTGGCATTACATTATCAACCCTGTATTTGATCCATTTATGAAACACAAAGCACTTCCATTTGTAGAGATTTATTCTTGTATCATTTTTCCCCAGATTTGCCAGAACACCATCATGTTCGTGTTCTGAAGGTTAATGCCCAAAGTCAAGCAGACAGAAGCCAAGTGCTGCAAGGTTTCCAAGATTAGGACTGATTCCCTTCACGAAAATAAATGATTCCTGCCATGTTCAGTGATTTTGTGCAGCACTACTCACGGCTGAGTGAGTGCATCAATACTGTAGTCCTTACATGCTGTACATACTGATGACACTCTGTGTTAACTTGATTGACTGAGCAGTATACTGAGAGGATGCACCTGCGAGAGATGTGCAGACATATATATTTTTATTCTGGTTTTGAAACATTTATTTTACATTTTCTTTACTTAGAAGCCTTAGTTTCACATTCCATGGGTTATCATGTTGTACTGCTAAGGTAGAGCAAATAGTTATATGTGCTTCTTTATTGTCAAAATGATTGGAAAATAATCTAAGGTGCATCTTCTTTCTCTTTATAAAAAAAAAAAAAAAGCCTGATTTTATATTTAAAAGGAAAATGACATAAAGGGAACAAGTATGAATTCTGGCAAGTCAGTAGCTATGTAAATCATGCTTATTGTAAGAGATTCAGTTTAATGGTATAGAAATGTCTCATGTTATTCGCTTATAAGCATTATTTTTTGTTACATTTTACATTTTGTTATCATTTTTGTAGGCTTTAAGACAACAGCAGAAAAGAAGAAATGGAGTCTCAATGATGGTAAACAAGACTGTTCCTCGTGTTGTTTTGACACCATTAAAGGTGTCTGACGAGCAGTCGGATTCTCCTTCAGGTAAATAGCTAAAGGACCTTTTGCAAGATCAGCTGGAGGTACACAGCATTCCTCTGAATCAGCTGTGTAGCGCACAGAATTTGGATCTGCTGAAATAATGTTTCCACTTGGTGGCTTTATTTAACGTCTACATTTCCTCATCAAATCTGGTGTCTGAAGGATAGAGATTTTGCTTTAATACAGAATGTAAGGCATGCAATTAAATGACAATTGATAATAGCAGCTGTAAAGTAATGCAAAGTAACATTTTGTTTGGCACTGGAACTCTGATGGAGCACCACATGCTGGTATTCAGTGTCTCAAAAAGGGGAGGTGGGGAAAAAAGACAAGCTTCTCTGTGAATATGAATTTGTGTCTCAATTCTGCATTGCAATACTCAGATCCTTTTGTTAGCTTTTCTTCTGGTACTATGCTTATCACTGCAGCATAACCTTGACCTTTAGTTCTGGTGGTTAAGTTGCTTCATTTTAAGAGATTTCTATGGCTATGTTTAACACAAATTGACAATTTTATTTCCAGGTATATCTATATATCCAGGTATATTCTTCTATAAATGTTTCTTCACAAAGAAATGACCTTTTTCCACCTTTATATTACTTTACTGCCCCATAAATTGTGGTTAAAATATTTTTAAAGATAACCCTTAGGCATTATAGGAAAATTTTATTTTTATTAGATAAATGAACATTTTTATTGACTGCAGTGTTCAGTAAACTTTAGTTTTCAGCACTTAATTGATTTATTGAGCTTTTACTTCCATTTCCTCTGATGATGAGGATTCATACTGTAACCAGAAAAAAGTGTATTGCCTTTCAGCAAATAGATGTCGATTTTTTTAAAATCCTATTTTCTTAGGGGGTGCTGGGGGGATTGTTGGTACACGTGCATCAGTATCACATTTGGCGGGTTTTATTTTTTCCTAAGGATCTGAATCTAAAAATGGTGAAGCAGATGGTTCTGATAAAGAGATGAAACATGGGCAAAAGTCTCCAACAGGAAAACAAACCAGCCAGCACTTAAAGAGGTTAAAAAAATCTGGTTTAGGTGAGTAGGAGTGAAATAATTACCTTGCTTGTTATTGTAATACTGACATTTTTCTAAACACTGTGTTTTCCCTAGAAGTTTTATTTTTCTGGTTTATCTGTGCAGCTGACCCTTTCTCAAGAAATCATCTTTCTGGCTGCCTGGAAGATCCATGGGCAATTTTTCTCCCCCCCCCCCCACCCCAGAATGCTTTTCTATAGTTGCTTTTTAAAGGTTGGCAGACCTAAGCAACTGCAGACAGAGAGGTCATTTAGCGATTAGCTTCTGATTGCTGCATCAGGATTTTCTGGGGGATGGGGGCACATGTACTCTTTCTTCCTGTTAAATTTGCTTGCAGCCTAATATGTATTTATTCCCAAAGTCAATAGCATATTTGCTCACATACCTGCCCTATTAGAAGTTTACCTTCTTTTCTTCATTTCTGTTACTCCATGACATATAGAGATTTGACATATAATTTTTGGTTGATTCTCTTCCTTTGTTTCTTCGGTTGGATCCTTAATTATTTTGAAACTACATCTCTTGAAGTGGTAGATAGAGTTTCTGGGTTTATTTTCTGTGCTTTTTAGCAAGATTCATGGATGATGATCTGTAATTAATGAAGAATTTTCTCTGAAGAGATGATAAGAGTAAATTCTCAGTAGCTTCATGTGATAGGCAGATTTTCCCGCTCTGCAGGAAATATAATTGGAAATGTTCCCTAAGGAGAAGATAATGTAGTGTTCACTAAGACTCTTGTCTCAGCTAAAGTAAAGTAGAATAATTGCATAACTGTTTCTTTATCTTTACAAAGGACTGCTTGCATTCAGCAGACTACTGAATCATTTACAGGAGCATTTTGCAACATGGCCATATTGGAAAAGTTAGCAAACAAGCTTTTTATAGTGGCTGGATCATCCATCCATCTGTCTTCATGGTGATAAGATTGTTCTTCTTTATTAATGATCAGGCCTTGTTCTATTTTTATAACTATCCTGTAAAATACCTTGAAAGTATTTTACTTCATAAATGGCATAGCTTGGTTGTTAAATATGCTATTGGCAGTTCCTGGTGAACTGTATCCTGCAATCATTATTGGATCACAGCCTTCCATGAAAGTGCATTTTGGTTTCCTGTATGTTCTCTCTGCAGATTATTGATCAGTCTCTTAGAGGGATAGCTAGTCCTTCATGTTCACCCAATGGCATTATTCAAACCCAAAAATGCTCCTTCAGTGTTACAACTTTTGCTATACAAAGATATGTTCAATTTCAGATGATTTCCTGTAACTTAATGAACTTAATGAAGGCTAAAATATGTAATTTGATGTATACGTTCCTCCCCAGCCTCAGATATTTCATCAATTTTTATCTGATGGTACCAAATGGAGAGTGAATTTATTAAATTGTTTTGTAGACTTCAGAAAAAATCCTCTGGCCTTCTGGGACACCATGCTTGGAATGTGAGGAACTGTGTATCAATTTTAATGGTTTCTGTTCTCATACCTACTGAAATGTTTCTCTTATGACACATATTTCTTGGGATACTAATACAACAGTTGTTGAACATTTTTGAGAATAGGTTCAGTGTCCTATATAATGCACAATTCAGTTCCAGACACTGTTTGATTGTCTGAAACTGCTGATCTGCCCGATATTCACTGTATGTTGTGATTGGTAGACTTTCTGAGCTCCCATTAAATATGATGACTTTTTCCCCCCTTTTAGTTAACTGATTCTGCCAACTATGTGATTTCTATCCTTTTCCTATTTTGCTTTTTATACTTCAGTGTAGAACCATAGTGCTTCCAACCTTTTCATAGTTAATTATCTGTGCTGGAGACTAATCTCTTCCAAGAAGCTGTAAGCTTGAGTTTCTCTCTCATCTTTGAGGTTCTATTTCTGATCTGGGCAGTGATCATCCCAAACTCTGGTTTGCAGCTCTATAAGGATTCAAAATGTGTTTGTGGAAAATGATGTAAAACCCATTGTCATATGTTTTGTCATAAACTTCTCCCAGAGTTACTAGCTTTGAAGTAGTGGCATATTCTTGTATTCCACAGAAATACTGCTTTCCATGCTACTCCAAAATACTTCGCTAAATCTGAGTACAAACTTGAGGGCTTCATTAAAGGTCCTAAACTAGCCATAGCAAGGGTGAGGGGGGAGAATTTGTGGTTCTTCTGAACAGTTTTGGGTTATTTTTTGAAGTATGCCTATCCTGGGCATCCACAGTTTGTTACTGGCCTATCATGCTAGGAATAAGACACATATTTCTTCCAAAAGTTGATAAAACCGCCATAGCAGCCTGTGAGCAGTAGTATTTTAAATAAATCAGAAAATATGTGACCCAGTCACACAGAATTGGGTTTGACTTTCTGATACTGTCTTGGCTTTTTACACTATTAAAATATCTGCCACTGAAGGACATTACTGATTTTGTAGTCATTTGTCTTGTTTTAGTTTGGATCATCTGTATGTGTATGTCTTTCCCTAGGATATGAAACATTAGCTGGGGAAAATGTTACTCCAGTTTTGAGTCACTTAGGAGATGGGGATGTGCATTCTGTATTGATTAAAGAAAAGCATATACATACAGACGTTAAAATCAGATACATCATACTACTTGTGTTACACTTGGGGAACTGTTTTCTTTTTGCATTTATATTTAGTGGGTGGAACAGATGGTAAGGACAGTTTATTGTGATGCATTCATGGAAATGAGCACTTCTTCCATACAAATGTCCTTTAAACCAGGGCATTCATTTGTTTGTAATGGAGTCTTTGCTGTACTGAAATACAGTATGCTGGAAATATGTGTTGGAAAAGGTTATCTTGTGCTGAGTGCAACATAATCCTTGTCTTATTCAGTTAGTATTGTCTGCTGTAAAGTAAAAGGAAATTGCAAGAATGTCTGTGGGAGGCTGTGGCTGAAGGGAAGCTTTTAGAATTTACAAATCTGCATTTTCTTACCTTTGTACGTTTTGTGGGTGATGTTAGAGTCTTTCTGGGGAGCCTATTGTAGGCCTTGCAAGAAAGCTAATGCGTAATTGCATGAATTTTATTGGTGTTACTGTTAACTAATTTGTAGCATTTGAGAAGTTCCTAATAATCAGTTTGCCAAAATTCATCCATTTGTAAAATACATTTTTTCTTTTTAACATGTCAGTTGCAGTGCTTGTGGAGAGGTCCTTTGTGAATGCAAAATGCCATCATTGCTCATAGCATTGGAATAATCTTTTCAATTGCTTTTTTTAGAGATTCAGCTGGAGTTTGTGTATTACTTAGTTATAAAATAATGTCACCCCTTTTGTAGCATCTTTAAAATTTTTGAAAGTACAAAATCTGGAGAAGTTTCCTGGGAAAGGTTAGAAGCTTTGAGTTTGTCGAGCCATCTGAGCTGCCCACTTCTTCCATTTACATATTATCATAATATGTTAAGACTGAGAGGAAAATAGAATTATAGCAGTATGTATATACCCTGAAGCAGGTAGCAGTAATTGCGCTTTAAGGACCTTTAAAAGGTACCTTTTAAATTTTATCCTAGAAACAATAGCAAAATGAGACCACAAGGAGCCTCCAGTGGTCATCTGTTTCTTTCATCAGTCATAGGGCAATCAGTCATACATCAGTCATTCCCGAGAGGTATTTGTCTAACATATTCTTGAAGATTTCCACTGATGGAGACTGTATTGCCCTCCTATGCATCTAATCCAGTGTCTCTTTGTCTTTGGTGGTTGAAAGCTGTCTTTTCCCAGTATCTTCAGAAATATTTCTTACTGTGCAAGAGTTAGGTTGCTATTTGGTGTGGACAGTAAGAAGACAGTGTCCCTTACCATTTTGCATCAACCATTTATGTATTTCCCCTTCTCTCTGCTGAGTCTTTATCTTACTTATTCCCAGGTTTTCATTTTTCCTCACAACCTTGTTTTCTAAACCTCTGATAATTCCTGCTGCTGCCTTCTGTGTGCTGATCATTTGAGATCATAGGTTCTTAAGATAATTCTGAAAAATTCATGTTTTCAGATACTCATTTAACACATTAAATAATCTCATCTCTATAATCACTGTCTATTTTAGTTTTAGCCAACACTGTTGGCTTTTAGTTTTAGCCAACACTGTAGTTTTTAGCCAACACTGTTGGACAAGTTACATAGGCCATAGTGCACTGCATGGCAAAAGAGAAGCTTTCTGTAATGACTGATTCACATGAAACTCATCAAGCAGCCTTTTACTTGGAAGTAGATGTTTATAATTGCTTGATATCATGATGGAAATTTTCTGCTGCTTCTGAGTTGAGCTGGTGTCTTGAGCTGGAAGTAAGAACATGTCATCTGTGATATTTACTGGAACATGGGTCCTGTTAGAGCTTAAGAGACAAATACAGGGAAAATAGAAGCTGGTAATACACCTAGAAAAGGCTGTGCTACCCTTTTCACAGTACTGTTTCTCTGGAGCTTACTGTATTATAAAATAAAACTAAAAACATAGAAAGAAGACTTGTTCTTATTCTCTTCTTTTTTTTTTTTTTTATGTTTAAAGTTATTTCTGTTTATTTACTCCAGGACATTTGAAATGGACCAAAGCTGAGGATATTGACATAGAAACACCAGGATCTATTCTAGTGAACACTAACCTGAGGGCTTTAATAAATAAACACACCTTTGCTTCTTTACCTCAGCATTTTCAACAATACCTCCTGCTTTTGCTTCCAGAAGTAGACAGGCAGGTAAGTAGCATAATGCAATATTTTTTCCTTTAATGAGATTTTTTTTACAATGTATATGCATAGGCTGATCTGATTGACAAGGAATTGTTACAGGAAAGAGTAAGAAGTTTTCCATACTTTCTGAGGTAGAACTGTTAGATGTGGGATGACTACATTTTTTATCTAAGTGTCAACCAGCTCCTGCTTCCTTTCTTTCTGGAAACTCTGCAAGTTCCTGATTTGTCTAAATGGAAACTAGCCAGCAGATCTTTTGAACTTGCCAAATCTCTTAATCAGCTTTCCTACCTATGTTTTTGAAGGTAAACTTCTCATCTTCAAGACTTTATTTACGTTGATTCTCTTTTCATCTGCGATCTTCCTGGGCATTCTGCCAGCAGTGTCCAGGTCAATATTAGTTCTGTTAGTTTCTTCTCCCCTCAGATTTTACACGTGCCTATGTATGCATCTGCTTGGCTCCAGTGCACTGAATCCATTCATTCACACCTTTTGTAAGGAAGTTCTTGTTCAGACATCGCAGCTGCAGGCTCGTAAGACTTGTTAATCAGTTCTGTTGAGGAGAATGATTTGGGGAGTAACTGCGGGGAAAATAAAAGTTCAATTTCATGTTGTTTCCTACAATGTCTGATTCCTTCTGCATTTGTTGGCCAGATTGCAGGCATCTTAGAGCAAGAAAAAAATCCTTCCATCATGTTTAGCAGTTAAAATAGCAAAAAGAGCCCAAACCAATATCATTTACTCACTTGCCTGACTTCCAGATTTAAACAATCTTACCAATTTCAATGGGGAATACTCATGTACTGAATTCTGACACATTAAGTGACCCAAATAAACTTCACTTTTTTTTTTTTTTTTTTTGCAGATGGTCAGTATCCCTCTTCTTCTATAATAACTTAAGTAACTTTAATAGTCATTGAAATGACTGATTAAAACCTTCATCTAAAATCATTACGTTAAATGCCATGGTTTCATTTCTTAAACGGTTAGTAGTTAGTGTCTACCACAGTAACACAAGGGAAAGCAATACAATATGAGACAAAAAAGAGAAAGAAAAAATGTATTGATGTACTCAGCCTCCTATCAAATTAGACACTATGTTGTGGACTAAAATTACGCACTTTGGTAATGGAACATTTGTAAAAGAGCATTAAGCCACAGCCATAAGGAGAAGCAATGTAAATTTTTTTGTTCTCAGGCTCCCACAAGGCAGTCAGATTCGGTATTTACAAATTTTAAAAGAAACCTTTTCCCTACTGTAAAACAGAGTTCAACTTAGTGCCCAGCAAGTGTTTTGATTTTTCTTTTTATTTCCAGCTAATTGACCAGAAGAGATTAAAAAAAATAAAATCTGTGAGGTAAAATTATGTTTTCTCTCCAACCACTGAAGATCCCAGTGTTCATGAATTATATTTCAGGGGCAGGGCCTTATTAAGAAGTTTCACACTTTAAAATTTATTTTTAGAAATGGAAGTTCTGGAACTGTCAATTCATTTAACTTCTTATCAGGGTCCCTACAGCAGAGTTTTTGGCAAAGAAATCAAGAGAATATTTGTTGAATTTAATCACACCTCAGTAGTTAAAAGCAATGCATTTCTTTTTAATATTTATTTCAGAAAGCACTCGCACAACGCATAAATTGCAGGTATTATTTCAAAGGCCAGACACTACATATTTGTACATTTACTTCATAAATAAACTAGTCGCAAAAGAGCATGTGCTATGAGACATTTACAGGTGTCCTTCTGTCTTGTCATCTTCTCACAGCGTTCTGTGGGGGTGGATACCATACAATATTTTAATGTGTGTTTGGAAGGCAGGAGTCTCCATTTCTGGAAGGTTAATGGAAATGTTTGGCCTCTAAGTGTGATAGTTTGGGGGTTGTTTTCTATTGGGAGTGAAATAGTCTTGACTACTCGCTTTGTGGAAGTCTCAGTAGAGAAAGAATTGCATCCCTTTCTTGATATCTGAGAATATGTTCTTTGCTATGCCTAAAGGGTAGCATCTCTGATACAGGCTGATGAAAAAAATTGAACTGATACTCTTCCTTCGTGTGGCAAGTGGAAAATGCCAGTGTAGTGCTCGAGGATCAAGTGAGAGGGAGAGAGAATTCCAACCAGGGAGTCTCTTGTGTTGGTCACTCCAACTGGGCAAAACAATGTTGTTCAGCATTCCTCTTTTATTTCTACTTTCTAAATTAACAGACAAGCAAAAATGGTGTAAAACTATTCTTTGATTTAGCTGCCCATCTCTAAGGGTTAAGGTTTTTTTATATTGGCCTTTTCTTGTTTTGCCTGAGAATTCCTACTCCTGCTCTTCTGGCTCCAGAGTGTTTCCTACCTGTGTGCTGCTCTCCAGTTGTCTGCTGCTGTCTTCCCCAGAGAAAACTGTATGTCTGTGTTGTCATGTGGATATAGTATGTGAAGCACTGTAATAAATGGCACTATAAAAATGTAATAGAGTTATGCTATTTGTATATATAAAGTGATCTGTGAAATAAATTACTAACGAAGTGCAGTCTCATTTAGGCTTTATTACTGCTCCACATAGGAAAACCCTATGATGAATGATTCTTTGTCATTTCTGTCATAAACACCGTTTTCCTGGGTGGTATAACTCCTCCTCCTTAAATTGTACTGAGCTGAAACTTGTCATGCATATGCCGCTTTGAATAAGCATTTTTAGAAACCATTAGTGAAGGAAGTTGAGGTCTTCCTTCTTTGTGTGTGTGTGCAAGTGCTTATTATAAATAAGTTATTTCCCTCTCAACGCTGGCTAGTCTAATATGTTTTTAAAAAGTTCAGGGCCAAGTCAGAAGCCTCATGGAATATGTTTTAGGATTTTTTTTTTTTTCTTGGCATATGGGATAGTGTTCAAATTTTATGGTGGTTATCAGGCAGCCATGGGAGCCCCTTATGGAACAGGAGCCATGAGAGTCGCTTATGGAACAAAGGGCCGTAAGAAAGATGTCCCAGAATAGATTGAGAACAGCTCTGTTGTTGATGCTGTCCTTTTTCTTACTCCAGCTAGATTTTTGTCAAAGGAGAAGTGCAGGATCATTACTTTTTTTTTTTTTCTTTAGGAAAAGGTAAGTTGTATCATCAGTTTTTCACACTTGAAATTGATTTCAGCTTTTATATTAGTTTTAACTGTATTTCACTAATAATGAGGTCAGCGTGTAATTTTCTATATTCAGAATGCTTACAAAAGAAATTGGAGCAAGTTGGCAGTTATGGTAGATATGTTTTGTCAGTGATTTGCTTTCATTTGGGTTCACAGCAAAATAGTATGTGGACATTGTTCAAAGAAGCAGCCATGTCCAGACAGGTCTGCTTAGCATGCTGCTCCAAAACATTGCGTCCCTGGATACTGAGAATTTTGTATCTGAAATTTGAACATCCAGATTTTCAGCTCTTTGTTAATCTATAGGGAATCAAATGCTTCCAAACTTTGAAGCTCAGCTGATACAGAAGCCTGTTGGGTGATCCCCCACAAGACCTAGATGACTGAGCTGGCAATAAGAAAGCACATAGGTGTAGAAACTATATAGAAAGCAAACTCTCTGCACAAAAGATTTCAGTTGTCACAAATCCCAACAAAGTATTTTTCTTTTCAGCTCTAATTAGAACATTCTACAGCTGAAGAACAATCGAATTTTCATCAAAGAATACCTGCTTCTAATATTAATACATCAAGCTGATAATTACATGTAACAGAAGCCTTCCTGACCACCTCTCAGCAAATACTCGTCTTCAAAGCAGGAAGTTTCTCAGTGTACCTAGATTGCTATACTGCATCAGTGTCTCTTTAAATATTAATTACACAACTTCTGTTGTGCAAGGATGAGTAACACGTCTGTATGACAGGATCCTGAAAAGGAATGGCAGCTGATCTTGTTTATACCAGCTTTCCTTGTTGTTATTACTAGGGAGTCAAATTCCTGCTGTTAACACTGGGGTATAAGCAAAAGGAAGGGAAATACACCCGTGTAGTTAGTAAGCTTCCAAGAAGTGCTGCCTTATCTGAATAGTAGCAGAAAGCTTAAGTGATTTTACTTATGCTTAGAGAGCTAAACAAAATGTTCTTTCCTGAATGCTCTGAAAACAAAATGTCTTCACAGACTCTAGAAATGCTTAACAACTTTCTGATCTTTGAGGATTTAACCCCTTGTTCTGTATTTTCTCTTCTGATAATGCTGGGTTCTTCTGAGCCTCTTGTGGTTTGCACCTGCCCTGCCCTTTCACATAGGATGAGAATTTCCTTCTGCAAAAACACCCATGAAGGATCTCAGAGGCTCCTCAGACCTGTGTATTAGGTTGCAATGTTATTTTGTCTGACAGAACCTACTCATGAAGAGCATTTAAAACAGTAGAAGATATCCTAGTAAAAATTATCAGTTCTTAGCTTTACTTGTTTAATGAAGTAAATTTAGCAATCCTTTATTTTATTCTCTGAACCAATCTACATTTTATAGATAGTTGAGGTAGTTACTTAAATTCAAAATTCAAAACTTAAAAACTCTTATGGAACTTAAATTCAAAATTCAAAACTTAAAAACTCTTATGGAAATACTTAAGCCATGTAGTATTGCAGAAGTGCCTGTGAATATTTCATGCTTATAGTAAACCAATCTGCTACAAAGAAAGCCATGACTTACAAATCAAAAAACTCTAAAATGGGTCAAAACCCACCTTAATCTCTTTCTTTTAATTTCTAAATCAGTGAATTCCAAAATAATAACTGTTTCTTGGGTCAGTGCCAGTATTGTTGCTATGTAACAACATTACAGCAACTTGTCACTTCAAGGTCAGAGTAGGTTCTGTGTTTATCTCTTGGTCTGTTCTATTTACATAGATGCTAGCACTTCCAGGTTAACTATATCACCTTGAAAGGATTCCCTTTCACCTCATGTTGGAAAAGGGCACAGGTTGCTGTCAGTTAGTGATTTTCTCAGTTCTGTTTAAGATAGTTAGAAGTAATTGTGAGGAGGTTGTCTACAGATTTCTATTTAAGAACCTCTTTGTTTTCATGTAGTATGAATCAGCTTAATTTCTGTTCATACTATTTGAGCAGTGATAACAAGAGGTAACCATTGTTTTCATTGTGCACAAATTACTCCTACTCCTGGGCACATCAGTTAAAGTTCTGCAGTGGAGTGGGTAAGGAGCAGTACACAAAATTGTTAGGCATGTAAAGACAAGGAGAGAGGTCTGGTGTCTGCCATTCTGACACTTAGTATTTATTTGATTCTTTGTAATCAAAAGAATAATATAAATACTGTTTAGTATCTATCTTACTTTATATTAGTTTTATATTAAAAAAGAGTAAGCAAAGTTTTATTTTCACAGTTCCTTCCTTGTAGCAGTGTAAACATCTTGTTTGCTTTCTTAACTTTATCAGTACTTGAGATTATATTTGCCATTGGAATTTCAGCATTTTCTTTATAAAACATCAAACTGCAGAAATTAATCCTGTTTGTATTATTTTCTCCCAGGTTTGTTTTACATTTCTCTCCATGGAATTATGTGTAGTAGGAGTTAAATGGTACCCTTATATTACTTAGCTCTCTTTTCTGCTAATACTGCAACCTTTTAGCTCTCCTTTTCAATTCTTTATCACCAGTAGCTTTCAAATATTTATTATTATGTTCCTGTAAATGTTTTTTTTTACACCAAAATAGTTGTCGGGTTATGACAAAAGGACTTAGTTCAGAGGAGAACATTTGCAATAGAAGGTTAAACGTAAGATGTCTTATACACCTAAACATATTTAAAAAGCTGTAAAATTGGCACCCCTGTGTGTGTAGTAATTGAAGGTCATTTTATTTCACATTTCTTCCTTTAACTGATATTTTTTCTTTGATTTATTGGTTAATGTGAATAGCATGGCACTGTTGTAATGTGCTTTATTTGTACAGCTTTATTAGGGTAGTTTTAATATAAGTATATTGCATACTAGATGGATGAAGAAATTCCAAAGCATTTAAGCTGCCTTTTCAATAAGAATCTGGAGCTCTGATTCCTGACCTCAGCTATCCAGGGGTGTTCAGAGAGATTCCTAGCCCCGTCTGGCCCCTTTGTCCTTGTGCGGCAAATTAATACATCTTTTACCCAATGCAGATGTATGGATGGTGTATCTGCACATTTCACAGTCGTGTATTAACAACAAACATCAGTTTCGCTTTACATGAGTTGAAAGCTGAAAAATTTTACTTCAAAATCCTTGTTGGCTTTAGCTACAGGAATATTCTTGTAGCTTCCCTCGTGGAATCCAGTAAGGCTCACCGCAGTTGCATTGCAATTTCACTGCTCTGATTGGTGTGGTAATGGAATTCTTGTTTCCTCTTTTACAATAATCCTTAGAGGTCCTTCTCAGTACTTCTGCATATATGAACAGGAAGATTTACATTTTTTATTAGATGACATGTTTTTTGTATATTTGCAGGCTTCATCATTGTATTTCAGAAGTATGAATCAGTGTTTTCCACTATGCTGCATCCATGTTGTGGAAGTTCTTGTTTTATTTTTAAAGCCCTATCTACAAGCTCTCATCACACTTCAAGCGTGTCTCACCTTTATGAGCAAGCTTTGTGGAGCTGTTAGTGGAGCTACTGTCATTGCTTTTGTCTGTAGCAAGGCTCAACTCAGAGCATCTTGCAAGACATTGTGCCGTGCCCAGTGAAAGCTGAAAATACAAGAGTCACAGCACTTTCTGCATCAACCTTTTCCATAAGTCCTTCTGGTGTGTGAGGAGTGCAGTGCTCGAGGTTCTCGTTCTGACGCGAACTAGTGAAGCTTTGTTCCCATCTCCTTCCTTCCAACAATTTACATTTAACAAAATTATGAGTACTTGAAAAAGAGACAGGAACTTATAAAACACCTCCTTTCCAATGGGAAAGTATTTGCACAAGTGTCCTTTTGAAAGACTATGCTAGGAACTGTGAGAGAATAATTTATATGTGAACATAAATGGTAACGTATATATGGGCGCAACGGTCTGAGATGCTTCAGGTTATGTGTCTGATAACGATGCACTACTGCAGTGTATAGTGTTTCAACTGTTTCTTCCTTGAAAAGTGCTAGTAATTTAATTATATGAATTGGTCTGCAGTTCCACCAGTGTTGCCACTGGAACTGGGTTGAGAACAGAACATTCCTTACAGTTCTGAATCTGAAGACAGCTAAAGACTTGAAACAGGATGTTGGATGCAGGTGCAGCGAAAAGAAGAGCAAGCAGAACTGAACCATCTGTACTTCTGCTGCAGTCTCTCTCTCTCAACCCTTTCTTTCTCTTCTATCCCCCACACACTTTGTTTTGCTTAAATAAAAAAGGGGAAAAGATGTTGACGGTCTTTTTTGTAGTTATTTCATAACTTTGGTATTTGAATTATTTAAATTCAGTTTTTCTTTAGCTTGTTCTCTCTTGTGTTAAGGACATAGCAGCTGATTTTGCATGGGAGAGCAATGTCTTCTAATGCCTAGAGAAAAGGGATTTGGTGTAGGGCTTTCATTTATGACACTCCTCAGAAATTACAGACTTATTTTAGATGTTGACATGTAACATCCCTTCACTTTCTGCTTCTCGGGGTCAATGGCATATGTATTTTATTTTTATCAATAGCTAGATGTATAGACCCTGGCTGTTTGCATCTTTCTTTTTCTCTACCTTCCCCAACATGTGAGCATTGTTGACTAATGTAATGTTTTAGTTTCTCAAAGTCTCCAACTATCTTCTTTTTAAATAAGTTTCATACATGCTTGCCTCAGTCACCATCTATGTATGTTTTTCTATTTCTCCTTTTTTTTCCAGGCTTATATGCATCTTCTAGTACCTTTAAAAATGCTTGCTCTTTGTTATGTGGTCTCATATACTTGGGTTTGGTAGTTGTGTAAAGGATGTCATAGAAAAATAAGTACTAATTGTAATTTCTACAATTTGAATATAGTTAGAAAGTATTGTTTGCTTCATTCTGGTTTTCCTTCTATTTTACTTGGGTTTTGCTTCATTTTAAAACATGCTTTATCTTTTAGTTTTGCTACATTTATTATTCTCCTTAAATTCTTCATTTAATTTCGTGCATCTGAGCTCAACCAGATTGGATTCTATTGTCTTTTTTGACACTACAGTGTACTGGAATGAATATAGCTATCCCACTTGTCTTCTTGATTTAGACAAGGTCAAAATTAACAAGTCATATTTCATTTTGAAAACATATGTATGCAATTCTTCAGTCTTACTTGGCATATTTCCCACTTTAGTGAAGATGGAAAAGGTCTTTGTTTCTTTCCTTTAAAGAATCTTATTAGTTTTCTCCTCTTTTGTGAAGCAATTATTCCTCTAGTAGTAGGTGTTTTCTGTCATTTTATGTTTTACTTCTAAGTTTAATCTGGTTATTTTTTAAAGAACTAAAGTAATACTCAGAATTACTTTCACCATCTGTTTCCAGAATCTGTATTTTTGTTTTGTATTCGAGGATGAACTGTTTTTGTTATGTCAGTGATCAGTTGAGAATGACAAGATTTTTTTCTTACAAGGATTCATAATTTAGGACTAAATAAAACAGCCATATTCTCTGTGTCAGGTTATACTCTACTGCAAGAAGGTGAGACCCATGGAAAGGAGAGAGTCAACATTAGCACTCAAGTTGTATTGCATCATAATTGCTGTGAGAGACATAGTGTAAGCTGGTATTTTACCACCTCACCTACCTAAAAAGTGAAGTTGAGGTGGCTAAGTTTGTAGTTCTGGGAGCAGATCTTAAGTCAGATACATGTATTGCTGTTTACTGTATTCCTTTGTGATGCATGTATCTGTGTTATCATTTGTGTACTTCTCTGTTTTAACTGGTTTGTGGTCACAAAAGCACAAAAGTACTAATGGTTGTGTGTTGTTGGAAGCTTACCTACTTTAAACTCAGAACTGCTTTCCATGGCTTTATATACATGGAAACTCTTTAAGAAATGATAAGTTTTTCTTCACAATCATAGTACTGTTGTGCAAATGTGTGCATTTTTTTTGTGTTTGAGAGAAGCCTTTAAGTTCCTTACCATCAGGCAAAGAAGCAGTTGCTATCCTTTTGTCTCTGTGGTGTTTTGCAAGCCCTGGTTTTTTTTTTAATGTTCTGTAGCTTCCAACTGTATTACTTCTTCCACACTCCTACCATCTGTGTTCTTAAGACCTGAAATCAACATTTTGTATTAAACTTGGTAATTACCAACTTCTTTGCTATTCATTCCCCTCCCTTTTTTTTATCCTCTCCAATATTATACTGTGCCTTTCTCTGCACATGTTTTTCTTTCTCTTTTTTATGTATGCCAAAACCATTGACAAAAATTTGCTTCACTTGAGAAGGGAAGTGGTTGCCCTCAAAGGGAGCAGTATATGGGTATGGAGCTCTTTTATAGGGTGGATTACAGTTTGTTTCAGGTCTTAGGGATGATGGTCAGAGAAGAGGCAGGTGGATGTCATCCTGGTGGGAGTTGCTAGACCATCCAGTATAACTCAGCACTGGTAAAGCCACACCTAGAGTACCTTGTCCAGTTCTGGGCTCCCCAGCAGAGAGATGGAGCTACTGGAGACTGCAGGGTCACTGAGAGGATTAAGGGACGGGAGCATCTTTCATATGAAGAAAAGTCTTTGAGAGCTCAGACTTAGCCTAAACTTATTAAACAAATAGTATTGAGTCATCATCTTGAATATTAGGCATGGCCAGTTTACCTCAGAAGCTGTGGAAAGAATCTAGAGAAGGGCACCAAAATTTACATGAACCATAAAAAGAAAAAAAAAAATCTAAAGAAAAATTACTGGATTGGGGCTTCTTAGTCTACCAGAACTAAATTAAACATGAAGAGCAGCAACTTTAATAACAAACAAGTGCTGTATTTCATACAACAGGCAACTAACCCATGGAAGTTATTTGCGTACTAATAGTTAGAACTAATGGCTGGCAAACTTCAGCTGATACAAATAGAAGATGGTGGATGCATATATAGGTAGTAGCCAGAGTTATATGAAATAGACTGCAATATTTATGAGAAATAAAAATCCCCCTTTTCAGTCTTCTGCCAGCTAAACTAACTAGAAACAGGCATCTTTTATTTAACAACTTTCCTACTAATTGGTTATTATGTGATCTTTCACAAGCCGTATTCACATGATCTGTTCCTTGTAAATATTAAGGGTTAGTTCAGCCTCTGATTTTATCTGATATTGTTACCATATGGTTCCACTTACATATGTCTTGACTGCTGAAAAATATAGTATCTTTGCTTAGCATTGAGTTGCGTAGCAGAAACACCATCATCAGAAATCCAGCCATTGTTTAACAGAACTTACAGATTTTTTTGTGACAACTACAGCTGCTTTTCCTTTTCTTACCCAAGTGCATTCACAGTCATTTTCTATTATAGACTTGCCAACTGTTAGAACATCCTTTCAGTTTGGTCCCATTTATCACAATCTCTGAATGGTAGTTGGATAAGTGGAAAAATTATTTGTAGATAGGTAATGGAATACTTGAACAGTCAGCAGTATCAGTATGAAATGGAGAAACTTCCTCCTTGATTTTCATACTAGAGATACGTGCAATTTCATGTAAAAGTGTTTTTTAGATGGGTAAAAGCTAAGTTTTATAATTGTCAGCTGTTATTTTACAGGGAGAGCTCTAGCTGTAGAGAACTTCTGACATAATCAGTTCCCAGATCATTAGGCAAAGTATTGAACAGGAGAATCATTGTTTTGCATCATTATATAGAATTTAGTCATACATTAGTGCAAGCAGATATTGTTAGTTTCTGAAGAATGTGTCAGTCAAAAATTAAACAGTCCAGAGGCTGACAAAACCACATGAAGTAGTAACTTCTGTTCCCCTTTTTAGTGTGTTGTCCATTTTGCAATGGTAATATTTTTTTTAGAAAGCATTAGTAAGGGCAAAGTACATGGCTTTTAATACTACTCTCTGCAGCCATTCTGAATTTTCCAATGAGGATTCCTGGCTGTTTGGCTTAATGAGAAGCCTGCTCTGGTGTGATGCTAAACTTAGCCTCAAGAACAGAGAGTATCTAACTTGGCTTTTAATATGTCTCAAGCTATCAACTGCTAACAGAGGAGTAAGGCTCCTTCCAGCCATCATGGAGAATAATTGTGGTGGCTAATACAATAGTTTTGTGTTTAGGAAAGACGATTCCAGAAATAGAGAGTGTCTCCTCAATACAAGCAGATCCAGAAGGCAGTGCAATGCTCCATGCTATGACATCCATTTAAGATATTTTGGCACTGATTGCAATCTAAGGTTTAAATTGCATGTAAACAAATCTAAGCCCTTATCTTATGAAATTGCAGTGTTTCTGAAGGTCATTCTGTCCAAATGAGTGGTTGTTTCAGATATGAAGCATGAGCTGTGGTCAGTTGCACTAGATTGCATAAAGTGACTTCATTGGGAGGACATTAAGAGGCTAGAGGCATTGAAGACAGAATACAAGGACTGACTTAAGCACCTTTCTTTAAAAAAAAAAGATTGGCAATTGGTTAGAAGAGAAATGTGTGCAAGAGCACTTTTAATTTTATTTTTAATAATGGTGTAATAGATGGTGATTTGATATACTTCCCTTTAGCTTTGAAAATGGTGAAACACTCTACTAATTTATTTTTAAATTCCTTTAGCATCTTTTATATCTTGACATAGGACATATGCAAAGAAAGGGCAATTTATCTAGTCTTCTCTACACTAAGGCAGAATCAACAATGTCTGGGTATTTTGATAGATGCTATCTAAAAGGATTTTTGATGTTCAGTGTTGGAGAATTCACAGCTTCTCCAAGTTTTCTCTGCAGTGTCTAATCTGAATCTGTCTTACTGCAATTCTGACTATTATTCATTGCTCAGTTCGACATCTACGTGGAGAGCATGGAGATTACTGGATTAATTTTACAATAGCCTTCAAACATGAAGCCAGTAACCCACTCCTCATCTCCCTGTTTCTTTGTCTTGAGAAGCAGGCATTATTAATGCAGTCTTAAATCTGTGCTCAGCTTCATTTCTCTACTTAAGAGTTTTATACAAGTTCTGAGTTGCAGCAATCAAAATTGAATGTATCACTCCATCTCAAGTGGTAAGTAACACCAAGGAGAGCTGAACTGATTTCTGTGTTTTTACACAGTACTCCCATTTATCACTTCCAGGGTTGTGCTCACTTTCTTTGCAATTTTGTAGCAAGGTTGATTTACATTCAGTTTGTGATCAGCCCATGTGCTTGTAAGCCACAAATACTTTTCTACAGAAACATTGCAAAGCCGCTTAGTTTTTTCATTTTGTATTTCTCTACTCTAAAAGAGTCCAAAACTCGACATTTGCCACTACTGCAATGCTCTACTTATCCCTATTGTTCCCAAAGTAATTCTCAAATCCATCAAGAGAATTCTGGATTTCAGTTCAAAAGGTTATAGGTCCCCTGTAGGTTCTGGGTTGCATCTGCCCAGAATGTGTCCATATGAGTATCTTAGGGCACCCTAAGGCATCTCAAAAAACAATTGGTTGTCTGTGTGTAGACCATAGAGTTGTTCTGAGACTGACTTAGTCTGGAAGTCCTTAGCTCTATTTAACCCCTTCTTTGGGCATAGGTGATACACGTGTGCTGCATGCCTATAGCTAGCACATACAATTTTGTACTTATTCACTGCTCTGAAATCTGTCTTTTAACATTTCTGAAGTAGATTTATAACTTGACGTTCAACAGGCAAGTCTGTCAAGCTCAGATGATTTGAATGCAGTTAAGTAATATTTATTCTTGCTTGTGCAAGGATGAAATCTTACCCTTTTGCCTTTTGTTGCTGGTATGCACCATTTTGTTGCTGGTATCCCAATGCAGCAGATTTGTGATGAAAATGGATGCAAAAAAGGAAGTATGAACATAAATTTTGCCTCCATATCCCTCTGTTATTACCCCTGTGTCTCACAGTAGACTTTTTCCTTCGTTGTCTTGCTCCTAATGTACTTAAGGAATTATTTCTTCTGGAGTTAGATGTGCCCCTTGCCAACTGTGTCTGGTTTTGGCCCATTATATCGTGTTCTGCTATGGTATTTTTTGCTTAGTAAGTTGACCCTATTTCCATTCCCTGCATGCTGTGAGAACAGTGAGGTTCTAACTAAGACAATGTGGTTGCATTGTACACTCCCCATTATTTCTTTGCAGGAGGCTTTGCGCTCGGTGTGGTCAGTATTGTTTATTTAAAGTACAGAGAGGTTTCTTTAACTCCTTTTTCCCAAGCATTATGTTCTTGGGGATCCTCCCAACTAATTCTGCATTTATGAAAGTATTACTACTTAAAACCTTTTTTTTCTATTCTGTTGCCATTTCTTCTTCTTTTTTATCCCCAAACAAGCTTTTGTCTTTTGTATTACTATCACTCGTATGAATTATCAGATATCCATTTTGCCAATTAAGTCAAAATGTTGTCAACTAATTCTTCCCAGTCCTCCTACGTACCATTTGTAGTTCTTGCACTAGTGTTCAACCATCAAAGACTGAGATAAATGCACCACTGTCATCACAGTGGCCTCTTCTTTAACATGTCCTTTTATAAATAAACTTGTTTTGGTGTGGTCCAAGAACAGTATATTTTATTTTTTTTTATTTTATTTTATTTATTTCATCTTGTTTTGTGTTGTTCTGTTTTATTATTTACCCATACTATTAGGCCATGTATATAAATAACATCACACATACAGCTCACACCTATGGTCAGTGTTTTCCATTAAGATAGTTGATATCTGTAAATAGTTATTGCTTACATCTGTATTTGGGTAGCTAAAGTGATCTGAGCAGGTAGCCTATTTTAAAAAATGGGAACATTACATGAGAAGGCAGTTCACTCCTGTTACAACATGAATCACCAAGCTTGGTGAGATATGTTGTTTGAGAAAGACTCTGTGGCAGGAAGGAATAATTAATGCATCAGACTTCATGATCACCAGTTGAAAAGTGGTGGAAATTTATAGGATCGACAAACATGAATGTGGACATAGTTGGCTCTTCCAGAGTGCTGATACAGAGTATGTAAATTAAATCTTTATTTCCGTGTACCTGGAATCAAACAATTCTGCTTCTTGGAGAGAGTTCCCCTTAATATCAGAGATTTGGGGGGAAGGGGGCAGGGGAGAAGGAAGAGGAGAGGGGCGGAAATACAGATACAGGTCTTCTTTGTCACCTGTGAACTTCTGCTCTGTGATTGTCAAGAGTAAAATGAGCCAGGCCCAGCATGCTGTCTAGCCAACTTTTCAAAGTGTTTGCCTTCAGAAAGTCAGTTGCTAAGGTTGCTGCATCTTCAGATGCTACATTTGCACTGTACCTTCATCACAGGTCAGTTTGATGCTGGTACACATTACTGGAGAACAGCATTTCATCTATGTTACAACACAACAGTGGAGTCTCTCTACATGCATAAATAAAATGTAGGGTTTTTTCCGTGTGATGTAAATGCTGCTAAATTTTTCAGTTTTAATATTTGGAGGCTTTAATGAAAAAGAGTCAAGATTTATTTTCTCATACCTTTCATCCTTTGAACATAATTCTTTTCACCTACCTTTGGGGAAGTCTGTGAGTTATAGAACTGTTCTTCCTCTGAGATAAAATATAAAATTATAAAAGCGAATTAGCAGCAGTTTGTAGAAAGTGTATAATTACTTGAGTGGTACTGAACACTTAATTTGAATGAATCTTCTCTCCCTAATTTTTTGGTTTTGTATTGTGAGGTATTATGGTCAAATGGCGTAAAGTTCACACATAAGCTTTCACGTAGGAAATATGTTATACTACACAGGAACTATATATTGTAGATCATTAGTAGTTTTATAAATACGTTAGGAGACTTTTGAATCATTTGAAGGAGAGATAGAAATAATAGATTTGCTAATTCCTTTTCTTCAAACATTCTAGCCAAGATCAGGTAAACTACAGTACACCCCTATGCAGTACTTGCTGTATTCCTACTAAACCACCTCTGTGCTACAGTTGAGCTACAAAAGTAATCTCTGCCTTATTGTCAGAAGAGAATTTTCAGTGGAACTTGGAGGAAAATAATTGGAGTAGTTGTTCATAGAAAGATTACTCAGTTTCTTTTCATAAGAGCTTTGACATTTGCTTTGTAATGCAAACACATGTTGGATTTTAGCGGATGTGTTTTGCAGTTGGGTGGTTTTTTTGTTTGCTTTCCATAAAAAGAGGAACTTCTAAAAGCCATTGTGAATTCTGCACAGAAGCATTAATTAGAATATATAATTCTACTACTGTGTATAATCAGAAAACAGAAATTTAAAGCTCAACAGAATAAAGCATAAACTTTCCAAGAAATGTGTTTTTGTTCCAGCTCATTAACACACTGTCTCTGTTGGACAGCATTTTTTAAACACCATAAAAATTAATAGTGTATTTAAGAACTGGTTTATTGTCATGTTTCTTCAAATCCTAATTTAGACCTAGTGGTTAATTGTGCTGTCTCTATCATCAGAGCTTAGTGAATAGATACACCCTTTGGCTTCAAAATTTTCGATTTCCACTTTAATTTTTTGTCTTAGGTGAAAATGCATTCTCTGGGTGAGGCAAGAAAGGAAGATTTCAGTAGAGGTTGTTAGCTAATATGCTAGCTCTTAGTCCTTCCAAATTTAACAGAGCAAAAAAATGTCAGCCTGATTTCACATGACTAGAGTACTGAGAAAATGACTAAACCACCTTTGTTAGAGTTGCTGTTTGCGATAGACTCTTTCAAAATAACTAGATGTAAAATTGCTCATTTTGTGTCTGTTCTAACTGGTTCAAACATTTTTTTCCCTGTTTAGAATAAAAAATAGCTAAGCGATTGAATTTCTTGTTAGTTTAGTTTGGGTTGTTTTCCTCATTTGGTAGTGTATCTGCTTTCTGCTTCCTATTTCAAAATTGACCATTTTGAAAATTTCTGTCTCATTCACTTTAGATCTTTGGCAATTACGAGTTCCTTTAGCTTTTTTGTCCTTGTACTTTTCTCTTTTAGCTTTAACTGAGTGAATAAATTCTCCCTCTTCCATTCCCAGCATAAGTTTTCTTTGATCTCAAATTTCTGAGCAAGTTGGGCAAAGTCACTGAGACTAGCCATTTCTTTATTTCCTGCATTTTTCCATTGATATCTCTTCCCTTAAATTATATGGATTAAGTCTAGATGATGATGACTTCCCTTCATAGTGTTTCAACCTGAAATGAATCTTTCATATCAGGTCAAAATAAATGGATGCTTCTCTAATTATTTAGTGGGTTTCCATCTTCTGTGTCATTCTATGCTCTTCTGTCTAGGTTTCAGCTGTTCCAGCTACTTAAATCTTCCATGAGTTGTGTGGTCCCATGAATACAGGTCTCGGGAAAGATCCTCCCTCCTCTGCCACTTCATCAAAGGCAGTGACTATCATCAAGTCACTTGAGTGACTCAGGTGACTTCTTGAGTTTGCACTTCTTGCTTTTCTTAACCTAAGCATATTTAGCGTATTTTCAATCTTGTCAACATAGTTCCCTAATACTTGTAAACTGTTACAGTTAATACCTAAAGTGCTCAAATGCAATGTGCATCTGTTTTCCGATACAGTCCACAAATGATTTCCTGTTCTATTGCTAGCTGACCTATACTAATTTTTCTTCTTAGATAACCTACTGCAATCTTCTCATTTTCCTTATCTGCTTCTGTTCTCCTTTTGTTCCCTCTCTGCCCCCTACCTTCCCACCCCCCTTTTCTTCCACAGGTACAAATTACTTAGTATTTTTTCTGGTCCACAAGAACTAATGAACTTTACCTATGACCTTCCTAACATTTGCTTTCTGTTCTGAGGTTCTGTCCTATGATTCTCTCTCAAGTGGACTACTTACCATTTAAATTTGGTTGAACCTCTTTCTAGCATTTAGCTTGGAGTTTGCAGTTTCTTTTTCACACCTTGTAAGAAATTGTGCACCCAAAAACTTGGCACTTTCTTCCAAACATATTAGCCAATGAAATAAAAGATGCAGTAACTTTTCCTACAGAGCTCACTTTTCTCATGTCCTTACAACAACAGGGTTACAACAAAGTTAATATAGTTCTTCTTGTATTCACATGGTAATATCACTTGGCAGTCTTCGTAACAGTCTTGATTTATGCAGCATAGTGAAATAGCTCAATCACACTTGGCTACAGTTTCATGTGATATTTAATGCAATCTGAAAGTGGATTGCTGCTGAAAAGTGGCATTCTCTTTTCACCTCTTGTGGTACATTTCAACTCTGCATAAGATCTAATAATTATATGACTTAGGATAAGTTGATCATCTTGCTGATTTAACAGAAAATTATTGTCCACAAATTTCCTATGAGATTTGTTGATCTTGCTGTTGACACAGATAGACTGTTTGGCATCAGCTAAGCAATGAATTTTCAGGAGGACCGTGCCTTTCAGAGGCAGCTTACAGTTAAATAAGGTTAAATATAATAATAACAATTTCATGTCTGTATTACTCTTTCCAGCAACACACTGTCAGGCTTAGATATAAAACCTTGAATTTACTGAAGTTAGAAGTAAACCCTATGCTGACATGTGTGGGTGTTTCATCTTCTTATATGTTGAAACTGAAGGTAGCTTCAGCACCTTTCTTTGAGAGCAAAGAATTGCTTATTTAGTAACTTGTGACTCTTTGTAACTTCTTTTCTTACCTTTTTTGGAAATCGTGTAAGTGCCATCTTCAACCATATACTGATTTGTGTATTCAGAAGCAAGAGACACTGCTGTCTAAGAAGCTTGCTTTAATATATTAATTCTGGAATTTAAATATTTCTGGAAAAGTTTGTGCAGAAAGAAGCTAATGGGTCATACCAATTTGATTTATGCAATAAGTACATTTTCTTTATGGCCTTTGTCTTGTCTCGCTGATTTTATTTTCTTGCTGCTTCTTCTTCACGTTTCACTGTCTCTTTCCAGCTTTTCTCCAGTTTCAGCATCAGTCATAACCTAACTGTAATTAGTATGCATGTGTTCCACAATGCATAACATAAAGAATGTAGAATTATATATCCACCCTACTCCAATGCAAATCCTATGATTTGTTGGCAAAAAAATGCCATATAGCAGGAAATCACAAGCAGCAGTATGTAGGTTCATATCCTGCTGAAGGACCCTGGTACTATGCACATAGTGTTCTCTTGCTGTAATAGAATGCCTTTAGGATTGCTTGTTTTTCAGAGTCCATGCTTATCACTCTATTTCTTTTTTTACTACTTCACATCTTTCTGGTTTACTCCTGTGAGATGATTGTGGGACAAGATGTCAGCTGGGCAGTGAGCAAATTAGCAAAGACTGTTCTGAAAGCAGGGCCAGTATTGTCAGTGAAATATAGAGCTCAGCAAGGGAGATACAGCTAAATATCATTTAATATTACTAACATGTCTGCTTCTTTCTGGCTCCTGTTAGAAACAAGCACTGAGGATCAGGGGATATTATGCAGTTGAAACGTGTTAATATGCTGGAAAATGTGCTGGGTTTTATGCTAGATCACAAATGGTGTTGTCAAATATTTATCTCTTAGTTACCTTAAAGGACGTAAAATAATGAGAGTGTTTGTTCTAGCAATGTTACCTCCTCTCCTGCTTCCTCTCTTTCTCTATTTTTTAGGTTGTTTTTATTGTCTGTTTATTTATCATGCCAGAGGCGATACCCGCTGCTAATTTGTTTTATATAATTACATTTTACATTTACTGGGATTCTTTCAATAGTGAGGCATATCATCACAACCTGAAAATAATCATTAAATGTTATGGTAAAAGGAAGCTCAACAGTTGGATATCTTTAAAAGTTATTGTAGAAAACACTGTGATTAAGACTTTTAATGGTTCTTTAGCATTGAATGTCTGACAGATGTAGAAGGTAAAAATAATTATAATGTTCTTCCACAGTTTTAACTGTTGATGTCTATAAAATTATGTGTATAGATGGTTTTAGTTTTAATGCTGAATTTACATCAGTTATTTTGTTAAGGTTACCTGTTATCCACTCTTCTGCCAGTACAGCATATTAGCTGACATGAGCGTTATGTTTGTTTAGAAAGAGCAAAGTTGCTGTCTTTATTACATCTAATTAATTTGTTTTGTACCGTATTCCAGGCAGATGCACAAGTACAATAATGATCTTGATTTTTGATTGTGTACAACAGCTCTAGACATAGGCTCAAGACAGACGGCTGTGATTAAAACACATCAATCAGCTGTAAACTGAGTTATATTCAGTGATACTGATGACTAAAGAGAACATGCTGCTGCTGGATTAGCCTACTTGCATTTACAGTAACCACTATAAGAAAATTCTGTTTTAGTAGCAGTAGGGTATTTCTTTGTTTTTCCCACTCCCTAACCCTCCCCATTTCCCTTAGTTGGAACTCTCATTTTTTATGTAATCTTAGCTGGCACTATTTCTGACACTATCTTCTGCTTCCATCGGCTTATTTTCTAGATGGGAAGTGATGGAGTTCTGCGCCTCAGTAGTTCCGCTCTAAATAATGAATTCTTCGCGTATGCAGCACAAGGGTGGAAACAGCGATTGGCAGAAGGTAACTGTCTACTTGTTCTCAGATTTACCAAAGGTTAATTGTTTTTATGAATGACATCCCTGTTTCTACATTTGAGAAATACTCCTTGAATAGAAATTACTACACCAATAATTCAGCAAAATTGCTGATTCCATTTTTAACTTAGTGTATGCTTTTACAGCTTGCTGTGGCAGCTTATTCTGACAGTTTAAAAAGAAACAAAGCTTTTTCATCACCGCCAGCCTTGGAAACATAAATGCATGCAACTAAATCCCACCAATATACTTCTAAAATACTGATCTCATATAGTAATGTCCTGGGTTCAGCTGCAACAGTTTTATTTCTCCTTCTTAGTAGCTGATTCAGTGCTGTGTTTTGGCTTTAGTCTGAGAACAATGCTGACAACACACCAGTGCTTTTAGTTTTTGCTAAGTAATGCTTACTTCAATCAAGGGCTTTTCAGTTTCAGCTTAAACCATGACAAGTAAATTAAATATTTCTATGTCACTCTCACTTTTGGTTTTCATTATTTTTATTTGTTGGATGACTATAGCAGAAATCACTGTGTGTCATCTTTCTATCTGTAATTTGTAATTGCCCATATTAAGCTAATCCTTGACAGCTTTTATTCAATATGTTAGTATTTGTTTTTTAGGCGAATTTACACCAGAAATGCAGCTACGTATCAGGCAAGAGATTGAAAAGGAAAAGAAAACAGAACCTTGGAAAGAAAAATTCTTTGAAAGGTTTTATGGTGAAAAGTAAGTATTGTAGCAAATAAAAGCACTTTTTTTATTATTTTCTTTTAGGAGGAAATGAAAATATAATTCTCTGCTTCACATAGCACAGTCATATGCTGTAAAACTTAATAAAGCAGTTATCAAAGGCAGTCATTGCCCAGTATATGAAGTTGTGGATAGAATTATAGCTGCGTGTCTGCACTTGCATTGCAATTGCATTTTTAAAGGTTCATAACTCATCCATAAAAATTCATTCCAAGGAGAGCTTAAGACACAAGGCCTAAGCATGTGAGTATTTTTAATTAGCTTTTAAAAGAGAGCATTAGATCAATTGTCCCCTCCTGCAAAATATAAATACAAATTGTCCCCTCCTGCAAAACATAAATACAGAGACTACAGCCTAGAAGACCAGTGGAGATAGTTCTGTGGTGTGTTTTTATTTATTTTATTTTTTTTCTAAGCTACTTGTAAATTTTCTAAAATCAAATAGATTTTTTTTTATTGTTTTATTTTTTGACTGACTCCCTTTGCTGGAGTGGAATATGTGACATAGGATAAACATCAACTAGAGACAAATGAAAGTGACAATGACCAGTCTAATTTTAGAAGTGCAATGCAAAGAATAGATAAATACCCTTAACTGACTAAAATTAATGGGGTAGTATCACTGCAGGTGCATAACTGGGGTAAGTCAGCACAATTTCATTGACGATGATACAAAGTTAGCATTCTGCAGCACCTGAAGATTCAGTTCTTATATTCACGGTTTTCTTAAAATCAGAATTTAAGGAGATTCACATCTTGGTTTAAATTCAAGAACCTTCCTTATAAAATTGCTTTAAAAGGTTAATCCATCAATACCTAGAATTACATCTCTCTTTTTTTAATATTAAGTATTTAAAGTATTAATTATTACAAATTATAAGCTAATTATTTAAAAGTTAGATTTTTTTTTAAATTTTCTGTTATGTTTTAATGGAATTTATGCATAATACTTAGGAGACAAAACTGTGCCATGGGAACCATCATCACAAGATGTCTTAGTTTTGTTCATAAATATTTTTTACTTAGGAAATCCAGGTCACAGGGAACTCTTCATATAAGTGATTAACTTAAAAATTAAGACATTAGCTCAAGTGTTTCTGTAGTAACAATGCTACTTCTCACAGTTTACTGCCTTGGACCACTGGGAAATGTATTGAAAATAAGTCAGCAAATGGACAGACTTTTTTATAGTCAAGTGCTTAATTTCTTATTTAACAGCTTTGAGACCTCAATGTATGTAGTCTAGGTGTTGATCCCTTTAGCATCAAAAAATATTAATTAGGTTTTTAAATAAGGAATATAGCGGCTTTTCACTATGCATGTCAAGAGAAGAATAAGTTTAGTACCAGCAAAGCATGAGTACTTCACTCTAACTGAAGCCTCTTCGTCAGTCACAGATTGCTGTCACATGTACAGAGAATGATACTCATCATTTTACGAAGCCAGCAGTCCTGCCGTGCTAGCTGAGTGCTGGGCGCTATAATGGTTGGCAGATAATTATTTAGTCTGCAGTGATACATGTCATTTGAGTTGATAGGTTCCTGACATCAACATTGTTATGCAAAATGTCATATTACACGTAATTTCCATTTTGACTACAGTATTGAATCTGGGCTGCCCTGCCCTTTCCCCAGCTTGTGTTGTTTCCCTTGCATTCTTCTTCCTGGCTGTTATGTGGTCAGATCCTTCTATTTTGCTGCTTGGGCAGATTTAAGTATTTTTTCTCATGTACTGACTGAAAGTTAGCTTTTGCTATAGTTTCCACCTTGTTTGAGTTCTCTCACCTCTTTTCACTTTGGTTTTTCAGTTCACTTAAATTTTGTCTCTTTTCCGCTATGTAGATTGACTGAAGCTGCAGATTTTGAAAGCTTCCCGAGCTATTTCTCACATGCCATGCCTGCAAAATGGCTTTCTCCTTCAGTCAGAATTGCTTACTTTACAGTCAGTGTGGAATTTTTGCTCTGACTTTAGCTAATTTGATCTTTTAATACTCCATATGTAAATTCAAGTTTCACCTTATATTTAGAGATGGACCATTAATAGATGCAGAATCTTCGTAAACATTTTTACACACTCCTCAGTTCATGGCATTCAAAGACTTTAGAGTGCTTCTTCCATGCTGGCTCTGTACATTACGTTTCTTGTATTTGCTCTTATCTGTACCCAGGCTGTTTATGATGGGACTGTCAGCTGTAGTTTACTTCCATCCATTTATGTTCTCTTTCCATTTCCTTAGGGTTGTTTATTTGTCCTCTTTCTGACTTTCTTTAAATAACAAAAACTTCATTCTGCTGTCATTTATCTAGGATCAGCTAATGCAAATTGCCAGAAATCCACATTCTTCTGGCTTGTTGCCTCAGGATAGCAACTGTTATAGTCTGTTGTCTCAATAAAATTTCTTTTCCCAGTCTTGAGAGAGTTAAATGTCAGAATAGTACTGTCAGCTCACAAAATCAAAGTTTTAATTTTGGATAGACCTCCTCTAAATTTTATTGCTGATTTAATCCATCCTTTTTTTTTCTTTTTTTTAATTATTTTTTTTTTCTGGTATTACTTTTCATAGCACTAGAATATCATCATCCATATGTCATTGAGTAGCTATTTGGGGTTTTTTGGTTTGATGACTGACTGCCCTTTCTTTACCAGCTGAATCTTGTCCTTAGCACTTTCACTGGTGGCTCTCTACTGCTGTCCTGTTTTTGTGCTATTTTGTGAACTTCGGGTGTCTTTTTGTCTAAGGAAGAAAGATCAGCTGTTCATCTTGCAATCTGAGATTGCCTTAAGCATGCTGATCTCGAATCTTCTTTGAAAGCCTTTCTCTTCACTGCAGTGTCTTCTTCAAGATGGTAGTATTTCCAATATTGTAAAAAACGATTGAGATTCAGTATATGTTTTTCTGGCCTTAATCCTACATAATCATATTTTTTTTAATTCTTCTTTCTCTTCAGGGTGCTACTGGAATGCACATATTTGTGCAGTGTCCATGTGACAGTTGCATTCGGCTTTACCCATTATCCCATCCTTTATTTCTTTGCTGATTCTCATTCCGAAAGATAACTATCAGGCAATATCTTTTTGTGATGTAAGCCACCTAGAGAAAATAAACCACTGATTCAGTTTTCAGTAATGCACTGGATTTCTTTTCTTCTCCCTCCTCATTTTCTTGAGATAACTTTTGCTTGTTTGCACAAGGAATTGTAGAGGAAGTAAGTTACTCACTTACACCTAGGTAAATTAAATTTTACTCACCTAAACCTATAACCTAAACTTCCACTATATAAGGAACCTATAGCCTATATAGAAGAAAGACACAGCTTCTGAAATACAGTCAATGTAGGAGATGTAAATTTGCTTTCCTGAATTGCTCTCTAGAGGATCTTTCCTCAGCATATTGATGTCACAGGGTAGGGAGATTTAATGCATGTTAGGTGAGTAGTAGTAGGTAATACTAACAGTTACCCTAAAAGTGCTTTTTGGGGTACAAATTCCAGGCTGGGTATTTCACTTATAGCTATGTCTGTAATGCATCTGTTCAGTATTTTTTAAATGCACAACCACAGGTTTGTATTTGTTATAAGTTTATTCTGTATTTCCATAAACATGGGCTTTGTGATCTCTGTATCCTCTGGTTGTACCTTGACAAGCTATCTTGCTTCTACTATATCTGTATATCTTTTATGCTCATTTATTTCTGTATTATTCTTTCTTTTCTGATTAAAATAAGAACAGAGATCAAACTTCTGTTAATTAGATTTGAAGATCCTTAAGACCATGAAAATTCTTTTAAGGTCTCCAACCAAGCTTTGTGTGAAAGTGTTATGGAACTGCTGATGCACAAAGTTTGGAAAATCTTACTAAAGTTGCTGAACACCTCTACTCCCACAGTCCATAGAAAAAAATGAGGGTGTCAGAGTGCATACTTTTTTTTAATAGCCATTTTTTTTCAGCCCTCGAAATTTGGTTTGTTTTGGTTTGTTGGTTTTTTTTTTAATTCTACTGAAGTAATAAAACTTTTTTTTTTAAAGCATTATCTTCAGGACCGAAGGTAAAAAAGATCTTTAGAAGAGAAGTATGCATAGAAACAGTTCCTTTACTCTTCATCTCTGAGAATGAATTCATAGATTATAAATATGTCTTTTTAGCTTCTTAAGAATGTTAAACTTCTAAATTATAATGAAATCAGATTAATAGTATCTACATCAATATGTTTATTTAGAAATAGTTTTTATCTTAATAAAGCATTTTGCTTGCTGACAGAAAGGAGCAAAATGACACAAGCTGTTATCCAAGATGTTTATAATTGACTCTTGACTTGTAAAATAAAGCTGAAGTGGAGTTATTTTGATTTTCATAAAAAAAATTAAATTACTGTCAAATTACAAAACCAAAATGCATGCTTTCCATTATTAATTTCAGATGCAGCATTCAAGCCATAGTGCTGGCTGAGTTGACCCTTAATTCAGATGTAAGAGGAAAAAAATGGATTTCCTTTAGAACTGTTACTGATGAAGATAGAGTTGTGCATTTCCCCTGCAATGCATGCTGTAGTAGTACTACAGTGTTGTGCTGGTATTTGGAAAAATAAAATTAAACATAGTATGAGTGAGTAGTGGTGAACCTGTCTACCTTATTTTTTTGTTTCATTGAAGTGCCAAATACTTAAATAATGAATAACAGATTACTTATTTTTAAAGCACTTAAGTTTTTTTTGAAAACGGGTAAGAAAATCTGTGTAGTTAGGTTTCCAAAATATATAAAATCATGTAGAAATCAGTCAGACACCACTTAATTACTTTAAAATAAAATATGTTGGCAAGAAAGATGATCCTGTTCCTTTATCATGTCTGTGTTGACCTTTTTATTTGTGTGTTTTAGACTGGGGTTGTCACGAGGGGAATCAATGAAACTCACTGCGGTGCAAAACAATGATGAAGATGAAAGCAATTCTCTGTGTGGATCTTCTGTCACACCTGGTCCTTCTAAGCAAGGAACCTCTGAGGACCAAGAAGAGAAAGGTGCTAAAATTCCACCCTTACCAGAGAGAGATTATTGTCCATCTCTTCCTGGTATGGAACAGGTTCCTGCCAAGGATCTAATGGCAGACTCAGAGGATATACTGATACCTGAAGAATCAGTCATTCAGGAGGAGATTGCTGAAGAGGTTGAGACAAGTATTTGTGAATGCCAAGAGGAGAACCACAAAACAGAACATGAGTTTTCTGAAGAGTCAGTTAGTCCAGCTGGCACAAGTGAAGAAACAGAAGCAGTACAGCTTACAGACAGCACTGAGTCCTGTGTCACAATGAATGAGGTAACTGATACTGTATCTCACATTGAAATTAAAGTGGAGTTGAAGTCAGAATGCCCTCAGGAAGAGATGTCTGTTGTGATAGATCAGCTGGAGGATTGCGTATCACCAGCACGATCAGCTTCATCCACAAACTCTGTCAGTGATACAGCAGAGAAGGACTCTGAGTCTGCAAAAGAGCTAATTGCACCAGAAATGCAAAATACTGCTGTGGAAGGGTCCTTGTTCACTGGTGGAGGCATTGCAGTAGATATGGAGCTTCAAAGTGACCCTGAGGAGCAGTCATCTGAGAATGCCTGTATTTCTGAAACTTCCTTTTCCTCTGGAAGTCCAGAAGGACCCTGTGTTTGTATTGCTTCTCCTGGAGGAGACACTCAGTCGACTTCAGAGGAACCCTGTACTCCAGCATCTCTTGAAACAGCTTGCTCATCCGAAGTGTCCAGTACTGAAAACATTGAAGGTGATATTCAGCAAAAGGCCAGTGATGAAAACTTGCCCATACCTCTAATGTCAGAAATCTCTCCAATGTCCACCTCACCTGTAACCTCAGAAGCATCTCTGATGTCAAATCTACCTTTAACATCTGAGGCATCACCAGCTTCTAATTTACCATTAACATCAGAAACATCTCCTATGTCCGATTTGCCTTTAACATCAGAGACATCTTCAGTATCTTCTGTTCTTCTAACTTCGGAAACATCCATGGCAAACAGTTTGCCTCTTCCATCAGAGACATCTCCAGTTTCCAATTCCCCGAGCAATGAAAGACTTATTCTGCAACAAAGGAAATCACCATGTTTGTCAGAAAACTCCCTTCCCACTGTGAAAGAAGAAAGCTCTGCCATTCCTAAGGTGCTTCAAGAAGAAAATCTTGTTCTTCAGCCAAAGCAACTTCAGAGTGTCCCTGAAAATATGAAAGTTGGTCCACTAACAATTATACCTGATACTTCAGTATTGGAAGAGCCCCAAAACAAAACTCTCAGTGATCAGCCATGTAAGTCACATTCTGAAATAGATAAATCCTACATTGCACCCATCCCAGAACACTCTCCTCCAGAGGTGATGAAAAATAAAAATCACAGTGTTCAACAAAGAGGTGACAAGAAGGGTACACTCTTGCCATCAGAAGTAGCTGTCGAAGTACCAGTTGGCAAAAATATTGAATTGCTTCCATCAAAGCCACATGATAAACTATATACCTCATCTCTAGAGAAAGCTACGTTCTCTGAAGCATGCAGAAGTAAATCTCACAAGCTAACAGGCAGCACCCAAAGCCGTCTGGAGAATTCACATTCTTCCAAGTCATTAGAACCCACAAAATCACCTGAAGTGAGGAATGAAAGTAGAGACCCAGAAATCCCAAAGAGGAAAACAGCAGAACAGCACAGTTTTGGAATCTGCAAAGAGAAGAGAGCTAGAATAGATGATGATCAGCCTAACCGAAGTGCTTCATCAACGAGTCCATCTGAGAAAGAGCAGCCACCCAGGGAAGAACCCCGAGTTCCACCCCTTAAGGTAAAGTAATGAATAAACAGGCTGGCTTAGAAACTAAAAGTTTATTATCTTGCTCCTACTGACAGCATGCAGACACAGTGCACGGTATATTTTCTGTGGAGGTATGAGGGGTGTTAGTTTTGATCGTTTCACTTTACTATTACATTCCTACCATGCCAAATTACTTTTGATATAAATATACCTATAGTTGTTCCATCACGGTCTTTACTGCAGAACTGCTTTTGTGTGAGGGGAAGTTTTCCAGGACCTATGGTTCAACCTAATTCAAGAGCTTCCCCATCTTTTACACAGTGCTACTTGGTTTTTTTATTGCCCAACTATATCATCCACTTGTTCTCCTGCATATGACTTCTCCAGCAAGCATGAATAACAAATGTTACCATAACCAATACCAAGAAAAACACCAGTGCCTTCATCCACCAAGAGAACCTATAGTCAGAATAGTTGGAGATCCCTTTGCAAGCCCAGGGTTTGGGGTAGACTGAAGTAGAAGATTTCACTGTAGACCTGGCTATCAGGGGGAAGTGTCTAATTGATATATGTATGCATATCTTTGTTACTGGCGAAGCAAAAGGTAAAAAAGACACACCAACTAAGCAAACATTTTTATGTGTATCATTCTGCTGTGTAAGAAAGTGGATTCCAGTTGAAAGCTTTTTTATTTTTTCCTAACAGAGAAAACTATAGATTTAGTTATATATAGGCTCAGCATTTTGGCCCTTTTAATTTTGTACATGATGACATCAGCTAAGGTTTAGATCCAATTTGCTGAACTTAGGCTATTGACTTTGCAATATTACTTCCTGATTATTCAGAAATGCCCTTTTCTGCATTTATATTTAACTGCTGTAGTCCCTGAACATTGTTAATATGGCTGGGAGGGCAAACAGGCTAACTGTTTTAATCACTAGTGCAGGAGCATATCTCAACTAATTTATTTTTATGAGCGGTGATGCAATTGCAAGTTAGTCCATTCTGAGTTTAGTGATATTCTTTCATATTTGGAAGGTCTCTGACTAGCCTAATAAATTCTAATCACTCTCTAAGCACAAAGGAAACTAGATCGCTAGGGAATAAAAAAGGTCATGACTATAATAATAAAAATAATCAAGCACTTAAAGCTTTAGCAGTTCTGTTCATGCAAAGCAGAAACTGAAAAAAGATGTTACTGAAACAGAAAGCAAAATGTTTTGAAGTGATTATGAGTTTGTGTTACTCGATGTTCATATAAATGTTAAAGACTCACAATATTAGACATGACTGTTTATTTATAAACCAAAAAATTTAACTGCTAGAAAAAGTGAAGTCATCCAGCCCTTCAGACCAGCATAGAGTTATATGGTTATATATGGTTATATAAATGGTTATATATTACAATGCCATTTTAATATTGATTTCCACTGATCTCTCATGGAAAATCAGATGGTGTTAGTCTTGCACAGTCTTAAGAGCTGAATCTCCCTGAAGCCTCCAGCCAGTGAATGAGAATACTGAAAGATTGGCAAGCATTTTGAAAAATAATTTTGTACAATCAATTCTAGTATGGCTTTTTGTGTAACAAACACTTGGCTTTTGGGTTATCTCACCAAAAAAAAAACTATCCTTGGTAATAAAAAGAGGAAGAGGAACCCCAGGTCTCATAAGTCATTCTGCTATACAACTGTCACTTCCCATCATATCTTATAACTACTTTTTCTACAGATATTACCTAGGTCTTTTCTTAGTTCTTTTCAGAAGAGAAGTCACAGCGTTGACCACCAACTCCTCTTACTGTGGCCAGCCAGTAAACATAGGTTCCTTTTAAGAAATACTTTTTTTTTTTTTTTTTGCCAACCTTTGGATGTTCTGAGAGAGTGTTTAAGTTATAAAGTGGTCCCAGGACTTTAACCTCTAATCCTGAAAACAGATACGACTAACTGTAAGCATACTAAAATTGCCGGTGATTTTACAGGTTATTATTTTGCTTAAAGTTTTAGGTATTTAAAACTTTAATATTTGCATTTTTAATAACTGTAGGTTTGAGGATTTCATTTTTGATATGCAGTAGTATAGGAGGTATCCCAGGGATGGACTAAAGTAAGTCTCTTAAAATTGCGAATGAGAAAGGGAAAAGTGTATCCTTTGGTGATTCACTTCTTTTATACCACTATTCTAAAGTGCTCTGTGGTGCAACATGAGAAACAGGCTCAGTGGAGACACTACTTCATCCTATCTAAAGGCAAGATTTGTTGTCTGGTATGTGAGAGAAAGGCAGGCAGTTCCTAATGTCTTAATCTTTGGAGACCAAGGAGGGAAAGCACTACATGGTCATTATTTTTTCCACGCATTTGCTTTTTTCCAGTGTCACTGCACTAGGCTTGTTGATCTTCTCAGTTAGATACACCGCGTATAAAACAGGTCTGACAAATTGTATCAGATAAGCGTCATCTTGTCATCCACTTCAATCTGTATTCCTGTGAGTCGGATCAATGTAAGTAGGCTAATACAGACGTCAGTTACTCATGGCAGTGGATGATAAAATACTGAAGTGTAAATATGATCAAATGTTAGCATTTTTCTGGTCAGCTGCACTGAACAGTAATACCCTTCATTGCATTTCTCTGATCCCTTAAGAAACAGCAGTTTTAGCAAGTCCATGTTCTCATTAAAATTATTGGGGTTTTTTCTTCCTTTAGATTCAGCTTTCAAAAATTGGACCACCTTTTATCATCAAGAGCCAACCTGTTTCTAAACCAGAACCTCGAGTTTCCCCAAGTACATCGGTCAGCAGCGGGAGAAACACTGGTGCTAGAACTCTTGCAGATATTAAAGCAAGAGCTCAGCAAGCAAGAGCCCAAAGAGAAGCTGCAGCTGCAGCAGCCGTGGCAGCAGCTGCGAGCATAGTCTCTGGAGCAATGGGGACCCCGTGCGAAGGTGGGAAGACAAGAACTCTGGCGCACATCAAGGAGCAAACAAAGGCCAAGCTATTTGCAAAGCATCAAGCCAGAGCTCATTTACTCCAGACCAATAAAGAATCAAAGTCGCAGTTCAGCTCAAAGGAAAGTACCTCATCTCTGGAGATACCAACATCTACTGACACAAAAATTGAGGGTTCTACTGGTGTCATTATAGTTAATCCTAACTGCAGGTCCCCTAGCAACAAGTCTGCTCATCACCGTGAGACAACCACTTTATTGCAGCAGTCACTTAGCACAGCTACATTACCAGAAACTGCTACTGAGATACCTGTGCACAGTTCTGATGAAAATATACCTATGCCACAATTGTGTGAGAAAATTATTTCATCTACCTCTACTGAAAGTAACAGTGTGCCAGTGCTTTATAATAAAAGTTCAGTCTCTGTGTGTGTTTGCAGCACTGCTATGTCTGGAGCAATTAAAGAACTTTCTTTTGCAAGTTCTGTTGATAAATCCTCTGTTTTAATGTCTGTTGACAGCGCAAACACAGCAGTTTCAGCTTGTAATATAAATATGCTGAAAACCATCCAAGGGGCTGATACTCCATGCATTACCATTGGACCAAAATGTATTGATAACAGTAATGTACCAGTCCCCATAGACAATACGGTCTTATCAAACGCCATTGATGACAAACGGTTGCCGATACCGAGTAGCAATGTGAATAACACAGTCTCCACTCATTATGCCACTGTGCCAGCTTCATCTATTGCAAATAACTTGCCAAATCATCTCCCTGGTAGTTCTGTACTGATTGCCCCAGTGGGGACTACCAACAGATTTTCTTCTGATAAGATAGCCATAACTGGGTGTAATGAGCAAAGCACTGTCTCCATTCACGCTACCGTTAGGTCAGCTTTAAGTTGCAGTGAGGCCCTTGCAGTAGCCGATCCTGTTGCAAGGCCACCCATGTCAATGTTTACTGGTAACATGGTGACAATAAACTCTTATGATAATGCTATTAAATTAAATGCTGATCTCTTAGATAAAAGCTCTGGAGCACGAAACCGAATGGATCTCTCTGGTAAATCTCAGCCTGTGACCTTTACACAAACTGCCATGAACAGATCTATACCTTGCAAGGTCATTGTCGACCACACTACAACTCTGAATTCCAGTCTGTCACTTTCTTCTTCTGTTGAAAATGCAGAGAACAGCATTGACGTGCAGAGCAGACCTATAAGGACAGAAGCTGCCTTACAAAGTATAGCCTGTCCTCAGGTGTCTGTCATAAGCAGGCCTGAAGTGGTGTCTAATGAAAGCCTTGAGCACAGCTCCAGCTTTGTAGCCATTACAACAAAGCAAGACAGCAAAAACTTACAGGCAGGTTGTTCAAGTCTTCGAGAAGTGCCTCTTTCTCCTCAAGATAAATTAATTGAGGTGGTTACTCCCAGCCAAGGTTTTCCTGAGCAATTAAGAGGTCCTTCAGCATTGAAAAATGAAGCAGATGCTGCCTGTGCCAATCAGTATAACACTAACAATAGAATTTGTTGGCATGATGAAGAAGCAATGAATACAGACCAGCCAGTGGTCAGCCACCCCAACCCCAGTAAGCATAAGGAATACTCAGAGCAAAACTGCTTAAAAAATGTCAAAACTGAACCTTCCAGTTACACGCAATTGTCAGAACTGCAATCCAGGAGTCTTTTGACGAGCATTGCTGTTCCTGTTAAATCGGAAACTAATGAGTCTGACAAGTGCTTCAGGATGGACACTGAGGATTTTACAGGATCTGAAATGTCTGCCCAGACTGCAGAAATATCCACGAGTGCACAGCCGCCTCAGACCTCCAAGACATCCATTGCGGACTCCATGGAAGACTCCCTGCCCCTGACAACAGAAACCCTAAAGAGAGTTACCAGTGCTGGGAGCACAAGCTGTCGCTTATCGTCAGTGGAGGCCAACAATCCTTTAGTGACACAGTTACTGCAAGGCAATCTGCCTTTAGAGAAAGTGCTGCCGCAGCCCAGATCAGGAGCCAAACTAGAAATTAACAGGCTTCCCTTGCCGTTGCAAACTACCTCAGTATGTAAAACAGCAGTGTCCGAGAGAAATAGTGTTGAACATCCTTCCAACTCTCCTAATCCAGATGGTAAAGGCTTTGCAGCAGGCAGCATAGCCCCACTACAAATCAGAAAGCGTGAAAACCATCCGAAAAAGAGGATGGCCAGGACTGTAGGGGAACATGCTCAAATTAAATGTGAGCCTGGGAAGGTGTCAATGGACACAGATGTTAAAGTGGCTCCTTGTGTGATTAGTTCCAGCATGAATCAGCTAGGGCATGGTCAGCCGTTTAAGCAGGAGTGGCTGAACAAACATGCCATTCAGAGCCGAATTGCTCACAGCCCAGAGATCAAGCAGCAGAAGAGGCCTTTGCCTTCATGCAGTTTCCAGCAGAGCCTGTTTCACATTGATAAAAACGGCAGCTTTCACGCAGAAGCTAGTACCTCACATAGACAGCATTTTTACCAAATGTCCATGGCTGCGAGAGGCCCCGTTCCCACGGCAGCTTTGTTGCAAACTACTTCAAAAGGCCCACCTGGCTGCAACGCATTTGCTTTTAGCAGGCACCTGGAACAGAAGGGCTTGGGAGACGTGAATATTTCTACAGCAGCGCACCAGCTGAGGCTAGGAAGTGTGTTTTCCCCTAATATTCAGATCAAGGAAGGTGATGACATTGCCAGTGCCTCTCAAACTCTGCAGAGTAAAACATTAGTGCACCCCCCTCCTCCCCCTCCACCCCTGCCACCTCCTCCCCCTCCTCACCCAAACGCAGAAGTCCCCTCTGATCAAAAACAACCGACAGTTACTATGGAAACCACTAAAAGACTTAGTTGGCCTCAGCCAGCAAGCATCTGTAGCAATATAAAATCTGAACCTATTTCTTTTGAGGAAGGTTTAAGCAGCAGCTGCGAAATGGGCATGAAACAAGCTTCCTATGATCAGAATGAAGTGAAAGAACAGTTGAAAGCGTTTGCATTAAAGAATGCAGATTTCTCTTCCTATTTACTTTCTGAGCCACAGAAGCCTTTTACCCAAGTTGCTGCTCAGAAAATACAGATGCAGCACCCACAGCAGCAGCAGCAGCAGCAGCAGCTCTGTGGAAATTACCCAACAATCCACTTCGGTAGCGCAAGCTTCAAAAGGACAGCATCTGCAATTGAGAAATCGATTGGGATTTTAGGAAGTAGCGCCAACGCTGCCACAGGCCTGTCTAACCAGAACGCACAGATCCCGGTTCAGAAATTTGCTGACAGTAGCAATGCCGATGAACTGGAACTGAAATGCTCTTGCAGGCTGAAAGCCATGATCGTGTGCAAAGGCTGCGGAGCCTTCTGTCACGATGACTGCATAGGGCCTTCCAAACTGTGCGTAGCTTGTCTGGTTGTACGGTAGGAACTGAATCAAAGATGCAGTATCCCTTATCAGTGTGGGAAAGCAGGACAAAGGAATGCAGAAATTGGAACAGTTGAGGCCACTAATGGTTTGCAATTAGTCAATTGATTTATTTTTATTATTTTTAATTTCTTCAACATGGTGCTTTCAGAATTTAGTTTTTCCCGCCTGAGTGCCATTTTTGGGGAAGAAGAGGAAACCTGTAGTGGTTGTTTAAGAAAAAAAGATATCCTTGTTACTGAAGCGTCAATGAGCTATTTTGCTGTGCTAAAGAAAAAAAAAAAAAGGCATTAACGCATGTCATTCGTAGCTTCTATTTATTTGCACAAAGTGCAGCACATTTTTTCTCCACTTTTTTGATAGTTGATACAAGCTGCAGCTTAAAAATCAGTGGAAGACTAACTGTAAGAAGTGGAGTAACTATGCAGAATGAGTAACACACTGAATAATGACTGTTCTGAGGGGGGATAGTGGCAAGGTATGGGGTATCGGCCATTGTAGCTTCTAAGTTCTGTTTGCAGGTTTTCTGCTGATAGGGTTGCTTTCTTCTACTGACTTTCACTATCTAGGGCTAAAATATAGCCACTTCACCTGGAGAAAAAAAAAAGCAGTTTACATTGTTAGAGGAGTTTCCTTACGTGCCTGCCAGGGGCTACGGAACTCACACCTTACTCATCAGCTCTTCTTGTTGATTCCTTGGGAAGGATTTGTGTATGTGATGGGTTAGTGGGACCAACGCTAGAATCACACTGGCTTCAGTAGAGTTTGGAGAAAGTAACTTCTCTACTGGGGATTACAAAGCTGTCTTCTGTTCCTGTTTCCCACTCAAATATTCTTTATTTGTATTTGTCTCTTCATCTGTCCACTTGGTTTGTCAGTCCCAAATATATGTATTATATATAGGGTCAAATTTATGTAATACATTCTGGATGTTCTAGCCTTTCTGTGGCCTAAAAATGATGCATTCTTATGGTGAATGAATAAGAAAAGAGTCTAATTGCATATTGGTTGAGTATTAGTTTGTCAGTTGTTTTCCCTCTTTTGTGAGTCTATTTAAATAACATATCAAAGTTTTACTATTTAAAGTAATTCTTAGAATTACTTACAGCACTGACTTGTTTTGTTTTGTTTTCTCAAAGGAATTCAGACCCCTTAACCTACCTTTTAGATATTTGGAAGCAAAAGGCATTTTTAAAAGGGATACTGCATCTTTAAAGTAACCTTCAGTATTTATTCTGTACTGTATTTACATTCAGGACTATAGCTGCATTCCAGATGTGCTAGCCACCATAACAGCAGAGAAGAAAAACAATGATTTGGGGCCCTATTCGCCTAAAAGGAAAATATTATAAAGGGATAAAGCACATGCGGTTGCTGGGGAGATGAAAATACCTTGAGTTTTTTTACTCCCACTTCAAGAACACAAAACATGGAGTGCAAGTCATCCATCTGTCAATATGTGGTTGGGTCTGCCCAAATGTCAGCATCAGAAAAAAATGTTTTTTTTTCCCATTGCTGTAGAACCTCACTAATCCCGAGACCTTACAGTCTGTTCAAGAAAACTGATTTTCCTTCCACAGTTTCCAGAGAGCATTGTAGTAAGAATATGTGAGATGTAATACTGCTTGGATTTCGTGATGCATTTAAGTGTTGCATTCAGAGGTATTAATGTGAATGATAGAACTACATTTAGTAAATGAAAAAGTATGCTACATTTTACACTACACTTTTTTTTTATATGACCTTTGGTTGCATACTTATTCATAAGCTGTAACTGGTCTCCCTGCCATGGGTGCATATCAGTGAGGTTCTACTGAATGGAGGAACCACATTTATTTTCTTGTGGGACCATTTTCACAAACATGATAAATGCCATTTATTGTCTTAAAAGTGAGTTGGAATATCTACAACATACATTCCTGTAATAGGAAGCTCTATGGTGCACCTTGATGTTCTCTTTTATTGTAACTAGCAACATATCAAGATTATTTTTGACACTGTGTGGTACAAAGGCCATTTATAATTACACTAACAAATTTGTTGCTGATACAATAATTTTTTTTTTTTCTATACAGAAGTGCTCCTTAATATGACATGTGAGTTAAGAAATGGTTTCTCAGCACTTTCAGGTCTTCTGGTAGGAAAATAAGCCAACCAAGCAAAAAGCTAGAAGTAACCACATGGAAATCAGCATCCAGTGTTACGCCAGTTTCTTTCAAAACAGTGACTGGAAAATACTCATCATTAAGCATCAGTGTAGTCAGTTAATGTATATCAAATTCATATTTGAGGAGCCTTTGTATCGGTATTGTATTGCGTTGTATTCATACTTGGTAGAGGTAGGATACTTCTATTTAAAATAAAGAGAGCAACCAGTCTTAGACTTCTAATAACCTGTGTTTATATAAGCCTGCTGGGAATCCTTATTTCTAGCTCAGGTTTTCCTGTCCACAGCACATAAGTCAATATTCGTTTGTACTTGCATCTTGAAATACTTCTTGTATTGACTGACATAATACAGACGTAAATTCCAGCCACAAAATAGTTTTACTTTGTTTGAAGGATAAGAGTGTACTAATGTGGTAGGTAACTCGTTCATGTCATGTTGTTATTTTTGTATCAGGATTGCAACCTGCATGTGTGAGGTCGTGATAAAATGTTATTTAAAATGGCATTAGACTGGATGGTGCTATGTTATGTATTACACAACTGACCAAACTCTTCCGTAGTGTAGTTCCACTCCTTTCTTTCTTGAGTCACTGGAGTTGCACCAGGAATAAATTTGACCAATTAGTTAGCAACAGTCATGAAATGTTGTTGCAGGTTAGTTTTAGGATATTAAAATACTCAAATGCAGCTGCGGTGATATAGGAGCCTGACTGAATCCTAGTGTGACTGAAAACCTTACTTGGATTCTGGTATCACACAAATGCTTCAGGGAGAGTGACCCTTGGTCTTCAGTAAGAACATAATCACATTTAGAAGTTAATTTCAAATTACTTCTTTTTTCTGTTTGTTTAATTGTCCAGGTTCCAGGCCCAATGTCATTTTATTTTCTAATGACCCTGCAGTTTGCACCATGGGGTGTTAATAGTTTATGCACTGAAAAGTGGTGAAAGAATTGCTTAAGAACACACTGCTCTGTGTTTGCGTGTACGTACGTATGTGTCCCAATGTCCAGCATGTATAATTTACCTTTACTTTTTTTGTTTTAAATCTCCAAAATTCTTCCCCCACTCCTACCCCTGGAGCAGCACTTTTGGGTGAGAGGGAGAAACACTCTTCTTTTCTTTCCTTCCTCTTTATTGTTTTAATTGCATACCTGTGAGATATGCAGATAACATTAGGGCATTTGCAGTGTGTGTGTTTGTGTGTTTCTGTTCTGAACTAATTTTCCAAGCAGAAACTCCCTTTGAAATAATGTTTAACAAAAAAAAAAAATTAAGAAATGGTGAACTGGATGCTCCCTGTTTGCATTTTATTTATCTGCTGAGGTCTAGTATGTGAAATAGCATTTAAAAGACAAAAATAAAGGTTGAGCCATAAAGCAAAAGGTATATTCCCTGTACTAGAGACTTTCTTCTTGAGGGTGGTGCATATTGTCAGGGTAAGCTACAGAATATGCAGATGGTTTTCCAGGACCCTGCAATTCCTTGCACAGTTTTTAAGCTGGTGCATATGGTGCTTTATAATGCAATTTCTGAAGTAAAATCACCTTATGCTGCACCCCCTTCCCCTTATAAACACACGCACAATTTCAGAATTGTTATTGTAGCCTCTGGTTGAGCAGTTTCTCCAAGGTGTGGTGAAGTACCAGGATAAACGCTCAAGATGAGCTGAGAAACATCGCTGAAAGGGATCATTTTAGCTGACACACGTGAAGGGCCCTGCTCCGAACACTGAGTGACTTCTGCAGTCTCCTGGCAGCAGCTCAGCAGTTCTTCTGTGGCTCTGCAGAACACGGGGGGAAAGGGAAGCAACAATATATTCAGTGGCTTTACCATGGACCTGTGTAGCTAAATGTTTCTGAATCTATGAAATCCTGTTGTCTTCAGTCATCATGCTTTGTCACTGTAAAACCAACGAAAAGAGAAAAAAAGCGGTTTTTTAGTCTAATTTAAGGAGCTGCTTCTTTTATAGCACATAATATTTCGCTTTGTACTATATTTGATAGTTAAAGAATAATTTAGTCCGTAGAATAACTTTGTTGTATTTGTACTGTTCATGAATGTTACAAGAAAAGTGCTTTACTTTGTTGCCATAATTCTCTTGTACTGCTGTAAAATATTTTTCCTGCTTTATGGAAACTTAACTCAATTCACGTTTTCAGTACAGGGTTTTTTGTGTGTATTTTTTTTTTTTGTCAGTATTCTGAATGTTTACATCTGTTCAACATTAGCCATTCTATGCCTTTTTAGGGCAGTGTTACTCCTGCAGTATAACAGCAATGTGAAATCCACTCATACCTAACATGCATGAGAAATACAGATTTACTGGGGAGATCCCTAACATGCATAGATATTTTTTTCTATCTGCATTCAGTGAAGTAAGTACCCTCCTTCAGTCCTCTACCAAAGAAAATATTATTCCCACAGGACAAGCTCAGAAAGTGGTTCTCTGAATCTTCAGAAGGGGGTGTAGTTGGTTTCAGCGGGGTTGCTACAGTTCAATGCTGTTATGCTTTGCTTTGTTACCCCACCGGATGTGACTGGGTGAAACAAGCATTTTGGCAATTTTTTTGGTTCAGGCAGCGTTTTGTTTAGAATTCAGGGATCATGCTTTCTTTAATGGTGCTCTTTGTTTTTGGGGTTTTTTTTAAGAAAACAACCTTTTGTTGCCTACAGAAATGACCATTCACAAAACCAGAAGTGAAATAAAATAATTTGTCTTCATAACGTCTCCCTTTCCTTTTCCCCTTCCTTATCCCTTGAAAATAACAACTTGAGCTTCGATATTAAAATATTCTGAAAAAAAAATAAAAAGATGAACTGATACTTGTCATTTGCTTATTTATTTTATGTTCAGTGCCTTATGCAGGATATCCTGCTTGTGCACATCCATTGTATGTACAGGTATATGAAATAGAAATGTGAGAGAAAAATCGGTCCTTTGTAAAGGATATTTCAATTACGATGATGTAAGACATAGTTTGAATGACTTCTGATGTAACTCAAGTATTAATCATCTTATACTAGTAAAATAAAACTAGGTGTTGTATATTAAGTTGTTGTAAGTAGAATAGTTTGTGGATGAAAGTGATATATTGTTTTGGGTAGTTAATGTTGGGTGCATTTTAGTACTTTGCCTCTGTTTGCAACCCTGTCCAGAGCATGCTTACCAACAGTCCAGGCACATGCCTCCATTATTTCTCATCCCCACAGCAGAAGAATTTAAATGTACATGGTACATGAAAGGTAACTGGTACAAGTTATATTCCCCAACCGGTTATCTTTTGATGTCTGGAAGGCCTTCGTGAAGTGAAAAATTCAGTGGCCATTGTATTAAAAATTGAAAACAATGGTTTTTATCATGTTACACTGCAAAAAGAGCTTTGAGTACTAGTGGTTAGGGTGCAAGTCATAGAGGGTGGGCAACAAATCGCTTTTCCGTAAGCCTGCTCAGAAATACAAGTGTAACACATCCCAAACACCATCTTTTGCCCAGCCTCCTGTGATCATTATTTCAGATGTGATACTATTGGAGAGTCTTGTTAGCAACAAATGGCAGCCCTTTTTGCCAAAACCTGTCCAAATGCTCAAAGAAGACAGCACCAACCTTTGTAGTTTATGAGCTTTTATTCATATCCAACACCCACCAAGCAAACTCCCTCCACTAAGGCTGTCATGCAGATTTATTTAACATTCTGCTTAGATATTTTTTTTTTTTGCATGGGGCTGTGCAAACTCAGGGACCAGCTCTGCTTCTGACAGTAGCAGCTTTTATTTTGCATTTTTTTAATCTGAGCAGTGTGATGCAAATCCGTGTTAAATCTGTACTAGCTAAATATTCAGTTTTTTCCCTTTCATTGTTTTTTTGGTTTTAAAACCAGGAAATATTTCTGCACATTTTTACACAATCTTAAAATATAATTATTTAGCTCTTCTCTGATGTTTGCTCAGGACCTTATAAGCATTAGTAAGTTAAGCCTTGTGATTGCTTTTAAGTCTGTGTGCTCCCTTTAGGTCTGCCCAGACTTTGTGTAGCATTGAGCCAGCAGATGGCATCAAGAGAAAAGACACTGCTGTGGTCTCTGGAGTTCCCTTGTCCCTCAGCAAAAGCACACAGCAGGGAGAAAGCCAGGTGCTAATACACAGGGTGTCTGGGTTTATTTGTCTTCACTGTGTAGCTTTAGTTGTAGTGAAAAGAAGCCCTCCTTCTCCCCCAGCTGTGGAAGTTGGCTTTCAATACAAATGGTGCCCTGGAGCTCACATCATCCTTTCCTGCAGCTGGCACTGTCTGAGTTGTGCAGTCTGGAATTGAAGTACTGATACACTGGAAAAAAATTCATCCCCAGGCTAGAATGAGGGCATTTTTTCTTTTTCATACTGTTTCCTTTGCCACTCATAGATGAAGAGAGACAGCAATACAGCTGTTTGCATTGAGGCACTTCACAAATACAAAGGTATTATCACTGCTTGGTGTGCAGAGGGTGTCATCAAGCATGGACTTTGTTGGATGGCATGGCTTCCAGCTGAAGGACCACCAAATACCTTTGAGCACCACCACCTTGGAGACAGCTTTCTGTGATAAGGAAGGCAGACAGGCACTGGTATCTGATGGTACCTGCTTGTGGAGACTGTACCTCATTAGTACAACTTTATGGAAATCAAGCTAGACACAGAAATAAAGCAACGCTTGTGGAGATAATTCAGACATCTGGACACTGGCACTTTACAAACACATAGCAGACATTCATGAATGGAGCTTGTTATATCTCAATTAAATGGCAGCCATTTACTTATAAGTACTGAAAGTCTGTGCTCTGAGCCTGGGAGGTGCCTATTGCCTCAACAGAAATGATGAGCTTGACAGTTGTTTCCTATATCCATGGGGGAAAATACCTGGATTGTACTTTTAGGAAGCTGATGACGCCCTGGATAAACATGAAGGTCTGTGTACAGATCACCTTTCTAAAGCCCTTCCAATCTGTGCCTTTCGCCTGGTCTTGTAGAGCTTAGTTCAACCTTCAGAGTCTTTATCTCCACGTCTTTCTGACAACACAAACCTGAGAGCTTTCATCCAATATCTCTGAGCATCCTCATGCATGTATCACCAGAGCAGAGAGTGGTTTAGAATCCTACATAGAAAAAGCACACCTGAAAATAAGCTGAATATATTGGACAAGTGACTTCTATAAAAAAGAAATCATATTTTGAGTAAATATTGAGCTATATTGAGTAAATAAATCATAGAATTGTTTGGGTTGGAAGGGACCTTAAAAATCATCCAGTTCCAGCCACCTGCCATGGGCAGAGACACCTTCTACTAGACAAGGTTGCTCAAAGTAAAATGACTGTTGATATTTGTATAAAGGAAGAGATACCTGTTGTTTGGATTTGAGGGTTTTTTTTTGTAGTGGGCCTTGGTAAAGGGTCTTTATTTGCTTCTGATTCTTTCCCAACTGCTCAGATTTATCCTGCAAATCACTTTTTCATGTCCTCTGATCATGAACTCTCAGTCCAACATCTATTGTGCAGAATCTTTGCTATTGCTGCGTACATTTTTGGCTTTTAAAGGAATCTGGGTGATTGGTGGAGTGATGGTGTACAGTGTCTCACCCTTCACTCGTTGACTTACGCATTGTGCAGAAAGGGATGGAGTCTTTGGGGAAAAGAATAAAATTAGCTATGAAAATGCAATAATAGTAACATACATTCCTTGACTGCCTTTTGGTTATTGAATGGAATAGTCCAAACCTCCGAATTTTTAATGAGTGTGAGCAGAAGCTGACCCATAGCAGCCAGAATAGACCATAGTCCTGGAATGCATCCAACAGTGAGAGCATTTACAGTTCAGCAAGTCCAAATAAATGTCCTCAGAGTGTAAGCCAACACAGATAGTCTTGAAAAGGAGCATGGATAAGGAAGCAGTCAGCATAAGACTAGTGAAAAAGAAGTTTAATTATGGTTTTGGAACAAGTGATCCTGCCATCTTATTTTTTTTAATTTCAGCATCTGCATAGAATCGCAAATATAGAGAAAACTTTGTATCTCTAAATCAGGAGAGAAATGTCAATACGTAATAAAAAAAAGATCCACAGCTAGTTGGTAGTATAAAGTTATAGAATCAAAGAATAGTTAGGGTTGGAAAGGACCTCAAGATCATCTAGTTCCAAGCCCACTGCCATGGGCAGGGACACCTCACACTAAACCATGCCACCCAAGGCTCTGGCCAACCTGGCCTTGAACACTGCCAGGGATGGAGCATTCACAACCTCCCTGGGCAACCCATTCCAGTGCCTCACCACCCTTACAGTAAAGAACTTTTTCCTTATATCCAGTCTAGACTTCCCCTGTTTAAGTTTTAACTCATTACCCCTTGTCCTGTTGCTACAGTCTCTTATGGAGAGTCCCTCTCCAGCACCCTTGTAGGCTCCCTTCAGATACTGGAAGGATACTATGGGGTCTGCACATAGCCTTCTCTTCTCCAGGATGGACAGCCCCATCTTTCTCAGCCTGTCTTCATTGTTCATTGTCTCAGCCTTCTTTCTTCAGCCTGTCTTCATACAGGAGGTGCTCCAGTTCCCTGATCATCCTTGTGGCCCTTCTCTGGACTTGTTCCATGTCCTTTTTATGTTGAGGACACCAGAACTGCACACAATACTCCAAGTGAATATGGTTGGCTTTCTGGGTTGCGAGTGCGCACTGAAGATGGCTCATGTTCATTTTCTCATCAGCCAACACCCCCAAGTCCTTCTCCGCAGGGCTGCTCTGAATCACTTCTCTGCCCAACCTGTAGCTGTGCCTGGGATTGCTCCAACCCAGGTGTAGAACCTTGCACTTGGCCTTCATGAGGTGGCCATTGGCTACATCTCAAGTGTGTCAAGGTCCCTCTGGATGGCATTCCTTCCCTCCAGGGTATCAACCGAACCACACAGCTTGGTGTCATCGGCAAACTTGCTGAGGGCGCACTCAATCCCTTTGTCCACATAGCCTACAAAGATGTTGAACAGGATCAGTCCCAACACCAACTCCTGAGGGACACCACTCGGTTACCGGTCTCCAATTGGACATTGAGCTGTTGACCACAACTCTTTACATGTGGCCGTCCAGCCAATTTTTTATCTAACCCTCCAGTCATAGGAGACATCCCATCATGTTTCTGTGATGCCAATGATATCATACCCCCATAGGTGTGCACACATCTCTTATTCCTCTTGTTTATTCCCCATACTACATGCTTTTGTATAAAACAAAACAAAACAAAACAACTATAAAATTTGCTGGTTGGTTCTTAAAAATAGCTGTTTGAAGGCACTTTACAGTATTTGTGGTTAGCAAATTTAAAAGTTACTGGATGCTCACCATTTTTCAAATTAAGGGTCTTTGCTTTAGTTTTCAAAAATTGGAATCTCAGATCCTTGCTTTAGTTTCCTGGTTCTAGAAGTCTTTGCTTTTATAGCCAGGCAAGTCTGATTTATGTTCTTTGCTGTATAGGACAGTTCAAAAAGTAATCTAGAAATACATTCAGTGTCACCTATTTCAGTTAAATATGTCAGCACTACCTAGAATTTAGTCATCTGGGTAGCGGAAATCTGCATTTGTCTTTCTGGTTCCTTTAAAATCAAAGGGCAGTGAAAATAGGCGCATGATTCAAGGGACTTTGTGCAGTGTTACTGGAACTGAGGAACAGACCTTCTGCATTCTGCATCTTCTAAATTTTCAGAGAAATATTATCAAGATCTTCATGAAGTGTGCAGGTGACAGTAAGGAGGAGTGATATGTACACCAGTGCCAATGATATTTCAATATTTAATATAAAAGGATTTATAGATGGGCACAAAATGAAATAGTGCTTGGGAGGAATAGAAAGAAATACATGTGATGTGTCAGTCACAAGGGATTCTTCTCTCTGGCATCTGATGATTGTGATATGCTTAAATATATATATAATATATATAAATCATTTATATATATTACATATAAAATAGTATATATATATAAGGACTACCAAAGGAGAGTTAGGAAATTGGGCTATGAAGTATGCTTAAATCGGGATTAAATATTAGGGTATTTCTAGTGCTGCAAAAAGAAGGCTGATTTTATTAATAGATTATAGAATCTGAAAAATAGGATTACCAGAAATCAAGGCCAGCTTGTCCCCGCTGTCCTCTGTAGACTTGCAGTCCTGCTGACAGTGGTCTGCCTCACCCACCCTGCAGGGCCTCCACTAACCAAAGCAGTTTGTTCCAGTGCTTCACTGTTCTTAGAATTACAGAGCTTATCCTAATGTTTAACCCAAATCTTCCTTGCTGCTGTTTAAGACCATTCAGTCTTATCTACGCTTCACAGACTCTGAAAATAACTTTTTCCTTTCCTCTTTCCAGCAGCCTATTAGATAGTTACGCTGTTAATTTGTCTCTCTTGGTTTCCCAGTGTTTAAGCTAAACAATCCTAATATCCAGCTTTCTTTATAGGTCATGTTTTCCAATCTCTTATAATTTTCATTGATCTTCTACAGACTCTCTCCAGTTAGTTCAAATCTTTTTTGCTGTTCAGTTCCCGAGAGTGAATAATTATCTCAGCTGAGTGTGAGCAGAGATGTAGGACAGTTTTGCATGCCTTAGAGCCTAAAACTGTGCTCCTGTGTCCCAGAAGGGGGCTTATTAAGGATGCTGGAGAGGGAGTCTTCATTAAGGACTTAAGTGTTAGGACAAGGGATAATGGGTTCAAACTTAAACAGGGGAAGTTTTGATTGGATATAAGGAAGAAGTTCTTTACTGTGAGGGAGGTGAGGCCCTGGAATGGGTTGGCAGGGAGGTTGTGAATGCTCCAACCCTGGCAGTGTTCAAGGCCAGGTTGGACACAGCCTTGGGTGGCATGGTTTAGTGTGAGGTGTCCCTGCCCATGGCAGTGAGGTTGGTGCTAGATGATCTTGAGGTCCTTTCCAACCCTAACTATTCTATGATTCTGTGATTCTGGTTCACGTTGGTCCTAATAACCCCTGCACCCTTCCCAGTAAAACTGCTTCTAGCTGCTTCTTCCCCATCCTGTATTTGAATAATTATTTCTAAGTGTAAAACAGTCTATTTATTAGTGCTTAGTGTTACCCTAAGCTTTTCAATCATAACTTGAACTTGTCCAGGTCATCTTAAATTCCAGTCTTATCTGTCAGTAAGCTGACAGTATTTCCCAAGTAGGTATAATCAGAGAATCAGGACCACAGTATCACAGGATAATTCCTGTTGGAAGGGGCCTCAAAATGTCATTGAGCCCATACTCCTGTTCACAACTTGCTGTCCCATCACCCATCCCATTAACTAAAATGCTGTAAGGAACTGGAGCTGTGCCAAAACCGACTCTGCTTTGGTTGCCACTACAACTGTGTGAGAACGATTTTCCACCCACTTCTGTCTAAGTGGGTAACAGTTTTGTCTAGACCATGTTTTTTCAGCTTACTTATGAAAATGTCATTGAAGTAGGGCTGGAAGCTTTACTCAAACCAAGATGTGAAATCTACTGCTCCTCAGTCTCCAGTGCCTGTTACTCTGTCACAGAAGAAGGTTAGACCAGGTTGACCCAGCATCTTCTTGACAAATTCATGTTGACCTTAACTGATTTACTTCATCTGTGACTGTGACTATAAACCATTAACTTGTGCTAGCATTTTTCCAGAGAGTGAAATGAAGCTGGTGGTACTAATTCCCTAGCTCTTCCTGTTTCGAAATCCAAATGGTTGTGATGTTCATCCTTCCCCAGTCTTCCTTGCTTCACTCATTTTCACCAGTTCCAGAAGATAACTCCCAATGGCCCCATGACTGAATCAGCCACCCCTTCAAGTGCTAACCAGTGAAGGCCCATGTAATTTTAAAGCATATCACTCATACAAATGCTTTCTAATCTGTTCATACTGAATTAGTACCCTTTTGTCTCTGGTACCAATTGTGCTAATTATCTGTTTATAGTAGACGTTTTTAGGGATGGCTTTCCCTCTCCATTAAGTGGCTGATCAGCTGACATCTTGGTGTTCCTCTTCCTGCTGATCTCTGTGTTTCAAGAGTGACTTTTTTTGTTGTTTTTAATGTCATTCACTGGTCAGGCCTAATTTTGTGCTTAGCCTTTATCATTTCAGTCTTCCATGCTTGTACTATAGTTTGCTGCTTTATACGTACTATCTTTCCTCAAGGAAAGAAGTGCTCATGAAGAAGCAGCATTAGTAGAAGTTGTCCTCTAGCTATGCTTATCACTAAAAAAAAATCAAAGATCAAATGGATTTAAAGATCTTCAAGATTAATAATATACAATATACAAGAGAGGAACTATGACATTAAGATTATAAAGACAAGTTATGAAGAAAAGAGTACTTTGATGCAGCACGTTTTTATCAAGCTAAAGCTAGCCCTGAAACAAAAAGAGGGGTGCATACTGAACAGCAGAAAATGAACTGAGAGTGAAACAATGCAGTAATAATGAGCATTGTGTCTGTACAGTCTAAAAACTGGAAAGCCTTAGAGATTAAATGCCCTTCAGATACTGTACAAAAATATATTTTGAAGGACTAATTCATCTGCCATAAGGAGTGGATTAAAATTAGCTGCATTTTCTTCCTTAACGACACATTTTGCAGAATTTAGTATTTTTTTGTCTGCTCTTCTGTGGCTATGCAGCTTGTAGTTATTTGCTCCAGTGTTAGAAAGAATAAATGTGTACTAGTTCACAATTATAGGATTTGAGATGAATTTAACGTTTGTTTTACCCACATAAAGATCTCTGTCACTTGTCGATGAGCACAAAACTAGTTATCTCTAACATTACTACATGCTTTTATGCCTCCTTATTCAGAAGGATTCCAAGTGCATGAAGTAAAAACTCTTGTTTCAGGGCTAGTCATATTCAAAGTGCATACACAGAAAAGAAAGAAACTCACTGGCATTACTTATGTTTTGATGTTTTTTGCTTAGGATAGATTGAGGTTAGTTTGGAACTGACATGCATACGCAGAAGGACCCCAGATTTGAGCATCCAGGCAAAGTGCAGCAAAAGGCACACTGCAGCTGCTGCTATCAGCCTGGTGCAGTGATGCCCCTGTCACTTCGCCAAGGAGCTGTGCAGAAAATAAATGCTTTATCATTCTACCAAGCAAGACAGGTCTCAGCTTCAGTGGATGCAGGAGTGGAAAAGAAATAAATGCAAATCAGACATTTAGAAAACTAAATGCTCCTTATCTGTGCCTCAAAATTAATCCTTCTGCTGCTTGATGCTAAATGCTGTCGAAGAGTATGGGGCTTATACACATGGATTTTCTTATACTGAAGATTGATGACATGGAGAAGTAGGTTATTACTGATGAAACATTAGTGTTTTATTAATAAAGTACTTGGTTTTACACATTAATATTTTATAATATTGAAATTATTGGCATATAATTGCCTGCCTCCTTATACCCTCAGAATTATTAACATAATTTATACTCTCATCCTCCCACTAGAAGGTGCATGAATCTACAGTATTCATACTGAAGGAACTGGGAATGCAGCTGCATTATCCAGCATAAGCGCATAAACTGTCCCAAAGTATGTGAGTTATGTTTCTCACCATTACATGTTAAACAGTACGTATGCATTGGGGTATGCTATGCATGTAAGTTACATCCTAGTCACAGAGCATGTATGCCAAAGTCTTTTTCTGTTGAGAAGGATTACCCTAGTAGATAGGAGGACGTTGCCCCAGATTTTTTGCTGATCAGCAGGCCATGCTGGCTCTGTATAAACTATGGAGTTACCTGTGCCTGGAAATGCTTGTGAGCTCCAGCGCCAGCTGGCAGATCCATCATCAGGACTTTCCTGGAATGGTGTTTCTTGGCAGAGGTCAGAACTTCAGCAGAGGATATTCCTTTAACCTATTAGTAGGCATGATCATGTATAAACGCTGGCAGAGGTCCTGGACTCTTCTTAGCTTACAATCACAGGTGCAGCCAACGTGTACATCAAGATATATATATAGGCTTTATTTCCCATATGTGAGTTGCATAGCTGATGTGTGAAGGCACAAGCATAAAGTGTACAAGGACTTGAGAAGCATTAATTTTATTGGCATACCTTGGTCATAAGTAAATTTGATGGATTCTGTGCATATCAGACTTGCTGCATGTGCGCTATAGACACACTTTTAGCCTAAAAATCTCAGGCAATAATATGGTAAGCTTAAGAATGGGGCTGCGTCTGCAAAGAATTATTTTAGCTTTTTGATCTTAAGGACATACCTTTCCTTATATCATTTGCTACAGTGCTTTATAGAGAAGCTATAAGCATAAGATTAATATAGTTGCAAATTTTATTCATGATCTCCTTATTGTGTTTCCCAGTAGTTTTTCTCATTCAGCTGCTTAGCACACTTAGGTTCTCAAGAAGGAATCACAGATGTGGCTTGCTTGTACTGTTGGCCTTAGCATTACACATAGAATCAAAGAATCATAGAATAGGGTTGGAAAGGACCTTAAGATCATCTAGTTCCACCGCCCCTGCCATGGCCAGGGACACCTCACCTAAACTTTATTCCAGTATAATTTGGTTCTTTCATTCTCTCTGAACATGCTGTGTTAGTCAACTGTACTTCTGAAAGCCAGATTTTTTTTTCACAGAAGATAGAAAGGAGAATGGAGATCTTAAATAAATAAAAGAATTAATTTCTTCAGTTTGGAAGTTTTCATTGTCTTCTGCAAAATCTCGATATTGGATTTTTCACCCGGTAAGAACATTCATAGTGTAAACACTCTCACTTTTGCATTATGTCTCCTCTGCCTCCTCAATGTAACCTTTCTCCAGTTCCTCTTCTAATACTCTGGTTCGATCTCCTCCATGTCTACTTTCATTCCAGTTTTACTGCTCTAACTTGTCCGGTACTGCTGTGTCTCCTGCATCTGCTGCCTTTCCTTTAATTCTTTTTATTCCTCAGAGTTTAATTGCTCAGCATTTGTTGGCTGCTGACATTTTGAGAGAACCAGGTGGTGTTTGGTCTTTAAGAAAGGTCCTCATTTTCCTACTGTTTTCATCTAAACAGGATAACAGAGGCCCCGCTTAATGTGCTTCAGATGAAGAGTGGTTATTTCATACATCCGCAAGTCCAAGGATCTGCCTGGGAGAATCTCATGGGATAACAACCTTAGAGAAAAGAGGGGTCCAGGTGAACTGGCTGCTTTTCAAGGATGACTGACCTCAAGAATGGTCATCCAGCAGGAGGTCTGCATGGATGAACAAGTAGCTCCTCTATCTGTCAATAGGGACAGGGTCTTATCTGTTTTTTTTCCAATTTCATCTTTCTAACATGAGGACTACCATTTTCTCTTGTTTATTTTGGATTTTTCACTGTATTCTGATCTCTCAATAGGACTCCTCAGTATTTGACAGTACATCAAAACCATGTACCAGCTCTGTGCGGTTTCTGTTTCTGCAATTTTGTGTCTGCAGAGCTGTCAGGAAAATGGAAAAAGGAAAAATACTTAGAAAAATTTGGGGAAAAAAATTCCTTCTAACACTAAACAAAAACTTTATTACAATAAAGAAAATAGGTGTTTCTTGATATACTAAAAAGAATATAGTATAATATACAAGAGTATAGTAGTAGTTATTAGTTATTAATGTTTAGTACTTACAAGCAGTAATAATGTTAGTTATTAATTATTATTGTTTTCTTCTTCTGTTTTCCACTGTTTAGCTATTGAGTATCATAGAGTCATAGAATTCTTTGGATTGCAAGAGACCTTAAAGATCATCTAGTTCTGACTCTGCTGCCACAGGCAAGGATACCTTCCACTAGACCAGGTTCCTCAAAGCCTCATCCAACCTGGCCTTCGACACTGACAGGGATGGGGCAGCCGCAGCTTCTCTGGGCAACCTGTGCCAGTGTCTCACCACCCTCGGAAGAATTTTTTCCAAATGTCTAATTTAAATCTCCCCTCTTTCAGCTTAAAGCCATTCCCCCTTGTGTAGTGACATTCCTCTGTCACTATGTGCTCTTGTAAAACAAAAACACCTTCTGTTTGCTTTCAATCGCAGTGAAAACCCCAAAAACCTGTTTATGTAGTCTCACAGCTCCCAACACAATACTTCTTATTCTTGCCTTATATGATCTGTCTGAAGCACAATCCCACCACTTCCTGCTGAAAGAACATTCAATGAAGAGCAAAAAAGGAAAATTCCCTGATGAACATCCTGTTCATACCATCTCTGGCTTTCCTCAGTACTCTTATTCAAGTTATATATGGCGAAGGAGATGCTGTCCTAGGTATTAAATGAGCACTCCATCTTCATGACCAAGATTTACATCTAAAATATTGGTTCCAGTGCTGCTGAAGGCATACTCTGAGAACATTCCGATTCCATACTAGAGTCATGCATCAGCCTCACCTGTAATTTTTCATTGAAAACAAATATTGGCTTGCAAAAGAGTCAAACCCATCACTTTGGCCTCTGAAAACACCTGATGAGGATATTTGATGAGCCAGATTCTAAAGTATTTTGGTATGTTTAAGAAGTAATTTTTGGTAGAGCCCAGGTAACATTTCTGACAAAAATGGTTCTTTTGAAAACAGTTTGTGCTATATCCAAGAGAAGTAAGCCTGAACAATGCTTGTAAAAAATGTGTTTGCATAGCATTTCATTGGTAAAAGTGAAAATCACTCCAAAGTTCATGGATCTGTAAATCCCAGTGATACTTGTTCCAAAGTAGCAAATGGGCACAGAACTTTAAGACTGAATGAATTTAAATTAAAATTCCTTTAGCCATGCAGATGCAATTTTAAATGTCTAAATCTGCCTCTCCTGAAACAGTGCTGAATGAGGCAAGTGTCCTCAGTGACTTACTGCTCCTTTTGTCTTGTCATTGCTTTGGGAAAAGTGACTGCACTCCAGGAAGTTATTTAAGTGGATGTGCAGATATATAAAGCAACCTTCTGTCTGGGCTAATCACCTGTTTTTCTCTAGTCCACGTCAAGGAATGCAGCTTTGTCTTGGACCAAGTCTATTAAGACTTTTGGAATTAGGATTTCTAGATAAAAATAACTTCTTGAAATCAGAAGTTACTCTTGATGGAGTTCTGACATTGGCAGGAAATATTCAAAAGGTGAGAGGTGATCTAACAGGTATTACATTTTATGCATTCTTTTTCATTCTATTAATGTTGTATACATAGTTAATACAGGTAGTTTAAGAAAAAAAAGTGGACAGGTTCATCTGGGAAGAAAATGCTATTCTTTACATTTTATTTGAAATATTTATCTGTCTACATTTTCCCAATACTCAACTTTTAATGCATATTGTACTTTGCTACATAATTAACCCCATTTTTAGTTTATCCATTCTGAGAATCAGACTGAACTTTGAAAAGTATAACTGGACTTTCAGGAAACTACGGCTTCCCCACTGTTCGTGAAAAGAAATGGGTGTTTTCGCCATGAAAACTGAGTGACAGTGGGGCACTGGAATGAGTTGCCCAGGGAAGTTGTGAATGCTCCATCCCTGGCGGTGCTCAACGCCAGGCTGGCCAGAGCCTTGGGTGACATGGTTTAGTGGGAGGTGTCCCTGCCTATGGCAGGGGGCTGGAACTAGATGATCTTAAGGTCCTTTCCAACCCTAACTGTTCTATGAGTCTATATCAAATTAAGAAAACAAATATTGGCCCAAGGTAAAATTCTCAGACAGAAAGGCTGTATTAAATGTATGTTACCCTTCAATGTGTAATCACCAAATTGAATAGACTGACTTTAACAAATTAGTGTAACTTTTGGCAATAGATAATGCTGTTTAGATTTATATTGAAATGTAGACATAATATTACTGCTTTGTTTGACTTCTGTGCATCTGCTGCTAAACCCCACCAATTCAGGTGCCTGTAACAAATGTATAACACTGAAAACCTACGAAGAAATGGCCAAGTAACTGCAGAATGATTTAAACACTAGAAGAGCTGAAGATAAAAGACTCTAAAGGTTCACAGTATCTAAATATTGAAGGTAGTTAAAGAAGTGACTTGAACATGGATTATTAATAGCTCACTCTGTTTGTTGAAGGTATAACAGAATCTATTGGTTGGAAGCTAAACTGAGCAACTTAAAATACATGTTTCAAACAATGACAGGAAGCTGATAAATGGTAGAGAAGTCCTGAAGCATCAAGAGTTGTGGTGGATTCTCCATCATCCGTTGTAAATTTGTAAGTCAAGCCTGACAGAACATTTCACTAGACCTTTTCTATTTCAACAACGGCAGCTGAAAAGACACAGATGTTATGGGTGAAACAGTCTCAACTGGTAGAATTTTTACTTGATTTACTTACTGCCAATTAACACCACCTTCTGATTCAGGTGCTGGGGGTGGGTGACATAAATGAGAAAACAAACACTTAAGTAACCCACTTTTCTTCTCCTTTCCCAGGCTTATCTTAAGGCAAACATCTCTGCTCTCTTCTTATTAGTGTCATCTCACCTTGTTTTTGCTGTGGATTATACTCAGTTCCCTCCTCACTGAGCCCATAGGCAGGTCCTGTGCCTGGCAGTTTCTTTCTGCTGCTCCTTCCTCATTTCTCCCCTGCTCCAGTGAGGGCCACCCACAGCCATGGTCCCTGAGGGGTGCCCCTGCCATGGCATGGGTCACCTCTGGCTGCAGTCCCTTGAGATTGTCCCCATACTGACATGGGTCACCTCTATTCTCCAAAACATACCCTTTCCTGTGGCTCCTCCATGCACCTGCCTGAAAGCATCTCCCCATGTGTCCCCTGCCCTTTGCATTTGCCATTTTTCCCTGAAATGCATTTGAACAGAGTCACCACGTGCTCTTTTGATGTTGAAGTTTTGGCAGGCAATGGGTAGCTCACATCAGTTTCAAAGCTGTTACCTGCCCAGGGTAACTCATGACCTTCTCCCATGCAGCCCCCAGCTATGCAAATGCTGCCAGTTATGCTTAGTACAACAGGTATTAAATTAGCTTTTATTTTTCATATGTCAGTGTAGCCCAGGACTACGGGCTTTGTAAGCAAACCATATTCCTACCTGTGCCTAAAGCAAGGCAGAGCAGACGCCATTTTCAGAGCTCCCAAACAGCCCATTTCATGGGACTATTCTGTCAAATGCTTCCTGGTACCGCAGAATAAAGTCCTATTTGGAAGCCCCATGTTCTGCTGATCTTATGAGAATTATTTTCAACTGCTATGCCAGCTTGCTCTATAATGACAAGAAAGTATACCCCATTATGTCAAAAAAAAAAGAGGTAAAAATGTGTATTTTCTCTGAAACTAAAGGCAACCTTTCCTTCAATCATTCCCTATTCGCTTGATCTCAGTAATTCAGAACTCTTTGCTTAGTCTTTAAATCTTCGCTGTTAGTCACCCACTTGAAAAAAGGTCCTATTTCATCAAGGCAGTTATGCCAGTACATAACTGTAAACACATGAATTTAAGTTGAACCTTTTTTATCAGAAATATTTGTCTAAATACCTACATATAAATCAGAAATTTCATTCTCCAAGTTTCTGAAATAAGCTCTTTTCTGAAACACAAATGTTGCTACCCTTTTGCAATCAATGCTCCTATTGAGTACCTTTAGGTGCCAAGATTTGGCCTTGAAACATAATCTTTTAGTGGATGTCAACAAACAGAGCTATGAGAGCACTCTGGATATGGGAGAATGAAACCTACCAGTGACATTTGTTACTGATGATACGGGGACCTGATAGATGATTTAATTTGAGAGTGCAAATTCAATTCCTGACCCACATGTCACTACACAGAAGGTTTATGTAATTATCATTAGTGTGTTGTTATTTATCCATGTGTAGATCCTGCTGACTTTTTATTACTTGCTGCTAATGTTGTCATTAAAAATGCATGCCAATTAACATAATTTTAAAAGGAGACAGGAAAAAATATCTGATTTTGGTTTAAATTTCAATTTGTTCTTGGATTTATTTTTCTTTCTTTTCAACATTTGAAAATAACAGTCTGGGTAGACAATGAATAGCAAAATAATAGGCAAGTGCAGCAATTGTCTTACTTCTATAAGCAAAGGTGGCAAGTTTCTCATTTTGTGCTAGGCAAATCATGTGTTGTCATCAGTTTTCGGCCAGCCAGTTCTTTTTACTTAAATAAAACCCCAAAACCTAGCACAGATGGCATATCTTGTTGCAGCATCACAGTTTCAGGCCCTTCATGAATCACTTGAGTAGGTAAAACAGCATCTGTCAATTTTATTATATCGAATTTATTGAAACCAGGAAATTAGTAGCCTGTAAGTATGCATTAGTCTCTCCTTGGCATTTTATTGCAGTACTCAGTTATCCAAGATGGCAAATTCAGATGTGTTTACTAAAACCTTTAGACATACATTTTTTCCCCTGCTTCACTTGGCTGAAGAGGCTTAACAATCACAATTTTAAGAGCCTCTGTTTCTTATGACAGTAAAAGCCTTAACATGTCTTTTAGATCAGCTTTTCAGAGCTTACGCAGAGCACAGGTTTCATGTAAGCTTCAAGATGAAGATGAGATGTGGGGAGAGATCATAGCAGGGAGCTGACTACCACCAATTTTAGCACTAGAAAATACTCGCTCTACCCACAAGAAACCAATTCCCTGGAACTGCTGCCATCTCTCTTGTTCTGCCAGGAGAGCTTGGTCCCAAGGGGCCCACAGATGTCAGAGAAAGTTAAGGACCAAATGTCAGGAACACTGAAATGAGCCCATGGCTGGTGATTGGGTCCCTTGGGCAAGACAGTAGGTTGGCTCAAGTCAAAGTTTCTTGCTGAAGGACCAGATCTATACACAGTTCTTTCAGTAATAATATTCACTTGCACTTAACATAAATAGCACTTTTTGGTAATGCTTTCTTCTATTTTTGCCTTCATTTTGAGCAGATGGGAAATCAGACTAAGCAAGGTTGCAGATTTTTCCTCTAAAAAACACACTTTTGATTCATTAACAGAAATGTAAATTAAAATTAAGAGTAAATATTAATCATTTTGATACTCTGATTCTTTTGATTATTTGTATACTTACAGTTTGTAGTAGGCTTCATTGATTTGAACAGGATAAAACTGTGAACTCTTCTAATGCTGAGACATGCATCTTGTCAGAGGTACTCTGTCTGATCCAGGAAACAGTGCGATTCACCAAAATCTGACCTTTTATTTGGCCAGTTAGATCTTGTAAAGGCTGTTTCTGATATTGCCATCTGGGGAAATACAAGTCAAGTTACAGCTTTGGTTGCTGTTCCATTTCTCTGGTGGTTAAAATACATTGAGTATTGAAAATTAAGAGAGACTTGGAAGCTGGATCTTACATTCATAAACTCTTCAGTCTCTGGTCTTCTATTTCTTTTAAGGGTCCATTCCAGCAAACACGCCTGGAGGACCTTCCAGCATTTCCATTATATTTCATGGGTTCAGTAGTGAAGCTGTCCCAGAACCAAAGCCATAGCAATCTCCAGGAGCAAGATCCTGAAACATGACTTCAGCCATATGGAACAGAAATAAAACATGATATTGATGGAGGTCACCTGAGCAATAGGGGAAAGAAAATGCTGCCACAGTGACTACTTTTTGTTTGTTTGCATGGATGCTAAGCTCTTTATAGGGAAGATTTGTCACATATTTCAGAGCAAAAAGACATGCTGCATTGGAAATTGGCTTTTACAAATGTCACCGGAAAAGGAACATTCTGCTCATTAAATGGATTTGTAACAAGTGCCTCTTCTAAGTGGAAGCTCCTGGACTGTTCAGTTTTCCTGCTTTCTTCCTTTCTCTCTCCTTTTTTTTTAGATTTTTTTGCTTGGTTGGTTGGTTGTTGTTGTTGTTGTTGTTTTTCTATATGCTGGCAGGAACTAGTATCAGATCAAGTGATTCTTACTAGCACTAGACCCATATTGTTTGCTGAAGCACTGTGAAATTGCTAAAGGTGTATAATATACTGCAATACACTATCTGATACTAAAAGTTCTAGTTCTTTTGATAGCAGTACACTCGAGGCTTTGAATCACACTTCTCAGTATGAGGAAGACTAAGGCAAAGATGGTGATGAGGTGGAAAATGCTCCATTAGCTCCAGCAGCAGAATCCTGAAGAATAGTGGTCTGTGGCTGGCACATACACACTGAGGTGGTCAGGGGAAAAGGGAACCCGTATGCCAGCCAGGATTTAAGGGCAGGATTCTGAGATGCTGAACCAGGAGAAAGAACAGAAATAAGGCAAGAACTGTCAAAGGTTCCATCATTTTTAACATTCCTTTTACATTATTTTTGATGATAGGGACCAAATTACTTCAAAAATCATATTGATTACAATTTAATTGGGCATATTTATCTTACAATGCAAAGCATTTATCGGTAGTGGAACAATGATATGCATATACTGTGATCAATCAAATGCTAATTATAGCTGTGGTAGCTTCCTATTTCAGAGGTCAGATACTGGAAAAGGCTCTGCAGCTGGTATGAAATATATTCAGTGATCAGAAGTCTGTGACTTCTAGTGCTTTGTTTTAATTCACAGTTTTAAATAAAGATCAGAAAGAGCAACATCATGAGAGCTTCATGAGAGTAGGTTTAAGTGTTAATTTACAAAATTATCCATTAATAATTTAGAGCAAACATTAGGTTTAGAGAAGTGCACCTTTATCTTCCCATAATAAAATTAAAGAAAAATTAAGAAACAGGTAAGTTTATTTCTTGAGCCAGCAAAGCAATTTTCATCTGATGGATTAGTCCTATTTAATCAGAGCAGTGAGCAGCTGGATAAATCCTCGCTAGTAGAATATTAGGTCATTTGTTAGCCCTTCAGCCAATTACAGCTGCAGCTGCTCTACGATATCTTTTTCTTCTCATCGAGCTTCTTTTTTTTTTCCTTGAAAACATTAGATGATGAGACCTCAATAGATAAAAATGTGGGGCACACGGATCTTACAGCATCAGGGTGCTGGTGGATAAAATATGGTCCCTCTTATCACCAGCGGAGAGTGTCAGTGAAAATTGTTTGTGGAAATGGAGGATGAGGGTCTAGGCCTGACTTGACAAGACAACAGCTGAAGTGCCTTTTTCTCTTCTGCCCAAGGAACTCTTTTCTCTTTTGTAAAACAAACTACTTAGCTCTATGACCTTTTCCATTGTTTTCATTCAGACTGTCATTATAATGGCAATGTTTGTGTTGAGCCACTTGATTTTGGATTTAATGAGGTTTACTTAGTTAAAAAGCAAGCAAAGCAAAGTAAGAAAATAGCTGGAAAACCTTGTCAGTGGTTCTGTGGTGGTACCAAAAGAAAGGCAGAAAAATGTAGTCAAGTTTATGAATACTGTCCTGTGTTTTTAATTATTTTTTTGTTGTCGTTATTCCCCAGGACTAAGGTAAAAACTGTTCTTCCTACAGCATTAAGCAACTGTCCTGTGATTCACAATGTGTTTCAAGTACCGTGTGCAGTTTGGGCACCTCAGCATAAGGATATAAAAGTATTAGAGTGTGTACAGAGGAGGGCGACCAAGATGGTGAAAGAACTCAAGGGCAAGACTTATGAGGAGTAGCTGAGGTCCCTGGGTTTGTCCAGTTTAGAGAAGAAAAGGCCAAGGGGTGACCTCATTGCAGTCTACAACTTCCCAAGGTGGGGAGCAGAGAGGGAGGTGTTGATCTTCTTTCTCTGGTGACCAGCGATAGGAATGAAGCTGCACCAAGGGAAACTCGGGTCAGACACTAGGGAAAACTTCTTCACTGAAAAGGCAGTCAGTCACTGGAACAGGCTCCCCAGGAAAAATGGTCATGGCATCAAGCCTGTCAGAGTTCAAGGAGCATCTGGATGGTGCTTTTAGTCATATGGTTTAGATAGTCCTGCAAGGAGCAGGATGTTGAGATCAGTGATGCTTACGGGTCCCTTCCAACTTGAGATATTCTATGATTCTATGAAATATTTAGACTGTGTCATGCAAATTAAGTTTCCTTTTCTAATCGGTTGTGCAAGGTAGGTGGGAGTCCTTTTCTTCAGCCTGATCTAGAGGAAAGAGAGAGGTATTTTGGTAATTTTGGTACGCAGAGCATCCCTTTGTCCCAGTCACCGTCCTTTCTTAGATTCCTCCTCCTCCCAGGCAGCCCCAGCTTAGTCAGCCATATTTTGTACTCTTTCTCACTGGCCTTCCAGTGGCTTGCAGGGAGCTACTGGCCTATAGCTTTGTAGCAGCCAGGGGCTGTTGGAGTTTATGGGGTATTCAGATGGCAAGTTATACATTTTATTGACTAGTTCTGTCTGGTACACCAGTTTCGTGCTATGGTGCATCCCTGGGTTACTCCACATAGGAATGTATGTATGTATGTATGTGCTTTATCTTGTACATGTTATTTTTGAATTATGTTTACGCAAGCAGGTGAATATGAATTAATTGAAGCTTGACATTCCTACTTCAGGGTAGAAATAGCTAGTCAATATGAGCTGGTATTATAGATTGGGCTGTTCGCATGCCTGTTATGCAAACTGTACAGGTGATGAATATCAATATACAAGACCTTGCTGAAATGTTTTATAGTCAAAAGCCTGGAGAGTTTGCTGAACATGGGAGGCAGTCTCCCATGTTGGAAAGCAGCTGCCAATATTTTGGTACAATAGATTCATCTGTAATCTAAAGTATATGTAAAAAATGAAATGTGAAATACTCTGTCTTAAAGGGAAAACATGAACATATGTTTCACAGCACACTTCTGACATGTGGTGTCTCACACTCCAGAGTGATGCATCAGATGCAGAGCTGGTGTTACAGCTATGGAGTTTCCATGAAGAAGTAGAGGCACAGTGGAGCCTCTCTTCTACTGGCTTGCACTGCTACCTCCTCTGACTCCAGTGGACATTCTCTTGCCCTGTCCTCAGTGGTCTGAGATCCTACATAGTTGTCCTGGTTCTTGCTTTCAAGACTTGTTCTTATCAGGTGTTCCAAGGAGACAATTCATATTGAATAACAATTAGGAATGGATAATATGTCATTACTGTAAATCAGGATTACTAAGCATTCATATCACCTTAATTATAATATTTGTAAAAGAAGAGACCAAATCTGTGGCTGAAAATTAAGACTGACAATAAGCCAATTGTTGGCTTTATAACCTGGCCCCTGCAGCAGTCGTGAAGTACAGCTGGGCTGTCTCGAGAGCAGACCAGAGATGAAGCTGTGACTCTGGAATCTGTCATATGGCTGTATGCTCCCTGAGACGTGATGCAGAAGGATTAGTTGGTGCCTCCTTACTAACAGCAGATTGACTGTGCTGACTGAGGTGCTGGGGATGACTGCAGCACAGGCACTGTCTATTGTTTGTAGCATGTAAAACCTTCTGCTTTGCTTCTCGTATTCCGTCAGCCTCTGAATTTATACACACATACCCCGAGCAGACATGAGCTTACTTCACTGATGCTAGAGCCTTGCTGGAGCTACATAGCCATGTTAATGTGCCTCCAACCTACAGAACAACAAAATATTGATTCTTAACAAGGCTTATTAGCTTGGGCCCAGCTTTATACAAGCACAGCTATCGAGCATTCATTCAGAGCTCACTTGCTTCTAGCTAACTTCAAGTGTGAGCAGAAAAACATAATGACTACAGCGAATGGCATGTAGACATCACTGAGTTCCTCATGGTTTTAAAAAACATGATGTTCTTTTAACACTTCATTTTGAGAGTGAGTGATCAAGTTAAAAGGAAGCAAACTGATGAATCAACTCTCCTTGTTTAGAGTGGGATTCCTCCTAGAAAAGCTGCTTGGTTTATATTTTAGGATTCCTCATATGAAATCAGCCATCCACATACTGTCATTTTTTCTGAGTCCAAGATGGCATTTTACCACTTTGAGATGAACTTCCCATTGACTGCAAATAGAGAGGCTAATACGGTGCCAGGGACAGGGTACCAGGGGACTGTTTGTTTTTTTTTTTGCCTTGATGGCAATATGAGAAGAATAATAATGAATTGCTATATACACAGTGAGCTGCATAGTGCTGCAGCTCAGTTTACACTAGAAAATAAGAACAACCTGCTTGGGAAGAAAATGCTTTTGCCACAAGGGGACAGAACCTTGCTCCTGTGAAGCACAGCTGGGGATGCTGACACAAGGGCTACCAGCCTTTATTTTTGTCTCTCATTAAATAAATGAAGTTAGAAAAGCAGAATGGTGGTGTGAATGTCTAAATTCATAGACATGAACAGTAATATTGTTCCACATTGCCTACCTTGGTTATTAATGCTTTCTGGAAGATTAAGGAACAGCCATTTTGATTTTTATTCAATGTGCTATGATAAACCTGAAGAATATTGAAGACATTTTGAATTCTCCCTTGGCACTACTTCATCTAACAGAATTCCAATGATTTTATATTTAAAACCCGAACTCCACTTTCTTTTCTGCTTTCAACAGCTACAGCTCATTTGACCTATGCTATGACTTTCTGGAAAGATCATATTGTAGAATTATTAAATATAAATTCCTTTGCCTTATCGGGTTTATCAACATATTGGAAGGGGAGTTTTTCATCTTCCTTGGAGAAAAACGCATTGCAGTTTTTAAAGTTGGAGAGTTTTCTCAAGTTTAGGGGTAAGTTTATTGTTTTTAGAGGTGCTATTCCAGTTAGTGGCAAACTGTTACAGTGATTAATTACTGTATACCAAATGCATTCTTTTGTTTATCGCAGCCAAACTCTTTTTATCTGCATGTAAAAACAGTTTCATCTAATGTGGCTACACTTAAAAAATATTGACTTCTTCAACAAAATTCTTCATACAGGCTTGATGTTGATGGTGCCAGGAAAGAGCAGCAGGTTGTAGTGCTAGTAGGGAACTCTACTTTGAAAGGGACAGAAGCACTCATCTGTCGGCCTGACCCCGTCTCAAGGGAGGTGTGTTGCCTAACGGGGGCATGGATCAGGGATGTCCAGAGAGGCTGCCTGCTCTAGTAAGTCCCACGGACTATCACCCACTCCTGGTGATACATGTGGGTGCTAGGGATATAGATAGTGGTAGCCTGGGGAACATAAAAAAGGACTATCAGAGCCCTGGGAGAGGTGGTTAGGGGCTCTGGAGCTCAGGTGGGCTTTTCATCAATTCTCCAGGGTACAGGGAGGACCTAAAAAAAGCTAGGAGGATTGGTCAGGTTAATAACTGGTTAAAAGGGTGGTGTCACAGTCAGGGGTTTAGGTGTCTTGAACACGGGACCCAAGTTTGTAGGTCATGTCTAATGGGGGCTGGTGGAGCTGGTCTGATGATAAAGAAGGGAAAGAGCAGTTTTGGTAGGAGGCTTGCCAGACTGGTCAAGGAGGCTTTAAACTAGATGTGTTGGGGGAAGGGTGCATCATTCCATCCCAACACACCCAGTCAGTTGCCAGAACCTATAATAAATGCTCGGAGTGATGTAGAGATATTCCAGCTTCTCCAGCCAATGAGCCGGCTTCATTTGGAGCTCGGCTCAGATGCCTCTATACAAATGCCCGTAGCATGGGGAACAAACAAGAGGAATTAGAGATGCGTGCAAGTCTATGGGGGTATGATATAATAGGCATCACAGAAACATGGTGGGATGGCTCCTATGACTGAAGTGTTGGGATGGAAGGTTACAGGCTCTTTAGAAAAGACAGGCCCGGCAGGCGGGGAGGGGGAGCTGCCCTTTATGTTAGGGATGGGCTGGAGAGTATGGAACTCTGTCTGGGAGCAGTCAACAGAAAGTTTGTGGGTCAGGGTTAAAGAAAGAACAGCAATGAGAGACATTACTGTGGGGATCTGTTACAGACCGCCTGATCAAGACGTCTCTGTAGATGAAGCACTCTATGGACACATAGGAACAGCCTCACGCTTGCAGGCCCTTGTTCCCATGGGTGACTTCAACCACCCTGACATTGTTGGAAGGACGGTACAGCATGGGAAGAGTCAGGGATGTTGTCCGGGAAGCTAGGGACCAGGTTAGGAAAGCTAAGGCCCAGTTAGAATTGAACTTGGCTAGGGATGTTAAGGGTAACAAGAAGGGATTCTACAGGTACATAGCAAATAAAAAACAGACTAGGGAGAATGTAGGCCCCCTCAGGAAGCTCTCGGGAGAACTGGCTACACAGGATTTGGAGAAGGCTGAGGTTCTGAAAGACTTCTTTGCCTCTGTCTTCACTGGCAAAGGCTCTGACCAAAGCACCCAAGCCTTGGAAGGCAGTTGCAGGGACTGTGAAAATGAAGACCTTGCGCCCACTGTAGGAGAGGAAATGGCTCGAGACCATCTTAAAAATCTGAATGTGCACAAGTCCGTGGGACCTGATGAGGTCCATCTGTGGGTCCTGAAGGAGCTGGCGAATGAAGTTGCTAAGCTACTCTGCATCATATTTGAGAAATCATGGCAGTCAGGTGAAGTTCCTGATGACCGGAAAAAGGGAAATATAAACCCCATTTTCAGGAAGGGGAAAATGGATAACCCAGGGAATTACAGACCAGTCAGTGTCAGCTCTGCGCCTGGCAAAATCTTGGAGCAGATTCTCCTGGATGGCATGTTAAGGCACATGAAAATCAACAAGGTGCTTGGTGACAGCCAGCATGGCTTCACTAAGGGGAAATCCTGCCTGACCAATTTGGTGGCCTTCTATGATGGGGCTACAGAACTGATGGACAGGGGTAGAGCAGTTGATGTCATCTACCTGGACTTGTGTAAAGCGTTCGACACTGTCCCACACGACATCCTTCTCTCTAAACTGGAGAGACATCAATTTGATGGGTGGACCACTCGGTGGATAAAGAACTGGCTGGATGGCCGCATGCAAAGAGTTGTGGTCAATGGCTCAATGTCCGGCTGGAGACCAGTAACGAGTGGTGTCCCTCAGGGATTGGTGTTGGGACCGGTCTTGTTCAACATCTTTGTTGGTGACATGGACAGTGGGATTGAGTGCGCCCTCAGCAAGTTTGCCGGTGACACCAAGCTGTGTGGTTCGGTTGATACCCTGGAGGGAAGGAATGCCATCCAGAGGGACCTTGACACACTTGTGAGGTGGGCTGATGCCAGCCTCATGAAGTTTAACCATGCCAAGTGCAAGGTCCTACACCTGGGTGGGAGCAATCCCAGGCACAGCTACAGGTTGGGCAGAGAAGAGATTCAGAGCATCCCTGCGGAGAAGGACTTGGGGGTGCTGGTCAATGAGAAAATGAACATGTGCCAGCTTCAGTGTGTGGTTGCAGCCCAGAAAGCCAACCGTATCCTGGGCTGCATCAAAAAGAGCGTGACCAGCAGGTCGAAGGAGGTGATCCTGCCCCTCTACTCTGCTCTTGTGAGACCTCACCTGCAGTATTGTGTGCAGTTCTGGTGTCCTCAACATAAAAAGGACATGGAACTGTTGGAACCAGTCCAGAGGAGGGCCACGAGTGTGATCAGAGGTATCCCTGCCCATGGTAGGGGGGTTGGAACTTGATGATCTTAAGGTCCTTTCCAACCCTAACTATTCTATGACTCTATATTGCGTTCAAGATCATCCCATTAGCTAGCTCAGAGTGATTACAGAAGTCTGGTGTATTTTCTCTTTCCAGGAGGTAGCCCTCTGAACACTTTAGGTGACACTTCCTTAGAAAATGCTGTTAACTTTTGAACCACAACTTTCTCTGTGACCTGAGTTTTCAGGTGACAATTTGGAAGACTGTATTTGTGTGTTTCAAGTCGTTCTGCAATTATCATGCAGTAAGATGTCACCCAAGAACCTAACAAGGAAAAAAAGCTGACCAATGGCCTCTGGGGTAAAAGAAATAGCAATTAGTAGGTGAAATTCAGTCTTGTATGCATCTGTTCCTTCACTGGACGAATGGAAAGGAATATTCTACAAAGCACGTCACTTACTTGATGGCAATCTTTTTAGGAAAGGGATCATAGTAATTCATGCGATCTTACTATGCATAAATCCAGTTAGGAGCCTCCAATTTTGTATTACTGAGTTCAAAAACAAAGGTATACCAATGTCTACCAATTAATGTCCCATACTTTGCAGGAGTTTCAGAGTTTCAGTTATGTAATAAACACTTTGGAGGACAGGAAACCTATATTTCCACCAATCCTGCTGCTTGGATATTCAAGGAAGATGAGCTACATTCTTCAAACTGACAGATCCCCAAGGGTCAGTATTCAGATCTCTGAACAGAAGAAGTAAACTTGGATTTTTCATGGTGTATTCATGTGTATAACTCATCTCTGTCACGTTTATCTGGTGCAGATTGCATTGAAGGCAGTTGCTGCTCACGTATGCGTTACTTTTTTCAATATTATGTATGCAATGTGTGCACGAGCAGAGTTTTGTAGAACAGGTGGGAATGACACAGCCATGTGTTGCAAGTATATTCATAGATTATGAAGCCAACAGGGAGGACTATGCAACAGTCTAATCTGATTTATTATATAATGCTGTTCCATACATGAATAAAATAGCTTGAAGGGAAACAACCCATTTTGATTTAAACATTCATTTCCTTAGCTATGTTAATCAGTACTCATAAATACCAAAGGCCTTATTTCTCCTGAAATGATAAACTCTTTATTTGTTGAAGCAGGAGAGTGGTAGTGGAGTGCTGAATCACTGACTGGATTCTTCTCCAGGCTCATGCATCTGTCCTTGACCACTTGCTCTTTGCAGCCTGTGCAATTGAAAGTCTTTCTTTCAAATTTCTTGCCATTTTCTTTTCATTTTCTTCAGCTCTCTTGTAACAGGCCCCTTACATTTTACTTACTGTTGCATTTTCTTTCACCCTCCGAGTTTATGATCCAGTCTTTGTTCCCCGATGATTTGACTTCTGCTTCTAATTTTCAGCTGTAATTCTGTTTCTTCTCCTCCTGTTCTTTGTGTCCAACCTCTATTTTAATCCCAGCCTTAGTTTTGAATATTGAAGGAGGAAAAACATTTACTTCTATATTTCTGTTTTTTCAAATGGTCCATGGCCTTGGCCATTTTCATGAGTCTTTCCCTTTCAGTGATGTACCTTAGTCACTGTTTTCTTGCAGTCATTCCTAATCTCTCTTCTTCTAATGGCTTTTCTTGTATTTTCTTATATTCTTCTTGTATTTGCATATAAGCATTGTAGAACCCAGCCCTGCAGATGATCCTGAAGGTAACAGGTACTATCAACATGAAGCCCATACGAAGTATTTTGATGGAGCAGCCATAGCATTTGACGTGTAGCCACTTCAGATAAAGAATAATGCAGATAAAAAGAGCTTTGGTTAACTGCCTCAGTAGTGAATTGTTCCTTCAGGATATCTGAGAAGGCAGACTGCCCCATCTGGCTTTGTCATCTCTCTTTTTCTCCTGCTTTCCATATCCTGAATCTATTGACTTAAATATTTACCAATCTATTTCTGATTCTCAACAATACCTATTTTTTCGCCACTTACTAAGACGGTTTTGTGTCCAGTAAGCAAACCTGGCCGTGGAGCTCTCCGTCAGCTCCGGTTCTCATGGGTGTTGTGCAAGCAGTGTTTTGGAAAAAATTACTTCACTTTTCTTGATTTTTTAAATTTTTCCTTCCCTGTGTGTGCTCCTGCAGGAGACCCAGGCCTCTTCAGCACCATGAGCTGATAAACTTCCATTTCTTTGGCTTGCTGCAGGTTTTGGAGACATATTCAAAATTTCTCCTGGAAGACACTCAAACCGTAACGCGTCAAAATAAAAGGGATTTTTCTTCTGTCTGCTCTTTCTTGCCTCCTAAGCAATACAGAGCATGAGTCTTGCTGGATAGTTGATTCTTCCCTAGAAGTAATTAAGAAAATATCCTGCTCTCTAGACGAGCTCATGAAAGACAATCCTGAAACCTTTCTGGTACAAGGGAGCTGGGGCCAGCCACTAGAAGGCAACGTGATCCCACAAACAGCCAGAGGTAGTATTCCCTCCGTGTTACTTAAGCTGAAACCTGCACTTCTGCTCAATAAAATCATTTTTGTCACTGGTATGTGTAATTAATAGGGGATCTATTAAAAATACAGCATTTTACTTGGGCAGTGATTGCTGCACCATGGAATTTGAAAGGCAGAGCATGAAAAGAGGCTGTGGTCACTGCTGGCACACAGGCATTTCAGTATCCTGCTTCAACAGCAGTTACTGTATTTATAATCAGCTATGTTTGCAAAGCAGGCTGATGTCAATTTATTGGAAAATAAGTAAATGCAAATAATAGTCTCTTGATGATCATTACTGGTTTCTTAGACCTGAAGCTCTGTATGACTGTGTGAAGGGGATTTGCTGTGCCAGCTTGCTTTTGTGAACCATTAGTAGTAAATAACTTGTACCTGTCAGGAATTTAATGCTCCCAAAGCATAGTTATTATAGCCATATGTCTGGATGGATATACAGCTACAAAATAGATGCAGTGCTCCTGTTTCACCTTTTTCTTTTCAGCTCTCTTGTAGCTGAGAGACCCAACAGATGGTCTTTTCTGTGTCTCTGTGTTAGAAATCTGTGTAAGAGCTGCCACTAAGTATATTCTGCCTTTTAATTTTCAAGAAAACATGTAAATGGAGGAAATCTTACTCTGTGGATCAAAAGAAGGGAGCCCATTTAACATGGTGCCCTGATCTTGGAGTGCTGCTCAAGCTAAGTTCCATACTGCTGTTAAGTGGCCCATCTTGATATTTTGTCACCTGTTTGGGATGGTGTATTTTATTTGCATTTTTTTCAAGCATTCACCTGGAATTCCACTGTCTTACACTTTGTCTCCTTCAGTGGCTTTGTCTTCATGCGTGAATCACAAGGACCTTTGCCTTTATTCATTTTTACTCACTTGTGCTTCATATGCAGCCTCTTCAGGCACCAGCCACTGGCTGGAAGCCGGAAGAGAACTATGGTGTCCATCAGAGCATGTCCTCTTCAGCAGCATGAAAGAGGGGGGGAAAATAACCTGATGGGAAGTATCCTGGCAGAGGGTAAGTAGCTTCTTCTCCTCCTCTTCACTGTTGCTCCTGATTTGCTAAGTCTGTGGATCCAGGCAGGTGTATTTACGGTAGCCTCTAACAAGACACCAAGACTTGATTAAACCTGATAGAAAGGAGAATGATAAAACAATCATTTATGACTTTGAGAGCATAAGCTCCTGTGTTACAAGTCAGGATACAATCTCTTGTCTTTGCTGGCTATACCTAACAAAAATCAGGCTTTTTGCACAGCTACGCTCCTTGGAGAATAAAAAGCCCTGTCCTACACCAGGGCTTTGGATCCTCACAAGCTACTCGGAATTGTTCTGCACTGTGCCAAAGCACTCTACAAGGCACTGGCACTTGGCTATGGTGCCATAGATATTTTCTTTCATTACCATTGTGCCTGTACTTCTGGCGTTTATGTATGTGTATGTGCATGCGTATGCATATGCATATGTATACGTGTATCTGCGTATGTATGTGCGTGTACATGCGTGTATGCATATAGAGACAAGAACCATCCATAAACCACAAATCTAATTAAGGAGATTTTCACGTCACCTGGTTCCATGAAGTACTCCTGAGAAGCACAGGGCAAACCTCTGCAGCTGACGGACAAATCAGTACGGATAGACTCCTACTAACCCCCGAGGCTGTGTTGCGGGGAAGGCAGGGTTACCTGCGTGCCCGCCGGCTGGCTGGGAGCAGGGTTGGGATTCTGCTCCGGCAGGTGCAGAACCTGTTGTTTATTTAACAAGGTTGGTGACAGCTGCTGCTGCCGCTGCGGAACAATTAAAGACCGTGCTGCTCGGCAGGAGGTTGCCAGGTGCTGGCTGTCCTATGCTGTGGCAAGCAGGGCAAAATTTCATGTGAACACCTGCCAGCATCCCAGGCAAACCTCTACTAACGGGCTATTATGTACCTGCCATTAAGCCATTTGTGGGTTTAGCTGACAGCAACATGTGCGCTCCAGCTATCGCAGCAAGGGCTCCAAGAGATAAGATATGCCACTGTTTCCTTACCTCCAGCAGATGCAAGGCCAGGGTATTTGAGGAACACCGACAACCATGTGAGACTTTGCCCTCTCAGACACACAGGGCCCAGTCCCTAAGTGGGGTAAACTGGTGCTGTACCGCTGACAGCAGGAGAAAGCTACGTTGCCAAGCTCTATCAGGCACAACACCTGCTGTTGAAAACCATGTCCTCATGTTTCATTATGGGGTCATTTTTCCCCTGGAAACCTGGGGTTTGGGTCGGTTTTCTTGCCTCCATGTACATAGCAGGCAGGCTTATACATTAGTCACTACATTGACTTGCAAGTGTGTTTATGGTCTCCGCTCTGTTAACTGTGATTGGTGCAAATACATTAGTCACAAACTTCCCACTGAAAAGAACAGATGCTACTACTGAAAAAATCAGATCTTTCAAACGTATAAAAGCATATCTTAACAATGATTAATGCACTTCTAAGAATGCATATGATGCATAGTGTTTCTGTTACTTTGGTGTATGAGACATCCGGGTACTCTGCTGCAGTTGACCCCTGGGACCATAACTCAGGGAAAGAGGCCAAAAAGAGTTACAGGCCGTTCCTTCTTTGAGGTGACTCAGCCAGAGATCAGTAGTGGTCTCTCAGAGCTCCTCTATCAGGGGTAATAACGATCAAGGGACCATACACCAGCCAGAAATGGCTGGATCATGGCAGCCATGTGGTCCCTGCCCTCCTGCCTCAGTGCAGGATCGATGTTGGAGGAGCAAGAAGGAGGGATGGGCACTGGCAGCGCTGAGCCCCAGGGCTGCAGGGAAGCCCCTGAACTTGGAGGTTTCTCTGGCTGGGGAGAGGGTCCTGCAGCTTACAGAAGTACAAGCGATAACAATCAAAACATGAGGAGGGGGAACCAACACATAGAATGCTTTTCAATCCATTGCCATTCATTCATAGAATCGTAGAATGGTTTGGGTTAGAAAGGGTCTTAAAGTTCATCCAGTTACAAACCCCCCCTCCCTGCCAAGGGCAGGGACAACTTCCACTAAACCAGGTTGCTCAAAGCCCCATCCAAGCTGGCCTTGGCCATCCAACATTATACCATCGCAGTTTGTTTTTCCTGTGTGCTTAAACACATAAACAGGTGTCTGCTTTATGAAGTTTGACAGTCAGAGGATTGCAGTTCTGAACTGTGTTTTGTCTTGCAAGGAAAAGCAAAAAACTTACCCAGAACGTGGTTGTTTCAACAGCTGCTTAAATCACTGACATTGCTGAACTAATGAGTCCAACAACAGTGAGAGCACTGCAGCACAGCTACTTACCCCCTTCCTCCAAATCCCATCCAACCAGTTCTGTCTGCTGCTCTGTGTATGCTCTGCGGCTGTTTCTCATGTTTAAGGAGATGGACTGTGTGCACACGCCTGTTAGTGTGGGTAATTGTGGAATTTGGACTGTTAATAGAAATCCACAAGTTTAAAAGAGAAAGATAGAAATTCCTTTTGTTTTGCAGCAAGTCCATCCCAATACTATTAGTACAGGAGTATCCCAGGAGTAACTTAGCCACATTCCTGCATGGGGAAGGGACTGACTCTTAACCAGACTGACTTTCTGTGTACTGTGTATGTTTGCAGTGGTAGTTATTACACATACATTTTTCTTCCTTACTGAAAGGAAAACCTGCAGTCTTTTGCCCCCTGCAGTTTTTAGTGAATACTGTACATAAATGATTTATTTCTTTCTTCAGAGAGCGCTTTGCTGTGCACATCATCTGTCATCTCAGGATTTCCTCCTCCCCCTCTTGCAGAAGTGAACCTGGAAGCTGTTTGACTCAATCTGAGCACGACTCAAAGTTGGTTGTATTAATTCCATCAAGCTTCACCTGTTTTTTAGCATTCTCTTTCATCTGGTGAGTACCTTTATTAATATGCACCATTTGTGATTAAGGTAGCTCTTACAGGACCATCACAGGATAATGTGCATATTACTACACTTCAGAAATACCGCCCTATCATTCATCCGTGAAATTCAGATTTCGGGAGCTCAAAGAAGCCCTTAAAATAATAAAAAAGTCTTTTTGAATCACTTTTTCATTTTTAATCAAGAAAAGTCATGCTAATAATTGTCCTTTAGCACACGACCACTTCGTTTGTTGTAGCAGGAGATGAGCAATAAGACAAGATTTCAACTGAAAGGTGGGGCACACATAAATTAAGATGGATCAAAAAAGCTAGCCTATAAAAAGTGAATAACTCAATAGGATGCTCTGGTCCATTGCTGGTTGCTCTTCTTAAGGGGAGAAAATGTTACTTTCGGTACCACATAGTAGTAGCTGTTAGCAAATGCTATGAATTGTGACTTTTATTTTTTATTTTAATTATTTTTCTTAAAAGCTCAAAGTGGAATTCTGAAACAGAGCCATCAGGTGAACGTCTGCGTAAAGGCCAAGGAAATGCTGCTGCTGGCATAAGATAAAAGGCAAAAATGAAACAGGTAACAGGACAGAGAAACTTTGGAAGTAGGTGATGTATCAAAGCAAATAACAGGTTGAGGAGGAAGAAGATTAAAGTAGAACAGAAAAAGTATTCAGAGGAGGTCTCAAGTGAAAGCTGTTGAAGGGTGAACTACATGTGCTGAGAAGGAAGTCTTTGAATCTTTAAAAGCACCTGGTGTAGTCGTGCCTCTTCTGATGGCCAAAACTCCTTCCGCTAAAGTGAGTACAAGGATTTCAACAGTGCAAAGCTGGGTCTACAAAGAGGCTTGGTAGCGTCACCACTGGAAACAGGAAGTATCACCTGCTGGGGCTTTCCTGGGCACAAAGAAGAGCTGGAAAACTGTTGCCAACAAAAAGCACAAGCAGCTCAGTTGTGCATGGCCCATGGGAACCCCCTTTTCCAGACGTGCCATTGGCAGAGGGTGGTAGGGCACCAGTGGGGAGATAAGAAGGTACCTAAGGCAGCTCATTGCAAGCATGTGAAATGTTTTGGTGTACGGTCTTGTGCAGTGGCTTGGAGAGACAAACATCACTGTATTGTGTACAGTCCTGGTGTCCTCAACACGAAAAGGACATGGAACTGTTGGAACAAGTCCAGAGGAGGGCCACGAGGATGATGATGGGACTGGAGCACCTCCCATACGAAGATGGTAGGCTGAGAAAGTTGGGGCTGTTCAGTCTGGAGAAGAGAAGGCTGCATGGAGACCTCATAGCAGCCTTCCAGTATCTGAAGGGAGTCTATAGGGATGCTGGGGAGGGACCCTTCATTAAGGACTGTCGTGATAGGACAAGGGGTAACAGGTTCAAACTTAAACAGGGGAAGTTTAGATTGGATATAAGGAGGAAATTCTTTCCTGTTGGGTGGTGAGGCACTGGAATGGGTTGCCGAGGGAGGTTGTGAATGCTCCATCCCTGGCGGTGTTCAAGGCCAGTTGGACAAAGCCTTGGGTGAGATGGTTTAGTGTGAGGTGTCCCTGCCCATGGCAGGGGGGTTGGAACTAGATGATCTTAAGGTCCTTTCCAACCCTAACTATTCTATGATTCTATGATCAAAAGGATGGGAAGATAAGAGGGTTATCAGCACATCAGTGGGAGGTGCTGCAAATATGCCTGCACTGAGGTTGTTAGTGCACAATTACTTGCTTAGTGAGCAGAATACAGAGGACCTAACTTTATTTCAACCTAAAGTACTAACGTTTATTTCAGTTATTTAGCAATACAGTTCTATGCCATGTGGAGGCCTGTGCCTATAAAAGGACAACTCTGATTTTACAGAATGGCCCATCCTCACTGTTGCCCTCAAACGCCTGTGCTTGTGCAAAGTATTATCTATGGGGCAATTCCATAGTTTTTATAATGAGAGTGTGATTAGCATATCACATTTCGTTTATATTACTTCATGTTACCAATCCCTCTTAGTTTCTCCTCTTGCATTTAAAAATTTCAGATATGTTATAGCCATAAGCAAATATTGAACATTTATTAGCTACTGGCTTCTATAAAAACGCCATTAAATCCCTGATGGGGAACCAGGGAGTGGAGTAGGGAAATGAAGATATATTTCTGCTTACAAGGATGGTGACCAGCCCAAAGAGTGGAAATGAATACGCTGTCATCAATTTCTGTGTGGGGAGGGAGTGCACCACTGGACCTAGGGCACAGAAGGGCCTCCAAGGAGCTCTAGATAATAGGTGGGACTTGATCAAGAACCGTGTATTCCTGGTGGTAGAAGAATCGTATATCCTGAATTTATTAAAATTGAGTTCTGTTTGTCTCTTGCAGTACTGCTAAAAGCAGTACCCACTCTTGGGGTTACCGTCTGCCTTAGGAAAGAGAGCAGGTTGTTGAATGGAAGAAATATTATTATCTTAGGTGGGACTAGGCAGCTCCTCTGTGCATCATGACATTTTATACTTGGAACTGAGGCACATGATAGCAAAGGATACTGTGACGAAAAAGGTAGAGACATACTTTCACTCTTTTACTTCTTCCCCTCTCATCAGCCTCCCTTCCCTGTCTTTGCCAGTTATTGTCATCTGTTTTACCCCCTCTACTGTCCACATCTCAGGTCCCACACACAAACCCTGAGCTTCTTCAGTGTAGTAAAAAGGAGTTGGAGTAACAAGGATTTTGAAGAAGCCGAAGGCAAAATCTTCAATTGAAACAATGCCATGTTGTGTTGTGTAAGGTTCTTGTTCAATGAAATTACCTGTACAATCCCATAATTAATCCCATAATATTAGCACATAGATAAGGTGCAGAGGCAGTGGCTGGTGTTTTGCCTTCAGGAGTCATCAGTGCAGCATGTTAAGTCATCAAATTGTCCATGTGCTGCAGATCATTTTTCCCTTTGGGAAAAAAATTGGTGCCCACCATTAAGGCACTAGCAAAATAAAACGAGCCAGAAGTTTAAGGCAAAAGGGCAGTGCTTCAAATGTACATTTTATGCTGCTAAAGAGATCCACAGTACTGTGACCAAAATCCCATTAAATGGAACACTTTCTATTTAAATCTTCCCATGACATGTTTCTGGTATTACTGTACCAGGGAGGTGCAGAACTGTCAGGCTTAAAGGCTGCTCTTCTTGCCTTCCCTGAATGGCTTGGTGGGCTCAGGCTGTCGCTTGAATTTCAGTGTCAAACTTCTGGGCTGAACAACACCTTACCCATGACTGCCACTGAACCCCTTAACTTATACCTTACGCAGCAAGACTTTGGCAGCATACTGCTCAGGTAAGAAAACTCCCTTTGGGTATCCAAGGCATGCTGTGGCTTCTGACCTGCACAGACAAGAGTTTCTCACCACAAAGGGCAGCAAACTGCGGTTAGTTACAGTTAAAGTCTGCGTTTACCCACTGAGTACAGTTAAATTTTGTGTGTATTAGCATCGGACATTACCAGAAATACCTCGCTTAGCTTTCTCTCAAGGGCTGATCCCAGCATCTTGGATATGCTCAATGTTGCCGTACATTAAACACTTGTTAAATGCTTTTAATAATCCCAAGTGATGTGTACATGAAGTGGAGTGCAAGAGCTGGTTCAGAGGAGCAGCAAAGCAGATGCTTAACTGAATCTTAATAGGTTGTCATCCCAAGCTCCCCAAATATTGATGATGTTACAAACAGTAGCATAAGAGAAAGAAGAAATGATAAAATGAAGTCTAGGAGTCTTGCTTTGTCCACTGAGAGGCTAAAATAGTCCTTTTTTTTACATCCTGTATAGAAAGGGTAGCCTTTTTCTTCCAGTTCGCCATCATTGCTACAATGTGGACAGCTATAACACTATTTTCATATTTACTTAGTTTGTAAAGTATGTAGAAAACTCATCAGATTCAGGATTCCTCCTAGAAACAACTAACAGTAGCCAGTAGATCAGCCAGAGTTGTTGGTTTAGTTATGAATACTTTTTGGTTTTGTTTATTGGCTTTCGTCTTGGACTTGGATATCAAACATTTCTTTTTGTCATGGCCTGATCAGTTGTCCTCGTCTTGGTTTTCTTGCTTCATCCCAGTGCCTTAGCAATACTGAAAAAGAGAATAACTTTCAGTTAACTATTCAGTGTTTATCTGTCCAAGTGATTTTACTCTCTTCTTGCACTTTACAGCGGACACCACAGTTGCTGATAAACTCCCTGATGGTCTCAGAAAGGACACAAAGACCTGAATTATCTGGTAAGCACTAACTCCAATGTGCCCTATTTCCCATATCAGTCCTTATTCACATTGGGCAATGGGGAAATCTGAATTAATGTTCCTCTCTTCTGTGGGTGAACAGGACTCTAGGATCCTTCCTAATGCTTGCTATGTGAGAAGTAAACTCAGCTAACCCACTGAAAAAAACAGGATCCCAAAGCAGCTAAGTCTATATTTAAAGGGAAGGGCATGTTAAAATCCAGTGATATGAGCCCATACTTTGTTGCATTTTCTAATAGTTTTCCTGGCCAACATCACCATTTACCAAAGCTCTCTTTTGTTTAAGCAAGGCCTTGCTGCCTCACAGCCTGTCTGCTTGGTCCTGCAGAGCAGCCATTGTGCTGAATTTATGACACAACAGTAATCACTGTGCCAAGCCCAACCAGCTGCTGTTTAAAAAAGAAACCCCCCAAAATCCAAGAAACAAAACCACTGGATTGTGCCTAACAATGCAGAATTAGGTGGTGGAAGACAGGGAAGCTTTATGCAAGTGCTAATGTTCACCAAACTAGCAGGGACACTGGAAATGAATGGCAGAGTAAGTAGCATGTTGAATAAACGTCTCCTCCAAGTTTGCTCCATTGTAAGAGCCCTTCTCAGTGTAGAGCGGTGCCACAGTGTAAGGCACGCAGAGAGCCAAATGCTCACTTTGAGTGAACAAAAGCCTGTCTCCCGCTGGTGCTTAATGCTGTAACTTTTATTAGAAGCAAGTGACAGCAGTTTAGCCTCCCTTCCTTTTTCTAGATGATTACATTCTTAAGCCGATTGACTGTGTTGACTAAAGGCAGCTGTTGATCCACACTCTTTCCTCTTACACACACAATGGCATACGAAGAAAAGAAATGCCAGATTTTGTGTGTTCAGGATAAGCTTAATATTTTGATTGCCTGAACAGAGGTGAAAAATTGGTTGCTGTACCAGGAGCCTGGGATCTTTAAGGACAGTTTCTGCATGCCTAGCAAAAGCAGGTGGGAGTGCTCCGAGTTTGGAAGCCCAGAACTGAGCATCCTTCCTAAGGTCTGTTCCTTTCTCTCTTGCCTCAGAAAGGGTGGGGAATGGGAGCACAGTAATAGCATGTATCTGTTTGGATTTGGGCCACTAAGTCACCAACCTTCTAAAGGGAAAACCAAGAAGGAGAATTAGTGAATCTAATAGCCTGAAGTCTTTATACTCTTTACAGAGTTAAGTGTATATGGGCATACAGAATTTGTCCTATTTTGTTTTGTTCTGTTTTTAATATAGTGGTTGCTAATTCCTATATCTGTTTCCACCCCCAAGTCCAGGCAGGTGCTTTGCTTCTTGCTCAGAAGACCTTCAGGAGATCCAGTGGCAGCTGCCCTTTTTGCTGAGGCTTAGAGATGCAATGCCAGTGCATAGGATGCTGATGGTCAGTTCACTGAATTTGCAAGCCGTCCTTTGAGCCTGCAAATAGCACTACTATAAGGGATGGTGTTGGGAAAGGGTTCTTTATAACTGCAAAATAGATAAAAAGCTGGTTCTTGGAGAGTACTCCCTTTTAAGTAACTTGTCTGTGTGAATTGGCACAAAATCTTAACCAGGAAGAAAGATGACAGTGGAAGTGGTGTTGCAGCTATAATTACCCAACTGAGCTTTTTTCAAGGAAAAACATGTCTTAAATATCACCTTATCTGCTGTAAATGAATGAAAAAAATCCCAGTCTCTTTCTGAAAAGATTTAGAAGACGAATTTCCTGGCTCAGCCTCTGTTGGCCACAATGCACAGTAAATATATCAGTTAAAGGTCTCAGGGGAAGTTGGTCTAACAAGGAAGCTCCTTCCACTGCCTTCTCTCAAGTGAGAGGCAATTTGCTGTTGAAAGGAACATCCAAGAACAAGTCCTCATTTGCAAAACGAAAACACAATGGAGAAAGTGGGTTATCTTTTTGTCATACACAAACCAGTGAAGCAACGTGGCTGCAGTAAAAAGGGATCTAACCACAACGTTCAAATCTGGACTGTCCTCCCTGACTAAACTGCAGCGTGTCTGCTGAGGAACCTCTCTAGCTAATAGGAAAACAAACACTGAGAAGTTGTTCCTGGTGAAATCCAACTCAATGCAGCCAAGATACAATCACAGCTTTTAAAGGGATGGTCATCTGGGAGAAAAGATTTTGACATCTCAAACTGGAATTTTCAAAAATGATTGAGGCAAAAGATACTTTTCCCACTGGGAAACTCTGCCATCTGTTTTACTGCTTTGGAAGCTGCAAAGGACAACGTTCTTTTTGGTGTGCTCCTTCTTACTAGAAGGAAAGACCAAACAAGTGAGAAATGCTGGCATACTGTCTTTTACTTCTCTCTCTCTACATGTACCTAAGCTCCCATTCATATTTGTGTGACATAAGATGATTTATGCAGCGGAAGTACTGGCCAGACACATCACTTATAAACTGATGGAAAAGCTGCTTGATTCTGCTTTGTGCTGCAGTGTGAAAATGGATTTATGCACAGTGGAAGAACTTAACAGGGATGACAATTTGATAACTGACATTGTTACAGTAATTTAATAAGAGGAGAAAACCTAGACCAGATCTCAAAAGCTGGAGTAGACATAGATAATACCTCACTGGTAAACCATATCCTGAGGAATGAAAGTACTGCTAGTGTGCTGTCAAATCAGGAAATTCAATTCACAAATGAAACAAGATACATTAGGCAGGCTGGTGGCTTTCAAGTAGTATGAGTATGGGTCTGAGTTGGAATAAAATGGTTGGAAGGGTCAGAGACCAATGGAGTTATCACTCGGGAATAATGGAAAAATGCTCTGTTTTTGTGAACATGCCAGAAAGTGGCTTGGTTTAGAAACATTTTGGTAAATTCTGACCCATTGATGGAGGGGTACAGTAAAATACAGTGTTTTAATTTCAACCCACCAGTGGCTGGTTATTGTTCACACAAGTCTGTCTCCTGCGTTTGTTCAGATGGGTATTTTTGCCCCAGCAAAGGACAGATCATATAAGGTGGGATGGTCTGCAAGTGAAAAAACACCACCAGCGTTGACAACCACACTGAAGGGTATAAAGCTCAGTTTTACTGCTTCTCTTACCAGCACCTTCAATCCCATGTGTCTCAAGAATAATTACACAATCAACTGCTACATTACCTCAATTAGAAGAAATTCAAGCTTACCTACAGCTGCCCATGTGGACTATGTCTGTTAAAGCTGCTTCTCAGGGATGAGCTATTGTTTTCCAAAAAAACTAGGCTCAACCAGCAGCCAAACTTTTCAGGTAGGGATGGTGCTCTCCTAATTAGGAAAAAACAGAAATGAATTATAGCTTCAGCTGAAAGCTACAACCCCAAATGAAGCAGTCTGTCTGGACTCTGGGGCACAGGAGCCGAGTATGCAATACTTACCTGGGTCACACCAATCTGGGGTGCACCTACTCCTTCCAGACACCTGTGTGTTTCCACACACCGCCTCCCTTTCCTCCTCATCCCCTTCCAAGCCACAGTGACTATGCTGCCCATGTGAATGTACATACACCAGTAACCACTTCACCATGAAACAGAAATCCCAACATAGACAGAAACACCTATTTCATCATTCAGAAAGAGCTGCATCTATTTATTTTGGTTATCTCTACCAGTAGGTGTCATGATACAGCAACCTGTGAAAATTCTTGGTGTAGCAGGAGATAAAGTGGTTAAATAAACACTAATAATTACAGAATTTAATTTCAATTATTGGATGTCAGTGGCTAAAAGGGTGGTTCATTTTGCTAGATGCTTCCACCCAGATATTTTCTCCTTGTTTTGTAAAATCTCCATCACTGCTCCAAAATGTTCTTTTTGGTGCCTGTGTGATGTACCCGTTTAGTTTGTTCCAGGAACAGTACCTGCCCTTCAGTGGGAGACACTAGTAATAGGGTGGGTAAGGGGCTGAGGAGTGATATCCTCTGAAAAAATTAATGATAACCTCTCCTTTGAAGGAAGAAATTCAAAATGAATGCCACATGCATTTGCTACACCTGAGAGCAGTATGCTTAGATGTTTTTGCCATGCATCAAAGCACATGGACATTCTTGTGATGATCCTGGTCTTAACCTTCTGTGAAAAGAAAATAAACCTAAAACCTATCTAGTGTGAGAGATTAATTAAAAGTGAAGGTAATATGTCAGGTAGTCCAACAGGAGCCTGGGCTAACTAAGATCATCCCCGTTCAATAATGTTGCTGTGCCCAACTGAAGTTTAAGTTCTAAATGTAAAAACATCATAGCAAAGTATGACTGTGACTCCATGTCGCACTTTTCGCGTGCTCTTCCCTCCTGCTAGGAAACAGAAAAATGCAATAAATAAGTGTGAAAGAATGTCATATTGATATCCACATGCCAGAGCAGGGTAAATGACCAAAGAGTGGGGGAAATATTTTATCATAGGCAAACCTGTGTTCACAGGCTGCTGCAAACTATAGCGTGACATGAGCTTTCTTTCACCTTCCCCATACCAAGCCTGCAGAGCAGCAGGCACACTCTGCTCTCACAGGTGTCCATGCAAGCTGAGGATACAAGTACCAGTTAGGGTGTCTAGTTTTCAAGCCCTTGCCTGTACAGACATGTTGCAATTTAGGAATAAACTGAAAACCCCAACCCTACAAAGCCAGTAAAGAAGCCAAACAAAAGCATAAGAACAAACCCAGCATGAGGTTAACAAAGAACTATGGGAGTGTACAGGGTTAACCATGAGAAGTCCGTGAGTGATCTCTGTGGATTGGCTAAGGAACCGTGGACACTTCGTGATCAACCCAGACATCTTAGCCTTAGGAGATGGTGGCTATGAAGAATACAGCTGAGCAATGGACATGTGAGCCATCCCAGCTGTTTGGTCTTAGTCAAACTCTTAGTTAAGTTATAAGGCCTGAACTCAAGTTACCCAGGCTGCAAGGCCTAACCTTAGGTTACTAAAGGACAGCTATGTGCAGCGGAACAAGGAACTTGGCGTTTGCTCAAGGTTAACAAGATGCGGAAGCGGGATGGGAAAACTGTAAGATGTGTGCAAAAAGTAACAAATGGACAAGCTTTCAGCTAACCTATTGTCTACTTCGAAAATGTGTGGACAGCACTTTTGAGCCAATCAGAATCTATATTGGTTACATCAGCTGGTCCTATAAACTATAAAAGCTGTTGATGTGTGTGAATAAATTTGGCAATCGCTTGATCACATTGATCGTCTCTGCGTTGTCCGTGACTCCCGTGTCAACAGATCTCTAGTCAGGTAAGACTTGACAGACCTCTTTAGCTCAGACTCACCAACTGCCCACATAGAAACTCTTCTGCACCTCTGACTTAGAGGGGCCGATCACCCAGGTCTCACTTGACTGTTGGATGTAACACAACACTGCAATAAGCACTGCCATCTGCAGAACAGAATCAAAACTGCTTAATTGTTAATAAAACTTCCTTAGTTTGACAAGCGTGGGTTTTACACAGCGCACCTCCACCGTGTCGTACCATCATTCCTGAAGGAAATGAGACAAGATCACTACCTTATTTTGTTATCTCAAAATACTTTGTGAAGAAGTCCGGTCTCTGTTGAATTGAACAGTCAAATATTCGTGAGAAGCAGCTACCTTCTTGTCACAAACAATAACCACTTCAGAAAGGTTTAACATTTATCAGTGCTCACGCTGAGTCTACTACTGAGCAACTAAGTATTACAGGTGAACATTAGCAAATGATCTAGCAGGTTTCAGGGGATGAACAAATCCAAACCAAATGCTTACCCTTTTTTGAATTGGAAGAGATCAGTCAGTAATGAAAAAGCTTCATCTTAGACCTGTGAGCTTTAAACAGCAACACATAGTCTGAACATTCAGTAAAGGCCTCCTAGTTCAGTTGTGATCACTAGAAGAACTATGATAGTGAGAGATGCCTTATCAGTCATCCTGATTTTGGCTGAGATAGAGCTTCCAGTAGCTTATATAGTTTTGGATTTAGGATGAGAATAATGTTGGCAACACACTGATGTTTTAGTTTTTGCTAAGCACTGGTCGAGGTCTTTTCATCTCACACTACACCGCATCACTCTGCACTTCATCCAGGAATATGATGGGATTCTTTTAGCTGAGTATCTTTCTTAATGTTTTTGTTGTAGTTACAGCTGAAATTGCACCTTGTCAAGGGCTTCCTGTTCATGAGGTCTGCCAAAGCCTGAACCACGTAAAGCTGTGGCTTAGATGAATGTTTCTCATTTTTCATGAAGGTTTTCTAAGTTGTTAGCCTGAGCCCTGCTGTTCAACAAGTGCCATCCCTTTTCCTGTTCAAGAGCAGCTCTGATTGACAGCTGCTATTCACAGCCTGGGAGAGAATCTGCAACTTTTGAACTCTAGGTAAGTCTTTCTAATAGTTCACTAACATAAATATAATGACCAAATCTCAACAAGTAAACAGTGCCCACACAAAATGTGTCAAGTCTTGACTCCAGTAACTCAAAACAAACAGATCTGGACCTGCAGAGTCCTTTCAGTCCTTTCCTTGGTGCTCATCAGGGCACCTAATGCCTTACTGATTTCTTTCCTTGTATTGTGTCATTCACACTGTATTAACATAACAATGACATCCTCTTATTGGTGAGGAGCAATAGAAGGCCAATGAAAAATCAGTATCCCTGTTAGTATTCTTATTCTCCCCTACAGAAATAAAAAAATAATAAAATGGCCTTTTATAGTGACTGGGATGGGCAGATGGCCTTAAGAAAGAAGATTAATTTTCACTTCTTTACCTCATGAAAAGTAGCAGCTAGCATGATGTACAAAGTGACAGCTAATAATCACATTTCTCTCTCGATTTCTTGACAATGGATTTCTCTTTGAAGTTCTAAAATACCACCCTGAACTCCCAGTGGCAGTGATACAAGAAGCTGCCACTGGAAGGTTTTCTAAACTACTACTGAAACACCCCCAAACTGCCCACAATACCTGAGCTATAGCATTTCAGAGATTTTCCACAAACTCTCCAGCCCAAAAATACTGGGAGTGCAATGACCAGCCAAAAGGCCACCAGGAATGAGAACTTTTCTATAGCATGATACGGTAATCATAACATCCCACTCCCATGCATGATGTAGTAATCTATCAAGACTTTGATAACTCTGGGATGCCATTCAGAGGGACCTTGGCAGGCTTGAGGAGTGGACCGGTGGGCACTTCATGAAGTTCAGCAAGGTATGTGCAATGTCCTGCAGGTGGGCCAGACAATCCCCAACATCGGTACAGACTGGGGCATGAATGGAGTGAGGGTGGAGAAGAACTTGAAGGCACCAGTGAATGAGAAACTGAACATGAGCCAGCAATATGAGCTTGCAGTCCAGAAAGCCAACCACATCTTGGACTGCATCAGAAAAAGGAGCGTGACCAGCAGGTCAAGGGAGGTAACTCTTCCCCTCTACTCCACTCTTGTGAGACCCCAACCTGCAGCTCTGGGGCCTCCAACACAAGAGGGATATGGACCTGCTCAGTCAGGTCCAGAGGAAGGCCGTGAAGATGATCAGAGGATTGGAGCACTTCTCCTATGAGCGCAGGCTGACAGAGCTGCAGTTGTAAAGTCTGAAAAGATTTTGGAGAGACTTCAATGCAGCCTTTCAAGATGTAAGACAGAAAGCAACGTTTTACGAAGGCCTTTAGTGACAGGACATGGGGCAGTGGGTTTAAACTGAAAGAGAGTAAATTTAGGTAGGATATAAGGCAGAATTTTTTTACAATACAGTGGCTGAGGCACTGGCACAGGTTGCCCAGAGAAGCTGTGGCTACCCCATCCCTGGCACTGTTTGAGGCCAGGCTGGACAGGGCTTTGAGCAACCTGGTCTAGTGGAAGGTGTCCCTGGGTGGCAGGGAGTTGGAACTAGATGATTTTAGGGTCCCTTCCAACCCAAACCATTCTTTGACTCTAGGATTCTACCAGGATCTAAGTGCTTTGGTGTTTGAACCACTAAACTGTGATTTTAATCATGTGGGATTTTCTTTTTTTTTTTTAATTGAGTTTGATTTCAAGCTCTTCAGCAGCAGCATTTTAAGGTAACAAAGAAATTGGTAGGGAGAATACACAGGGTGTGCTGCCTTCTTTGATACATTAGTCCAAAGAAGGGGGTGGCTATATACTATGGAAATTTCCACACATAGCAGAGGAAATCTGGACTCCATATGCTGTAAACAAACACTATTAGTAAGTTCTTGAAAAGGAGCAATCCTATGATTTTGTACAGTGAGACTACTAAAGTTTTCCAAATGTGGACTGCGACAGTTTGTTGGATATTAAAGATTTATATTAAATCTATAGGTTTTTGCTTGCTTTTTCTTTGTGGTTTAATGTGAAAAGACAAGAAGAAGACTCAAAAAAGACATTAAAAAAAAAATAATACCCTGTGCCTTTAATTGTTAGAGAACAGATCTGCAAGTGAAGCGTGCCTGTAGCTTGTCATTTTCAAGTATCAGCGGTAGCAAATGAACGCTGATAAGGCTTCCTGCTGGCTAGGGCAGTAAGAGCTTTTCTCAGCTAGAAGCTATTTCTCCGCACAGCAAATCTTTCCCGCCCTGCTACAGAATATGAGAAGAAATAAATAGGTCAAGCTTGTGGTGCTGAAGCACTCTGAGTGTGCATCTGCAAATAAATTAATTTAAAACAGTTGAACAGAGACATGTCTGAAAAACTAATAATACTCACCCTTTCTCGTTTTTCCACTTTCCCCTAGTGCTTTTCCTGCTATGAGTTCTTCGCTGTATTGTGACTGAGTGTAAAAACCCAAACCAACACCAAGAAGTGATTAGTAACCCTACAACAACAAAGCAGCAGCCTTGCAGGAAAAATGGTCTGATTTAAGCTTCCAGGGGAGCATTAGGGAAAAATTAGATTAAAATTATTTTCTAGAAAACCTTGAAAACATTGAACCACCATTTATTTCTAATTGGTACCTGTGGTCTACCCCGCTGCTGAGTCAACAGTTGTCTTGCCTCTCAGGGAAAACAAGGACAATCCTATCTACGTGCAATTGGTAGACTGGATCCTTCTCCCAGCTCTCCTTATACCGTGATTTTATAGCTGGCTTACTTCAGCAAAGGTGTACTTACAAAAACAAATTATATACCTATAGTCACAATAATTAGAATGCTTTTCCATCGTGTTTCCACACATTATCAGGAAAGAGAACAAAACACTTTGCAGAAAATATTTTTCTCCACGCTCAGAGAAATGAACTGAATTAGGTGGCACAACACAAAGTTTCTATTCATAAAGCAGTTGTTAATCTTACAGCCTTTACAGCCCCTTTGTGCTCCTTTTTTCAGTGGTGAAAAGAGATTGAAGCAAGTTATTTGGGTTAGAGTAAAAAGCCATTTCTGCACCACCATTTGATCCAGTCCTTAGGACAGCTTAGCAGAAAAAGAGAACCTTGGTTTTGGCACACCTGGAGTGCACTTTACTGGGGCAGGGCACTTCTTTGTTCATTCTTCACTTATTAAACTTTTCCTCACTTTTGTCCTTCCAGTCCTTCCCCTATGCCACTGTGGGGAGTAAGTGACAGGGTGGGTGTTACCTGCCAGCCAGGGACAACCCATCACAGCCTCAAATGGTTGTAGGTCCTGGATGCGCATTTAGAGAGCATTGCTATATGCCTGTTCTATTCTTCTGGTCTGCTATACCTGATACCTCTTTAACTTTTATTTATTATCAGAGACAGACTAAGAGGCTGTGAACAATTGGTCTTGTCCAGTAGAGCCATTTCATATTCTTACATTACTAAAACTTACTCCAGTCACCACCTGTGCACTATTGCTTGATTTCTGCTGTTATTTCACAATTCTTTCTCATGCGCTGGTAACTGTTTTTCAATAGTGGTTGGAGTCAGGGCCAAATCCTGATTCCAGGATCAACTGAGATCAGCTTTTATTTATATAGAAAAACATATGTCTTCCTTATGAATGCCTTACAAGCCATTCAAAGCCAAATTCAGAGGAGTTTTAACAAATGTATGGGAAGTTTTTAACACAGTGCTAGGAACTTGAGAGAAATCAAATAATTGTTCCTCATTTCAATGGAGTTTTACCAACAAAACTTACCTGCACTTAAACTGTATTCAGCAGGGAATCAGGTCATTACAGCAAAAAATATCCAACCCCTTTGGTAGAAATCTGGTTTCCAATTAGTTTTATAGCTGTGGTCATGTACATGTTCATCTGCTTCTCCTCAGTCAGAAAATTCATTCTCCATACAGCTCCAGATAGCTTTTGAAGTGTCAAATACTTGCTAACCTATGCATTGTCCTTCTGTAGCTTTAGATCCTCACCGTGGCCGACACAGTGGTGCTCTCCTTCGATGACAGGCAGCAAGTTGCCAATCTGAATAAAACCTTTTGACTCCAAATCTCTTTTTACATGTTCTGACTCCAGTTTCCCAGCTGGCATCAAAAGCAGTGAACGCATTTTGTTAGTTGCTACACTGGCTGGAATTTCCACTCCCACAGCCCAAGGTTCCGTTTAAAGATATTACCCAAAGTTCCTTGCCCTAACAATGACATCTACCCTGGAAATCATGGAGAGAAGAATGGGTAAATGACTCCTCTTACCAGTGTGGATGCAAGCCTAAAGAGACACAACTCACTGAGAAAATGGTCAAGTTTGGTACTTCAGTCTGGGTGGGAATGTAGGGACACTATATGACACTCTCCCACCATCCCTCTCTTTCCAAAAACTCACTGAAATCTGAAGGTCTTCTAGGGCCACTCTCAAGGAAACTCCAGGATCATTGGAGACTTGAGGCTATCTCAAGGAAGACCAACACCTGCCAGTCTGCACTGACAAGGTTCTGTAGGAGACATCCATCAACCTGAAGTACGAACTGGATAAAGATATTGAATATAAGGATAATGATTTTCTGTAGGCAGCCTTTAGCAGTCATACTCAGCCTTAAAACAGCCTTACCCTAACAGCACTATGTAGGCTGAGGTGACCAGCCAGTCATTACTGAAGATGTGGACAAGAGAAAGAAATAAGTTTGAAGTTATTTCTGGATACCTGACTCAGTCTACAGCTGTTGCAAGATCTTCTCCACCTGTGCCTGTACTACCCTAGCATGTCCAAAGCAGGCAGAAAGTAGGTGGCTCTGAGACCTATGCAGCATCTAAGAGGGCAAATTTATTTGTGAGGCTTAGTTCTAGATTTGCACACATAAAGGTGACTGAGATTTACAGTCTTTCCTTCACTGGTAAGTCAGAACTTCAGTACCCTCTTAGAAAAAAGGGAAGTTAAAACTGTAGTTCAGTCTATGATCCATTCCAAAGAATAGATTAATAAGTCCAGTGGAAACAACTATAGAGTAAAAACCCCATCAGTATGCTGGTATTCGGAATACATAAAGTACTTGAGGACTCAAAGCTAAGCATCTGCATGAGCCTTCAGAGAAGGAGGTCTGTTGCTCCTATAATTGAAGAAGGCCCTAAGTGTTTCAGAGAAGGCAGCCAGAAGAGGATATTTGTGCCATAGAAGACATGCTTGGAGAGCTATCAAAGTAGGCTGGGGGTGGAGCAGTAAAACCAGGAGACTAGCCATAGGCCTTGAAGATCATATGGTGACCCTCAACTTTCCTACTTCTTCCTCAAAAGGAGTAATTGGGGAAGATCAAAGAGGAGCCAGAGGGTAGAATGCTGAAGTAAATCTTTTTAACATCCTCTAGCCTTTTGTTCTTACCTGAATTTAGCAAGACAGTGCATCTGCCCAGCTGAGAGTCATGCCTGGCTGGCTGAATAGCCTCTTACACAAACTGCTGGTTGCTGCTCACTTGGCAATTTGAGGCACACTGCCCTGAACAACAGCACTAATGAAACTTTGAAACCTAGACACAGTTACCATTCTTCTCTGTGGAAGATGCATGCCAGAGCTTTTCTTTGGATGAGGCCAAGATAGTGACCTGGCACAAGTCACTGTGACCTGGCACAAGTGACCTGGCGTGCCAGAAATAGAAGAAGCTGTAGATACTTGAAAGTGGATGGGAGAAAAAAGGCACTTAGCTCCTAACAGGCTTTTGAGTGCCTTGTGACACAAAAGCTGAGACAACTACACATCTATAGCAGAGACAAGATACAGGATTTCACAAGAGTGAGAAGATGGTGAGAAGAGATCTCTCAAGTGATAGGCAGCAACTAGTAAGAATTCACAACAATGTTCTCATATCCAAGAATAAGTGCCTTTAAAAAGACATCCACTAGGTTTTTAAGAATAAATGGAGAGTGGCAAAAAGTTTTTGCCTCCAATTATAAAATGCTAGTGACTCGGATCTCATGATTTATTGACCACTTACTTCTGGCTCCTACTGATCAAATTCTTCATTAATGTAAAGTTGCAGCTAGATCAGGCTACTGGATTTACTCAATAATTTTAAGATATGAAGTTTGGGTGTCTGCATGGATTGGGCTGGAAGGCCCTTCTTCCTGCTTAAAGACAATAACATTTAGAGCTTTAAATGCTACGTCAAGTTAAATGTTATAATGTTTCACAATCATGTATTTAAACACAGAAATCTGTTTATTTACCCAAACAAAACAGAGGAAATGATTCCAGCCCTCAGGTTTTGAATTCTCATTTAAATATGTGAACATCAGTCCACAACTTAGAGATGTTTGTGTATCTATGTACCTCCAAAATACTCATATTTCATAGGCTTTTTCACATTAATATTCACCAACAGTATCACAAAAGTTCTTTTTCTTTTACATAACTGTAAGCAACAGTAATTCTAGAAACACTAGAGAAAAAAAAGCATAGCAATGTCCACAGTTACAAGAAAAAGTGCACATTACTTGGTCACAATCACAGTCATTACTTGGAAAACTATATGTAACAAGTAGATATAAAATATCACTGATGCCTTAAACTCATTGTCAAAAACGGAATTACATAAAATTTTGTACATGAAATAAGGCAAATTTAGGAATGCACAAGAAACTTGTTATTCAACAAAAGCTAAACAACAGAACAGATAGTACAGTAAGCATAAACTAAAGTACTTTTTTCTATATACTTAAAAATAAGCCTGCCGTAGTGCACAAAGAAAACACCATTAATGTGTAATCAATATTATAAAATAAGAAATAGAGGGGTTGGGAAGAGTGGGGAAGGGGAGAGAAGAGTTTTATTATAGTTGCAGCTGCATCCATTTACAGTTTTGTACATGTTTTAGCTAGGCCTGGGAATTATACAAATCATACCAGAAGTGTCAATGAACTTCCTTGGTAAGAATTTTGTTTAAATTAAGGAAAAGAAAATAAATACACACAGAGTGCAAATTTTCAGATTGTCACTTGCAACCTCTTAACATTCATCATCTACATCCAATCACAACTAGAGGGACTTGTATAGGACAGCAGCAGTGATCATGGAGTTAGATGAGCTCACCGTAAGAAATCAGTTTCTCTTTTTTTTATTTCTCAATGATATGTCTTTTTTTAAAAAAACCCTCAACTCTTTATTAATTGCTAATAAAGCTGCAATATATTACAGAATGGAGTTGAGAATGGTATGAATGCAGGAAATGCATGCTTCCTTTGGAAGGTATTCCACAGATGAGAATTTACAGTACACGGGGGAAGAATTATCCAGCATCAAGAGTTACTTGTTGTAGAAAGAATATGAAGCTGGGGAGAAGGGCACAGTCAGGGGTTCAAGAGAGGAAGGGGGGACTTAAAATAGCTCCTCAAAACATTTTCAGGACCAGTGAAAAAGTTTACCAAAGTAAAAATGAAAAATCTTGAATGAAAACAAAAATCTCTCGTTTTGTTTTTTATAAAAATTACATTTTTTTAAAATACAAGATCCTTTTAATTGCAATTGTGCCCTGTAGCAACAGGACATTTGGCAACGTTTTGCCATATACTGCAGCTTTAAGTCCAATGAGTCAGTATCACATTCCACTAATATTGCACTTGGATCTTGAACCATATATTTTTAAACCATCACAGCATCTTCTGTTTCCTCCACTTGTTAGAACGAGTTAATTTCTAGCCACTTTTTCGATATTTATGCTGACACACTAAAACAAAAGCAATAGGCTGGACACAGTAAAGTACCTCGGCAGTACCAGAGGTCGAAGTTCACTTGAAGCACCTTAACACATCACTTTATGGATCAAGAACAGTGTGGCATTATGGTAATTAACTCTCCTAAAAGACTGTGCAGTAACTGAAGTGTGTGCTCTGGGAAATCAAAATGTCATTAGTGGAAACTCTGAGATAAGACCAGGCCAGTGTGAAGGTCACATGACTCAGTTCTGCTGCAAAATAAGGTTTTCCAGTTCATCTGCAGAACGCAATAAAAATGCGGCTGATTCTCGATACCCTGCCACAAGCTGCCTCACTGCATTTATTTCAGTCGGACTCAGCTGGGGTCTAGAGCTTGAACTACTGGAGGATCCAGAGCTGGTTGCTAACTGCCTCTTCATACTGAGATCTGTTGGACCTGCAGATAACAAAGGAAAAGAAAAGAAGCTTCAGATCTGCTGCCAGAGATGTTTCACAGGTTTGTCGCTACGAATGCAGAGTAGCAAAATCTGCTCTCTGCTGGGTGCCAGTGAGAAGTAGCAGAAACAAGCAAAAACTGCCTTGTTGCCTTGACAGAAATCACAGCAATTTATAATTACATACGACAAAGACCCTTTAAGTTCTACTTACATAATATGAGGGCCAAGTCCACAGTCCACAGAAAATTATCCTCTGGGGGGTATCCCAACAGAGTAAGTAAGCCACTTGCAGCCCAACACTGCCCTGGGATCTGACGCTGGTGAGCAGGCAGAAGGTTCACCTCCTGTGCCTCCCCCAGCTCCAGCTGCCATTGTAGCCTTCATGGCAAGCTGCACACTTGCAGTTTTTTATCACAAAATACCAAACTTATGTTCTCCCAATTATCTATTCTCACATTTTGTGCTTCAATCAGCATGCAGCCAGACTGTGAATCCCTTACAGATGCAGATAAATGGTCATTCACTTGACTAGCCCTGACACCATGTGATTGCTTATATAAATAGCTGGACATGAACGAGATTAGGCTGGCGACAATCTGGCTGCCTCAGTGAGGGGTACACTATCAACCTGCGGGGGCTGCATACAACTGGCAATATGTTGCAAGAATCGTGTAAGGCCTGATCACTGACAAGAGAATCTGCAGCAATCACCGTGTTGCATTGGCAGCTTATACGAATATACTTAGATCATTTCATCAAAGAATATTCACAAGAGCATGCATGCTGCAGAAGACAGCACTCCTGAGAGCAGTCTGCAGGTTACTGTGATGGGCAAAAACGTCTGCCATTATGCAGTTTGGCTTTGTGTGGAATTTCCCTGTTTGACTATAGTTAATAATCAGCTAAGATATATCACACTTTGATGAGATGCTTCCATTTTCCACTAAACATAATACATTTTTTACTTCCTGGAGTGTAAATTTGGACAGGTAGAATTGGACTGAGGACTTTTTTAAACATAGAAGGATACAGGTGGCAAGTGTGCCTATCAAGCAGCTTAGAATGTGCAAATGATTAAAAATATGACTCGTTCATTTTGACAGTGTAGCAGATCTATACTTTTGGCATGCAGAAGATCAGACTAGCCTGATCTTCATCTTAATACTCTCCTAGAAATTGGGATCAAGTTATTCAAAGCAATGTATCTTGCTTTCCAATGAGAAAAATGTCACTGTTCAATTTCACCTGACAATGTATGTCAATGCCAAGGATTTCTCAGCACTGGCTCACCGGATGGACCTTGCTTCCTAAGAAGACTGTAATAATCTTAAAATTTAGCATCTTCGACTGCAGAATACAGAACACACCAATTCATACTGTAGAGGTTCTCCTAAATAACCACACCAAAATCACAAGATTCAAAACCAGACTCACTACCTTAAGCACTAATGGAAAGAGATGTACTGATTTCCAGAAGCTGAAGATCTGGTCATAAACCTTTTTCTGCCTTTTATGCTTATGCAGAGATGGCGCAGATGACAAAGAATGTAGAGATTGCCATATCCCCACACTCACCAAAGTTAATGAAAATCTCCTCTTGAGTGAATGAAAGCAGGGCTGGGACTATGAAGAGAAAATTCTCAAACAGACAGGGTCCTATTAGATCTTATTTCCTACTACGCAACTAGCATGAACAGCACTTAGCCTTACAACTGTATTATCCAGTTTTAAACAGGCATAAATGAACTGACTTTTAAATGACTTCCAGTGTACAAAGCATAAATAAAAGGACAATTAGTTCAGTGAATTTGTTTCACTGTGACCTCATGCTGCAGGGAAACAATCACAGTGTAAAGAAGCTCAGAGGATATTTCCAAGTAAAATCTTAACTCAGCACAGAGAAGGGTATACAAATCATAAAGCCAGCTGGATTGAATGGTTGTAAGAAGCCATTAAAGACTTCTATATTTATTGAGGTGGTAGTGAAAAATCTACCACTGACATATTGAGGGCATTGTGCTCCATATGAACCAACCTACTTTAACTTTTATGTTCTTTCCTTGACTCTCATTCATGTCACAGCCAAAACCACACAAACAATATATGGCAGAACAGAGCTCCTGCAGCAAGGCATGTCTTTTTCTGAGACAAAACTGAAAGGCTTTTCTCATTGGTAATCCAGATTTTTAAGTGATTGAATAAATTTTATAATATTATTTCACTCATAAGAGGAAAATACATAGAAATGTGTTTGTTTACACCTCTGAGGTTTTCCTTACAAAAATTGATGGCACAAAGTAAAAGCACCACTCTGAAAAGAAAACTAGGAGAAGACCAGATGTCCAGCACACATAAATCAGCATAACTCCTCACAAGTCCATAGGATCACAGTGGTTTACACAAACAGAAGATCCGGCTCTATATTCCTAGATGTCTGGATTAACTATCATGAGAGAAGTTTTTTAACTGGTCTGAATATGTATCTTCAAATCCCTGAAGATACTGGAAACAAAGATTGAGGAAGTGCAAATCTGCAGTCTGCATACACAAGGAACCATCAGGATTCAGGATTCCTGTTGGTCTGGAAGACTTCTTTCTTATACAGTTTTCTTATACACAAAGGAAATAAGAAATCTTGGATTTTAACTTACCCCAGCTCCTTCAAGCTACTTGATATCTGTTTTCTTTCTATATACTATGAAAATAGGATGTTACTTTACTCCCCGACTCCTGTCTTGTATTTAAAAAGTCACAGTGCTGTCCTCCTTCCCCTCAAATAAAAGCCTTCTGAGCAAAAAAAGCAAAGAAATCCACACACAGAGAAGAGTGTTCATGGCTATGGTTTCAGGACAGTCAGTACACTCATGCCTTTTCAGGAAAGGAAGCTACATATGCTGGCAGAAAGCTGAACAGAAAGAGAACAAACCATGTTCGATGTAAGGATAAGGATTTTAGTTATTTTAATTATGTTATGCGACCCCCTACACCTCACTTCCAAAGCTTGTCTATGACAACTCAAGCTTTATTTCTGGAAGAATACTCTAAGTCACAGGCTAGGCCCTGGATGTATTACACTGGTCTCATCTTTTAATTGCTGTGCTAGACACTCACTCACAGTGCTATTGATTCTTAATTGCTGTCCAGGCAGCTATATGCTAAAAATGCTATCAGTTATCTGTAGCTTCATCAGTCATACCTGGTCATTCAGAAAATAAGGAATAAATACATCTTATGCTTAGAGTGTAGATTTTTCCTGTGTAATTTTATGCAAATCAGCTATTGAAAAGTGGGAACCTAAATATTACTCAGAAATATCTACCACATTTCTTTACCTAGACAAATAAATCCAGCTGATTCTGGATATTCTGAAGTCTTCAAAGAGCTGGTTAAAGTAGACACTTCATGTACCTACGTACCTCTATCTCCAGAAGCCATCACTATGGATGACTAAATCTGGAGAAAACTGAACAGCTTTGTCATCATTTCTTTTAATAACCATCCCCACTTTTAATAGAACTATTCCCTTAGTTTATTTGACATTATTTAGTAAGCTGCCAGTCTTCACAGGAACAAGGAAGTGTATCCTCGTACAGAGGGAAAACTGTACTTTTCCAATGAATTTTGCAGTGTTAGGCTCCTTCAAGGTGACACTGCACATTTTAGCATACAGCTTCCTAACCTGGAGTACTTCAGGACAATTAAAAATCATGACTGCAAACATTGTCAGGTTCCACAGTGTCTGTGTTCAAGCAAAGATTCAGCACATATCATAGAGATGAAGAGAGGATACTTTATTTATTTCTCTTAGTGCATACTATTATAACTGATGATTGTCACCTCCCACGTTTTTATGAGAGCACAACATTCTCTTAAGCAGTAGGTTTAACAAACTACGGAGACAGATCCTTTCTTTTATATTCTTTCAGAAAACTGAAGCATTGTTCTTTGCCTCTTGGAAGGCCACCTGATTGACACTTCAACATGGTAATATTTTCAATTTGCCACCTCAGTCCAGTTACATAGACCTGATTGCCCTTGTGAAATGAAACTGTTCTTTTTGGAACAACATCAAGCTGAATATGAAAACTCTGAAAACCTACTCTTAATGTGCTAGACAGTCATTTATCAAATTAGCTGCTTGGAATACCTAAAATTAAATACACTGCAGGACAAATGTCTTTTCTGTAAATTACAAGACTTAAGTGGAAGTAGTTATTGCCTCATGCATTACACATCAGCAACAAGATTTATGTCAAATTCCAAAATATGGGTCAGATGTGGACGTGCTGTTACTGATTGCTCAGACAGTATCGACTGTCTCAGCAAAAATCCCTTAAGAATTGTGTGTTGTCACTGGGTAGCTACCAATCTTATAATTAACAGCTCCTGAGAATAATAAATGTGTCAGTGACTCTCAAAATTGTTATAACTATTGCAGATATTAATTTAGAATAACAAAAATAATTTTTAAAAGTTAGATGTGCTTAAGCAGCCATGCTTCTACATTCTCATTAATAGGTGAGCAACCTTTTTCATCAGTGAAGATGGAAAAAGCAGTGGCGCTTCATTATAGAAAAATACATTTGCCCATGCCTTGAAATCTTTCTTGCCCATCTTTTCTGTTGCACCTCTCCCCTTTTTTACCATGAGTGCTTCTAAAAGTATGCACTAGATTCTCACATACCCCAATAAAAATAAATAGAAACAGCTATCAAAGTATGTTACTTTTTCCAAATCAGATGTATTTATTATTGCAAGAATGTTTTATTGTGACATTATGCATCTGTCAATGTTTCTTTGCCTCCTGCCTTCAAATACAGAGCAGATGTGAGTAACACTATTGTTTGAAGTGCCAGAGCTCAGATCAAGAAAACAGGGACTAATGAATTGGATCTTTCAAGTTTCCTTCTCCCTTCTACACCTTTCCCTCTGGGAAACACACCTTCAGCTAAATTAGATAGCAGAAAAAACTGCTGCGTTGCCTGAGGAAAGAGATATGAAAACACAGAAATGTCTGAAAACACAGAAATTATCATGAATTTTCAACAATCATCAAGCACACTGGTTTGTGATGAAATGATTATGTACAGAAACAGTAATGTTTCCTCTCCACCATAGGAGATTAATTAGGTGGCATATACCTTCCTTGTCGTAATGGCTGTATCCTGAACTATGAACAAAGCTAGAAAAGTAGGATACTGCCCAATATATCCACAGACATTCCATCTCCATTTCTACGGTGGGAGCAGATTAATACTTGCATATACCATGTGTCTGATAATTTGAAGAGGAGGAGGGAAGGTGATGAGGAATGTAAGGATGAGTCTATTATAGAATTCAGCCAGCATTTCCCAGCAAGAAATTCCCATCTTTGCCACAACACTGGTCAAATGATTTAGCATCTCCCGAGCCCACATTTTGCCTTTGTAAATGGGACTAAATGCACTCTCCCAGGTTCCTAACTCTATCACCCCTGTTCTGCATTCCTTCAGGCCCCAGGCTCCAGCTGTGTTGGAGCCTAGCTGTTTCGTCTCATCTCTTTCCACTTTGATGCCATTAGGGTAGGACTGAGAAGACAGGAGGCTGTGCAACAGTAGAGGTATAAAAAAGAGCTGGAGAGATCAACCACAGCAAAAAACTGTCAACCCCTACATTGCAGCTAGCCATGCTGCTGCACTGGTAACCCAGTCAGCACTTTAAGAATTAGCTTTATACTGTATATGCTCAGCTGGACTTCTTTTTTTTTCCCTAGTTTATTGCCAAGAAGCCTCTACTGATCATGCAAACACCAACATTTTACAGAAGGTTACAACCTCACCAAATCTGAGGCTGCAGAAATGAGGCATCCTCTTTACTGTCACATACAAAAGTGAAGAAGCACCACTCAGCAGCATCAGCTCCAGGAGCTTCCCCCAGCTCGTCTTCAGCAGGGCTGTGCCACATGAAGGTTCAGGAGGCAGAAGGACGAGAAGGCAGAAGGACCAGGAAGGCTGATTTGCTTGTGGTATGAACATATTCAGATTCGGTGGGAGGACTCACCTGAGCTGGAAGGGGACTGGACGTTTGTGGTGCCTGGGATGCAGTGCTGAGTTGCAGCTGTGGTGGAGGTAGGCTGCAGATCTGTGTAGAGAAACAGAGACACAACAGCTGCTTCCTCTTACCATGACATGAAGGCACGTTTTGCATGGCCGATCAGCCACTGAGTCTGAAACATCCTCTCTTTTTACACACACAAAGGGAAATGACTGACATTTCCACCTAGAAAACCAGGTAACGATGAAGAAACAACTTCACATCACAAATCCTGTCCACACTTCTTAGGGAAAACAGACTTCAGGAAAAGTGGCTATGGAGAGCAAGGCTCTGACAAGCCTGCCCTGACTTCAGAGTGCTGACAGCTGACAGTCAGCAGGAGAGGGTGGATGGCAACCCACTGGACAGAAACACATGGGGAGGTGGGGCGATTCCACGCTGTCAGGAGATGCTTAGACAGCATGCAGGGACTTCAACAGCTTCTGGCAACAGCAAGAGATTTTGCTCCTAACAGAACAGACTGCCTCTAATCCTCACCCTCCTGCCCTCAAGCTGGGCCATCCCTCCAAGCTTGGTCCAGGTGTGATGGAGCAGGTCCAGCTGAAGCCTTGGTGGCTGGCTACAAGCTGGCAAGCAAGTTTTGTTTGTACCCGCTGGGCTACCCCACCTTGTAGATTCTCCATTCAGTTCTGTAGCAGGAACTGCATTAGCCTTAAAAAGAGAGCCATGGAAATCCATCCTTCTCAAAGAACAGCCCTCTTCTAAGATTTATAAGAATCAAGGACAATGTACCCACAGGCTTCTCCCCAACCCACAGATTTCTTGGTGATGGGGTAAAGGTTTCCAGCCAAGCTGGCTTGGCCTAAAGGGTTTAACAGCAGGGGAAAAAAGAGACCTTGGTGCTATAAGCCCAAGCCTTTTCCTGCTGTGCTTTTTTTTCCTGTCTACAATAAAGGAGGGGTCACTGTACAAGCTGTTGCATTCTGCTTGCTCATATTGAGCAGTCGCATGAAGGCTTGCCCCATACAGTTGTGTAAGGAACTAATTATGGTTCTATAATTAGCCATGTGAAAGGACATGCTGAGGACAGAAACACTGCAACAGCAGGCACAGAGAGGTCCCAGAGCCAGAGACACCAGAACAGCTGGGCAAGCAGATAGCTAAGGTGGGATCAGAGTAGGGATGAACTTTATGGGGGGAGGAAATAACCAAATTAATTGAGTCACAGTACAAAAAATACACGCATCAGTTGGAGTACTAAATAGGAGAGCTAACTAGGCACAATCATTATATTACTTTGAGGGAAGGTCCAGAAAAAGACATTCAAGCATTGAGTTTTAGCTATCTTTTGCAACTTTTCCTTTTTTTTCTGCTTTAGCAGATACACAAAACCAGACCGTATTTGTTTATACACACATCCTGCCTGAGGTGTATATTTGTTTTTATTCTAGAACATTTGCAAACATGACAAGAACATTTCATGGGTTACTAAATTGAAAAGGAAATTCATTCTTATTTTTTTTTTTCTTAGGTCCTGAAAAAATTCACAAGCAAATATCCTATCCTCCAGAAGAGGAACTTATTAACCATCATAACAGCCTTGCATATCACACAGTATCACACAGTATGCTAGAGATTGGAAGGGACCTCGAAGGATCATCTAGTCCAATCCCCCTGCCGGAGCAGGAACACCTAGATAAGGTTACACAGGAATGTGTCCAGGTGAGTTTTGAATGTCTCCAGAGAAGGAGCCAACCTCCCTGGGCAGCCTGTTCCAGTGTTCCGTCACCCTCACTGAGTAGAAGTTTCTTCTCAAGTGTAAGTGGAACCTCTTGTGTTCCAGTTTGTACCCATTACCCCTTGTCCTATCATTGTTTGCCACTGAGTAGAGCCTGGCTCCATCCTCGCGACACTCCCCCTTTATATATTTATATACACTATTAAGGTCACCCCTCAGTCTCCTCTTCCCTAAACTATAGAGACCCAGCTCCCTCAGTCTTTCCTCATAAGGGAGATGTTCCACTCCCTTAATCATCTTAGTTGCCCTGTGCTGGACTCTCTCCAGCAGCTCCCTGTCCTTCTTGAACTGAGGGGCCCAGAACTGGACACAATATTCCAGATGCGGTCTCACCAGGGCAGAGTAGAGGGGAAGGAGGACCTCTCTCGACCTACTAAACAACGCCCTTCTAATACACCCCAGGATGCCATTGGACTTCTTGGCCACAAGGGCACAGTGTTGGCTCATGGTCATCCTGTTGTCCACTAGGACCCCCAGGTCCCTCTCCCCTACACTGCTCTCTAACAGGTCGTTTCCCAACCTATACTGGAACCTGGGGTTGTTCCTGCCCAGATGCAGGACTCTACACTTTCCCTTGTTATATTTCATCAAGTTATTCCCTGCCCAACTCTCCAGCCTGTCCAGGTCTCGCTGGATGGCAGCACAGCCTTCTGGCGTGTCAGCCACTCCTCCCAGCTTAGCGTCATCAGCAAACTTGCTGATAGTACACTCAATTCCCTCATCTAAATCGTTGATGAATATATTAAATAATACTGGTCCCAGTACTGACCCTTGAGGCACTCCACTAGATAAAGGCCTCCAACTAGACTCCGCCCCATAGACTGATGCTGAGCATACCCAGCAATTCCCTATTTAGCCATGCAGGTCTCCTGGCCCTCTTCCTTGACTTCCTACGTGTCGGGATGCTCTGATCTTGAGCTCGGAAAAAGCAATCCTTGAATGCCAACCAACTATCTTGGGCCCCTTTACCTTCAAGCAGCCTTGCCCATGGGATTTCCCCTAGCAATTGCTTGAAAAGGCCAAAGTTTGCCCTGCTAAAGTCCAGGGTTGCAATTCTACTTGCTATTCTACTGGTCCTACCACACAAGGTCCTGAATTCCACCATCTCATGGTCGCTGCTACCAAGGCAGCCCTCAACCCTTACTGCTTCAACCAGACCCTCCTTGTTAGGAGTCTGTCGGGTGCACCAGGTTGGGGAGCGCCCTGGTGATATCCCTGATCCGGGCTCCAGGCAGACTACTATATGCTTGGAACAAGAGTCCCTGAAACAGTGTAACAACTGCAAACAACTGTCCTGTGAGGTCTGTCAAGAGGGCAATGAAATTTTCTAGTGCAAGTAGGAAAAGGCAAGCAAGAAGAAATGTTTGAGCCTATGTCAGTATGCAAACTGTAAGCATCCATTGGTCCCCAACGATGCTACCCAGGGAAATGCAGTGTCCTGCACAGTTCCCTGGCTGCATTAGCTGTGCAGCGTCTGGCAGTTCCTGAATAATCACTGTTTGTCCTGCAAAACCCATCTTGAGCTTTAATTGTGAAAAACCACTGAAGTCCTCCATGGTAAAGGTACAGAGAAAATGTTGCTTCTAAATCAGAAAGCAACACTAATTTACAATGCTGAATTTGTACCTTATTTTTTTTTTAAATTGCATGCTGAGGTGACATAGAATACTTTTGCCTAACCCCCCCAATTCACTGAAAAATGGGAGTTACGGAACTGTATCCTATTACAACAGGGTTGAAGGGAAGAACAAATACACAAAACAGTTGTGATTCCTCCCAGTTTGAGATTATGTAAAACAGGACAAATCTGATGGTTTCTGCTGACAACACATGGGAGTTTAATGCTACTCTTAGTTGGGTAAAAGAACTAATATCAACTGTTTGCAGTGGGAACTGGCTCAGATCTTCTCTGACACAATGTAAAAGACAATTTTAAAGTTCTTGTTCATTTTTGCAAGAAATCAGATTTCCACAGCCTGTCTTACTCCTATGAAAATATTTGACCAGAGATCATATTCAATACCTCATGTGTTTTTCATGCATATGGAAACCATTGTAATAGTCATTCACTCTTTAAGTCAAAGACTTTTGACAACTAAAATATTATCTTTTTAAAGTCTTTTGAAAACTTAATGCAAATTATTCACATATCTTTGAGGGTTTTGGGATGTGGGGGGACGTGAGGAAGCAGACACAACTGAAGGTCATCAGGACACCACATACCAATAACTCCTCACAGGCTGCAGCTCTGATCGTGTTTTGAAAATTGCTTAGCATGTTGAATATAGAGGCTGTAGCTGAACAATTACCATCTTGCCTATGTTAGCCCATGTACTGAAACAGCACTCTCCTCAGCCAGAGAGGGATCAGCCAGGACAAACCCCCAGGGATTTCCCTGTCCTCTGAGACATATTTTAAGTATGGTTCTTGGAAGCAAGAGAACATCAGGCTTCCAGAGTAATCACCTTTTGCTGACAGACAGACAATACCTTTGTTATCAGAATGGGCAAACCTTGTCCTTTGCTCTGAATTTGTATGAAATCAATGTGGGGGACTATTTCATACAAATAATACAATTCATTTACATTTGTTCATTACAAAATCTTGTGAATGTAAAAAGAAAGGAATGTTACCTAAATCAATGACACCGCTGGGTTTTTTTCAGAGGGTCATACAGCCTTGCAGTGACACATAATTACCTGCACCATTTTCAGTTTAGATTATAGATGGATAACGAAGGGAAAGAGCAGTTTTGGTAGGAGGCTTGCCAGGCTGGTCAAGGAGGCTTTAAACTAGATGTGTTGGGGGAGGGGGGCATCATTCCATCCCAACACACCCAGTCAGTTGCCAGAACCTATAATAAATGCTCGGAGCGATGTAGAGATATCCCAGCTTCTCCAGCCAAAGAGCTGGCTTCAGTTGGAGCTCGGCTCAGATGCCTCTATACAAATGCCCGTAGCATGGGGAACAAACAAGAGAATTAGAGATGTGTGCAAGTTTATGGGGGTATGATATAATAGGCATTACAGAAACATGGTGGGATGGCTCCTATGACTGGAGTGTTGGAATGGAAGGTTACAGGCTCTTTAGGAAAGACAGGCCTGGCAGGCGGGGAGGGGGAATTGCCCTTTATGTTAGGGATGGCCTGGAGAGTAGGGAACTCTGTCTGGGGACAGGTGAGCAGTCAACAGAGAGTTTGTGCGTCAGGGTTAAAGGGAATATAGCTATGGGAGACATTACTGTGGGGATCTGTTACAGACCACCTGACCAAGGAGAACCTGCGGATGAAGCACTCCACAGACAGATAGGAAAAGCCTCACGCTCGCAGGCCCTTGTTCTCATGGGGGACTTCAACCACCCTGACATCTGTTGAAAGGACGGTACGGCCCGGCACAAGCAATCCAGGAGGCTCCTCGATTGTGTAGAAGACAACTTCCTTCTGCAAGTAATAGAGGAGCCGACAAGGAGAGGTGCCATGCTTGACCTCGTGCTCACCAACAGGGAAGGGCTCGTTGGAAATGTGACGCCCCAGGGCAGCCTTGGATGCAGCGATCATGAGATGGTCGAATTTGAGATCCTCAGGAAAGTGAGAAGAGCGTGCAGCAAGCTCACTGCCCTGGACTTCAAAAGAGCAGACTTTGGCCTCTTCAGGAACCTGCTTAGGAAGGTTCCATGGGATACAGCCCTAGAGGGCAGGGGGGCCCAAGACTCTTGGTTGATATTCAAGGATCACCTGCTACAGGCTCAGGAGTGTTGCATCCCAACCAGAAGGAAGTGCAGCAGGAGGGCCAGGAGACCTCCTTGGATGGATAAGGAGCTCCTGAGGAAAATTCAAATGAAAAAAGAGGCTTATAATAAGTGGAAGCACGGACAGGTGGCATGGGAAGAGTACAGGGATGCTGTCCAGGAAATTATGAACCAGGTTAGGAAAGCTAAGGCCCAGTTAGAATTAAACTTAGCTAGAGGTATTAAAGATAACAGGAAGGGATTCTACAAGTACATAGCAAGTAAAAAACAGACTAGGGAGAATGTAGGCCCCCTCAGGAAGCTCTCGGGAGAACTGGCTACACGGGATTTGGAGAAGGCTGAGGTTCTGAATGACTTCTTTGCCTCGGTCTTCACTGGCAAAGGCTCTGACTAAATCACCCAAATCTTGGAAGGCAGATGCAGGGACTGTGAGAATGAAGACCTTGGGCCCACTGTAGGAGAGGAACTGGTTCGAGACCATCTTAAAAATCTGAATGTGCACAAGTCCGTGGGTCCTGATGAAATCCATCCGCGGGTCCTGAAGGAGCTGGCAAATGAAGTTGCTAAGCCGCTGTCCATCATATTTGAAAAATCATGGCAGTCAGGTGAAGTTCCTGATGACTGGAAAAAGGGAAATATAACCCCCATTTTCAAGAAGGGGAAAATGGATGACCCAGGAAATTACAGACCAGTCAGTGTCAGCTCTGTGCCTGGCAAAATCTTGGAGCAGATTCTCCTGGATGGCATGCTAAGGCACATGAAAATCAACAAGGTGCTTGGTGACAGCCAGCATGGCTTCACTAAGGGGAAATCCTGCCTGACCAATTTGGTGGCCTTCTATGATGGGGCTACAGAACTGATGGACAGGGGTAAAGCAGTTGATGTCATCTACCTGGACTTGTGTAAAGCGTTCGACACTGTCCCACACGACATCCTTCTCTCTAAATTGGAGAGACATCAATTTGAATGATGGACCACTTGGTGGATAAAGAACTGGCTGGATGGCCGCACACAAAGAGTTGCGGTCAATGGCTCAGTGTCCAGCTGGAGACCAGTAACGAGTGGTGTCCCTCAGGGATTGGTGTTGGGACCGGTCTTGCTCAACATCTTTGTCTCTGACATGGACAGTGGGATTGAGTGTGCCCTCAGCAAGTTTGCCGATGACACCAAGCTGTGTGGTTGGGTTGATACCCTGGAGGGAAGGAATGCCATCCAGAGGGACCTTGACACACTTGTGAGGTGGGCTGATGCCAACCTCATGAAGTTTAACCATGCCAAGTGCAAGGTCCTACACCTTGAGTGGGAGCAATCCCAGGCACAGCTACAGGTTGGGCAGAGAAGAGATTCAGAGCAGCCCTGCGGAGAAGGACTTGGGGGTGCTGGTCGATGAGAAAATGAACATGAGCCGGCTTCAGTGTGTGCTTGCAGCCCAGAAAGCCAACCATATCCTGGGCTGCATCAAATGGAGCGTGATCAGCAGGCCGAAGGAGGTGATCCTGCCCCTTGTGATCTCTTCTGAGACCTCACCTGCAGTATTGTGTGCAGTTCTGGGGTCCTCAACATAAAAAGGACATGGAACCGTTGGAACAAGTCCAGAGGAGGGCTACAGGGATGATCAGGGGACTGGAGCACCTCCCGTATGAAGACAGGCTGAGGAAGTTGGGGCTGTTCAGCCTGGAGAAGAGAAGGCTGCGTGGAGACCTCATAGCAGCCTTCCAGTATCTGAAGGAGGCCTATAGGGATGCTGGAGAGGGACTCTTCATTAAGGACTGTAGTGATAGGTCAAGGGGTAACGGGTTAAAACTTAAACAGGGGAAGTTTAGGTTGGATATAAGGAGGAAATTCTTTCCTGTTAGGGTGGTGAGGCACTGGAATGGGTTGCCCAGGGAGGTTGTGAATGCTCCACCCCTGGCAGTGTTCAAGACCAGGTTGGACGAGGCCTTGGGTGATATGTTTTAGCGTAAGGTGTCCCTGCCCACGCCATGGGGTTTGGAACTAGATGATCTCAAGGTCCTTTCCAACCCTAACTATTCTATGATTCTATGATTCTATGATTCGATGCTGGTTTCTCATTTAACACTTGGTATGCCAGATCCTTATCTGCAGTAAATTAAAGTAGCTAGAGAGATCATGTGAGAAATCTAGGTCAATTCATTTATGTTACAAAATACAGAGTTCAGTGTTTACAAACTCCAACCACAAAGACAATAATGGCCTCAGTCTGTGATCAGTATAGGTGAAGACAATAATGACAGGGTAGGTCCTCATAAAGTTGTGTGAATCGACTGAAGATTTAACCTGGCATTTTTTTATTCAGCTTTGTTTGAGACTGCATGCTCAGTCTTCCCCTATTGTGAATTAGTCCCTTGAAACTTAAAGGAGACTAGCATGCAGTGAGCAAGTATTTTGCTCAGCAGTAGCTGTTTGTGGGATTGTGTTCCTGCTCATTATGTGATAATAGCCTATGGATATTGAACTCCTTGGACTAGCTTTCTGTGCAGCAGGGGGAAACGTACACATGAGCACATATACACACAGGCACATTTTGTGAGGAAACTCACCACTGCCAGAAGCGTCGTTGAGATTTAGCAGCCCACCTCCGAGCCCTCTGTAACTATGGTAACTGTAGGTCCCATTGCCATTGATGTACAACACTTCCTGTGTGCTGGAAACAGCTGATGTTGAGTAAGTGACCTGGGCTGGTTCCTGTTTGTACTGCTTGTCAGCCGGAGCAGCCTCATCCTGCAAAAACAAGGAAAGGTTTTGAATTATTGTTACATTTATCCTTGCACTAGAGGGTCTTTTCCATGGTTAAGACTCCACATTTATTACTTTCAGAAGAGTATAAAACAAGCACATTAAACAAGCACAGATGAGTTTTTGATTGACCATTATTTCTTTTCAGAAAGAAATAAACAAGAATATTTGGTTTCCTACAAATCTGAGAATATTCATTTGTGTTCCACAAGCCAACCACACTCTTTCTCAAAGGAGAAGATGCATCCTCTCACCCTGAAGAGGTCACAGTCTCCTGCAAAACCCGACTATGTCCAGAAATAGCATGGAAAGGATGGAAAAAAGCCATTATTTTCTGAGTACAAGAATAATTCTTCCGAGCCAGCAAATCACATCTTTCCTGATAAGACAAACCAATAGAGAATGCACTAACCACTTCTTTTGATGTACCAGCCTCAGAAATGACAGAAGAAATAGAGGAATGGAATAAAGCAGCATTTCCTATATTTGCAGAGGGCTGAGTCAATGTCCATCCATACATGGGCCAAGTGGTAAGCAGGTGTCTACAAATGTGACTTGAAAGCATTGGTTATGTGTGTATGAGCAGTTGCTGATTGTATACCATGAGTTGCCTTCAGTGCTCCCTGTTTGCCTCTGAGATATATGCACAATATTTAACAGGATTTAGCACAACAGCCCTCCAATTTTCCCCTAAAGAAGATCATGGTTTAGGTGTATTTTTTTCCCCTTCTACACTTAATACTGCTACTGCTTAGAGCACCTCACCTCCACATATCATCAGAGAATGCCCCTGTAGCAACTTTAGTAATGACACAGGTGAAAAGAAAAGCATTAATATAAGATTTAATGTGTTTTAGTAGCTGGAAATGAGGAAAATGATCAGCATGTGACTGCTCCACTCACCATAGGGACCTGAATGCCAGAACTTCTGATTTAGTTTGCAAATATACTTGAATGTTTTCTTTAAGTTGGGGCCTTTTCATGGGCCTGATTTTATACTCTTAACTAAGGAAAACATATTTCAGTGGTTTCAAATGAAATGGATCTACAGAAGATCAGTATTTGAAAAATAGAGGTGAGAATGTTTGCCGACATTTTCAGAGTAGTTAACTGAAAAATGGCCTCTCAGAATTATCCCCCCTTTATGTAAGACTTTGTCCATTTCATGCCTCTCTCCCCTGCACAATCTTTTCATGGTTACTAAATATACCAAACTTATTAAGAATGCTCTAAAATATCTCCAAACTTTTTTTACAATGCTCACTTAAAAATAAGAATGTGTATAACAGCACACAGCAATCAAATAGTTCAAACAGGGTCCAGTCTCTGTGTTGAAGCCAAAAGGGTACTGAAGTAGCTTTCCTGTTTGTATTAGAAGCAGTTGCCAATTCTACCTCTCAAATAAGACACTACCAGCTTCTGAGATTAAGACATCCCTGCCTTGTAGATATGTATTGGTGAAAGAGAATTGGGCACAACTGAGAAGACCCAGGAGAAGGTATATATATTATTAACAGATATTTTAATATTTAATACAGAACACTGAACCATCAGATAATTAATTCCATAAACAATGAGAATGGAGCCTCCTGGGCATTAATATGAGCTGAGGCAAAGCTTTGTATTGTTAAAAAAGCTGGCTACACTGGTCTCCTATGCATTTTCTCAAGTAATAATAGGCTTAAACAAAGAGCCGAAATTGCAATGTATTTTTGTCAGGGGTTCAACTTTAATGTAATTCACCTTTTACCTCCAAAGGCCATTGCTGTCTCTTCTTATAAGAGAAAATGTATTATACTCTTTGAGAAAATATTCATAAGCTATACAGTAAAGATCTACCTTGGCAGCAAAGCTTAACTCATTGTCCAAAACTTTAATATTCTGAAGGCTGACGCGTTCTGTATCCGTATGCCTAAAACTAGATGATACTTCCTGCTATAGACTCACTCAGAGCCTCATTCTCAGAAAGAGCATAAGGGATTTTCTGCAAATTTATTGAGGACTGGACTGTGCTCAAGGAGTGCAGTGCAAACAGGACTAACTTTTATGGCTGAGCAGAGTATCTCAGGGGGCCTGTCTCCTTACCTGGACTGCCTGGAACCCACAAATTTGCTGTCCCTGAATTTACATGTCCTCCAGAGTCAATGCACTGAAGAGCTAACAGTGAGTTCCTTGCAGAGCTGATGCACTGAGCTTCTAGCAAGCAGAGCCTGTCCAGAGGGCATAGCAAGGGCACTTGGTGCACCTTGGCGTGTACCAGCCCTTGTGCCAGAGCGAACGGCCAATGAGTGGGAGACTTGAGTTCTGGCTCCTTTTTGCAATGCACTGTGAAGAGGCAGAAAATTTGGGATGCCAGGTCTTTGCTAGCTGTGGTGAAGAGGGGATCTGAACTCAGAGCTGCCATCTCCTAGCAACGAGGCTCAAAGCAAAACTACAGTGGGAGTTGTAGCTGAAGCTGTGCCACTCTGTGGAAAGAAACACACAATCCATAGGGCTAGAGAGATAGCAAAGAGACAGGGTTGTATGACTCAGTCCTCTTTCAGAGAAGTGCTGTCCTCGGAGGCTTCCAGACCTGCTCCTTTCCAGCTACTCCCTAATGCAAAACTCACAAGCTGCTCTGATGGGAGTCCAAGGGTAGAGCTGTCTTGGCAAAGGGGGAACTTGGTACGGAACTAGCTGCAGCCCTATGCACCATGGTGCACCATGTGCTGGAGCTTGAGGTGGAGCCCAGGCATAGTGCCTTCCTGGTGGGGAAGGCACTGCTTGGAGGGATGAAAAGAATTGAGAAGGATGCTGAGCTCAGGACTCCTGGGTCTGCAAATAAGCTCTAATTTCTCAGCCACTATACAAAAGGTGGCTTCCTCTAAATATTACACATAATTTTAAAGAGCAGACTAATTACCTGTACCTAAATGATGAATAAGTTACTATGCATTTCATACCTGAAATCTGGCCTCCTTTAAGTGCTTAGCTCACTGTTTCAGGTTTGACTAAATGCAGAAGCAGGGCAGGGTTTTTGGTGAGCATTTTTTGAGCAGGCTCAGGTGTCACCCTTACTGGTAGGATTATGAACTATTAGACTGGTCCAGAGGGGTTAGATGTTACATTTCATACACTCCCCTGGGATTTAAGCAGTTTTCAGAAATGTTTTGTACTTGAAAAGGCAAAACTGTCCTTTTTCCTTGCAGCCACACCACACATAAAGAAGTCAGGCTCTCTCTTTTTTGGGGAGAAAGAATGTGAATATCACATTCACTTTTATATACCTGAGATCTATTCTGTACAGATTCATCCTCTTCTTTCTTCCTTCACCGTCACCAAGAAGAATATAAAAAAGTAACAGCTGGTTAAAATAAAATAAAATAAAAAAACAAACAAACAAACAAAAAAACCCTGGCAAATTTGGGCTCTACTGAATTTTGATCTCTTATATACAGAAGTGTCAGAAATTTTCCAGTTAAGAGAGAGCAGTGCCTTGGCTCCACTGTTTGCAATAGGCATTGATAATATGTAAATGTAAAACCCAAAAGGGAGTGTGCATGCAGACCAACTCACATGGACAATGCTAGCCAACTATAAAGCTAACAAAACTTCTGCAACTAGAATATAAATGGTAATGACCTAAAAATGGCAAAGATGCTGAGATGCATTTACCTGCTGCTTTCATAAAATGCAGTATCTACCAGACTGACAAATTAACAGCTCTGAGAATGATGGCTTTTAACCGCCCCTATGTCATGGTGATTTTTCCCCACTCATTTAGAAAAGAGACAAAAAGGCATATTTTTGTCTCATCTTTCTCTATACTTACTTTTTTAATATGTGAAACGAAAAAGTGTGGATTGCCTATTGTTCTTGTCAATAAACACTTCTTAGAATACCACTTTGAAGTTAGGAAAACTAAATGCAGATTAGTCTTCAAACAAATAGCCAAGCCAGGGACCCAATATTTGCATGCAGTGTTCCATTTTTTCAACATAGGAAAACCAAAATTCATTCACATGAAAAAACAAAACATGCTTTCATGTGCCTTTTTTTTTCTTTCTTTTTTATTTCCTCAATAGCTTGTAGTACGGCTTTAGAAGAAAGAAGATAATGTTTCCTATATTTTTCTTATTTGGAACACACCAATTTATTTCTGTGATTTTTGAGTCAGAAGTTAAATAAATAGAAACACACGATAAAACCATGTAGCACTTTTCAAAGCACACCCAATTAATCCTCCCAATACTCTCTATTAGATAGGACTTCTATCACTGCTTTTAAGATGCTGAGATTTCTGGCAACAAAGGCAACCTTAAGGTAGCATTACCTAATATGTAAAGCACTTGAGTTCTGCAACCACAGCAACATACCCGGCTTCTCTTTGCGCTGAATTTTTTAAACAATGGGAAGAAACTCAGAAATTCCATCATGGGGCACCCTGCTGAATCTCCAGGGAGGCTGAGGGGCTAGGAGCTCTCTGCCCATCTCAGCTCTTGCACAGAGAAGCAGCCGCCAGGGTAGTGACCATCATTGTCTGCATGGAAAAAGGTGTTTAAGGGAGGATGAGCCACAGGATTCCTGGCTCCCACTGCAGTGCCCAGAAGGCGGCCCCTTCCTAGACACCTGGAGATCACTGTCATTTCCCTGCCCATGACCTGATCATGTATACCTTGTGCTCTATCCCTTAAAACTTACTTTACACTGTCTCTTCAAAATTCCTTATGCCTCATCTCATTCATCCTCTGTGCTTCTCCAGTTTCATCTTCTACTCTCCATTTCAGTTTAAGAATTCTTGCCTAGCAAATCCTAATCTCTCCTTTCGAAATATGGATGCCTAAGCAGCTTCAGCAACTCAAGCTCTTTCATTCCTAGTTTGTATTTCATCAGTGTCACATTCACTGATGGTCCCATTTGAGATTTTCTTTCTCTCTTCATACTCTTGTCAGTCTCCTAATCCCCACAATCCCATCCCACAGGGAGCAAACCGAAGTTCCACAATTAGCCGGGCTAGCACCTGTTTTCAACCCACGTTATTTTCACTAGTATATCTGTAGTTTGGGTTTTTTTTCAAGGAATGCTAAATGCATTTAAGGATCTAACTACCTTTACAGGACAAAACTTTTCTTGTTCTTGAAAAAAGGCTGCTGTTTTCCCTGAAAGAGTTGAGCAGATGGAAGGCATAGAGAACAGTAACTGTAATCCCTAGAGGCTGAAGGTCACCAAATTGCATACCTACTATTATAACGGGAAGTACCAGGTAATATTAATGAATGATGATACTACCAACTGCTTGGATGACATACATTGCTCTGACAGAACACTGGATCTTTTATTCGCTTTAATCACATTAAATTTATTCTCTAGTGTTTGACCCAGCTTTTAATTTTATGACCAATATCCTGGAAGCCTAGACAGCTAAATATTATTTTAGCACATCACAGTAGGCAAAATTTTCCCTTAACATTGCAGTGAGGCTGTTGGCTCAGAGTGCTTAGCAGTGGTGAAAATGGAATTTCTACAAACGATGGATCGTTGAATCATAGAATAGTTAGGGTTGGAAAGGACCTTAAGATCATCTAGTTCCAATCCCCCTGCCATGGACAGGGACACCCCACACTAAACCATGCCACCCAAGGCTTCGTCCAACCTGCCAGGGTGAAGCAGGGTGAACACTGCCAGGGATGAAGCATTCACAACCTCCCTGGGCAACCCATTCCAGTGCCTCACCACCCTCACAGTAAAGAACTTCTTCCTTATATCCAATCTAAACTTCCCCTGTTTAAGTTTTAACCCGTTACCCCTTGTCCTATCACCACAGTCCTTAATGAAGAGTCCCTCTCACAGCATCCCTATAGGCCCCCTTCAGATACTGGAAGGCTGCTATGAGGTCTCCACGCAGCCTTCTCTTCTCCAGGCTGAACAGCCCCAACTGTGAGTTTTCACTTCAGTTTTGATTTCCGTTGCACATTCTTTCTCCCCTGTCCAGTTGCTAAGGTTTCTGTTGGGATTACTACTCACTAAATAAAACCCTCTTCAAGACTGGGGGGGGGGGGGGGGGGGGGGGGAGGCTGAAGGAAATTAAATAGACCTACGTAATTCACTGACTTTAAAATCCAAATGAAGGTTCACAGTAGTCCTTTGCATTGGCTGGCCTTCATATTTAAAGAACTGAATATTTATAGTCCTTTAAAAGGACAACATCTTTTAATATGTGGTGCTCTTACAGCTGTGATCTAAGCATGTGATCTAAGGTAAGGTTTGTAGAAAAAGGTAAAACTTTTTCCTAGACCAAAAGAACTTCTGTGCCCATAGCTGAAACATGAAAATTGAATTGCTAGACTCTTTATAGCCTGTTTAGAAAAGCCTTTAAAACATACCGCAGATATATTTTATCTGAGAAGGAAAGTTATTCTCTGATAACTTTCCAAGACAGGTATTTATAAATCTGTATTTATGTATATCTATACTGGGGTATTTCTCCATGTCTCTCAAGCTAGTCACAACATTCTTTAAAATAATGCATCCGTTGACAGTGCCATAACCTGTGGTCCAAAATCATCAGGCCAGAGAGATTTAAAAACTAATTGCACCTCTAGACAGACTTCTTCCCCTTCAAGTTAGGTTGTCCTTCATAAACAGCATTTCAGGTCTTCGTCAGAGGATTAGGCTCTAGAATTATGGATGAGGTCTACGTGCAAACAGCAGAAAAGATCCCTAAGGTTTTTCCCAGAGGTGCTAAGAGTAAATTTGTACAAGCTGGCTAAAATAAAAGATGAAGTCAAGTTCAAATAATAGCACAGAACTGATGTCAGATATTCTTTAGATTTGGAAGTGTTTTGATAATTTAGGGGTGAACTTAGCAGTGAAATCAAGAGGGCCGTAACTGCCGTCCTCAGGCATGCACCCTATTTCTGCTCTTGAAAGGAACAGCTGGGGGACTGCACAGCTTTCAACTTTCCACCCTCATTATCATACCTAGAACACCTTTTTCTGTATCATTCTCTCTGCATTATTTTCTTCACTTTTTCTACTTAAATCAAGTATGCAAAAAAAAATGAGAAGGCCTGTACCTGTGACATAATACTCAATTTGTAGCTCAGCTGGAGCTGGGTATTCCAGCTAAGCTGAACATTCATGCTTTAGCTGTGAGTTTATCATTACATCATTACATGGAGAAACATGAGTATCAGCTTAGAGTTTTCTGGCTCTCCACAGAGAAGCAGCTGCTGGAAGTGACCATCATCATCTCCACAGAGCAGGACTTTAAAAGGAAGATGAGCCATGGGATTCTTGGCTCCCATTGCAGGGTCTGGAAGGTGTTGTCTTCTTAAACACTGAGAAATTGCTGATTTTCCTTGCCTGTGAGAGATCGCTGACTTCCCTTGCCTGTGACCCAGTAGTGCATACCCTGTGTCCCACTCTCCTTGCTTCCGTCTATTGTCTTATCACTGCATGGAGACCACATCAGTCTCAGTGTATAATTTTCTGGCGCAGATGTAACATTATATGAAAAAGTGCTCCAACCATGCAGATGCAACTGTATTGAACATGTTACTGCCAGAAGTCTAGGTATTAATGATGATTTTGATATGAACTTCAGTATCAAATTGGTTTTCATGTTTTAGACAATGATTGGTTTAGATGGTGAGGAAATACTGATATAGTACTGATACAGTGTCCAGTTCGGCATCTAAGCTCCCTGTAATGCCAATGGTGATGTAGGAATTCGAAGAGTGTCTATCAAAATATTAAGTTAGCTGCCAAAAGTTCAAGGACCTTTAAACTGTCCCCCTGGCACAGGGCAGAGAGCCAAGAAAAGAAAGCATCATGCTTCAGCTTAGGAGGGCAGCAAGTTCCGTTTCCTTTCAGGTTACTAAAACTGAATTGAGCTGCCAGCATCAGTTGCTGTCACCAGGCATCAAAACTGACACAAGCCAGTGTTCAACAAGAAATAAAAGCATAAGACTGACAGAGAAAAAGAAGATCAAAACAAAAATGTGCTATTGTGTAGTACAGAGAAAAATGAACCTCAGCCTTCTGCATTTCTGATAGAATGACATGTTATTTATAGATTGGAATGGGTACTCTAAACTTAAGTAAAAGGTTAGTGTTTTCACATTCCAGTGTTGGAGATTTTCACCACTGCCACCTCACCTGCAGAACAGAAAGCTTTTTTGGAAGAGGTACTCACGGCTGTTGCAAGGAGTTGTCAGAGAATCACTTCTGTTGGAGCAACAGCAAAGCAGAGGGATCATTTTTCACAGCCTGTCAGCTTTAACCAGTTGATTATCCACTGTGATAGCAGAAGAGCAACATGAGCTTTCAGAGGTCACCAGTGCTGCTGGCTGAGCACAGACACATGGATGTGCTACTCCTATAGTTTAGACAACTGTGATGCAAAGTCACTGGGGAAAGAGAAATCGGATTCTTCTAAAGGAACGTGTCTTACTCTATCCAAATAGAAAAGGACAGCATTTATCTTTTTTCTGTGGTGCTTGAGATAAACTTAGTGTCCTTTAGTGAAGTTTTAGTTGATTTTTTGAATGTGCTTTCTCTGGTGTGCTTTTTTCCATCAGGGACAAAGGAAGGTTGAAAAGTGCAACTCAAGGTAGCAATTGCATTTGAGGTGGTCTAATGACAGAAAGAGCCCTGCAAGCAAACTTTATAGCTCCTGCTGTTCATGTCTTGGGTTAAAGTTATAACCCTTCATAAGCTATTTAATAAGTTATATTGGACATAACCATGCTCTTTATTTTTTTAGAGAATCTTAATGTATGAAAAAATTTAGTTAGCTAATAGCTTGACCACTATTAATTGCAAGTTGTCTCAACATACAAGACAGGTGCATAGTGCAGGCCTGCATAGTGCACTGCAGGGTATGTACAGCAATGACTTCTTCAGTGCTGTTTTCAAGAATGTGTCCAACGATGTCAAGAATGGATTACAAACAGCTACGGGCAGAACTGGACCTGGCTTGAATACATGAATTGTGCCAATGCCTTTGAGCTTTGGCAAAATTCCTGTGTTCATGGCGTATTTCACAAAATGCATGCGACATTTCCCATGGAGAAAGCGGTACAAATTCAGACAAAGGGGCAAGGGTGCCATGCAAACAGTAGAAGAGTCTTTGGAGCCACCATTTTCTGCTTTGCAGAAGAACACCAGAGGAGAACTTTTGCTTCTCCACAGTGTAACAGCAGAAAGATTTGTTAGGGCAGAAACCTTATACAGAATTTCTTCCTCTCGGGAGAGGCAGAAAACAAAGGCAGTTTTTCACTCTGACCTAAAGAACAGCACAGCATCACCCTTGCCTTGGGCCTTATAATAAGTTACTGACTTAGGCCTTGTTTCAGTATGACTACTGAAATGCCCACCTAAAAGAAACTACTTGAGAATGCCCACCTCCTTTATTTGTACCTCCCCACCCATTCTCAGCCTACATTTTCCTTCAGAGAAAAGCCAGTTTTCCATCTGGCATCACCAATTCCTTCAGCATGCCACAGAGGACAGGACCAGAGACTATATGAAAGAATCCTTTCCTTCCCTATGCCACCTCCATAGATCTCTCAGCCCAATATAGCTCGAGGCACAGGCCATGGGAGACTTCATTTGGTACATGCCTGACCCCAAAGTGAAGAGCTGCATAATGAATTCCAGGGCCTAGGGTGACCCTACTGAAATCAGATTAGCTGAAAAACTGAAGAAAATAAAGGTAAAAGTTCAGTGGAAATGAAGCATAGGTTATGTCATGTTTATTCTTATGTTGCTGCATTTCCCCTCAAGTCCTTTCAAAGCCAATTTCTTTGCAGAGGCCAGCACCTTATGGCTACTTATCATTTTGCCACTTCTTCATTGACACGCAGTAAAAATGGAGGAGTCTGAATATCTGACCTTTCTTCCAAACAGAAACAACATAAACAACAAGTAAACAATCCCATCTTTTCCTATTCCAAAAGCAGTCTTGCCTGCAGGTAATGGTGTTGTACGAATCAATATATTACTGAAAACTGATGCATGATGACAAAAGCGTAGCAGTACTTACTGCTGAACAAGAAGGATGCAAAATGAGAGAGATTTCTCCTTTGTGGTGTATTTCTCACATTCAGAACAAGGCTTGCTATGCCTCAGGCAGCTCCACTTTTATGATCACAATCGAGCATTCTTCTCTGCATTTTTCATACTTACGCGCACTGTCCTCAACAAATTATTTCAGTGAGGCACTCCTATAGGAAGACATGTCTCTCTCCCCCCTTGCCAACATGGCATTTTTAGTGACTGTGATGGGCAACAGTTTCAGCTGGGATAGATTAGCCATTTCTCCCTTCAGTGCAAAAGGACTGTGGCACCAGAGCACCAACAGAGAAAATGTTTAAACTCGTGAATCAAATGTTTAGGGAGCATTCAGGGGAAAGTGTGTGGGAGTACTGGAGCAATGCTTGTGCCAGCTTTGCAGATTTATTACTACAATATCATCATGGTCAACATAATTAAACCTCCCACTATAGGTCTCTCAGTCTACTGCATTACAACTGATCTCACTCCCACCCCTGACAGCATATTTTTGTGATACAAAACAGCTTTCCATACACCTGCTAGCTCTGGGGTATGCAGATGTAACTACTGAAAAAGGCTTTATTGCAGAACTATGTTTTGGACTATTGGAGTGCTTTTTCCTATTTCTCTTCTGTCCCACATTCTTTTAATATTACATATATTGGAGTGTGTGGTAGAGGGGATGGACCAAAGCACTTTCTATTAGATTCTAAATGAAATTCTTCTTCATTTAGAAACAGAAGATAACAGCCTAGACACAAAACATTTGAGGTCAATGCTGAATTAGCTTCTTCAGTTTCAACAAACTGAAAATGTTTGTGTGTTCTGCTTTGGAAAGGAAAAAAAAGAAAAGCTCACTGGAGGTTGTAGCATATTGCCATATTTACAGTATGGTATCTCCTCCACAGGTAAATTCTAGTGGGAGTTATAGATAGCTGTTTTCTAAAAACCAGTTTTCTTGTCTGTTAGAGACTGAGAAATTACTTTTTTGCATGCACTTAATGACTGTGTCTTGTTTTCAAGAGTAGGTTTAATGTTTTAAAGATATTTTACCCTGTGTTGGATACATTTGATTGCTAATGATTTTATTTCAAACCTGCATTAAAACTTGAACTGCATGCTTGTGAAAACAAACATTCTTTCTGTGAATTCAATGCAGGTTGTTTGGTTTTGAAACTGCCTCAGGTAGAACTTGACATTTTTAGTTAAAAAAAAAACAAAACCAAAACCAACAAAAAACCTCTTTTAAAAATAAAAGGTATTTTCTAAAAAAATCAACTGGCCTCCTCACTCTGTATCAAAGCACTTAGCAGAAAGAAAATGTTTTGCTGCTGAAGACGACTTGCAGTAAACTTTGGACAAAACTTGGTGCACATTGCTTTAACTTCAGTACTATGGTGGTTATGTATTTTAAAAGATGCAGTAGATAAGAAGTGATGCTTCTGGGATATGGCCTTTTTGATTCCACAATCATCAAAACAGAGCAGCATTAGTTGTTGGAGGAAACAAAGAAATGAACTTTGACTGGCCTTTGGAGGATGCACTTTCTGATTTGCTTCATTAATGGAGACAGTAAAACTGAAGCTTAATATGAAATACCATGAGTAATAAGCATGAAATCTGTGCATTGCAGTACAAATCTGTTCCCCAAATACTCTCATTTCAGGGGAGGATTCTTCTGGCATGATGCCTGGGCTGCTGGCCATAGCCTGCTTGGCTGCTTTGCCCTGTGCCTAGCCTCTTTAGCAGCTGGTGCTGCTCCCAGGCAATGCACTCCCACAGCTTGTTATAGCTTTTATTTTTTTCTTAGAAAAATATGTTTCTAAATTTAGTTTAGGGACATCAAGCCAGTTGTTGAATCACAAACATGTTCCTGCTACTAAACATAAGCAGTCTGTGTGTACATTTCTACATATATTTTTCTGCATGAAGAATTGCACTGTTCTAACTGAGGGATATATCTGAACCCATTGTGCAATCGATACTTTGAATTTAGGAGCAATTTATTACTGTTTAAAGTCTTCTAAATCTATCAATTCATTAACCAAAACAGGCCACTCTTGAAAATAAATCATTTGTACACGCACACTGGGTTTACATCAATTTCATTAAACTGGCCCAAACTCTGCGTGATAACAAAGATTTACTCACCAGAAATATTATTCCCCGCCTGTGCTGTAGGCAGCAGGATGTGTGCAATGAAGTTGTTAGCTAAACAGAGGAAATGAAAGACAAAATCATGCTTTTAGCATACCTGTCTCTATGCTAGAAACATCTGACAGACAAGAAAATGCTTCACATTTAATATCTTCTTGTCATATGAAAGGTAGGGATAAATAAAAAGCTCTCTATTCCTGGCTTTCAACACATGAGCAGGAAGAACAAAAGCCCTGACTCCAATACCTCCATGTTTGGGCTTGAGGAGAGAACTTTTATACCTACATTTCCACCAGCCTTTCCTCTTCAGCCTCCTTGCCAGGAGCTGGGTATTAAAGACAGAGAGAAGAAGGCTATTTCAGTCCCTGTTAATTTTCATTCTGCATATGGTAGGAATGGGGATAAGGTTGTTTAAAAGTTCCTGTCCTAGGAACATCCCAACCCTCAACTTCTGAGCTTTCAGCTTTATCAAACTCCAGAACAGAAAACTTACACTGGCGTCAATTTTACTTCACATTCAAGATCTTATTGCAGCTTGGGGTGTTGAAAGTGTTCTCCAAAGTCAGCAGCTTGAAAATCAACCATATATGCTCAGCACAAAGAGGCTGGAAAAACAAAGCATTTTCTAATTTAATGGTCTCTGTGTTGAGGTGAAAAATCAGCTGCTCACCTTAAGGCCTCACTGTAAATCCAAGGCATGAAATTATTTGCAATTGAATGCCTTGCATATTATTCCTTTCCAATACATGTGGCAAATTTTATGTAGGTTGGGCTCAAGCATGAAGGGAGGGGGTTTGCCCTGTGATACTCAGCAGTCCCTTCCAGCTGCATCTGTTAATGACAGAACCCTATCCAGCACTGCTGAAATCAGGAATTTTGCCACCGACTTGAAAGGCAGCAGGATTTAAAATTACAATGCATACCACTTATTTTCTTCCCCTTGACAATATGGCCAGTGAATTCTGGGTAGGAAGCTAAGTTTCCCAATACTAGTACATAATTTGATCTCTTGGCAATAATCCACATGCAGCTAAACGATGCCTGCATAACATTTTGTGCCTCGGTGGTTAAAGCATATCATTTGGAACCACAAAAGCAAACCAAAGACCAACTCAGAAGTAAAATAATCATTAGGTAGGGAAATGATGGAAGTGAACAAGGTCTAAAATGCAAACTAGCATGTGGGTATCGAAGGACGGTATAGTCTTAGTGATCTTTTCGAACACTGATAAAAAAGAATAAAATACTGAAGTACAGAAATCACTCTGATCCCTATTAAACACCAAATCACAAAGACATGTCTGAATACAAAAAGCTATTATTAATAAAGCTTCTGAAGTATAAGAGGCATTGAGCTTTTTGCAAGTTAAAGTGACTTTTGCCTCTTGTGAATTTGGGGATTCCAGTTTCTATTTGTTTGCTTAATTTAAGTGAACTATCTGCTTCCACTGGCTTTTTTCTATTATCTCAGACTCTGCAAGCCTCCCATTCTGAAGTGAACATCACTTTGAGCTGGAATTTCTCAGGTCTTCAGTAAATATACAGCAGAGAGAGGACACGGCCCCATCCCTCTGCACTGCTGCCACTTATGGTCAGCATGGAAGAAGTGCCTTTTCTTTCCCATCCTCTAAAGCAAATTAGACTCTGTGAAATCCAAGAGGAAGGGAACTCCTGATGCTTTCTCCTTCACCTCTAACAACGACCTGCAGTTGATGTGCTCTTCCTGCATGCTGAATAGCTGTGGCAAGGTCTCCATCTCCCTAAAACAAAACCGATTCTTCATGCTCCCTCTGAATTGGCAGCTTTCTGCCACAGAAGGACTACCTCAGCAGGGTATATCTCCAGCACTCACTGGGAGATATTTTTGCATAACTCCCTTTTCTGCAACCAGTATTGTCCAAATCTGCCCTTGATTAAACAAACAAACAAACCAACCACCTATATAAAAAAAAAAAGAGCTCCTGCGAGCTGCAGCATGTGTTGATTAGGGAAGAGAACAACTTACACAGGGGGACACAAATATATAGCCTTCTTTCCTGCTACCTGAAGGGTAATACAGGAAATAACTGCTCAGTGTCAGGATCTAAAAGCTGTGCGTTTGCAGCACAACTGAAAGACAAATTCTCTGTCCTCAAAATATGACAGTTTAAAGGTCTCTTCCCCCTCACTGCTGAAAGTCAGATACAGTGATCTTGCAATGGAGATCTACACCCTCACTGAAATTCAGATTTTTAATTTCTTCCAAAACACTTTTACAACTACCTGCAATTTGTCCACTAGTAATTTCCTTCTTTCTTAATCAAGACACAAACTGCTCCTGGTCTGCAACAGCCAGACATTATTTTTTTTGTTAATAAAACTGTGCTTGAGAGTCCTTCTTTAGGTCAATCCCTTGTTACATGCAGAGAAATGGCACCAGGAATTGTATGGAGACAGATCATTAACAGTTGCTTACAAAACTTAATTTCTTTAAAAATGAACATTTAGGAATTAGATACAAAAGGAAGGAAACACAGTAGTGGTGACGTCCAAGTGGCAGTACATGTGCACTTTTATTAATATTCAGATACACTTCGTTAGAACAGAACCTGTATCCAATCTGCAATCTGCACTTGCATCAAGCTGCTCTATTCAGGTTGCTGCTATGACAACTATCCAGAGGCAAATGTCAGGTCAGCTCCCAGGATGTGTATCTAGGCCATAATTGCTTTGTCAGAAACCTAATAGCCACCTACTCCTACTCCTCTAACAGCTAAAACCAATATTATTAAAATTACTAAATCTTACAATATTTTTAACACTCTATTCATATGCCACTAATGCACTGCAAACTTTAGACTTCCTTTTATCCCCCAAATTAGAATGGGGGTGAAGAACGTGTTTAAAGTGCTTATTTGCGAATTTCTGTTCCTGTACGTTTCAGTGTAAATCTGGGACCATTAACCTTTCTCTTCCTTGGGTGTTAGATATTTTCCTTCACTCCACCGTGATGATTATTGATATTTAATTTGCCTGCTTACAAATCACAGCATGGAAAAAAAATATAGCTGTCATCTTGATGAGATGTTTCTTAAAAAATGCAGCTAGTGTTCATCATAAAGAACTGCTTCATAGCATCAGAGTGCCTGATAGTCTGCACAGTGCATAGACTTGCTTTTATCAACTTGAAAAGCTCAAATAATTAAAGGTTTTTAAAATTGAGTTTAGATTTCATAATTAAAGAAACTAATAGCTTCCACAAGACTCCGAAATATAACCAGAACATTTATCCTAATCTTATTTATCCTAATCATATCTTTTAACTTTATGATTAAGAGACATTTAATGTTTATATTGAGGGAACTTTTCTGAGGTGCCTAGTAGAGAGAGAAATAACTGAAGCAGAGAGAAAGACTAAGTAATATTCTTGCAACTGCAAAGTTGTCTTGCAACCATCTCCAAATATGATCTCATGTGAAGAATTAAAGTAAGTCAGCATAGGCCGTTGGTCACAGGCTTGCCAAGATGGTGAAAAAGGCTTTAAAGTAAAATTGCTGGGGGAGGAGAACCTTAATCTTGTTCACCGTATGTAACAATTGCATGTAAAAAGGGCTGTATTTTAGCTCTACTTAATTTGTTTCATGACACCTTTGTTGACAGTACTCCAGACCCTCCTGTGCAACCGTTTCACACTGCTAGAGATGTAATAAGGATCTTGAAGGATTATCCTAGGAAATCATCCCAAGATACCACTCAGAAGCACATGAAATCTTAAGGATTCAGGTAATGCCTCTTCTCTCTCTGACTGAACCAAGTCATAAAAAGTCAATCCAATTACAGTTTTTACATTTCTTATCAACTGTGATGAAAAAAAACAACTCAAAATTCAAGACTGGGGTTGCCTTTTTCAGTATCCAGATTCATCAGAGATGGCTTGGAGCAAACACAAAAGTTCTGCACTGCCTCTGTACCCACTGCCTCATCTGGACTGGAAAAGATCAATCAAATCCAGCCTAGTGTCATAAGCATTTCACCATTTGGCAGTAGCATCAGTGAACGTATACAACGTCAATATATGTAAATCTAAAATTTGTGCAAGGGAATAAATTATTTTTACTACATGGCAGAATTAAAAATTGGAAGTGACAGTACTCTTCAGCTGGGTAATATCTATCAAATATATAACTTCTTGGCACTTAAGCTTCTGGCCAACCAACCAAGTTTGATCTCAAGATAATGAAAATGCACTGAAGCTAAAGAGAGCACTCGAATAACATCTAACACAGTCAGACAGCCAAAGCATTATAGTCCAAGCTACCATGACCTAGTAAACACATTTATATTCCTTACAGAAAAGTCTCAGAAACTGACAAAGCTTTTATTGTTACAGGTTCAAAACCTATGGGAAGTTACTAGCTTCCTGACAGACAAGTTCACATTGATTTTCCCATTATGAAATAAAGTATTGCCATGAAAAAAAAAATTGAAAATAAGTAATTGATGCCAGAGAGACCAGTTTTCATCAACTTATTTTTTAAATAGGATTTTTTCAGCCTTGAGTTAGGAAATACAAAAATCACGTGAGTGGAATTTAAAGCATATAGGTAGAAGAATATTTCAGACTTTATCAGACTTTACAATATCCCTAAATCAGTGCTATATTAAGCACTGCAGCTATCAGAAAGAATTCCAGAAAGTCATTCATAAAATGCAGTATTTGTGCGTGCACAGACACAGACACACTTTGGAGAGTTTTCTTCTGAAGAGATACCAATCTGTGCACAGGATTAGAGGTATATAAAGCCAACCCTTCAAACTTGTTATTTGTAAAAAAAAACAGCTAATAGCTAATACTTATGAATGGGTTGGATTAGATGACCTTTGAAGGTCCCTTCCAACCCAAACTGTTCTATGATTCTATATTTCTATGGCCAATACTCTATCTGTTCAAAAGAAAAAAACAAGCTTTTAGAATTTTCCATAGGTTTGACTTTTAAACCGGTTCTTTTTGCTGAGCAATACTTGAGATGATTTTTCATCAAACCACTGGAAAAATTAACACTGTAGGTAGAAACATGTTTGCTGTAGTAATTCATATTCTTTTACCGAAGTACAGACGTACATGCAACATACTTAGAAATTCCTGCTCAGGAACAGTGTTGTGCCAGGTAGAAGAGAAATTGAGAAAAGAGCATAAACAAGACAAGAAAAAGCATTGAGGAAACTGCTGAAGTTTCATCTTAGCTTCAGCACTGGGCATAACGCTCATTGTGATCTTTATGCATTCACATTTTATGGGTAATATTCTGAAAAAGTTTGTAGTGGGGATGTAAATTACATCTCATTTTAAGGCAGATCAATCCTCTGGAGAATAAGGCAGACCTTCACTCTGCTATGTGAAAGAATAAAGCAGCTTAAATACAACAGTTCCATTCAGCTCTGAGGGGAAGTGGTGAATGAGTGCTCTTACCAGATCCTCTTAAAAATCTACTTTCCAGGACTGTCTAAAGCTTATCCTCCATTAGACCTCTTGATATAATTTATGAAATGGTTATTTTCGTTATCCAAATCTTATTTCCCCTTTCCTCCTCCCAGATTTTCACTGAAATTTGAAGGGTCCTCAAAGCCTGAGTCCACCCATTGGTGTAACGCCCAATTTTGGAAATTCACATTTAAGAAAGAGAAGTAGAGATACGTTAACAAGAAAACAAGGCATTGGGTTGTTTTTTTTCAGAGCTATGGAACAGTAAAAACAACAGGCTGAACTGAATTTTTCAACTTTATTCTGTTTAGGAAAAAAAGAAATTGAATGAAAATATTTTATTTTGGATATATGTAAGAAAAGTGAAGGAAATTTGAAAATAAGTAAAAGATAAAAAATAGGCAGAGGAGAAGGATGGAACCCTTTTTCCTAATAGGCACTCTCCCTGGATGTGAAGATACAGGTCCACTTTCCATCTCAGCATAAGAACCAAGCAGAGCAGTATGTGTTAAATATTCCACTCAGAAATATTCTGGAATGTTTTGCTCTCAGTTTACTTTGTTAAAGTCACATACTCAGAATAAATAATTACATTTCACTGGAACTGGGGCTAGAACCAAGGTTTATTACTTTAATGTCTTAGCTATTCTACCCTGCAGGGTAAATTTCTCATTATAAGTTTTATGAAGCTACCTAAGACACTTTCCCATTTTTTTTTTTGCCAGGCAAAACTATTTAGCAAATCTATCCTGAATTCACAAATAGTTTCGTAAGCACCAAAGCTACATAAACCCAGTTAATTTAATGCTTGCTGAGTCAAATGGCTGGTGCTATTTGCAACTGTCTCCACAGTGTTCCCAGAACTCACTGTCAAAAAGAAGGCAGAGATGAAGGAAGAAGAACCCAACACCTGTCCTTTGGAGCAGCTTTGCTACTTTAACATTATAATTGCAATTAAGGTGAACAGTTGGGAGGCATTCTGCCCAAGATTTTTTAACTCTGTAATGAAAAGTAAAGAAATACCTTGCCATTCAATGATCAGAGAATCAGAATAGTTAGGGTTGAAAAGGACCTTAAGATCATCTAGTTAAAAAACCCTTCTGTGATAGTAATACCACAATTAGAAGGAAAAAAAAAAATCCTATTAATATGCTTTTTTGCATTCTGTCTACAGTTTTAATATGGTCTTTGTTTCAACAACTGTCTGGCTCCCTGGAGGGTATTATGGGATTTTCATTTAAACCACTTGAAAACTCTGCCTCACCCTGGCTGGACCAAGGAATTGACCCACAGTTCTGTGCAATGAAAGTAACTGATGTTTGCACAAATGTTTTCTAGTTCTCCTTGGGGAAAGCACATCGACTTTGCAGCTTGGTTTGTTTGTTAGGTTTGTTTTTATTTTCACTGAAAAGTCAGAGAATAAGAGAATAGCAAACCTGCAGAATCTGAATGAGTACTACTTCTAAACTAAGCCATAATTAACATTATGGTGCTTTGACATCCCATGTGATTTGTAAATCTTAAGGCAAACATACAGGAAAAATGAAAATACTAACAAAAAATATAACAACAAAAAGAAATAGCAATATCCATTCTTACATCCTAAACTATCAATGTTCCATGGACAGCAGTGCGAGCCCCTTATTCAGTTAGAGCACAACCTGAAAGAACTCAATGAGCTATGTATAAAATGAAAAAGTTCTTTTAAAAAAATGTTCTTTTCCATAAAAAAAACCAAAAAGGTCACCTACCATGAGAGAAACCGTATTTTGGAGCAACTAAGATATTACTAAGATTTGACTTTGTGATAATCATGAAGAGAAATAAAGCTTAATAGTCTTTGTGACAAGAATGTTAGGCATTCAACTGTATCTGTGCAGCAACTAAATAATCAAAGCCTGGAATGAGATACCAGTTTGATTAAAAAAAAAAAAAAATAGAAAACATGCAATTCTATTCTAAATCCTAATATGTTCTATAAGAGGTGAATAATCATATAAAAAAAATAAAATAAATGTTGATATGAGCTTTAAAAAGTCACTAATAAGTTAATTGACAGCATTTTGCTTTATATCACAATAACTTTTCTGTTTCAGGCAAATAGGTATTTTCAGAAACTTACACTATTTCACCTTACATTTACAAATGCATACACATTTTGAAAGAGAGTATGCACACAGATAAATACACTGAGTCATGGACACATGCACTGTTTCTGTTATTTATGTGAATTATATATATATATACTGTATGTTCTGTGCCTTTTAATTCTAGTATGCTGATTACACACTACACCCTCGAAATCAACCATTAAAAAGCAAATATATAGCTTTATCCAGCTGGACATTATAAATATACTAGACACCGTCATACGGCTTATGTAAATATAGACAAAGGCATGCTTGTGTATTCATTTAAAGAAGGAATTGCAGCTTTTGTATTTTAATCATTCTTGCTAGCAAGAAGCATATAAGGGATTGCACCACCCTTCTACATGGCATCCTATGTAAATGAGTCCAGTGCATTTATAAATACAGATGTGGCAGACCCCCAAACAACACAGTACCTGCTGTCTATCCAACCGCATCCTTTTTGCAGCATTTCTGCTTTCACTCTCACAGGCGGAAGCCAGGATACTCTCTGCAACTGCTGAAGTAAGGTGTGAGGGAATAGGTCGTGACTATGAGAGAAAAGAGAAACACAGAAATTATTTCTAGCATAATCCACAATATCCTTTTTCAAAGCACACAATGCCACCACCTAAGCAGGAAAGTCCAGTCATAGAAATGCAGTTTATACTAACAAAACAAGGAAATGGAACTTGTAAAGATGAAAAATGAAACTAGTTAGATGTTAAAGCTGCAGCTGATCCATAGATCCACAAGAAGCCCTTTCCCCCCACAGCTCTATTGTCCAGTGTGTTTAGTCTGGCTCATTAAGCTGTACTTTGAACAGACAGTGGCATATTCTCTGTGTTCCAGCAGCACCCTGGCCGTCTGATTCTTGTTAAGAAATCTGAAAGGCTTTTTATTCTGTACAGCATGTGACAGCGATGAGTAGTGTTTTTTTATAGTCATAAAAAAAAAAAAACAAAACCAAAAAACACAAACCCCAAAACAAAAAACCTCAAGTGATAGGGTTGAAACATCACTCAAAACATAGCAGATTGTCAGAACATTTCAGAGCAGTCTCAATCTGTACTATATGAATATTTGCATTCCTTGCTGCAATATGACTGATGTGATTAAAATGACTTTACAAAAAGCCCTGTTTTTCTTTTGATAATGCCAGCCGTCCAACACTGTAGATATTTTGTGGTTCGGATAGATGTGGTTAAATTTTGGCTTCAAAACCTCTCATTACTAATTTCACAGTATTTACATATTTTAGGCTAAAGGTGCAATGAATCCCAAAACAAGGGAATGCTAAAATCTTTTCAGACCCATTGTTCATTATGAACTCCAATATGATCTTTGCTATCATTTCATTAAGAATTAGATATACTGTACACATATAAAACTTTACACCTTTTTTTCTTAATTACATGCAAAACAATCTTTCTGAAAGAGGAAGCTCACAATGAAACTGGTCTTCATTAACATACAAAGATATATCTGAACTACCAAGAAAGTGGAGATAACAACACAGATACTGATATACGTAGAGCCCACTCTAGAGACTGCAATTTCTTGAACCAGTTCTGAACCTTCATAAATTTCCAAAGCTTCATTGAACTCAAAAGTACTATATAATTTTATACTGAGGAACTGCCTATGTGTGGCAGGGAAGGGGAGGGGGGGGGTGTGGGTGGGAAGGGGGCTGTTTGCAGTTGGGTTTTTTTGTTTGGTTGTGGTTTGGGGGTTTGTTTTGTTTTGTTTTAATAGTTTTACCTTCTTTTTCCCAAAAGCATAAGTATGAACCTACTATGAAGTGTCACCAAGGTTTGGCAGCAGTTTTCCCAGTCAGTTCTTAGACAGCCTTAGAACAGATTCTTTATATCAGCTTAACCAACCTTACTGAGGAGCCAACCATTACTGGTATTACATTTTTACCTTTAAAAATTAAAGTCCATTTACTGACTTTGGATGTGCTCTTCAGAACGCCAGTTTTTAATCTGACACTGTACTTTCTCTAATGTATGGGACCACAGCCTACCTAGGATGAGAAGCCAAATCAGCTTTTAGAAATAGACAGAGATTTATGGGTCTCCCTCACTGGTGCAATAGACTTATTTCTCCCCACTCATACAAGAACAAGCTCTCTGGCATAAGCGTGTAAGAAAGACAGAGGCTGCAATACTACAATAAAATATACTTGGATTGATTTGACAGAACAATCTATTGAACTTGTTTCCAGTTTTGAAAATAAATCAGTCTAAGAGACGAGGGACACTGATGTGTCATTACAAAAGTAATGACATTACAGTACAACAGATACCTTCCTCAGAGCTCCAGAGGAGGGAGTAGGTGTGCAAAAGGTTTTCACTGACAAAACGTTGTCTTTATTATTCTGCCTTCCTAAAATAGTAATGTTACTCTGAATTCGTTATTGAATCACTTAGCCACACTAGATCCCACCCCGTATTTGGTTGTCCAGTATTACTGTACATGCTGCTGTTTTATGTATGTCCAAGGTACACTGATGATGTTGGCTGCATGGAAGTCTCAGCATGGTCCTGTGGCAGTGGCCACACAGTGACATTCTTGAAAAGAACACCAGGTTAATTCTTCCACATCAGGTCTTTAATTAGACCTACGACTATACCTATACATCAGTGACTTTTTAGAAGGTGACATATGAGCCAAAAATTTGATGTTCTGATCAGAAAGTAAAATGAACCCAAGCTCCCCCAGCTTATTTGTTCATGGGAGAGAATGGGTTTATTGAAGTATTTTATAAAACATAAAAACAAAGAAGTACCATAAAAATCAAGCAGTCATGTGCTTGTCTCTGAAAAGAAATGCAGTGGCTGTGTTCATTGTTGAAACAGAGGAAATCTCCAGGTAATGGAGTATCTTCCTCTTGAAATGTTTTAACCCGTAATTTCTCTTATTTGTCAATGCAGCTGGCTGTTATGTTCATGTCAAGAACTAGAATGAACCTTAGGGAGAATGTAATGAATGCAGGGTTGAGTCACAGTAAAATACTGTAACAAAGCACATAAGAAAAATCATCAAATTAAAGTTCAGGCTCTGTCAGCTTCGCTCAGGCAGAGCACCAGTCTGACACTAACCTAAATGATGAACATAGTCCTCTGTCACTAAAAGTAGAGCTGTTAAAAAGCGGATTTTCTGTTCCATGATATACCATATCTGTGAAATGTCAAAAAGATCAATTTTTGAAAAGCCTCATCTAAGAGGAAAAATTGTTTTGAAACAACCACTTTTTAAAATGTTTTTAAATAAATTGTATTAGTAGCCCCATCTTCTAAGTGGCCCCTTCTGGCATAGCTTAACTTCTTCATATTCTGTATTTCTGATTATTCATGGTATCTGTCATGACTACCAGCTATAAACCTCCTTCTGTAGGAAGCTCAAGCATCCTAGTGCTTCTGGGGTTCTCAATATTTTTCAACTCCCTATCCAAGGGTGAGACACAAAGGCCTGGGGAAACATGGCTAAAGCAACCTCATTCAATTCTGCAGAAAAGAGCCTGCAGATCTCAGCCAAAGCAGCATTTTCTAGGTTCCCAGGCTCCCCTCTGCGGAGCTGGGAGCTGAGTGCCAGTTCCTGCATGTTTAGGACTATGGCAGGAAATGTGGGAGCCAAGAAGTCGTTATTGCCAATGGCTCCCAGGCTCCTACACAATCCCTGGATCCACAACCTGTCCACTGGACTAGCAGGAAATCAGTTTTCATTTTACTGGAGTATGTCGAAACAGAAAGCCCTTGACAAACTAACATTCCTTACAGGGAAAAAAGAAAAGGTCATCAAAAAATTCCCCACCATCTTTAACTGGCAGAATGTATCTCGTGTTGTTTGATACATAACATTCACAGCCCCAATCTGGTATTTCTTTCAGTTCACCATGATGTAAGGCAGGAAATAACTATACTGAGATTACCCATGTGTAAAACAACAGATAAGAAGCAAGCCTCTAAACTTTAGACAACCAAAACAAGTGACTCACATGGCAAAATCAGAAGGCAGGAAAAACATTTTTTGTGATTTTGACAGATAGAAAAGAGTAATTTGAAAGTTTTATAGTAACTTTCAGGTGAAGAGATGAATAAAACTTCTCAGGAATTTGCTGAACAGCTGAATACAGACTTTCTGAGAAGATTATATGCCTTGTCCACCACACAGCAGCAGGATACAGAATTCTTTTGTATGTACTCAGAAACATGATATTGCTTGTGACTGCACTTAAACAGCAATCATGTTTTGAACACATGTTGGTTTTGGTTCTGTACATCTCTTCAGCTGGTATGCAACTAACATTCAGCCTCCAACACGATGCAGTTGAAGAGCATTTCTACAAAAAATGTAAGGGAAACCTGCTAGATTTCATCATGCACGTGTGGATGCCTCTGTTTTTAACATCTTTTGAAGTGACTGACATTCAGGAAGTGGTTGAAATTCCGTTGATAGCCCAAGGAAGATGACCAACCACCTCCAGTCCTCTCGTATTTGAAACTGCATTTCAAGGTGATTCTTTAGACCACCAGAAAGCCTGTAGATGATGATGATGACAAAGCAACAAGCACATTTAACCACCATATTGCACAGGATGTTTTGCATGGTTTTAAGATAAATCATTTTTGTGAAAATTGGTATGAAGACTTCATACACTCATCTCCTTATCTCTCTCTGAAGAGTGTCCAAATTATTTACAGACACTTTTGCAGATTTCTCAATGAAAAACCAAATCAGCGAATACTTCTCTGTAATCAAATAACTGTTGATCTGCTTTAAAGAACTTTAAAGCTAACGAAGATCCTTCCACAGCTTTGGTGGTCTTTGGATCCAGCTCTTAACAGTCAAAGCATCTTACAACAAGCCTTTCTGGAGTTATGGAGTAGTCTTGCAAGGTGGCTGCAAGTTTGCTGATTTTTTAGTAGTTGAAATCAGAAATAAATCCTTGACCCAGATTCTCTAAAGTTATCTTTATTAGTACGATCTCTGATTCCTCAACATACTTTCAATATGCTGTAAAATACCCACTTGCAGTACAGCAGCTGTATACAGTATCACCTGGTCCTCTGCTTAAAGTGAGGCACCTTTGCAGCATCTTCATGGGAAACACAAAATACCCTTTTTGGCATACTTGACACAATTCCTGTATGTCTATACGGTATTTCTAAAAACTTGCTATGTTCTAATTCCAAATGTACATTTCTGGTATAAATACGCCAATTATTAATAGAATAGGTGGATTATATTTCAGTCTAAACCACTAGGAGCAGTATATTCCCCAAAAATAAGTTTGCAATCTGCTGTATGTGCTGTTCTCCTGTAGTTAGAGATCTATTGTCTCTAAAGTTACTACCTTGGCATTTTCTGTGAGATCCAGTATTTACTTATGAATAAAGGCCAGAGCTGTCATACAGGATTGTATGATCTAGGTACTGCTACGCCAGTTACACGAGTTACACAAGTTACACCAGTCTGATTTGGTTCTGAAAATATATAGCTATCTATTACATCAGATAATGGGCACACATGAACACCTGTTAAAATGGTAAATTTTGTAACCTGCCATTTGTGCATAAACACCACCTTCTAGTTTAGGCCAGTTAACACTGAAAATGAGATCTTTCAGCATAATGTGGTAACACATAAACATACATGTTACTTCACTTGGTTCATAGAGACTCTAATATAAATCAGAATCATTTAGGTTGGAAAAGACCTTTACGATCATCGAGGCTAACCATTAACCCTGCACTGTCAAGTCCACCACTATACCATGTCACTAATTGCCACATCTACATGTTTTTTAAATACCTCCAGTCTGGGCACTCAACCACTTCCATGGCCAGCCTGTTCCAATGCCTGACAACCATTTTGGTGAAGAAATTTTTCCGGATATCAAATCTAAACCACAACTGATGCAACTTGAGGGCATTTTCTTTTGTCCTAATGCTTGTTACTTGGGAGAAGATATATGAACTCTAATATAAATGTGGGAATGAGAGCATATTATTACTATTACTCGAGCTTGAAAACAAATAGTTTCAAGTTTTCCAAAGTGATTGGGCATCTGAAGAGAATGCCTAAGATGCCTCACTGTCAGTAACTGAGTTTTTCCAGAGGTATCACTAAGCATTTCTTTGCACACTGGGCTCCTAGCAAAGTGATACTCCCTAGTGGTCTCCTGCATGTAAACTTTTTTCTCAGGTGTCATAAGACTAGTTAATTTCCAAAATGAAATATTGCAAATATGCCACATCCATCACTTTCATAATAACTTATTAAGATCTAACACAGTGAATTAAAACCCCAAACATACTCATAACAGCATGCAATACCTAAATAGTATTTTTTTTTCATAGAAATCATCCAAAATACATTACAAGACATGGTACATATTATCTTCAAATGAGATTGTTTTACTCAGGATACTGCAGAGAAATGTATGACAGAACTGTCCTACGCTGCACAGTTACAAATGCTTTAGAAGCCTTTCCACAGAGTATTTTTAAATGTACAGACTGAAGTACAGTACTGCACTCTATTGGATGTACTTTTATAATTGCTAGCGCAGCATCATGAAATCTGAGCAACCACATTGGCACTATAATGCTTGTAGCAATGTATTTCATTCTGGGTTTTGATGTATTTTGCTCAGTCTTGCAGTCTTATGGTAAAAACTGAATTGTTAACACCTACTAAGGAATTCAAAGAAATAACTAGAAAGTTTTTTCTTCAATGACAGAAGAGGCTTTTTAAAATGTTCAGTGATGTTCACATCACTTTCTAAAGTCTTCAGGTTTAAAGTACGTCTAATTGAAATATCGTGTGTTGCACCTTGATTATGACAACACCTAAATATATCCACGTATGTCTTAAGATATCCATAATTCCTGTCTAAAAGTTAAGCAAGTGACACATTCCAATGAATCACCTTTCTGCTGCTGCTGCTGTACCCACATATGAGGCACTGATTGCTGAGGGAACCCAGGTCACCTAATCTCTCTAGAAAACTTGGGTAATATTACTTCTATCCCAAATTTATCTAGTATTTCAGAGGGACAGAGAACCCCACTTCATGCTGATCTAACTCTTTCTGAATTAGGTGGGGAACGGATTGGACACTCCAATAACAAACAGTTTACTAGAAAAACTCCAGGGGACTAGGAAAAACTGAGTCTGATTTAAAGTACTTCCTGTTTTCCCCAGATACATTGAACTGGCTCTGCATCCTTAAGCTACTGGAACACACTAGCTAATCAAGCAACATGCAGCAGAGGTTTCAGTCTAAGTCAGAACCTCAGCATAAGAAAAAACTTACATATTTACTACTTTTTTTTCTGATTTCAAGCATACAAGTAATCAGGGTGAAAATACATTCACCTCAGATTTTATTTTTTTTTCCCCTCATAAAGAAGGTGGGGTTTTTCTCTATATCACAACTTATTGCCATTTTGGAGGAGATTGTTTTTCTTCTAAATTCAATTTAAAAATGCATTCCTATCTTTTCCTCTGTCACAGAATGTAGAAGACTAATTGGTCTCAGGTTGGTAGGTATTCTTTAGTTTTCACTCTTTTCCCAAATATCATGCCTTTTCCAAAGCTAGCTTCACCACTTTCTACAAGGTTACTGGAAAAAAATCTACCTTCCTCCAAAATTGCCCATATTTGTGATAGTTTCTGAAAAGCAAAAGGTACATGAGACAGATTTAAAAAGCAGTTCTTAAAAATCACATGACTATTCAGGGAGAAGGTAGAAGGATATTTTAGAGCCTTAGGGAAACTTGTTTCTAGTATTTATTTATTTTTAAGGATATCTGAGACATAATGGGAAAAGTCAAAGTTTGACAGAGAGTAGCTTTACCCTTTTCAACCAGGTTGCCCATTAGACTTACATAAGCTAACCAATGTCAAACAACAGTGAAATACTTAAAGGTAAGTGACTGATCAACAGAATTGGGGGTATAGTACAAAGCAGCAACTCTATTATTATTTGTAGATCTTCACGTAACTGTTCTTATGATAATTTTCTTAATGCTTCCCAGCTTATAAATCAAGATTAGGTATGCATCCCTGGATTCACAAACCTTCATCTTCCTGAAAATGCTCATGACCTTTACAGGCATAAAAGACCTGGAGGATTGAAAAGCCATGTGACTGCAAGGGCAACTGGACTATTAAGCATTAAATTCAGTAAATAATGAAAGCCTCCTCTCTCTAAGAAGTTAAAAACAGAGGCAAGATACTATCTCAAGAAGATTTCAGAAAACATATGACCGTCTGAAAACCAGTCCCCACTGAAAGTTACTCAATCACAAGATGCACAGAAGCACTTCAAGCCACTATATACACATTTAAAACATCTTGATCAACATGTCCATAGTTGCAAATTGTTAAAACACCTTTTACAGTCAGTTGGCACAACCAAGTAATAAAAGCAGTGAAAGATATAGTTATTTGTTACTGAGGCTGACAAGAGGACAGAAGGAGCTGGGATGAACACCAGGATTTAACTGAGGAATATAGTGTGATTCTTCTTCTCTGACACATCTAAGCTGGTCTTGGGACAATGAAAAGCATTTATGACTAGTCTTTTCTCTCCAACGAATAAGAACACTTGGATACTATTGCTTTGTATTACAATAGTGCCTAGGAAGAAGGATTTCCTTTTGCTTTAGAAAAGGAAGAATCTCTTTGTGAATGAGAGTTTAAGACCTTGCTCTTGAATTGGGATGCCCATACAAAAAGGTACTATAAGATGCAGTTTCACACTGAATGCTGTGAGACTGATGACAGGAGATCATGAAGATGGAAGTAGATAGTAGAAAGAAAATCTAATTAAGTCAATTCAACCACACTTGATTATTTCTAGCAATTAGATTTTTTTTCTGGACTGTAACTAAATATATACATACCACATATCCTCAGCAGCTGTCAACTATCTTTTCCTTAATTGACAGTTTTCTATAAATGCAGAGGCTGGAACAAATCTAAAGGATGGTTTATAAAAACTTTGGTGAAACAGGTCAGTTGACCATTTTAGGGAGAAAATTCCTCCTGTATCGCATACATAGGTCACAAAACTCTAACTGTATTAATATCAGTCCTTGAGAAAGAAGAAGTAATAATTTTTTTTTTCTTGTTTATGGACTAATGAAGAGAAAAATATTTTCTTTAAGAACACCATAAGAAATTCACAAAGTGCTACAGCATAGCACAGGGGAAGCACAACCTAGAGATCCCTCACAATGAAAGACTCTGAGCAAGATCATAGAACATAGTAAGAGATCATTCTCAACAGTCCACAAGCAAGAGACACTGGGAGGAGAAAAACAATTTTACAATTCATGAGGAAAACTTTGACAGTGCCTTGTTGAGGGATATGCTTGTGTCAGAAGAAAAATGGAACAATTAAAAGCTGTATAGTCAAATAGGGAAAGCATTTCCAATGTAGAAAGGAAAGTCTTTAAAGGAATATTCGTAACAGGAAGCTATGCCAGCTGCCTTGGAATCCATGCACAACTATCTGTCATAACTAGAAGCAGAGTAACTACAAGTAATCTCTTAAAAATATTAATACTAAGAAACACATTAATTAACAATATGAATGCTCATGAGACTGAGCCTTTCCCATTGCCTCAGAGCTAGAATTGGCCTGTTATATAGCAAGAACTGTCATTTGGATTACAGATGGCAACTGACAGAAGCAGGCTTCAGGCATGTTTTTTTTCATCTTTACCATGCTGTCTTACACTAATTTAACTTAGTGTTTACATTTTCTCTTCACTTTACAATGATGCTGTAGATAGTCACACTGTCCCACACACAGTCTGAACTGTCATATGCTATGAGATTATTCTCTTTTTCTCTTGCAACTAGGTGCTCAAAATGTAGCATTCTGAACCTGAACGAAATGAAAAACTTGTGTTTAGTATGTCTACAGTAAAAGACATCTCCTGTGGAGATTATTATTTGACATCCTATTTAATATAACAACGGTAGCACTATTGCTCCTGAGATCACCATCCTATTTTGCTATATTTGAGGGTAGCATCTTACTCAAATCAACACCAGCATGTCCCTTCATGATTGTTTTGAACAAATGTTATTATCCAGACAAAGTGATTCTTTTCCACTGTCAAAATGGTAAAGACATTAAAATAATCATACAGTTAAGTGCCTCTGTCCATGGTAGCATTTTTTTAAAGTGCTTAGAATCAGGAGATGCTGATACAGTAATTTAGACATTAGAAAATAATTAAAAACAACAAATGGATACATAATAAATTTCAGAATTATTCAAGACATAAAGATAAAACACCACTTATTATCCTACAAAGTTAATAAGAGCTGCCGCAAAGGGTTTGGACAGTCTTTGGCTCAAATGAGGAAGCCAGACAGATTTGCCTTCAGGCCCAAGAGGACTGAAATCTCTGGCATGAGCTCCCGTGCCTTGTCACTTTCATTCATGGGCAGCGAAGTCAGTATTTTAGAGGGTAATTTGTTTGTTTAAAAGGAAATAAAGCCCATCATAAACTGTCATAGAACATTATAAAAATAGGGAATATTTCTGAACTATAAAGACTGCCTATTTCGATCTCTTCTCCTTTTCCCCTTCCAGGAATAAATTTGTTCCTGCAACCTGTATTCATATGAAAGTAACATTTGCAAATGTGCACTGAAGTCAAGCCAACCTAGCTCTTATGGGTCATACTGTAAGCCCCTTATTCAGATTGCAAAACAGTTGTGCATGTCTTTCAGATGACAAAAAATGAGCTAGTTTACATAACTGCTCATCAGTGTGAATAATGACAGTAATGAGGCCATAAACTGGAACAGTGAGGGAACTTGCACGCATCAGCTATTTTTTATTTTTTTTATTTTCAGTTGGAAGTACAGCAAAATAAAAATATTTGGCATCATGAAAGCTGAACTTGATACTGCTGGATTATTTTCAGCTAGAGCGAGTAGATGCAATTTGATGCTACTTAGTGTATCATAGAAAATATTTACTTTCTGTGTTTTCTTCCTTCATTTTGCAAGGCTATACAATCTGGCATGTACACCACCAGTCAATCTTTGGCACTTCTATCCATACAGATGTCCTTTGTTCTACCTGCCTTTCTTCATCTGTGTTTCCTTTGTTTAAAGACAGTGTTATCTGAACGTTTCAAATAATAAAACCATGCAGTTGACTAGAAATACAAGCACATACAAAAATGTAATTTGTCTTTTCTTTTGTGTTATTCAGTCTTATCCTACAAATAAACCTGAACCTTTGTTCTTAAAACTGCCAGCTAACATCTTAAACAACATATGGAAATCACAAATATTCTGCAAAGACTGCAGGAAAGAGAAAGCGAAGAAGAGAGAAACAGTAAAATTCAATCATCTCCAGTAATTTTCTAATGCAATCAATGGGTTTGCAGATGATTCATTAAAAAAAAATAATGATATGTTTAATCACTAAATGATATCTATTTGTAATGATGAGGTGGTTTTATTGTAATCTAAAGGCCAGAGTTACAGCTCAGACACATCAAACACAAGGTGTATAGCTACCTAATTTCTTCTGACTTTCCTGGGTTTGGGAAATACCAAAGGGGCTTAGAGATAATGAAGCTACCAATTAATTAGAAGACTTATTATTTACTCATTCTTGTGCTACTAATATTAAAACATTAATGTCTGAAAACAGTGACAGTTGAATACTATGATAATTATCATGGGGTTTGGTTCAATTAAAATTATCAAACCATTGAGATGCTCATACTGAAAGTTTGATGTCTGTTTTAAAACCATTTAATGTGTTTTGAACACCTATATATCAACTAAAAGATTTCAAAGGAGCAATTTTCACTGAGAAGTAATAGGCTAACATGTACAAGAAAAAAAACTAAAGCCAAAACCATTGACAGTGTGATGTTACTACACTGGCATTTTCTTGATTATAGCATCTCTCTAGCACGATCTAATTTTTACAGAGTTCACAGAAATCAAGTTAGCAGAGGCATTTTAAAGAAAAATCCATCTTACTGCAAGACTTTTCCAGGCAAAAATCTCTAACTGTAACCTAAAGTAGGAAATAAGTCACTATATATGCCATCATTTGATTTCCTTCCTTACACCTGGCTTTCTTCTTCTTTTCCTATACATCCATGCTAGCTCATCTTGTGAACTCTAGTGTCTCAAAGCATTTTAAACCAGTGAACAAAGGGAATAAATTCAGGAAGAATGAAGGAAGGAAAAAGAAACCTCTGACCTGGTATTACCAAAAAAATAAACCAACAAAAAAAAGACACTAAGATGAAAACAAAATAGTGCCATGGATTTACATATGGGGTTTTGATGGAAACTAGGGCTGGGTTTTAAATCAAAACTCACCATCTCAAAACCACTTCTTTTCATCCGCCTGCAGGACTTGAGGTAAGTACGTATGCGTTTTCTGGCACGCTCTTGATACTCAGGGAATTGTCGCCTGCATGAGTCAATGATAGCCTGGATCTTTTCTTTGGGCTGCTTAGAGATTGGGACCATTCGGTCCAAGTTTTCATCTACAAACAGCCTGACAAACATCTGTTGGCAAGAGGGAGACAGAGGAGATGGGTTTGGAGGGCGGCTCTCTTCTCTTCCTAGCTTCCTGTCTTGATTACTGATAGGAAGACATTTTTTCTATCCACTGAAGAGCTTTGTAATGGGAAGCCAGAAATATTAAGCAAACAGTTCTATAAAGGGTTATTTCAGGGGGGCTGATTAAAAGAAAAAAAAAAAGACAGGAAAAGAATAGTCTATAGGATACAGAATTTGTGAGATAAACCAGAACAGATTGTGAAAATAGGCACTACTTAAATCTCATTATTAACAATAAGCTGTGATTGCTAATCATTTTATTGAACTGACTCTCACTTTTTCTTTGTTTGAACAATTGCTTGTGTTTTCATGCATAATTACATATATCGGGAAGGCAACAGGGAACAGTTGACCATTGGATGGTCTTCTAATATACTAGCTACAGCCCCTTTCCATTCAATGGGTGAACATGCATATACACACATCCACACACACGGGTGCACACACATACATACAGAACAAAGCTTTGTTTTCCTCACTTGGTAAGGATGTCATTCTGCCTTAACAATCTAAATAAAACACAATAAATCTGTCATCTGTTGGCAAGAGTTTAATGTGCATTAAAATAATAATTAAAGTAAATCCTACAAATTCCGTTAATGTGCCTTTAACATTGCCAAACTTACCCACAAAAAACAATATCAAAGGAACAGCAGAACTAAACAAGACAATGAGTGCAACAGGACTTACATTAAAAGCTTTCAGTCGCTCAGCTTCTACCCCATCTGATTCATTAACCTTCTCAGGATCTTCCTGCTCATCATGGTCATCTTCATCCTCATCTCCTCGATTCAGAGACAGATCTTCTGCACCTCTGCCTACACTCTCATTCTTCCCAGAGTCATAGCTCGAATAGCTATGTGCAGGGGACTGAAAAAAGACAAAAAGGGTATGTTCGTAAAAATTCACCATGGAAATAAGGTCTACTCATCAAAAATACTTTATAAATATTTAAAGAATTCCACTATTTCTTTTTTGTCTTTGTTCAATGCAAAGAGCTCATAATCCTTGTAAAAGCAAACAATTCACAATAATATTAATTTCAGGACTTTAAAAAAAAAATGTGACCAGCTGCAAATTCAGTAAATCAATTAACAAATTAATTACCTAAAATAATTACAGTTAACATGAGATCTTTGCCATACAGCCTTGCTTAAGTACTGCATACAGGAATTTCTTACAAATACAAACTTCTTTGTATTAGCCAATATGTAAATAAGGGGCAGCTGATTTGCACAAAACTCAGATTAAAAATTACACATTTTAAGGTAAAGAGGATTTAAGTAGGAAACATTGATATTCATCCAATCAATATGAAATATTATCAAGAGTTGTGTTCCAGTTTCACTTGCAAAACCTCAGAATGAATTACAGATATGTAGGTTTGTCAACACTTTGAATGTTTTTCTGAAAATCATATAATAAACCCATTTTTCTCTTTGCATACCAGCACTCTGAACTCTACCCTAAGCAGAAAATCAGCTTGCTGGATAAAACAGATGACCATCTCATTAAAGGGTATCCATCTGTAGGACCAAAACATTTTCAATTACCAAAAATCAGTATTGTGCATTTTTCCTTGCAATATCAAGACTTCAGTTACCTGTTTCCTCTGCATACACTTCAAATTGAAGGCCACAGAAAGACTTCAGTTATGAAAAGCCTTCTACAACTTAGCACTTTAAGATCAAAGCTTTCCCCTAATCACACAGAAGTATCAGAGAGTATCTTTTCCAGAGCCATCAGATTCACATTTAGGTAATTCAGAGCAGTTTTACTTCTATAATATTTTAATCCTGTAATATTTCAGTATTTTCCTCTCTTGCTTCAAAGCACACTGTAGTCTATTAACTTCAGAGAGTTCTGAATTAGGTGCAACATGAACTTCACATACACACTGAGCCTCCTAAAATTGTCTTTATTTCAGGGTGTTTTCACCAATCACAGAATGTCACTGGATAGTGAGATAGGAGAGAAAGGCCAACAAAACTATTTGTCTTTCAGGTATACTTACTGCTTTATATACTTACTCCAATGTTTTTCTTTCCCTGTTTTAATTTTCATCTTGTGTTGGCCCTCATTACACCATCAGTTGTGAAGACACTCCCATAAATTTCCTTGCCTTGCCTTAAGAGCACTGATACTCCAAGCCTTTGTTTTTTATCTATCCTCCCCAGACTATCTTCTCACAGTATAATTTCCCTGGAGTTCCAATCTCTAACACTCTTAACACCAGATCTTTTTGCCTCTCTCATCCCTCTGAGTCTCTTCGCTCTGTAGACCACTCTCCATTCCCTAGACCCTTATAGCAGACATCAGGAAAATGAGAAAACATCAAAAGAAAACAGAAGATAAAGCTTCTGTATAAAAACACCTTTAACAAATAGGAAGCTCAGCATCATCTCTTCTCCTGCAGCCCATGACAGCACAGTTAGGAGGCAAGAGATTAGCCAGGGTTCTGGATGGCAGACATAAGATGGCATGGGAAGATAAGACATGGGAGACCAGCATAAAACCCTGTTTCTTTTCTTGACACAAATATTTTGTTGTGGGAAAATGATGAATATCTACATTGCTGCCTACTCAAATAACTCTTCCTTGCAGGAGGTGTTGAATCCATTGAATTGTCAGGCTCCAGAAGAACACATTTCCATCCTGATAGGAGATCAGAGTGTCTAGCATATATAAGCAACAGTATATAATCTGGCCAATAGCTAGCAGAAGGCCAACAGCTGCAGCCTGATAGCCTGTGATGAAGGAATAAGAAGAGTTATTCTCCTTGATCCTGAAAAGGTACCCAGAAAATAGTTTTTCTTTTTAATAAAGTTACAATTGTTACAATTATAATTGTGCCCAAGTGCTATGCAGTAAAATATCTGACCTAGACTGCAAGACTTGTTCTTTTGTACTTCTTAATTTCATATTGTTCTACAGCTATCCAGCATGCACAGTGCTTCTACATAATCAAAACGCCATTTCACAAAATAGGCACAATATAAAGCTCTAGAAGCTACTGCCCTGAAGAACCCTAGTGTCTGAAATCCTTGTTCTGCAAACACTTGATTTCGCATGAGTAATTTCATCAGACTAAATGCAATTAGACTACTCATGTGCATAAAGTTAAACAGATGCAAAACTGATTTCAGTATGTACATATGTTTGGGCTGGATGCCAAGATCATAAATTACGCACCAGGATTGAGATCTGCTTTTGTGAAGGGAAGAAATTCAGGCCAAAATGTATTAGCTATATCTCTCAAAAATGCAATAGTAATTTTTTTCAAAGAAAGCATTGCATAGAGAGGCTTGTCCAATGTCTTCTCCAAAATATTTCATGAACAATTATAGCATCTTAAATGAACCATGGAGAACAACATACTCTGAGGAGGTTGCGTGGCAGGAATCCCTGTTTATTCATCATGGATTTGAAGACTCTGAACAGTATCAGGAAAAAAAGTCGTTTTTTTCCTAGCTGTTGTGACAGCAAACTGATGACAAAGGTTACAAAATCTCAGTTAAAAATAAAATTTCTACCTTTTTGTATTTCTATATAGATGAACATAGAGTTAAAGAAGCAACAGACTTTCACTTATGCTGACTCTGCACTTTTGCAAAAGCTGATAAGCGTTTTCTTTTGGTACTCTATTAAGCAGCTGCGGTGCTAAACAAACATGGAGTAGGACAGCAGAAGACAACTTGGTACCTGCTCCCCAATTTTAGGTCTTGCACTAGCATTTCAAAAAGCTGCTCTCACTTTTGCCAGACAGGAACCACCTCATTCAGATTCCTGTGCAGCCCTTAATACATACATTTTTGTGGTCTTGCAGACTGAAGAAGTGATCCTGGTTAAAATGGTTTGAGTTTGGTTTGATTTTCTTAATTTTGATGGTCTGGGTAAGACCAGGATCAGCCCTTGGCTCCAGTTTACCACCTGAAAGCACAAAGCCTTGTGCTGACAAGAGGGTGAACACAGAACGGATAGAGGGAGCATATATGTCTCTCTTGACAGCAGTGCAAGATTTAAGCACTCATGGAGTGGAAGCATTAGTAGACATAAAATGTTTTATGGGTGAAACCTTTGTGCTTAACAAATGTGTGTTGGAAAAGAAAGTGACAGCAATGTAAAATGAGAAATTATTCAAGGAGAACAAATGAGGGCAAGGCTAAGGCCAAGAGTATTGCCTCCGCCAAACACATAGATGATTATAAAGTTGTCTTAAGAATACTGAGATGGTGATAGATATATTTTGGCCACTTTGTCCTTGCTTTTTTCTGAAGGTTCCAAGTTCATTATTCTAATCTCTTCCTTGCAATAACATCAGACACGTCTGCTTTATAAAAAAAAGAAAGTAAATGTTCTTGCCTAAAAACCTGCTTTCAAGAGCTTGTGACAAGAAATATCAGCATCTTACCAATACATAAAAAGTCAGCAACAAAAGTCACCCGAAGGTAAGGGTCAAATCATACAATAAAAGACCTGGGAGGACATCACAGTCTTACCTAGTTCATCTTGCTGTCACAGAACAAGATCAGAAGGTCATTCCTGACCACTGTCTGTCTGGTTGTTATCTGAAGACTTCCCATGACAGAGTTGCCATGCATGCCCCAAATAATTTGCACCAAAGTTTCACAGATTTCAGAATTATTAAAATATTCTTAACACCCATCTCTGACTTTCACAAACAGTACTAAGCCTATTTCTTTTTCAGCTACCCACCACGTATCACAATAGAGAACAGGTGTACATGGAGAATAAAGCATTCTCTTCGCTTTTTACAATAATCTTTCAGACATTTGAAGACTGTTATCATGTCCCTTACCCTCAGTCTCCTCTTCCCAGTAAATTAATTCATACTATGAAATGTATGATTCATAGTGTGAAGAATTTCATAATTCATCATACTGATTTCATAATCATTCTTACTGGCCTGCTCTAGATGTTCTTTACTTGGTCTGAAACTTTCTCAAAAACCAGCTCCCAAAAGTCCAAAGTGTATTCCATTCGAGGCCTTTCTGTGCAAAACATATTCATTTAGTGCTTGACTACTTTCTACTATGCTTACAGCAGAAAAAGGTTACCAGTTTATTTGCAAGATGAAAGAATACCCCATACATGCAAAAGACAGTAATGCAGAAACCCTACAGTTGCCAACAGAAGTCACACTGCTATTTTGTAAGCAATAAAGCAGAAGCAACCCAGAACATATAAATATAAATCTACCATTGTGTCCTAGGGGCTGGTAGGGTCAGACACTCGTTTATGACCATCAGACATGGTTTGGAGGATGGTGCCATATGAACTCATTGCAGGAGGCTTCTCCCAGCAACTGACAGCAAGAGACTCTTGGCTATCTCAGTGAGTGTACAAAGAAGGTTGTTGATTACTGGACCAAAAATTATTCCGTGACAGAAAGTTAATTACTGTGGCTGGTTATTTATAATCACCAACACTTGGAAAAATCCTGGCTTAGAGATTTTTTTTTAAATGCCAAAAGGGGACAAAAGACCCCTCCTTTTCAGGGAAAAAAGCCTGCGAAGGAAACATAGCATTTTAAAATGAAGCTTCTTTTTTCACCTTTATATTACAGCTTACATTTACATTTAGTTGGATAGTATGTAATTCATTCAGTTGTTACATTAGAGACACATAAATCACAGCACTCCTGTGGGCTGGGAGACCTGAAGAGTTGGCAAGACAGTAGCACAAGTTTCCATACTGCATGGAAAGGAAAGAGTTGTGAGGTAGGCAGAAACATTCTACTGGTTATACATGATTCTCCCCCAGAAATCCACCTCCACATCTATAAGAGCTTTTGGTTTTTTTGTTGTGGTTTGTTGTGGTTTGTTTTTTTTTTTTGTAATGAGCAAATAAAACCATAATCTAAAGTGGACAGAGTTCTGCTCATCCCCTCAGTTGCACCTCCAGCCCTTTCCTCTTCTCTTTCTGCATCTCAGTCCTTTCCCCTGTACCACTGAATAAGCGTAAGTCTACAATTTCAGCAATTACTCTTGTGAATTCAGTGTGCTTTTCTGCTATTGTGTATACACATTTTTTAGAAACCATTCCTATGGTACAGAAAGGGATTAGAATGTTCCGGTGACGACAGGTTTGAATGCACTGAAACATTTCTTTCCAGAATTTTCAATTAAATTAGAATATTTTTTTTTTATTTAACATTTACTTTTTTAAGTGATTCAACATACAAGAAGGCTTTTGAAGCAAGTGGAACACATTGCTTTTCAGTGAACTGGCTGTGAGTAATAAGTATGCATTTACTTGACATATAAACAAATTTAAAAGGTTAAACCTTTAAGGTTAGGGGGAAATTTATGTCCTATCACTTCCACTTAAAATTATATTTTAAACGGATATTGAATTCTTATAGTCCTGCATTCTTTCCAGGCAAACTGTGAGTTTTCCATATTGTATGGAACTTGCCTACAGGAGCGAATTAGAGTTTTTTACATTAAACCTGTAACATATGTAATATAAATAACACTACAAAGCATAAAATATATTGGCACATATGTGCACTTTTGCTATGAAAAGAAATGAAACTATTCATTCAAGTATTCCTATCTTTTTCTCCTACTGTTCAAAACAGTAAAACAGGAAGCATGACTGCAAAACTAAGGTTCAGCTATTATTCTAAGCAAGCCTCTTTCAGTTTTTATAGACAGAAGTCCAGCTCTATTATTTTTCATTAATAAGCCTTTTTTTCCCACAATCCCTCTTAATTCTTATGTCTTTCTCTCTTCCAGACTTTACTGTTATTGTTCTTTTTACATAGCCCCTTTAAACCTTCCTACTGTCATGCGTGTGGAACTTTCCTGCCCATCATCTTTTTCTCATCACAGAAAAGACTGTGAAGTCTCAAATACAGTTCCAGCATTTCACCATTTATTTAAAGATCCAATTAACCTCGTTTTTATAAAATTGTCACACATTTGCTCATCTTATCCATATCTGTGTCTCTATGGCCAGTTTCCTCCTCTTGTTACACCACAATTGGCCATTCCAGCTCCCTCATAAAATTTCACCCTTGATAATGGGAAGATGTCATTGAGCATAATTCTATTATTTGGAGCATAAGGATAACAGCATTTTTGTGGGAAGAATGGAGAGATGAAATATAAGGTTTCATGGGTTTGACTTTATAAGTTAACATGTAAAATGTTGTGGAGTAGATTGTATAAGACATTTTTACACAACACTTGTATGACACTGAAATCTTAAAAGATCTTTTCTGTTTGCTCTGTGTTAACAACGAGAGCTCTGAAAAGACAACTGTTCAGTTATTTACTATAGCAACTAAGAAATAAAAAGATTTTTCTCCTGAGTTATCTTTGACATGGTCTTTTCTCCAGAGTCACTGAGAGAACTGTGACTGTTCCTAAGACTACCTACTCATTCTATCTCAGTAATTAGCCATTCTATATCATATTATCTGTTTGCCAGTAATACTCCTTTCAACAGAAGCACATTTATTAGCAGCAAGTAGACATTTTCAGTCCAGCAGGATTTATTTGGCTAGAGTAAAGTCTGGATAATTGAAGACCCCCTGAAAACAGATATCCTGCAGTGTATTTTCTCCTTTTAGTTAAAATATAGTCTACCCTTGGTCTATCCCCACCAGTTTTGACCAACATTATTGAAATACATCACCTTGTCCTAATAGAAACAACCTCAGAAATTAAGTAGACAGTAAAAACAGAGAGGCAACTGAGAACTCTCAATTAAGTAGAAGAATTAAGTATATTTAGAGGCAATAGTTTAATGAGCTTCTTTCTAATTTGCCCACAGCCAATCCCTTATTGCCTGATTCAGCACCTTCAGGAAGACTCCTGCTCCTTCCCTGTCATTCTGGAAGGGGTAATTATTGGAGGATCAAAGTGTGTCCAAATCTCCCTAGCCCACCAGCTTTGAGACTACAAAGATAAGAGTCAATTTAACAGAAAAGGAGACTTGCCTACTTTTCACAGCTGTTATATTACAAAGTTGTTTTATTAATGACTTCTAGAACTCCTGTCACTGATGTAGGAAGACAGGTATTTTCAAACAAATGCTAAGCCTCCCCTCCACCCAACCCCACGCCCCCTCCCCCCAGTTATATAACACAAAATAACTGGTCATATTGCAAAACGTGGCTGCAATATTGCCAAAACTGCAATGTCCTTTGTGGCAGTTGAAAAGACAAAGCTAAATGGTGACAGACTCAAATAAAAGCGTAAATTATTTTTGGCATCATACACCGCTATTTTGAGGTTTCAAAAGGCTCTGACAGAATTTCTGTGAATTTGAGAAATGAAGGATCCCACATAGGAAATCACTACAAATGTCTGTATTCCTGAGGATGTGAACATTTCCTGCATTACACCCATAATAAAACTAGAAGATCTGAAGGAAGATGCTACACACTCATAAGAGCCTGCCTTACAAAAAAAAAGGTAAAATCTACCTTATTATCAAAGGTAAGGAAGCTTCATGAGTGGTATCTTAATGACAGCATAAGCATATTTTACAGGCGCTACCATAGCTCTCTGAAGCCAAAAGCCTGCAAGTGCCCCATGTAGTTCCTGTGCTTTTGTCAAAATGTACCAACCAAACTTCTATTAGAAAACTACCATTTCTATTTTTGGTGAAATTCTGACCTTTTGACAAGATTCTTAAGGTATCTGTATGCAGGAAAATAATGTTATTGCGAATACAGTAGAGCAGGGTCTCTTGTCAACATGGCATCATCAGATACTCTATTTTACTCCAAGCATATTGCTACTGGACAACCTAAGTAGAAGAATCCCATTCTCACTTTAGCAGTGATGAATACATAACAGGGAATACAAACTAGTGCAATTTACTAGTTTAGTCATAGGCCCCTTGTCACACATCTACAATGAATTAGAAAACTGCCACAATCTTTACTCTTTTTCCTCCTTTGCTTCCTTCTGTTCACACCTCTTGGTTCAGCTTAAACCATTTTGTTCCAGGCTGCTCTCCCCTAAAATCTTTCACTCTTTTCTTTCTCTTTGAACTCATTATGCTTTTAGCTGTGATTGATTCATTCTCATCTTGCATTATTCTCTTGACTCTCATACTATTTCCGTCACATCTTCCTCCCTAAATTTCTCTCTGTTCCCTCTTGCTGTAAATTTAAGCTGTAACACCAAAATGGTTCAATAACCTGTTTTCTTCTTCAATTACAAACATGAAACATAAGGCTATTTTCTCAATTCTCAAAGCATGAATCTACATTGGGAAATTATGTGTTTATTTGTCAACAACATCCCTTGAATCTATGACTGTCAGTTACAGGCAAAGAGAGTTCTCTTAGCAAACACAGAGAATCTAAACAATTTGTACCTGCCCCTTCACTCCACTGACTTTCTCTTCCTCTCACTCTTTACTATGATAGTTTTCTCCTCCTCCATACCAGCTTGGATATATTCTTTTCTATCTGCAGAGCTATATTCCCAATGAGCAAACACATTCAGTGGCAAAAGAATACAATTTATATCAGGAAGCCAGAAGATAAGAATTACTGGATTTTTCTGACTCTTACTTTCACCATGTTCCCCTGTCTCCGTGTATCCCAGAAAAGCTGGAGATGGAAGCTATGCAAGAGGATTCCAGTCTGCACAAATTTTCAAAACAAACTTCCAGAGGCAGATGTAGGGCTAATAATACATTACAACAGCAGGGTTTGTGTGTTGGAAGAGCAGCAGCAAGGGAGAGGAGCATTTGTTTTTAATAGCTAAAGAAAGACAAAGCAATAGAGACATAGCATACTCTCTCTCATTCTTGCCAGGACTTTAGCAAAAGAGTGCTATTTGAGGTTCAGGAACCCAGCAACTCTCCATAAAGTCTGCTTATGGCTACATAGCAGCTGGACTTTTTAAACACATAGTTATATGCTGAGCTGTGGTCACGTATTTTCTAATAAGGAAGGATGAGATGAATTTTTTTTATTCTAACTCATACAAGTAAGAATAATGCAGTGAACAGAACAAAAGTGAGCAATAATGAGGGACTAAAAATGATGACCAGGATTAGAGAGGAAAATGGTTTAATAACGGACCTTTCTTGGTGTGCTCTTTCTGAATCATGAGTTATTCCTGTGCTGATTTCTTCTTCATACTTCATTCTTACAAAATGGCATTTCAGAGGTCATAAAATCATTTTGGGTTTGAGTTGGGTATCAGTTTGGTTTGGAAAGCACCTCAAGATCATCAAGTTTCAACCCCCCTGCCATGGGCAGGGTCACCTCACACTAAACTATGTCACCCAAGGCTGTGTCCAACCTGGCCTTGTCCTCCCACCTTTCTTCTTTCCAGTCTGAGCATGACAGAGGGCAAAGGTTTGGGAAAGAGATTAAAAATCAATTGGTGGAAGCAGTGGAGGAGGGACTGCCAACTCATCTCTCTCCATTGTTTGAGACAAATTTTGGTTCCCCCTTCCTTCAGTATTTGTTGCTCAGGCACTACAGCCATATGCCAGAACAGGTGAGAGAACACAGTCCTGTAACTCTCCCTCCTCTGATCATGTGAATCTGACTGAGCAACCATTTACAGCTTCAGAAGTATAAATTAGAGGAAAAAAAGATAGTAATGGTAACATATTGAAAGACAGACTCATGCAAAAAAAAACAAACCCAATTGATTAATGACATGTATGTATCCCAAATTAATATGTTTGATAGTGAATATCCATTTACAACTGATCCTGCTAACAAGATCACATATTAAAGATGGATTACTTTGTGGGAAAGCTAGGAATGCAACAGAAGCACAACACAAATTTGTTGCAAGACACAACACATTGCTCGAAGAAGAAGCTTAGGGCACAAATACAAAATGAAGAAAAAACCCATTCTTGCTTCTCCTTTCAGCCTTTTCTTTCTTTGCTGAGCTTTATAAAATATCTGTGGGGGTAAATCAGTTGGATTGTGTTAGCAACTAGCCCTGGAAGACAAAGGCTAATTGCCTTAATTATTGCTTAAGTGCCAGGTGGGGAGATTTAGAACTTGAGACCAATCAAGACGGCACAAATGAATACAGGACTCCTGAACTGGGGCAGTGGAACCGTTTCTAGTCTGCAATAGTCTGTGACAGCGGAGCAGCTGAGATGTCAACAGCTGAAGCTGATGGAATAGATTACTGATTAGTTCACTAGTTATCTACCACAAATAATTCTTTAGACTGATTTGTAAGAAATGCACGTAGTTTGATTTGACCCTCCTTGTTTAGGAACGGAGAAATAAAGCATTTATCATACAAGTAAGCCAGACATATTGCTTGAGGTTAGCACCTGACAGCAACCATGAAAATACTGCAGGAGAATTCCTTGTAAAGGCAATCTCTAGCTGTTAGTTGTCCAGACCAAAGCATCCTTAGGATTGATACAAAAAGAGCACCAAGAACCAGAAATATCAAAAGAGCCTTTCAGTCCTAAAGCTATTCTCACTGTGCTTCTGATAAAGACAGTCTGACATTTTGGGGGTGGAGGACAGTATTATAAAAAACATTAAGCATGACTCCCAAAATAAAAGGTAAATCTTGATCAAACCATTCAGTGAACCAATTCTAGCATACAATAAAGTGTGTGGAAGAGCAAATGCTCTTTCCCAGAAGGATCAGAGACATCACAGTAGCCTCCTAAATCTCTACAAATATCATTAACTACATTTATGGGACCATAGCTTTCATGGTACCATCCTGAAGAAATGGGAAATTCTCGCTGTAATCCATAAATTTAGAGATGGTATAGCACTTACTAACTTGTAGAAATGTTGGTGTATATTTGATACAAAAGTGAGCAAGAACTTTAGGGTGGCCTGGGTTATAAATAAGCCCTGGGATTTAACATTCAGCCTGTTAAACTTTCAGGCTTCTGAGAGGAGAATCATCCTGCTTTCTCCAGGATAGCTCCCAGAACAGCTGCTGTTTGGAAGGGAAATTGCTCTTCTGAACTTGACTCCATGCTCCACTACTCTCTGTGATTTCTTATAGTTGCATAATCTTTATTTACTACAAAATGTTTCTGTCACATTGGTACTTAAAGCTCTGCTATAGGGAACCATGCAGTTATCAAGCAGCAAAGAAGCTTCCAAGATGATATAAGAGACTTGGTCTGTAAAAGCTCAAACTCATTTATAACAAACTATTTTTAGCTGCTATAAGGAGAGATATTTTAAGTTGTACATTCTAGGGACCACTCTGTTACCTGTTCACTTTACCTCACTAAAATCAGTGCACAGGTCTCAGATCTTATCATGATACAGCAATGGAGAATTGCCTACTTGGCAAAATTCCACTTCCTCAAAAAAATACATTCAATCCACATTGTTGTAGAGGAAGAGTTTTGTGAGGAAAACCAGCTAGAAGTATAATAGAGAAATGGAATAAATCAGAGCAGCCAAATACATATTCTCATATTGATATCACAACTCAATGTCTGACTATGGAGCAGGGAACAACTACAAAACCTGCTTTGTATCTTGCACGAACCCCGGTGATTTAATCTTCCCAGCAGTCCCAAGCTCAAGGAAAAGGGATCTGATCCTATATTATTAGCTTATTGCAGGAAGTGAACTGAAAAGTTCAGAATTGGATCTGAACCAGCCTAAAGCTTTAAAAGTTTGTGTCCATTTCTGTTTGCTTTCTTATTTGACTATTATTTTATCCACAGCTTTCACTGATGAAATTGAAAGAACAAAGAGGAAAACAGAACAGAATGTATTTATAAAACAAAAATAAGTTATCCATATGTCTATTTTGTAAAAGTTGCCCCCTCTCATGGTGCTGCTGCCTACACCATGTGCTCACTCATTGTCTTTTTCCACAGACCTCTACCTGAGTTCAAGACATGGAGTGCTGTGATCTACAGGCTGAGATCCTTTTGGAGTATGAATGGGGAACATAACTCTCATCTGTTGTATTTTACTGAACCCAAATACAAGATGCACAGGATGCAAGGGACAGAAGAGTTTTCTGTGAACACCCCCTGTCATTGTCACTGGAAGTAGCATTCTCTGTGCTCTGTTGTGCAGCCAGGCCACAGATCAGAAATCCGGTTAGCAGGAATTTTAAAATCTGAATGGCAAGGATAACTTTAGTAAAAGTTCCCCTTCCCTAGTGAGTCACCAGATTTAATGAACCTAAGGAGAATAATCTCTTTCGCACTATCTGTGCAGCCTTTCCCATAGTGTGCCAGACCTGCTGCCTGCATCTGGCCTCATCACCTGGTGCTGGCATCCCCCCAGGTCTTGGTACTTTCCTGCACAAAACTTGCTTTCTGCCTAGTTGTCGTGGTTTAAACCCAGTCAGGTAATTCGTTCGCTCACTTCCCCCCCTTTCTTGCCCTCCCCCTACTCTCGGAGGGACAGAGAGGAGAATCGAAAAGAATGCAACTCCCACGGGTTGAGATAAGAACGGTTTAGTAACTAAGGTATAACACAAATCACTGCTGCTACCACCAATAATAATAATGATAAAGGAAATAACAAGGGAAGAGAATACAACACCTCAGCACCAGCCGACGGATAACTTGCCCCCCCAGCCCCGACCAAGCACCGACCGATACCTCCTCCAACCCTGCAGTCTCCCAGCCCTTCCGGCTAACTCCCAGTTACATCCTGGGCATGACGTGCTGTGGTATGGAATAGCTCTTTGGTCAGTTTGGGTCAGGTGTCCTGTCTCTGCTTCCTCCTGGCTTCCCCTTCCCCCTGGCAGAGCATGAGGCTCACAAAGTCCTTGGCCAAACCAAAACATCCTTGTTATCAGCTCTGTTCCTGAGCTGAAAGTCAAAACACTGCACTACACCAGCTACCAAGAAGGAGAAAAATGACTGCTACTGCTGAAACCAGGACACTAGTGAGCTGCATCAGGGACAGCTCAGAGCTGGTTACATAGAGCAGAAGATCATATGGGGTCAAATAAGTACTCACATACCTGAAGCTGGTTTAGCTGCCAGGATTTGCACTGTGTGCCAAGAAAACATCTTTTTATCCCAAGATCTTCCCTGGTTCCTCAGGATTAAGTTAACAGTGTGTGCGCTAAGGGTTAGGGTACAATCTAAATTCAGTGGATTTAAAGATAGATGCACAAAGTGAAACAAACTCATCTGCTCTTCCTGCCTTACTGATTTTTGCACTCAAGAGTTTGAGATTCCCTGATGTGCATCTAGAAAGCATCTCAGCTGGTTACCTAGGTAGGTACTGGGCATTAGGAGACATGAGTCTCTAAATGTAAGATTTCTCAATGCAACTGTGATTCAGCTCACCAGAAGAAATTCGTAAGGAGTCTGAAAAGGCTACAGTGCATCTATTTTGTAGCTACAACGCAAACAAAAAGCTTTATGACTGGAAAATGGTCCACAGATAGAAGGTTTCCTGAAACACATCTGTACCAGTGCAATTTTTAAAGGTATACACACTGTCAAGATTTGCAATGCCAGAATTTATAAACATCAATGTTTACTAGTTGGCAATGGTATGGCAACATATGTAATATTACTTTGCATATTTTGTTTTCTATTCCAACTTGCTAAACTATGTCAATCTTCTAGTCAACAAAGTAAACACAACAGGATTTCCTTTTGTAGACCCTGTGCCTATAATCACTCTAGTAGGGCTCTATTTGAACAGAAGCATTTGTTCATGTGTGGCATAGGACAATAATAGCTTTGTATTTCATTATTAAAAAGTAACACCATGCAGGCAATGAAAGGATATAGAAATCTGTTTTCTCTGGTATATATGACCTCTTCATTCTTGTCAAAAAGTTTGAAACTCCAGGGCTACTGGTTTTAAATTAATGCAGTAATATTGGTTCAAGCTAGTGAATTTTTCTGTGCAGTAAGTGCTTTCAACAGTGGGATAAGCAACAAACAAAATACAGGGATGTGACTCACTCTGGCAGCTCCTCTCTATGAGTTATGTAAAGGAATAGCTTTAACATTTGCTGAGTGATTCCTACACAGAAATATCCAGGATATTATGCAGGTTTGCCTTCACAAAGTGGAACTGAATAAACCTGATATTCTATTGACATATATATGTCCTAGATCCCCAAGACCTCACCTATGTGCCTTCCCATTTCAACTCCACGTCTCTCCCACTTCTTACAGCGCAAGAGTTGAGGGGATTGTTGGAGATGATTGGAGATTACTCATTGCCCAAGCAGCTTCTGCCTCTCAAAATGAAAGGCCCTCATGAAGGCAGTAACCTAGGCCTTTCTACTTGAAATGAATGCAGAATTTCACAGAATTTGTAGCAACTTAGCATCGTCAGGATTGCTACCTTATCAAATTAGAATTAAATTGGTCACCAGTTTCAAAGGTTATACACGGACAGACAAACTGACAGAGAAAAAAAAACCACTTCCTTAAGGAAAAAAAAATTAAGACAACAATCAGCACCACAAGAAATGTCTTTTCACACTGACAGAATCAATGGCACCGTACGGATAGCCAACCATTATTTTTTCTGGATAAAGCTTTCCTTGTAGTCAAGATTTTAAAAAACATTTCCCACCTGGGACATGAGTAAGCAGGAACAGTCTGACATAAAGTCTCTGAATGACAATTTGCATCCGAACGTATTTTTGTGGGAAGTCATACTTTGAAAAGATCTAACAAGAATATTGCAAATTCTTGCTCTAGGTAGAATGACTTCAAAGTGGTGTGTGGAAAGTATCCATACAGATAAGAATCCTATATTTATTAGTCATTTCCATAGCACTTTGAGCATGCACTATTATTTTTCTGGATATATGTACAAGTATGTTCTGTGGCATTACTATGTAGTTCACAATGCTGAATAAGGCAGGGAGTTAATCTTTCTTTTACCTAATATAATTTAACCTCACAGCTTGACAGAAGGCAAGAAAGTGATGTTTATACAAAATCTGCTGAAGGCATGAAATAACATTCATGAAAATGATTTGATAAGGTGATGTTCTTAAAAAGCTTCAACTTTCCAAGTAGCTACTTTTATCTTTTGTTAGATGTTAACTGTGAGACGTTAACTAATGTATGAAGCAATATGCCTGTGCACAGAAATGTTCCTTTTAACACACTGCCTTTCAAGGCCCTGTTATCTGTGACAAATGTACCATCCAGTAGCTTTTAATCGGTAATAACTTGTGCATGATATGCTTAATCGAAGTTCCACATGAATTTTAGGACAACCATAGCTTTCTTTAAAACCACAAACCCACAAGTTTAAAAGCTGAAAGCAAAAATTTCTACCTTTTACCTTTCAGCTTTCCAAAAGTCAAGGAAAAGGATATACAAACTATGTTCCTTAATAGCATTATCAGTGTTACAAAACTACAGGAGACTTTTCAACCCTTTTCCCCAGACTACTCCTCTTTTACTACCTCAGACTTCTGATTTGCAAAAGAATTCTCTGCAAGCCACCCCTCAGACAAACTCCAGAGGGAGGATGAGGGAAGCTATTTTTTCTTCAGCCTTCCTCTTCATGAAGCTTATCAAAAGTGAGATCACAAAAAATGTCACTGCAGTCTGCCAGGTCTGTACTGAGGTGAGTAGCTCGAGACGCCTTCAACACCGGAGCGGGGGGGGAGATCAGCGTCCAGGAGCCTCAACTCGGAGCGACCAGAGCCTCCCACCGAGGGAGCCTCAAGTCCTCGACAGGACCTGCCCGGGAGCCGGCAGCTCAGCTGACGAGAGCGAGCAGCTGACTCACACGGGGCGGAGCCAGGAGGGACGGCACCAGCCCTGGGGGGGTAAAAACCTGCCCCAGGGAGCGCGGCGAGGCAGTTCGTGCGGGCCGGGCGGTGGGTGGGATGGTGGTGAGCGCTCGTCGTATGAGCAGGGCCCGGTCCGGGAGCTCTGCTCTGGCTGCCCCGGCGGTGGCCAGCGTAGGCACTCAGACAGAGCCGATGAGAGGGGAGGCTGCAGTGCAGAGCTCGGGGTGTAGAGAGTGCCTGCACTGGTCTAGTGAGGGGAGGGTGCACGATGGGCAGGGCTGCACTCGGTGCTCCCTGGTGGAGGTCCTCCTGCAGCAGGTGGCTGAGCTGCGGGATGCTGTTAATAGACTGTGAGATGTCAGGGAAGCTGAGAGGAAGCAGGAATGCTTGCTGCAGGCCCAAACTGTGCAGGGGCCTCGAGCTTCACCTACTTCATGAAGGAAAGAAGGAGGCCGTTAACCTGGGAAGCTGTGAATTAGTGACCAAAAAAAAAAAAACAACAAAGAAGGAAAAGGACAACCAAAAGCAAGGGGCTTCCCCCTAAATCCCCTGTCCCCAGGCAGAACCGCTTTGCTGTCCTGCAAGGGGCTAATGAGGAAACGCACTCGAGCCAGAAGCAGCCGGCTGATGCTCTGGTAAAGAAGATCTCTAATGGTGCTGCTAGGAAAAAGCGGCGGGTCATAGTAGTAGGGGACTCTACACTGAAAGGGACAGAAGCACTTGTCTGCCGGCCTGACCCTGTCTCAAGGGAGGTGTGTTGCCTACCGGGGGCACAGATCAGGGATGTGGCAGAGAGGCTGCCTGCTCTAGTAAGTCCCACGGACTATTACCCACTTCTAGTGATCCATGTGGGTGCTAGGGACATAGATACTAGTAGCCTGGGGAACATAAAGAAGGACTACAGAGCCCTGGGAGAGGTGGTTAGGGGCTCTGGAGCTCAGATTGTCTCTTTTCATTCTCCAGGATACAGGGGAGGACCTAAAAAAAGCTAGGAGGATTGGTCAGGTTAATAACTGGTTAAAAGGGTGGTGTCATAGTCAGGGGTTTGGGTGTCTTGAACAGGGGACCCAAGTTTGTAGGCCAGGTCTACTGGGGGCTGGTGGAGCTGGTTTTTGCTAGGAGTCTTGCCAAACTGGTCAAGGAGGCTTTAAACTAGATGTGTTGGGGGAGGGGGGCATCATTCCATCCCAACACACCCAGTCAGTTGCCAGCACCTATAATAAATGCTCGGAGTGATGTAGAGATATTCCAACCTCTCCAGCCAATGAGCTGGCTTCATTTGGAGCTCAGCTCAGATGCCTCTATACAAACACCCGTAGCATGGGGAACAAACAAGAGGAATTAGAGATGTGTGCACGTCTATGGGGGTATGATATAATAGGCATCACAGAAACATGGTGGGATGGCTCCTATGACTGGAGTGTTGGAATGGAAGGTTACAGGCTCTTTAGAAAAGACAGGCCTGGCAGGGGAATTGCCCTTTGTTAGGGATAGGCTGGAGAGTATGGAACTCTGTCTGGGGACAGGTGAGCAGTTAACAGACAGTTTGTGGGTCAGGGTTAAAGGGAATATAGCTATGGGAGACATTATTGTGGGAATCTGTTACAGACCACCTGATCAAGGAGAACCTGCAGATGAAGCACTCCACAGACAGATAGGAAAAGCCTCACGCTCGCAGGCCCTTGTTCTCATGGGGGACTTCAACTACCCTGACATCTGTTGGAGCGACGGTACGGCCCGGCACAAGCAATCCAGGAGGCTCCTCGATTGTGTGGAAGACAACTTCCTTCTGCAAATAATAGAGGAGCTGACAAGGAGAGGTGCCATGCTTGACCTCATGCTCACCAACAGGGAAGGGCTCGTTGGAAATGTGACGTTCCAGGGCAACTTGGATGCAGCGATCACAAGATGCTTGAATTTGAGATCCTCAGGGCAGTGAGAAGAGCGTGCAGCAAGCTCACTGCCCTGGACTTCAAAAGAGCAGACTTTGGCCTCTTCAGGAGCCTGCTTAGTAAGGTTCCATGGGATACAGCCCTAGAGGGCAGGGGGACCCAAGACTGTTGGTTGATATTCAAGGATCACCTGCTACAAGCTCAGGAGTGTTGCATCCCAACCAGAAGGAAGTGCAGCAGGAGGGCCAGGAGACCTCCTTGGATGGATAAGGAGCTCCTGAGGAAAATTCAATTGAAAAAAGAGGCTTATAATAAGTGGAAGCAAGGACAGGTGTCATGGGAAGAGTCAGCGATTTTGTCCAGGAAACTGAATGTGCACAAGTCCATGGGTCCTGATGAAATCCATCCGCGGGTCCTGAAGGAGCTGGCAAATGAAGTTGCTAAGCCGCTGGCCATCCTATTTGAAAAATCATGGCAGTCAGGTGAAGTTCCCGATGACTGGAAAAAGGGAAATATAACCCCCATTTTCAAGAAGGGGAAAATGGATGACCCGGGGAATTACAGACCAGTCAGTGTCAGCTCTGTGCCTGGCAAAATCTTGGAGCAGATTCTCCTGGAAGGCATGCTAAGGCACATGAAAATCAACAAGGTGCTTGGTGACAGCCATCATGGCTTCACTAAGGGGAGATCCTGCCTGACCAATTTGGTGGCCTTCTATGATGGGGCTACAGAACTGATGGACAGGGGTAGAGCAGTTGATATCATCTACCTGGACTTGTGTAAAGCGTTCGACACTGTCCCACACGACATCCTTGTCTCTAAATTGGAGAGACATCAATTTGATGGATGGACCACTCGGTGGATAAAGAACTGGCTAGATGGCCGCATGCAAAGAGTTGTGGTCAATGGCTCAATGTCCAGCTGGAGACCAGTAACGAGTGGTGTCCCTCAGGGATCGATGTTGGGACCGGTCTTGTTTAACATCTTTGTTGCTGACATGGACAGTGGGATTGAGTGACAAGTTCAAGGTCCTACACCTGGGTCGGAGCAATCCCAGGCACAGCTACAGGTTGGGCAGAGAAGAGATTCAGAGCAGCCCTGCGGAGAAGGACTTGGGGGTGTTGGATGATGAGAAAATGAACATGAGCCAGCAGTGTACGCTTGCAGCCAGAAAGCCAACTGTATCCTGGGCTGCATCAAAAGGAGCATGACCAGCAGGTCGAAGGAGATGATCCTGCCCCTCTACTCTGCTCTTGTGAGACCTCACCTGCAGTATTGTGTGCAGTTCTGGTGTCTTCAACATAAAAAGGACATGGAACTGTTGGAACAAGTCCAGAGGAGGGCCACGAGGATGATCAGGGGACTGGAGCACCTCCCATATGAAGACAGGCTGAGAAAGTTGGGCCTGTTCAGCCTGGAGAAGAGAAGGCTGCGTGGAGACCTCATAGCAGCCTTCAAGTATCTGAAGGGAGCCTCTAAGGATGCTGGGGAGGGACTCTTCATTAGGGACTGTAGTGATAGGACAAGGGGTAACGGGTTAAAACTTAAGCAGGGGAAGTTTAGGTTGGATATAAGAAGGAAATTCTTTCCTGTTAGGGTGGTGTGGCACTGGAATAGGTTGCCCAGGGAGGTTGTGAATGCTCCATCCTTGGCAGTGTTCAAGCCCAGGTTGGACGAGGCCTTGGGTGATGTGATTTAGTGTGAGGTGTTGGAGCTTGATGATCTTAAGGTCCCTTCCAACTGTAACTGTTCTATGATTCTAAAGAGGATGGAGTGAAGTCATTCAGTTGCAAGGCTTCAAGGACCTGGAGAAACTTCTGTTTTGATCCATCACTACCCCTCACCAAAGATTTATCATTCATAACTAACCACAAGGTATTATTTCCTCTACCACCACTCCCAAAATATTTTTTAACATGTTCATGCTATTATCTTATGTAAGAAAACAATCCATATTTATAATCTTGTCAAAATTAAGAAGTGAATATAGTGTAATTGCACACACACCACAAAAGGTGGTGAAGTGCTGGAAAAAAATCTCAAGAAGAAACACTTCATCACTTGGTTTTGCTTTGTGGACTGCACTTACTATTTTCAAGGTCGGTATTTCAGTACCTTGAAATAAACCTAAAGATTATTTATCTTCTATTCTTTGTTTGCAAATAAAACAGCCTCAACTTGACAGTTCCTGAGTAATGTTTCTACAATGTATTTTTTTATTTTTTAATTTTTTGATCCTAAAAAACCCAGCACTGGTCAGTCTAATGACCATAGGCAAATCCATGGTTTGGCACATCTCTAATGATATACATCTGACAAGAGGCTCTTGGGACCAAACTAAAAGCTTTGCTGCCTTATGTTTTGCAGAGATCATGTTTCTCAGGCTTTACATAACTAGAGCTATGGTAACACTCTTTACGCCTTAACTTTGTGCACCAAAAATGGTGTTTACCTTGGTTAGTGCTTCAGTTGATCTGATCACCGAAAATTACACTGCCCTCAATTAACTGATTCAAGGTTAAGAACGTGTGGTTTTTTTTCTGGAAGGATGAAAGGCTTTAGGATAGGATTAGTGAGGCCCATTAATTTTTGAAATTAAATGTCATCCATTTGCTTTCCCATATCTTGGATTCTGCATTTCCACCAGACAGAAGTAAACATCTCCACTGTGTAAGATACCTGGCTGTAGCCTGAGCACAACCCATGGAAATTTGCCCTTTCAGAGTTCATACAAGTCTTCCCATGTGAGATAGGAAGGGACACTGAAGTTAACATTACACTTTTTTACCACTACCACTTATAACCCTTATAAATTTTCTGTCATTAATTCTTATCCTTGTCAGGATCTTGACTGCAGCATTGGCCTCATTTTTTCTGGCCACTTCTCCTGGGACTTTCACATCTGTGCCCCTTCCCAGGAGCCCCACTGTTGCTGAGCTACGCCACGGGCAAGTAGGGGCCAGTGCTGTCCCAGGCTGCTTCTGGCTTGTTGCCAGCCCTCGGTGCACTGAACTGACTCGCCCATCCCCTCCTGCTTGTCTGCTGATCACTGGGCTGTTGGCTGGATCTGCTATTGTCAGCACCCCTGCCCTGCAGGCTGTGGGGCTGGCTACATCAGAGCACTGTCCTTGGGTCAGGGCCACCTTCAGCTCCCTGACTGACTTCCCTCCTGGAGGAGTTTCACTCTTGCTACTTTCCAACACGGATGACCAAATCTGCTCTAAGTACTGATATGCCATTGGCAGAAGTAATTCCCTTCAGTGCTCAGCTGACACTCTCGCTTTTGAACTACTTTGCACAGGATCATTTCCTTCCTTGTTCTCTTAGAAAAACTTTTGGAATAGCTTCTTCAAAAGTATCATTTAAACATATTATTGCATCCAATCTAGTCCCATAATCAACAAAACCTTCAGTGAATCTGCTCTGTGGGAATACTACTTTTTTCATTTTGCATGGCCTTTCTAAATTAAGTCTCCGTAACATTATACTAGTTTCTCCACAGTTACTCCACAGTTTCAGAATTTGAAACTTTATTAAAAGTAAAGCAATGATCCAAAATGCGCACTCCCAAGATCAGATAGGGAATGTCTTTTATTCTTGCCAATCTTATCACTTGTTCTAGTCAATAAATTGTCCTTCTGAGTCTTTGCTGAAATAAAAAATGACTAGAAAAGCCCAGGGAGCTAAGGCAGCGGTAACATAAAACTCCAACTGTGACCTGTGTTTTGAATAGGCAGCTTTTCTGATTCCTCTGATAGTGTTTACCTTCATATATTGCAGCAGAGGCAACAGGGGAAACATGCTTCTGCACAAGTAAAAGGAGAGATATTGAAAGTTGTAAAATCATTTGTTGGGATAATCCTGTGTGAAGAGAAGATCACCATACAGAGTGGATCCTCTTTCTGAGATGAATTCTCTTAATAAGTAATTATGTGGCAGATCACAGGACGGTTGTCTTGGATTAATTTGTACGGCTGATTGAGGAAGAGTTCCCATCAACACAGGAGACAGGAGGTAATAACATAAAAAGTCATCTATGCCAATTGGGATGAACAGGCAGATGAAATGAGGGCCTAAAATGGCTGCATTGTGGTAGAAATTTCATTTTCTGATGACAAAGCCATTTCAAAGAAGAAGGAAGGAAGAGAGAGGCTATTGCACACCCAGCCTCTGAGCTGCAGCAGCAGGACTTTGCAGAGCACTGGAAGAGATGGAGCACTAGCAGACCTTCATTTTGCCCTCAGCTCTGTATATTCCTTGCTATTTAAAATAAAAAAGCTCTTATTTTTTTAAATCTTTTTATGTTTTCTATGCTGCATGTTTCAATTAACACTTGCCAAAAAAAAAAAACAAACAGGGAATTGTAAACATAGCGCCCAGCTGATGTAACACCAGTGAGCGGTATATATATGCTATTGCAGGATCTGTTGGTGTCAACGTTACTTATATGGCTTTGGTGGCTGAAGCGTGTCAGTTTTAGAAAATAGGCTGCTGGAAAAAGAATCTGATTTCAAGGTGTGTATAAAGGCATACCATCAAGAACACTTGCCAGAAACAGATGGAAGTTACGTAGGCCTATTAAGCAGCACATAAATTTAGCAGTCAGGGGAGCACTCAGCCAAGCACTGTAAAGCAAGGATTGTATAGTGAAAGTAATACCTAAGGAGGACGTGTAACAACTTGCTTGATACTGGTACACAGAGGCACACACACACATGCATGTTTTGTACATAAATTGAAAACATAAAGTCCAGTGCTTCAGTGATTTGAAAATTTTGTTATCAAGCAGAGAAATCACAATGCTTCATAGCTTTAGATAATTATTCCGATGCTTCTACAGTCTCATCATCCTGCAGTTCTCTCAGTTTTGGCTACATGCTCATTACTTAGTTTAATCAATGATCCAATCAGCAAATTAATGGCTGTATTCATTCCAAGCTTGCAAGGCCAGAGGCACATTCTGAGACACGTTTAAAGAAGTCAGAGGCCAAATATTGGTCTCCCATCCTCAGGAACATAAAAAAGACTACAGCATCAGTACTCTGAACTTACCTGACTGTCAAGAGAGGGGCTTACACAGATGGAACCAGATGACTAGGTGAAAGGCAATTGAGCTCCATTGCTATTTTAGGATGAAATAGGAGCACTGTACAATGCTGGCAAATACGACACAAGGCCAGTGTGAGAGACACATCCTTCCACAGAAGTGTGTGCTGAGCACAGATTATCCAAGGGTCCCTACAAGAGTACCAAATGCCCATCTCTATGCAACTGCATCCCATTCTACTATCTAAAACCAGGATGATCTGCCACAGATGCTAACTTCTGTATTATGTAAGTACACTATGCACAGAAGTTTTAAATTTAAGGAAAGCATCTAACTTTAAGGCAACTAAGGTTTATACATGTAAGTATTAACAATGTAGTCCTTAGGATCTGTTGTGCATGCATATAAACATATATATATATATATATACGTTTTAATAGTAGATTTATCACCACAATCAACAAAAATGTCATCATCATGGTTCCAGCAAAGCAGAAATGATAACAAACATTCTTTTTTCTTTAAGGTCTTTGAATTTTAGCTATGCCAATAAAACCAGAGGAAACTTTCCAATGGCTATTCAATCGAATTTGACTCTATGCCTTTTTATTCTAACTGAACAGTAATGTCTGGAGATAAGGATTAGTACTGTGATTAATGTTCAGGTATAGCATGCAGGAAGCAGATGACTTCTCCAGCTTTCCTACAGATTTTTTTTTTGGCTTTGGGAAAGTCATTGAATTATGACATGCCTGTATTTACTAATCAATAGACAGAGATGGAATATGCTTGCCTCAAAGGACAGATCCAATGTTAAGCTGAGTTACTTTTATTTATGTATTCAGAATCCCAAATGTGCTACGTAAATCCAGATACAAGAACCTCTGGCAACAAACATATCGGTGAAGGTATAAATAACTCATTTGTGTTGTAGAAAATTATTATGCACAGAATTATCTTATTAGAAATAGTATATCCTAAACTTAAATGTATGAATTACAGATGTCAAACAACAAATGTAAAAATTAGCACTGCAGCATCATATACAGCTAAAGGACATAACTCTCAGTTAGGAACAGATAATAAAAGGTGGAGCAAAAGTTTTGAAGATCCCGCCACCACTGACAGTGCCCACCTCACATCAGCAGAATAGTCCAAGTAGAAATAATTTGAGTGTCTCACAGTTGAACAGTGGATTCACATAACCTAAATTCTTCTTTTTTATTATTTGCTATTTGGCATATATAGCCCTAGATACAAGCTCTTGGTACTGCAAACATCATTATAACATGAGCATTAAAGAAAAGACGAACAAAAAAAACCCACCTACAAATAATCAAAGTCTAAACATAGCGTAATGGAGAAAACATAATGGAGAAAGGGAGTAAAAGCAATGCAGCATACTCCCCACCAATTTCCTATTAGGAGAAACAATAAGGAAGATAAGAAGTTATTCCAACAGAGTTTAGAGATATTCTTAGAAAACTACTTACCTCTTATACTAAAAAGAATTATCTTGAATTAGCATAGTTAGTGCAGTAAATACCTTGTCCTGGGTTTTATACCACAAAGCAGATGTATGCAGGGCTAAGTACTAATGGCTATGAAATACAAACATCTATGCTAGGTTTTTCAAAACTTATGCCAGGGTACTGGTAGTCTGAGGGGCTAAAAGCCTTTTTGGCTCTTTAAGAATTCAAGACATCCTATAGATCAATAGATGTTAAGCTCAGAAGAGAATGCCTGCACTGGAGAACTTCACCTGGTAACTCTTGAACAGGAACTTGTCACTGTTTTCCTAAATAATACATCATGCCAAGTGACTTGCAGATTAATTAGAAAAAATATCTATAAAAAGAACTACCTTATGTAGAAATTTTTGTGTAATAATTAACTAATTAAATATGAATGGCTGGTTACAATCATTGTAAAAATATTTTATCTCAATTCCAACCTAACTTAAATAAGTTTCATATTCTGAGTCTTTGAATAACTTTGTCTTCTAAAATAAAAGTCAATTTATGAATTTGTAAGAACCAGTGAGATCTCTGATGAAGTTGCTACTGCTTTAACAAGGTAATTCCCTCTTTGTGTAGCAAGTTTTTCAGCTCCTTAGTGTCTTCTCACTTGTTCAAATCCACTATGGCTTCCAATATCTTTTTTCAATATTACAGAGCCCTGAATATTACATGTTTCCTGAAGGCAGGGTGGGTACTTAATTGCATGATTATGTATAGAGGTGCATTTTAAAAAGCATCTAATGAACCACAGAAGCATCAACTTGGTGAGATGATCATCTTTAAGGCACAAATGACCCAAAAAGCGTATTTCAAAAGATGCCTGTATCTCATTCCTCCATCCCTACATCTCCCATTGAAGCCACGAGGGTATGAGGTAGCACACATGCAACACACTAGGTGAAATGGGAATTTTAAAAACCTTTATTTTAGTAATTTAATACAGTTCTTGATATGGGTCCAGTCCCACGGGGTTCCACCTGTAAAACATTTTTTAAGAGCATATGACTAACTTTACAAAGTGAGACGAAGATACATGCATTCAGAGGGGGTAAAAAAACCCTTATATATCACTGATTCAGTACAAGGGACCCAAAGAATATGCATGTGTCCTTCTGAGAGCTGATATATAACTTGTAGTATAATGCTGGGGACTGAGGACAGGACACACTGGGGCCATTCATGGTAACACCCAAGGAAATCAACTCACCTTTCTTTGTTTTTCATGCAGATTCTTCTATCCATCTTGAAAACACACAGCCCAGGAGCTCAATGACAGAAGGTACAGGGCAGAAATTCTGAATAGTTCTGCAAAGGATCTTCCTGATGGAGTCAGATAATTCCCAAATGCCATGGGAAACACAGAAAGAGGAAGCATTACTTCATGACATCTACCCAAACATAAAATGTAGTCAGAAGCAACAAACAAGATACCATTCTGATTTTAATTAAAATGCGTATGAAAGATAATCACACTTTCTTGTCTGCTGGAACACCTGTACACAGAGGTTAAGGTGTGTGTCATTGCATGTGCATCAACAAGAGATGAGAGTTCTTCGTATGCTCCTGACTCTTTGTATGATTCTGGGGAGCAGCTAGTGGCATATTCATGATAAGAAGAGTTAAGAAAACACAGACTGAATAGGTGTGAATGGATATTGAGGATGACAGTCTGTGACCAAAGCAGCTGATGAGAAAAAGCATCTATATGAGAAATATTCAGTTGTACTATGCCAAGATCCAAGCAGCAGCTGCAGTATTTCATAGAAACACTGTGAGCTCCAAGAAGCAGCAGCTTAGTAAAAACTCTACAGATGCATATGGAATTCATCCAGTATTAAAATGTTTCATGATATGCCACATTTACACAGGCAGAATTGAAGGTCACAGCAGTTGTAGACTCCTATCCTTTGGCTGCGAATTTTCACATTTGCTCATGTTTTCATGCTCTTTCATTAGTGCACAGTGAAAAGTAAGTGTTGACTGTTTACACAGTTCTCATAGTTTCCAGGACCTTTTGCTGATTGCACAAGAAACTGTTCTGTAATACTTGTAACACTCAGTGGATTATTCATTACCACCCATTTTGCAAAATTATTTGATCGTTGTCTTTTACATGGCACATATTTCACAGCTTTCAATGCTTACCTAGATCACCATCCCCTCCCTGTCTCAATAACTAATATAGACGCTGCTTTTTTAATTGTTTCTTTGAAGCATTCAAAATGAATCACTGTTAGAGGCAAAATATAAGGCAGGATGTTTTAATGAAACATATGGCAGACAAAACCTCAGCAGACTGATAGGGATTATTGTAGGCTGTTCTTTTTTACTCCCTATTCTGCAGGGAATAAGATACTGCTAGAGACCATCTGGGAAATCCACCTAGCAAATCCCTGGTTGTTGCAGGGATCTAGGACATCAACAATTATACCAGTGCCTCACTTTGTTCCTGTGGCATATTACAGCTGCACCGCTGTTGTTTCATATAAGACTGAAGGTTTAGTGAGCTGAACTGTTGCAGATCCTCTTGGAGTAAATGTCTATTACCTAGGTTGCCATTTCTAGGGGACTGGACTCAGTAATTCAGGTGATTCCTTACAGTTCTCTTTTCTGGTAATTGATATTATAATCTACCTCAAATATTTTGTTCCAAAAAATGAAAATTCAGACAGGTCTTCCTAGGAGTCTTTGGAAGCAATTGGAGGAGAACAGAAGAGAATTAACAGAAAATGCTGAAGCAGCAAAAGGAGGGTTAAAAGACTAGAAATAAAAAGAAAGATCAAAGGGAACAAAATAGCTAAATAGTTTTAAAGTTGAATTTTACTTCTCCTTTCCTGTATGAAAAAAAAATTGACCTATTCACTTCTCACATCACCTTGCAAATCCAGTTATGTGAATAAGTAAGCATTCAGTGTTCTATTGTACCTAATTATTCCCAGCAACTGCTGTAGGAGGAAAATGGAGAGCACATAAAAGCACAGTTTGAAACTGTATCAAGCATTCAGCAAGACATTTGACTACTGGCATTCATTCAACAAAAAACAAGGTTAGAAAGTGAGATATCTGTAAGACAGCTAATAAAAATTATATTTATTTTAAAATGTTAGCAATATGTTGTTATAAAAGTCACTAAAGAAAAACATCTTTACTTCTTTCTTCCCTTTCTTCAGGAGCTGACTTGGTATATGGAAAATAATTCAATACCAGAAGAAAAAATTAGGGGTAACATTTCACGATTATCAACTTCTTGAATAACAATATAGTTTTGGAGGAGTGTAGAAAGTGGCCTATTATCAAGACATTCATCACAGATTAGATTTGAGGATCAGGTCTTCAACCTCTGCATCTGAAAAATAAAAAATGACAGTTCATTAGCTGTAAATAATATTAAGACTAACCACAACTGCAGTAGGTAGCAATTACTGCTGCCCCATTATATCTTGCTCAATTTACCATCAAATAGTATTTAATCTTCTGAGAGCAAGATCTGCTCTCAGTTTTTTTTCTAGTTGGTAGAGGAGCTGCATAGGTGAGAATAGAAGTAGAAGAAAAAGCTGCAGTGAATCATTTGGTAGGACTTCAGCACAAATTCTGTTTCCTTCCTAAGGAAAAAAAAAAAAACAACCAACCAAACAAAAAACCCCAACACTACAAAAGCAAGAGTTAGAGAACAAGGCCCAGCCTTGAAGGTATCTATCAGAACAAACTCTGGTTGAAGTTAACAGGAATTTGCCTGAAAGGTACAGACTTGGATTACCAGCCTGTTGAGTTATAAGAAGTTCTTGGCTGTAAACAGGAAGGGAAGTAGCATTTCACAGTATCTCGTACAACTTACCTCACTGATTGCAGAGGCACTTGATAGGTTTTTCTGTTCTCTGAACAGATATCCAGCCACTAAAATCAAGTTGGACAAAGTCCTGCATCTCCTTCAGTTATGACTGCTTCTGTTTCAGCATGAGGGACCAATGACTCCAAAGGTGAATATAAACCAGGAGAGACAGCTGGATCTGTGAGTAATACACATGCAGTCTGGAATCAACAGCACCACTGTCTGATACTTGACCAATGTGCACCTGTTCCTTTAAAAAAAAGCTTCTGGGAACATTTATAAAAGGTCACATTAAAAGTTATTCTCTTCCATGCCAGTTTTACATTAGCTGGGATTTCATATGCATATGGAGCCAGATTGTATTCTCCATTACAGATATGTAAATCTGGAGTAGCATCATCAACTTCAGTTTAATTGATCTGGATTTACATCATTGTAATGAATGCCCTGCAGGAAACCAATTTAATTTTCAAGAGCTTTCACTGAACATGAGAACCTGCTACTAAATGTACTTCCAATGGGAGGAAATAGACATAGAACTGATGTTATCATAGACAAAGGACTTTAATGAATGTGACTGTTAGAGAACGTTAGAGCATTCCTATTTTCTGACAAACACTGCACAGATTTTTTCATGCACCTATAGTTGTCTCTCTTCATAACAAAGTTCTATTTAGCCATTTATTATGGGCAATCCACAACATCAGAAGATTGAAGTCTGGAAAAAACAGTGCTTTAAAAATTCAACTTCTTTTTCAAGGAAAAGGGTTATTAAACCATTAAACTAACATCAATTTCTTTGTATCAAAAATCTTCTTAGTGGCCTATAACAATTTCCCTATCAGAGAGTAGCAAATAAAGAATACCTTTTATTCTTCATAGAACTATTCTGCTTTCTCCAAACAACCAATAAACTGACTTTTGGAGCTAGAAAATTGTGCTTTTCTCAGCTTTCTCATTTCCTAAAAGCAGGGAAAAGTAAAGCCAAGGTGTTTAATAAAATGGTAAAGCAAAATACCATTTTTACCTCTTTATAATGAGACCACTATAAAAAATGTACGTATGAAGTAGGGAAAGATATAACAGGGTAGCTTGTATCACTCTCATATAGGTAAATGAGTAGGAAAAAATGAGAAGATCACAAAACTGCTTGCATACACTTATTGTTGTCCTTTCATTAATGTTCTCCATACATAAAAGAGGCCTATCTCTTTCCATTGTACTTTATTTACCTCCCAAGGAGCTGTGAAAAACACTGGCATGACTGCTACCTTTGGAAAAACCTGAGTACAGCAGTGAAAGAAAAGAGACATACTTCAAAAGAACATTTGAGCTTGCCTTCACACACCAAAGACATGAGATGAAAGCCAAAAGATGTTGTAGCCTTGTGTCACCTACACATAACGCTGGCAGGGGTGGATTTCACCTTTAGTTCACTTCTTTAGCCATTTTCACTTTTGAACCTCAGAAAAAAAAGCTATTTCTAAGGATTTAATGACAAGCAGCAATGATGAAATTCATCAGATACCAATTAAGGTATAGCTGGAAGAAGTCCCCTTCCTCTCTTTGGTGCTGTGGTTGGAACAGCGGAAGAAGGCTGAACCCTGGTAGAGCTGCAGGTTCAGTTTGTGCTGATGCCTTGCTGCTCCACAGGTTATATATCATGTTGGTTTTGCACCCTGCCCCACTTTTATGTTGTTGTTTCCTCAAAATCTAGTATGCTACTAACTGTTGTAACTTGTCCTGCCTGTACCTTTCATCAGACTTTGCTTCCCTCCTCATAGATTATTCATTACAGTAACAAACAGAATTTCATGCTAAGCTTCTTCCTAGTCTCAACAGTTAAGACACAAAATTGTTGATGTCATCTACCTGGACTTGTGCAAAGCGTTCGACACTGTCCCACACGACATCCTTGTCTCTAAATTGGAGAGACATCAATTTGATGGATTGACCACTCGGTGGATAAAGAACTGGCTGGATGGCCACACACAAAGAGTTGTGGTCAATGGCTCAGTGTCCAGCTGGAGACCAGTAACGAGTGGTGTCCCTCAGGGATCGATGTTGGGACCGGTCTTGTTTAACATCTTCGTTGCTGACATGGACAGTGGGATTGAGTGCGCCCTCAGCAAGTTTGCTGATGACACCAAGCTGTGTGGTTTGGTTGATACCCTGGAGGGAAGGAATGCCATCCAGAGGGACCTTGATACACTTGTGAGGTGGGCTGATGCCAACCTCGTGGAGTTTAACCATGCCAAGTGCAAGGCCCTACACCTGGGTCGGAGCAATCCCAGGCACAGCTACAGGTTGGGCTGAGAAGAGATTCAGAGCAGCCCTGCGGAGAAGGACTTGGGGGTGTTGGTTGATGAGAAAATGAACATGAGCCGGCTTCAGTGTGTGCTAGCAGCCCAGAAAGCCAACCATATCCTGGGCTGCATCAAAAGGAGCATGACCAGCAGGTCGAAGGATGTGATCCTGCCCCTCTACTCTGCTCTTGTGAGACCTCACCTGCAGTATTGTGTGCAGTTCTGGTGTCTTCAACATAAAAAGGACATGGAACTGTGGGAACAAGTCCAGAGAAGGGCCACGAGGATGATCAGGGGACTGGAGCACCTCCTGTATGAAGACAGGCTGAGAAAGTTGGGGCTGTTCAGCCTGGAGAAGAGAAGGATGCGTGGAGACCTCATAGCAGCCTTCAAATATCTGAAGGGAGCCTCTAAGGATGCTGGAGAGGGACTCTTCATAGGGACTGTAGTGACAGGACAAGGGGTAACGGGTTAAAACTTAAGCAGGGGAAGTTTAGATTGGATATAAGAAGGAAATTCTTTCCTGTTAGGGTGGTGAGGCACTGGAATAGGTTGCCCAGGGAGGTTGTGAATGCTCCATCCTTGGCAGTGTTCAAGATCAGGTTGGATGAGGCCTTGGGTGATGTGATTTAGCGTGAGGTGTCTCTGCCCATGGCAGGGGGGTTGGAACTTGATGATCTTAAGGTCCTTTCCAACCCTAACTATTCTATGAAAATGAGGCTGCCAAACACCTGGACTGCAGACTCTTAAGACATTTGCATTAACAAAACAGCAGTCAACAAAATATGGCATTGCTTTTAACACTTTTTTACTATGGAATGAAATAAGATATAAAATTAAAACAAACACCCAAAATATCTAGTTTCCTCTTATGCCACATCTAGGTAGGAGATTCAATGTCAGGCAGGAGAGAAGTCCTGTGGAGAGGATGAGTGAGCGTCAAAAACTGCTTTCTGAAAGGCTTAACTAACTCCTAATCCAGATTCATTATCTGTAACTTTGGGAGTTGGCAGCATCAACTAGAAGGGCAAAAGGGTATTTTCTTTTTACCAAAACCAACAAAAAATATGCAGAGTTTAATAGAGAAGTTTGTTACCTCTCATGGAGGTAACCAGGTCATATAAGCACCATATACAATGCTCCAATTCAACTGAAATCTATCTATGCCACTTGAATTGATGGAAGATAAAAGAAAGTGAGAAATGATTTAGTTATGAAATTAAAAAAAACACAGCAACAATGAACAAATAAATGTCTCCAACAATGTTCTTCAACATGCCAAACACCTATAGTCTGCATTTTACCTCTTTTGTCAAGTAGATGTACACTCGTTACACATTTCATTAGAATTTTTTAATAAATTATTTCCTAAGTGACTCAATAAGCTACTATTGATTCATATAAAAGCATGCTGTAATTCCCAAGGTCTCCACTTGCTTTGGAAGAAGCTGTATGTTCCCTTGTACTCTGACAATTCCCCAAGCAAACTGTAGACAAAAATTGAGGCAGAGGGAAACTACACAGACAGGGACTTCACATGCCTCAGAGACATCATGTCAGATGTGATATTAGGAATGACCTTCCATATTTTACTAAGATTCAATCATATACTTTAGGAGAGAGAGAAAGAAACACATTGAAACTCCACCTTACTCTTCGGAGACGGAGTCTGTGTGTGGCTAAATTCATGTGCAAGTTGGAACCAACTGGATTTATGATGCACCAGCAGATAACAGCAGGCTTATCTGTATATTTATATATTCAGATCAGACTGCTTAGACAGTTGTGCAGAGTTTCCTTCAGTAATGGTGAGCTCCAACAAAGCAAATGTTACAAGATTCTACACCTGGACTAACCACCAAAGATGACTAAATTTTTAAGCAGAATACCCAGGATTTCACATATGCTCTAGCTTTCAGATCCATGCAGGGTTATAGCCTTTAAATACCTTCTTAGATCAAGACCTGTCTTAAAAGTGGACAGCCTGCTAGATTAACCTGTGATAGTGTAAGTGCATCCATTCCACCACCAGTTTGAAGTTGCAACAGTTGGGAGTAAACAGACCCTGGCAGTGGCCTATGACAATAACACTGTTTACATTAGGCTAAATTGAAAAGCTTGAGAAACACTTCAAAAGCCCTTCACTGAAGGAGTGACAGAAAGATCTTCCTTTTAGAAACTACATGAAAGCTCTACCTTGTTGGGAACCACTGTAACTATAATGACGTGCATATTAGAACGCGGTATTATTATAATTAGAATGCAACTATCATTATTTACTGTTCTCTCCTTTAAAACTGTGCTTTTCAGACTTGGAGAAAAATTACTTAGAAAAAATTACTTATGTTGTGCACTTCTCCATGCAGCCAATTACACACTTGACCTAAACAAAATGCATATTAACTTAGCCTACCATACATACAGAGGGCCTAGAGATGTCCAATTTTTCTATCAGAAATCTTCTCTGGTAGAAAGAAAGAAGACATTAACCAACTGTCTAAAATTAGCAGGTATCTGGACAAAATGGACCCATGGTGTATGCCCTCCCTGTTACCTCACTTTAATGTATCTCCTAGGCATTCATGATCAGTAGAACATGTTTCTGTCTGGGAAATCCCAAAGAGTAGTTTTGCATATTAGGAATTTTCTTGGCAATACAGACATACTGAATATTTATTAATCCAGGTAAAACGCATGATACATTGTAAGTATGGCTGGTTAGCTCAAAAAACGTGTTTTCCCATACTGAATGACAATAACCTTGTTATCCAAATGCATAAGAGACAAAATCACTTAAAGGAGTGGGCTTGCTGTATTTCATGAAATAAATGATGTGAAAGAGATAAAGCTATATAATGAGTTTTCAAAATAAATATATGGTCTAGGAAAAAAAGCAATAACACAAGAATCAGAAATCAAAATCTCAGTGCTAAGGAGACCTCACCATGGTCATAGAGAAACCCAGCAGTCTCACACATAAGTATATAATGATAATTCATATGCACACTAAGCTATTTGAATTCATAGCCCTGCATTTGCAGAGAATTTACAGATGAATATTTTATAAACTTTTTGTAGTACAAAGACCCAGTCCTGTTAAGTTTATGTGTATATTTTCGCAGCTATACACAATTTCCCTGACTTCAGTTCAGCCCTGAATAATTGTAGGAAGTTCTACTGTTGTGAACATCTGATCAGTTCCCTAATATCAGCTTGATAAAAGTATATAAATAAAGTAGACAGATAGATACATGTGCATAGATATATATAGATATACATACATACTTACATATATGTATTTAAAACTATAAAAACTTTTTTTTCTTGCATATCATTTTTTTCAGTTAATGGTAAAACATTTTTGACCAGATTTTAAGGCTATGCTCCAATTTGGCAACTTCCTCCACTGCACTCAACATATGATCTTACACTAAGACCAGGTTACCACACATCTGCACTGCTTGAAACTGAGGATTCAAAGAGTAAAGTTACACTGTTCACTTAAAACTTCATTCTTTTTTAAAGAGTGTTATCAACATCAATTTTAAAAGTCATATTCTGAAGTGACTAAACAGAGCATCTTTTAAATAGTATACCCTAGTAGTTTGAGAAGTTGAATTAAAATTTGTTCACAGGGTTATCTAATCTCCAGTTATTCATCAGAGGCTTTTCAGACAAGAAAACTTGATTTATTATTCCCTGAAAAAAACCTAAATTTCTTGCAAATTCCTAATAACTTTCTCTGTGTAGGAAGGCCTGATTTTAGGAAAATGTTAAGTATCCCTGTTTTGATATTCAGGACTCTCCCACAGAATGAGGCCATTATCTAGCAAAACTTTCAATATAGCATAAATATATAATTGCTTCAAATAGGTATTGACAAGACAAATATTCTAAAAATTGAACTTCCACAAAGAAGTAACCATTTTCAAAAAACATTTGCCTATTAGCTGTCAGATTCACAAAGAAAATATGATGGGAGAACTACCATTTTTATCTCAACTGCTTCTTCTAATCTTATTTCTGCAGCATGTACAAAATCTTCAATCAGAACTGTATTATCAAATGGCAGAGCCCACCACTACACACATAAAGGAAGTGTTGTTCCTGTAAACAGTATTGTACAGGCAAATATCTATAATATAATTTAACAAAACTGCTTGTTTTCAGAAAATATAAACTCCCTTAAAAATCTGTGATTTGGTGGAAGAGATCTATTGCATTGACAATTTTCAACCAAAAACAAAGCTTTTGTTGTGGCTAGATTCAGCTCTGATGTGTTATCATTAAACCTAGTAACAGATCAGAATAGCTACAAGTTGACCAGAGAAACTGTGGCTTCAAATTTAATAAAGCATATACAATGCAGTATCCAAAAAAGGAGGCTCAGATAAAGCAGGGCAGGAACAGGACAGACAATACATCTTTCCAAATCCGGGCCTTTGCCTCTGGATTTCACAGAGTCCTGTCCATCTCAAGCAAGTAACATCTTCTGCAGGCTAAATGGGCCATTGCTGAAACTGAAGGAAGCATAATGTATTACTTCCTGCAACGCTAGCCCAGTAATTAAAATATATTTCCCTTCATTGAGAAACCAGATATTTTCTTCACCAACTTCCCGCTTAACTTTTCTCAGTTCTTTGCTAATAAAGATACCTATTACAAGAATACTACATTATAAGAAGTGGCGCATCAATTTGATACTCAGTGAACACTGCAGATTATTTTTCTCATGAAAACATGATTAGAGGTTATGCTAAACATATTTTCTTACCCTTCACTACCAATTACACCATTATTCAGGTCAAATCATGTCTAATAATGCTACAGCTGTGAATGGCTGGAGGTTAGATGCTGTTAGAGCACTAGGATGACTTCAAAAAACAACCCACATACTTGGTTCATTCTGGGTAAAAAGGATACGCGACATGTGGCTGCTAGTAAACTACAGTACTCTGTTGCCTTACTTGTTATTTACTTTGTCTCCCTTTTGCAGAGAATTAGAGTTCTGGCTAGTTCCATGTGATAGCCTTGCCCAAGTGCATCCAGTGAGCACTGCACATAACTAGGAGTTTGATCTTCTGCATTGTCAAAAATCACCTCCAGAACACTCCTCTGGAGGGGCCCAGTAACCTGAATCACCAGGGAAAGGCAAGAGGACCTCCTAGGGCTTGTAAAGCATTCTCTGACTCTTTAGGATGTAAGATACCACTTGAGGTAAAACAGTTGTAATGATTTATATGAGTGTATATATATGCATATGGAACACTGAGATGCTTTACAGTCCCATCTATTCTAATACATCAAAGGGTTTCATTCCTTCTAAAACTATAACATTTTTATTTAAAAAATAAGAGTATAATTAATACAAAATTGGCCACAAAAACATTCTTTTATTCTACACTGATCTTACAAATCTCTGACAAATTTTTGTTCATCCCAAGAGTGTGTTCTTCCTAAAGTCTTCACTCCATATTTAATAAATTTTGCTGCATACCTAGTAAATCATATACTTAACTGAGCTGTAAACATCAACATGAGTTTCACTGGGCCAAAAAGGGGAGACAAATCTGCATGCTGTTGGCAGTATAGAGTGGGTAGGATGACAATGAGTGATGAAAGAATGTATCAGTTTGGGAGATGATTCAAGCCTCTTAAAATTTGTAGAATAACAAAGATGAGATGTCTTTGATTGTCATCTCAATTCATTTTTATGAATTTTTAACAGATTTTTAACACTTTTTAATACTTCATTTTTTTGCATCTGATTTGTATATGATTAAAATTGGAAATGTAACATTAGGTTGCGTTCTTGTCTTAGCTATAAATGAGTTCCACATTAAGACTCCTCACTTTCTTCACCAAGCTTATTTGTGTATTTGCAAAAGTAATGGCAGAAGCAATGTACCTCAGGCAAAAGAGCCTTTGTGTCTATCAATATTTGGGTGACTGGCTTATAAAAGGTTCATTGGAACAATGTGCCCTTTAGCAAATGACCATTCGTATCAGCCAATTTGACTCGCTGTGTACAGGCCAAGTACAGAGTAAATCCAGCAATGGAGGGTACACATACTCTGACACTAGAGCTATTCAGAACATTTTCAATAAAATGAAAATTTGTAGAAACAAAAATATTCCATGCAGATAAACAGGTTTTTATAAAGATTTTATGGAGAAAGTTTTGGGATACATGATTTGCTAAACTGGAATGGCCAAGAAAGACTAACAATCTCCCATTTAGTCTCCCTTTCTTCTATGCATCAAAATCAGATACTTCAGTTAAAAAAACATTTCAAGGTTTTATTTTTAATCCACAGCCAATGAAGACATGAGTTAAAACTTTAGCATAAATAAATGTTCTCTACATATGAGTCGTGTACAATCCCTTTCTGCATATACCTAAAAATATACCTAACCGGAAAAAGTGGGTTTCCTCATCACTTCTACTTCAAAGCCCTGCAAAACATGTGGCTGTTCAAGGTATATTTATGTTGTCAGGTTATTTTGTAGTGGGCCACCTGAAGCTAGTGACTAGACTTAATACTATTTGGATCCAATACTAACATCCTATTATTGCTGCTCTAAAAGTGGCAGTCCAGTTGGCTGTTATCAGTTACAAAAAGGAACTTGTCACCAATAAGATCAATGTAACATAGATACAGGCCATTTCTTCACTCTTCTGACAGTATGCCTTCAGGACAAACACCCACCTAGAAAGCTAGCTGCCCAATCGGTAGGATCTATCTTTATCTACAATGTAAACACCCTCACTTCTCCTTAGCCACATAATGGAAACTACAGAGAAAAGCCCTCAGGGGATTATAGTTTCCTAACACAAACTTGTCAGTTTTAATTCAGGTTAGGTGCCTGCAAAACATAAACAATCGGGAAGGAGCCAAATCAGTTCCTTTTGGATGCTGATAATTCACATGTAGTAATTTGCTTGGGCATATACACTTAGCATTCATAACAATTAATTCTACAGACATGCAATACATGTAATGAGATGGTCATCTATAAATATACATAGATATATGTATCTCAGTGTATTATACATACATATATGTATCACATTATATACATATTTTAATATATATATATTTCAAATGGGTAATGTAGACAGTTCTCAATAAATTCATGCCTGATGGAGAACTGCACTGATTTTTGTCATTGTGTCAGCACGCTATACATGCCTATATATATGTGTTCACCCATGTACAACCACATATACTTAATGTACGTATGCATCATATATGTGTAACAGAGCATACAAATCTATGTATAGCATCGGAGTAATGATGTGACAAACATTAGACACATTGCATTAGGTGCTTAGCTGGCAATAACCTTTAGTTTGGCCTCACAAATCTTCTCCTTTTCTAAGCTACGCACTTATATCTGGAGCATGTGGAAGCATCTTACCTTGCTTCCATTTTCTCTTGCCTCCCGTTCCATCTTGAGATCAGAAATTAGGAGAGTCTTGTATTTGTTCTTTCCATTACTGCTGTGATCATCTAGTCTGTATTCTGAAGTCAGCTGAGCAGAGAGGGGACTGTCACTCAGGTTCAGAGGCTGCTCATCCTGCTCCAGATTTGTTTTGCCATTACTGTTGGTTTCTGCCATCTCCCTGCAGTGTGTTCCCCCTGAAGCATTGGAACTGTGTCCCACGGTCTCATTGCCATTAAAACTCTCTGCGGCTGAATCATCTATTAAAAAATATATATTTTCAGTCACATGCCACATCATCATCTCTGTCCAGTTCAAACATAATTTATACCTTCACAATGTTTTTCAAAATAGAATGAGAAAGGTTTATATTAGTAGCACCAGTACATTTCTGCAAAATGTGCATACACACTCCTCCACATTTTCAAGTAAAAACTTTATGTAAATTCATAAAATATTACTAAGTTAAGGGAAATGGTCTGGGCTGACACCTTAGTGTCACTGTGTACACAGAAGATAAGTATCACAAAGGATTCTTAGGGACAAAGTGACAAAGTCTGCCTTAATCCATCTGCCTGCCCATATGTCTATGGATCTATTTAGATTCTTATAGCATGCTCATTACTGCAGTATTGCATATTTCTGAAATCAACAGAGATGCACATGGTACGGAGAGAGAGTCTAGTTCTCAGGTTTTAAGGGTGCAGAGAAGCATATGTCATATCCATAAACATCCTCTTGTACAGATACGATGTAAATACATCTGATGTATTCACTGCTGGCAGTAGAGATTACACTGGAAAAGCTGACTCCAGAAACAAAGATCCTGTCTTCATTTAGTTCAGATGCTCATTCACTTTGCTCACTCATCGTGTATCATAACATATTTTTAAATACTTCTCAATAAATGATGAAATTATCAACCTGAAACTTACATCTGTAAACTCTGGATGTCTTGTTGTTACCCCTAAATTTTTACAGCTGAAATGTGGGATTAATATGTGTCTTCACATGCTTATGGGTTTGTGGATCCTGTCCGTCAGCACTGGAATTTGCCACCTGTGCTACTACTCAGCCCTTCTTTACTTCTAAACAATCTTTTGGCCAGCAGACAGTGAAGTAAAACAGTTCATCCTTCAATGGATTAAATGGCAGCAGAATTTGGCCCTCAATTTATTCCTTACTTCTTGTTTTCTATAGCACCTCTTTTTTGGCAACCTACATGGGTTTGCTAATGGTGCAAACACCTGCTCAGGCCTCTACAAGCCTATGCTTGTGGCAGAGAGTGAAGCTGGAAGCACAATTGGGGGATTAGCAGCCAGGAATGTGTACAGACTGAAACTGGAGATATGGGATGAGATGGACCCTAATAGATTAGTACCTTAATATACCATCTGCTTTTGGGCCCTTCTAAACAACTTCCATGGAAAAGAAACAAACACATCTATATACACATGGAATTTAAAAAAACATCAGGACACATTCTTTAAAGGATGTGCTCAGAAATATTCATGCTTGAAACTACATGATTAACCAAATTGTTGACTCTCCATCATTATTACAGTAAAAATCAACTATTCACCACCCTCAGATCAGAATTTTAAAAGTGAAGAAAATATTGTATTAATGGGTAATGATCCAATTCAATTAAGCACTTAGAGAGCCACAGACAAGCAATCAACATTAGTGGCTTACTTGCTGTACTCATCCAGCATTTTTATGTCATAAAAGGACTGAGCACAAGTTATGAACATATTTTTTTTAATTCCTTTGTTTTATGAACCTGTAAAAAAACCCAACCTAGTTTCATGAAAATACATAATAAAAATCATAATTTAAATGCATTTTTAAAGGAACCTTTTGTTTGTTTTATAAAATACTTTATAATTATTGACTGCAATAAAAAATAAAGCTGTATTTTGGTTTGTACCACTTTTACATTACCTCTTACAAATACAAGTTTATATACAATAAATGACATAACATTCCTAGAATAAGACTTTTAAAGTGTACAGCAACCCAACTTGCAATAGAACAATGGAAATTTTCTGATTTAAAAACCTGGAGCTGCTTAAGAATTTCAGCTATGTAAATGATTTAGGTGAGCAGGATTTACCCTTAATAAACATTCTATTATGCCCCAAGACATGTCTTACAAATATAACACATTAAAAAGGGTAAAATTCCAAAAGCAGTTTTAGAAATAAATATGCAGTTTTATTATTCTGAACTAGAAAATGGCATTCTAACATTGGGCCCTTTAAAAAAAAAAAAAAAAGAAAAAAAAACGAATAAGAAAATATCCATATTTACAACTCATTTTAACAGCTCTGAGATATCAGAAAGAATTCCAGGATTCTTTATTTAAGAGAAAAACCTTTTGGTTACTGCTAATGTGTATTTAGAACTGTTAACAGATAATTGGCTTCTTGATTATCAGTTTAACAAGTGACAGTTAGTTTCAATTTAATTAAATCAATTACTGAATGGGTCACGGAGTGAGGGATGCCCCTCCCTTTAAAGGGCTCAGAAAATTCCCTGCTGTTGGGAGGGAAGAGAGAAACGAGTAACCAGAGGATGCAAAGAGCCACCTAAAGTCTGGGGGGCATTGCTTGCTCTGCAGCACAGAAGTCTGATCCCTAGGGAAATTCTTTGTGCCAGCACTTGAGCATCCTGGGTTGTGATGAGGAGTTGCTACCAGGATGTAGATGGCTTAATGGGAATGATGGAGTAGGAAGAGAGCTGTGCCTGGAGCCAGATCCAGGAACAACCAAGCCCAAAGCAAGGCCATTAGTTTTGGTTTGTAATCATAAGCAATAATGCTTCTTCCAACTCTCATTCCCTCTCCCACCCCTCCATGTGATGACTGGTTGACAGCTAAAACACATGTATGAGAATGTTACAATGCAAAAGAAAAAAAAATAAACACATTTTTAATATTTGTTCTAAAATATAACCCTTGAAAAAATTCCTGTGATGAGTAAATGTGGTCAAACACTGTAACACTTCGAAAAATAAGACAGTATTTACATCATTTTGGCTTTACTTAGCAAAAGCTTAGCTACTTGATGACAAATACTTGTTTTTATAGCCATTTAACCTTGCTTGTTAGAAATGGGAACTACTGTCTGTCAGGATAATGTTCAGGAGAATAGCTACAATGGCTATAAATCACATTTTTGCCAAGTAAATATAAACATGTATTGCCATAAAAGACATCAAGAAAAAAAAAATAGTGGTTTAGTGCTCGTAGTTCGTAGTTACCAAGGTAACTAAATTACAAGGTTTAGTACGTTTCTCATCCCTGGGTAGCTGGTCTATTTTTGCCAAGAATAAGGCTACTCTAAAGCAAGAGTTTCGGAGGTATTAGAAACAGACCACATCAGGAATTACTGATCGGGGGGAAAAGGCAGGAAGGTCTGGCCCAGGAGAGTTCACCCTCGGATACAGGAAGCCATGGCTGCAATGCCTCCCAGTCCTGCTTCTGGCTGCTTGGCCAATCTATCCCACTCCTAAACCCACGGTGACTGCAAGGGTCATCACATGGCTGCCAAGGGGCACGGCTGGTCTGATGGAGACCTGTCTTCAGACCATCCTCCCCTCTAGCAACTGCCTCTCTGGGGCAGAAGATAAGATCTCACCTCTTCACTGCTCCCAGCACGGCTGGTGAGAGGGGACTACGCCTGCACTTGCTGGGTAGGGGCCAGCAGTTTGCTTGCAGCTTTCTCACCTTTATTTATCACAACACCTCGGTAACAATAAATTGCTAATGCTGAAAGCCTGTTCTCTTAGCAAGTATTTTTTCCTGCACCCTGCAGAGGCAGAGGCAGCTTAAGGAGAGCTGTGTGCTGGCCCAGGGGTGCTGAGGATTTGTCCAGCTGTGGCTGGCCGTGACTGCTTCTCTGGGGCAGCTTGCCAGCAGCTCCTCTTTCATGACAAGGACACCACTAATTGCAGTACTGGGGGAAAGAGGTGAAGGGCTCTTCTCTGGGGCAGCAGAGAGGCTGCAGGAGCACAGCTGAGGAATATGGTGGCACCCTTTGGACCGCTGACATCATGGTGGCAGTCTGGGGTTGCCTAGGCCCAGCCCTGTCCCTGTCCTTGCTTAGGACCCCATGGAGGCCAGGTCCATCCCAAACCAGTGCCTGTGGGGCACCAGCCATTAAACTGCTGCTGACCCAGGAAGCCAACCAAACTGCAGCGGCCTTCCCTGGCCATCACTTCAGCACAGCCGTCAGTCAGCAGTCACTCCTGGCTCCCTTCCCACAGCTGCTTGATGAGGGGAAAATTAGAACTCCACCTTGATCAGCCTACATCTGGGAACCGACTGCACCACTAGTGCAAGGACAGCATGTTTTCAAAACACGCTTCTTGTCAGAACCACCACCGTAAGATGGGAAGCATCCAGGGAAGCATGCCGCAGATCCTGGGAGCTGAGAAGGGAGGAGCAGAGAGTTTCCCTCCCCTCCATCAGGGCAGTCACAAAAGAGGCTGTGGGATGACCTCAGATCTTCATCACTTCCCAGAGACACCGCTATCAATGCATCAGCCATGGCAACGAACGATGGCCTCATCAAACACTGCTGCTTGCTCAGGACAGGACACATCTTTAGGAACTGTGCAGTTTTCAAACCCTTACCCCAGAATACTCAGTGACTGGAAGAACATCTACAACCAGTTTTCTTACTTCAGCCTGAAAATGGAGAGCCTGACTGCAAAACATGTATGTTTCACTTCTCAAGAACAGTCAGCTGGTGCCTCACCTACACAGAGATCCTCCTCCAGGGATTAAAGAGCATCACCCCTCAGAGAAAGACTCAAGAGCAGAGGGAAGGTATCTTTGGATCAGGTAGCAGCTGCCTTTTGATGAAGGCTTAGGCATGGAATTCCCACTCATGGACCAGTATTTCCTAAGCATCCTGATGCCAAGACCTGCTTCTCCTGCTTTTCACAGAGGTCCACACTGATCCTCTGCTCTGACCAATGCCCTTTGGGCATCTTCAGTCCAAGTACTTTCTGTGCTAGGGGTAATTCTCAGAACAAGAACTGCAGTAGGTCTCCTACTTCAAGTTAGTTTCTTATTATTCATCGCACTTCGTTAGAGCTTCCAGCTCATGGTCCTAGATCCCCTTGAGGCCAGCTGGACACAAAGTGATGCCAACTTTGGTTTTGCACACTTGAGAAGTCCAGGCTCCTGCCTGAGAACTCTCCAGGCTCATGGCAGTCACCACTGGGTTAGCTTTTCCCCCTTCTGAAGTTTCCTTTTGAAGGAAACTTGGAAATGGTGGAAGAAAAGACAATGCCAAAGAAAGCCCAAGCAAACAGATGCTACGAATATGAGCTTTGATTCTCAGAACTGTTGTATCCTTCAGTTTTCTGCCAGACATTTGCATTATCACAGCCTTAACTTCTGCCAAAACCCAGTTTCTCTGTATTTAATACCTTGGATTCTGCAAGGAGATTTCCATGACAGTTGATAGCTTAAGAACACTTCGATTTAGAACAGGAAATCACTTCTTAATTCATAGGTTATATTCCCCTACCAAACTATGTCTAGATTTATGAACAGGCATACATATTTAGCTAGACTTAGAGATTCTTCTGTTAAGGGTTATAATAGAGTTCCTCCACCCAGAGAGAATCGTCTTTAGACCAGATATGTCAAATGCTCAATACCACTCTCAGTAAGAATGGTTTCTTAAAGGAAAGCAAGTTGAAGTGTGATCCAAATCTGGCTGGAACAGCAAGTCTCTCAAACACCAGTTTTCTGAGAGAACAAATTTAAGATCTGAACTCTGATACAAGTGTCATTGAAATACTGTGAATCTCAAGTGCAGTTACATATACCTAACTCTCACTTGTCTCCTTGAGAGAAAAATCTCCAGATGTTTTAAAGGATCTCTTGCATTACTCGGAGAAATCATTTTCATGCTATAAATCACCTAGACTTTTCATATTCCTTGCAGGTAAGTTGGGAAGGTGTCAACAAGACATTCTACATAAAGACAGATCTCTGAATAAATCCTCTCCCTCTCTCAAATTAATTTTCAAGCAAGAATTCAATTAATATTTACAGGATGCCTAAATAGTTTATACAGATGAGATTTCAGCTACCTGAAACCTACTGCATATTTAACTAGTCAGCAATCCATAGTGTTGGCCTTCAGCTCTGCACTGCAGCATAGTGTGGCACAGTCCTACAACCATACAGCCACATGGAAGTGCTGATCTGCTGAAAGGACAGATGTGGTGATGGGTCAGGGAGCTAAGAAACCCTCTCATCAACACTAAGAATGAATCAAGAGCCACATGATACCAAAGCAGCTCTAACACAGCTCCTGTTTTTGCCATGAAGCAAGGCAGATGGCCTGCTGGGGGAAAGACAATTAACCTTTGAGCACCTTTGGCTCTTTTGAGACATTCTGACTACATGAGGGCATCCCACAAGCCAAAACCATTCCTGATTATAAAGAGTCTGATTAATCACACTAAATGAACAAGGCAATTGCTGGGGCAACTTTGTTCATTCTGCTCTAAGTGAAGATGAGAGAGGGCCCAAAACAAACATTGATGCCTGCAGACTCCAAGGCAGCACGCACCCAGGTTAAATGAACACTTTGAGTGGGTTGCCTGTTGACAGAGCAGCAATCTCTGAGAGCAGCAGTTACTGTAAGGTAACTGTTCTTTCTAAAAGGAGGAGATTAGATGTGAATGAGCTGAGTGGGATGAGTGAGACTGAAGCTGCTGGCTGCGCAAATGCAGGCTGTCATAAAACCCACTCATAAAGTTTGTCTGTCAAAGTCCTGTGTGAGAAGATTGCTTTCATCAGTTTGGGCCAAACACCACCTTACACCCTTAGCAACCTGGTTCATTTGAATTGAATCGCTTGCAAGGGACAGTACTGCAGACCAAAGAGTGACAGACTGCAGACCAGTTTTGAGTTACTATGCTGTTCTCTTTGACCTTTGGCTTCAATATTGCATGTAGGTTGGTTTTGGTAGTTTTGGGGTTTTTTTTGTATGTTAAAATACTTTAATGAAAATAATATGCTGCATAAGCAAATATTTAAAAGGAAGTTAGTTACATTCCTTCCTAGCCCCATAAACCCAAGGCATACTCATAAACCTTCCTAGCAAGAGCTGTTAAAAAAAATGCTCTCTACAGGTGGCAACTGACAGCAGGCAGTTTTGGGAGAGGAACACCATGAATCAGACAAAAGGTGGTGTAGAGTGCTGACTCACAGAACTTCTGTAGTATGAAATAATTATAGAGACTTTTCTAAATGAACTGATAAAAAGGCGAGGTCACATTTCACTCCCACCACTTTTCACAAGGACTGTTTAATACCAATTTATCACAGTTATGTATTCGGTTATGCTTCATTTACATCACAAGTAATGTTTCAAGCACAAGTTCAATATAAAACTTTAAAGCCAGTCAAAATCAACTATATCTATTCATCTTCTCCATTTCCTTTCACAATATGATAAAGAACAGGGGTTGAATTAATGGAAGTACAAAGGTGATTTCAGAGCCTCTATTATTCCCCATTTCATAAAGCATAAGAATAGTCATAGTTGGTCAGATAAAAAATCCATTTAGTCCAATATCCTATCTCCAGCAGTGGCTATTAGGAGATGTTTATGGAATAAGGCAAGCAAATACAATTTTTTCACCTATGGCTTGCTGAGCCCTTAATAATTTTCAGCTCAAGGTCTTTCTGATTTGGATGTGGTTTTTAGTAACATACTGACACTCAACAGATTTCTTTTCCATGCAAATATCCAGTCTCTTTGAATCTCTATAAACCTCAAGTATCCTTCTCTACTCCTCGAAAAAGTTACTGCCTCTATTTCAGTTTCCACTAAAATGTCAGTACCCTGACAAGGAAACAAGGAACAGTAACTAAGAGGAGGGCAAGAGCCTTTCCAGAGAACAGTCAATGTGCACAGAGCTCAGTCCCTTCATTAGCAGTGAGACTGCAATTGCTCTGTTACAATACATAGTAATTGTCCTTTTCATCCGACCTCACTAATGTTAACATTTTTTTCTCCTTTTGATACATGTAGCTCTCCTGATGTGATTGGCTTCTGTGAATTCAGCTCTGGAGCTCACTGCACTGAAATTTGAATCTGGAATGTCCATCAGTTTCAGTGCAACGCCAATCAAGGAATCTCTCACTGGTTTCAGTGGCAGAACACGTCAGGAACTACTTCATATGATCACTCATTGTATGCATTTATGGGGAAAAAAAAAGGAACAAAACAAACTACAAAACTAATCTTTAGCACTGTCAATAAGAGTACAGTAAATTTGTTATGCACATACACAGTGTAATCAGCGTTTGCCAGGCTGTAACTCTGATTTCGTTATCAAACAAACCCCTAAGTAATTCACAATTTTTCCATGGATAAACATCTCCTCTTGTTGGAGGCACAAAACAAACAGATATTTTACTCAGTTATAACATTAAGTAACAGAACAGTGAACAACTGCCACCCCATGACATCAGCAACTATCAGCAAAATAATACTGCCCTGTCCGTCACAGTGTTATAGAGGGCTTATTTATAAAGCTTTGTGAGTGACTGCATGCTTACTTAGCCCACGGAGCTACTGTCCCTGCATATACACAACAAGGAGATGAAGCAAGAATGGCTTTTAGGAGGGTACTGCACGTGTAAATAACCAATTGAATAGCTCACTGGGTGCACAGTAGTCTTATTATCACTATGCATCTAGTTTGTACTTGTGCTTTGGCATTTCCTCTTCAAAAGACAAAGCCCTCATTGCGTCTGGGGAGAAAAAATCCCTGGTTTCCCCTTTACTCTGGAGAAACTTCTAGGGCACTTTTTGTGGCAAAGGCTCTAACAAGAAGTCCTCAATAGAGAAAACTTGCAATTCTTCTTAAAGTTTTTATGGTACATATAGGATCATATTTGGCAGGAAAGATGTTACCTGGCATTGAGAATGTAGCCTAGAGCACCATTTCTAAACAAATATTGCAGGAACAAGTTCTCAGCCTGATATGAGTGATTTCAGGGGTACTGCCTCAGACCCTAACCCAAACAGGACTCCACACTACAGAGCTGCTTACTGATACAAAGCTAGGAACTGAGGAAGGCTGGGAAACAGGTGAGCAGGGATCAGGACAGACTAACTTTGACTTTAGAGGTTCACTAAAATTCCAACTATGTACATCACATATCAAAGACGTTTGAGATTGCAACACATTAAGAAAGGAGAAATAAGAAACCTTTTCCTTAAGGTAAGAAGAGGTAACCTAGGAGATCTTAGCCTCTCCTCTTTCTTGTGCAGCATGGAAGAGGCTTATGCTGCTGTAGCTAAAGGCTGCTGTGGGCAACAGCAGCTTCTGCCATTCCTGGCAGCAAGAAGAATCTGGTACTATGCCAGCAACAGACAAAAGAATAATACATAGGTGCTTGTTTGGTACCTAAACATCAACCCAAGTGGGGCTGAAAGGAATTAATTTTAAACCTATCTGCCACTTGGACCTAGTGCATGTGTGTGATGTCATATTCTGCTTCATCACTTCATCAGGATCTCCAGAAGACAAAAGCAAAAGATCAAGTTGGAGTCAGCAGAGGAAATTCTCTATACAATGGATGCCCCAGATACTTTTAATAAAGTCCTTTAAAGTCTAAAACACAGCCTACCAGCTTTAGTGTGTTGAGTGGGGTCACACAGTGATATCACTCTGTACTTCATTCTGGAAGGGTAAAGCCCTGCCTACAAATGAACACTTTACAGCTCTACAGCCCTTCAGGAAACTGCTGCCTGCTCTACCATAAAGGCAGACAAGACTATAGAAAGGCTGGTTATACCCTCTCAACCAGTAAAAATGGGAGAGGAAGTGGGGAGAAGCCTTAAGAGAAAACAAATGGCTCCTTTGAGCTTCATATGTCCTTAGGATCTTTTAACCCAAACTCTGACTTGGTCCCCCAAACTAAGTTCAAAATGCCCTGTCAGTCCAATATTTTGGGTACCTCTATAATACTGACAATAATTTGAGTTGACTTCATAACTCGCAGAAACAATATCTCTACAAGTAGTTCTACTTCATTAGACCCTTCATCATCAGGTTTGTAGCTCTATAGTTCAGGATTTTTTTAATTTTTTTTTTACACAGAAAAGTATAAAGACTTGTAATAAGTAAATTAAAGCCATTTTATTGTTATTTACAACTGCATACTAAAAGCTAGGACATGAAAAATGCTTCATAACTAGAAGTGAAAACATTTCCTACCATCTTCATAATTTTTTTCCTAGTTTTCATTTCATAATGTTGGCAAAATCAACTGTTTTTTTTTTCAAATGATTTGGTTTGCACTCTAGAACACTCTGTCACATCCTTTCCAATCAGTTCTCTCCGCTTATACTAACATTTAGGCTTTCAGGAAAAATTCCTAACTCAGCAGAGAGTAAAATAAGTTCCTCTAATATTCACATAATGAAATTGAGTTTAAGGATAGGTAATAAATATGTAATTGAGAAGAAAAGTATGTGGAATAAGAAGTAGGAACTTACAGTCTGTACTTCACTGCAGTTCTGACATTATCAACAATGAACTAAAACTTCCTTGATACACCCACTTTTCTAATGTTAGTGAATCTGAGAAGTCGGAACACTAAATATCCAAGTTTAGGACTCCATTACGGTTGCTGTTTCCCTATTTGATGACTGCAATGTAATTAATGGTTTTGCTGAGACAGAATCTCAGTGAGTCAAGCATAGGATTTTCGTACAGATAAACTGTAAATTTAGAAATTCAGTAAAGAATTCCAGAGCTTGGAAAGCTGCTATTACAAACTTGAGCAAATAAGCATGTTCAAGGGATATAAATTACATGCCCCTTTTCAATTCAGTTTGCTTTATATCCTGTCACTTTAAAATGCTTATGGATGTCCATGGCAGCATGTACACTACTATTTCCTGATTCGAGCATGCCTTGGGTAACTACAGTAAGTGGTCTCCTCACTGCTTGAGTAAAAACAGTATTCTGGTCACACAAGGCAACACTTGATAACAAACTTGATGGCCATTCTCCATCTGGCAAGCAAACATTTTTGAATGTTACATCCATTACACTTTGCTAATTTTATTTTTCACTATATCAAATGAAAGTTAAAAATAGTCAAGATTTACAAAGGCTAAGCACCAGCCCAAACACCAGCAAAAGGTGACAACACCTGAACATAAAAATACTACCACAGCGGTAAAGGATATAAGCATACCAGGAGTCTCCCTAGCATGTTAATTACATTTATAAGCATCCAAAAAAGTGAGAAAATAAACAGTGCTGATGATTGGCCTCCCTTTGAGCAGTCTGAAAAGTCTCTCTCATGTACTGAATGCCAAAACTGGGAGATGTACTGGCATTTTCATACACAAGGCATTAGAATCAGGCTGGAAGTTTACAGCAGCTAATATTTTTTTTCCTACTAAAAACTCACATAACTTTGGTTGAAGAATGGCAGATTTGCAGTCTCTGTCCACAAACATCCATGATTTGAGGTCTTTGCCACTATCTTCATGCAGAAGATAGCAGACAACCCAGGAGTTATTAATAATACAGCAAAGTCTCTTCTGCCTTCATTAAAGTCACCACTTTTAAAACCCAACTGCCTCACAACGCTACAGATAGACATGTTGACTTCCAATCTGAGTGGCAAAATTAAAACATGCTCTTCCCTTTTCAGAAATTATTTTCAGCACAGACATCAATGGCAACAATTTTTTTACAGTTCCCAAAATACAGCTGAGCATTTGGCAACACATCATCTAAAAATGAACTAGATAGAATAAGAGGTATCTGAAGACAAAAACGAATGATTTTGCTAGCTGGTCTGTCAGCACATCTCAGGCAAGCCAAGTAACTAAGATTGAATGCCCAGAAACTTCACATAGCCCAAAGGATCTGATAGATAGTTCTGGAATATCCACTGCTATTCCTCACCAGAGCTGTGGACTTGAAATTTGCACTGCCAAGCCACCTGACTAAGCAATGCATCTCTTGTTTCGAACTCTCCCTCCCACTGCAATGCAGAGGACCGAGCTTGGGTGGGGAACAGAGCGAGTATGAGAGGGTGCACTAAACAAAAGCATAACTGAAAGATGGGAAAACTTGAAAACTCTTTGTGCTTGAAAACTTTGCATGAAGACTATCATTTTAAAGTACCTTTCTGAGAAGCTAATGCCAAGAGGAACACTGGGTTCTTGGATATTATGCTATTTTAGCAACTTTCAAAAATTTACTTTTCAGTTAGGGCAGTCAGTTTTTTCTTGCTGAAACATCACTGAGAGCTAGTCTCGAAACCAGATTCCTTAACAAGGCCAGAAAGTAAATGGAATGCCACCCTACAAAGCGAATCCGTGAACTGTATTGCAGTTCTTTGCAGACTAGAATTTTTTTTAAGAAATAAACTGGTCCATGTTTCTAATTCACTTAAAGACCTCTTGTAGCCCAGCAATGGGATAGTCCACACACAGACTATTTACAGTACATGCTTTTCCTGTGCTTTACAGTATTTATGAGGTACCATTACCAATGAAACTTAAGAATATTTTAATCACAGTGAATTCTCGCTAAAATTCCAACTACTATTTACGTACAGATTGTTATTAAAGGTCAGAGCACCAGAAGCGGAAGGAATAAAACCATAGCAAAGAATGCAACTGTGTCGTGGTTTAAGCCCAGCCAGTAACTCAGAACCACAAAGCCGCTCACTCACTCCCCACCACCCCCTTCCCCCCACCCCTTCCTCCCCCTGCTCCCAGAGGGATGGAGGGGAGAATCGAAAGAATGTAACTCCCACGGGTTGAGATAAGAGCAGTCCAGTAACTAAGGTATAACACAAAACCACTACTGCTACCACCAATGATAATGATAAGCAAAATAACAAGGGAAGAGAATACAACCCCTCACCACCTGCTGACTGATACCCGACCCGAGCAGTGATCTAGCCGTTCCAGGTAACTGCCCCCAGTTTCTAAACTGGGCATGACGTGCTGTGGTATGGAATGCCTCTTTGGCTAGTTTGGGTCAGGTGTCCTGTCTCTGCTTCCTCCCGGGTTCCCCTCCTCCCTGGCAGAGCATGAGACTCACAAAGAATGGTCAGAGTAACCATTACTGAGCAGCAACTAAAAGCACTGGTGTTATCAGTGCTGTTCCCAGGCTGAAAGTCAAAAACACAGCACTGCACCAGCTACTAAGAAGGAGAAAAATGACTGCTACTGCTGAACCCGGGACAGTGTCCACCCCTTACCATTCACATCATGCTCAGATCCCACATGTTTCAATATACCATCACTCTTGTCTTACAAATATATATATACATACACACACACACACAAAAAGAGAGATATCATCCCTTAGTGCATGGACCAATCCCTATAAAGCTGCTTAGTTCATCCGGTCCACAATGTCAGGCTCCATATCTTGCAACAGTCTTTCAGAGCAGGAGAGACTGTGTACAGCGTTGTTCTGTTGCCTGCTGATGACACCACGGAACTCATCTGGTTACTGCTGAGCTCGTCTGGTTTTGTCAAAGTTCATTCTTTGCTGGGATGATGGTCAGAGGGAAGTCAGTCGCTGGTGACCTGAAGACATCTAGTTGGTGGGCTGTAAAAGTATTACACAGCAGGCAACAGCATATAATTGAGTTCATTGGCTTTTTTCCCCTAAAATCAAATCCCCTTGAGGTACACATCGGATTTCCCCATCTTCCCTCATTGCTCACCAAGTATATCCGGGTCCTTGAGCAAAAGCAAAACCATGAGTGGGTTTACCTTTACCTGAAGCAGGAATAACCCAGACTGTCTTCCCCAGCAAATTCTTTATGTGCACCACAGGAACTTTATCCCCTTCTTCAGTATGCAAAAGTTCTGACTGGGCTGGGCCAGCCCTGTTGGCAGATCCTCTGGTGTTGACCAACCACACGGCTTTTGCCACTTCCTCCCACTCAGACTGATTTCAGCCTCCAGTACAGTCAACTCTTGGGATCCTCCTGTCACTTCAGAAACATAAATGGGTTCCACCCCTTGACAGCTTGATGGCATCAGGGTACACTGTGCACCAGTATCTACTAGAGCCTTATACTTCTGTGGGACTGATGTGCCAGGCCATCTGATCTACACAGTCCAGTAAATTCGATTGTCCCCTTCCTCCACCTGGCTGGAGGCAGGGCCCCTCTAATAGTGACCACAGCATTGGTCACTTATGTCTTGTTGACAGGGTTTAGTCTTTATCACAGGAGCTAGAGTAAAATCAGCTTTTCCACTCCATCTGGGAACCTGCTCACCAAAGACTGAAGCTGCGGCTTTAATGGGGTGATCATCCTTGACCTTTGTTCTCCTCTTCAATTCACTCACCCGTTTCTCCAGAGCTGAGGTAGGTTTTCCATCTCACTTTCTCATGTCTTCTCCATGATCCCACAGGTAAAACCATAGGGTGGCCCATGGCATATACCTCCTATATCTTGTCTCTCAAGCAGTAGGATGTCTTTTGTTAATAGCTGAGATGCGGGTTGGTACACGTGGGGACCTAGATAGATAGGATAGATCGTCTCTCAATTGTCTGAACTCCTCAGACACTTTTTCCACAGTGGAAATGATGGAAGGGGTGAGATTGTCTTCGAACTCTCAGAGTTAACAAATCATTTCATCCACTGTTGGTGATACTATGTCATTCCAGGTTATAGCTGCCAATGAGCATGCATATGATGATGGTGCACTCCATGCAAATTTCCACCACATGGGTCATGTACATTCAACTTCATCTGGATCTACAGACGCATCCCATCATTGCATATGATGATGGTGCACTCCATGAAAATTTCCACCACATGGGTCATGTACATTCAACTTCATCTGGATCTACAGACGCATCCCATCATTGCATATGATGATGGTGCACTCCATGCAAATTTCCACCACATGGGTCATGTACATTCAACTTCATCTGGATCTACAGACGCATTCCCAGCATCCAGCCTGTGATAGATCATACCTATAGTGGATGATTCCCTCAGAGACTGGATGCCTTTCTCTAGCACGGTCCAGTTGGCCGAACGACTCCTAACATCGTCCTTGTATGGAAACCTTTCACACCTGCCAAGAGCTGCCTCCAAAGGCTGAGTGACCATTTCTCTTCTGCAATTGCTTTGTCAGTTCCCTCTTCCCTAGCAAGTGATCCCAGCTTCTTAGCTTCCTTACCTTCTAGCTCATGACCATCAGCCCCATTGTCTCAGCATCGGAGCAACCAGGTAATGATGGTTGACAGGTAAAATATTTTTGCATATTCTGTAGCTCAGTTGAGGTCCTGGGTTGAGAAGTCACCTCTTTTTCTTCATCCTCTGATTCACATAATCATAACTCTTGATCAGATGCTGTCCCATCTTGATCAGATGTAGTAGGTGCCTTGGTTCTTCATCTTTCTTCACTGTACAGGTTGCTTTTTGTGCCTCTTTTTTTGCTTTTCCCTATCAGGCAACCGATATTGACACGAATTGGTCCTTTGGTTTAGCTGCAGTGATGATCACTGTGGTTGGAGTGGCTGCAGTATCTGTTGTCAGGGTTGATGCAACTGCTGTGCTTGGGGGTTGAGTAGCACCAACAGCTGCGCTGTCTGTTGCTGTCAGGGTTTGGATAGCTGCTGTACTTGTCACTGGGGTTGGTGTACTTGCTGTGCTTGGAATTGGATCAGCTGCATTGTCTGTTGTAGTCAGAGTTTGAGTAGCTGCTGTACTTGTCACTGGGTTTGGTGTAGTTGCTGTGCTTGGAATTGGATTAGCTGCATTATCTGTTGTAGTCAAAGTCTGAGTAGCTGCTGCACTTGTCACTAGAGTTGGTGTAGCGGCTGTATTTGGAGTTAGAGTAAATGCATTGTCTGTTGCTTTGCCATCAGATCCAGAGACATATTTTCCCTCTGAAGGTGCTGGATGGTGTTGAACAAGGTTCTGTAACCATAGGCTAAGCCCCAGCACATTGCCATGATTTGTCTGTCTTTGGTATGACCAGGATGACAACACATCTCATTTAAGTGTTTTACTAGTTTTTCTGGTTTTTGCACTTGTTCAGTGGTGAAATTCCAAAGCACTGGAGGGGCCCACTGGCCTAGATACTTGCCCATACTATCCCACACACCCTGCCACTCATGGCTGTTGAGTCTCGGGGAAAATCTCTTGGTCCTCCTATATTGTCCTCTAAACCTAGACAAGACCCAAACCCGACTCTGCTTAACTTCTAAGATCAGACAAAATGCTCACGGATAAAACAAACACTCTGTATGTGTGCCAACATGGTGATCCCCATCACAATCAGCAGGCAGGTCTCAAGGGTACCCAAAGGCCATTCAAAACCTTCATAACTCTCAAATGATGCTGTAAATTGTCTGCTGGGAGGGCTGGGAGCGTAAGGGAATGTCTCCTTCATAGGCTGACCACCCAAGGAGGGGAAAAAAGAATGTGTAATTGCTAAACACTTCCATTCTATACCTCCCAAAGTATAGAGGTGATGACCACACTGGGAAGGCAAGCCAGATCAGTTTCATGGTCAGTAAGTCTATTGTATTAAAAGTCATTACCATAAAGTACAGTGAAATAAGAGCCTTAGCCCAGGCCTCCCAGCTGATAAACATTAAAACAGCAAATACCGGCTGTAAGGAAGGTACGACATGCTGAAACTCTGAGATCAAGAGCAACAACTTTGAGAGCCAAAAATTCAGCATTGTGACGAGTGACTATTAATCCGAAACAATAAATGCTTATCACAAATACGATTAGACACACTCTGGTCAGATATGTCATTATCTCAACCCTTTGTGACCCATGTTGGGTGCCACATAGAACTGTCATGGTCTAAGCCCAGCTGGCAACCCAGAACCACGCAGCCGCTCCCTCACTCCCCCCCTCCCCCCTCCTGGAGCAATGGGGAGGAGAATCGAAAGAATGTAACTCCTACGGGTTGAGATAAGAGCAGTCCAGTAACTAAGGTATAACACAAACCACTACTGCTACCACCAATAATGATAATGATAAGCAAAATAACAAGGGAAGAGAATACAACCGCTCACCACCCACCGACTGATACCCAGCCTGACCCGAGAGTGATCTAGCCCTTCCGGGTAACTGCCCCCAGTCTATATACTGGGCATGACGTGCTGTGGTATGGAATACCCCTTTGCTTAGCTTGGGTCAGGTGCCCCATCTCTGCTTCTTCCCAGCTTCCTCTCCTCCCTGGCAAAGCATGAGACTCAGAAAGTCCTTGGTCAGAGTAAACGTTACTGAGCAACAACTAAAAATATCAGTGTTATCAGCGCTGTTCCCAGGCTGAAAGTCAAAAACACAGCACTGCACTAAGGAGAAAAATGACTGCTACTGCTGAACCCGGGACAAACTGTAATACATACTTGGCCTCCTTATAATATGGGACTGGCTGAGAATGAATCATAGAATCACTGAATGGTTTGGGTTGCAAGAGGCCTTAAAGATCATCCAGTTCCAATATCCCTGCCAGAGGCGGGGACACCTTCCACTAGGCCAGGTTACTCAAAGCCCCATCCAACCTGGCCTTGAACACCTCCAGGGATGGAGCAGCCACAGCTTCTCTGGGCTACCTGTGCCAGTAACTCACCGCCCTCATAGTAAAGAATTTCTTCATAATGTTTAATCTAAACCTCCCCTCTTTCAATTAAAGCCATTCCCTCTTGCCCTATCCCTACATACCCTTGCAAAAAGTTCCTCTCCAGATTTATTGTAGGCCTCTTTTTAGGTATTGGAAGACCTATGAGGTATCCCCTGAGCCTTCCCTTCTCCAGGCTGAACAAGCCTAACCTGAAGGGCACCACAAAACCAACTGCTGAGCTGGTCCAACAGTGCCGGGTGTGGAAAGCAACAGGCTCCTCCTAGTAAACAGAGCATCCTGCCCACAGATGACAATGTCTGTTGCATAGCTAGCTGGGCTGGAAGCGGGAGCCTAGAGCACAGAAATGCTTGGTGTCATTTTAATTAACAAAGTGAAGGACAATTATATTGCAAAATCTGCCACATAATTTGTTTTCCCTTTAAAATCTGTTAATAAGATTATCTGGCCTACAATACACTTTGTATTTTGAAGGGATAGTCATTGCATAGCTACTTTAATCTAATGGAAATGCACATTAGAAACAGCTGTACAACAAACAGCTATATGGCAAAACTTTTCCCAAGCTTCCAGAGAAGTTAGAGCATAAACAATGCAAAAACCAATGAACAAATAAGGCAAACACTTCCTGATAGCCTTTCTCCTGCTTAAATAAACTGTAAATGTCTATCAAAACAACAGAATGCTGGGAAGTTCTTTCAAATCCCAGATAACTGCTTTGCATTTCCTATCATCATCTTCAGGAACTGATCACCTCCCTTCCTAAATAAGAAATATGCACCCATTCTGAAGGAAATGTATTTGCCAGAAGCTTAGAGTAAAATTTTTAAAAGCAGAACCTGGATCTGAAAATGGATTTGAGAATAGAATAAGCGCATTACTTCCGGGTGGAAAGTTGTTACCACTGGATCAAGCAGAAAAGTTACACATGCTGCAAAGGGAAATACATGGTACCCATCTTGATCACGAATAGAATGTTATTAATAATAACTATTACAATTCTGGTGGTCTGTTATCTTTTATGTCCAGTGTAAAAGCAAACAATAATACCAATACCCCACAGCATGAAATGCCTAGTGTGTCCTTTTTCACGAACACCATGAGATTTTTCCATTTTTGCAAATGCAAATAGCTGCCATCAGAAGAAATGATACAAACAAAGCAACAACAACAACAAAATAACCTAACTGAAAGCTGGAAATGGTAAACACACTGCAATCAAATCTATAAATTTCTTTTCAAACACAAATTTGGGTTGGAAAGTTTGCCACTGATGGCACCTAACGATGTGCAAGGTATGACAGCTTTGGAGACTGTTCCTTATTCTGCATATAGGATTCAGAAGCTTCAAAGCTAGACACTGAATTGGTCAAAAAAATTACAAAACAGTCTGGAGAAAGCATAATTTTACTACTCCTGATTGAGTGTGACAGGATCTATCATGGAACAGAATCATGGAATCAACCAGACTGGAAAAGACCTTTAGGATCATTAATTCTAACCATTACTCCAGGACTGCCAAGTCCTCCGCTAAACCATGTCACTAAGGGCCTCATCTATACACAGAAAAATATTGACACAAACTGACTTAAAGAAATTTCAGCTGTCTAAACAAAGAAATGATTACTATCTTTGATTCTTTGAACAAAAACATTTTCCAAGACTCAAAGGACAGTCTTTCTAAAAGAAAAACCCTCTATTTATTACCTTGTGTCAAGTATAGCATCTCCAATAGAGAAGCATTTAGAAGGCAGGCTAAGGAAATTGCCTTCCTCTTTAGAAAAGTTTGTGATACCTCAAAGATACTCTTGGCATTCCCCTTTATGCAAACACATAAATACAGTTTTTCAAGTTCCTGATCCCGTCTCCCCAGTGTTAACTGAAGTCCCAGAACAGTGGGATACAGTCAGTGCCTCTCCTGTCGTATATACATTATCAGCAGAGCAAAGAGAAAACCACACATAAATGGAGACAGAGCAGTTACTAATGATGCAGAAAATACCTAAATTTAAGTCACTGTGCTACCTGATTCAGATCAGAGGTTTGAACCTGCCTCGCTTAACCCTAGGAAAAATGTCCTCAGGTGAACTCGAGAAGCCTTTGAAGATTAAAACTTTGTCAGAACAGCTTTAACTTCAACATTATCTTTTTCTGTTGAAGAACACCTGAGACAGCTCTGATTTGAAATAAATGGCGAAAACCACCTGACAAACATGGTGAAAATCACTGGTGTGGAGGCCCTTTTATGTAGATGTCATCACCCAATTCGCAAGCAGTCTGTTTTCCCAAAATGCTTTTCTTTATAACTTCAGCATTAAAACCTGCAGTTTCTGGAGTTTTCTACACTACAAGCCCCTGCCAAGCTCCACAGGGCAGCTGCTGCCACATGAAATTAAGACAAAGTACAGGGAGCAGAGGTGGAGCTTTTCTATCGGAAGAGGATTTATGCTGACAGTACATTTGCAGACAGTAAAAGGACTGGGACTGTCAATGCTATTTCTACATTGTGTGGTAACCACAATATGAGCCATTAAAAACAATCTTCAGTACTTTATGTAGTAGCGAAGAACAGAATGGGAGAACATCAGTGAATATCATGGCATTCTTACCCTTGGATTTGAGTATCCAAAACATAGTTTTGATCAGGTCCCATTTTGTTTGCTACTGGCTGAAAGCATTCACAAATCACAGATGTAATCAGGATTGGCACTGTTGTTGCCATTAACCCATACATACAGTGGTTGTCTTCTCCTCAGCATGCTTCAGACAATAATTTCAACCAACAATTTATTAATATAGAGAAATGACAAACTCAAAATGACTGATTATCCACCTAAAGACAGACTGTTAAAGCAGTCCACACCAGAATACAGTAACTAACCTATTGTGAAGACAAATTTGCAATGAGAAATTAAGATTCATTACATGTGAAAAGATTTATCACTAAAATCTTGCACTCACATTCATTCTCACATGCCCTGCAAAACTCCAGGTGGACTCTTCTGGCAACAGAACAGAAACTCCGGATTCCCATTGCATAACTTTCTACTACAGTTACAATTTTGATATTATTGATATTATTAACATTTGATATTTTGATATTTGGAATCCAAAATAAACTTCAGCATTGCCCTAGAGGATGCATGTTCGGCTCTCTCATGTTCCTTGTAGCCACTTGTTGACATGGCATCACAAAAGATCTTGGAGAAGATTAAAAAATTCAGTTTGTTATGGCTAACAGCATAGAAAAATAGAGCTGCAACAAACAGCACAGAAAAATGGAGCTGCAACAAGAATAATCACACTCCTTTTGGAATTAAGGCAGTCAGCCAGATAGCACGTAGCATTTGAACTGCCATGAGAAACAGAGAACTTGCCCAGGAAATCTTGGTCTCTCTCCCTTTGTATTTGGCCCTACTAAAAATTAACATTGCTGGTTTGCTCTTCAGCTAATATAAAGAATTTATTACACAGAAAGCCACAAAGCTAGCAGCACAGCACTGAGAAAGCACTTTTAATTAACTGCTACAACGCTGGCCAGAAGAACATTATACACAGGGCTGATCTACCTTTGGATGCATATGATCTTAATCTCACTGGAGGCAAAAAGATCTGCTGTGTGCAGCCTGGGAAATAATTTAGTCCATTAAATTCATGCAATTTACATACAATCAGTGGCTTCAGAGTTTTATTTTTGAAGAGAAAAGGAAGATAAAGGAGGTTTAAAATCATCAAAATAGTTCTGTGTGGCTGGCTGTTACTGTTTCCAATTAGCGCAAACTGACAAGTCTAAGATATTTTTTAAATCCTTGCAGATTTGTTTAAACAAAATAAAAAGACAAATATTAATCAAAATATTTGAGCTTATGTTTGAAGAAAAACAAAATCTCAGCAGATTTAAACTTCCTTTTTCATCTGAAGATACACTTTTTTCATTGAGGGCCACTTCTGCTACCTTCAAATTGGCCATTTATAGTCTCTTTGGAAACATGACATACACACATACATTTTAAAGGAATTAAAGAGGCAGAGATGCCTCAGGGAACAAAATGCCTTGCCACCAAGAAAAAATAATCATCACTATTACTGTTTTGTTACTAAAATGTGAAGGATAAATCTCTGATATGGAGAGACACATACATTGTATGTAACATAAATTTTTGATTTCTGTTATTAATTTAATAAGAATACCACCAGCAAGCTCCTTGCTGGGACAGAATCGAGTATATGATTTTACCATACTTCTGAATGTTCAAAGACAGCCAGGTTCTGTGAGGTGGAGCGTACCACCCAGGAAGTGCTGAACATCTCACCTGTTTTTCCTTGAATGAGTGTCTCAATGAAAGAGAGACAAATTGTTAGTCATGAATTTCTAATGGAGGTTGTAGGCAGAAGCTGTTCTGTACAAGTCGGGGGGGGGGGAGGGGGGGGTGTATTTTTGCAACAGGGAAAAAAGTTCCAAGAAAAGACACACTAGTGATAATATTTTTCTGATCGGTGTCATAATTCAAAACCTTGATCTGGTGAATCAGTATATACATTAAATCATCCTACTTCTATGCATTAAAAAGATACATCAGAAAACATTATGTTACCCAGTTCAACACCTCACTAGCAGAAAGCCTGAACACAGTGGCACAGGGAGAAGGCTGTTCAGGAAGAAGGCAATACCTGTAGGAAGCAGGGATGCTGGGCAGAAACGGAATGAAGAGAAATGCCTGGGCACAGCAGTGACCCACTGCTGTGGGGAAGCCAACAGTTTTCACCTCAGGAGCTTGCCATAGAGAAAGAGAAGCCCTGGCAGAACGTGCTACACCTATTAGTTTTAAGAGCTTAGGAACTCCGACTTTTTTGTATGCAGCAAGTAAAGTCACCTCTGCTTTTCAGTTTTTGGTAGCTCAAGGAAAATAATTTTAATTAATTGAAATAGAGCTTATACAGGAACTCCCTCTAGTCTCAAGGTCTGGACTTTGAAGCATAAGCAGTCTCTACCGGTTGTATTCACCCATGGCATGGGGGTTAGAACTAGATGATCTTAAGGCCCTTTCCAACCTCAACCATTACATGCTTCTATGATTCTGTGTGTAATACAGTCCCACTGCTAAAAGGAGTGTTCACATGCTTTTCTCAAGAGAGAGCATAACACAGGTTATAGGTTTGGGTGCATGCTTTAAACCTCACTTCAGTCAGTCCCATCTACAGGTGGTGCTTAAAGCTATCTAGAAGTGCAGATAAGGAATCCAAGTCCCTTTGTGAAAATGCAGTCCTAAGAAAACTTGGACCAACTTCCTAAAATCACACATTTTGCAGGAGACAAAATAAATTGAGACAGTGTTTGACCAGACAACATTATTCCACACACAAGTTACATGGTGGAAAAAAAAAAAAAGGAAATGAATCTTGACTCTTAGATTAAAAAAAAGTAAAATCCAACTTCTTGGTTATTGAATTTAATAAAAGGACACACAAGGTAGAAAAGGTGTGCAATTAACCATCTAGATTTTTTTAAAAGGTGTAAAGAGCCACATTAAATGGTGTCCCTCAAAAACACAACCTCATAGAGGTGGTGAAAAAATACAATGAAACCTGTGACAAATGTTTCCTTTCTGTTGTTTTATGGTAGCAGGGACTTTTTAATCAGTAATTTAATTGGATGGATAACAAAGAATATTTTTTTTAGTACTCTTTCTAGTGAAAAGCATTTATCTGATGAATTTTCTCTTACTCTGTTCCCCTCTTTGCTTAGCACTTGTGTGGATTGCTTGTCACCCATATGTCTACCACAGATTCAAGGGCCACCCTAAGTAATGACTTAAAGCTTCCGAATCTTTCGTGCTTAGTACTATAGTCCTCCATATAATAGATGTACACTGGCTACTGAGTATTTTAACTAGAAAGAAGAAAGACATTATCTTTGATTATCAACACTTACTATTTGGCAAACCAGCCAAAAAAAAAGGGAAGTTTTCAGGGAAGACTGCTCATACACTAACCAATCTGGAGCTTATGTGTCACTCTTTCTGAGCTGCCCTGGGAGGAAGGATAAAAAGACAGCTGCCCTTCCACTACCTATTACATGGACCTAGGTCTCTGCAAAAGCAACGCAGTGCTCTTTCATTATATCAGTCAAGATGCTTTCCCTTTTTACTCTACAGACAAACACAGACAAACGACAGATGCTGTTTCTTTAAGCAAACTGAGTGTGTTTATTAGGATTTTGCAACAATAGACATTATAGATAGGAGAAAAATACTTATCCTTCAAGGTGAAAACAGGGCTTTAACTTCCTCGGTGTTATATTACCATGAAGCACTAAAGGGCCTCACTAAAACAAAGACCCTATTCATCTGCATATGTATATGCATGCATGCACTGCAGAAACACACAAGCACACGTACATTTTATAAAGTAAACACATATATGCATAATAGATCTGAGTTAGCAAATACTTCTATATATTAAACAACCATTAAATAATTATAAAGTTATTTTTTTCACTAAAAACTCAACAGAAAAAGCATGCATACTAAAAATGTAAAAATACATAGACTGAACATACAAACTCTGCTGGGGAAAAAAATAAGTTTAGGAAAAGCTGACAGTAATAAAAAGCAGACAGTTAAAATCTTACTGCAAAGAATCTAGTTTAAACCTGGGAGTCTTGAGCATCTATACACAGGACCATATCAAAGAAAGCCAGAGCATTAAAATAACATTAAAATAACCAGAAATGGAACAGCCAGAATACCCTCTGTTTAACTCTACCAGCAAGAAAACAAACACACATTTCACACGCTGCATCATGTCACACACCACCTTAATTTAGCTATCTTAAGCTGAGTTGTCCTCAAATAAAAGCTTGTATTATGACTATACCTTTAAAAATCTCATGTTTTCTCTGTTTGTGTTTTAATATGAAGAAAAAACAAGGTTGAATCAGGAGTTTTAAATTTTCATGCTTAATTTGATAGTTCAGCACTTTTGCAGTTGAGTTTGCAGCACACACAGACCAGTTTCCTCACGCTTTCCCGCTTATTTTTCAGCACACAGGAATTCTTAAGAATGCTGCACAGTGCATACACAATTTGTAAGGCATGCCCATCGTCACTTGTTCAGCTTTATGCACCAAATGAGACATGCTTCAGGTTTCTAGGTGCACATCTCACGATGACGTTTAAAATTTTATCACCTAGTTTCCAGGGAACTGAGGCTTTGAATCTATATTTGAAATACCACCTGAATGGGTGAAACATATTGGTATTCCACACACAGCCTCCTGCTGTCATTCCACTGTTGGCATGGGACAGTCTTCACCAAGACTTAGAAAACCTCATTCGATATTCCTCTCTGGAGGATCTGACACTTACTGTGAATTCTGCTCTTCAACTTAAATACCAGTGTCTGTGGCAGGCCAATTCTATCATTGCAGATACAGCATCCCTCAGGCGAGGTCCAACCTTTCTCTTGCAGTGCACCCAGGGATTAGCTTGACTTCCCCTAAATTCTCTCCAGTGCACAGTACGAGCTAATCTTTCCTGTAGGAAGCAGGAGATGGGGTTGCCATGACAACAGAGCACATTCTAGCAGTGGGACCACTGAGATGAGCTGAAAAGACGACAGTGAAACATGCACTCAGCCTTCCTCCAGGGCTATGGGCTTCTTCCTCCAGGATTTAATTCCCCTGCAAGTTTACTGACAGGCTAGGAGGTTGATTAGCTCTGTATTTTGCTAGGGGGAGATTACTAGTTAAGAATATGGTTGAAAAATCATAGCATTATTTAATGAAAATGCCATTCCTGCTTATGTTGAATTGCTGATTTTATAGGCAGTGTGGCTGCTTTTAAAGCACTTCTTGTTCATACACATTAGTCCTACACTTAGTCCATGCTACCATCTCACTGTAATAAAGAAAGCAAGCTACAAGCCAAGTCCCGCACTTCAGCTTTGTTTTTCCAGCATATTAGGCATGTGGTCTTTCTTTAATGTTTTTACACTCATACACATACATGCACACAAAGAGCACAGTATGTCTGTGTTTGAAGCTCAAAGGTTTCTGCTAGTGGGGGAGGGGATACCGAGAAAAGCAAATCACAGCAGCCACGTGTCTTACATAAACGACAAAACAGCCACAATAAGCTTTGGGAGCTCTGTTCATCAGGCAAAAGAAAATTGAGTGATCCACACTGTAAATACCAGCTATTTAGTGCCCCAAAATAGTGCCTGGATGCTATCCTTTAAACACTTTTATTTCTCGATGACAATAATAGCTTTTATAGTTCCTGCATTTCAATTATTTACACATTTTTAATTGTTCAGGCAAATTTTCAGGCAAAGGGTTTTTCTTTGTGTTTTAATATCTCTTATAAAACCACACAACATATTATTGTGCTAAATTCCTGGAGGCTGGAGCCTGACTGTGTCTTCTCCTGTTATTTCAGACACAAGTGTGTCCCAGTGAGCTTTCAGATTAAAGGAGCAGCAACTGAGAATGTAAGGCTATTCTCTAATCATGTTTTAACTGTCTGTTTGCACAGAACAGACTCCTTCTTCCTTTGTGCCTTTGCTCTTGAGCATGTAATGTGTGTGGCTGCACACAGGACACTCCATCAGCAGGTAAGATACACCAGTCTCCTCAGTACCTGTAATGGCTTCACCTATCTGAATACTAAAAGATGCAGATGAGTCAAATCTACACTGTCTAAACCCACTTCTCTCTCTGGAAATTTTAATAGAAAAGAACCTCCCTAATGCTCTCTGACACATGAAAGAGAAAGAGCCCAGAGGCTGTATGTAGCCAGAACTCCTATGTGTACGGGGAGTCAGGGGGATGGGCAAAACAGTGTGCAGCTCTGTAACAGCTTTCCCTATGAAGCAAGTTACAGGACAGCTGGCAGTTAGTACTGAGACTAACTTAGTCTCAGTAAACCTGAGAGCCTTGTAAGGCTGAAGATAAAGCTTTGGTTGGAGAGGGAAGATGCCTTCTCAGAGAGGCACCTTGCTGCCTGCAATGGATAAGGAAATTGTTGGGAACTCTGGGGGAACGGGGACATGAGGAAGCCCAGGTCAGGATCTCCAAACTATCATCAAATTACTGTTTTTTTTTTCCCTGGTATTACACTAATTGCATTTACAGTGAGAAGACCACAGACAAAACCCAATCACACAAGTTCTTTTCTATGCCTAGGCAACATTGCACTTCTGTAACCTCGAAAAGCAGCTCAGCTGTTGCACAACCCATTCAGTTTTACCTTAATTTGGATCTTAGCATGTGTTGGGAATATACATGAACAAAACAGTATCCCTCAGAATCTGCTGGCTCTGACTTGTCCCACAGATGCTGCACACAGTAAAGCACCTGTATTTGCTATCATCTAATTAGTGTTAGGTTTTTCTTTTTTCTTCTCCACTTTTCCACTCATGTTCTATGCAACTGGAGAAATGCCAAATCATGTAAGCGACATATGGTTTTGCTTTTGAAAACATCCTGCCAGAACCCCCAAATACTGGAAAAATCTTTGGCTAAATAATTTTCAGCTCAAGACTCAATATTTTACACCTTGAATTCCACTGGGAACACTGATATCTGTAGGCATGCGAATTGTTTTTTGAGGAAAAGGGGCATATAATCAGCTGTTGAATGATGGTACAGATTTTTCCTGTCATATGCTGCCTCCTCACAATGTGAAAAGAACAGTTAACAGCAAGATGAATGCTGTGAAAATAGCTAAACAACATTTATGGTTAATGAAAGTGAAGTTCTGTTTCTTTTTTTTGTTGTTTCACAAACTATGACTCTAGAAATCAGTAAATATTGGCCTTAGAAAGGCAAACATTTATTTCTTAATGTGCAAAACTTCCATTTAATAATGAACACCAAATCTAGTGTTTCTGGAAATTCAGTCTTTCGACCAAGAGCAAGTACTATGTTCCTTTAGTTGTTGGATAGGGAATGGACTCCCCTGCCAGCACCCTGAACAAGTAGCACCCTATTACATATGCATACATATTATGTATAGCCCTGGGTATACTCAGGGAAAGGCAGCTGTTTCAGTGAACATAGGTGAAGCTTGCCAGAACAAGGAACAAGCTAAAATGAAAGGTGATCACATGTATTTAAGCCATCTACTCTAATTAAGGAACAATATGTATATGTAATACACTAGGAGCAAAGAAGCATGCTTCTAAGGCTCAAGTAGTGCGACCAGCTCTAGCTGTTTAGCAAAACCAAGCAGCTCCCACTGCTCTCATTAGCTTGCTCTATCTTTTTCAAAGGTAGATTCTACCTTTATCAAGGTTGGAGTCTGAATTTTGCCCTTCATTTACCCTCTTGCTTGGGAGGGAAATGAGAAGTGAATACACAAGAGCCACTTTTCCTCTCAATGGGACACCCACAGTTTAAAGACAACACGTAGGAGCTCAGAAGACACATCCTGTCCTATGTTTCTGCATGAATTCACGAATGAGAAGTCTGAGGATTTCACGTTAAAAATAAAGAGGAAAAAAGAGAGGAAAATAAAACTATGCATTGGTCCAACATGAAAAGTTGACATGAGAAAGTGAAGGTTTCTGTTCTGATTGCATGTCTCTTTCTTTATTATGCTTAACTGTGAAATCTCCACTGAATTCTCATTTTTATTATATAGTTTCTGTACATAGCTGTTCACAGATACCTTTGAAATCTGTGGATGAAAGGAAATATCAATCTCCTTTTTAAGAACTATTCATTTGAGATTAAACAGTGCTAAATGCTGAGCCCTGAACAAAAGGTTTAAGCACGTGTAAGTCTTGCTTGAAGCAGAGCAACAGTGCCCAGTATTTTACAGGATCAAACCTGTCATTTGGGGTTTTTAAACCCCTAATTCCCTATCCTTGCCTTTCTCTTTTTAAATATATCTTTGTAACTCAGATCCTGCTTTTGTCAGATGAATTCCATACGCAAAACACTAACTGACCTTCAGTCCTAGTGCAGTGATAAATCAAGAAGCCTACACCAGTGCAAGATGTACCACTACCTTCTGAGAGCGAACACTCAGTTTTCATATTCTAAGTACAGAACTAATGGCTCATAGCTACTAATCAGAATACACTTAAATGTGTAAATGAGAAAGAAAAGTTTTGGGTTTGCATTTCAAGAGTGTAAAAAAACCTGTTCTTACACACAATCTTGTTTTATTTTTGGAAATGTAAGATATAACTAAGCATTTTCCTGCTGTAATTTTATCCATTGGATCATTCAGGTATTTCTGGTACCTCTTAGATTGTTTTCTGTAGCTGTGATTCCTCTCAATTCACTTACTTTATTCAAGACTTACAAACAGGAGTAAGTATTAGCGGAATCAGTGTTCAGGAATTTTGAATCAAATTATTTGTCAAGTAATGACATTTCAGGAGATATGATTTTTTTTAATAGCAAAATTATAAAAATGACTGTGATTTCATTCTAATAGCCAATGTAATTTATACAGAACAAATAAAACAGCCTGTCTTGTAAAATTGTAAAAAATTTAGTTTTCTTAAGCAAATGCTTCGCATTTTGGGAATGTGATACCAAATCTAGAAAAGTGCTCATTGAAGGGATAAGCCACCCCATTGTGACACATGGGCAACATTAAACAACATGAAACTACATTATTTGTACACTGAAATTATAAATGCAAGATGAGGTTAGATGTTCTCAGTAAGATGTTCTTTTTTTCAGATCTTTAAGATTACTTTATCAGATTGGGAGTGGTAGAAAAGCACAGCAAAGATAAAAATACTTTTTCAAATGTCTGTTGTTCATACATCTTCCAAAAAATGAACTTCATAACTTTCTTAAACAGGCAACGGGGTGGGAATGACTAACCTCCAAAGGTCACTTCCAAATTCAACTACACTGAGAATTACACAGGCTCCTTTGTGACAGTAGTCTCTGGTGAGTGAGACCAACAAGGAAAGATTATACCGTACTTACAGACATTCTCATTCAAAAAAGAGGATATATAGAAAACAACGATGACTTTGAAATATATATTGTTATTTCCTGCAGAAGCCCTGACCACTTGCCTGGTTTCAGCTGGGATAGAGTTAATTTTCTTCCTAGTAGCTGGCACACTGCCATGTTTTCGACTTTAGTCTGAGAACAATCCTGATAACACCAATGTTTTCAGTTGTTGCTAAGTAATGCTTGCCCTGATCAAGGACTTTTCAGTCTCTCATTCTCTGCCAGTGAGGAGGGCACAAGAAGCTGGGAGGAAGCAGAGACAGGACACCTGATCTAAACTAGTCAAAGGGGTATTCCATACCACAGCACATCATGCCCCGTATAGAAACTGGGGGGAACTATGCAGAAGGCCCACATCACTGCTCAGGTTGGGCTGGGTATCGATCAGCAGGTGGTGTGCAATTGTACCGTGCATCACTTGTGTTTATTGTTATTTTTCCTTTCCCTTTTTAGTTTTACATTCTCTCCCCTTGTTATTTCCCTTATCTTTATTATTATTATTGGTGGCAGTAGCAGTAGTTTTTCATTATACTTTAGTTATTGGGCTGTTCTTATCTCAACCCATGGGATTTACATTCTTTATATTCTCCCCCCCATCTTGCCCGGGGAGAGGAGGTGAGCAAACGGCTGTGTGGTGCTGAGTTACCAGCTGGGCTTAAATCACGATACCACTCTCCTGCAAGAGGGCAAGAATAGATATATTCTCCTGACCCTGACACCATGTTACAGCTACAGGCAACAGCAACAGGCAGGAGAACAGAGTGAGCATGTTTCCCTGGCCTGCCCTCCCACCATCCAGCTCTTTTCAGGTCAGACATCTTGAAAACCAGACCTTGCATATCTTGTCTATACTGTCATCAGCCTTGTGGACCACACTAGGAAGTAGTTTCTGGCCTTTGGACCAACAACAGCAGACTGACTTCTGTCCACGTTGCTTAGGACAGAAGTAGCTTTGTTCACACTTCGTAACACTTAACCATCTCATCTGCATGGCAACCCCAAATAAACCAATTGATGAGAGAGACATAGCACAATTCTCCATAGCAGTGGATGTAGAAGCACAACAATGACATTGCATCGAGATTTCCAAGAACTTGGAGGGAACTTGGTTGTCTTGTTTCTGTAAGAAGCCTGAATGTGAACTGCATAGATATGGGGGGTATGATCTGGGGACCAGACCTGGGTCTGAAAAATGCAAAAAGCCAATAAATAGCTTAAAGACTCATTCTTGCCTTTTAAAGTCCTTGAAGGATTTCCCCTCCATTATTTTTTGTAATATTTTTTAACCTATAATAAGCATTTGGCATCTACCACATCCTTTGTGATGCACAAAAAATATCTTTTACTTATTCTGATCATAACCTGTGTTAATTCCATCTGATGACCCATATATTCTGTATTATGAGAGACAACAAATAATTTGTCCTTCTCCATGCCATCCATGACTTCACAAGTATCAGTCATGTCCTCTTAAATCATCCTTTTTTCCAGGTTAAAGAGTCATAGTCAATGTAGCTTCTTCTCTCATTGACACATTTTCATATGTTTGATTTTCCTTATCACCTTTCCTGCACCTTTTCTTTAATACAATTTTTGGAAAAGGGAGGACAGAATGACAGTGTAGGTACATAAATTTACACAGGGATGTGACAGAAATATAAGAATTGCTATGCTGGGTCAGAGAAAGTCCATTTAGCCTAATATCCTGGTTTTGACGGTGGTGAAAAGGGGGATGCTACTGTTCACTGGTTTGTTGTCTATTTATTTCCTGGTGGATCCAGTATTAACATCTGTATTAAGCTCTGAAGCATCCTCCTTCAATCTGTAACCTCCTCAAGGTTTGTGTGCCAAAAACCTTGTCCACTTTTTCCAACTACCCTAGCTGTTTTAACATCTATGTACAAATCCAGTTAAACCCAATCTTTAGCACTACTTCTACCAATCCATAACACTGTGTTTTCCAGCTGCTGGTCTAACATCTACGTACAAATCCTGTTTAACCCGTATCTTCAGTGCTACTTCAAAAACGTATTAACTCTCCGTCTGTTTGTAAACTGTTAATGAGCTCTGAGCTGATGTTTTCATAGATCTATTTACTATCCCTCTAAGGTCCTTTTCCAGGGTGGTAACAGCCATTCACAACCTTCGTAGACTGCATATAAATTGAGGATTGCCTTTCTTCATTAATTTCACTTTAAATTCACCACAGCTGTATTTCTTCTGCCATTTTATCATCCAGTACCATGAGATTCTTCTGTAACTCTTTACAATCAGGATTTGTTTTGTGAACTTGAGTAACCTAGTCTTGTCAATGACACGTCACCTTGCTCTCCAGCCTTTTTCTGGACTATTTATGAACATTTTGAACAGTAAGAGCCCTACTGCAAACTCATTTAGACTCCACTGGTGACCTCTCTCCACTGAGAGAACTAAACATTTATTCATATTCTCCATTTCTGATTTTTCAACCACTTAGATACTACAAAGCCTTTAGGAAGGGCTTTGTTAAAAGCCTTTAGGAAGACCCAGGTGGATTACATTTTCATCCCCTTTGCCGAGGGCTACCTTCCTTTACAACACGTTTGCACTGAAGCAAGCAGGCTGAAATGGCCGAGCACAGACCTTGGAGAGAGCTGACAATTAAACTGAGTGACTGTATGGGCATTCCAGTGCTCAGGCTTGCAGACCCTGACCCTTTTCTGAACAGCACATAGATGTACCCAACACCAGGCACAAGTTCAGTGACTAACAGTTTTGACTCAACAGGTTTGAGCTCCTGACTCTTCCTCGGTATGTTGTATTTCTATATTGTGTTGTTGGTTATGTTTCTATACAGAAATCCTGTTCTTCAGGGCAGTTTCTATGGATGTGACCAGTGAAGACCTCTGTTTTTTCCATTTGCAGTTCCCTGGATACCAGCTGCAATATTACAAGATAAACATTTGCTGTCCTCCATTTCAATGCAAGATGTTTTGAAGGTCAGATCATTTTTAGCTACCTGAATATAAGTGTGAGCATTAAACTATACATTCCCAATCAGGAAATTCAAGGCACAGGCACTTAAAATATTTAAATTAAATATGATCTGGGTACTATCACAAAAAGGTTTCATTTAGCACCATGTAAATTTGGACAAATTAAAATGTTCCGGAATGTAAAACATATTCACAATCTGAGATAATAGAGCTCATTTCCACATCTATGTTTTCCAAGCTCAGTGCTATTCCTGTTATATAGTGTTAAATTATATTTATTTCCTTTCAGTATCTGTTACTTCTCGTATTTACATTAGCTATTAAAGCAGCTAATTGATATCTGTTTATTCATGTGAATTTTGCTCTGCAACCTTGTGTCTTTATGCATAAGCTATCCAAATGAGGCAGGCTAGCATCAGCCTGGGCTTGTCAGACAGGAAAAAAAACTTCATAAAATTGACCAGTGTGTTTATGGATTTATTCTCTTAGTGTTCATAATTTTGGTCAGAAAGCAGCATTGTTTGGCCATATTATTCAGTCTAGCTTTTTTAGCTGATTTTAAAAATCCAGGAAATCCAAGCGCTTATTGTTCAAACACTGAAGAAATTCAAATACTACCTTTAGTTAAGAAAAGAAAACCTAATCTAAATAAGCTGTATTGAAGAAATTTCTGCTTCGTTGCTGATATTTATGGTATTACAGGGTATTGATTAATTTTAAGGATTACCAGTAAATGCGCTAGGGCTTACTTGTGCTGTCTCGCTCCTCTGTGCATGTTTCCCACCTGCTTATTTCCTATCCGGGAGCAGAAATAGCTCTACTAGAACAGGTCTTCTAAATGCATAAATTCTTTCCCCTTACCTCAAAGAAAAAACCAAAACCAAAACCAAAACCAAAACGAAACCAACATAATGCAATTGCAATAGATATTATCAGTATGATAAATGCTTTTTATACTGCTCATGGTTTCAAATGAAATTACTTTTATAAGCTGCATCAAATTTCCTTCCTATTACACCAAATCATGTCACTACGGTACTTTAGATGACCTACTGTGTATTTCTGTGCTTGAATGCGTTTAAGTCTGGTTTTAATGTAACAGGAAGTCTGATTTTCCCTGATACAATATTTGGTCTTTTTAGAATTTTCAACTTCTTTTCCCATATATATCAATTTATGTCAGTGTTGAGGAGAAAGATACTGATATTAAAAAAAGCTGGCAAGAGCATGCAATAACACATAATGAGATGACTGAAAGTTCTGTAAACAAGCAGCTTTGAAAGACCAAAATGCCTGTTTCCAAATCATGCCAGGCAGGAAGTTCTAGTTAATGCTCCCTGAATAGCTTCATGAATTCAGAGCAGGAGAAAATATTTTAAGTAATTTCTATGTTAAAGATCTCAGTAAATAACAAAGTTTCATAAACCATATTGGCTGATGATATTTCTCCAGGAGCTGACATGAGATACACACAGAGAAATCAAGATGAGGGAACAAGAAAAGTGATAGCATGCTAATGGTGCAGCAAAGTGACAAAAATCTCAGCTATTTATCTTTTAAAATCTAAGGATGAATATTTGGTGTAAGACCAAGAGTACCAAAATCAAAAATGAAACAGTTCATGTTCTTTTTCTTTGCATAACTATAAAAAGAATCAAGAAAGATATGTTAGCCAGCTCTGGCTTGACAAAGCATCATAATCAAGGAACATACAACACGGGAAAAGATTTGAATACTCAAATTTTCATTCTGGTTCAGTATACATAAGTATATTTCTAAGAAATTTCCTCATATTAACCCATAGCTGCTTGAACAAAAGCTGAAGAGGAGAACAAGGTGGAGCTAAAGAAAGTGCAAGCTGTAACACAGATGCTTTTCAAACAGACAGACAGGTAGATCTGAGATGTTTAAGCATAGCTGATCTGTACCTGAATACCTACATGAGTTCTTTGTTTTGCTGCAAGGTGCATCTCTGAAGATTTGTATGAGACATTACAGCAATAGCATGTCAAAAGGACATGAGGAAGAGTATGAAGAAAACTTTTCTTCCTCTCATTGTTTCTGCCTACCGCTAAAGTTCTGTTAAGTTTCATCAGTCGGTATACAAAGAAAAATTCTTTGGCCCTGGTAGGAGCAACAGCTAAACTCAGTTTCCAGAAGGGAAGTATGAAACTGTCATTTAAATTATCTTACATTATCGCCAGAAGAGATGCCAGTTGAAGAAAATATTCCAAGGACACCTACCCTGCAGTAAATCATTTATGCACTGCAGATAAGAAAAACAAATAAACAAAAGGCTGCTTACTCCATCTGCTAGCTAATTCTCAGAGATAGACATTATAGTTGAGGAACATCTAATAGAGACTGAATGGAGATAGCACCATAAAACTGATATAAGAGGATTCACTGTAGGAGGGCAGGGGGGAAGGGGTATCACATCCACAGGGTATTCTAATGTTCGAAGCAGAGCATTCTCCATGCGTATAGAGAGAGAGCAGAAAAATCTACCATGTCAAGACAGTGATTGATATCTTTTTCCCCTCTTCTGCTTTGAGAAAAACAAACATCTCATCAGTGAATTTGTGAAAATCAAACTCCCATGTGTCACATAAAAGGAAGGAGTAGCACTATCTGAAATGCGCTTCTAGGGACTGCCTACACTAAGACATCAAATAAAAAAAATAAATGGTCTAAGTCTCAGCCTAAGTGAAAATGCCCCTATTGCTTCTTCCCAGTGATGGTGCACAATTGGTCTGCAGTACACTACAAGATTAAGCACCACTTTTGTAATAAGCAGAAGTCGGATGGCAAAATCCATTTAAAATGCAGGAATTACTGCAGTGATTTCAGCAATCTTTGGGTATGGTACATCTTGCAACATCGATGCTTGAACTGGCAACAGTTTGCTCCCCACAAAAAGTACAAAGACACGCTTTCAACTGTATTCTCTAGTCACAACAACACAAACAAGTTCTGTGTATGTGATCTCCAAATACCTTGATTAACTTTGCTTACTGAAAATCTAATCCATTGCTCACTGATGTCATGAAGGTTTGCATTAGGGTCCAAGCGCTTCAGACAGAGTGGGGCAATGAATTGACTTTCACTGTAAAGAATAGATGGGCTGGGATTTACAAACTGCATTAGGATGTTTGGACAAACAACATCAAAAGCCTAAACACACAGTGACAAAACCATTTGAGGGTCCCATGGTGCAAAACTAATTTCAGCAAGAAGTGCATGGTCAGGACTAGGGCTGGAATTCCAGTCAGACACAGCAACTCATGTAGGCCCCACATAATTATTCTTTTCTCCAGTGGGTGACTTTAACGATACTGTGACATTCCAATTTAAGAAATTAAAAATACACAGAGTTATACTGAATGCATGATGGGGGTCCTAGCCAAATCCTGAGGAATTCAATTGCCACTTCTATTCTAATCACATGGCTGGTGCCTCTAAATCAGAAATGCTAGGAAGTCTAATGTCCCTTATGAAAGACAAAATTGGTGAGGCTACCATTAATGGCTAGTCTTGGTACCAGCTTAGCCCCATCCATGCAGTGTATCCACGAGATATGTGGGCTATTATTGTTAGCTCCCACCTACCCATCACTTCTGAAACTGCCACTTGTAAACACGATTCAGGAAGACTGATCCCCACCAACACTCAGATTACATAAAGGCTTTGATTACACTGAAATGAGAATGGTAACATTTTCCCCCCTACATCTCTGGCTTAAAGATTTTCATTGAAAGAATAAAGTCCCTTTTATTTTGTTTTTTATTTTTGTTCACATTCCCTGACACCAAATCACTAAAAGGTCATGAATGTACAGAGAATCACTTTCTAGAGCCAGAGTCCGGGGGTACTGGTTCCCTGGAGAGAAGGACAGATGTGCGCTTCTGGTTTGTTCTTGCACAGCTGGTACACTGGTTTGACGTTGCCAGCAGGCATGTCTTGCAGGGCTGCCTGTAACACCTTGGTGTCCACTGAGCTCTGCCTCCAAGGCACGTCAGAATGTGTCACACTTTCCACAGATCAGGGACATGAGGGTGGCACAAGCAGCCAAGCTGGTGGGTCCAGCTGCAGCACAGAGCAACCATTAAGGAGCACACCTAAGCACCCAAGCATGTGTTTGGAGGAGGCAGGCACATGCAGCTCAAGCAGCGATTCCCTCACAGTTAACTTTTTCTTGTAAAGAACACAATCAGAGTCAGGCTTTTGTTTTAAAGAGATTCTTCTTGCCATCTGAGAAAGGTTAAGGAAAAGAAAGCGAGAGCAGAGTACAAGAAAGGAAGTAAAGAGAGAGAAAAGGACAGAAGAGCCAAGAACTTGCCTATTCTTTGTTCTCATGTAGTTTTTTCTTTGGTTGGTTAGTTTGTTTTTTTTATTACTTCTGCTTAATGTACATACACATGTAAGTGCTTTAGCACTTATATGCCTTGGCTTGTATCAGGTCACCATTATGCCAGGCATTGTACCCATACATAGTAATAAATCCCTGGCCTAAAAGCTTACTGCTTAATCAAGCAAGACAGAATTTGGATTTAAATGGATTTAAAGCAGTATTATCACCTCCACTCTCCAGACAGGAAAAAAGACAAAGGGAAATCAATAGACTTGACCAGGGCAAAGGTAACTAGGAAAGAAACACAAACTCACTGAGTCCCAGCCCTGCAGCCCCCACCCATGGGGCCCCCATGACCACAGCAGAGCTTGCACACTGGTTGCTTCAACAGGGGCTAGTTTTTGCTGACTAGCCATTATCTTCTACCTTTCTGAAAAGATTATTTTTTTAGAGGTACTTCATTTTTGCCTAACCTATTCATTTCTTAATAACATATTGTCCTTAAAAAAAAGAGTTGAACATTGTCAGCAGTAAAAAACTCTAAAAGGCTTCAGGATGGTTGAATTAAGCATGATTCTACAAAGTGATCAGATAGATACTTCTCAGTGAAGAATTCTGCTTCACCTGATGGCAAAATTAGGCAACTGGGGGAGGTAAGACAGAGATTCAGGTTACAGTCAGCCTTTATGTTGGTTCATGGTAATTGGTACACTACAGATGAAAATCAAACAGCAGTCCTACAATACAGCATGGAACTGAACACTGCCTTTTCTCCCTGTTTTGCTACAGATTGCCTTTTTATGCTCTGTCAGGTGAAGGGAATTCCCTGTCTTCATCTGCAGAACTTTGCTTGCTTGGTACTATTAAGTATATACCACCAAGTGTTTGACATACAGATGTGATGCCAGGAAATCTAAAACCAAGCACAAATAATCACAGTGGATCACACAAAGATTCATCTTGCCAAGTATCCCAGTTCTAAGCATATGTATAGCAAAAGACCATAGAAACAGTAAAATATGATCATCTTTTTCCTAGTGCATCCTCACAGCATCCAGCAATCAATACTTTGTGATCTCCTCTGAGTAAAGATTTTTAAAAACTGTACTGAATAGCCATCAGTTGATCTATGCTTCAGGGCTGTGTTCACTCCAGTTCTGGACTGTTCAGTTTTTTCAGTTTCTGCAACATTCTGTGACAATACCACGCTTTAATGATGCCTGGTGTACAAAAAATGGCTTTTGATTCCTATGATCTCGCTGACCAATCAAGTGTCCCATTTTCTACACTGTGAGAAACAGTATAGAATAATACCATGTTTACCACTATATACTGCTTACAACTGTACAGACCCATGCCATATCCCTCTCTCAGACTTCTTTGCTTTTCCAAACTGAAGAGTCCAATTGTATTTAGTATCTCTTCATTCCACATTACTTTCTATTCTAGTCTTTCTTCATTGTGTCTTCTCTAAGCCTAGAGCATATTGTGCCAATATTTGCTTCATAACATAAGTTTTCAAGGTGCAATAATGAAATAAAGTTCAAGGAAGCACACAGAGCATAACATGATAATGAGTTCACATTCTGCACGTAAATTTTCTTCTAGTGTTTGAACAGAGCTTGAAGAAACAGCACAGATTTTTAGCTAACATTTCTCCATAAGTGTACAAATATGAGACCAATTTATGTATAAAAGATTTATGAACTGTAGATTGAGAAGTTCAAATCTGCTACTCTTCCATACCAAGATATCAAACACAAGTGGCTTCTATGAAGATTCTTCTACAGAAGAACATACAAGCTGTTTGTAAAGCTCACACCAATGGATCTGATGTGCTGGAGTCACTACAGACTTTTAGGATAAACATATATCGTTCCAGCAAAGAAATCCTGCACAGGAATACAGCAGCACACCTTAAACTTTTCCTTCCCCTGTTTAGCATCACCTCTAAGAAATATCAGAGAACACATTACAGATGACCTCAGCTTTTTTTTAATAGTAAATAAGGAGAACAGAAGTCCCTAAGAAAGCTTAGTCCCAAACAGCATGAAATATATATATTTGAAATTACACATAGAAACTGGTAGAAAGCCAATGTTGTTCAGTCAGTAAAAAATAAAGCATCAAAAAGGGGATGCATCTTAACTGTGTCTCCATGTTATAGATGGTGCAGTGGAGGCTTTCGATTTTCACAGTATGAAAAGATACTGGCAGTCATACAGTGGTTACTATTCTAGAAGATCCCCCGGAGACAGTATTTATTTAGGCAGAAAACTCTTTCTGAGGATAGCCTCATGGGAGAATCAGTACATCTCTTCCTGAGCTTCCCAAGGGAACAGCAGTCAGACAACCTCACTTCAGCAACCTTCAGCACAACACAAACATAATACAGGACATTCACGCAGGACAAGCAGACAGCTACTGTCAGTGTCTCATTAGGCTGTCATGGGAAGTAAAGGCTTCAGACACAGGGATATTAATATTCCATCCACTGAATCCATGGTATATATAAAAGCCATCTTCTCCTTGCACATATTTATATTACTCAATACCAGAGCAAAACCTTTTCCAAGGCTTTCTTTCACCCAACTCACAGCACACAAACCCAGGTCCTGTCTCTAAGCTAAGGCCTGAGGCCATTCTATTTAAAGACACCCTAGCTATTTAAGTAAAATACATATTATGTCAATTCAGTTAAAAAAAAAAACAAACAGTACCACAGATGGCTTTCGCCAGCATTGTGTCCATATCCAATTCACTGAGTCTCTGGTAGTTAATTAACTCATTTAATAGGAACACAGCAGCTAAATATATTGCCAAGGTTTCTGATCTCACACATAAAGTGAAAACACCTCCAGAAACTTACTTACTCGTAAGTTTCACTTTCATGATATCAAAGTCTCCCGAGTTAGAAGCCCAAAATTCTCAAAATGATTAGAGCAATCAAACATATACATAGGTATAGATATATCCTGAAATCTGCATTTTGTTTAGCAAAATGGTGTTTTGCATTTCATTTAGGTATTTCTTTGGGTCTTGCCTAAATAAGCATTTCTGCTTACAGCTCCCCTAAAAATCAACTACATTTTCTGGAGAACTGAAACATAAAATGAAAAAAAAGTCTTTTCTGTTTCTAAGGGTGCTTTCATTGTGAATCCAGTCAAATCTGTCGGCTGTATCTGCGAGATTGAGAAAGGGTTGGGAATCTTGCAGTGAACAATATTCCTCTCATTTACTCCTAATGCCTGAATTGTGTTTCTGGCTGAGGTCCCAGCCTGAGACAGTGGTGAGCATAGCGAGTGCTAATAAACTGTCATTTCAGTTCTCATCCTCTCCTTGGAGGCAAAGGAAGGCAGAGAATGGCAATTTGCCACATTCTACCCAAGGAAAAAAGGAAGTAAGGTGTCTTTTCCTAGTCCAGATATTCCTTTTCCCCTCAAACGTACCACTTGCAGAAATAAAAATAAAAAAGCTGTGAAGGGGTTTACATGCTACTGACATAGATAAAGTGAATAAGGGTCTGAGGAGGTGAATCACCAGTTCTGGGGCAAGGATAACTAGGAATTCAAACAGCTGGAAAAAATGCCATGCTGGCTCCACCTCTTCTGCCATGTAATTTCATTTAAACACTATATTTTAGAGCTAAAAAGAAAAATGTTTTCATTAGTTTTGCTACACTGAGATTCTGTAAGTAATGCCCCATTAACCTCACATAACTTACATCTGCTTTTACTTAAACATGAAAAAAAAAATAGGCCATGCTCATGATATATATCTTTTCTGTCCCTCACAGTAATCATTTTCAGCATTCACTCCTCTCAACTATGGGATGTTCAGGAGGAAAGCCAGACTGTCCCAATATTTTGCCTGTTGCCCAGTGCTGTACAGAAACAACTCCAGGTTGTACAGAAGCTACAGTCCTAGAAAGTTGGTATGAGGGACCAGAACAATTTCTGGGGACTAGTAAGAGAGAGATGATGATGATAATGATGATAACGCTAATAAACATAACAATCTATAGCTTTTTGCAATCAAGTCTTTCAACACTGGATGAAAACAGATATAGTAATTCTTCATTCAGAGCTGAGATATGAGGTGGTGAATGGATGCTAATGAATAGGATAGACAAATGTCTGGAGAATGCACCCTCTGTCCTCACTTTTCCCAGCAACTCTGGCTATATGTGTTTTGCTTTATCCAGCTTCACTGGCAAGACTTCTTTGGAGCCCTGACAGCAACTTAGAGTTACTCTTCCCCTGAAACCCCTGGGAGGGCATAGAAGCTCCACCACCTGCTCTTCATGAAGGGAAATCCCTGTTGGGATGCTGGACCCAGACCAGTGCAGGGAGATGTGATTACACACTCCCTTCACCACCTTGACTGAATCTTCCCTTTTGCCTTTCGCACAAAGGACCAGAGTGATTCTCCGACCGTTCAGTGAAGAAAGCAAGGATATTCTTAAAAAAGCTAATTTCACAGGTCTTTTTTTTTTTTTTTTTAGCAAAAGCATTGCCTTCTTCATGTGGTATTTCCTCTTTAAAGTGAAGGAGAGAAATGAAATATTTCCATAAGTGGGAACTATCTTGGGCATGACTTACATACTCAGTGGCCATTTATACAGGGGTTTACCAAATCCCTTAAGTGTAGTGATTTAGCCTGAGTTGTTCTACTATTATAATAATGATTTCTCCTCTTATTAAAGATGTGTACTCATACCAAGCACTCTGACCAGTAAGAGGCATGTCTGGATACCTTTATAAATATTAAGGTTGGCAGATGTGGCCATGAGAATTTTTTCTGTTATAATACACAGCTTGAAAAAAGACAGATCTTATAGATTTTCCATTTCTTTAGCTGCTGGTCATCAGCTACGAAGTTCATACACACAACTAACTGAAGTCACCACACTATGACAGCCCTCATCCTTCAGTGAGTGGAGAAAACTACTCACGAGGTAACAACTAGTGCTAGGCTAAGAACAGGGGGAGTACAGCAGTCACAACACAGTCAGTACACAGACGATATTTCATTACGGACCCAACATGATACACAATACACAATCTTTATTTCCACTGAGATTCATCCCAGTTCAACTAAGCACCTACTTCAGCTAAGTACGCATCAGGAAAGTTTGGTAAGTGTGCTGAAATGTGTCTCGTTTATATCCTTAGCACAGCAGCTGATTTCAGCTACACCTTCTTTCAAAAAAAAGAAGAAAAAAGGTATCCCCACTTGTCATACACCAAATAGGATGCACCACCAGATGAAGTATGAGAGGTCTGATACTTCCTGCGAGACCCACAGGCTACTGTTTCATGACTTGTTAAGCCACTACAAAGAGGATGTAAAAACATTTTTTCCAAGCAGGAACAGATAAAGCCATGTTTAACCCTAACCATCAGCTAGGTCTCAAATGGATCTTCTCATGCCCCAGCCTAATTCTCTACAAACTCTAGGTAAGGAACCCATGAATCACAGAGCAACTGTGACTACTTATTGTGTTTGGTGGGTTTGTTTTATGTTTGTTTTGACTGAGAAGCAGTATTTGTCACCTGACTGCAGAGAAGTCTCTGGAAAAAGTAATGTAACATGTCCCCTTTTGTCCAAACAAATACATTCCTTTTTTTTGTGACCAACAACTAGGCCTACAGGGAATACAGTAATCTAATTCCAACTTGTTCTTAAAAATTTAAAAACCACCATACTAAGGTCATTTAAAAGAGGGTTTGAAGATTGTTTTATATTTTGAGATATAAAAATTATCCTCAAGGGCAGATGGAATTCAATAATGCCATAAAAGCCATTAATTGTAGAACAATTTCATTAAAGCACTGTTTGCTGCAAGGTTAACCACTAAGACGCATATTTTATCCATTGAATTACATTATAATATACTTACTTGGTGAATATAGTTTGCAATCTTTTAAATCACTTTTCTTTCAGCTGTGAGTTTTATATTGCAACTCTTCGCTACTTCAGTCAAATAGTACTTAATTAAAAACAACACTAAGAGGTTAAAAATTCAGAGAAGTAAAATGATACACCTCACAAAGCAAACAATGTTTAGTAAGAAACACTTTCTGTTGGATGAAATATTTTTAATACTTGCAGAAATAATTGATGTTGGCAGAATTCTGATATCAGTAGACCTCTAGTGGCTATTACAGTAATTGATGATTACATTACTCCTTTTTTCTGTTTCTTTTAATATTCTCTTCAGAAAACTAAACAGGGGAAAAAACACAGGGGCAAAGCTGCAGCAAAATGTTATTAGAGTACAAAAGCCATAATAAATATCTTACTTCACAACTGTTATAAAAGTATTTAGAGGCCCAGTTCTCGTTGGTTTTAACAAAACTACACACCTAAATAAGCTTACAAATCTAGTCATCAAACCCCAAATCTGAGTCAGCAGTTTTAAAATGTCCTGAGATTCATTCATAAATATTTGCAAACACTTTGAGGGAGCTATTTACAGGCTGAGTCTTAAAAGGGACAGGAAAGCATGTCCTTGCTCCCCAGTTGGGGCACATGTTCTTCACCCTGCCTGCACCGTGTCCCTCCTCACTATGCTTGCCACAGGAAGGACCTCAGACCTTCAAGTCAGCAGCAGTCTGCAGACGGCTCAGATTGTCTCCAGTCTGGACGGGGAGCTATGGGACAGTGTGATGTAACTAGCCATGACTCTAAGCTAGCCATACCTAAAGTCAACCACTGTTGGTATCTGGTAAAGCATCCATTTTAATGATTCTTCGTTCATTTTGGATAAACCATGACATTTCAGGGCTTATCAGCAGGTGTAAAACAGGTAGTATTCCATGTAGTAAAGGGCAGACCCTGATGACCTTTGAAAAAACCAAGCTACATCAGCTTAATGAAGTATCAAAGACACAGATTTGAGGCCTGAATACGGGACACCCAACCCTAAATAAGCCATTGCTTATTTGTTTAGTTTTTGTTGTGACTATTTTACTCTTGCCACATGACTAGTTAAAATGCTTTGGTAATATTTATGCCTAAAAAAAAATACTTAATGGCTTTTTCAGATAGTATTAACCATCTTTTTCTCTCAGGGAATCCAAGGGGGAATTGAGGGGTTTTATCTCCTAAGGAGATACACTTGGAATCATACAGTATTAGTAAGAAAGCAGTAAGAAAATCAAATTCTCATTGCTCAAGAGCCTCCCATTTGCCCATTTAAGAGGCTTCATTTTAATTGGCTTACACATAGTATTTATTTCAGCTACATTCAGAGTAGCTATAATTTTGTCTTCCTCACATAGTGTTGCATCTTCACCAAACTACTAAATCAAAAGAATTCTGCTAAGTCAAAATTGTTCAACAGATTTTTGATGTGACCTCCCTTATATGCTGGTGAAAAAATGATTAATCACATGTACATCAGAAAAGTCAATTCTTATTTAAAGGACAATCATGCGCACCTATGCAAGAAATCTACTGCCTTTTGATAAACCTTTGTGCCAAGGTGACTTTCACAACCTAAAATAGTCTCAAAAATGTAATTTTGCAGCACCTGTGTAAGTTCATAACCTAAACAGTATCTAGAAAATACCTGCTATACCTTGCACATATTTCTGTACATGAAGACAGAATACACAATACTCCCAAAGGACTGAACCTTTACTGTGCCACAGGATTTTAAAAAGGAGTTGGAGGCCTACAGGTCCAAAGAAAGATCATTTGAATGAAAGACACACTGTGGAAATGACTCAAAAGAGATCTGAGCACACACAGGGAAGCGCAGTGATGTAAAATGTGTGTGCCAGAGCAAAAAAATCTCTCCCTCGAGGAAGAACTTACAGAGCACACTCATTGAAACTATTCCTGACTGATTATGGTAGGCTGAGCAGCTCAAAAAGATAAGAGTTTAAAACATTTGCAGCTAGGCATTCATACTTCCAAAGAATTCAGCAGATGATCTCTTGGCAGTCTATGTCCAATAGCTGTCTATTCAGATAGGATGATGGCTGTTCATTATCAAATCATCTCTTTCCCTAAGGGTCTTGGCAAACCTGTTAATGATAAATTTGGCTGAGCAACCTGGATAACACTGGAAGCAATATTGCTCTGCAGAAACTTTCTGCTGTGTGCCAGCAGAGATAACCTGCCATTGCAAGGTTGGCTGAGCAACACAAAGAAAAGTTATACGTTTTGGGTTTCTTTCTTAATACAAAAAAGAACCGCAGGTGTTTTATTTATTTATGAGGATTCCTCACATTGCTGAGCAAACAGCTACAAATCGAAAACTAAAAGTATGTTAGTTCCCAGTATTTAACTCTTCTCAGGATCTGAACATACCACGGTAGTACACTGTTTAGCATTCTTTAATCTCTATTAAAACTGTATTTTCCTTTCTTCTGCAGAAAGTATACTATGTGTAAATGAGATGAGCTTACAGCTCAGATGATTCTTGACACATCCTGCCAAGGCAAATATTCATCCAAACAGCTAAAATTCCTGTTCCTTATCCTGCTCATCCAAAGCTTTCTCAGAGCCAGAAGCTGGGGAAAGCCAGGCCTTCTGGACAACCTTCAGCTCTTCCTGTATGTTTCTGGTTACAGTCTTTTTGCAAACAGAGCAGGGGGAAGCCGCACCATAGGGAACAGCTTCATTTAACTGAGCTTCTCTCATTACAACTGAGCAGCATGAGTGCCTCTACCTGAGTGTGAAGTCAATATGGAGTGGCAAACTCAATGGAAATGGAATAAGCTTGAACCCCCTTCCTTAAGTATTTGAATTTGTACTGAAATGAACAAGGGACAGAGTGTTAGCAACTCCCATTTCAGAACTAATAATGAAAAGCTGTTTGATCAAGTCATTTTCTGGGCTCAGGTGATCCTGAGGGCACACCAGCCCAAGGCAGACCACGCAGCACACTGAAGATCTGGAATCAGAGTAATCAGTGAAACCATCCACTACTGATTCTGCTACCAAAATCCTCTGTGTGTTACAGGGTTCATCAGTACTTTTCAACTATATAAAAATCATTTGGGCTAAAGATGTGGATGTGCAATCCATGAGACTCCAACAGTAATTAATAAATGAGGACATTAAAGGGTTCACTGATGACCATGTTGAAAGGAAAACAGAGAAACTCATTGGCATTTTCAGTTTTTGCCAAAGCTTGCCTGCACAGGATCAATATAGGTATAAGGACAAATATGTCACAATCCAAAATCCAGAAGCAAGGCCTCAGCCCTACCTTGAAAACATTAGCAACTCACAGCTTCCCTACGGCTTTTTATGTAATCATGTCGTGCAACCAGCAGAGCTCTCAACCAGAGAGAAAGCTTCTGGCCTATCTTCACAGCTATCATCTTCTTTCCCGCACGGAAGTGTCACTGAAAGTGCCTGTCACACTTCAGGATGAGCTGAGCTGTAGCACGGAGAAAAAAGGCTCCTATTTCAGATACCTTTGGCCAATCCATATGCTCTACTCATATCTGGCATGTTCAGGGAATCTAATTTAGAGTAGTAAAGACTATCTCACAAGAGGTAGGTGGATCCCGAAATACCCTCCCTCCAGATTTCTGGCTTAATGTAAAAGCTGCTCCTCTTTTATATCAAAGGAGTGGATTTGTTGAAAGAAAAAAAAAAATATCTATATATAGTCAGTGCTGAATCAGTGTGAACAATCCAGGGAAAAAAAAAGCCAAATACAAACAATTTTCAGTTTTTAAGGCCAGAAAACATCCTTTCCTTCCAAAAGCTGGTCACATTTCATTAAAGAGTAGTGCAGATTTAACTTAAGGTGGAATTTTTTCCACTTATTCTACAGCTCTCTCCCATTAGAGCTTGTAGCTGCCAAAACTCCTCCATCACCTCTGTTCACGCTCATGAGAGCAATATGACAGCAATGTCCTCCCTCTTTTTTTACCCATTCACCAGAGTTCCTGGACACATTACTTACAGCCACCAATAAATTTCAGCATCACCAAATTCGCAACTCCATTTATTAAACCATATCTTTTGGACTGTATTGTTTTCTTTATTTCACAGTCTGAAAGCTATGTTCTGGCCTTTGGTCATATTTCTGATAGGTCCAGCTTCTAAATAATATATATTGCTGTGACTCAAGGCAACAGACATTCTTATCCTTCTTTCAAAGGACTATACTTGCCTCATTTCCCCAGTTCCACTTGTCTTTGATTTAACTACTGAGATGGGAGAGCAACCTTTCTGAGCTTTGCTACCCTGGCTAATAGCTCTAAACATTCTGGATTAATGATGCTCTGGGTCACTGGACATGGCTGTCACTCTTGTATGAAAGGGTACACTTAACAAAAATGGTTATAATTCCCCAAATGCTCCCAATTGAAAATGCTTCCTTTAGTATTCCTACTTCAAACAATAAAACTAGTGAATCAAGCCTTCAGTTTAAATGCACAGGCAAACACCCTCAGATTGCTTTGAAAAGATACTCCACATGCAGAGGGTGGGTGGAAGAGGTGACAGCGTCTCTTCTGGAACACAGACAACATAATACGGCACACCACTTATGCCATGTTACTGACTTGCTGGTTTTCCAAAACAGATTTTGTTGTACTGAAATCAGGCAGGTGTTTACTTCAAACATCTATGTGGTTACTTCACCATTTGAAGATGAGAATAGATAGTGGGCAGACATCAGCAGGTTTTCCTTATTACCACTGCACTTTGGACTTCTAAATTATGCCTAATAATTAATGAAGTCAGGATTATATTTCCAGATTATATTATTGTCAGTACAGGGATGTATTGACAACTATCAACTGTCACTGAAATCAATATTACAGACAGAAAATGATAGCTGTTTTTAAACAAGGTCAGAACCTCATTTGCTCTAAACCCGTGTAGGACCACTGAGAGTGTGATGCAAGACATTTAAATTTGCCAGCACTGACACTTTCCTTTCACACACTGGCAAGTAATACTCTTTCAAACAGCTTCTTTGCTGAGTGACTAGAAGAGAACTTGCAAACCTTTACCAAGAGCAGCAGTTTCAAAGGCACAAATGGCAGAAGAGTGCTCTGTCTCCTGCTATGTCTCTGCAGGAGTTAGAGGTCTAACTACCACTTATGCCTCTTCCAAGCCCCTCACTACTGCCTCTCTTCCTATCTGTCAGACAACTCTTTGGAAAACTGTTTTTCTTGCTGCTAAAACTGACTTTCTCTTCTCATACTCAGAATCCAAGCCAGAAACCAGTGTGAAGATAACTTACCTTTTTATTTGCTCTACTCCAGTCTATTCTCATGGAACCAGGAGCCTTTCAACCACCAGCACCCCTTTACTATCATTCTCCTCTGATACAACCTAGATTCAGCTAGCAAATAACCAAACATAAAGTACTGAGGAGAAATATTGCAGACTTCCTTAGACTAAGAACTAAGGATTATTATGAAAACTGTTTCTCTCCTGGCAATACCCATACCATAGAAACAAAAAAAGCCTTGGTGTTCTCCAGTAACTACATGAATCTGTGAAAATAACCTGTTCCTTATCACCTTGACACCAATGCACAAAGCTTTTCACTCCACAATCCATCCCCTTCTCCAGCTGTCTTGATGTTTAGATGATAGCATAGAAAAAAACTTTCAACAATGAAGGCGGACAAATGAAAGGTGGTAGGAGGAAGGAAGTGCCTCCTGATCATCTTCCAGTAACAAGAACATCCAGCCTTAAATTATTCAACCCACTCTTCAATTTTGGAACCTTTCAAGATGCTACGTTATTGGCTGCCCAAACTGCCATGGCAGCAAAAATAAATAAACTTCCAACTGCAATGACCCCGAAATAGATTTTCTAATAAGAAAACAGACCTTATAAACTGGAGTGTAGGAGTTCTCACCTTGATTATTGCAATCACAGAATCACAGGGTGGTTTGGGTTGGAAGGGACCAGTCCAATCCCCCTGCAAGGAGCAGGGACATCTTCAAGTAGATCAGGTTGCCCTGTCCAACCTGATCTTGAATCTTTCGAGGGATGGGGCATCTACAACCTCTCAGGGCAGTATGCCCAGTGTTTCACCATCCTCATTGTAAAAAATTTCTTCCTTATATCTAGTCTGAATCTACCTTTTCTAATATAAAACCCTTGTCCATCACAACGAGCCCTGCTGAAAAGTTTGTCCTCATCTTTCTTATACCTTCCTTTAAGTAGTGGAAGGCTGCATTAAGATCTCTCCAGAGCCTGCTGTTCTCCAGACTGAATGACGCCAACTCTCTCAGCCTTTCCTCATAGGAGAGGCGTTCCATCGTTCTGACCATCTCTGTGGCCCTCCTCTGGACCCACTCCAACAGGTCTATGTCTTTCTTGTACTGGAGATGCGAGCTGAATCCAGGTGGGGTCTCACGAGAGCAGAGCAAAAGGAGAGAATCACCTCCATTGACCTGCTGCTGGTGGTGCAGCACCAGGACACAGGTGGCTTTCTGAGCTGCCATCACATATTGCCAGCTCATGCCCAATTTTTCATTCACCAGTATCCCCAAGTCCTTCTCCACTCTCAATTAATTCATCCCCCAGACTGTACTGATGTTGTGAATTGTCCCAACCCATGTGCAGGACCTTGCACTTGATCTTGTTGAACTTCATGAGGATTGCATGGGCCCACTTCTTAAGCCTAGATGGCATCCCTTTCCTCTAGCATATCAACTGTACCACTCAGCTTGATGTTATTTGCAAACCTGCTGAGGGTGCACTTGATCCCACTATGTTGTTGATAAAGATACTCAATAGTATTGGTCCCAGTATGGACCCTTGAGGGATACCATCTGTTACTAGTTTCCACTTGGACATCAAGCTACTGACTGTAACTCTTTGGACATGGCCAATCATTGTACTTAAGAATGAAACCACCTAAAGAATAGACCTCAGAAGACTATTTACTCATCAATATCAACTATAAGGTACACACCAGTTACGTTCTCCACTCAGTCTCTGACCTGTCCTGCAAAGTACCACTGGAAATGGCTCTGAGAGGAAGCATCTAAAACTGGCACTGTCCTGTATCAAGAAAACACTTTGAAGGAGGAAAGAACTTCACTATGGCTTCATTCATACATACATACATATACGGAACCCACTTTTAATGCTGCTTCCCTGGAAGAATGTGCTGCTGAGCTGTTGTATGTACTGCTGGCCACCAGATACAATATTCTGATAAGAGCTACAGACACCGACATTCACTATTTCTTGCTATTGCTCCTGTTGAACAGGAAAACACAAGCTGGCTCAGATGGCACACACCTTGTGATTTGTTTGAAACACATTCAAACAAAATCTTTTCCACCCACACCAAAACAACAAGAAAGCGAGAAATGAAAACTCTTTTTCTGCCCCAGAGTTTCAAGGGGTATTGGAATGTATACTGCTCTGGTTGGATTTAGCCTTCACAGAACTGCCTCTTTAGAAATTCGGGGCCATGGTATTTTTGAACTCTCTGAGACAGGATCTAATTAGACCACAGGAAAATGCATCATCTGCTTAATAACAGATTCCCATGCCATAAAGCTCTGTCTTCAGTGATCAGTTCACTTAAGGAATAGATGACTACAGAAAGAGACATATGTGATAAGAGAAATATAGATTTATAAACATTTACAAAGCCTACAAATAGAAAATCTATTCATTGTAATAGATACTTCTGTGTACACTTGAATTAGCTTTGTGCTTTTTCCATATTGTGTAATGAAATATAAAATAGAGCCAACATACAACTCAATGCTAACTTTATTTTAATAAATGCTGCTGGAAAAAATTACCTTGTCATGCCAGCAAGCTCAATCTTTGCTACTCCCTAAGCAGTCTTCCTAGCCCTCTACTCTCTTGATTTTTCCTCAGAACTGATTTCTGTTGACATCTCTGTGCATAGCCAGGCGGAAACAAATTGTAAAGCACCCACCACATACTCATGTAGAAAAGTAGAATAAGCAAAATTTTCCTGCCTTGAAGGGTGCTGAAGGGAGACAGTTTTCACTCTGAGTGGGAATAATGGAGGAGTCAGGAAAATGGTTTTCTCCTCGTTTTTTTCATTCAGGTTCAAAGTGTAGCTAATTGCAGTATACCCAAGAGGCAGTCAGACAGCATAGGAGACTAGATTACTTCCTGACCCACTAGACAGGAATATCTTTAAAGAAACTCATTATTATTCAGAGAAATTCATTCTGCAAGGCAGGAGCAGTTTAAAAAACAAATTATTATTTCACCTCTATCTGTATACAAATTAAAAAAAACCAGATACCAGTAGTGCTAACATCTAGTCCCTCCATCATACGCATGTACTTGATGATCAGTTAAGTTTGGGGTCTTTCTAGCCAGTCTGTTCATACCCAGGCGACAGCCAGATCACATGTAATTCAAGGCCCTACAGCCTACTTCAGCTAAGAAGCAATGTGCTATTGTTCTACTACAGTATGTTAGTTTGGTGGACGAAGTGTCTTATTTGGGACACCCTTGTTGTCCTCCTCCCTCAAGGCATATTGCAGCATCCTCTTCTACCCACAGAGGTTTGTACAAAAAACAGCAGATGCCATAGAAGTCATTGAAGTCTTCCTAAAAAAAAGCCATAAATTGAACAGTACTGCCCCACAGACTACCAACAGGAGTACTCAGAAACAGGTAGTACACTGGAATGGGATCCAAGAAACAGAAAAGAATAATGGGCTACCACTGCCTACCCAAATAAATTATCCGTGAAACAGAAGCTCTTCTAAAAAGAACCTGTTCTTCTGCATGGCCACAACAGTGTTGGAGCTGCCTGTAAGGCTAGCAGTGTATGGGGTCTCATTGTGGTGAAGCATTATTTATCATTAAAATAATGAGTTTACCATGTCTACCCTCTCCTTTACAAAGCTGCATTTAAGTAAGCTTTTACTGAAATCAACAGCTCACAATGCCAACAGAAAAAAAAAATTCAAGAACTACCACTGAACCCTCTTTCTTAAATTACTGGGGAAAACTTGGCCAGGCTGTCACCTTACTCTTTGAAATCTACCCATGCCACATGCCTTTTAATGCTGTCACCACCATTTCCCCCATCTCCTTGAGCGAGCAATCATTTTAGGCCTTTTTTTTCCAGGGAGTGAATGGAAGCATGCTGCCGAGTAGCTGATTCAGAGAAATGGAAGTATTTTGTCCTTGCTTACAGGCTTAGTAACAACCATGCTTTTAATTAAAATAGGGCATATTTGAAGAAGATATAACAATATGTGCAACTGCAAGTCTGTGACTACATACATACAGAAATGACCAGGGATTACAGTCTGCACCAGGAACCTAAAATGCATAGTTCCTAGAGAGCACACATAACTAATACAGAATTGCAGAAATGTAGCAGAAAGAAGAAAGGAAGATATAGGAACACAGACAGAGCTTGGCTAACTCACCAAATTAAAGCTTATCATCTGTGCATAAACTTCACTGATGGTTTAATTAAAGAACCAGCAGTAATTTCAGCACCCACATTAACTACTTCAGGATCAGTTCAGCTGCTCAGACCTATTATGAAAACATGAAGGAGGAAACTTTGACTCCATTGGAGTTTGCAAAAATTCTCATCATTGATTCTAATATGATTTTAATTGCACCCATATATTTTGGACGTGATCATGCTGGATACAATTTCTAAAAAGCAAGTCACTTAAAATCAAAGTTCTTTCAAACTTTTGATAAAAACAATTTACTTTGTACCTCTTCGGACCACTTGGCTGCTCTCACTATTTGCACCACCTCCTTTTTAAGTGGGCCTATTTCTCCCACTGTACGTAATTCATATTAAAAGTTCCCACGTTCTGTAGTTCTGTCTCTTCATCGTCTCTTTGGCAAGCTGTAGCATCAGCTCCCTTCAGAATAATCATCCAAGAGACACTTAAACAGTGTGACCTAACAAATTCCCTGCATGTCTTTGCCAATTAAGTCATTAAAATTTTAGTATGCTTCATTTTTTGGTTCTTTTTGGAACTGTAACTTTGTGCAACTGAAATGTCATCACTCTATTTTGGTTTTCCAGGGAAAAAAAAAAAACAACCCTGTCTATATCTCCTAATTCCTTTTCCCATCAAATCAGTAACAGCAATTATTGTTCCCAAGAATTCAGACTAGTCTGTTGATATCATGGTTTTATCCCACTGTTTCCCAAAGCACAAAATAACGTTTCCTAATCAATTATTGCACACCTATTAATGTTGCTTATCTAAAAGCTGCCAGTGAACCACATGTTTTATTCTAGTTTATGATCTCATTTAAATCTCCTTGCCAATGTCTATGCCTATGTGAAATCCAAGTTTCAGAGTATGACAAGCTAAACAGACAGGTTTGAACTCCACCTTCCAGTCAGAAGTAATTACTCACTTTATACCAGTTTAACAGTTTGTTTGTAGCAGAGATCTGGGACAGTTATTAACAAGGATCACTCTACCTTCTGCTGAGGGAACAGCTCTATACACTAAAGCACATAGGACATCAAGACTGCTAGAAGTTCAGCAGAAGCAGTCACTAGTTTTCTCAATCAGAGATGCATTAAGCTGACACCTTGATTCATTTCACAAGAAAGCAGCCTTGCAAAAACCATGAAATTAAATTGAAGCACTAAGGATTTAAGATACAAAGATGAAAATATCACCATAACAAGGAACTTCTGCAGGGGACACTGATCTCAGGGACATATTTCTGCTAGAAAGCCACATTCCATCTGTAAGACAATGCACTAATGAGTTGTTCTCTGATGGAAATGGAAAAAAGCTTCTTGGAGCTCAATTAAGGCATCAATTTATCTTCCTTTATGTGCACCTAAGTCTGAAAATTGTATATTATACAAATTTGGATACTTTCTTGATGTTAGCTTTTACCTGAATTTATTCTAATGATAATTTCAGCCCTTACAATTGAAGTTCTGGATTGGTTTATGAGCATCACACACAGTACAGCTCATAAAGGCAACCAAAGAGGGTGTGCTCCTCCACATCTTTTCCCAGAGTGGGTTTAAGTAGCTACTAAAGTCTGTCTGTCTGTAAGGGTGCTCACTCAGTGACCAAGGCTGCTCAGGATCCACCTGGCACGGAACAGTGGAGAGACTGCTTGAGCCTCACACACCTCCCAGCAAGCTGTTAACCAGTCAGCAAGTGCTAAATAAACTTGTAAAAGAGCCAGGCTGTATTTTAATTTGTGTTGATGCTAAATGAAATCACTCTTGTAACTTTCTGTCTCCAGTCAACCTTCAAACCATCACTTCTATCTTTCTCACAATAACCAGGCTATCAGCATTCACAAATACTTGGAAGACACCACTGGAGTTCAGCCTATTCTGAAACTTTCAGAATGGTTGTATCATTTCTTCCATCCTGTTATTAAGAAGTGTCAGCGATAGCATGCTCCTCTGCCTAAGAATGACAAATGTTACTACTTGGCAACATTAAACCAATTATTTGAAACACCACTTCACAGATCTCAGGAAAATACATATAACCACTTTCCATGTGTTAAATATTAGAAAACTGTATAGTGCTGAAAAAGTACTACTCTATTCTTGTAACCAAAGTATTTTGCATTTGGTTAAAAAATTTCTTCTAATTTTAAACATTCAGCATTACAAACGTTTTATCAAACAAGAAACACTTTAAAGAAATTTCCATTTAAAAAAATATCTTTCATCAGACAGCCCAATGTCTCCAGGGAATTTCCTGTTCAGAACAAAATAAATTAATAGCTTCCTTAATTAAAATATAACGCAGTGAAAAATTAATGGCTAAATTTAATTTTCTTTAAAGCACATTGTTTTACATTCCTTTTAACTGAAATAAAAATGCTCTATTACATTATTCTATGTTAAATATGATAGAAAAAAAAAAAAAGGAGAGTCAATGCCTAGCAGGCTTTTTAACTGTAGTTATGAAAAAGCCTCTACCCATACAGAGCCTTAGGTGATATGGTTTAGGTGATATGGCAGGGGAGTTGGAACTAGATGATCTTAAGGTCCTTTCCAACCCTAAATATTCTATGATTCTATATTGTAAAGAATTAGATCAAATTAAATCAGCAATCCATGCACATAGCCCCTGCTAAAATCAACCGGTACATAAGACAGGATAAACCGGGTAAAAGGTCTGTACTGGAAAGCAAATCTAAATCCCTATGTCGGTATGCCCCTCCTTAACTTTAATGCTACAGAGAAATGGGAGGGAAAAGCCCAAGAGATGCTAAGATAAAGAACTAACAAAATCAACCAAAACCAAACCAGCACTTTCAGGAATCCTGCTAAGCTTAGTTACAAGGGCTTGCATACTAAAACTGAAAGCAAATTGGCTCCCTTCAGTATCTGTGTAAGAAAGAGACTGCTTGGCTAGTTAGCATTATTGCTAAAGTGATAAGACCTGTACACCTCCAATGCAACCCACAGACCTGTTTTGAAGGTGCAAAAGGATACAGGTCTGCTGCTAGCCATTTACACATGGGTAGGTTTCACTTAGGTTGTTAATGTAAAAAAAAATGGCTGTGAATAGGGCGAATGGTCTGTAAGCATTTTAAGCATTGTTTGTGAAAAGATAATTCTAATTTCTCAGCTATTATTGGCTTCAAGTATTCCCTGATGTAATTAAGGAGTAATAGCCAAGAACTTGATTGTAACCAACAGTTAGTACTTTGTTGCTAACAAGGCAAACATGACAAACAATTTTGAGGCAATTATTGTCATTACAAGCCACACTCAATTGTTCAAGGAGAGCGTAATAGAAAGTGACAGTTGTGCAGCCGGGAGGGTGGTACAGGAAACGGGATCATTCTCTGGTTGCAAAAGACCAGTGAGACTCTAGCAGAGAGTCTGCTCAATGCATAATTCATGTTTAATAATATTTTAGTCTCTAAAGCAAATTACAGTATAAGATAAAAAGCAAACAAAGACATCAAAAAAAAAAAAAAGAACATAAGTTATTAAAAGATGAGAAAAGCCACACAGTAGTAAAATGGAGCAGAGGGAAGACATTCAGCACAGTCAACTCACAGGATTCTTGCAACCAGCAAATGAAAATACAATAACTCTACATCATAAAGGAGCCAGTTATAAAATTAATCCATTTGCTATGCTTCAGTGAGCAGGGTGCTCATGTCCAAATCCTGGTTTGATACCCATGCCTGATTAGGCAGGTCCACCGAGTTACTGAAGTTCTGGAAGATCCTTCCATTAATCTGGAGGAAGGAAGGACTGCTCTCCACAGAGAGACACTGATGCTTAATACTTACCAAATTTGAGTTTTATAGAGTCAAAGGAAGATTTTAATCTATCACACAATAGAAGTGCCTCATCTATCAGCTCAGTATTCTGATGACAATGCACATACCAGCTGCTTTGTCAGCAGCCAGTACATTAGAATACTTGATTTGCTGAAAATTCCACCCAGCTCTCCTTAGTGATGTTAGGATTGAAAGTTTCCAATGCACCTGCACCAACATTTCAAGCTCTTGCCCAGGCTCAGCACAATGCATCATCACTGACATAGTAACACTGCTCAAGTTTCATTACAGCATCACTCACAGTGCCTTTTGCACTGATAAGGTATCATGTCTAAAGAAGCCATTAAAATGCCACTGAAACTAGAGTTCTGCAACTCTCTGGCTTTCTGCTCTTGTTTCACCACTGTGCTCCTCTTTCTTAACTGTACTGGTTTATGCAAATAATACTACATCAAAGCCAGTCTGATGGGCCAAATCACCCCAGATGTAGCTGCAGTGAAGCAAAATAATACTAGTACTATATGCCAGGTTCTCAGATCCACTTCGGCTTAGGTGAAAAGGATACTAATTTTCTCAGATAGATAAATATATTATAACTATCTCCCTGTCTAAAGAAACCTCAGGGATTTTGACATGTGTAAGGTAACACTTCACTGCAGCCCATAGACTTACTCAGAAACATGCCTATGTGACTGTGCTGTCTTCTGCTTTCTTCAGTAATGAAGCTGGTGCTTGCAAAAGGTGGCAGATCGACAGCTGCAGACAGGAGACCTTCACTTATCCTCAGAACAGATTGCAGGGCAGCTGAAGCAGGGACCTTACTCATGCTCTCTTCCCAGCTTGTCTCAGCCCTCGTCACTGGGACATGGTTGTTACCCTCATTAAGCCTCTGATGCCTCTGCTTTATCTCCCAGAATAGGGGAAATGTAAAATCTGTCCATACAGGTGAGCTTTCCTGTTCAGGGAAACTAGAGGAAGATCATAAAAGGCTGGTCATAAGGTGCTGTATTGCTAGTGTTGTCTAGCTGTTACTGTGCTCCTCTCTTCTTTTCCACTGCCATAAGACAGGCAGGTATCATAGAGCTCTTTCAGAAGATAGTATTTATCGCTTCATCTGTAGTCATAAGAAGTGAAGTTACTGCCCAAAATGTTGCAAGTTCCATTGGCTCAAGCAAGACTGGAAGGTCTGGATATATCACCAAATTCAGTCACCTCTCCTGGTCCTAGCTTGAATTTGCCATTTTACCAAAAAAAAAAAGTAAAGTAGCAATTGTTTTTCTACACTTTTTATAAGCTAACAGTGCTACCCTCTTCATTCTTAATCAGCCTAAACCCTCATTAAGCAAAACTTACCTTTTGCTGTAGAGTAAAATGCTTATTAACTTTGCATGTCCAATGCCCTGTATAATGTATAAGCATAATAGACAAATTTTATGGCATTATGGCTGTGTTAATATAACCGATAAATTGCAAATAGAAGCAGTCAAGCCACAAAAGGTCCCCAGAATGAAAAGGCTTTCTAAAAGTACCTGAGGTTGTGTGTAGGAAAACTGGAAGGCTGCTTTTTATTTCATTTTTAATGTTGTTATTGAGGCTTTATGACTTCATGTGGTAATTTTACTCCATCCCATACACCACAGAAATGTCAGCTGCTTTATTTTGAAGCCTAAAGAAGTCAAGCTTTTAAGGAAAATAAACCCAAACTCTGCAAACATTTCATCTAATCTTTAGTGGGCCTTTACTGAAGTCAAAAGGACTTAGCTCTCTTACAAAACAAGCATATTTGTAAAATGTTTCAGTGCTTGAACAGAAATTTAAGGCACAATACCCATTAATGTAAATTAATTTTGTAAATTAATATAAAATAACATTTCCAATGAAAATTCCTAATTAGCAGCAAAAAGGTTGCCATGGGTTTAGTGCTGGGAATCATCTGCTCTTATGTTGGCTTTGTTACCACTAGCTTTATTCAACATCAAGAGCAGGGCCAAAACATAGGCAACAGCAGAGATGATTTACTCCAATATGCTCCTTCAGCAATCTGTCTTCCCTTTGGCCTGCAGCTGGTGTTCGAACTGATACGCTTAAATTACTTTGTGGGAAAAGAAAAGTCAGTGTTTTAAGACAGGGAATGCAGGTTTTAGTGGAATAAAGACAAAAGCAGAAGAAGTATGACAGCTCAACCAGTTGAGAATGGTAAAATGGATTAAACACTTGGCTTGGACTCAGCTCAGCAGGAACAAACCAACAGCAAGCATGGATACAGCAAACTGCACCCTTGCACAGACACAGTTTTGACAACTTAATCATCTACTTTTACTTGTTTCAGGTGAAGCTGTGGAGTAAATACTATAGCTTACATGCAGAAAACAGGTATTTAGATGACTGACTCCAATACTTATATCTACCACAAAAACAAATGAGAGAAGGGAATAGTTAACATGAACATTTATATTGTGAAAAGCCTGGCAACTAGAATGTGCTGTGGAAAAAGAACCTGCACCATTCAAATTACCACAAACTATCTGAAGGCATAATCTTTAACTGCATTACACTACTTCTGCCCAATTTTCTATAAATTGGAAAAAAAAAATACAACCAGGAAAAGCTTATTCATAAACTTCACCTCTAAGATAATAGCACAAACCCTGTAAGAGTTGAATCATGACATATTTTGTCATATAAAGCTGCTATAATCACAGCCCCCATATACTGCTTGTGAAGGGGAGTTCCATATAAATATGTATAAACATGTAACTATCATTTTCTAAAAACTAGATTGAAGAGAACATAGTATCCCCACCAAAACTCAGAAAAAGCATGGCTATATTTTGGTGTATCTCAGCACAGTAAGAAATACTGAAAATAAATGAATTCTGCATCTCGCACTGAGTTAGAGTCAAATAGTCTCATCCCTGGTTTTTATTTGATAGCTCACATAGTGAAAAGAACAAAAAAAAGATTAACGTAAAATTTATACCTAACTCTTGTTACTTCTAGAGCTGTGCATGTTCTTAATTTCCTCTTATCAGAACATCCCCCTACACCTCTCTGGTGTCTTGGTAACTAATGAACCAACACAGCAAGGGAGCAAACACATTCAGCTCTTCTGCACAGGGCACCAGCTAACAGGCCAGGGCAATAAGAGTCCCATTTTCCCTCAGGGTAGAAGCTCTCGTTTGTTGCCTCTCTGACAGGCCTATCTAGAGGTCAGTTTTTTACTACAAAGATCAGTTTTGTACAGGTTGAAGCACTAATTAAAAAGAAAAGACAAGCTCCTTTTTTTCCAACTCGGTTTGCCAACCTTGCCTGCGGTCTTTGGTCTGAGACAAGGACAAAAGGATTTGAACCAGCAACATCAGAGTCCCTAGAGTGTTATTAAGAGAAAGAATTAGAGACAGCTCTCAAGTGGGAGCTTTGCCTGCAGATGAGTGGTATGCAGCAGGGCTCCAATGAATCAGCTTACGACGAGGGAGTTGTAGCATATACAGGGAAGCAAGAAAATAGGGGCAAGCAAGGGGAGAGGGTGCAAAAGAAAGAAACACGCCAGCAATTTGCAGCCCAATCATCCCATGGCTGCTAAGGAAAGCATCTCTGAGGGGCTGGTAAGCAGATAGCTGTACCCCATTCCCAGCTGCAGAATGAACTGATTCAAATTAGAGCTGTTTTCCTTTTCTAACTCCCCAGGGAAGAGCAGCAGCTCTTTTCCAATTTCTCCCCCACCGATGCAGCCCTGCAGGTGTTCAGGATGCTATTTTCAGCCATTCACCAACAGGTGTGACTCAAGGCCTTATTTAAAACCATACAAAGGCTAATTTGAGGTGGCAACTGTCCTTTCTAGTACTGTGGCAACTTCAATAATATGGATAAAATTCACCCACTCTCCAATAATTCCTTGTTCCTTTTTAACCTAATATGCTTTATAGAAAGAATGTCATGAAGTCTCAGTACATTTGCAGAGCCCTGGACTTCTGTGAAGTACCAGCACCCATCTACTGCAAGTAACCACACACCTTCCCTCTCTACATCCTCCTTCTCAGCATTTTTCCTACCTACTGTGACATTTCTGGGTGAAGAAGTTTATTGCTTTCAGCCAATATTGTGTGCTGCTCTTATATTTACTTTTATTCTATTTAGGTTTAAACAATCTAACTATGAGAAACAGAACACACAGTACTAGACTGGAAGATACTGAGAAATCTCAGATCAAATTTTCGAATATGAGCTCTGCAATGAAGTCCCAAAGCCAAATGCTTGTCTAAATGCCATGCAAGTATAGTCCCAAGGGAAGAGGGTTTCCCCAGGGGCAAAGCATCTTACTCCTTTTACACAGGTAGTGTCAGCATTCCACTATGCTCTGGTAAGCTGAACTGGAATGGGAGCTGCCTTCTATCCCTCACTGGTGTGGCTCAGCTCACTATTACATTCCTCCAGGGCCCACAGACTCTGTTTATATCCTAGTACCAAACCAGCTGAAATCTACAGGAAAAAAAAATAAAAATCAAAACCAACAGATGTCCCAGAATAGACTCATGCCACCTCACACGGAAAGCCAGGTAAGCAAAGTGATAGAACACATCACCTTAAGGTACCCTGGAGCTGTCACTAATCCACCCTGGGCAGCAGTTTTCCTAATGATTCTTGTTAGCTAATCAGTCTCCCAGTGAGGGCACGCTGGGGGCATCAGCAGACCTGTGCTGTCCCATTCCACCACAGACACCATTCCCAACCTTACACAGCAGTAAGTTTTCACCTGCCAGAATTCAGCAAAGACATTTCAGATGAGTGAAATGCCAAGTGTCTTTATCTGTAGAGTGAATGTGGTGGCTGACATAAACTCTCATGGATATGTAGAATGCTTGAGGGAAGGGGGAAGGAATCACTTTAGACACACAAATTAACACTTTAGTAATGATTTTGGTGTGTATGCACTATAATTAAGTATTAAATTTGTAAAATTTTACAGTGAAAACTGTGACAGCAAAAGAGATTGTACTGTTAAGTTCATTTAGGTTCCCTTTTGTCTTCTCCCCTTCCTGTTCCTGCTTCCACCCCTCTACCCCTGTGTTCATTACTTTCTTCCAATCTTTCTTGCTCTCTCCTATCATCCTTCTTCTTCCCCCAGCCCCCAGCTTCTCTAATGTCTTTCAGTTCCTCCTTCAGCCTCTTCTCCCACATCTAAAAACGCAGTGTTGCTATAACTAGCCACACTCAGGTTTTGTACCTGACAACAGCTAGCACAGGAAAGCTATGAAGCAGAAAGAGCTGCTATTTCAAATTTCTCTATCAGCAGATCCTTTAGCTAGAAGATGCAGCAAAAAATAGGATTGCCTCAGGAAGGTAAGCAAGGACCATCTGGGAGGAAAGGAAGGAAAGCCGAGAGAGACAAAGCAATTCTGTGAACTTACACTACGTGCAGTTCAAAGATCACAGTACATCTATTTCCCATGATTTTAAATAGCAAGTAACAGATCTGCAGCATTTTACCATTCACATTTATGTTCTAATATGCTTAGATGTGGCACATGAATCTGATTGTGGCAGGAATTAAGACATGTATGACAGGCATTTCTTCATAGGTTACTGTCCTGAGCTATAATTTTTATTTCAGACATATACATGCACACAATTACTATTATGAAACACTATATACGCGAAACAGATTGAGTACACAGGTAAGCAAAAAACCTCTAAAGCACTGTTTTGCACTGAAAGATACATAAAAATGGCACTTTCCAAAGTATCCCTGAAAACTCTAACTTAGCAGTATTATTATAATATATCAGCCCTCAAAACTCAAACTTCCATAGGAAAGTGAACTGGCTTTCCCTATATCTTGTGCATCATAAATCCTCCTTTAGTGCATATATGTAGACAGGAATTAATTCAAAAGTTCAATGAATTTTGTGATAGCTTGAGGACATTCAGACAAACGGCAGCTGTGGTTAGAATCTGGCCTGCAAAATTATCATAGACATCCTCCTCCTTTACTTGTCTGGAGAGCAACACAACTAAAGGTCCTACCCATCACCAGATCCTATTGACTACTACGCAGCACACCCATCCTCACCTAAATAGCATACCAGCTAGCAATTGACCACGATGCATAAAGAGGAAAGAGTCCAGCTTAACTGCCAAATCCCATATACTTAGTGTTCAGGAGAAATATAAGAAGCACTTCTGAATTGGCATACATTATCAGAAAACTGTACAGTAACAAGTACAGAATACCAATATATTGTTTCTAATAGCAATAGAATAGACCTGCATTTTTCAGTCTTGCACATTCACAAACTGCTTATGAGCCACTGTTGCAGTCTGTAGTAGACAGGCTCTTTGTGAGCTCCATAGCCAAGGAGAAAGTTCATTCCTAATCAGGCTCATCTAGCTTGTTCTGTAACAAGGGCTGAAATCAAAGAGCTCACATCTATGCATCTTCTATGCAAAGTACATCTTCCACCTTTTTCACCAGCAAATTAGCTTTGTGTTGTAACTAACCTAGAAATAATTAACATTCAAATTTACAATGTGACTTCTGTTTTCTCTTCTTTTACCTCTTTTTCCTTATGAGAATTTATGTTTTTCATCCTGTCTTCTGCATATCACATCCCAGTTCCTACCTCTTAAATAACCATACTTCTGCCACCCCCCTCCCTCTTTTCAACAAGTAAAACAAACTTTCTCAGACTCCCAGGTTGCCTCAGAAAGGTTTGAGTTTCATTTCCTTTTATGCCTGTGTATGGTCACACTAGATAAATAAAAATAGTAAAATAATAATACTTCACATATAGTGGCCAAAGCATTCACTCGTTACCTAAGCAACAAAAAAATTAACCTCCAAAAAACACCCCAAATTCATCCACTTCATGCTGAGATACAGGGAACATATATTTCAAATTACCTAATGAAACACACTATGAAGAAAAGGGCACAGCAGGTACTAAATGAAGGCACAGAATGGAATAAAGACAAGGCAACACTGCATTTGCTGTATGAAACGAGAGCCTTACCATCCTGCTGGCCCTGGAGGTTTTGAGGACTTTGCATTCTCTCTTCCAGATTTGAACTAAGGTCAGAGTTCACAGCTGACATCCTGGTTGAGTCACTCATATCAAACTCATCACTTTCTATAGAGCTTTCATCCTGCAAATAAAAGTTTTGGAGATGTGTCAGAAGACGCTGTTCACATTATATGTTCAGTTCACTTGTTCCCGTTTGTTTCACTCATACCTGGTGCGGAGTGCAATCATGCTAAATCTTTGTGTATGTAAGCAGAGTACATAAATAAGAGCAAGGAAAACATACTGTTTATGTGGTATGATAATCTGACAAGTGCATGAGGATACTACATTACCTCAGTCTCTTAACTGTTTCCACAGTATTTCGCAAAAGAAGGCTAGTACATAGAGACCACAGAGCAAGTCCTTCTTATTGAAATTTGGTTGAGGAGACCTCCCCACATTCCCTGCCTGAATCCTCTGCCTTTCCCAAGCAAGGCTGGTAACCCCGTGATGACCACCCACAGTAAGATATTTCCAAATAGCAACTTGATCTAATAAAAATCCATTATCAAATTCCCTTGACATGATATCACCCTTACACTGCTACTGTGTTTAAGGAAGCATCAATGAAAATGACAAAGCTTCAAGTTCTGAGCATGGTCAAATGAAAGTCAATGGCAAACCAAAGTAATAATACCACAAGAAACACTTCAAATTTATTCTATCTCATGCATTTTTAATATGATCTGTCCCTCAAGTCTAACTACAGAGCACTACAGGGATGACAGCAAAGGGCAAAAAGTCCCAATCAAATATTTTTTTCCCATGTATAAAAGCAAAACAGTGCTGGACATAGTCCAGCATATGTTCACATACATATTTAACTTCACTTGTTTCATCCCACTGAAGTTCATGCATCCACTCATGGATTAAAAATCGAGTGTCCACAAGTATTGCTCTGTAAGCTTCTGAGGCAACATACCAACCTACGGTGACATTTGTTCAGCCTGGAGAAGATAAGGCTGTGTGGAGATCTCATAGCAGCCTTCCAGTATCTGAAGTGGGGCTATTCATTAGGGACTGTAGTGATAGGACAAGGGGTAATGGGTTAAAACCTAAATAGGGGAAGTTTAGATTGGATATGAGGAGGAAGTTCCTTACTGTGAGGATGGTGAGGCACTGGAATGGGTTGCCCAGGGAGGTTGTGAATGCTCCATCCCTGGCAGTGTTTAAGGCCAGGTTGGACAGAGCCTTGGGTGATATGGTTTAGTGTGAGGTGTCCCTGCCCATGGCAGAGGAGTTGGAACTAGGTGATCTTAAGGTCCTTTCCAACCCTAACTATTCTATGATTCTATGATATACTTTCAATAATGACTTTTCTGAGATAATTACTCCTGTTATGAAGAAAAGCATTTTAAAGAATTTTAGAGGAAAATATGGCAAATAATTTTGCATCCCATGAAGATTAATCTTAAAATACTTTTCCATTTTTTTTCTTTTTTTAATAAAACCAGAACTGACAGGATTCTGACCATTTTTCTGGGTCACTCTGTACCTGTTGTGAACTGGTTTCTCCAGATACAACTACAGCTGCTTTCTTCTGAGTGCTTGGCCCTTAAATCAGTTCCCCTCTTGGGTCTCAGTGATGTTTCCAGCTTACATGGGTATCTCTCTCATTTTCAGAAAGCAAATTCCCTGCAGTCATGACTCTTGTTAAACTGGGATGAAGTACTGCCAAATGTCATTTAGGAGTGAGAGTGGGACAACATGCAAGGCGATTCTGTATAGCAGTGTGACACTAGGATATTGACAAGTAATGAAACAAACATACCTTGTTTTGAAAGTTTTGTAAGATAATAAATGGAAAAGTGAGGGCTTCTCTAGCAGGCACCTGTCTCCCTTGCCCAGATAGGGCATAAGCATCACAGTTACAGCACCAGCAAATACTCAAACACTGCCCTCACACAAGATCGTGGTGCACGCTACCTTCTGACCCAGACAGATGGGGCCAAGACACATGTCAGGCTGGTTCTGAGGTTTAGGGAAAACAGACTGCTTGTTCAAAGAGCAAGATCAGAACTCAGACTCCCGCAGACCTTCTCGAAGGCTGTGTCTCTGTTAAAATGCAGTGGTATTTCTCATTGAAACCTGCAGGAACCAGCAAGCAGCAGCTTGCATTTTCCAATTCTGAGGTTAGGCAATCTGTATGGGCTCCCAGAAAGGGAGCTCTGGCTATTCAACACTTGCCTAGGTATAAAGCAATAGACATGGGCAGCCTGTGTTTGCCTACAGCACTCTGCAGAATATCTCCACGTCACTCCCCAAACTGTGTAAACATTTATCTAAATCTATGCAGATACACAGGCACAGGGAGAGGAGCTGGGAGCCACTGGCATCTTCCTCCACCCCCCAGTGATGAGCTCTCCTTTTAAATGAAGCCCATTTCCTTTTCATCAATGGCCTCAGCTTAAAAACGACAAATTGAGGATCAGAGAATTAGGAGGCTTTCAGTCACTGTGCTAGCTAGTTGTGGGATCCAAGTTTACTCCTGTCTCAATTCCACCCACTCCACAAGAATACAGATATGATTGATGAATCCTTGGAAACAGAGCCTTCCTACAAAGCCAAGCATGTTTTTAAGTGCATGAAATAGTTTGAATGCATGCACCAGAAATCTTGCTGCTTTGTACTACAATGTTTCCACTGTCATTTTGCTCTTAGTGCAGTAAATGTACAGCCCAGAGAAAAAAAAAAATCTTGGAAAAAATCTACTTTGAGAAAAGATTATCTTGAGATAACATAAAGATTATCTTGAGAACTTACCTTGTGCTCACCCTGCCCTGGCAAAGACATTATTACTAAAACATACAAGAAATTACTTTCTCTTCATAAATCCAGTGCTGCAGACATTTCATGAACAGTAACATTAGAACTGCGAAACCAAGCTCGGTACTGCTTCGAAATACCAACCAATGGTGCTTCATTGCCACTGGTTCAAGATGGTTTAACAAAAATTTCAGTCATCAGATCAGAAAGACTACACCAAAACATTTAGGCTATAGAAGCACTGTGTCAGGTGGCCCTGACCCAGAATGCATTTGCCCCTGTTGTGGAAGGAGTAATCTTCAAGGGAAGAAGTTGAGAAAACAAGGAATCCTTTAACTCCTAGGGCTACTGCAGGGATAAAGCCTTTTCACTCCTGCTTGAAACCCTGCTGCCAGATCCCTGAAAATAGGCAGCACACAGAGAGGAGATTCAATAGGAGGGAAACATGACCAGGCTGTATTTGTGCAGGAAGAAGTCTGAGTCAAGGATCATTCCCCACAGCCTCCACAATAAAACAGAAGCAAAAGCAAAACAAGAATCCTGATATTTCTAGAAAAGTGATGAAATCCCCATTCTATGGGGTGTTAATAATCTCCACCATTAGCCCACATCTACATATTATGAAACCAAATCTGGCTGATTCCACAGAAGTCAGGAGTCAGTCAGGGTCTTTGACATAATCCAGCTGCTAAGGTTGTTTTTGAAGGTTTTATTTATCAAATAAGTATCTTGTAATCATGCAAAAGGGAACAGCATGCAGGACTGCTTCTTGGCTGGCACATATCTAAATATCTGGCTGCTCAAACAGTAAATGAACACTTCTCTAGCAAAGTGAGTTTATTACAAATAATTTGGTAGGTGCCATCCAATTGATGAAGCACATCTTAAGATCTCAAAAACTTAGACTAAATCACAGAAACAAAATAAGATTTTAGAAGAAATACATACAATTCAACTCTAATTCTCTGACAGAGCTTGATTCTCAGCCTCCTTCACTTCCTTTTTTTTTTTTTTGTCTTTTTATTCAAAGCTCCAAAAGCAACCTCTACCCTTATTTAGCAAGCTTTTTACCCTAAAGATTGCAACTGATGTTGCCAGGGCTTCCATCTATCTCACCATCACATGTTGCAACCTGACTGCTAATCTTGAGAAACACCATGGCATTCATTTCAGCTGTTGATGATATTGCTTTGTAGTAGACAATGAAAGTCACTGCTAAGCACAACACTAAGTCTCAGGTGAACATGCTGCTCCCATTACCCTTTCCACTGGTACAGACAGTAAAAGGGCACCTTCAGATAATTTGAAGCAGTAGAGCATATTACCCCCAACCATGGAAGGGCAGTATGTCATGACATTTTCTCTCAACATGATTACTTGCAAACAGCCTTGGTTTGGTTTCAGACTCACTATTTTAGCAAGGAAATTATAAAGATGGGATCAAAAATCATCTTATGTTCAGTTTTCTGGCTACACAAAAGGCAAGTACCAAAAGAACACGGGAGAACAAAATACCAAAAGATTTCAGGTTTTACCTCATCTTGCTGTGAATTTAGTAGCTGCAGCTTCATGTGTTTCATATATGCCATAGTAATTGGCATATTATAATCAATCATGCTGGTCACCAAAGTTGGAGGTTTTCCATTATCTGCAATAAAAGAAAAACATTTATTACGCATTATATGTTAATTGTGGAGACTACTTCAGCCCACTCTGCAGTCAAAGTCACAGTTATGTTTTTTAGTCCTAACTTTGGTATTTTCAATTGATTGTAAGATGTACAGATGGAAGACTCTGGAAGAAAAATTAAAATCAAGTTCAAACCCTGAAAAGTGATGACTTCTGCTACCCTAAATGACTACAGCATATGCACCCTACCTATTCCTTATGTTTAAGCCCCCATATAACCGTTTCCATAACAAAATAAATTATTTCCTCCAGATAAAATCATCTTTCTATTGAGGGTGCATATGGTATTATACTCCATCCTTAAGTGAAAGCAGAAGATGCACTGCCTTCCAGCTTAAGTAATGAGATGATCTGACTGATTGAACTGTTCCAGTCTACCAAATTTTTATGAACCCTCACTTAAGCTAGGAAAATATAATATGGGTATTAGGAATTAAATGACTTTACATCCCACTCTTTGACACTAAAACTACCTTTATGATCTGCTCCATCTGGGTTTAAATGCATTCTTTTCTGGCACTCTGAGCAGCTCATTAGAAACCGTGTCACCGCTTCTCTCGGTAGGAAGGCATAGGTCTCTGAAATCTGAAATGAATAACAAAATATAGGTGTTATTATATAAGCTGATTGAACACAATTTAACAGAACTGATCATTAGATTTCCAAATAAGGCATATTATCTTCTAATGCCAGGAAGCACAATGAAAGCATGTTCTGCATACTATGTAGGATTTCAAGAAACACCTATCCAGTCTGCCTACTTACCATCTAAAGGCCAATAACAGTCAACTGAACAAAATCCCACTTACATCAAAAAGGAGGTTGTTTTCTGTTTAGAGGTGGCTTTTTTTTCAAATTCCTATTAGTAAAAAGATTCAGCCATAATAGGCATCCCACTGAGGGATGCTTTACAAAAAAAGCTGAAAGGAGACCTCTCTTCTTACAACAAATAGCAAAAAAAATGAAGTGTTTGGCTTACATGTTCTATTTATTTTTATTGGAATGTTACACAGACAGACACAGGACTCATACATTAGCAGCAATGACAGCCTCCTTACCATTTTAACTTTGTATTTTAATTTTATGCAAAAATACTCTTGGAAAGCTTAGGATTTTATACTATGGAGTAAATATGTTCTTTATACTAATAGCTATAGAATTTGGGAATTGCTTGATTTTAAAGACAGCTTTACCTGGAGATACCTTGAAATAACAGACTTGCATTGTTTCCTCATTTCAACATTATCATCCTTTCCAACCACAGTCATCACAGGTACGTTTTTTTTCTTTTATGAAAAGGGAAGGAAGGAAGCAGTTATTGCTGCTTTTAAAGACTGTCTTCCCTCCACTCCCAAGGATGTATATATCCTTATAGACATTTTGCCGCGCTGAAAAAGACCTGAAGGTTGGTACCAAGCTGAAAATGAGCCAACAGCATACTCTTCAACCACAGAAAAAGCATACCTCATGCTGGCTGAATCAAGGGCATGGCCAGCAGATCAAGAACAGTTATTCTCCCTCTCTACTCAGTTCTGGTAAGACAGCAGCTGGAATAATGTGCCCAGGCTACCCTTTCACAGTTCAAGAAGGCTGCTGAGAAGCAGAGGATGGCTCTGTGGCTGGCCACCATGGCAGCTGGAACCTAAAGGAAACCTTGGAAAGAAAGGCTGAGGGAGCTGGATTTGTTTCATATAGGTTATGAGGCAGGGAGAGATCTAATTACAGCCCACCACTGTCTGAAGGGGAGTTAAAAAACTGTGGAAAGAAACTTTTCAGAGGGTATAACCAAGGACAACAGCCACCAGCTGCAGCTTGGGACATACAAACTGGACATCAGCAAAAACTTCTTCACTAAGAGGCTAGTGCACTGGAGCGTTTTACCAGATGAGTGGAAGAATCTCCAAACTTGGATGTTTTAACATTACAAGACGAAGCCACAGCTTTTCTGTGATCCATGATATACGCTGTATATACACTGAACAGTGCAAGTGTTGTAAGGAACAAAAAAGTCTTTCTTTTCCCAGCTGAGGTGATTGTCTCACAATGGAGCTAACCCTTAAAGAAAGACAAAGTCCCAGCAAGAAAAGAGTCAACTCGTATCTGCTTGTATCCCCTTACTGTAAACCCTACAGTAGGATTTTATTTCCTATCAAGCACCACACTGATGCACATCTCTGTAGGAAGTGCAGAAGGATGGAGGTGGGGTGTATGAAAGTGTGCATGCAGCAAGGACAAGATAACTTTCTTTAACTGGATGTAACTGGGATGATATACTGTGCAAATCACTCGTGCTCCTCACGAGGGTGCTAGGAGGAGGAGGAATGGCCAGTTTTAACTCTCTTACACTCTTCTCCTTGGCATGTCACCTACTTAACCTGTGTTAAAACTTACATTTCCTAAAACTCCATGGGACAAGATTATCAGTGGCAGCATTTTGGGAAATAGGTAGACTTTAAATTCATGTTTGTTGATGTGATGTGAGTCAAGGAAATATATGGAAATGATGCATTAGAAAATAAGAATGGAAATTATACCATCCTGCTTGTGGTACTGTTGTTTAGGCTTTATTGTTGTTTACTTATAGAACAGAAATATTATTTTGGGGAGGAGAAGAGGATTAGTATAAAAGCAAAATTTGTTCTGTGATGAAAATTGAAAAATATTTTCTGTGGACCTGAAGCAATTTATCTGAAAATGAAGACACTAAATGAAGCCACTTATGAATGGGAGATCCTACCAAAAAAAACCCAAGGCATTTTCATATTTTTCCTGGCTGTTATACCACAGAACAGATGATTATTTACCTTTCTGAATACAAAATCATTGGTTATACTCATGCTTTATGGAATTCTAAAAAAAAAAACTTAAAATCAGCTAGAATTTAGCATTAGGAAAACTGGTAAGTGCACACACAGAGCAACCACTCTCTCTTAACACTTAACACATTTAGCACTGTATTGAAATTAATGGAGCTTACCCATGGATTCATTAGTTGCCTGCATTAGACAGGAATGCTCCATTTATTCTAATCAGGCATCTCTGTCAAAATTCCAGTTCTGCTCAAACAAGATGAAAATCCTCCATGGAAAGCAAGTAAGCTAAGGCCCAGATTTGATAGGTATGCTCCAGTGACTATATGAGAACTGGGTTTTATAACTAAATCCGTCCACATAGCAGATGCCTGTGTCTCCAAACTCCCACCGCAACACAGTTTTAAGGATGCCCTTCCCTAAATAACACCAGTTTTCACCAACTTCCTCCCCTGTTTACTTTGTAAGTTGAATCAATCACTTCCATTTCAAGACTTCAGCCTGTATAAATTGGCATAACACGTTAGGCATCCCATTAAAGGAGATATGTAGAGGACATAATCCACAGCTTTCCTTATTCTTGCTCCTCAAATATACACAAAAAGCTCTTTCTAATTTTCAATGCCAGAAAGCTTACAAACACCACCTCTCAAACCTCATGTCCCCAGCAGTGCAGATGCCTGTTTGCCTTTCTCATTAAAGAAAGGCACATCTATTTTATAAGATGGAAGATAGCCCCTTGCTCACTGTGGCCATGCTCTGAACCAGCTGTCTTAGCACCACCTGTAGCCAGGAAGCACTCTAACAAAATTATCACAAGGCTGAACACAAAATCCTACATTTCACCCCTCAGTTGAGTTTACCAGCTTCTGCACAAGGTTGGGCTGATGTCGCTCACGGAGTTGGCTTGCATGTGGGTACTTCAGAGCACAATCTGGAGACCTATGACACTTCCTAAGTAACTACACAGAAATACCTTAGACAGTGGTCTGACTCCATCAGGGAAAATTGTTTCTGTCCTCTATTCTCTCTGAAAGAAAGCAATAATGATGCAGTCCTCAACGATGCTATATATTCTCACTGCCTTCAAGCAGCCCTGCTCCTACCTCTCTTCTCAAGGCTGTTAGCTAACAAAAAAATATAGCCAGACCATCTCATTCAGTGATGTGCTGCAATAAAAAAACATTGTTTTACTGCAATTCCACACCAATTAAAAAAAATGCACTGAGTTCTATGTTTTAAGAAAAAAATAAAGACAGACAAGCGAATTGAAGTGAGGAAAATTGCATTATTTACATCCACATGTCGACAATGCAGACCAGCATATTTTTGGCATGAATTTCAAGAAAATGTTCATACACATGCCTGCACCAATCAAAGAACAATCAGCAGTGATTTACCAGAATGATAATATTACTTGGACTGCTTTAAAAACAAAAAAGTATACTTGTTTCAAACATGAAGTGTTATGAGATTCCTTATTCTTAGTAGTGCTTTTATTGCACATTACCATGTCTTCTGTTGCTTACAGAATCACAGAATCATAGAAAAATTAGGGTTGAAAACGACCTTAAGATCATCTAGTTCCAACCCCCTGCCATGAGCAGAGACACTCTACCCTAGACCATGTCATCCAAGGCTCTGTCCAACCTGGCCTTGAACACTGCCAGGGATGAAGCATTTACCACTTCTTTGGGCAACCCATTCCAGTGCCTCACCACCCTCACGGTAAGGAACTTCTTCCTTATATCTAACCTGAACTTCCCCTGTTTTAGTTTGAAGCTGTTACCACTTGTCCTGTTGCTATAGTCCCTGATGAAGAGTCCATCTCCAGCATCCTTGTAGGCCCCCTTCAGATATTAGAAGGCTGCTATGAGGTCCTATAGAAACATGTTACCTTATATCTGGCTGTATTCTGTATAACAGACAAGTCAGAAAATAAGCAGATTCTAGCAGGCTGGTATTTAGGTTTTGTGTATAGGTATACCTCTTACAGATGAATGTGGTTTATGTTGTAAAGGAAAATAAGTTATATGAAGAAGAAACTAGACAGATGGAGCATTAAGCAAAGTGTGCAAAAATCCTCCAGGGTTTGTTTTAGCTTCAGGAGTTATAGGATAAGAAGCAAACATTTCCTAAGAATACAGTCACATGCGCACCTACACATACTTCATTTTAACTCTGAACTCAGAAGAAAATAGTCATCTTCAGTGCTTCAGAGTCAAAACTTTTATGATCTTATTTCACAAGCCTATGATATAATAGATTTTGACATATATCAACCCATCCAAAACATTGCCCAAAAACAAAGGCTTCACTGGATCCCATGAAGATCCCAACTACTACAAGACAAGTAATCCAGTACCTGGACATGTAATCTGATTTACACTGGAGCTAAGTGTTGCATGCCCTAGCTGTCTATGACAGCATATTGCATTCCTACTCCATCGCTGAAGGTAGAGAAGATGGCCACAGCCTCCTTTACACTCTCCAGTATTCAGATGATTTAAGTACAGGATGTTGTGATGATGTAGCTTTCAGAGCTACATTTTTATTTGGAAAATTAAGAAGCTCTAAACTGAAAGGCAGATTTTAGGACACATATGGCAGAGCAGGAAAGACAAGTGTGAGGAGAGGGAGTGAAATTTTGCAAGTGAACCTATTAACCCCTAAAGAATTAACATGGAGAACGTATGTGTAGTCTGGAAGATACGATGTGTCAGAATAGAGGTTTTTTTTCTGTTATTGTTGTGTGTATATTTTTTTAATTAAGGGGGGTAAGGGGAGGGAAGATGATCCAAAGAAGTCTTCCAAGAGCAGAGAGAGAGAGAGAGAGACAGGGAGAGAAAGTGAAGATGGTAATCTGTCCTGGGCCCACAGCCATCAAACCAGGTGGTAGAAATCGGTTTCTTGATGACAGGAGGGCAAGCCAGCCAAGGAAAGTCCTCTCCTTTCCTCAGCAAGAGGTCAGAATAGAAAGCTGACATAGGAAAGCAGATATCTTACTGCTGGGAGTTTTATCAAGAGCTTGCTACCCTGCTATACAGGGGAAAATGCTGTTCCTTCTCATGCTAAACTTATTTCACAGCTCCCTTTCTTTCCCTCCCCAAGTAGCAGAAGCCTCTTTCTGTGAGGGAAGCAATGGGGAACACCTGCTAGTGGGACCACTGCCAGGACACTCAATACTTGCCCTTTGCAAAGAAGCAAGAACAAGTCCAGAGAGTAAAAGTGCATGGGGCTTGGCTGTTTTGACGTGCACACAGGCATAGCGTGGATGCAAGGATTTAAGTGTGTTAAAATCTTGCACAAACCTTGTATTATTCTCCGTCCCCAAGGACAAGGTCTACCTTGGATGGAAAGCAGCCAGGCCCCAACCTGCTTTAGCCCTGTTTGATCAGGGAAGTTGTAATGTTATTATGATGTTATTTCAGAGTGAGACATGTCAAAAAATTCTTTCCCAAGGAAAACACATTCACTGTGATACTCAGGGGGACTCAAAAGCACATTCCTGTTTAGGAGGGGAGAAGTCATGCCATGTTTCACATTAAGAGGAAGGTTTTTCTTAGGGTGACAGGAAAGAAGGAGGCTACTGAATACTCTGATCCCAAACCAAGAAACGTTTATTACTGCAACAGCTGGATGAAGCACAGGACCCCACATATTGCCCCACATCTAACAGACTCCTGTAATGCATCAGATGTTCTATATTTATGTACTACCTATCTGATCAGAGTCCTGCCTCAAGCTGCTTTCCCTTGACACATCAATATCTCCCCCATGTTTTACAGGCCTGCTTCTCTTTCAGCTCATCAGCCCAGTGCTCTTTTTTCATTCATCTGTTGGGAGTTTTATTAACTGACCCATTTCTCCTGCTCAGATATAACAAGTCTCAATCACAACTCAAGTTCACTGGTGTAATGTTTCAAGGCTTTGCACAGCAGCTATACAGGCTCAACAGGCAGATATTAGATCATCCTTCACAGGTAAAAATATTCAATGAATATGCACACAGAATTTAAGATGCTTAAGGTGGCTATGAGACTTACACAAATCGTTCTCAGGTAAATGGGTCGGAGCAATCCCAGGCACAGCTACAGGTTGGGCAGAGAAGAGATTCAGAGCAGCCCTGCAGAGAAGGACTTGGGGGTGCTGGTCGATGAGAAAATGAACATAAGCCGGCAGTGTGCGCTTGCAGCCCAGAAAGCCAACCGTATCCTGGGCTGCATTAAAAGGAGCGTGACCAGCAGGTCGAAGGAGGTGATCCTGCCCCTCTACTCTGCTCTCGTGAGACCTCACCTGCAGTATTGTGTGCAGTTCTGGTGTCCTCAACATAAAAAGGACATGGAACTGTGGGAACAAGTCCAGAGAAGGGCCACGAGGATGATCAAGGGACTGGAGCACCTCCCGTATGAAGACAGGCTGAGGAAGTTGGAGCTGTTCAGCCTGGAGAAGAGAAGGCTGCATGGAGACCTCATAGAAGCCTTCCAGGATCTGAAGGGGCCTATAGGGGTGCTGGGGAGGGACTCTTCATTAGAGACTGTAGTGACAGGACAAGGGGTAACGGGTTAAAACTTAAATAGGGGAAGTTTAGGTTGGATATAAGGAGGAAATTCTTTCCTGTTAGGGTGGTGAGGCACTGGAATAGGTTGCCCAGGGAGGTTGTGAATGCTCCATCCCTGGCAGTGTTCAAGGCCAGGTTGGACGAGGCCTTGGGTGATATGATTTAGCATTAGGTGTCCCTGCCCACGGCAGGGGGGTTGGAACTAGATGATCTTAAGGTCCTTTCCAACCCTAACGATTCTATGATTCTATGATTCTATGATTCTATGAAATGATGCACTTAGTTCTGGGAACCTTTGTCCACACATACACAGGTGACTCACTCTATTGTTTAAATGAATGAAAGTCGAAAATCTTAAAGAATATTAAAGAAAATAAAGAAAATAAAATCTACTCTGTAATATAGGGCTTGATCACTAAATCAGGCCTAACTGTGCCCATAGCTAGGCCTGAGAGGAGGCCGAGTTGTTTTCCATCCTCAGTCTCATCACAGATCATTTTAGTTTCTGGAAAAATGTAATAAGGCTATTTTTTTCCCTGGTTTGCACTGAATCACAGAGTTGCCCTAACAGCTTGGGCCTGTTGCATTATGCTGCTGCTGTAGCCACAACTTTTCCCACTTACTCCCACCTCTGATATGCCCCTCAGCACTCGAATTTAAATTTTACTCACAGATGAATAGTTTACATCAAAACATGCAGCTCTACAAAGGCACAGGAAGCCCACTATGCACTTGTTGCACACCTTTCCCAGTACAACAGATGGATTCTTTTCCTGAATACTTCTCACCTGTGTGTCCCCACCTCCACTTCAACACCACAGTTCTCCTTTCAGGGTGGAATGCCTGTACAAAAATTAGTCCTTTAGGAGAGAAAGTGAAAAGTACTCTCCCCAAGCAATGCAGTTCCAGTAGGACACTGAGCTGTAGCAATGAGTGCTAACAGAGTTACCCCTACAAGGATCCTCAGTACTTCCTACCAACCATTTACCTAGTTCCTTGCACCAGCACGTTTCACCACACCTTCTATGGAGCAGGGCAGAGGACCTTGGGGGAATCCAGGACAAGAATGGACCTGTTTGAGCACCACTGATTTCCTCGGCACCAGGAAACGCATTCTTTTAACTTCCACACCTCCCTAGTCACCTGTGCCCCTGCTGAGCAACTGACTTGGCCAAGCCTTGTGTCACATATCCTGCCTTTGTGAAGGAATTATCTTCTAGATCAAGGTCTTCAGTGTTTTTGCTGTTTGTAAACTTCCCTGGGAACTGGGGAACTAGGTGAGATTATAAACATCACATTAAGCATGCCTTCAATCTGGCGTACTCCAGACACAATTTAAAGTTCTTGGTTTTATTCTATATATATAAACCAAGCCTTGTTTTGTTTTTTTTTGCTAGTGTAGATCTACCTACAGTTATGCTGTCAAGAAACACAGCCCATCAATCTTACACTGTATACAAGTTGGGCACCAGAAATGAGCACAAAACCTGCCAGTGAAATGGGAAGCTCACTCTTTTTTGAGTATTTTCAAGGTTGCTCTCCCACATCTACATGGACTTCCTACAACTCTCTTCTTATTTGTGTGCATAGAAGAAAATGGGGCCTTATTCTAAACTTAAATATTGAAGCACAGATGCCCTCCTAATTAATCCATACAGTTTCTGCCAAGAAATCATAAAGTTTTAGTTCGGTACATTGCTGTCCCAAGTAAAATATAAAGACCCCCTTCCAATAAGCTGCTCTTTTAGAGCTACAAAGCACCACATCTTATTATTTTCTTGTACAGCACCACTGTAGGAAGTCCCACAGAAATCAATCAGTTGCAAAAATGCCATTCCTTTCCACATAGTTAACATAAATCAGTGCAGATTACAGATTTACTAACTCAGTTTGTAAACTGTTCTGAACACACTTTCAGAGAGACATACTGATGTATTTCAGCACTCCAGCATCTGGGATAACTCTTATCAAAAATCAAAAAGACTCTACCTATTCCAAGTTGTTACTCTATATAAATGAACTGGAATTAATTAAGTCACCTTTGACAATTTCATTACCCTTCTAATCATAGAATCATAGAACCACAGAACCATAGAATTACAGAATGGTTTGGGTTGGAAAGGACCTTAAGATCATCTAGTTCCAACCCCCTGCCTCACACTGCAGGGATGCTTCACCCTAGACCATGTCACCCAAGGCTCTGTCCAACCTGGCCTTGAACACCACCAGGAATGGAGCATTCACGACTTCCTTGGGCAACCTGTACCAGTGCCTCACCACCCTCACAGTAACGACCTTCTTCCTTATACCCAACCTGAACTTCCTTTGTTCAAATTTGAACCCATTACCCCTTCTCCTATCGCTACAGTCCCTGATGAAGAGTCCCTCCCCAGCATCCTTATAGATCTCCTTCAGATACTGGAAGGCTGCCATGAGGTCTCCACGCAACCTTCTCTTCTCCAGGCTGAACAGCCCCAACTTGCTCAGGAGGTTTGTAGAGGAAGTAATCCAGCCCCCTGATCATCCTTGTGACCCTCCTCTGGACCTTCTCCAACAGCTCCATGTCCTTCTTATGTTGAGTGGAGCAGGTTCACTATTTTAAATAGAGATTCACTCACATACAAGCAAATTAATTACCTGAAATCAATATGCTGCAATTCTTAGGGCTGTGCCATATTTTTTTTTAAGAACTACTCAGGTACTAAAAATCCATGACAATATTTACAAACTTCAGAAGTTTGGCAATGTTGTACCAAAATTGTGGTGGGTTTTGCCCATCATTTTTCCATTAAAATGTTTCAGTTATCCAGTCAAGAGAGCAGAAGCAATGTGAAGCATGCCAGGAATCACGAGTAACAAATAGCAGTTGTAGCATACAGTTTGTGAACCATCCTTCCTGTAAAAATTCTTCGCTCAAACTATTTGGTGAATACATATGCATGATAAATACATTCACAGATCTCAAGGATGATTCACGTTTGACATGTGAATAAAGAAGTAAGACTGAATTAATCTTGTTCCCAATTCACTTAATAAAATTAAACCCTGCCAAAGTACTTCAGTTTGATTTATAAAGCTTTTAGGGTCTAATGTTCTGTGAGACAGTTACCCAAGATACCACCTCTTTCCTCCTTCAGTGCCACAGAGATTGCATGGATTGCTGGAATGGATCGACACACCAGATCATAATTTTTAGTGAAGGCATTTTCATGGGCAGGTCCAGTAAAGAAGTGTGGATTTACCCAGTTACTCTGGTAGAGGCCTGTTTACTTAACCTGTTTCTCATGTCAGGATAGAGAGCAAGAGTTGATACTAGTTTGTTTTGGACTCTTTTTTCCTTTTTTTACTCTATGGAAGTCTTTAAAAATTATATACGTGAATCCTGTCCTTGGGAAACACAGGACTCAATGTGCTTAGTAAATTAATATTCAATGAAATGAATGCACAAAGATCAATCAGCCTGGTAATGACACAGGCTTACATTTGGGCATCCTTATCCTCTGTTCATAACAACGTCATCAGCTATCAATTGCAATAAAAGTTGACATCAAACGAAACTCCAGTGTAGGCTATTAAATCTAAACAAATAGTTCTCCTTGAAGATACACTTGTTGTCTTTCATGCTGTTTGTGATTAAAAAAAAAAATTATCTGACCTGGAATCATGGGATTCTTAAGGTAGTAAATACTTGTCATGTATTTGTGAGATTATGACTTGAAGTATTGTGTTTATAGTTGGCCACATTCCTTATACTTGTATATTATTCTACAGTTTGTGACCTATAGCTTTAAACAGCTTACTGAGGTAAAACAAAATAGAAAGTGAAAGGTCAATGAAAGTATTACTTTTCTAACGCTTTCTAAAAGTGAAGACCAAGCATCAAATGGCCAAGGTGACAGATGAAAATTAATTTAGACAGTTTGTGTTTGTTCACCCTGAAATAATACTCCAAGCCTTACAGAAGCACACCCAGATGACTGATGTCTTCATCTATCTATCTTAAGGTCAATACCGCTGGGAACAAATTATAAGAAACTTTGCCAAGAGCTTACCCCACAAAAACCATCTGAAATAGCCTATAAATAAAACATGTGTGAAGGGATTCATAGATACATACTGAAGACTGTTATACACCTGAAAAATACAGTAATGGAAAAATAACTATTACAGCTAAAATTGAAGATGCGAATATCAGAAACCTGGAGTTCCCCCACATTTTGGTGACCCCTACTGCAGGTTGTTTTTAAGGTGAAGAACATTGTATTGAGGACAACAGGTCATCTCAGGGCCCTATGTACAGTCCCCCGCCACTCTCATCCCACTGGGGCCATGGGAAGAGGTGTCTCAGATGGCCGGTACCCTGGCCAAGGCTGTGAGATGGGGCCTGGCTGTGAGCCCTTGCCCTGCTGCCCTGGGAGAGATCCCAGCACTTCTGCAGCTGGAAACAGCTGGGCAGGGAGTCAGGATCAACTACTGAGCACCTGGCACTACCACAGCACTGCATGTGAAAGTTTGGCCATCCAAATCCAGGCAAGCACATACATTTTAAGCACCTTGGGAAAGTGCAGTAAATGTTTCATTAGTTCTCCGGAAGAAAAGGAAGTGTTCTATTTGTGCCACTAACCACAAAGCTATTTATAGCTGTTTTAAGGCTGAACTGGTTAGGTCAAGCAACAACATGCAATTAAAAATCTTGGAAATAATAATTTCTCTCTCCTACGCTGGTTTATACAGGTGTGAGAGCTGCCTGCAATACTTCTCTCATTGTACCTAGTAGCTTTCTGTTGTTCATACCACTAAACCATTAAGTATAAATAGTCTGCAGCAATAAACTATAAGGCAAATTCATTCACCTACTGAAGTACAGCACCTCATTTAGCAAAGGTGGCAATACTTCCTAAGTCTTCTTTAAGACTTCATCAATTTAATAACTATTAATTCAGTTATTAGAGAAATTGTCAAACCATCATAGAAAGGATAAATTCTCTGCTTGTACCAATGATAAAATCTCTATTGAAGTCAACATATTTAGCCCTTATTACACAATGTGATTTCTAAACTGTGTATTTTCATGCATTATTGAAAGATCTCTGAAATAAATTTGAGGGTGAGGGTTACAGTACTAATCCAGCTGGAAACACACAAATCACACGCCATGTGACTAAGCCCAAATAGTTCATGCTTTTAGAACTGATGTTTGCTTTTAGTTGTTCTACTTACTGCTTTATACGTTCTCTTTTGTCCAGCATGTTTTCTGATTTGTTCTCCATTAGGCCCAGTTTCAACATGCATGGAATAGATAATGTCAAAGAAATCTTCTACGACAGCTACCCGCCGTAAAGACAGCTTCTCATCTACACCTACTCCATCCTGAAAAGAAATAAAAAGAGAAAAGTAAGGAGGACAGGATGAATAGATAAAATTATGATAATCAAGGGATGCGTTTTCCTTTTTTAGCAGGGAATTAAAGACCCTTCCACTGAGATTTGAAGGTCACCCACCCTGTGAATAACAGAAACAGTATTGTAGGAAAGCCATATGGTCAGAAGGATGATACGGACCCTTTCAAGCAGTTCATTTTGACAAACCAGGGCATTTGGCCTCATGATAGAAAGGGATCTTTCACTCCAGTATTTAAAAAGAAAACAGAAAGTATTGTGCTTCTTTCCTCAAATGCACAAACAAGATTCAAAGGCAGAAGCAGTCCCAAACACATGGCACAGAAATGCATTATGCAGCTCTTAATAACAATGCAACAGCTCTTTTATTGCCTCATTCCCCTCCCAGTAAATCTGTACCCAGCATTTCATAAAGGTATTTAATAAAAGGTTTTAATTCACAGGTGACAGAGCTGACTGTAATTATGAATACAAAGGAAGTTGTTACAAACAATTTGCCCCTGCAAAACCTGCTAGAAAATATACTACATGAAGACATATCACAATATGAAGAAACGAAAGGGATTTTTTAAAATTTATGACTTTTACACACAGATGTCTTGTTGGAACAAGTAACAGAAAAGTGAGGACACCTACCATCTGATTTTCAAAACTGATAGTGCGACTGTAGCTAGAGTTCTAAACAGAAACAGTCCCCAGTGTCACTGAAATTAATCAGTGCAATTCAGTTTTTGTCTTTTAAATAGGACCATCCAAAGGAGGGATTCTGTTTGTTTGCTTTACAACTGTCTACGGATTTAATTCTAATGAAGGGGCAGGAATCGGGACTTTTTTTTTTCCCCAAGCAGGCACCTATCAAGCAGGCTGTATTTTGTAACACAATCTAAGAGTATAAAGAATAAAATAAGAATGGCCAATTTACTTGTACTCCAACACAGGATTTTAATTTAGATGTCTGAAGGCAGCAGTGTCACCTGACCTTCATGTGTATTTTAAACAATAAGGGCTCACCAAAATAAACACATTTGATATTGCCATTACTGCTGCTGTAATTCATGCAAGAACAAAACTAATTTATATTGATCCTTTTGTGACAAAACACACAGAGTTATTGCTGTAATAACCAAATAAAGGCAAAAGATGAGAAATTAAGAGTCAATAATTATGTATGACTCCCAGTTGCCATCCCTTTGCTCATAACTTCTTGCTAACTCATTCCAATAAGTTTGCTGGATGTGGACAAACATGATTTATTTTCCGAGCTGCCCTTATTTTTATTCCAGCCCACTTACTTTCATTTTTCACAGAGTTCATAGAATCTAAATAATCCAAATGACTCCAAAGAACCCCCCGGGGTGACACAGAGGAGCTCTGACACATTCCCAGCAGTGATGGAGAAAATGTCAGTGCCTTTGTAGCACAACTTCTTCAATGTGCAGGACTCCAAATGATACTGAGTTAGGAGGTGTTGATACACTACCAGCCAGACAAGTTTTGTCCTGTCCTGCTCCAGTATGTCCAAACTCTTCAGAGAGGTTCCCTGCCCAAAGCTACATGGTCCCTTCCATCTGCACAGCACATTGTGCTCTTTATCCCCAAGAGGCAGTTGGACCAGAGCAGAACTCCTGCACATGTGTGATCAGAAGATTGCCACAGTCCTGACAGAAGTGACAGTGTGGAGGACGCAGAGTGGAAGAAGATGAGAAATTTGAAGTGCAGTCTCCACCACAGCTCAAAGCTTCAGAGAGATCAGCTGGGAACAGTTGCTCTGAGAAGGTGGCAAAGTTCCTATCCCATGAAAAGTCTCTAAAATTTCACTAACCAGCTCAAAAAATTCTGTAGCATTGTGACAGGTTCTGCTACCGGCATCATTAAGAATTTGCTTGGCATGGCGCACCACTACTCCCACTATTAACAGAAATTGCCTTAGAGGTGGGTCCAACATAAAATCCAGATCTTTGCAGCTTTAACCTTTACAGTAATTCACATGTGAACTCCGTAAGGGAGCTCATCTTCAATCATTATTTTCTCAGCACCCAAACAGCACGGTGGGATCCCTAATGATTTCAAACACTCCTATTATGACGACAGTGTTATCTCACATCACTCTCCAAACACTCAGAAGTTTATAGTGTTGATTAACTGATGAAGATTTAATCCATTTATTACTAATGAGTTTTGTTTTAGGAAATTTCCTATGGGGGAGCTCTCTTTTTTAATTAAAGAGAAATACATTACAACAATATTATTTTAAAACCTGAGATGTCACCTCAGCAGAGCTGATACATGCAAACATCAGGAATACATTCAGAGAAGAAACTGAAAAATATAACTCGTTTTGCTGCTTTTGGTGGCCATAGTGTAGAACACTCTCTTTTGATGGTCCTCCTACCTCCCTCCCCAGACACTGATACCCAAAGGCAGGTAGGCAGGATGCTGGTGTGCTCTTGAAGCTGTATTTCTCCATCCAGCTGAATAAAGCAGTAAACATTGCTACTACTTCTAAAAATACAAGGCAGAAAAATCTGTGCCAAGTCTCTGTCATGCCTCCTAATCGAAGCACCAGAAAATGAATGCAAACTTTCCAAATCTTGTCAGTCAATAAGGGCAGGGGAAAAAAATGGTTTACACAGTCTGCAAACTAGTTTTGGTGAAGACAGTACTATTATTTAACATCAATGCTTGTAACTTCATCATAACTTTATCTGTGGGTGCCTGGACATGACTAGGACAAGCTTTGTTCTGTTTAGTGCTGCATAAGGCAATAAGGTAGACCTTGTTTCAGAAAGCCTGCAGTGCTGCAGAAGGTGCTGAGTTGCTGTGAGTAAGCTGTTCAGCCCATCTGGCAACTTGCAGTGCTGTGCAGAGATGTAAGCCCTAGCTGCAGAAGCAACACACCAGCTGAGTAATGTGAATAAGGTAGCTACACACTGAGACTTTCGATATCCCAGTACTGACATCCCAATAAGTAAAAGCTGGGCAAATGATACAACCTCAAATCTCCATTTAAATCATAAAGTCTTTGAAGTGGACACAGTCGTATCAAGCTTTCCTGCCATATGCCATTACACTATACTTTTATCCTGAAATTGCTATTTGATAAACGCATTAACAAAGCAGCTCTACTTTATAAGCTGGCTTTGGGTAAAAATTTTCACAGTGCCTAAGGGGACTTTTTTTTAGCCTCAACTAAGGCTAAAATGAGACAAATGAGGGAATACATGATAATGCTATTCAGATGTCTGAAAGGCTATGAAATGTCCACAAGGGACAGGACAAGTTATAGGCTTAAATCACAGCATGGGAGATTTACATTAGACATTAGGAAAAACTCAGTATTCATGTGGATAGTGAAGTACATTAACAGTTTGCCTGGGGAGGCTGTGGGAAGTATGTCACAGGAGGATTTTGAGACCAGGTTAGGCAAATATCTGTCAGGAATAGTTTCAGTAAATCCTGTCTTGGACAGACTAGATATTAACTGAGTTCCTTCTTGATAACTCTAGGACTGAGAAGCTTAAATGCCACTTTCAAAGTGACTTGGGCACTAACAACTCTGGAATAGCAAGGAGGATATTTATAAATCACTGAGGTATTTTTAGGACTTTAATTCATCATGGCAAGAGTCCAAGCCTCATGTTCAAAAATGACTTAGAAATGGAAGCCTCACTGAATGGTTCACTTCAAAAACTGGACCTACACTCTAAAATCTTCTAGACCAAGCTTCATGCTGCTCATTTCAGCCATCATTGAGATATGCCCCCACCCTAAACCAGTTGTCAGTCATCCTCTATGGCCAGCAGAAAGATGGGCACTGCCAAAACACAATTCATCCTTACAGCTGCTGGAATGGGTTCAATCTCTACCAGTAAGCAGTTACTTAATTTCACCCTTTGCATTGCAGGGTGTTCTGTGTACTCTTGGTTTTATATTTATTCAGACATTTTCCTATGTTCTTAGAATACAAATAAATCAATGCTTCTTTTCCTTATCAGACCTACAAATCCCATTTGAACTCTGAGATTAAGGTTAGTTGTTAATTTTTAGATATCTACACAAAAAAAAAAAAAAAATTCTGGACACAAGTGATGTCTACAGAGAGTTCTGCACCTCTCAGAAAGGCCTAAGGATCCCTTTGAACAAGGATGACTGAGGAAAGAGTCTCTTGCATCAAGGAGGAATCTACAGGGCTAGTGGGAGTAAAGGAGGGAAATAAGTTTGTCAGTGACGTGAACAGACAAAACTCTTAGTCAAGATAGTGAAAAGAGCTATTAAATAAAAGGCTGTCATTTTTACAGTTACTTTGTAGAGAAGAAAAAAATTTAATACAAGCCTTTAAAATTAAAGCCACTGAAACAAAAGTGCTTGCAATTCCTTGCTTGAGAATACCTGCACCATCTCATGTTGAAATTTCTTGGTGAAAACAGGTCTCATAAAACAGCCTCTTGCTTCATGAATGAACATAACTATCAGCATATTTACAGTGTTTGAAGAATACTCCTATAAACACATGACAGACTGAAATATAAAATAAAAGTAAAGGCTTGGTTGGTGGTTTTATGGAAAATGTAATATATATCTAATCCTTTGTTGTAAAAGCTTCAAAGCCACAAAACATTAGGAGTAGATGGAAATAACAATCAACCTAAATATTTCATTACACAACATAAATCACATACAAATGTAAGATTGCTTCTAATGCAAAAATAACATTTTTCTTGTACAACCAGTTCAAACAACAGCAGAGTTAAAGCACATCTGTGTTACCACACCTTTGCTGACTAGTGTCACCTACTGCAGTCTTAAAGAAGCAGTTCCCCTGGATAGGAAGCCAAGTCTTTTGCTGACTGAAACATTGCGCTCTGAATGAACAAAACATTTTGCACATAAACCCCCACCTTGTTAGTTTATACCTCGTGAGCTCCTAACATGATTGTATGTAGGTGTTTTACTCCCTTTGGATTCAACATAGGAAAACTATGTATAGCAACTGCTAGGAGGAACCAATGGTAATTTATATATAACTTGAGCTTTCTATACCTGTCTGCAGAAATAAGTCAAAATCAATGATCAGATTAAAAATCTGGTTATAGATTATTTCCATTATCTGCCTGCTCAGTAACTGTAAAAATATTAATATTTAAAAAGAGGGATGACCATTTCAGAGTGTCTCTTACTCTCACGGAAATGAGTAAATCTAGTGTCATCAGCACACCAATTTGAATTCCCAGGTTATCAGTACATCCATTTGAATAACAAACTCATTCCTGTCAATGCAGTATAAATCCAAATCCAAAACAGATCAAAAGCTATAGTGTTTGATAGCTACTATTAAGCAGCCTAAAAATAAATAAATTGATCTTTTCTATCCAGTTCCTAATGGAAAGTGTCTGTAACAGTGAAAGGGATATTTATTATTTGAGATTAATAGTTTCTGTTCCTCATTGTATGTTTGTGCAGCAAATCTCATCTTTTACCAGCAGATGGAGACAGGAAAAATCAGAGTTATATCCAGGCAGATACTTTAATATACGCACACCAGAACCATTTTCAGCTAAGTCCTCTCTCTGGAATGTTTAGAACAATAAATCCTACAAGGACTAAACCAGTAAGTTAGGATATGGTAGCAACACGTCTAACTAATTGTGGAAATATATCATGAAAATAAAGAGAATAAAGTGAAGTAAAATGGCAAATCAATATGTCATTTGAGGTAAGAGACTAAAACTAAGCAACAAAGTTTGGGGATGTTAGGAAAGCTGTAGGTGAGAAAGAGTCCTCTGTCTTGATAGAGGAGTCCAAGAGACCTAATAAACAGCTAGAGAGGCCAAATCAATATGGAGCAGAAGTCTATTTCTTCTCTCTTACATGAGTCCAGATGTTGAGAAAGCACCAAAGCCAAATCTCTGTCCATAAACAATAATGGTGAATGATGAGTACCGTTATAAGAATAAAAGATCCTACCCAAAAGGACAATCCTACTGGGTCCTTTCAGGTTCTAGCTCTATTAAATTAAGATCTAGCAATTGGACAGAATGGGTTGTGAAATCCAACTTGTCAAACTGCAAAGGGAACGTCTGTCACCTTTTCTTTAAGTGTAGTAAAATGGGACTGAAGGTTATTTCATGACAGACAAGATATCTTCAAAGGTAATCTTCAGAGGCCACTTTAGCATGAACAGGATAATAACCTGGACAGTGTTCCTCTGAGATAAATATTTAAAGCTCTTTCAGTACTGGAGAAGGGCAGAAACTTTTCTTTTTCATCTTTCTTCAGAAGTGTGGATGACTGACTCTTGTGTCTCCTACTGAAACTAAACTTGGACATGGGAAGCAAGGGGCAATTTCAAAAGGCTGCCTTAAGATAACTGCACTCAGAGCCCTGAAAGAATGGCAGAGAAGACCCCATTTTGGAATACAGGACAGGTAGAGCCCTGGTTACAGTTTACTCATCATAGTTAAGAGTTACTTCTTAACTGAGGCCTGAATGCTCTTTCTCCTCAGCACACTAAAACCTGATCATATTTTTCCTTAAGTGTTTAAACATTTTTACAACCATTATGAACAACAGTGGTCACAAGAGAGATAACATTTTATTATTTATGAAGTCTGTTGCTGCAAGCTAACCAAACACCAGGAGCTGTATCTCCTTGAGTAAATGAGGCACCAAAGGAGCACCAGGTCTGTAGAGCAAACCAGCTGACACCAAGGAGATGATTCCGCACCATATTTATTTCAGACTAGCTCTAACCTGATCCCCTGCACTAGACACCCACTTCTGGTTACAACCCAATAGGTGAATGCCTGGAACAAATGTTACTTTTCTTTCACTGAAAGAAATCTGGTTCATGCACTGAAAAAACACTGCAATGTGAAATGAAGCACAGCGATCACGGTCAGGAGCTTTGTTGCAAAGGCACACTCATTCTTCAAACTTAAATGCCACTGAGGATGCAGCCATAGCTTCCTTAGTAAGACAAGGAGATAGGAATTTTCACGCACGCACATTGCAGTGAGCATTACACAAACCAATGAGGAATATGCTCAGGAACACACATGGCCCTGGTATTACTAGGAAGAGCAGAAAGAAACCAAACAAAATCCTCTTCTTACATGGAGACCACATTTGCCACATTATTCCCTCTACCTGCCTCTCCCTCCAGCAAATACCTGCCTCCTCAGCCTGTTAAAACAATAGGCAATGCTTCTATCATTAGATGAAGTCTGGTTACAGCGGGCCTTTTTTCCTTTTCTTTATTTTTTGATAAAGAATGCAAATTCATGCTGTATGCTGTCTACAAAGTATGTTGAGTTGGCATATGTAACATAGGAACAATTAACCCAGGCATTAAATGCATCATATTCAGTGAAGAGTATAGGACAATTCCAACAGAACCAAAGCTAGAACTGGACAGAGAGAGAGGAAGAGCACATACAACACCTGTAGGGAGATGGAAGTTCACATGTCAAAGGTGAACAATTTTGGTCAATTTCTAACAAGAACAACAAAAAAAAATTTTTAGCAAACTGCGTATTTTTATTAAATTTAATTTAACTATAATTGATCAAAGAATTCCTAATTTTTAAAAAAAATCTCTAAAATAATTTCTGATCTTAGACCGTTTCAAAATAGTTTGTTCAAAAGTCTGTATTCTAAAAGAAGCAATAACTATTCCTCTTTTTTTGATAACCAGCTGTAGCCGTGTTCCCTGAAGGATGCTGCCTCTTTTCTAGTGGGTTAGTTTTCTATTAGAAACAATTAAGTTTTGACTTTGCAGTCTATTTTTTGTTTTTAAACACTCACTACAGTTCTGGATATCTCCACCACATTTTACTCACCCACTGCAAACTCCAGTAAGTAGCTAAGAGCTAATAAACCCAGGTAGGATATTAAGAATAACTGAAAAGGGAAGGAGTGTAACTGCCAAATTTAACTGAAGTTTTTCTTTAAGCTCACATTCATGATAAAAGTTTTTCTGTGTTTATTCCTTCTTGATGACTCATTAGATGATTCATCTAGGTATGCGGAACTTTTACCAGACTTCTGTAATTGTGTGAATTCTAAGAAATTGCAGTTTTCAAGCTTAAATAACTGCCAAGAACTTCAAGCTTAACCATGAAAAAGGATGAAAGCGTGTGAAAATTTATCCCATTAAAGTGAAGTTATTCTTTTACTGAAAGTAAAACTGAACATAGAGGTAAGTATTAGGATAGCTATAAAATAGGATTTCTCCTAACTGAGAAACACCAACAAAACTTCAAAGAAGTGATTCTAAGGCTGGTGGTAATCTTTCTGTGTACAGATCTCTTCAGTTGCTCAAAAAACTGTAAATACACCACAAAGCTAAGCCAAAAAATAGAAGGATGACAACTCAGTGAAGCACAAGTGACCATTGAGTGTACAAATACTGAAATGATATTTCCCTTAAACACTTCATGTTTTTCTACTCTCCATGCATTTTATCAGATAATTGTATCTGCCAATCTGTAAACAGTTACTGCAAAGGTTTTTCAGAGATTACAATGCCAAGCTAACTGCTTAGCTGGGGAACTGCCTTTTAGGTCTCCCAGGTAATCTGGAAAGGTCAGCTACTCATGGTGACTACTTCGAAGGGAAGGGACTTCAGCTCCCCACTCTGACAGTTCAGCACTCAGAAACTTTGCTTCTGAAAGTTCCTAGCAACGAGGATACATACAAAACTCAGGTTTACTTTCATCTCAAAACAGACAGCTCTCTGTATCAGTATAGTAATCTGGTGAGCATGAAAAGATTTGTTTTTCCCAAATCAAGTTACCAGGACAAAACAACTAATTCTCTTCAAATATTTTTTACTGTAGAGGCTTTTAAAATGAATGGTATGACTCCTAGGGCAGTCCTGTTTAGTATGTTTTGGCTTTTTTTCTAAGTTATAATATCTGGTATTGTCATCAGTTCAGCAAAAAGAAATGGGCAAGCTGCTAACTAAATGTTAACCCTTAATATTCCTGTCATGTTCCAAAAATGAACAATTACATAAAGTGTGCTATACTTCACAGGTATTCAAGCACTAGGGGAATGCAATGTAGATCTATAATGCCACCTTTTTTCAGACTGATGAAATGCAACTACTGTACGCCAAAAGTAACCTAAGACTAAAGTGAAGCTTAAATAATGAGAACTGAGCACCCCAAAGTGCTGCCTGAGAAATTAAATGTATGTTTTAAAATTATATTCCAAATGCTCACAAGCCTCTGATGCAAGGGTGTTTGCAGAGGGAGCTTTTCCCATAAATGACATGATACGCATGTGCCAAGAGTGACATACTGCAATTGGGTGCTAAGAGGATACCACACCGTAGATCAGCACATCTCAGTGACAGAAGTTCTAAACAAATAATAAATTGCTTCAAAGTCTTAATTAATTGGTAAAATACTTCAGAAAGTCAGAGGAACAGGATGGATCAGCAGACTGCTAATGGGACATAATGGCTTTGTGTCTAGAGCTCTTGGTGCCACTCCAGCAAAGGCTTTTGTCCCTTAAAGATGCTTACTCCTTCCACCTGCTGCCTACTGCAAGAAATAGCCCTGGGGTGGAAGGGAGATGAAGTGAGTGACCTAATCCCTCCCATCGATGTTTCTGCAACAGCTGTTCACTTGCTTATACAAAATGAGTTCACAGTCTCAGCACAGTTCCCAGAGGACAGCTGTCTCTGTCACCAAAACCACTGCTACAACAGGCCATTAGGTGCCATTAATTGGTAACCTCATTAGCAACATCAGTAAAGACACTGGGGATCAGATTTTAAGCTGCACTGGCACTGTACAGGCAGCTTATGGTAGGGACAGATGAGAAAACATTAGTGGCTTTGCATCACCCACACAAAACTTTGGTGCTGTTATAAGCAGGGCACTGGTTCAGCAGCCTTGTTTGAATGACAGCTATCCCCAGCTCCAGTGCCAGAGGAGGCAGGAGTCTCCATGGCACCTCATGCTCCATTTATGGCCTAGTTCTCCAACCACATCACCAACATACCTCCCACACTGGAAGAAAGCTGTTGCAGGGAGCAAACAGGTACTTCCCGGACTAAATATTCCTAGCGTATAAACTAAGAGACTCTAATGGAGGTCCCTCTAGATTTCTGCAAGGACAAACAGGTAGGAATGACAAAAGGGGTCGCTGTAACTGCACAGATAATGTTACCTGAGGAGCAATACAGGCCATTAGGGACTAAGTGGTCCTATCGGTACAAAACTGAATGCACAGGTCTCTGCCCAGCACAGTGACTTCTGGCTGCAGGTGGTTCTAGCAGCAGTGGTGTTACAGCCCTGATGCGTAGGAACTGTAGGGGGAATTATGGACTGTTTCTGATGAAGTAACACAGTCCCTAGCAAAATCAGGCAAAACGTTGCATACACCATCTCCCCACCAGTTCTGAAACAGATGTCATGAAGCAAATGTCATGTCACATACCGGCAATAAGTTTTCAGTGTAGACAGAAAATGCCATGAACCAAACATCTAAACATGTTTTTTGGGAAAATATATTATGAAGGGTGCAGAAGTTATTCTTCCAAAAATACATTAAAAAAAAAAAAAATTGATTTTATGTCAGACCTTGAATGAACCTTAAAGTATCATCAAATTAAATTAGTAAATAAAGAATATTGGAGGTTTTCACATACAACCATTCCATGATTCTATGAATGCTTGTGTGCTTGTGCACAGACCAGGTTTTACAAAATGAAATGACCTCAGCACCACCACAGCTCTTTTCTCTCCTAAGTAACCTAGGCAAGAACACGTGCCAGATGCAAAAAAAACTGTGTTTCTGTGAGGAAGCACTGTGGCAGACAGTCAGATCATTTACACCATTTTTTTTTTAACTCATTTTCTGCTTCCTCCCTTCCTCAACCATAAACAAAGTCCACAGCATGAAGAGGCCAGTCCAAGTTTTGAAAAACACTGCTCAACCATATGTTCAGTCCTGACCAGAGCGATAGTTAGGAGGCTGACATCTGCAGATGGAGAGTTCATACCACCATACAGCACAAACATGCTGCTACTGTACACTGAAGTCAGTCTTAGCCAGACTTTACTTCGGAGAAATTTTCAATGCTGCTCTACAGTTTCACCTTGCCAATTATTTTTTGCTAAAGTGATGCAACTAAAATATATATCTAAAAAGAATCTAAAAGGAAAATGTTTGCGGTGACTGAAAGAGGAAGCCTTTCTGAATCCTTCGGGTAATCTCCTTTAGAAGGAATATTCCTCTGCATCAAATATTAAACTAAAGCTGCTTGTGTGACAGAAAACACTTGTCAATGTTACACATGGCAAACCTTCATAAAAGCCCACCAAACTCTTATTTGGCCGACAGGGTTATGCACTAAAAGAATACAACTATCTAAAACAGTCTCCTGAACTTCTTTGAAAACCCAGTAAACTCAGTTTTCCTCTGAATAAACTCTATCAACCTTTCCCTCAATAAGCACTATAAGTACATAAGTCTTTCTTGCCTTACTTAATGCCCTTCTGAAAGCAGTGAGAATACTCTGCTTAAATGCCTGTGGGAGTGATAGTGGTTCTTCTTACATAAGAAGCAAAATACAATGCATTTTCACAGCTACCTTTCACTTTTTTCTCCCCCTTGCTCCTCTCTCAGTCCATCTGCAGCTTTTCATGCAGTCCAAACACTTTTTTAAGGGCTTAAATAGATTTATGGTTAGCAATTTCCACAGGGATTGTAAGCATGCTCTCTCTCAGGCATGCTCAGGCACCACTACTCATCTGAGGGCTGGGAATCAGTATCTTTGTCTGCACTGCCACTAGCAATGAAAGCCAGTGGGTTCACAATTACTGTGTCCTTCATTCAGATCTTTACTGAATAGCAGTCCTCTTCCTTGAAAGCCTGTACTTACAAGATATGTCTTTATGAATTCCCTCATAAATGTTTTGCAGTCTCATCTAACATGCACATGTAGCACTGATTATAAAACAGAACAGTAACAGGAATTATTTTCCTTAATTATGTTGCTTTGAAACTAAGATATAGATGTCTGGACTGTAAAGTTAGAGTTGCAGTTATGTGAATTTTATTCAGAACATTTCCTGCATCAAATATGGACCATGCCCTAAACAGCAAACAGTTCAAAACAATGGTAATTACAAATCACAACACAGCAAATGCTGTTTTATCAGGTAAATTTGTCTTCCTAGCTTTTATACATACCAGCTTCTTAACTTTTTAGTGAAGATGAAAAGTACACCCCAGTTCTGATCAGTAATGATGCTGTCCACTATCCCTTCTCTTACCAGAATTAAAGGAAGAGTCAAATAATGAAGGAAAACTTTTATTTCCTCAACAGTACTGCAAAAATAGGTGTTTTGAATAAGTAGGCAACCAGATTTACCGAATACTTGATGCATGATAGGAGACAGGAAATCAGGGTATTTGCAAGTTGAAGACTCACTATTAATCAGCTGTTTGCTAGTCTGTGCCTTAATCTAGGCATGCCCATGAATTTACTACCATACAGTATTGCTTTGCATGCTAATGTTAATACACTTAAAGCACAGTTGATGAAAGAAAAGATGCAGATGAAATAGTCTGCTCTCTATAATTAAAGTTCATGATTATTCTTTCATATATGCAACAGTTAATATGCAAACTATACAAATCTTTGTAATTATTAGTACAATCCTGTGCTCAAAACATGAACCAAGCACTATATTAACATGTTTTTCTTTGAGTATGTATCCTTACTTGCACTTGCTCGCTTTATATAAAAAGAATAAAGTTTTAAATTTCTCAGCTGTTTAGTAAAACAGGAAGAAAAGCTGTAACACAGCATTAGAACTCAATTATGTATGAAATGAACAATAATGACTGTATTATTCATCAGGTTTACCAGAATTTGGTGCTCTGTCTCCCCAAATCTGATTTTAAACTGCTGTGTTCAAACTACAGCAAAACCATAATTCATCGATATGAAGTGACCTGCCCATTTTCTCGTTCCTCTGTGTACACTGGCTGTAGTAAGGTAACAGGACACAGCACCTGGATGTCTTCAGTAATAATAATTCCAATAGTATTTCCCTTCCTCTCACTACATACACATGCTGTGTGCAGCTTGACTGATGGCTATGGCCAGCCAACTCAGAGCCGGTTGTAATTCACAGTTATGTGCATTACGTACTTGCAATGTGCTGGGGGATCTCTTGAGATGAGTAGCACTACACAAAATCAAGAACATTACAGATGAAAGGAAAAACAAAGGTCACTTAGCCCATCCCCTGACAGAAAAGGGACTGCCTTCTATGGCTTATGATGTACTTTCTTTTGTCTGGTCTTAAATGACTCTCCTGAGGTAGCTATCATTGCTGCCTCTGAGAGACTATTTTACAGACTAATAGAGGTAAATACGGAACTTTTGGATGAGCTCATGGCAACCACCTGCTACAAAAGGTTTGCATATCGCTGTGCTGCTCTTCCTTAGTTATGTTCACTTGGAAGACAGACACAATACTAACACCCTCTAAGGCTCATTTGGGGAATAGAGCTTCTCTGACATAGTAGATCATATCTGCTGAGAAAGAGTTAGCAAGGGCCTCCCAGTGGCAGTGAGAAATAGGCGATCACCTCCCTAAGCTTTTGCCGTATCACTGCCTTGTTTCCAGCAGAGCTCCCAATTCCTGTTCTGCTCCTGCCAAAAACAGCTTCCCTTGCAAAGGGTCCAGCATATTCTTTCTTCACAAATAATAACATAATTTAAAAGCCCATTGAAGACTCACATTGATTTTAATAAACTATGGCTCAAACTCCCAAATCATCCTATTCTCTCTAAAATGATGCTCTATCTGCAAAGGACCAGGACACACCAACATCAGTTTCAGCTCCTCAGCAAAGCTGATACAGGTACAGATACCACAGTTTCACATACATGTTAGAGATGGCTAAGGGTATAAGGCTTCTAACCTATGCAACAAGGAGAGCCAACATCTATTCTCATCTTGCTGACAACATGAACAACAACATTTTTATTCTGCTGAACAGAAAAAAGACTGAATTTGCAAATGCAGTATATTGCTTCTTTCTGCAACAATTCAACATTAAACTGCATCTTCTGAGATGCTGCTGTGCCTACAGGAAGCTGCAATTTGCTTTCCTCAAATCTTCACCTTTTCCTTACCTCAGGCTTCATTTTTTCCAGACTACATTTCCCAAGACTCACTGCAGAAGGAGATCATGTGTATCGTGTCACATTTAATAAAATCAAGGACGCCAGTGTCGTAGGAATTCTTGTATCACATTCTTCTGTAAATACATTGCACCCACTCATTTGTTTGCACTTTATAGGAACCACTATCATCAAAAAACCTAAAAGGCTTTGCAGCACTTGCACCAACAGATGGAGTCAGCTATGTGGACTGAATATGTACTTTATCTAAATCATTTAAGCCTTATCTGCTCAAAGAGAAATATTACTTTAGTGATGTATCACACCTGCTACCCAAACTACACATAAGGCCAGTTCCTCCTCACTAGGAAAGCTCTAAATTCAAAATCCTGCGTCTACAACTGCCAAATCAGCGTGGATCACCAGGAAGATGTTAAAAAGACCATGAGGACAAGCCCTGTTCTGTTCTGTGAAAATAGCCTATTACGGTACTGTATTTTGAGTGCTACAGTCTTTAAAAGGAAATGACACAGTAATTTCTCATCAAATCAAATAATTTCTAGCATAAGTTTTCATTGGGGGTATTCTGCATATATCCTGGAATTTGGTTTCTGTGGAGACATCAGGCACAGCTGCGTGTCTGGTAAATGTGTGTGTTTGGTTTTCATGTATGGGGGTATGTGAAATTAAATTCAATTTAATTCAATAATATTTCACTGGCATGGCAAGCTGGCTACATGTTGCCTAAGAAAAAAGAACAGGCCCTGGAAGTAGCTGTCACCAGCTGGTACAATGCATTTAGGATGGGGTTTCATCCTGTGTCTGGGGTTTTATCCCATCTATCTATTCGCAACTATAGCCCACTTCCCACCTTGTTTAGTCATTTTTAACAGTAACCTGCCACCTGAGGGTACTTCACAACACAATGCCATCATTGCATTCTCCTCCAGGGGTCAGGAATACTTTTTCACAAACACATTTTATAATTTCTGATGATACAGAAAAAAGCCTTTCTGAAACACCTTCAGATTTTGGATGTTGAAGCAGAAAGTATTGCTCCATTTCATTTTTTCCTATAAGATTTTCTGCTCAGATGCTAATTTTTTTATCCTCTTTTTTTTTCTTGTCTCCTTGTTTCCACTTGTGGCTTATAGCCATCCTTTTTCCACTCAGGGTGTCTGTTTCAGCTCTGCATATTCACTGAAACAATGAGATCTGTTAAGATCACAGTATCCAGATCTCCAGAGGCCCCATCCAACCCTAATGATTCTTTGACTCTGTGATTCTACTGTTTGCATCCATCCTTACCAGACCTCAGATATGCTGGGTATCATGAGTCACAGAGACAGACTCATAGAATCACAGAATCATAGAATGGTTCGGGTTGGAAGAGACCTTAAAGATCGCCTAGTTCCAAACCCCTTGCCATGTTCAGGTACACCTTCCACTAGACAAGGTTGCTCAAAGCCACATCAAACCTGGCCTTTAACATTTCTAGGGATGGGGCAGCCACAGCTTCTCTGGGCAACCTGTTCCAATGTCTCACTGCCCTCACAGTAAAGAATTTCTTTCTAATGTCTAACCTAAATCTATCCTCTTCCAGTTTAACTTTATTGCCTCTCATCCTGTCAGTAGGGGCCTTGCTAAAAAGTCTCTCTCCATCTTTCTTATAAGTCCCCTTTAAGTACTTGTCGTGGCCGCAGCAACCATAGCCCTCTCTATCATGTGACCAAGAAGGAGAAAAAATGACTGCTACTGCTGAACCCAGGACAGTACTGAAAGGCCATAAAATGGTCTCTCCAGAGGCTTTTCTCCTCCAAGCTGAACAAGCCCAACTCTCTTAGCCTGTGTTCATAGGAGAGGTGCTCCAGCCCTCTGATCATCTTCACCGCCCTCCTTTGGACTGGCTCAAGCAGCTCAACATCACTCGTGTGGCTCCAGAGCTCGAAGCAGTACTGTAGGTGGGGTCTCACAAGAGCGGTGTAAAGGGGGAGAATCACCTCCCTCGACCTGCTGGCCACACTCCTTTTTACAGTACTGATGACCATAACAGTTTAGCAGGAACCATTACTACCAACTCCACTGACGGTATTTATAACACAAACTGTATAAATTCTTTGAACTACGTCTTGCAAGTAATTGATGCTGTAGGTATTGTGGCAACCTATTTTGCAATTTTTGGTCCCACAGAAGTCAACCTAGTTGAGTTATGGGGCCAAGAAACAATGGCATTGCCATTGCAATTGCATGACATTGCTTTCACATTTGATCTTCATGTGCTCCTGTGCTGCAGCAGCAGGAATGCCTTCCAGTTGTGAGATGGTACCTGGGAAATACGGTCTTCAGCAAGCCATGTACTAGAATGCTCTCCTCCAGAGCTTGTTTTATAGTGCAGCATATACACAGTTTTTTACATATGAAGCATTTAAAATCTGATTTCAAACTTCAGAAACTGAAGCTTCTAGACTCCCCTATAATGAATCTGAGCTTTATATAATTTAAGATGTATTGAGTGTTCCTATCTCCATAATTGAATTTTAGTCTGGTTTTGTTATTTAGAGCACCTTCTGAAATTTTTTTCAAAGATCTTACTAGGCATTATGTTGAAAGGATTTTGCTGAAATTATATCCTTCGTTTTCTCATCTTTCACATTTATGGCCTTTGTTTTAATATTAATTATTTAGCTGATATTTTGAATTAATGAAATAGGTATGGAAATCATTAAATTGGCCTGAAAAATCTTACAATCCAGAAAAAAAACACACTTGTTTTGTTTCCTGGTTCCTAAGTCTATAGGGTGCACTTGGAACACGTTCAGTGTTTAAAGCGAAAGTTCTCAAACAGCAGCCTACAAGACCATTCATGGCTTATAAATCAACAGTATCAGTCTCTAGAACCACACTAACCCCTAACATTCCTCAGTCCAAAGGCCAATAATGAAATACCCACGGGCCTTGAGAGATTCTGAGAATTGACAGGGAGTTGTTAGTAAGCCTGACAATCTCTTCTATGGGGATTACCAAACGAATTCTGCCTGATATCTTCAACACAAAAGTAGAATTTTCACAAGCATTTGACTGGAGATAGGACTTTTTAAGAAAAAATTACAAATACCATGGGACTCACAATGAAATTGTAACAGTTGATAACATGCCATTTTAAAGCTATTTTAACATCTATAAAGAAAAAGAAAGCTTCCTGCCCTTTTTTACTTTAACATCTTTAGGATACAGATGTGGTTTTCTGGTTAGTTTTTCACAAAGAAATTAAATTTTTATTTTCATCAGTGATGTTGTTATTGGTATTCTACTGTCTTTTAGGTCTCAGCTATATTCTACTAAAGACAATGGGAGTCCTCCAGCTGTATTCAATGACACACAATCCATCATTTAGGCAAGCTGATAAAAAGTATTTTTTTCATATTACAGCTAAAAGAAAAACATCTTCTAGTGTATGGGGCTAAGGATATTCTTCCTATCCACCCCATCTTCCCAGTTCCTGGGCTACTCCATTGAGCTACATGGAAGAAGGCACTCAAGAGTATTCTTCAGAGGGACTGACCTGGCTTCAAAATACAGCAGATTAATATTTGCACATCAGGGACCCAAGACCCTATTTTCATATCCTTACTATATTGCAACCATTTCTATGGCCTGTTTATTACCCCAAGGGCCAAAAGCTGAGCAACACTTTTTTTCAGTGATAGCTATAAATGGTTTAGCTGAAAGAAGATAGATTTAGATTAGACATTAGGAAGAAATTCTTTACTGTGAGGGTAGTGAGACACTGGAACAGCTTACCCAGAGAAGGTGTGGCTGTCCCACCCCTGTCAGTGTTCAAGGCCAGGTTAGACAGGACTTTGAGCACCTGGTCTAGTGGAAGGTGCCCCTGAACATGGCAGGGGGGTTGGAACTAAATGATCTCCAAGGTCCTTTCCAACCCGAACCATTCTATGATTGTGTGATTCTATGAGCCTGTCTCTGTAAGTCATGATACCCAGCATAACTGAGGTCTGGCAAGGATGAATACAAACAGTAGAATCACAGAATCACTGGGGTTGGAAGGGACCTCTGGAGATCTGGATACTGTGATCTTAATAGATCACACTGTTTCAGTGAATATGCAGAGCTGAAACGGACACCCTGAATAGAGAAGGAATGACTGTACACTACAAGTGGAAACCAGGAGACAAAAAAAGCCAGGATGGAGCTTTGAGCAACCTTGTCTAGTGCAAGCTGTCCCTTGAACTAGTTAAGTTCCTTTCCAACCCAAACCATTCTATGTTTCTATATACTATATTACATACCATATAGCTACATAACCCACAGTAACACAGCACGAGGCCTGCTAAGCAAGAGGAGTCTCAAATTCTGGGTTCTGGCAAAAGCAGGATGCAAGGGTGAACACCAGCACTGACAATGGCACAAAGTTTTATTTCCATTCCCTGCATTTGAAGTCATGCCAACCACGACATGTCACTGTTTACAGCAAGTATTTGGGCTGCACTACAGCTGCCAGCAGGGTTTCATGTGGCATCACATCATAGTACAGTGCATTTATTTAAGACACTTGGGGGTTGTTTCCAATGACACGGGTTTCCCTAAGTCAATCCACTGGCTCCCAGAGGCCTGTGATGTCTGCAGGGTATATGACCATAGTGCAAAGTGTGCTGTGAGCATTGGGAGTGCCCTGATGAAAGCAGTACCAGCCATATTATCACTGCATAGGCAGACCAGCTCCCATTTTCTACTGGGAACTGGGCAGGCTGGCACAGAAACCGACACAGGGCTGCCTGCTCCACTGCTCTGGACAAAGGACGGTATCACCCACCCGATTCCACCTCCAGCACTACTCTGGCTGCTAGCTGTGCCACCAGTAACCACCACACTGGGCTTGCACAGGGCAGGCCTTGCACTGAAAATACACCGGAGCTACTATTTTACCTCACGTTACCCTCCGCCGCCGTTTCACAGCGACGACGATGCCTACCGGGGCTGCGGGCTCAGGCCGAGTCGCGGCTGCCCGCGGGATGGCGGATCCCGCTCCGCCCCTGCCCACCGCAGCCTTTTCTGAGGAGGGCGGGCGGGCACAGCCCCGCTGCCGGCCCCAAGGGAGCCCGGCCGGGCTGCGGCGGGGAGCTGGGGGAGACGCTATCCGCGAGGGTGCCTCTCTGCACCGCCTGGGCGGCGGCGGCCGCTCAGGTGTTGCTGGAGCGCGTCGCCATGGGAACGGCGCGGCGGGGGGGTGGCCGGCCCCCCCCCCCGTCACGAGTGGGAGTGAGGAGCGGGTGTGTGTGTGTGTGTGTGTGTGTGTGTGTGTGTCCCGGAGGTATTCCACTGTTACCATAGGAACCGGCGGGGAGAGGCGATGGCGGCAAAGCCGCACCCTCACCAGCTCCCCCTCCCTCGTGCCCTCAATGCCAGCCCCGGCCCTGAATCAATTCATAGAGCCGCGGCGGCGGAGCCTGCACCGGGTGGGGAGGGAGAGGAATGGACGGGGCGCCCTCCTCGCCCCTCAGGGCACCGCCCGCACCCAGCTGGCGTGGCGGCCCCCCGAGGGGTGTCCCCGGCAGATGGCCCTTCCCCCCCCCCGCCCCGTCCCCGTCAAGGTGCCCCCCGGAGCACCGGCCGGCTCCCCCGGGGCCGCGGGGCGGGGGAACAACAACAAGAAGCCGCGGACTCCGCACGGCGCGGCGGTTGTTTACGGCACCATATGGCTGCAGGGGGAGGGGTGACGGCGGTGTCTGCCGGCTGCAGAACCGCTGCGCTCATTATGTCCCATGGAGTCACGGTCACCGCGGCTCTCGCAGGCAAACGGCTGCCGCTTCCCCGCACCGTCGCCCCGCGGGACGGACGGACACACACACCGGCCGCTCACACAGATTCCTGGGGTACGGCGTGCCCCGGAGCGGAGGGACCCAGAAATTCCCTGGCTTGAGCTCCAGGGAATAAAACCACGGCGGTCTGGCTGCCCTTGTGCGGTCGGTGAGAGAAAGCTCAGCCCCTTCCCCGAGGTCTGTCCCTGTTAAAATCTATGTATATCCTTTGTGTCAAGATGAACTCAATGGATATAGCTCTGCTTCGAATCACAACGCTGCAACGCTTGAAAGGCAAAAAGAAAATACAAAATAAAAATGTCACCGGTATTTTTGGCGGTGTGGTCTGAGATGAGTAACTGACGCGTTTCGGGGCATTTCTGGTTACTGCTGACAGGTACTAGGAGATGGGTTTCGAGTTCTGGGCGTCAAACGCTACAGCCAGATCTACAGCGATTAATGCTATTTTGTTCTTGGGCGAGGCAGTCGTTCCTGTCGGAGTAATCCTCGGTGCGCGGCGCTGATGGACGCCCGCTCCGCACCGCGCGCCCTGCCTCTGGAGAGCTCTTCCCGCTAGGGCAGGGGAAACGCTTTGAAATGGCTCATGTCTTTCCCCTCAGTGATTCATAAGATAGGCGCTGAACCTCTGTATTATTAGAGAGAGAAAATCCGCAGACTACGAGGTCTGATAATAGGCAGCTATACTGCTATCCGTATTACCTTGTAAAATTGAAGTATTGATTTTTCTAAAGCACGGTTTGCTGCTGAGCAGACCAGTCCCACTGCTATTGTAGTCGGTGAGATTTTGCTATTGACTTTAGTGGGAGCAGGATTTTTTCCCTATAAAATGGTCTATTTCACGTTATTATGGTAATCTCATTCAACAATTCTTAAAACCAGCCTTCCTGGCCTTTTGGACATTTAAAAAGATTAATGTACAAATTATTTCAGCTCAACTTACTCATCTCATTTCTGCCCATGTCATGTCCAAAGTTTTGTTTAGATAAATTAGATAGATAACTTATTGCTCCAGATGGTTGTGGGTGGATTGGGCCTAATAGATTCTCCAGTTACATGTTTCTAAGTTTCCTTATTTTGGTTTGTTTCTGGTTTGTTTTGTTTGTTGTGTTGTGGGGTTTTTTTTAATTTACAGAAGCCTACATTTACAAACCCATTTGTAGATCTCCCCTTGTGTGCAGCTTACACTGCAATTGTTTGCTCCCCAAAATAGCATGTCTTCCAAAGAGAAATTAAAAATACTAAAATGCAGCCAGCACAGTGAGTGGTTCACTTCAACTGATGTTACACAAGCGGGCTGATCCTACTGCCCGTAGATAATGTACATTTGAATCTTGGCACCTGCCGTTGGATGGGAATTCAAAATGAGAAACAGCAGGCCTCGAGGTCTGGAAATAAAGGCAACACAAGGAGAAAGAACTGTTCTCTGCCTATTAGTAAATAATCTGCAGCAGCAAAGACAAATGACAAGGATGGAGGAAAATGCATAGTGCTGCAGACATCAAATAGATACTGGGGCTATGGCACAATGGCGAACACATTCAAATTCAACTGTGAGGTGTATCTGGCACCTATATTAATTATTTGCATATCTGTGTAACGATGAGCTTCTTAGTATCTAGCAATATTCTGCTTAGCTACTTTCTGCTATATCATGCTGTGATACTCATTAAATTAAATGTTGCCTAATAAACTCCAATTTGAAATAAATGCTGGGGACTAGACATAGAATTTATTCCAAATTTTGCTGAAATCGAATTTACATGAAACATGCCTCCCCAGACATCACATTTCATCTTCCTCACATTTTTCAGGTAGTCTGAATTGTTAGGTAGTTGGTATCTTAAGGTTGTTCTGTGCCTATAGGTGGCCAACCAGTATGCTTAGCTGCTTAAATACTGGTTTGGAAGATCAACATTAGTTTTATTACCAAACTAACAGGAAGCATCAGCCTTCTTTTACCTGGTTTACTTCATTAGCTTTATTATTATTATTGTTGTGAAAAGTGTAATATGTGGGTTTTGGGCTTATTTTACTTTCCACAGCCTCCACCTCTCCCAAAGCTGACTTTATTGCTTTAGGATGAGCTTGTAGGGAGCTATTAAGCCAAAGTTTGTTTATACTTGATTGGCTTTAACACTTTACTCCATTTATTCTCTCATTTCACTTTTCTTCCACTCTTATTTGAAGCAGAATTACTCTAATATAAATATAGTTCAGAGAGACAGAGAAAAGGGAAAGATCTGAATTCTCCACATAGCAGATGTCCTAATGCAATATCCATTAAAAAAAAAAAAAAAGAATACTTAAAAACAAGCAAACAACCAACCTCCACAGTGTGAGGGTGAGTGTATGTTTAGTTGGGAAGGGGACAGGATGAGAGATGCACTTTTAATTGATTTAAATATATAGAGAGTTTAAAGGACTAAAATCAAGTTTGTTCTCCAGTTTGTTTTTTCTCTCCCTAAACAATCATTTTATAAACATGACTATAGACTTTATTAAACGCTGGTCTAGCACATTGGAATATACTGTGACAAAACAGCAGTTAAAAGTAAATGGTTCTTTACAAATAGAAAAACTTAATATAACCGAATGAGGATTCAGTCATTGCCACCCAGTCAACTGATACCAACTGATCAGGGTGCTGAGTGCACATGGCAGAACCTTTGTGGGTGGACTCCTCCCTTGGGCACTGGCCATTACAAAGCCTAAAGAGTCACCCAAGGACTGCATTATATCTTCAAAACAGGGCCATAATCTTTGTGCCTAAAAAATGATTCATAGACCTTCTATTGTTGCTGTCCCATGAGGGCATTTCATCCAGCGCAATTTAGGATGACAAGACTGGTCCTTCAAAGCCGCCTGTATTTCACTGGCTTGACTCCTTCCAGCTCCCTAGAGCTACATTGTACTTTGCTTATTTGCCTACTTTCAAATTACAGCAAGCATGATAATCCAGATTTTTAATTTTTTTGAAAAATTTTCCTGACTTTAAATTCTTTAACAGTTAAAAAAAAAATCTTGTAATTACCTATAAATTCATTGAAATTCAGTGATGACTATGAGAAAAGACATAGTTCATTAGAATTCCATTAATTAAAGTGTTCTACTTACTAATATTAATAAAATTTGACCTGCTTTTGCCTATTCAGGCGAAATATTTAATGCTTTTTCCTACTTGGGTTTTGAAAGCAGTCACTTTGGTTCAAGTTGGAAATACGAAGTTCAATTAGGAATACAGCTCAAAAAATCTTTTCAGTTACACATTTTTCTCAAAGTCTGACAGATCTTGCCAAATTTGGGCTGATTTGAAAAGAATACTGCTAGAATTTGCTATGCAGAAGGGCAATTAAAGAGGAATAAAGTAGTCTTAATTTTAAGTCTTATTTTTTATTCAGCTCTAGACCTAGGTTTATTTATATGGCTTTACAATTTGTTTCAGTGCAAATTTAACTCATTGAAAGCTCATCATGTGCCCAACTCAACTCTCAGGTACACCAAAACAATGATAACTGGGCCTTGTTCACTGATACAACACAGGATTTGTGTAGGTTCTCTAAAAAATGCAGGGCCAAAGTGCAATGAGTTTACAATGTACTTTTTTTGAAGACGTGCTGGGTTTTGCTGCTGCATCCATACAGATTTATTGTCCAGTCTCCTTGTTGGAGAAGCCCAAATTGAGACAAAAAAGGTAAATACTTGTGGTCTGTCTGAACTACAGGTTTTTGACAGATGCCTGGAATTCGAATATAGCACTCATTAAAAGAGGGCTGGGCTGTTTGCTCATTATGCATGAAATACTTCAGTATTATGGTAACCATGGCTGTGGGGCTTTGCTGAACTCTTAGAATATAAAAAAGATAAAGGTTATCAAAAGAGACTATAAAAAAAAAAAAACAGGCTATGTCTAGATGAAGGAAACAAAGGATGAGTTACATTCCTTTTTCTTTCCCACTGCAGTTCCTTAAGAAATGCAATGGGGCAAGTCATCTAATTATATATATATGGCCACACTTGCTGGTCAGTCTGGTCAATAGCAAGTTCTTCCAAAAACTGTCATCATTTGAATGAGCTGATTTCCTCTCATATCTGTAATTTATTCTTTAATAACACTGCTGGGTTGTTTTTTTTTTCTTCCCACCGTAATAAGTTTGATAATAGTTACAACAAATACACCCCCCAAAAAGCTAGCACAAGGTGACAAAAATACAGAGGTGAAAACAGCACATTGCTTCTCATCATATGTAGGGTAAATCAGAAAATGGAGTCTGTTCATTGCAAATGTTCTGTGTAAATCACACTAATCTTGTGCGCTGGTCCACACAGGATAGTGCTGGAGCTCAAAAACTTGATAGTCTCCTTCCTTCCCCCAGGCTAGTAATACCACTACAGCAACAAGTCACAGAAACAGCTATAGTCAAAACTGACTGAGGAACCATCTAGTCCCAGCTTCCAAAGGAGTATGCAAAAGAAGTTTCACAGCTCAGTAATTATTAAATAAGTAAATAAATCCCTAAACAAAATACAGTGCATACAGGTGAATCGTGCAGTAATGACCAGATTATTTTCATCTGCTAGCTTCAGCCAACCTAGGAATGTGTACCTAAAACTTAATAATCTGTTCTCAAAATCTGTTCTCAAGGGCTGAGACCATCAGCAATATTAAAACTCAGTACAAAGGGGAGGGAGATGGGAAGACGCTGGGATTTCACTATGCTCCACGAGTCTTACCTTCTGTGGACTGTATGGGCTGGAACACAACCAACCCTTGTAGATGTTCAATGGAAAAACACCTGGGGAGATGCTGCAAGACACCAGGTAGCAGCACAGTAGCAGTTAAGTGCCATCATCAATGCCCATGCTCCCATGAGCACAGAGCAGGAAGAGCAGGAACGTGACCTTGTCCTCATTTCTGGTTCAGTCAGCAAAGCTGAACTGATGTAGAGCATACCGCATCCTTACAAGAGCTGAAACAACCAGAGTTTCTCTAGGGGCTGCAGTGCAGACTTCCCATTCCCAAAACTACAGGTTATAAAACAATGGCCTAGCTTTGAATTTACCTTTCGACACGGTTGTCAAAAGAGTCCTAGAAGATGCAGCTGGATTAAAAAGGTGGCTGCTGAATTTTCTCTCTCTGCTGGTCATCAGTATTTATACCACACCATTTATCTCAAGACTCATTCTATATTTTGATACGTCTGTTTTCTGCTGTGCGTTTTCTCTCAACGTTCATCTTGCTAGGTGATATAACCATTAAAAATTATTTCTCGTTCTCTTATAAGTATCCCTTTTCTTTAATTAGTTACCTTCGCTGGACCTTTCATCTGTCGTGACCTTTTAGAGATGAGAAAAATACACTAAGCATGTTATTAAAGGCAAGGAAGTACTATTTAATTAACAAGAAGAATAAGTTTTCAATATTATCCTCTATACTTTTCCAAATGCTGTTTTTTGTTACACCTGTCATGGTAATTGAATATAAACTTATTGATTTGTTTGAAAATATTCCTAAATATTTCGAGATGTTATACTAATTCTATACATTTTAAATGTGACTGAAAATCTTGAATTCTTCCTTTCTTTTCAAGAAAGCTAATGTCACAATGGCATAAAGTGTAAATTACCTGGCAATGGTCTGTAGGGAATCCTGCCTGCCATGATTTCTCCTTTTTCCGTTGTTATGATATTTCTATTTTCCCTCCCACTTCTTCTTTGACTAAATTAATTTGCATTCCAACCAGTGTTGAAATCCCTTCATTTGTCTGAGGTTTGAGTGCGTATGTGTATGTATATACACATATTGGACTGCATTTGTATATCTCTCAAACACTTCCTATAATTTCCCAACTCTTCGCCTTTGTCATTAATTTGTCATCATAGCCAAAGTTCCAGCCCTGCTTTAATAAAGTCAATATCAGATTGGTTTAAATTCAGAAGGAAGCCAGAATCAAAGCTTCAGCTGAAAATTGGTTTTAAAAGACTTCTGAACACAACAGGTTAGAAGAACATCATTAAGTCTTAGAAAATCCAGACTAGCTGCACCAACCAGGTACGGTTCATACTGATACCTAACAACTTAAATAATTTTGAATTATTTTATTACTGGTTTATTTTTTCTGATGTTGAAATTTGGTTCAGTAGTCTGTCATTTCTGTGAACTGTTTACCACGTTGTTTTCTCTCTTCCTAATACATTTTTGGCCATTCTCCAGTATCATTGCCATATATAGTTGCAAACGATACATGTTAATATTTTACTTACTTCATTCTTAAATTCTTTAGTGTTCTTAGACCCAGTGATGCACTGCAATTTAACATCAGCTCTTTTTTTCTGCTTCTCTGTTTCTGGCCATTTTTCAGTTTTATCGCCTGAAAAATGTAAACCCAACCCAGGATGGATCTCATCGCCCACCATCCCTTGTCTTTCCTGTCTGCTGAAACCTCTGGCCATACCTTACGCTGTTTTCTTACTGTGTCTAAGCACTCATATGATACTTGCTTGTAACTCATCTTCTGTCAGCTCAGGGTAGTGAGCATTAGTCTATTCACAAGTTTGATCTCCCATATGCCAAAGCAATGCTGCTTTACCCTACAGATCGATCGTCGTTTAGTGGCCACTACTTCAGCTCTGGGTCTGCCTTAAAAGTTTTCTACAAAGTCCATGTGGCACTATTGATAGTGATACGTGTAAGTCCAGAAGCAACAAAGACAGCAATCATAAGACGTACTCATTTAAAAATTGTTGGAGTCATAAGTCATTTAAGTGCAAGTGATCTCACCTCCTAAATGTTCCTAAATACAGTCAAAGTGTTATAGCATCCATCTCTTCTTGTATGAAAGAGTTGGCATGACAAAATTTACAAAACTTTCAAACACACAGACCTTACTGGCAATATAATATATAAAACCTCATATTTCCCAAAGGAGTTTAATTACAGGCTCTCAAGTGAGAAAGGTTGAATGAGTTTCATCCTAGGCTCAAGTAGGTCATTTCATAAAAATTGTCCTTCCAAGTCTATAAGGAATATTTATTTTTGAAAAAAAAACTCTACTTGAGGTTAATTCTAACATAGATCAGATTTATTAAGTAAAATGTTCACTACAGATAGCCCCTTAAGTTGAAGAGTATCCACATACACAACTAAACAGTTCAAAGCCTACAATTCAGTTCCAACAGCTAGCTGCAATCCCTGCAGATGCACATAGTAACTGTCAGTTTTGCAGCTTGCAGAGTTATTGAATAAGCAGTTAGAAGCCTGTACAACTGTCTGTGATAAAGTTGATCATCACTAAGAAAATCCATCTGCATCCGGAAGAATGCTCAATGCCATAACTTGTAGCAAGTCCTTCATGGATACTGGCAATGCCTACCTGGATTTTTTATGTTTATAAACCATTTAAAAATACCTTGCTAGTGGAAATGTAAGATTTTGAGGCTCCTGTATTTATGTAGAACAAAAAGGTAACTTAAGAAAGGAAGGGATCACTTTCACTGCTGCCACAGGACAATGCAAACAACTCTCATGCACCAGCTCATACCTCCTGGGTTTTCTAAAGTCAGAGTCTTCTGGCAAGTTTAAAATGACATATACAAGAGAAAAACATCTTTTACATCCTGCAAAGCTCTACTCATTTTGGAGTCTGTGTTGACCAGAGTCAACCTACTCAACAAAGAACAAGAGACCTTTGTGATGCTTTGTGGTGCACGGGAGGCTGCAGAATCTGGTATGATCCTCTTGGAGGGTGTTTCATGCCATGCTGTCTTGTGATCTTTCTCCATATCTGCTTCCTTTGCTTTGTGCCTCTTTCACCAGCAAACTCTCAACAGGTTTACCCTGCATACAGGGAAAGATCAGGACCCAGACAGCTTCCTTCAGACCAAAGGCAACAGCTGCTTGTTGCCTCCTTTCAACAGCAGACCAAAACTCACGGTTCAGCGTCAGCCAATTTGGATTTATTTCTGTAGCGCAAAATGAAATCTGAATCATGAACTCCCACATTCATCCTGCACTGGCACTAGCCCTCTTCCCCTAGGGGCCTGTGTTCATGATAAGCCCTCTCTGCTTGGAGCCTTTCTGTGCATGTCTGTGTGGCCTCTCTGGATTGTGTCACCTTTCTGTCTAGAGCATTGAACAAGACTATGGTGATGATCCCAGAAGTTAGGGATCTGTACAAAGATAAGAAAAAGTCCCATTATGCTGTACTGATGCCTGTCAGCCCATTTTAGCACTAACCTGCTAGCAAATGCCTGCCTATTTCCCACAGATCACATAGCTGTGTAGCCACAGAAACAACACTCAGTATGTCTAAAGGAAATCAGAGCTGAAGTGTCTGAGCTGGAATCCCTACCATGCTGCATCATGAGTGAATCCAGTGCAGTGTCACTGAGAAGGGGCTGAGGGTAAGTCAGCAAAGAACCGAGTACACTGTCACCTCAATCTTCTCGGCAAAGGTTTGCAGCATCATGAAAATTAAACTGGGAGATTTTATTGTGGATCACTGGAACGATTTGGACTTTTGAGCTACAAGCCTGGCCTTTACCAGGTAATAGCACTGAATCTGTCATCCTGTCTCTCACTACATGTGTGTGTAGATGGGGTGGATACATCCCTAGTATTGTTTGCTAGTGCTGCACTCTATTTAATGTTTCTAAAATAAGATTATCATTTTTGAGCTTTACAGAAGGACCACTTTAAAATGTTCAGGTTTTTTAAATCTGCTGGGTTTGGCTCACGTTTCTTTGTAAAATTCTAGCTCAGCATTGTTACCAAGAAATCTCAGATCCTTCTCTCCCTTTGCCTCTCTCTCACACACGCATGTGGAGTTGGCATCTTACATATGGCCGCTTTAACATTTCTGAATTTCAGGACAGAGTTATTATCTTTATGAACACTTCTCTGAATGCCTGCATTAGGAGTTGCCAACTAAACCAGTTTTGTTCCATCTGCTATGACCATTTTCCAGCACTGCCTGTTTGATTCACCAGCATCCGTCCTTTCCGAGTCCAACGGGAGGTCTGCAAACAGCAGGGCAGAGGCTGCGGGTAACAGGAGGAGATGAAGCTCTCCAGACCTGAGTAGGGGTTAAGAAAAATGTGGTAGGCAGTTAAAATGGGATGGATACAGCAGGGCTCAAGTACTACTTCTGAGCCTGGAAGATGCATTTAACAAGACTGTAAACTCCTGCAGAATTGTATCTTGGGATAAATTATAGCTCACCCTCAGCATCACCTTTCTGTGATACTCACTGCCAGTATGTGTTGGCAGTTCAGTAGGATACGGAGCTACTAATATATATTTCACAAACACTTTTATTCATTTTTTTATACTGATGGATACAAAAATGGGGAGAAATGCAACGAAGCAAAGCTGCATATTTTCAGATTACTATAGAATGGCCTAAAATAATGAACAGTTTAAAACCAAAGATAATTTAAAGCACTGTATTTTGACATACAAGCTGTTTATATTGTGGCGGTTCTTCTCTTGTTCATAAACAAAGTCATTTATATAAAATCAAACGAACCATAAACTCGTATGTCCATCTGCTATTCTTCATCACTAACAGAACAAGAGGTGGGCTGGGATATAGCCTGTTCCATGGAACTGATGGGCCTGTAATTTTAAGCCCTAAATCCTGTAATCAGGTTCAGTAGTACAGCCCTGCACCTGCAGAGAGCCTCTCTGGTCTGCTAACAGCAATCCAAGAGGTACTGGGATCCTGGAGGATCTAAAGATTTAACTAAACTGAATGAAATTTGGTTTCTGAATAAAAGTTCATTCTATGCTTACAGTTGCAAAATGTAAAAGAAGGCACAGGGAAAATCGTACATTAGGCTTGTGATTTCATTAAAGTCAGTGGAGTCATTCCAAATTAATAATGACATAAAAGCAATCTGAACTTGGCCTTTGAGGTCATATTCTATTAGTTTGCTAATACTGTGTAAATTCTATATTTGAGAGGTATCCTGCAGTCATATTGGCCTTTCTTTCTTAAAGGAAAGGTGTGCTTAGATACATTGATAAAGCCTAGGCCATTATTTTATAACTTGTTTATAAATCAGAACAGGTTTTAGGAGCCATGTTTGTGTCTATGGACAACATCAAGCAAGAGAAAGAGAAGTAGTGAAAAGAAATCTGTTTTCAAGTTTCCAATTGATAAACAGTTCCAGTTAAAGAACTATGCTGAAAATACACCAAAGAGAAAAAAATCCTCCATAAAAATCACATATACAGTTAGAAAAGATACCGTACTAGAAATATTAGTTCCTCCTTATGGATTGTGAGTACCAACTATTAAGAGTCAATACTGTCAGCCATTTGGCGTGTTTGTTGGCCTAACATGTTTATATAGCATGTCTAGGCTAGGCATAATTTCACTGCTTTCATAAAGCGCAGCTTGGCTTAATGAAAGAAAATGACAGCAGTACGATGACAGCAGTAGGAATCTGAAAAGTTGCAGAAGCAAGATACTCATTGGGTTGCATATAGGAATACCTTACTATGTGTTGTCCCACTCTGAACCTAAAATGGCTGTTTTGCAGGGGATGTTGTTGCCTGGTGACCAAAAGTGCATCTCCTAAGCCACAGAAGGATGTGAACATTCAGAAATTGATTTGTTCCTGTTGCTCTTGAGGAGACCATACCCGTAAAATAGATTAAGCCAGCACATAATCACCTATGCGTTCTCCTTAAGCAGGCATGCTTAAACTTGGTGTCGAAGATAGGCCTGTGATTCTGAGCTCCTTACCAACCAAGGAAGGGAAAAACAGAATAATACCTCATGTGCTACTGCCCACAGAATATGAAAGTAGACCAAGCCTTAGCTACTGTGAGGCTGCAAGACACCCCTGCTTCAATTAAGTGTGTGTTGTACATCTAGCCTGTTCCGGTGCAACCTCCCAGTTGCTATCAAGCTCTCTTTCTTTCATTAGAATCAAGTAGTTAATTAGCCCCAGCCTGTCCTCTCTCCTTCTCTCTTTCCCTTTAACGCAGCAGTAATGATGTCTAATTACCAGCAGCAGTGGATTACAGCACCATCAGGAGCAAATCTCTCTGGCTGACAGCAAAGCTGAGCAGCAAATCTTAAAGCTTCAAGGAGAGAATAATTCCTAACGAAGCATTTGAATATTTGCTTATTTTTGACCAGCTTGTGAGTGTATAGTCCAACTTGTAATTTCATCCATCCTGTTACTGCAGAGGGAGTGCTGCCAGCAGTGATTAATTTTAAATTGGAATTACTTTTACCTGTGGTGAGATCAAGTGGGAGGGACAAGAGGGAGAGGATGAGGGGGAGATTCACAGTTTGGGGATCTGTTACTGTTTGTGGCTCTTTCTGTGGACTGGACAAGCTCAAATGTATGGGATAACAACAGATTTAAAAAACAGAACCAAACCAACAATCAACAACAAACAAAACAGTGGGGATGTTTCTAAATGGTCATAAATTAATAAACTCTTAAATAATTAGCAAGAATTAAAGAAACAAGAGAATGGGCTTTTAAGGCTTACCAACAATTACTGTCTGATGAAAATCCAGTCTTTACCCCTCTAATTTATCATTCCTGGCTGGGTAAAATCCCAGGCCTCTTGAAGTCAATAGGAGCTTTGCAACTGGTTTTCTCCAGGCCAAGGGCTGCATCCCTGTTCTCTCAAATGGGCTGTTTCTGCACCTTTGCTGCCTGGCAGGCATTGCCCCTGCCCTGGCAATAGCTCATGCAAACCATTGTACACCCTATGGGTGTACTTACTCTTCTGCCTTTTGTGATGGGATGGTGACCCCAGATTCATGGGTTTAAGAGGGGAGCAGCATTTGTTTCTCAGAGCTGACTGTTGTATAAGAGTGCTGACTATTGCCTTTTCTCATTTACGCTGGACAGCAGATTCATGTTGGCTAGTGGGAGGAAATGTTACCTGCATGCAAGAGTTTTTCTGAAAGGGTTTATGTGTCATTGTTCAAATAATGCACACATATTCAGGAACTGCACACAGCTAGGTCATGCTAACTTTCCTTTCTTGATTTTATTTGATTTATCCTAATAAAATCAGGATGCCTGCTTGGTTGCTTAAGCTACATAAAGACAGTTACTTCCACATGAATATAAATACACATATAGGGACATACAGAGACTTTCACAACTGAAGGTGTGATTCCCCCAAATGAACAAAGGTAAGACCAGCCAGGTGCTCGACCTCTGACTGAAATGTCTGAAGGAAAAAAAACAAACACACAAAACAAAACAAAACAAACAGAAAAAAAACAAGAAGAATTTTGCTTATCTGAAAATAAAATAGAAGAGGGGATGCAAGGTGGGACTCGAGGCTTTCATGGCCTGGAAAAGGTGAGAGAAAACAGACAAGCTGATCTTCATGGAGTCTTGTGTTTCAGAGGCCAGGAGCAGTACTTAATTTTTAAATTCCATCATGTAAAATATAGTTTATTCTTTTTATTTAGTAGCGTAGTCAATGTAAATTTTAAAAATGCTCATTTTGTTGCAGTATTGAACTTGCAGTGAAGGGGATAGTCTCAGGAATAGATGATCTTGCCTACTGGCTCTGCAAAATTATTATTTCAGTAAGCAGAATAGATATTTAAAAATACCAACCTCACTGGAGACTTCTGCTTTAGACAACCTTTTTGTTATAAATTGCATCTACAGTACCCTCTGGGGTCAGATATTAGCAATCAGTCATCTGATGATAGAACAGAGATCTGCCAAATCACCTGAATCTATAGGCAGACCTAGAACGCTTTGGTGAGTAAAACCCATAGAGAGGGACAAACTGCGTCCAAAGCTTCTCTTTCACTTTCAATCTTCCTATTTGTCAACTCCTTTAAAATTAATTTCCCACCTCTGCCTCCTCGCAGCCGTGACGGCGCTGATGACAAGGGGGGCAAATACAAGCCGGCCCCTGGGAATGCCCAGGTTTATGACTTCAGCGAGGCAGAGAGAGGCAGATTTCCCCGGCAGCCTACGTCACAACCCAGCCCAGAATACTTTCCAAGAAGCCCCTTTTGCTGCACCACCGGGCGATCCTCCCGTTAGGTCAGAATGAACTGCCACTCCGTAATAAAAAAATGAAAGATAGGACTGAAAAATAAGAGAGAATATTCCTCATCCAAGCCCAATGCCCAGGCAGGAATATTCTTAATTGCGGGGTTTCCTCTCTGAGCTCCCCCTCCCCACCCGCCCCGAGCACAGACAAAAGAGGCTTAGCTTGCATGACCCAGAGCACAAGAAGTAAGAATAATGATACATTAAGAGAGTTCAGTAGGCAAAACCTACTTGCAGCCGACAGTCCCCATCTTCTTACACACGCAACGGGTCTGCCGCTGCTGCCGGCACCCGGCTGAACAGCTCCTCGGCTGTCAGCCCCGCGGCCAGCTCGGCAGCTCTGGCGCCTGCCGGGGGATGCCACGCTACCCTTAACATTGAGTTTTAAACCTTCCGGGCTGCGAGACTCCGTGCGACCTCCGCGAGAGTCACCCAACCCACCCTCCCTCCGGTCCTGCGGAACCCTTTCTCCCTTTGTTGAGCATCCTTCTCCTTCCGCCTCTCCCCCCCCCCCCCCCCCCCCCCCCCCCCAACCCCCAATCCGCCGCCGGTACTCTCGCAGCCGGCGCTTCGCAGCCAGGCAGGCACGGTAGCGGCGGCTCAAGAGCTGCGAGCTAACAATAAAGGAAAATGGGGGGGGGAAAGGAGAAATATACTGATATCCCGGGGAAACACACACACACACACACCCAAAATCGCCGCCCGGTGCCCCGCTTGGCTCCGCGCCAGGCAGGCTACCCCCGGGCGCTTCCAACCGGCCCCGCCGGCGGCGGGGGGCTGCTGCCCGGGGCGGCGGGGCCCGGCACAATGGCCGGAGCGGCGGCAGGGGGACAATAGCCCACCCCAAACCCGGCACGGCGGCCCGAGGGGACGGGGGGAGAACGGGGAGGACGAGGAGGAGAACGACACGGCCCCGGCTGGGTGTGTTGTGCGCACGATCGCTTTAAATAAAAGGGCCCCACAAAGAGCCCGGCGGTGTATAATGTGACAGGCAAACGCAACATGGTGATGATGACTTGGGGGAAGAGGGAGGAAGGAGCCAACTGTGGCGGCGGCTCCCCCCGTGCCTCTCGCTCCCGGAGCGGGCTGCAGCGGCCGACATAGAACAAGGAAGACAATTCTCTACTAACCGTGGTTTTGACTGGCACGTACAGCACTTGCTTCCCTCCTCCAGCACCACCACTGACCTCGTCCGAGTTGCCGAGCTGGAAGCCTTTAGATTTGACCCAGAATTTGAATTTGGCATTATCCGTGGAGCTCGACTCGGAGCCGTTCAGGAGCTGGACGATCCGGTCGTATTTTTTACGGGTCACTGTCTTGGTTTTTCCTGAGTCCCCGTAAGTCCTGAGACACCAGTCTTGAAACTGGCGGTACATGTCCCGGTCGCTGCTCTCCATAATCTCCTAGTACACACACGCACACATGCACACGCCGGGGCGCACACACTCACACACACGGACGGACACACGGACACACACAGGCGCGCACACGCCGCCCGCTGCGGGCCGGGGTGCGGGGTGCGGGATGATGCGGGATGCGGGGCCGGGCCGCCCCGCCGCACTTTGCACCTGTTCACCCAGCGCTCATGAAAAATGCATCCACCTCCGAGCCGGAGTGAGGGAGGTCCCGGTGCAGGCAGATCCCAGCGGATTTTTTGTTGTTGTTGTGGTGGTGGTTGGGGGGGGGGGGGGGAACCGACCGGGAGGGGGATGGGTGAGGGGGGGCAGCAATCAATTCAATAGTGTAGCAATGTTCTCCTTCATTATGATTATGATTATTTTCACAGGAGGCAAACGGGGTCTGGTGGAGGCTCCTCTTATCCTTCCACTGTACGTGATCAGTCTCTAATAATTGTGCAAGGCAGGACTATCCCACTGGCTCCAGCAGCGTCTTACCCGGAGAGGGTTCGGGTGGATAAATAATTAAAATCCTATCCCTCGGCTTAGCGAAGAGACAAAAAAAAGAAGAAAATACCGACTAGTATCCGTCTTTTCCATACATCAGCTGCACCCGGATTCACCCTGGATAGTGCAGGTGGAGGAGGGGGGGGAAAGAAGAAGAAAAAAGAGCCCACCCTCCTCCGCCCCGGCTGCCTTCTGGAAAGGCTCTTTCTGTCTCTGTCCTGGCGGGCTGTGCCTCTCCCTGAGGCCGCCTGGTCGCGCAGGATGGAGGAACCACTGAAGGGCAAGCTGGGCTCTCTGCTCCCCCTTTATTCCAGGGCTGGGCGGCTTGGCTTTAGAGATCCCCGCTCCGGGCATGAAGGTACTGGAAAGAAAGAAAGTTCTTACCTGCTATTTTCTAAGCTTAATACATCCGATCCGCGTTTTAAATACATATTTTAAAATTAAAAATAGTAAGAAAAAAAAAGATATCAATGGTCTGTGAGCTTTTCACTTCCTGACATTGAGTCCCACCGTGAATTTTCAGATGCCCTTGTAAGAATTTTCCTCTATTTATTTATGTGGCAATCCCAGCAGATGGAGGGGAGAAAAAGGAAAATATAAAAGCCAGACCAGAGATACACGAGGAGCTAGACTCGGATATTGGACCAGAGGAGGGAAAGATCAGTCCCAGGAGGATGTTGGTAAAGGAAAGGAGGCGGCTCTCGGCTCCTCTGCCAGTGTAATGATGGTGCTCACACATGTAGGACTCCTCGGGCATCCGCGGGGTATCCTTTGGTCTCTGGGCTAAACTGGCTACAAGGCATTCAAGTAAGTTTGCGTGCGGATGCTGAGCAAAGCCCCTTTTTATAAAGGGGGGAGCAGAAGAAGATAAAATGAAGCAGTCTGGATTTCCCCCCTCCCTTTGCCACAGTTCCAGTTCACGCCGGAGATTTCCGCGCTCTCCCCCGCCGCGCCGAGCAGGACACCCCCTCCGCGGGGGGAAGGCTCCGCCGCGGCTCTTCCTCTCGTCGGCTCTTCGCGGCCGCACCCGCCCGCGCCTCCGCCATCCAGCGCCCGGCTCCGCGCCCCCGCCCGCAGCCGGCACCTCTGCGGCTGGGGCACGCGTCCGACCCGGGCCCGACCGGCGGTGGCCGCCGCTCCGCTCGGCTCCGCTCGGCTGCGCCGCTCCCCGCGCTGCGCTCCGCGGCGGGCTGGCGGCGGCGCACCGGGCCGGGCCCAGCGCCGCTCCGCGCCCCCCCCCGCGCCCTGATTGGCCGCCGGGACAAAAGTTTCTGTGGCGACGGCGGCGCTGCGCGGTGACGGGCAGCGCTGTCCCATGTCGGGATGGCGCGCGCGGCGCACCCGCCTCCGCGGGAGCGGAGGGGCGCGGAGCCAGCCGCGGGCCGCGGGAAGGGGGGGGGAAGAGGCAAGGGCAGCGTTTCCATGGCGATGGCTCCGGGCGCAGCCCCCCCCCCCCCCCCCCCCCCCTCCCGTGCGCAGACTGAGCGAGCGGATCAGCTGACACATCATTAGCTTAGGACCTAATTATTGCTTATTGGAGCAAGAAACGCGCTCAGGGCCGCGGCGGGGGGCTGGCGGCCTCCGTGCCCCACGGCGGACTTTCCCCCTCACCCCGGTCCGGTTGCCCATCCCGCGAACCGGGGGAGGAGCGGCGGCCCCGCGCACTGTGCTCCGCACCGGCCGGTGGGGACACGTGGCTGCCGCCGGGCCGGGCTTCCCTTTGGAAACGGAGAACGAAGCTGCCTCCCCGCGGCCCGGGCCCCGCTCGGCAGAGCGGAGGGGCCGCACTCCCCTCGGGCACCCGCTGCTCCCATCCCCAGCGCATGTCCGGCCGCCTTCGGGACCCTCCGCGCAGTCCGGCTCCTCGGCGCGCAGCCGCGCGTTGAAGCCCCGCGGGAGGGCGGGGGCTCGGCGGCCGGAGCGGCAGCATCATCGCATCCCGGGCTGCGGCGGGCACCGCACCGTGGGTCCTCGCAGCAAGCGGCCGCCTCCGGGCTCGGTCAGCGTTTGTGCGGCTGCTGCGTGGAGGGGGAGGCCAAAACCGAAGGGCATCCCGGCACATGCCCGTTTGTCATCAGTGGCTCTGAAAGGAAAGGGGCCATGGGGTGCCCTAGGCGTTCCCTCGGTGTCCTCTGCAGAAATGCTGCCTGTGCCTGGGTTTCCAGACACTCGGGGCTTGGAAGGACTTAGTGCAAAGGCAGCGGTGGATTTTTTCTGCACAGGCCTGGGCAGTGAGGAGTATCCTCCGCTTTCACCATCTTGCACCCCACAGGAAAAGGCTCCCATGGGCTTGCAGTTGCCAGCAGAACTGTTAACACTTAGCCGGGATTTCTAATGCAAAAAGTGAAAGTGCTAAGAGAGCAAGGAGCAGGTCTTCCTCCTGCACCACAGCCAGCCCATGATGGGCCAGCCCTATGCATGGGCACCTCAACACGGTCTCCATCTTCCCTCCAGACCCAAGCTGCAGGCGCTGTCACCTCTCTTCTCCTTTCATCTCTTTTCCTTTCTCCTCCCAGTCCTGTGTTTGCTTTTCTGCTTTCTGTCTAGAAACACAGCTGCAGACACAGGCAAAGCCGGGAGAAGGCTGTTGTTTAAAAGCAGCGCACTAAGGGGATGTTTGTGTTGCCAAACCTTTCCTGGCATCTGTAAAATCTAAGAGGACAAGCTGGCACAATGGGTGGAGAAAAGCAGGACTTAAGAGATAACCCAAGGAGGCCTGAGAGTTTTTGTTGGCCGCAGGGCCCATAAATTATCTTGGCAGCCCCATTTTAGTGTTAGAGGAGCGCGGGACTCCCGTCCATCACAGGATCCAGAGGAGAGGCGGTAACAAAGGAACTGCTGTGCAGAAGGGGAGCGAGGGGAACCTCGCTGAACCCTCACCCAGCAGGCTGTGTGAGATGTAACACTGCTTTAATGTGCTGTTATATCTACATTTAGAAAAAGGGTCGTAACACAGATTGGGCTGTGCTGCTAAACAAGCCTGTCAGATAATTGTTCTCAAACCCAGCTCCTGCTGAGGGTCTCGGTAACTTCCGAATCACACTGATACTGTGCTGTGCCTGAATCCAAACTAAGCTCTCGAAGCAAGGGGGTAAAGGAAGATGTGAGGTAGCCAGGGGTGGTGATCCAGGCAGTTAGGGCATAGATAAGTGAAATGCTTGAAATAAGTAGGAGTGCTTTAGTATATCAGAAAATAATTTCGTAGCGGGGAGTATTGCTTTGGATCATATGAGCCATATGCCTTCTCAGCAGAGACAAATTCCTAAATTCGGTCCAGTTTGGACCATGCTTTAAAACCCCCCAGAAATATTCATTATGTTTTCAAACTGTTTAATGACAGGAGAGAGAGAAGAAAAAAAAAACAGACGAAAACCAACTGTGGTGTGGAGTGGGGATGGAGATCAGAAACCAACATAATATCTAACACAACTGGCTTTGTTTCATTGTTTTACAGTTAGGGGTTTTGATTCACATTGGTGGAAGGTACGGATGCTTTACTACTGCTTCCATTAATCCCTTGGCTAGAAGTCTTAGAGGCAATGGACCAGCACAAGATGCAGAAACTATGCTTATCATAAAAAACATGATCTAAATAAGGTAAATTGCATGGCCCATGACTTCACTTTTATATTGATATACATTGTGGAGTATATTTGCATAACCTATACTTATTACATTGTCTGTAGCAATTTCAGCAGAATTGCCATGGTGAGTTTAGAATGCAGATTTTTAGTCTCCAATTTTCCAATCACCTGAGATTTAAATCATTGGAGACTATGAAATTGTCCTTTATAGTTAAATAAAGAAAATTATGTGAGGTTGGGTTCACTGCTCTGGCTTTTTGGTATCAGAATTAACAGGGTTTAATAACACAGAATCTCCTTGGAAGGAAAAGGGCTTGCACAGACCCTCCTCCTGTCAAGACTTCTAGTGACACCTCATTGCTCAGCTGAACTGGTGGAACTCCCTTAGCATCCTTGGAAAGAGGGGCTGTGCCGGTCCTTCGATGTCGTGGGCTGAGGCTCTTCTGCATTCTGCAGAACTTGTCTGCCTTCATCAAAAAATGAAAGATCCTGTCCTCTGATCTGGAGACAGCCTTCCTACGGCAACTCTGTGCTTCACTGGATTGTTTGCTCTGCAGCCAGCCCAAAACAATACAACACCAACAGATGTGTGAACTTTTACATTCAGTTGTAATGAAGTGTTAGGTGCAAAACAGAGTTTTGGCGATTTTAAATTGCCTCATGTGCATCAGGCTGTGAAAGAGGTTTAAAATAAATCATGAATAAGTTATAAATATTGTATTTTTGGAATTATGTGCCCTAACAAGTCCACTGGCAACAGAAAGTGGTGTCTCAGGCAAAATCATAGAACCATAGAGTAGTTTGGGTTGGAAGAGACATGAATGATCATCCAGTTCCAACCCCCTGCCATGGGTAGGGACACCTTCCACTAGACCGCATTGCTCAAAGTCCCATCTGTCCTGGCCTTGAACACTGCCAGGGATGGGGCAGCCACAGTTTCTCTGGGCAACCTGTGCCAGTGTCTCACCACCTTCATAGTGAAGATTTTTTTCCTAATGTCTATTGTCTCCCCTCTGTCAGGTTAAAGCCATTCCCTCTTGTCCCGTCACTAACAGGCCCTTGTAAAAAGCCCCTCTCCAGCTCTCTTGTATGCCCCCTTTAGGTACTGAAAGGCTGCTTTAAGTCTCTCCTGAGCCTTCTCAGGGCTGAACAAGCCCAACTGTCTTCCATTAAAGTTATCAATGTTTCTAGATGAAATTGCAGTGTTTGGTGATGTAGCACTGAGTCCATAGAAAAAAAATGAGAAGAAACAGGCAAGTTTTTGAAACTTGCTGGAAAAAATAGAGAGAGGGCTTTTGCCTGAAATCTATCATCCAACCTCTGCTTAAGAGGCGTATTTAGAAAACATGCACCGCATTTCAGCACAGTGCTTGCATCAGAGGATAGTTAAGGGTAGCCTTTGAAGGTAAGAATTTTCAGTCTTTGGGGTTTTTTTGTTCACCAGCATAGTTAATTATTTTGACACTTCTAACTTGTCCTTGTCCATGAGTTATGATGGAAAGTGTGCTTTATGTGCAGACAGGAAATCATCCTTGCTGTACTCAAAGAAGATGCACTGAGGAATAAAGAAACCGCAACTCCAAATGGCTTACTTTAAACTCTGTATCTACTAGCACTTTTCCTCTCTTCTGAAGAGAATTTCAGTGGAAGTCTCTTGTCACGTCCTTTACAGCCCAGTGATGGCAGCACCAATGCGCATTGCCAGCCTTAACGCCTGTGGAGGCCAAAGTCAGCGTTCACACACTGCACGGGCTTGTCTGCACTGTGTTCCTTTGGTCTTGGGTATGTGACAAAATCACCTGAGTGGTTGGATAGTCAGCACCCTGTTGCATTTGGGGAGGTAGGAATCTGCTGCGACACAGCTTCCAGGAGGAGGAAATAGTCACTGTTACACCTACCAACATTTCTGGCAAAGGACCACTCTAGGAAGTTGTTCTTAATGATCACTCCAAGGTGTTTGCTGCTTAGAAGGTCAGAAACTAGAGCAGTGGATACTTGATGGTACTCAAGGATGAAAACTGCAAGCAAATGAATGCCTCCTGGGTTTTGATTTATCTACTGAGTGAGCTGTCATGAAGCAAAGCCTAAACTATTAATTATTGTTTAATATAAATGCTTCCTACATATTCTCTATTGTTTATGATTCCAGTTTTTTCTCTACGTTTTTTTTTTCAATACGTTTCAATCAGTTACTGCTGAGTTTGGAAAAGTAAGAGGGGACAGACCAAGGCAATGACTCAGAGATGGATTAGAAAAGCATATTAGATTGCTAAATCTTGTGGGGAAAAGAGCCTGTTATGTTCTTCTAGAAAGAGGAGAATGGTGCAGTGATTCTGGTTAGGATCTTTTCACATAGAGTGATGTTGATGATGCTGATGAGAATAATATTGGGATATATTCCATCTTTGCCTTCTGATCATCTTGTTTATAGACATTTTGGAATCTCTTATGGAAAATACTTAAACTCACTTTCCCTTCCTGCAGTTAGAAAAATTCAGATTCTGCTTCATTCTACAGAGCTGCTTTGCTTTAAGTAGCAGTTCTGCAAAACATAACTTCACATATTTCTTTTACTGCATGCTTTATTACTGAGAATATTTGCATGAAACCAGGGTCTTTGTTTAAAAAGTTCCTGCTTCTTATTCATCACAGCTCGTTGGTTTGGAAGCAGTTATGGTACCCTCTACAGAAAGCTCCGCTCCCTTCAAGGCAGGAAAATATAAGCAGGAATAGACAAACTTTTGAGAATCTGAGTACTTGTTTTCATGCAAATGTCCTCATTTACGTAGTAATAAAGAAAGGAAAAGTGAATAGATATCTGACATATGGTGGAAAAAAAGAATGTTTCAAATGTGTTAAGGTTTGTATATGGGCATTGAATGTTTTTTAACGTTATAATGATTCCTTACCTTCAACTTTGCTTGCTTTTATCCTAACAGAGAAGGTGTGCACAAAGGATTTCTGGTTTTCATGTAGAATGTTTTATTCTTTCTACAGGTAAAGTATCTTTCTCAGCTAGAGCAACTCTAATACAAACTAGCTACTGGGATATCACCCAGTGCGTTGTCTAAACCAAGCCAGGACTAATAAGGCAGCACTGAAAATGCTAGCTGCCTATCTCTGTTAGCGTTCTTAATGTTACTGCCATGGAGGAAGATGTGATAATTGGAAATTTTTCCGGAAAGTTCCAGGTACAGCTCTATAGCCATCATGTCAGGCACTACTAGACAAAGCCAACAGTGGAGAGGAGTGTGGTTAAGCTGCTGGCACTGTCCTTCTTACAGCAGGGGGAAACTGTGGAGGAAGAAGAAAAGAAGAGGGAGGGTTATTCAATCTGAAATGCATGTCAAAATACATCATTAATCTCTCCCTGGCATAAAATACCATTGAAATTTTACCTTTGCATCTGATGTAAAATCCAAATTTTACTTTTGTATCAGAAGCATGGGGTCCTCCTAGCACTTCATGACATTATAGAGATTTGCTAGCTAGGGACCAAAACAGAAGAAATGAGTGTCACCTCTCATTGCAAGTATTATTTGCTTCACTATTTCGTGGGTTTCAGCTCCTTAACCGCCTTGACCTTGCTTCGCAGGTGAAATTTGCTCAAAGTACTTCCCAAATTTTTGCCACTGTGGTTTTACTACAAGCTAGCCATGATCTTTTAATGCAAACATCGTGCACATGTTGTGGTTATATGTGTAGGGTCCCAGAATGGTCATTAAGAAAGAGCCCTTTCAGAAGCTGTCATTACCGGTCGCATTTGACTTGGTAACATTCATTTGCCATTTCAATGTCCTGAATTAAGTTTCAAAACACTGAGTCAGGGCCATTGGCATCAAATTTAAGCATCAGAACAGTATAAATAGTATCTGCCCTCATGGGACTTTTCCCTGCTCCCCAAATGCAGCTTATCTGTTGCACACTCCTAATGCTGGTCTGTGTTCCTGTTAAACAACTGAATAAGTTTTACTCAGTATAACTCCACTCCAAACGATAGCAACAAAAGAAAGATCATCAATTCCAAAAAGTGAACACAATCAACCAAACTGATCAAATGAAAAGAATTCTGGGAACAACTGTGGGTTTATAAACAGAAGTGGGGTGCAGAGCTCCATGAATTTACAGTTGTAAAATTGGTTCAGAGATGAGAAGCTGTTTGGGTTTGGTTTGTAGGGTTCTTCTGCCTGGTTCAGATGTTTGGTTTGCTGGTCTGCTGTTCTCTGTGTGCTCTGCCTGACTGAGTTATCCCTCACCCCTCAGGAGTGAGGAGAGAACCCCTTACCAAGGAAGGTTCCTGCTACCTGTATGGCTCAGGACACTGCTGCTAATCCATTAAGTAGAGAATTTCCAAGCATGTGTAGAGAATGACCAGCATAGGGAGCTGGAGATAGTTGCTATTGTGTCCTGCAGGTCTCCCAGCTTAACAATACAGGCCTGAAGACCTCACAGGTCCCACCTACTCTAAGTAATCAAGTGTACAGAACACATATTCCATATTTCCCCCATGCTCTAGGGCTCTCCCAAGCCTTTATGTCAACCTGGAAATGGGCAGAAAGAGACAAAAATCTGCAATAGTTTGCAACAACAGGAAAACAGTTGTGACACACTGATTTCTGACCAGCTGTGTCCTACCGCAAGCAGTGCAGCAAGGAGACACTAAGTGTGAAAGATAACAGCACTCAGGAATAAAACAAGGAATGAGTGCAGGACTGCCCCTTTGTGCCCTGTCTCTGGAGATCTGCCAGAATCATAGCACTTAGCTATACCAAGACCTTGCAGGTTATTTGCTGTTAGAAGCAGGTTTATTTAGACCTCAGTATGCCTGTGTGTTTCCTTAACCCCATGTTCCTGTTACTCAGAACAAAAGCCACAGTCAAGAGTCCTATGACAGTGAAGTTTTAGATGGCAGTAAACATCATCATGACCACTCTGCCCTCTGGTACAGCCCTTCACTTTGAGCTGAGATACGGAAAGAAAGGTAGAGATGGAGCATGAGGCAGCAAAAATTCCTGTTTTGTTTCAGGAGTGGCATTTCTCCGTCTGCTGTCCCCAGCCATTTAATGACCACTCTCTGGTATATAAAGTAATGCAAAAATGGCTTTAACAAAAATGATTTTGGTGCCTTATCTTTTGGATGCTTACAAGTCTCCAAGGTGCCTCTGAAGCTTGTCCATTGCTGCTAAAACCTGAAGGATTCACCTGAATCAGCATATTCTCTCTTTGATTTCGCTCTTCCCCAAAGGAAAAGGCCATCTGAAGAAAACATCCCATTGGGTAATGCTTCAAGGCTCAATAGTGACAGCGGTATGCCTGAAATGTGAAAGATAGAGTGAATATTTGTATTTATGACCACTAGCCTAAAGAGAACAATGCTGCCTTAGCAAAGTCCTCACTCTGTTTAACACATACTGAATTTTGCAGTGTTAAGCTCTATATATCTTCATTTATTTCCAACTGAACCTTGCGTAAAGGTTCTTATGAAAGAAAGTAAAACTGGAGCTCCTTGTACTTCCTACAGCCATGCTTTTGAACCAGAGGTGTACTTTGTTTTCTGAAATAGGTATCTCCATTCAAACAAATATGTGATAATGTGTTCATGTGTGAAAAAGCCATATGTAGTGTTGAGGTTCTGTCCAACTTGTTGTGCAGATACTACGTACTAGAGAAATAATGACTCAGTAGGGGAATTTTACTCATCATGTAATGCACTCACCTTCATAAGCAACACCTTGCCTTCACTACTCTTAGTCCTGCTAGAGACTGGAGAGGCAGAGATGGGCATGGCCCTAGGCAGGGCAGCTTAGGTAGCTATCACGCTGTTTCTGCTGTGTTTTGGGTTTGTTTGAGTTTTTAAAAAGGTATGGTCTCTCTCTGTAAGGTCAAGTACTGCCGCGGTACTTCCCAGTCTCTAATGGGAAGGAAAAGACCGTTTCAGCCTTTGCCTCCAGACTTTCAGTCTGTAACCACCCACTCTGTTGTTGTGCTTAGCATGGGCAGAAAGCTCCCTGTTGACATATTAGTGACTTAATAATTCATGCATTAATTTTGCTAATCAATCAGAGGAAACTGAAAAATAACAACAGGCTATTCCAAAACTTGTCTGTCATATATTGACTCATGCTGGCCAGCCCAACTGTTTCCCTTGCTTCTTTCTATCGTTTTGATTTACACATCCAGATTGCTTAAAAGAGGTGATCACTTAGCCTGTCACTTGCTACAGGCCTCCAAGAATTAATTAAAATACAATAAATCCACCTGTATATGCAGTATCCCTAGAAAGCAGACAGCACGTTTGCAAGCTTACTGCAGGAAATAATTGTGGTGCGTTGAAGACAAACTCAAATTTCTGTTCTCAAATTCTTCCCAAATCACAGATACAATGCAAGAAGTTGTCTGACTGGTCCATTTTAAAGAGTGAGCTTGAAATGTATTTTAAAGGATAACTAAGGTAGAAGACCTTTCCAGGTATCACTCTGGTGATACTCCCTGGTATTGCCGGGTGTCCTGGCCATGTAGGTACCATTCCCAAAGAGAAAAAGAGACACATCCTAAAAGACCATGTGGAGTATTGTAGAGAAATCTCAGTATCTTAAATTCTGACTGGGAAACAAAGCAATTGTCACAGATCTTGGAGTATACATCAAAAATAGTCTGTTAATGGGGTTGCTGTGTTTTGTTCTCCATGTCTGAGGCAGTTTAGTGTATCTAGAGAAACAGTTGACATGCCCCACTTCTTCAAAGAAATCCATTTCTCTGTTAAACCCAACTTCTGCCGCATCAGCCCCATTCCAGACTCAGCATAACTATGCTTAAAAGCTCCAAGGCTCAGTATATACATTTAAAGTATTGGGGTTTGGTCCATATGTATAAAGGCTCTCTAAATGACTGAATGAACGAATGAGTGAGTGAATGAATGAATCAAGAGTAATAGTGCCTAATGTTACTGATGGTGAATAATCAGCTAAATGTTAATTTTCAATCCAAGGATGTAAGTCAGAGGGTCAGTGCCCAGTTTCTGGTGCAGGATTTCTTAGAGTAAAGCTGTGTTGCCTCTGTATTAGCAGAGGTGCAGTGGTGACTGAAGCAGTGTTCACTTCTAGGGTCCATCATCAGGGACTGGTGGCAAGCAGAGATGTGTTCAGAGAAGGGCTACAAGAGGGGAAGGGATGTCTTCCAATGGGAGGCTTATGTAGATCAATCTATTTAGCTTAATAAGGACAAGGTTAAGGGGAGAGCTGGTTATAATTTATAAATTTCCCCACTCCCTGTAGAAATAGAAGTGTAGGAATTTGATAATAATGTGGCGTTTCAGTTAAATGGGGGAAAGTCTGACAAGAACCAGTGAAATTTGAAACTAGACACATTTTAACATGGAAAGTAATTCATTATTAGAACAATTTACTAAAGATTGTAATGAATTCTCCATCACTAGACATTTTGAAGTTGAAAATGATTGATTTTCTCAGAGAAATGCTCTTGTTCTACAGGAGCTAATTCAAGAAAGTCCTGTAACCTGTGTAATATGGGAAAAAAAAACGGATGATCACAAATTGTCTTTCCAGCTTTGTGATCTATAAACTTGCACCAAATAGCTAATGCGTATCTGCCTATGTCCTATAATCTCTTGCTGTAACTAGTAAGTATGATTCAAACATTTATCCCTTTATTTACATTTGTTTGATGGACTATAACATAAACTACATGCTAGCTGTTCAGGTTGGACATTCTGTCTGGTATATGGATTCAAAGGTCATCATCTAGACTGGGTACTTCCAGCACAGATTCAAGCATGGATGAGACAACATTTGCCACACTGAAAACACCAAAAAATACCAATCAATAGTTCTCCGTTGAGTTTGTTATACAGAACTAAATGTAAGATAAGACACCATTGAGCTCCTCTGAACAGGACGTCTCTATTCCTGATCATCTTTCACTGACGTGTATGAAATAAGAAGGAGAAAATCTACTTTAAAATAGGCAGAGAATTTTTTTTTCAGTGCTTGTCCAAGGTCTTCCCAGGCACTGCATCAAACTGTACTGTCTAAATCCAGCAGAGTGTCTGTCTTTGAGCAGTGCTCGATGCAAATGTTACTTGACCTAGAAAATTACTGCTCACAAGCAAAAGGAGAACCCTTTCGATGTTTTGATGGTAAGTCATGGAGACCAACTATACAGAGAACTGTAAATAAACATTACTTCAAAGTGTAGCTCTGGGCAGTTCTGTATAGTTCATCTGAAGCCATTACAACATACAGAGCTATATAAAAGAGTCAAGATAGAGGAGGGAGTGTCTTGTATTACAGCTGGAAAATGAATCTAACAGTTGTTCTAATTAAAGAGGTTACTTTTTTCTGCAAACTTTGTGTCTTTGAGCTGCAACAGCAAAAATGCTACGACTCTTCCTCCACAAATAGTATTCTTAATAGAACTGATTTTACGCACAGAAAGAAATAACACAAAAGCAATGACCATGCACTTCAAAGCATAACTGAGAAAACCAATTGTTAGATATTTTCACTGGGGTTTTTTGGTGTGTTGTTTGTTTTTTTTTTGACAAAATGAGATGAAAAATTTTTTTATAAAAGTAATGTCCTTCCCTTCCCCATTAGGTCTGGGTAGAAATAGCTGTTAAAAACAACAGTTAAAAGAATCTGCAGGTTGAACTATTCATGTGAGTTAGTTCACAGAGTATCTCCTTCTATGAATTTTATCTGTGATCAAGTTAAATTTGTTTGCTATAATCATGCACTGTCTCTTTCTAAAGAAGGATCGACTCATAGCTGCTTTTCTTAACTTCATAATAAGACATAATGAAGGCATTTTTAGAAGATTGTTAATTTCAACCAAACAAAAAGTGAGGGAAGAAGAGGTGGACACTGGGTATCACTTTTTTTTTCTGTGCAAGTTAGGTGGCAGCAGCACTGTGACAGAAAACAAATCTATTCTCCTCTCATACCTTCCTCTCTGAAGACCAAAATAACCACTCATTTACAAAATGACTGTAATGTGGAGCTACACTTGGACTAGCATATTAAACACAGGAATGGGACTCAGCTTGCACAGGGTGCACATGATTCAAATACAAGTGATCTGACTACTGCAGGTAGGCATTAACAGCAGAGATTAGTCAGTCAATTCTATGAAGGTGTTCGGGTGGCAAAATGAGCAATAAGTGGGGATACACTGTAAAGCATCTTTGGAGGATGAAGGAGAAGGAGGGAAAATTGCTGCTATCTGCACTGTATTTTAACAACTAACAGCAAATTTTGGAATAAAAAGGCACTCAGAACCTCACTATTTGCAATATTGGGTCAATGAGGCAATCAGACAGTGAGTCCAGATCAGGGGGCTGTTGAGGCAGTTTCTGCTTTTGACATGACATCCTGCATAGTTTTGCTCAGGACATCCACAGTAACTTAATTTTTTTTTTATTTCTCTAGCTGATTTTATTTGTTTGTTTGTTTTTTGATAGTGATCACTAAATATTTAGCCAGAAATGTTGCTAATAGCAAGGAACAAGCACTCTTTGAGAGGGGGGCTCAATGCATTGAGCGCGGTCTGAACGTTTAAGATGAACACGCTCAGAACCTCGCGGTTAGCGGAAAAACCCCACTGATGCAGGCCAACACTGACAGACCCCTGCTAGGCTGGACTCCAGCACTGCTAACACTTAAACACTTCACACTTAACTTAAAGAAGCTTTTTATATGGGAATTTTGCAATCAACCTGTCTGCCCCTGCCCCAGAATCTTGCTCCAGTTTCTAATGTGAATGACTGTTGCTAGACGAACCTACATTTTAGGTTTGTCGATACTGTGTTAGATGTGTATTGGGCTTTGCCTGTTATGAGACCTCCACCCCACTATGATTCCTGCTTTGAAAACCAGATTGCTGCTAGCAAATACAGGTAAAACTCATTTATTGTACAGCAGAATTTCTGAGGGGAATGCTGTGCCTGGCTGCTTTACACAGTCTCTGGAAAAGAAGCATTTTGAAATCACACAGGGATAAAATGTAAAAATCACCACCACGTTTAGCTTGCACCTTGAGTCTATACACAGTGCCAAATCCAAGGGCACATCTACCAGGCAGTCCCTGAGGCATCAGGATGGATGAAGCTACCTTCTCTTAGTAGCTTCTAAGAGCTCACAGTGGCATAGTTGACTCTGTTTCCTCATCATGAGGTTTTTGACAGGGCATACATGATGGAATAATATGGCACATGTTTTCCAGATTTCTCAATAGATGACACATTGCCCAAAATATTGACGTGTGCCCTCAAAGATGTTGCTGTAAAGGAGTAAAAAGTCAGGCCACCTTATTCTGGGCTGAGACTGGAAAACCTGCTACAGAGCATGCAGGCGCCAGGCGCTGCCTTTCCCAAAGCCGGTGATGCTGTCATTCCCTATCCCAAGGCAGGTGAAGTGTTAAACCAACATTTTTCAGCCCAGAGATCAGGCCCTCTGGAGACCAGGCACAGCTGCAAAGATACGGGATAGCAGAGGAGAGCAGCAGAGCAGCAAGAAGAAATGCCTGCTGCAGTTCTCCACTTTGCAAGGGGCACCAGGTGGGATCCCCCAGCTATTGCGTGCTTCGCCTTTCCTATCCCCTTGTCCCATGCTCCTGCTTTTTTCTACTTTTCAGTACACTTCCAAATACTTGTTTTGTGAATAACAACAGGTATACAGTCACATATATCTGCAGAGGTGATTACTTTAGAAGCCCAAATTGAGAACTGAAAACTTCAAAAGCTTTAATTTGCCCATTCCTATAGATAACCATTTTCAAAGACATTTCTTGCTTTAAAGAGACAGTTTCTTTGTGACAACAATGTTCTCATGTAGGAGGGCGCACGGTTTTACAACTCAGGCGCAAGTTGAAGCATTTCTTGTACTGCTCAAACCAAAATGCATTCCCAGTTTTTAAGCAGGAAGAAGCCACTTTCTCATCTACTCCACTGCTCTGTATTAACACAGGCCACATCATTTCATCTGGTGTCTTAGTAACCTCTAACTCCCAAAGTATGTGCTTAGGAAGATGGGCATTTTCCACACCTTTAAAAAACTATATATTCATCAGGCCATATGTGAGATGGAGCTTTCCGATGACAGCTTCAGCCTCTACCTGTAGCTACTCAGCTGTCTCCCAACTGATGAGATAAGGCTAACAAGCAGCTTACTTAAGGGAGAGAGCCTACTAGAGCTAAAGAGACTGGGTCATGTTAAGGATAAGGCTCTGTTATGCAAAACTGGGGATCTGTCTGCCATCTAGGTGATGGTAGAGAGCTGGGAAGAGTCAGGTGGTGAGATTTGGCTTACCTGTTTTAGCTGGCTTTGAGTTATGCTTGTGACTGATTTAGTCCATTGAGGAAGAGTCTCAGAAAGCATTGCCTGTAGTCTCTTCAGCTAGTTAGTCTGTCAGCCTGGAAAACGGAAGACTGAGGAGATGCTTGCTGAGTGGAAAATTTTCAGCTGATGCAAAGGTTATTTTACTGCAGCAATCCTTGCTGACCTGTGTGAGAGATTTGATTGTGGTGTGTGTCCATTGTCTTTAATAGCAGTTGATGTGATTTCACAGTGTACCTGTATTTTTGTCCTTGAATATGTTGCAACTGTAAACTTCAATAAGGCACAGAGAGTTTGCTGTCATGCAATTCAGAGCTCTGTATAGGACAGGCAATGCCTAAAACTAGGGAGTGTGTTAACCTCTTTTGCAGGAGTTCTTGTTCACCAGTGAAGACATCTGTACCATCAGAGCTTCAAATTTTGCTAGAGCTTCCCTTAAAGCCTTGCAGTACCAGGTGCTGTACACAAATTGGTTTGGTAGCTCCCTCCAACCAAGTTCTTACCATCTGTCATTACAGTGCTGAAATGGGTCTCTTAATCTGGCTGTATGAATGCTCAAATCTAGAGAGAGGCTTATGCAGACACACTCTTTGTAGTTCAGGCACAGAGCCAAATAAAAGAAGGGGGGTGAGGTACCAGGGTGTAAATCAGGCAGAACTCAAAAGGCACAAAGCCACTCTGGCATCTTTTACTTTTATTTGCCATCAAAACCCTTCTGTGGTGTGTATAGGTTTAGTACTGTGGCTCTCTTAACGTCTAAACAACGCCTGGAGGCCGGCTCCTTTCCCTGTGAATGAATGCCTGCACTACACTAGATGGCACTGCTTATTACTCACGTTTTCCTCTTGTCTCTCCTATGTCTCTTCCCTGGATTTGGAGCATCCTGTACCTGCACCTCCATCAGACTGTAAGCACGTATCTGTGGTCAGTGGTGACGGGATCACCTGCAGGGAGGTATTTGGAACGTCATGTAACCAGGCAGTAGTAATGGTCATCAGAAACGTGTGCTAAGTTCTCCTCTTTACCCTAATACATGAGTAAAGCAGATTACATGCTTAAACTGAGTTCTGATGTTATCCTTGATTCTTGCAAGCATCCCCTATCGCCTTTCTCATGTCTGGAATAAAAGTCACTGATAGAATTGCCTCAGACATGGGTCATGTTACGAAGCAAGAAATCTGAGTGATAATACAGCTGTTAGATACTGGTCAATAAATATGGGGGGAGGCCAATCCATGGAGTAACAATCTCTGCTCTCATCAATAGCCTACAGATTTGGCAGTAAACAACTGGGTTTCTGCTTTTAGAGTAGTGCTCAGCTAATTTGGAAACCTGATTCTTGCAAGGAGGGTCTGATCTAAATTTATGAATGCTGTTGAACAATCCTATCTTGTGCCCTTCACACACTAATAAATTGCTGAATACATCCAAAAAGTGAAGGTGTAGAGTCCCACTAGTATTTTGTGTACTTTCAGTTATATTATGTATGCTCATAAAAGTCGAACATGAAATCCCATGAGTAGTGTATAGCTTTTGCACAATTTGAAAGTGTGTTGTAAAAGCAGTTATTAGTTCCACTGATCTCCTTCAAGAGGAGCTAAATGCTCTTGGCCTGTTAGATATTTTGAAATCAACTGGGCCTAGAATACTTAAAAACTGACTGAAGTTGTGTTAGAACACGACTGATATTTCTGAAGATGGGTAAAGTTCTGGAAAGGGGCAAATGGGGTAAGTCTCAGGAAAAGAAAATGGGAAAAGCAGAGGACTGTGATAGCTGTAGATTGGCAAGCCTGATGCCAGTGCCTAGAAATAACACACATAAGACTGGTAAGTAATGGGGGAAATTGGAAAGAAATAAGTAGAAGCCTATGCTAGTTCCTTCTGGAGGTATCAGGCACTGAAACAGGCCTTTTAGCTGGAGCAAAGCATCAAAAACATTTTGGCTCTTCTAATGCTGATCTGTTTGATCTCTGACTTGGGCAATGGGAGTGGGAGTTAAACTTGATGACTCCAGCTAGGAAACTGCAAGTGCACACAGGGGGTTATTTAGAATTTAAAAGATTGGGGAAAATGGATTAAAAATAGTGGCAAGATTCAATAAAGATAAATGAGATGCAATACATTTGTTAGTTGATTATTCCCCTCCAATAGAGGATGAAAAATAAATGGCATTTTTCAGAAAAGGGTCTTGGGAGTATACTAAACATAAATCATAACTGTGCTGTTGCCAACACTCCCCCTGAATCTCATAAGTGTGGGAGATACAGACAGAAGTATAGATTGCAAGACACATGGGGAGATCCTTTTTCCACCCATCATTGATCAAGCCTCAGCTGGAGCACTGTGGCTGATTTTGGATATTATACTTTAAGAGCAATGTGGCACACTTGGAGAGCATCCAAAGGAGAATAACTTGTTCTCCTTAGTGAAGAACATAACTTAAAAAATATCTTTTATTTGTAGGTTACCTAGATTAAGAAAAAGAAATCTGGGAGTGGGAGAAAAAGAATGATCACAGTTTTCAAGGATATACAGCCCAGTTCAGAGAGGAAGAGGATATCTCTTCCAATATGTTGGATAAGAGCAATGGCTTTAAATTGATGCAAGGAATATTGGGGTTGATGTGAGTAAAAGCTCTCAGGTATACTTAAACCTGTCCTGCTAGTCTATTAGAATCATAGAATCATAGAATAATTAGGGTTGGAAAGGACCTTAAGATATCTAGTTCCAACCCCTCTGCCGTGGGCATGGACACCTCACACTAAACCATATCACCCAAGGCCTCATCCAGCCTGGTCTTGAACACTGCCAAGGATGGAGCATTCACAACCTCCCTCGGCAACCCATTCCAGTGCCTCACCACCCTAACAGGAAAGAATTTCCTCCTTATATCCAAACTAAACTTCCCCTGTTTAAGTTTGAACCCGTTACCCCTTGTCCTATCACTACAGTCTCTAATGAAGAGTCCATCCCCAGCATCCCTATAGGCCCCCTTCAGATACTGGAAGGCTGCTATGAGGTCTCCACGCAGCCTTCTCTTCTCCAGACTGAACAGCCCCAACTTCCTCAGCCTATCTTCATACAGGAGGTGCTCCAGTCCCCTGATCATCCTCGTGGCCCTTCTCTGGACTTGTTCCAACAGTTCCATGTCCTTTTTATGTTGAGGACACCAGAACTGCACACAATACTGCAGGTGAGGTCTCACAAGAGCAGAGTAGAGGGGCAGGATCACCTCCTTCGACCTGCTGGTCACTCTCCTTTTGATGCAGCCCAGGATACGGTTGGCTTTCTGGGCTGCAAGCGCACACTGAAGCTGGCTCATGTTCATTTTCTCATCAACCAACACCCCCAAGTCCTTCTCCGCAGGGCTGCTCTGAATCTCTTCTCTGCCCAAGCTGTAGCTGTGCCTGGGATTGCTCCGACCCAGGTGTAGGACCTTGCATGTGGCATGGTTAAACTTCATGAGGTTGGCATCAGCCCACCTCACAAGCGTGTCAAGGTCCCTCTGGATGGCATTCCTTCCCTCCAGCGTATCAACCGAACCACACAGCTTGGTGTCATCGGCAAGCTTGCTGAGGGCGCACTCAATCCCACTGTCCATGTCAGCGACAAAGATGTTAAACAAGACCGGTCCCAACACCGATCCCTGAGGGACACCACTCCTTACTGGTCTCCAGCTGGACACTGAGCCATTGACCACAACTCTTTGCGTGCGGCCATCCAGCCAGCTCTTTATCCACCGAGATATTATGGTATTAGTAATTAATACTGGCAGTTTTATTTGAAAGATACAGCTGTTGCAACCCCAGATTATGGATTTGCTAATTTGCCAAGACTAATGCTCTTTTTTGAAGACCCAAACCTTGCATTTTATTGGTGTCCAAACAGTGTTATCGTTTATTTTCTCCCTAAAGCCATGCTGAATTGCCCGTATGAATTAAAATTCATGGATGTGACTCCACTTTCAAGACTTTCCCACTTAAATGTTATACATACTTCTTTTTTTTACACTCATAACCCAGATTACAAAATAAGATGAAAGGAAGAAAACTGCTGGAAATAATAAGTAAATAATAATACTTTGAATGAGATCACTTAAATGTTGGGGTGCTTTCCAGTGGCTAAGTAGTAGGTGTAGACTAAGCCTTTCACCATGGCTACAAACCAGGTTCTACACCACCTTTATAAGCAGATTTCTGGAATTCTTCATCCAGGCTTGGGCCTGCTCTCTGCAGCTGAGGAGGCTATCAAAGGCAAGCTGGGAACCATGTGGCTAACCTCAAGAATGAAAAGCAGAAAGGGTAGTTAGGCAATGGAGCAGGCTGCCCAGGGGAGTGGTTGAGTCACTGTCACTGGAAGTATTTAAAAGGTGTGTAGATGTGGCACTTAGGGACATGCTTTAGTGATGGACTTGGCAGTGTTAGGTTTATGGTTGGAACTGAGGATCTTACATTTCTAACCTAATTGATTCTATGATTCTACTGCATGATGGAGCAAACAACTGTAGAGAGGAGTCATTTAATTTAGAAAGGTGTGTCAAAAGAGTATCAAATATCTGTGAAGTACTCAATTTTGCCAACATTAAAATGCAACAGAAAATGTCATATTTTTTAATCATAGAAAGGAGACAAAACAGGGAGTTATGTCATGTTAAGAAGACTGGAAAAGTTTTCATCCTTTTGTTTTCAGCAAACAAAAAGACTTCCTTGAAATGCACTCTCTCTTGGAATAAGATGTTGATTTTTTTGAAACATTAAGTCTCAGTGATGTGATTAAACTGAAGAAAAAATAGATATGAATATATTCATGTGTTTGAGGGTTTTGCAAACGAGATTTAGTCAGAGATACAAGTGGATACTTTAGGAGTCTTGTGTCAGGAAATAGGCTCATATTCTCTTCTCAAGGCTTAGTTCTGTCACATTTGCAAGTGTTGTAGAATTTATGCCCGGCCTCAATGCAGCACTGGGAAGAGTATTTTTCTTATATAAGTGTTGTTGGACAGATGGTAGAAGCCTGCTGAACCTTAACTTGCAGTTCAGGTACAAATAAATTTTAACCCTGTGTACAGTAAGTTTTATAGGTGGATTTAAAAATAAATGTTTCTGCTAACATTAAGTACCATTTTACACAATAAATCAAAACTTATAATTGAGTTGTATTTGAAAATGGTATGAATGCCCATTTTAAAGGAAAATATTCTGAGGAAATATTTATCTAAAACCATAATGTTAAAAAAGAAAATATATTGCCTTTCATGCCATTGGCCTTGATTTCTATATGAAAAGATTGCCATATGAATAACAAGGAGGATGGAATGGGCACTTCGTGGGTGTTTCAGATAGCTGATTCCTTTCTTCTGCTTATCTTGTCTCTTGCTCTTTCATCTCTTGGACTCCCTTACATGAGTGCCCAACTCTGTGTCAGTCATATCAGGGTAGCCCTGAGCCTGGACAAGCATTGAATGAGATGATGGGGAAGCTAGATGCTGGCCACTGCAAATTCCAAAGAGCCCTTGAGAATATAACCTCCCTGTGTCTCTCAATCCTGTTAGATGTTTACCTACTTAAATACATCTTGAAAATCTCTCTCTAAATGACTTACAGGTGTAAATCCCATTGGAAATCAATAGCAATTTTTTTTTTTTCCTAAATGATCAATGTACTTCTTAAAATCTTACCCATATCTTCAGAGCATGTACAGAAAGATAAAGCTCGCTCATCTGAGTTTCTTATACCCTATATTTGTTATTATGAAACTTCTATTTTTGCAGTTACTGCCACCTAAACTCACCAAGGTAACTGTGATGAATGAATGCTATTTTGATTGAAACTTGGTGGAAACAAACTTAGAGATTTTGCTTTTTAGTTTCCTTGATTTATTGTGCTTCTGAAGAAAGTGACTAGTTACAGGCCCACCTCCTGCTTACCCAGCAAAATGCTCGTTCCTGCTTGCCTGGAAGCTGCTATGCAGCAATAAAGCACAATCAGAGGGAAAGCACTAAATGCTCAGGCGTTGCAAATAGGCAATGCTTATTCTTCCCAGCAGCTCAAATTGGTTTTGTCATACACAATCATAACACAAGCTGGTTATGCAAAAGTTGTGATTCAATAATTCAAGCTTTCCTCTGAATTGGCATCAGTAATGTGAAACATTTCTCCTGAAATCTACTTTGATGATGAAAATATTGCTGATTTCCAGTGCAAAGGTACATCTATTGTATTTACAACAATGCCCAAAGTTAGCTTTGATTATTTCATTTTGCAGCTAATAAATGATCCTGGCTCAGTAATGAGGTCTTCTTACTCCTGTATTTCACAGAAGCATGTTCGTATAAATAAGAAATAACTTTTAAAGGTCTTCTAGCTACTTAAAAGAATAATTTTGAGCTGCTCAAAACAGCCATGTATAGTACATGAAACACTTCATACTTTTAGCTTTCTGTGAGTTCTACAATTTACTTGGATATTTTTCATACCAAAAAATAGTGTTTTCTGCCTTTATTTTTTGGCCACAGTATTGTAAAGAAGCACCTATGTGAAATCTTCATGGTTTGATTTTATCCAACACCTCCCACCCCCTCTGCTTTACTAATTTCTATTATCCACTTCCAGAATGATTTTTGAGAAAGTGTAAACCCAAAATTCAAAGGTTAGTTAACAAAATGAGTTGTTTTAAATGGCAAAGCCGTAAAGTGCAAAGCTAGCAAAGACAGCTAGCTACCTTTACAGATGAAGATGCTTCACAGTGTGGAGGCAATGCCAGCCTTGTCCTGCAGAACTTCCGTGTTTCCTGAGAATCAAAAAGGAGAAAAGAGTTAAAGCAGGATTTCACAACTACCCCCTACAGGAGATCAGCTTCCAATGTGAAAGAAGGATTTGCACTAGTCATGATCTGCATCTTGTTTCTGTGCTGGCTATCAAAAGACCCTGTCAAGAAGGTATTGGTCTTAGCTATAATACATTCACAAGCCCAAAAGCATGCACTAAATGAAGACTGGGCATCACAAATGCTTTTCAGGCACTTGCTGCAGGGGCTGCACACATCCTAAAATCCTTCATCCAGATATGTTATTGTATACAAACTGTTGGCATGCGCATGTGTAACAAGTCTGGGTGCAGATAGGTTTGATGGTCTTCATGGTGCTTTATTTTCCCCTCAGTTTTCTCCTTTTCTCTGTGTGTGTGGGTGTGGAGGAGGGAGGTGGGCAGAACACATAATCAGTCTCTCATGTTTGTTAACTGTGGAAATAGCATTCTCCTTAATGTTTTCTTCCTTTCAGAAGCTCATCTTTGCTATTTTAAGTGTCCCAGCAACTTGTACAGGATAGAAAAATGCCACATAGAAAAGACAGGTTGGGCTACACTGCATCAGCTTGAGAAGCAAATGCTGCCGTGTGGCAGCCACCACCAAACCCAGCAGCAAGGTAGCCTTGAAGGACCACTCATCCCCAAGCCCTCTTTGCAGAGCTGGCAGTGTTCTCCAGGCTGGCTCCTGCTCCGGGATATTTCTTCCTAAAGGAAAGAACAAGCTCTGTTTAAGAGAAAAAGCTCCAAAGCCTGGTAACATCTCTGTCAGTAGTGATTGTGCAACAAAACCTACATAATTCCAGGGAACAAGTGAGAAATAAATCCACTCTTCTGCAGCTCACTGAGACCATGTCCCGGCACATTCATTACCGCTCCTTGGGTAGTGGTTTAGTTTTTGTTAGCAGCATCTCTGGCTGCACAGGCTGGAAGCAGACTGCTCTGAAAGGAGGAAAACCTGTATTTGTTATGAGCAAACTACAAATCAAAAGACCAGTAATATGGTTTTAACTGTTAATACACTCACATGCGTGTTGCATACATGTACAGTATCTCAAGGAAACTCCATATAGTAGAAGAGGCAACTTGCTGAAAATGATATTTGGTGAACAGAAGAATGAAGTACTCCACTGGCTGTGGAGGCTCATCTCATGCTGCATGGCTGCTTTCCTTCCTCATCAGGAAATGTAACAAATTTAAACAAACATAGCAGTGTTGTGAGAGGAAGAGGAAATAGAGATGAGGCTGTTTATGGATCAGATCTTCCTCAGTCACAGTTTATGTGCACATAGCAAATGGCACTGAATTATTCAAACCTTTCTGGAGTCAGAATCACTAGATTCCTATTGGGTAACTGGTGTATTAATGATACTGAAGTGGTTCCTCTTTTGTGAAATGAAGGGGAGGGAAGGACATTGCCTATAAACAAGAAAATGCTTTGCAAATGTCCCTGTTAACTTCTCAAAGGCCTGAGCTTGGTTTGTATAGCAGCCTGAGAGGTGGGTAAATGCTCACTTTACAGGCAGGGAAATGAGGGGTTTTGAAGTGCTGATGCATTAATAGCAGTAACCTCTTCAGTCCTTCCACTAATCCATCAGAGCTACAGCTAACATCCGGAGCATTCCAATTCTTAACTCCATTTTTAGGAGCAATTTTCATTCCTGTTTTAAGAAGGCTTACATGTCTGTGGTCACCTTAGGAACCTTGGACCAAGAGTTCCATGTGTCTAGAAAACTAAAGATGAAACAGGACGCTGAGAATGTGAATCTTGGAGGTTTCAAACGTGATTCATTGGAATACTTTGAAATGTTATAAAATAGATGCAAAAAAAATCATAACAGCTTTCTAGTCTTCCCTAGCCCAATAAAACAAAACTAGAGACCTTATCATAAAATCCAGGTTCCACACCTAACGGCCAATATGTATTTAAGGCCGTTCCAATAACCTTTTGCCTGTTGAACTGGCCTCATCCAAATATTCCTCACCTGCTGACATTTGTAGTACACCAAAATCTCAGTGGAGATTCTCATTGTGCTGAACAGAACTTGCACATGCACACAGAACGCCAGCAGATTGCTCAGCAAGTTGTGAACACCTCCATTGATGTGCTGAGATAAATCTGAGCCATTAAGAAACACTTCACTGAAGCACTTAAACTGATGCAGTACTGATCTGCACTAAAATAAGGACTAAACTTTATGAAACAAATGAAATTAGTTAAACAAATGAGAAGGGCCCAACTTGAGATTTTTCTCTGCACTAGGTTTTTGAGCTATCATTCAGTACCATGCAATGCATAACTGCTAGACCTATTTTATTTTCTGGTGTTCATAGATTATTGTATCAGAGAAAACTCTTCTACAAAGGCAATACCAGCTCAAATCACCGTTGGTATCTCCAGCCTCAAGCTTCAAGGTGGTGATTAAAGAATCTTTTAAACATAATTGACTATTAACACGGCCACAAAATTTTAAGCCACATGTGTAAGGGTAATGAGAAATATTATACTGCTCCTGAATTGGTTTAAAGCCAACATGCACAGGAAGAAAAGCAAGGAAAAGAAGAGGTTCTGCAGGACATCTGACCAACTTGTGCTTGTGAAGCCCAGGAAAATCACCTGGCTCACTAGGAAAGTCACTGCCTGTGCAGATAATTCTGGTTAAAAAAAAAAGATAGAAAACATTACAACCTGCAGCCTGCCAAGGAAGGCTCCAGAACAAGCTTCTTTTCATATAATAGCACAGTAACACTCTTCTTTAGGATATCTTTTATCAGAGAAGCCTTTTACAGGAGCTTGAATGCAATAGCATTTTCTACAAGCAGTATTCTACTGTGCCACAGCTTCTGCATGCTTGATTGCAGTGTAGGAGGGAACTCCTACCTGCAATAAACCAAATGCAATAAATGTCCACCTATGAGCTGTAGGCAGGATTTCACCTCTCCTTGGGGAATATCCCCTCTCAATACCAAATCATCAAAGTGAAATAGAAAATAACTTCATAGCTCTTGGCTCTTCAGCTAGCTGGGGCTCAAATGAGACCAGTGTTTCAGACTGGAGTAAGGAGCCAAGAATAATTCAGCAGCAAATTTGGCATGGGTTACACCTCCAGAGATTTGTGTTCCTTTGTGAAGGTGCTTTGCTGTGATACCAAGTCCCTTCTTGGTCTTCTTTTTACTCAGGTAAGCAGATTGAGTTCTCAAAGTCTCTCACTGAAAGCATTTCCTCCAGCCTTCAAAGCATTTGTCCAGGCCCTGTCTTTGTCCTTTTCAGTTCTGGACTTCTGTTTGTTCCCTCATTTTCTCTTTTAAAGCAGCAGCAGGACAAAAAAAAAAACACTTTTACCATTCCAGTAATGGTGACCCCAATGTGCCATTGAGCTGTAAACTCCTTTCTCCTCACAAGCTGGCAGTTCTTACACAGCGCCCATCACCACGGCAGGGCACTGGGAGCTCCTGCTACATTGCCTCTTTCATAGGACCCTTGTAGCTTCTTGCATGCTGGTGTCACCTAAGATGGGACCATCTGTTCTGTAGGTGACCCCTGTTCCTTTGCCCTGGGTATGCACCTTACATATGGCTACATTTTAATGCACATCATGTGAAAAGCCCCAAAAAATGAAGTAAATCTTTATAATACTTACTTCTAAGTATGAGGAAAATTTAAAGCCTGATTTTAAGAGATGCTAAGCATTCTGCAGTCTCTTCAGTTTATTAATTCTAAATATCAACTGAACTATAAAATCCATCATTTTTTACTTTCAGAAAGTTGGATTTATGTTCCTTAACTCAGAGATTAAAATCCTTGTTTACAATAAGGTTGGAGAAAAAAAACAAGTGAATTACAGAATGAAGTGTTATGGCACCAACCAAAATGAGAAAAATATGCCTGAAGAGAATTAACAACATTAATAAGTGAACAACAGATGATAGCATGATTACTGTTTCAGTACAAAAGTGTCTCCATCAGAACTAAATCCCTTTGAGGAGGAAAGAGAGGAAAGGCTACATGTTGTAAGCAGGAAAGTAACCAGCAGCATAATCATTGCTAGACTCTGAACTTAATAACCTGCCCTTACTTAGAAATATTGTCCACGTACAGAAAAGACAGGACTGCAGATTAGTAAGGGATTATATATTATATTATATATACTAATATTATGTATTAGTAAAGGATTAAATTATAGTCAAAGGCTATTTATACTTCAGGATAAACATCAGTGAAAATCTTTGCCTTCAGAGACTGTGTGTGTACTGAATTCCAGGTGAAATTCCCAATGCAATTGATCAAAAAGACCTTTATCTTCAGCAAACGTGCATCTGATCAGCGTCTGATAAATTTGAGCTGCCAGTTAGATCAACGGTTTCCCTGGTAAAGGCCAGAAATTAGAGAGCACTGCTTCCTAAGTAGGTGATCAACAATGCCTGGGCAAAGCACAGAGACCCCAGTACTTCATGGGAAGCTAAACAGTCCCTGTGTTTGCACAGAACTGACTTGCAGTCACTGTGCTCCCATACTCAAGCCAGTCTCAGGGGTCTCATCTAAACGGTGTAAGGCAAAGCAACCTGCCACACACATAAAGACTTCCAGTAGCCCAGCAAGTTGAAAGAAAGGGGCAAGAGGAAGACCCAGATCCTGCAAACAACATGTACTCATCCACAGCTGTGAATACCTAAATTGCCACTTTGACTTCACAGGGTTGGCTGGCTATTGGGTTTACTGGCAAGACTGGAGTCTGGCACCATAAACTCCCTGGGGGTGAAAGGATCCATCTGGGTTCTGCTCACAAAAACGTCTCAGCATCTGGTGTGAGAGACTTTTAGGACACTAAAATAAATCAACTAAGAATTGTTCTGTTCTGTACAGTAAAGCTGCAAGTTAAATACTGTCCCTGCAACAAGCTACCCTGTAGTCTCCCTAGCCTATGCTGAGTGCAGGTGAGAGGCAATGCCACCCTATACAACTTTCTTGGAGCTCACTTGTGTGTCTCACATTGGAAAAGAAATCCTCACTAATTTCTTCCTGTGTAAGGAAAAAGGATAGTGTAGGACACAGGACACATCCCTGCCATCGTGCACAGCCCCAACCTGCTATAGTGGACATTGAGACTGAAGTAGCTGCACTGACTAAATGAATCTAAATGAAAATTTCTCATTCTGAAAATAAGACTCACCCTCTCAGCCAAATGATAAACCTGGAGCCAGCTTTAACCCATAGAGAATCAATCCTGGTTAAAAAGAGCTCCAGAAAAGCAGCTGCTGAGCCTATCACACTGCATATTGGTAAAAGTAACTCGAGTTTCTTATCCTGTCCAAGTGCCTTCATTTTATGTCTCCGTTAATTCCGTACCCTGAAAATTCCCAGAACCAGAAATGTCCTAACAGGCTTTTCTGCCCATCATGAAATGCACTTATTACCTCTCCATGGGAAAGTAATTTTGTCTTCTGATTTTCAGCAGTGATTTCTGTGTTTGGTGACTCTTAGTAGAAACTGGCAGGGGTTTTGTCAGCTAAAAGTTAATCAGTGATTCTCATGTTCAAGTCAGGACACATTATTCTTCTAGCTAGATTATTTTTTTCCTAAACTAATGGAAAGAATATTTTACCATTATTTGAATGGTAATAGAACAAACAAGAAATATTTTGAGCCTGATTTAATGATGGATGCATAGCCCCATATAGCAGACTGTGAATAGAAATATTGTGAGCTGGGGCTCTATACAGGACATGGAATAGATCCTCCAGTCTGGTTATGGTACTCTGTGTTATAATAATGCAAAGCAACTGGGATGTGTCTTTACTCATATGAGGAGTCTTCAGCCTCGGAGAATCTCCAGGAGATGTCAGGCCACTGTCAGATTCGTGCTAATCTGTACCCCCTGCCTCATGTGAGGCCCTGCTGTGGAAATATAGGTATTCCCAGTGGGAGCCATGGCTGGTGTAACTGTAGTCATCACAGGGCCACAGGCAGACTGCATCAGCAGGACATGTGTCTGAAGCGTGTTCTGAGGGTGCAAAATGCTGTGGCTAGTGCCTCCTGCTCTGCTTTTTCTTGACTGTCACAGAGACAGTCTCTGTCCAGAAAGTGAAATAATTTCAGTTAATTTTGACATTTGAAACTGAAATCTATTTTCAGGTCAAGTTCACCTTCAAAAGAAGGTATTCCACTGGAACCTTCCTGGGGTTTCCGCTGGTGAACCATATCCCCATGTAACATGCCCAGAAAATCATTTGCCCAAATGTTCTGATCTAAACCCTATTTTTCAGGTGGAACCAAGAGAAACCAATGGAAGCATTTCAACTGTAACAGAAATCAGAAGTCTCTTTTGCTAGAAGATGTTCAAAAGGAGCAGAATTGTTGGCATCCTGACAATTCCCACATCACATAGACAGGAAAAGCGCTATCAATGCAGGCCTTCTTCTGGATCAGCTTCAGGCTCTTTCCCACCCTTCCACCTGCACTGCTAACAGCAGCAGTGATTGATACAGCTAAGCCACTGCCGATGCTTCAGAAACACTCAGGTTTAAAGCACAGCAGTGTTACACGTTGGCCAGGAAAGCCGCATCAGCGGCACTCATTTAATAAAGGTATTCCTAACAGCCTGCACGTTGGATGCGCTGTAATTACAACAGGGCAGCGGAGTGGTGCAGCTCTGGCTGCCCCCGACAGCTCTGCTCCCTGGAAGAGCAGGGCTGACAGCTCAGGAATGAGAGCAGCAGAGCTGGAGGCAGCTTTCCTGGCAGCTGGCCTGCGTTCGCAGAGCTCTCACCCAGACCGCGCTGGTGCATAGGAGCTTTCTGAACAACATGTGAAAGCCCAGGGCAAGAGGCAAACAAATTTCTCTTCTCTTTGGGGGAAAACAGAGCGCTGTGTGGTAATTACATTTGCCAGGCTCTGCTGTAGTGTGATGGTGCAGAAGTATATTCTATAGCAGCCCACTTTCACATTGAAACACTGGAAGGGCTCTTTTACAAATAATGGCAGTAACAAGTCTGTCTTAGTCCTGTCAAGTTCAAAAGGTAGCATTTATGAAGTAGCTCACAAGGTTTGGGCTTGGGTTATTTTATACTCAAAGAAGGATGCAATGTACCTGAAGTAATAGAGAACTTCTTTTCTTAATTCAGAACAGAACAAAGCATAGGTGAAGCAAACAGAAACACTACTGACTGATACTTATTTTAAAGGATTTCAGTTCAGACCCCTTATAACCAAGTCCCACCGATCTATGGAGGTTATTTGTCCCTAGGAAGAATTGCTGTGCAGAGTCTGATTTTCTTGGTTGTTCTCTCTAAATACATTCCCTCAGCTTCCCAGGGAATGGAGGTGGGCAGGGTCTAGAGTTGGCCTTTGAACTCCTGGATATTGTATTTGGTATGCTGCAGTATTGCATTACAACACAGCTACAGAGCTGCAGGTAGTTCATTTTGGATCGTGCCTACAATCACCTGGGAAATCTCCTTTTATTGTTGTATGCTCAGGTACCATCATGATCCAAATCCCTGGGCTGATCAGTGCAAATAGCTAGTGAATACATGTATAACCTCTCCTGATTATCATGCAGCTGTACTGTGCAGTAGCTTTCCTCCATTTACTTTATCATTACCTTTTTAATGTTCCTCTGTCTCTCTCCTTTTAAAAGGGAAATCTTCTTGACCTCAATCAGTGTTTCTTCAAACTCCTTCCTCCTCCACCCCTATCAAGTTCATGCTTCTCCGCCAGCCTTTAATGCTCACTCACCACAAAGATTGTCTTTGATCACTTGCTGTCACTCTCCCACCCTGTCCTCATGTGTTAGGACATCTCCAGTGTCAATATATCAAGCTAATCTTCAACACTGGCAACTTATATTCAGGCTAGTAGTGTTCAGCAAGAGCACGTGATTTGCTTTCAGAAGGCAGGCAGAGGTGCCAGGATAGTTACGACCTTCCCATGATTTAATGCAAAGGTCTTGCTCTTTGACTTTTGATTTTCTGTTGTAAAAATGAATGTGTGACAAGATGGATAGGAGGGGATGGGGGTAGGCAGGTAGGGGAGAGAGAAAGTTACCAAGGAATATCTGATTTGTTTGGTTTTTCCTGAGGAAACATTTACTGCTTGTATCCCTACTTCCCACATGCAGCTCTACAAGGCGTTCAACCCTGCAGCCATCACAGGGAACAGCAGATACAGACAGTGGACCTGCACGCTCTCAGACTAGCCAGAGGCAAAAAGAACATCTCCATTAGCACAGAGGAAAGTTTTCTGCTTGTCTTCTGCACCTTAACACCTCCACTGCAGCAAACATCGAACCAGCTTTGCGCTGCACAGCGGAGGCTGTGCTGTTGGTAGAAGAACGGGTTTCCTTCTGGCACATAGGCTTTTGGCAGGTAGGAAGGAGCTGTGTGCCATAAGCAGTCCCTATAATCCTAAAGCGTATTGTGTGTGCAATGGTGAGAAGCCTGAAAAAAAGGATACATCTGGGGTTTGTTCTACTGCACAAGCCTGGAGGGCACTTCTGTAAGTATGGATATTGCCCTGGACACTTCAAAACCAGTTAAGAATTCATAGAATTCAGTGATTGTATGATTCTAAGAAGTCATTCAAGAGGTATTACAGTATTGCTCAAAAAGAGCATAGGGACACCTGGGCTCACCTCTAACAATTTCAGATCACCACAGCTTGGGCAGGTGCACTCCCCACCCAAAACACACCTCAACTTGGTGCTAATCAAGTCTTTTCTACTGACTTTGCCAGCATAGAAAGCCCTTCAGGAAGCTGGAAGTGTGCACAGCTACAGACAGCACAGAGATTTGCAGCATGTATGTTGTCCTCTGTGCTAGTGTATAGCAGAGCTTCTGCTCTTACAGTGAAGTATTTGACCAGTAGTCTCTGATAAAGAGAATGAAAGAATTCAAGCCTATGTATGCCTGAAGTTACCAATAGCTGAACTGTACTTTAGCCATTGTAACTTTAAACTTGAAATGAATGAATGAAGAACATTTTTTCTTTGATCTCAACATACATACCTATCTTGTCACCTGTTTATTTCCTCCACCATTTACTCCAGCATTCATTCACAAAGCACAGGGGCAGAAGAGCCCAGACCCAGAGTAGGGGATTTTGTGCTTATTGCCGACTCCTGCTTCATCTTTGTAACCTCTTTCTTCAGCACAAGCCAAACTGAGTTTCACCCTTTTCAATACCCCACATTCTCAGCATCTCAAAGTAGCTATATCCTGTTAGAAAAGCAAGCAACACCTTATAGTATCCACTAATTACGCCAGCCCAAAGCCCCCAGCTACCCAGAACTGAGCTCTCTTTTCCAATGTACTTGTCATTAACCTCTAGGTCCCCTTTTAAAGCCCACCAAGTCCCCTGCAATGGAGCCAGTTTACTCAGCCCACAGCCAAGGACAGCCAGGAAGGTTAATGATGTTTCTCACTTCCTTCAGTTCCCTCACTGGCACGGTGGGATCCCCTCAGCCTCTCACACCACTTGTTCTTGTGCCAGAACTGCTCTTTAGCATAACTTAAATAGCCCTTTTCCTTTCCTGCTGCTAACTCTTGTGAATTACTTATGATGAGCAATCATATAAGCTCTACAGACTTTTGCTGAGCCAATTACTCTTGTGCATATTCCCCCATAGGAGAGTGACTGCCCCCAGTCATCATCTTTGCCTCTGCTCCAGGCTGGCCGTGTCTGTCCTGAATGAGAGTGACCCATATAAAGCAGCAGGGATGAGATCTCTCCAGAGATTTCTGTGATAGCATTAATAAGTCTTGTTCTCTGTAGAGAGAAGTTCCTTGCCTAATAGATTTTGTGGTCACCTTTTTTTCTTCACAGCCAGCACATCTTAGTGCCTCATTGTCACCTTGTGACTAATAAAACCAAGATTTACTCCTCCTCTGTCATTCACAGCCAATGAACTCAAAGAAGTTTCCATGATTAATCCCAAAACACGGAGATTATTACTTTGCTGGTAGATAAATGTCCATCTCTACCCTACTGGTTTCCATTATGCTTTCTATGTGCTCATGCATTATGCCTTCACAGAATATTCCAGCCCTCGCTCTGCTGGCAGCACGTCCCAGCCTGGTGTCAACAGTGTGCTGCTTTACCTCCCGCCTTGCACTTCTACCACTAAGGAAGAGCAAGGGCATCATTAAGTCTGATCCTGGTGCACCTCCATCATTAATTTCCTTCCTTGCTGATAGTTTTTCCTCCAAGAGCATATACGGCCAACACCCTCTCCAGAATCAGAGGAACAACCAGCCCAGCAACCATGAGCCTTCTCTCTCTTACACAACAGCATGAACTCATCTTCTGTGGGTGAAAAAAAGTTTGGCAAACACCGGACCAGATGCCCAGATCTTCCTGGCTGGACTGCAGGCCTGGCTTGCTGCTTGTCCTGCCCAGGGCTGTCAATGGGCCCATCTGTCTACCATGGCCAGACCCTGTAGACCTGCACCCTGTTGCTGAGTGCACAGCTCATGCTGTGCTTGTCCCAGCCTGTCCCCTATCAGTGGCCCTCACTGTGCCCCAGACACTCTGCCACAAGCTGGGTATGCTCCTCCTCAGCTTTCACATACACATGGTACCAGGAAAGCCTGAGATTAGCTCAGTGCCAGCTTCTGCTTCACCTGCCTGCCTTCTTAAGGACATAAAAGAGGGATTAAAGGTTTTATCGCAGCCCCAGTAAATTAATCCCTTGGTTTAAAAGAGTGATTTTCAGTGATATGAAGAATATCTTTTAGGCAGCCAAGTGAGAAGTCTGCATGGGGATCCACATTTCTATAACATCAATTAAATCAGATGTTGGGCGAGAGGATAGGTTACCTGTCAGGTAGGCTTTACACTAAAAATGCATTTTATAAATGTAGGAGTATTGAGAATTACCCCATCATTTTCTGCAGCTTGCTTTATTTAATCCATCCTTAGTAAAAGCACCTCCCATTTAAAGTATCACAATAAACCGGGTTGAAGTCTTAACTCATTGTCCACAAAGATAGAAAAAATACTTCTGTGCATTTTTGCATTTTGCTTTTCCTAAACACTGGTGTCTTTCCTTGCTCTATTTAATCTGTCTAGAAGCTCATTTTTGGCCACTGGTTCCCCCTGTCTCTGCCCTGTGTTATTTCAAGGTTGACATGATGACAAAAGCCACTTAAGGATGGCAGCTAATAAGACATCTGCTTTTCCCTAGTGAGTGCAAGGGGGGGCTTGCAGGGCAGCAGTCAGATGTGGATTGGTGTGGATGCATTACTTTTCAACTCCGGGTCACCGCTTCACCTCTGATCCTTGTCAAAAGTGACCATAACTTGTTATCTGCCTGTAAGTCACTAACCCAGGAGAATGAGTCAATGCTTTTGCTTAAAGTCCTGCTGACAACTATCTATCCATCCCATAATTAGCCAAGATAGACCAGAGTGAGCTGCCTTCTCAGCCTGTGGTGGGGGGCCAGCAGGTCAGAGGCAAGGCAGCTTGTGGGCCCAGTGGCTGGGCAGGATCACTGACTGCAGAGCTACAGCACTCCCAGTTCCACAAGGCATGAGCCATGTTTTGCTATAAGCAAAACAAGGTGAATGTGCACAGGGTTTAGCTTTCCTGTTGTTTTCTGGAGTGCTGCTAATAAAAGAAATCAGTGCCCATTTAGTAGAGTATGCTTTAAGTTTCACTCTTCACAGTGATGGTAAATAAGCAAGTGTGGGCTAAAGAAAGGGAACTGCAGGATAAAATACAGTAATTTTCAGGGTCCTTGGAATCACAGCAGAAAGTGATGGTTCAATGTTTGTCTGCAATGTATGCAACCCTGGGCTTTGTGTTGATTTTGGCTGCTTTGTACTGCGTCTGTCCACACATAGATCTTACCAAAAATGCCAGCCAGTTGTGGTACATTTGCAATATGAGCTATTATATATTTCATTCTTACTTTCTCTCTGTATCTCAGGGCATAGGTAAGATTTCAGTCAGCAGGGGTTTTATTAGCTGGTACTGCAATGCTCTCAGGTGGTCAACATTAGCCATTTTCACTACATATAATTATCAATATCTTTGTTGATTTCAAGTTATCACAATTACCATATTAGGCATATAGATCACTGTATTTGTTTGAAGTCTTTATGGACCTCAAGATGCAACCAGAACTTAATCCCAGTAAAAGGGCGTATTGAAGATCTCCATTTGTGGTGATTAAATCATACATTAACCCAAGAGAACAGAAGGGCTGACATCACTGCCAAGTAGTTAATGATTATGCTTCCTATTGTCTCCTAATATTATCTTGAAAATGGCTCTGTCAGAGGGCCTAGAAATCCCTCAGAGCACCTTATGCTTTTTCATTTGCAAGTCTCCAATTGCAGTACTGATCAGAGAGACAGAAGTATGAATGAGCTAAATGATCTATTACATGTAAGAAATTAGGGCCAAAATCTGTGGGTTTTTAGTCAGTATTCAGTCAGGCAAATCTCCAAATACTTGTAGGGTAAGCATTGGCTGGAGAAGTTATTTCAGAGCAAAGCAGGAGCAAGCAGACTGCAATATTATGTAACAAGTAGAAAGATGTTTATTTCAGCAAGGTATCCCATGGGCTTTTGTGGGAAGACTACAGGGAGAGCTGCTCAGGCTTCCCTGTGGTACCTGCCCTGACAGGGCATAGCTGCCGTAGCCCAGCTTCTTGGGACTTGATCCCAACAACAGGCATAAGCACATGCTTCACTGTTCACGGTGATGGTAAATGAATGCTGAGGGCCTGAAAACTTATGTCTTAGGGCATTGCTCACCAGCCAAGCCATTTACAGGGAGACTGAGAGAATTGTGTGTTTCCCACCTACTAAGGCTGTTCGTAAGAATGAGCAGAAATGGAGCTGAAGATTTTATGGCCTGGGAATATCATGCTTGGGAATCAATCTGTATTCTTAAACCAGAACCATTTTTTAGCTGGCCCAGCAAGGCTCTGTTGAGATATGGAAGTATGGCAGGAGCCTGCTTAGCCCCAGGAGGATGCACACTATGTGAAATAAAGACAGCAGAGAGGCTGGGAGTATGTGTATTCATAATATGATGCAGTGGGGACGGGCAGCAATGGGTGAAGCAAGGAGAAGGCAGGGGATCCCAGGGAAAGAGAAGATGCCAGCACATCACCATGGCACATCTTTGGCTCGGCCACTGCTACAGGATTTAAGCTGCTGTTTAATCAAGGTGCTTTAAAAAATTGATACAGTTTGATAAAATGATGATTAACCTTCATTATACTTGCCTGTGATCATCACAGCAAAGAGCTGCACTTGTATGTCTTATCATCTCTTCTGAAAATTCTACTGGTAAAGAAAGACTTGATTGGGGATTAGATTTTTGTCATCAAATCCCATTTTTGCTCACATGCAGCAAAAAGGAAGGACTCGCTTTTGAGAGAGGAGTAAAAGGAAAGCACAATTGCTGGGCAGTTATCTCTGACATTCATATAATGTAGTGCATGTCCTTACGTGACATTCATGTGAGAGAAAAAGAAAGGTGTCATTTGAAAAAAGGTTACAGGAGCTCTTCAGGCATGAAGTCATCTCCAGGCAGCAGAGTTGCTGCAGTTTACCAGCTTCTGTTCTCACCCACCTGTGTTCACGACTTAGGGCACCATTTAACCCATTTTGCTTGCTGATACTCCTTTAATGCCCAGCTTTGGTTTTCCTTTTTTTTTTTTTTTCTTTCTTCCTCCTTTTTTTTTTCCATTAAAGCAGGAAATTAGGCCAACTGCTGGGCTGCACGAAAGTTTTGGGAGTGGAGCTGCCTCCTCTTTGGACTTCTAGGCATAGTCTGCCCTGCAATACTTGCAGATTAAATTGTCACAAGATATGAAAGATGAATTATAACATTAGCATCTTACAGCATATTGAACTGATTATGAATCTAAAGAAATGGTAATGATGTAAGCACGGACTGGATGTTTTTACATGGCACATAGGCAATATAGAGACCACGTATTCGCCAGGGCAGGTGCCAATGAAATGCAATTATTCTGGGCTCATAATGTTGTCTAAATCCAACCAATCTTCAGTGTCTTTCATAGACTCACAGAATGGTTTGGGTTGGAAGAGCTCTTAGAGATCACCTAGCTCCAACCCCCTGCCATGGGCAGGGACACCTTCCACTAGACCAGGCTGCTCAAAGCCCCGTTTAACCTGGCCTTGAACACTGCCAGGGATGGGGCAGCCACAGCTTCTCTGGTCAACCTGTGCCAGTGTCTCACCACCCTCACAGTGAAGAATTTCTTCCCAATGTTTAATCTAATTCTTCCCTCTGTCAGGTTAAAGCCATTCCCACTTGTCCTATCCCTACATGCCCTTGTAGTCCCTCTCCAGCTTTCTTGTAGGCCCCCTTTAGGCACTGGAAGCTGCTCTAAGGTCTCCCTGGAACCTTCTCTTCTCCAGGCTGAACAAACCCGACTCTCTCAGCCTGTCTCCATAGTAGAGATGCTCCAGCCCTCTGATCATCCCCGTGGCCTCCCCTGGACTCACTCCAACCGGTCCATGTCCCTCTTGTGTCGGGGTCCCTGAGTTGGATGCAGTACTGCTGGTGGGGGCGTCTCACGGGATATTTCAGAATGTTTCTTTGCAGTGTGTGATGAGGCACTACTTGACCGGAGCAAACACTGTCCTGCCTCCATGTGTGGGAGCACTGCCAGCCATGACAGCTTCCCTTCCAGAGACAGTGTCTTCTGTGCAATTCTATTTTAGTTAGAATCAAAAACGAGAAAAGCTTTATATCCCTCGCATCTGAAAGGAAAGTAATAGTCTGTGCATTGAGCAAAGCTCTGCTTAATTGGAGTTGTGCAACACAGCATTTGCTGCTCCAGACAGCAGCACAGGTATTTGCTGCTGCATTGCTCTTTGAAATCAGCTCTCCTCACATTTTTATTGGAAAATCTTATTTGTTTCCCCTTGCAGGTGCTGTTTTCCCATGATCTTTCAAATGCATTCCTATTTCTCTTTGTCTTTCATTCCTGAATTGAGTGGATTGCCTTCTGCTTCATGAAACTAACGATGTGTGACACTCTTCTGTCTCATACCCGGACAGCCTGCTCCTGACTTCTTTAATTCCAGGATTTTTTTTTTTATTATTATTTTTTATTTTAAATAAAAAATTACACAATAAACCCCCAGGTTCCAGGGGTGTTCTCTGTGAAAGTGGGGGTTCTGATTAAGGTGGCAGGGCTGTGTCTAATGACCAGCAGGTGCAAAAATCTACAGCCATTTAGGAATTTGAAAGCCACTGTGTGAGAAAGTCCTAAGCTGAACGCTCCTCTGAGCCTGCGGTTAGGAAAACGTGGAGATTTGCCAGTCTGAACAAAAGCTCCGGGGGATGCGCAGAAATCTGCTCCCTCTCCTGGTAAAAAGAGCAAAGCACCGGAGGAGGGAACCCCTTCTCCTGCCCACCGCTGCTCCTCCGTCCTCCTGCAAGGCTCCCTGGTGGAAGATGGAGGTGCCAGAAGCAGGGGTGAGAGGACTCGTGTTAAGAGCGCAGGGGTGTCCCTGCCAAGCTGCGTCACTGACTGCCCTGGGATGGGAAGCGGGAGCTCCTGAGGGATGGGGAAGAGACAATCCAGCAGGAGGAAGGATTTTGTGTCATTGCTGTGAATCCACAGAGAGGTGGGATTTCTGATAAAGGAGATTAATCAGAGTTAGGAGCAGAATGATATTTCATCCTTAATGTGCATTACATGGGTTTGCGGCTGGTTCCTCTCTCCTTACAAAGCTTTCTCCTTACAGGACTTTTAGAGGTTTGTGAGTTTGGGGACCCTTCCAGTCTAGGTGTTTGCATACAGGCTCTCAAGTGTCTCAGAAACCAATTGAATTAATTTAATTATCCTATGTGTGATAATCTCATGCTGCTGATCACAGGGGGGACAATTCTATATGTATGTAACCATCACAAGTATTACATTCACAGTCATTTCTAGAACACCTACTGCTTTAGTATCTGAATTTGGGGGGTGAAACTAGCAAGTCGGCAATGATTTATTGCCACAAACAGTCTAAGGAATAATTTAGAAAAATTACCAAAATTAATCAAAGCTGGGAAGACAAAAGGAACTGCAGGAACAACAAGGAAATGTAGCTGCGATGCTGGCATGGATACAGAGATTCAAGTTAAATGAAAGAAAAACCACACACTAAAAATAAAAATTAAACCCAAACCTATAAAGGATATATTTGGGGAAGATACACTTGGCTGGAAAACACTGTATACTTGGCGGTACAAAACTTCTGGTCAATGCCACAGCAGTCTTCAGGAGGTTTTGTGGTGCGCAACTGGGGCCCGTCTTCCTTAAGTATGCTCCTGTCCTTGGGCACGTAATGGGCATCTCATGTGTGATATTGCCTGCTCTGCACATGAGCAAAACATGTGCCTGTAAGTCTGTGCACCAGGCTCTTCACCCACTGCCCAACTCCTCGTCTGAGCTTCCTTGGAGATATACAAGTGAAAGAGCTCTTGGAAATAAGGCACCGCACTGTTAATATGAAAATGGGTGTAGCTGATTTTCAGCAATACTATTCCAAGATGATCCTTATCCATGAGTTTCAGCACTGACTTCTCTCTTGGTTGTAATGTGTTAAAGAGGGTCTGACTGACTCCGTACCGCAACAGTGTGTCAAAATAAGTTATCACGGCAAGAAATAGAAAGCAGTTTCTCGTGGAGACCTATGTTCAGCAGTCTGGTTGCATTTGGCAGAGTACCTAAATGTTTGTTTAAAACTATATTTATGTCCCGTTGATTTCAGTGGGACTGAAATAAATCCCAAATGCTTCACTTAGCTGAGAACTCAAGCTCGGTCTCTTCAGGATCCCCCACCCTGACTGAATTCAGTGGAAGCTGAGGGAACTTGTCATCCAGTAGGAAAACCAGTGTTTTACAAGGTATGATCTTAATGAAACGAATGATGCATCTTTTCCGACAGGAGTGAAAGGCAGAAGCACAAGACCATAGTATGTTTAGTTGAATAAAAAAGCAGCACACTGGAACACAAGGGTTATATTAGGAAAGCCTCCAAATTTTGTATAGCACTAATAAACGATGTTACTGTAAGATACAGTTTCTGGGGGTAGAAGCTGATCTGAGATAAAAGAGGAAAATGAATACATAGAGCAAAGAAAGCATGAATGTTGGTTTGGCGTGATATGTTTAGTAATAGTTTCATGTTACGCAGTTTAAATTATAAATTCAGAAACAATTCAGGAACAGTTATGTTTCTGAGAGCCAAGGGGCTGTAAGTCCAATGCTCATATTTGTTCACTGGCTTATCAGGCTGCAGACAGCGTATAATATATATTTGCCTTACAGGTGACCTTCTTTTTGAAGAGGGTTAACTACCATGCTTGTTCTGCCCTGGTCATTTCCTCCGCAGAGCCTGGTTCTCCTGAAGAGTCTTTGCATTCTGAACTAATGTCTGTAAGGAACTCATCTGAAACCACAGCTTTTATTAGACTGATGGCATCAGGCTGGACAGGAACCATGCCACCAGTGTTAGCCCTAGAGCCATCCTGAGGCACTTAATTTCTATTTTGAACTGACCTGTTATGACTCTGTCTGTGCCCTTCCCAGTTTGGAAGGGTGAATTCAGTGTGACAAGACATAAGGAAGATATTCTGAGTGTAATCCTACCACTAAGAATTTCTACTGCCTTAATTTGTATGTCTTATACTGTGGAATATGAGAAAGTGGGAGCCTTAACTCACTTGTGAAAGATACACTATGAAACTGAGTAAATGATCGATTTGAGGCATAGTAGTTGCTCACCTCTACACATCACTAGGTAAAGGTACCCAGAAGAGACGGAAACAGTAAGACTATTCAGTATTTCTCTAATTTTTTACCATTCTTATGCATGGAAGTTACACACCAGTTTATCGTTGGGGCATTGTCTTGTTTCTGTTCTTGTCTCTCTATAAAGTTAATTTAAAACATCACCTGATGGAGCATACCAGGTGAGCCTCAGATGACAATATCAATTTTTGTCATGAGGAAGAGGAGCGATGTTCAAGCGGTTGCGAGTTTATGGGAAATGAGCTGTCACCTACTCAGGTCCCTGGCACTGTAGATTTAGGCAGTGTAAAATTGCCATTAATGGCTGGCCCGATTCTGATAGTCAGATGAACTGGTGGAGATACAAAGAGGAGAGTGTAATGAGTTATATTTCACATGGTGTTTTCACCTTAGACAATGGCAGAAAACCTTGGGAATTGCTCTTCTTTCATGTATGAATGCTTTGGGCAGGATGAGCTTCCCTGCACTCACCCACGACTCACTCACCAGCCTAAAACCTGCCAAGGGTCTGCTGAGCTGGAGGAGGAGGGTGACCTGGGGGGGGCTTTAGCCTGTACATTAGCACTACCTGATACAGTATATCTCCTCTGGGGCAGGATAAGGAAGATGCCACAGACCATGACCATCACAGCTCTATCCAGCTGTATCCAGCTGTATCCATCCAACAAACCCCAGTGAAGACAAGGGCCACAGAGAAACACAAATCCTTCAGCAACCTGAGCCATGCATTCTCTGTGCACAGTCACTGAACACTTAATTTCGCAGTACTATCAGTCGCAACGATCGAGGCCAGGTTGGACAGGGCTTTGAGCAGCCTGGTCTAGTGGAAGGTGTTCCTGCCTATGTCAGGGGGGTTGGAACTAGATAACCTCAAAGTCCTTTCCAAGCCAAACCATTCTATGAGTCTATGATTCTATGATTTATAAAGCTGCTCTCTATGGCTATATATAGGCTGTTCGGTCTGAGGTTCAACACCAATCTCTTCACACACTTTAATATCTCATTGTGTCATGCAGGGAAGTGTTAGCCTTACCCCCTGGTTAAAGAATACAGCACAGAACTTAGGGCCACAGCCCTGCAAACGGTGATACACCTGCTCTGCTGTCTTAGAAAAGCAGTGTCATGAAATCAGTAGGTTATGTCCCCTGGTGATGCCCTCCGTCTGCAGGACTGCAGCGTGTGCACTTTGCCAGGAGAGAAGCCGTTGTGCTGCTTGCAGGTAAAAACTGCAGTCCCTGGCAGAGAACAATTGGATGGGGCTCAGATGTGGTTTTGTGAATGAAGCTTATGTCCTGGTGACCCATCTCAAGCAGAGGGAATGTTACTAAACATGCATTCCCAGAGGCAAACGGAGTGCAAGCTCATCTTTCCCTACAGGACACACATGTATAGAGTGGCCAGGAAAGCACCAGACGCTGCTTGTTAAAAATTGGCATCTCTTCAACAGAACTACCAGTGATTTTTCCATAAAACACATTAAGATTCAGTATAAATGCCTTTATGGATTTCACACCACATTAAAAGCGGTGATTGATTGACTACATTCCCTTTAGCTTATTTTTCATCCTTTGACAGCTGTTAACCAGGCAGAAGCATTATTAGCTCAATTTTCATGCTGTAAAAATATTTGGGAAAAGGAATTTGGCCAATTTTTCTCTTCTTGTTTCTGGTTTCCTATCAGTGTTGGTTCGATTGTTTTGACAAATGCAGAGTGTAACCAGCACAGCATCTTAACATGAATCCTGATTTTAGAGCCAAGCTTCCAGGTTTGCTAAGGAGATTTTAAGCTTGAAGTAAAGAGACACAAGTTCTAATTACAGCACTCCTAAGCAAAGTTTTAGGGTCATCCAGGTTTAAATATGTTTTTGCTCTTCATAAAGGTAAAAGCTGCTTGTGGAACGTGGGCTGTCTGGTTCAAAAGTAGGATCTCCCTGCCATGGTCAATAGATGGCATATGAAAAATAGCTATGGAATGCTGGTGCTAAGTTGAATCTTTTTTCCTTTGTGTAGACTGCAGAGAGGAGAATATCCTCCCTGTTCATCAATCTCTTCAGTCTTCATTACTAACTGTGTGACTAAACTTCAGTACTATCTGGCTGTCTTCTGGAATTAGAAGTCTCTTAAAGCAAACTCCTTTGCAATTAAGTGTCAAAGTTGTTAAAGTGTAAAGTATGGCAATAAAAAATTTCCCAGATGCCTTAATAGCTCTGACAGATTTGATAGAGTCTGCTGCAGCCCCCCGGGAATTTACACTACACGGGCATTGTTCATCATTTCAAGCAAAACCATTGTGCAAAGTCAGCAAGGTGACTGGTAAACAGAACCCAGTCGTGCTCTCAGTCAGTCAGGGGCAATGCAAGGCAGCAGCTGTGAAGTCAGTGAGTTGCTCCACATTTAATTCAGAGGAGCCAACAGCACAGCCTGAGCATTTCTGAGGTGTGCCCATGTTAGAAACAGTGCTGCTTCCCTCCTGTGGGCTCTGGGCTCCATCACCCCTGCGATGGGAAACTGAGGAGCTTGGTGAATCCCAGCTGTGCCTGAAAGAATTTCTTGTGTAGTGAGAAGCAAACACCTGAACCCTTCTCAGCGTGCTCGTCTGAGTGTGAATTACAGGAGCTTGTAAAACATACAAAGCGAGAAAGTTTTTGACCCAACGTACAAGCAATTTTAACACCTACTTTCCTGGAATATGGTTATTTTCCAATCAAGGCTGAGTTTTGAAATGTAAACGTTACTGGTCATTGCTAAAGTAAGGTCTGTTTTTCAAACGTTAAAGTCCCTTTCCTTTTTAAACAGGCACATTGGCAATAGGCGTATTGCAGGAGTATAAAGCGTTCCCTGGTGAGCAGCATAAAATAGCCACTGCAACTCCAGTCTGCAGTATTAGCAATCTTAAACAATACTAAGTACTCATTTCTTGTTCCAACCAAATATTTATGATTTTCTATACGGATATATAATAAGTAAGCTAGAGGTAGAGAAAATGCGCATTTACCTTCCCCTCAGTTTAGAGACAAAGTAAGCTTATGTAATTCAGGTGTTTGCTTTCCACATCACAAGAAGAACAGGAGTGTCAATAAGGAAGTGCTTCCTGTAGCTATAAATCCTGGAGATGCCTTGAAAATGAGCAAACTGCTAGTCAAGGAGAAAACAAACCTGCCATGTCCATCTTAATCATAAAGAATATGTTACAGTGCAGAGCATTCACATTTCCATTTGCTGGATCAGAAAAGGGGTCCTGTTTGTCCAGGAGTTTCAAAAAGCAACATCTTGAACTCTGAGCCTTGCCTTTTGTCCAAAGGCTTTCCACCAGGCTCCAGTTTGTGTGGGATGTAGCTACATCAGGCAGGACAAGCATCCCCATATGATCACCTAATGAGTGAGCCCTAAGCAGAAAGCGAGGTAGCAGCATTAGTGCACTAAGCCTGGCGTAACTGGCTCATGCAAAGCCAGGCTAAATTAACCCCAGAGCAGCACTGCACGAAGATGACGGCCCTGCGGCCAGGACCCACGAGGGTGCCTGTGCCCACCACACCACTGGCGCCTGTATGGCTTTTGCCAGGAGCTGGCTGCGATGCCTCACATTATGCATGTGTCTCCCTTCCCTCCCTGCATGACTCTGTTTCTTCTTTGCATCTGCCCCAACCAACCAGGAGTAGTGGATCAGGTCACCACTGACAAGCTGCACACATGAGACATAAGCCCCCATTATTCACATGAATTAAGACAGAAACCTACTTCTGTTTTCCTAGGCTTATTCATATAATTAATTGATATCTCAATCCAGGAACAGACAAAGATATAGCAGCATTTCAGTGCATTCCTTGGGGAAACACTACACAGAGACAGCACAATTAATTTAGATAATATCTATTTAGATGGCAAGTTAATTAGTGCATAGAACCAGACAGGAGAACCATTTTTTGGAAAACACGTGAGAAAGTCAAATTTTCTTTCCCTTTACCTGTCGGCAACCATCCATCAAACATGTTTTTGTTTGATGGCAAAGACATGCAGAAAGCACAGCAAAACCTCTGCTGAATTTCTGCACATTTCTGGGGCATTTGTCCCCCAGCTCATTTTCACATGGAAAGTGTAGCAAAGCTTGAAACAACACAATGTCTGGCTTAGCTATATTGAAATCAGTTGTCTTATGTCTTGTCAGCATCAGAAATACAGCTTCCCAGAGCTAAGTCAATTAATTAATTAAATATTCTGTGTGTGCCTTGCAATGATGGGGGGAAGAAAAGTGGCAAGTAATCCTCATCCAATTCATAAGCAAACTAGGTTACTGTAAAGTTGTCCTTGCCACCAAGTGCCAAAGTGCAGCATGTAGTTCTCACCTCCTTGTGGGTTGCCATCTGCCATTACATCTCCCTCTCCTTCCTCCATCTCCCTGTTGGGGTAAGGTTGGACCATCAGGGGTTTTGGCAGGTGGTGTTGAAAATCCCTCAGCACTGTGAGTTTCCTACAGGCCAGTGCAGTCTGCTGCTAATACTGCTTTAGACTCTGCCTGCAGGAGATGAAGTTACACAGACTCTGTGCTGCTCTTGGGCTCAACCCCAAATCACTGTAAAAAAAGTGCACTGGAGAGCCTCTGTTCAGGCCTGGAGGCTGGAATTTGCAGCAAAGTGTTCTGCATCCTCACACAGGACTGCAACAGCCAGTGACTATGCCATGTTGTAGTGCAGCAGGGCTTTTAAAGCTTGAACAATGCATCTTTGGGCGTTTAAAAATTGCTTCCAGGGTTGGTTTTCAACACCTGCATCTCTTAACAGCTCACGGGAGTCTCTGTTTTGCAGTGTGAAATTCTGCTTGTGTTTGCACAGGTCATTATTCCCAAGCACAGATTAGGCTCCACTCCAGGAGAATTTCACTTGGAAACGATAAAGTAAAATGGGATCCACTGATTGCCATGCAACAACCAACAAATCAGGCAGTGAGAAAATATCTGCTTTCTGCCTCAACAATTCAGTTGCATCCCAGGCTGCTTTTGCAGCACACAATAAAAGAAAGTCCCAAGCGTTATTGACCAAGATCATTCATTCTCTGAAGCACAAAGCAGATTTTAGTAACCGTTTTCTGCTACAGCTGGCCCCAGCTATGAAGTTTATACAAGAGTAAAAGTCACAGACCACAAACAAAGAAGATGCCTCTGTCTGCTCAGGAAATCTGTCCTGTAGCCATTTCAAACCCTCTTTACATCCAGATGGGTATTTGCATTCCTGGCTTTTTAGGAAAATGAAGCAGGACACAGTGTAAGCTTACTAGTTTATGAAGTGTTACTTATAATTTATTTTTATGCTTATGCAAGACAGAGCTTGAACCTTTGGGGCAAGATCTGTTCCGTGAAGACTGTGACATTCACATCAAATGTGCGGCCTGAATATTGGGCAAAGGGAACGTTCAAGAGAGGATTTTTTCATACGTGTGGCTCCGTATCTGCCATCATTTCATTCTCACATCACATTACAACATTGGGAAATGAAGTCTAATGAGTTTTTAGGCACCTCCTGCTACAACCTAGATTTTATTCTATTTTAAGTTTGTAAAAACGTAACTTTAAATGAAATAGCCATGTCTGGCTCTTTGGAGTTAAGTAAGCAATTAATAGAAACCAGTGCAATCTAAGCACCCTGACTCACGTTCCCTGAGGCGAACAGCTTAGGATGCTCTATTTGCAGATCTTCTCACAGCAGTGTCAGCATTAAAATGTTTGCACCTCAGCCACTGCAATGCCAGAGCAGACATGCATTGTAAATTCATTTTCATCAGAGGTTTAAACCGGTATGGCCGCACCAGACTCTGAACAAGCGTCTCCTTCTTCCAGCAACTCTACAGAAGTGTTATTTCTAGGCACTGGGCAAGGCTGACATCTGAGGACCACAGGCCTGGATTTTCTAGAGCTTCTCTTCAGGTGCTGTGCAGCCAGTGGACACAGGACTGGGTGTCATCATCCATGGCAGGACGTTTCTCCAGGTACAGGCTTGGTACTTCTGGCAGAGCAGGAGTTAGCAAAGGAAGGGCAGTTCTTAGTCTGAAGTCCACAGAATAAATGTCAAGTTTTTCCACACAAAAGGTGGAACTTTGCCCCATCAGTGCCCTGAAAGGGAATATTCTTGCATCAACCTTCCCACAAAAGTGACATTTTTATGTGAGGTGTGAAAAGATTTCACACTAAGATAAATTAACAATTATCTGCCATGTGATACAACAGCATTCTCCTTTCAGAGTCATTCATGCAGTTTTACCCTGGGCAACATATATAGATCGATCTGTCCCGTAGCCATAACACTTCACACAAATCTGCTACGCATTCAGCTCTAATACCCTTCACATGGGGTTACTGGTTCAGCTTGTATCTATTGCTTAATCAATGAGAAATAAAACTCCATTCTCTCCCAAACTGCTGCTTCAGCTAATAAAGGCTTGGTCTGCTTTGCCTGAGTATCCTAATTAATAATAATGAAATACTGTAAGTAGAGCTGATATATTTGGAAGTCTTTTTTTTTTCTTTTTTTTTCTTTTCTTTTTCTTTTGCCAGAATGGGAACTCAGTAATGCCTGGAGTTTTATTTGTCACTGAATTACTCTTTAATTGGAACTGATTGCCTGAGCTGCTGTTTGTAACTGCAGCACTCTCTCTACTCAGTTGAGGGGGAAACCTTTAACATCCCCACCAACAGGGCTGCAATGTTTGCTGTGACAGACTGCAAGATACTGAAATCCATCCCTGGGTAGAGAGAGATTTAATATGCATCGTTTTGTCCTAGTGGGTTAGAAAAACCTACTGACTGGTGGTGTCGCATCATCTCTAGACTGATAATAGCAGCAGGCTTGGTTTGTGCTGGTAGCAGGCTGTAAAGGGATGAGCAGCAGTCTTATAAACACAATGTCAAGTAACATATATCAGCAATTTGCTGTGTATTTGTTTCCTGTACCTCTGCCCCATGGAGGGCACTGACCTTAACACAAAATAATAAGGTTAACAGAGACAGTTTGGGAAATCTTCTCCAAACCTGCTAGATTCCCATCTCCTGAGGGCCTGAAGATTAAATGGCTACTGGAGAGCCAGAAAAGCTGGAGGTTTGTTGAAATAGGTAAGTGTACTTCTACTTGCCATGCTAGCAATGGTTTATAAATGAGCTTCCAGAAGGGGTTAAATAGAAAGAACTGCAGTGACACAGATGTAAGGGCTCCTGCAGAAACACTGCTCAGTGGCTGAGGGGAACAGATTGATCTCCCGAGAAGCCAGTGGTGAAAAGATCTTACATTACTTTATGTTTCTATGGTTTGAAAATACGCAGGAAGATATAATACCTTATGACAAAAACCAATTACCCAGAGTAACGCCTTTGATGGTTACAGTGTAGGAAGGATGTTCATGAGAATTTTCCTGTATCAGTATTTAGAGCATTTTTTCCTGCTGCCTTTTAGAGGAATCTGCGGCGTGTAAAATGTGCATCGTTTTTTAAAAGCCTGATAAGATCCTTTCTAATTGGTAGCTGAATGATATCCTTTGTAATGTGGTATGCAAACATTAGGACACTTCATGTGATTTCCAGTCATGCTCATTTGAAATACTTTATTCAGGAATGCTTGTTTTGTCCTCTGCAGAGGTCTGCTGTTGCCTTCTTGAAGTAGCTGCTGCACTCTAATTTGGGCAAGGCCTGGATCTCAATGCAAGGTCTGCAGGAAAAAACAAAGATGGAGTACTTAGAAAAACTGCATACATTGCATATATGCAGGTCATTTTGTTTCTCTTCTTTTTTTTTTTGTCTCTTCCATGCTATTTTGGCCATAGGATAGTTCAGTTCTCCTTTTTTCTCCAAATCAGCTAAGTAGCTTTAGTATCAAGTCTTCTTTGGGGCTGGATTAGGATTTACCAGAACAGTAAGAAACCAAATAAAATTTTCAGTGCAGCAACAAAGTTTAAAGGTTTTCATGGTTATATATCAAAGGAGAGGATTATAGCTAAATCTTGAGTTAAGGTGATTATGCACGGCTCAGGTAGCAGCCACACCTGAAATTATGAGCTGTTCCAATTCACACAGTGTAAAAATCTGTGCACCCATAAAAAGAACCCTCAAATATGGTCCAGGGCAACAAAAATATTTTAGACCTGTGTGCTGGCTTTGGCTGGGACAGAGTTAATTTTGTCCTTAGTAGCTGCTATGGGGCTGTGTTTTGGATTTGTGCTGGAAACAGTGCTGATAATTCAGGAATGGTTTTGTTATTGCTGAGCAGTGCTTACACAGTCAAGGCCTTTTCTGCCCCTCACACCACCCCATCAGTGAGCAGGCTGGGGGTGCACAAGAAGTTGAGAGGGGACATGAGCTGGGACAGCTGATCCCGACTGACCACAGGAATATTCATAGAATCATAGAACATGTGCAGAATGTATAAGGCAAATTTTGTATTGTTTAACATAGTGCAAACTCAAGGGAGAAACGTCATGGTTTATAAATACTATGAAGCCAACAGCATAAATGAAAGAAGGGCATTACTTAGTCTCAGAAAATAGCAGGTCAAGAAGAAATGGCCTCAAGCTAAGAACAGGAAAACTTAGATTACAAAAAGCTCTTCATGGAGCAATTAGATGGCCATATATGTACCTAGAAAAGGTTGGGAAAGACGTGTTTCACTTTTTAAAAAGCTCCCATTAGAGTAAATGTGTCAGAGCAAACCTCATTGAAAATAGACGGCACTAGCACAGAAAGGGTCTTGCTCTTGGTTCACTGAATTAGTAAAGTCGGCTAACTGGGGCTCTCTCTGGTGCCCATGTTACCCTGTACCTGATATATTACATCTTTTGCAAAGTAGGTAGAAAAATATTAATATGCAGTCAGAATAAAGCACCACTGTTCTGGCTGCAGTGAGCTTCACACTTATTTTACTACGTTGTCAATTTCTGCATCTAGCAGTATCAAATCCACTTCTCTTGCTGTAAATATTTAAGTACAGTTTAAAGAAATCAGAAATATGATGTCTTTCTCAGAAGGCAAGACTCTCCTTTAAATATGTGGGACAGGACTGAGTGACCTCAGTTCTGACAGTGCTGTCTATTCTTTTAAGGACCTAATTCCCAGTGAAGTCAGTAAGAATAATGTTTTACCCCTTCTATGCTTTTTATGGCTCATATGTCAAAAGGATACGATGCCATAAGCATATCATGTGGTTTACTTTGGGGTTTGATGTTGGTTTGTTTTATGGGGTTTTGTTGTTGTTTTATTCTTTCATGAATATCTGCAATGTAATCAGTAAAGTCAATGGTACTCTGGAAGCAAGATATACGGTCTCATCTAAGTATCTTTACTCAGCAATGGAATAAAGAATTGGACTGGCTTTCCAGTTGTTAATTTGTTTTCTCCACATAGGCAGCTCTTCTCTTTGCAACAGCACTTCAAATATTACACATTTAAATGGTTACTCTGTTAGAGCTTATTTTATTTTTTCAGCGAAAAAGCAGTGGATGTTCTTTCCTTGGAAAAAAAGAAAAAGGTTAAAATGTGATTTTAAGATGAAAACCACAGTTCTTGTCATAACAAAATAATTTCTTTTCATAGCAAAATAGCTTGACTCAAGTCAAGCTCTGGGTTCAAACTAATTGGTGATATTTCTTCAAATTAGTTATGGATTGTCACAGTCAAAATCAGTTTCTTTACATTAGCATGACATTTTCCATCCCTTAAGTTCTCATGGGAACATATGTAAATTTGATGACAGTGTTTTTCAGGAAACCTGTAAAATACATGTCTGAAATGTGGAGATAGTCTTAAACTATGGTTTTCTGAATTAGAGAATAAAACTTGCAACATTAAGCCATTTCAAGTTAGCAATGCCAATTGCTGTAACTCATCTCTTAAATGTCTCAGGACTGGGAGTGATTGATGAACCTAATTGGCTCCAGAAAACTCCCAAAGGCTTTTTCAAGCAAAAGAAATAAAACTCACAACTGTGCCTACTGTACTATATTTGTGAAAAGTAAGTATATCTAGAGTTCCTTCTGCTCTGAAATGTTCCTGGGGATCTTATTCTACAGATGGAAACATAACATACCTGACACTGAACTTTACTCCAAATTTATGCTGGTGTAAACAAAATCTGGAGGCTCTCCTCAGCATATGAAACCCATAATAAAGCCTTAAGGAAGCCCTTCCTCCCATATAACTTATTTGGGCAACTGACAGCTCAGATCAATCAGTGTATTGTTCTAATAAATAATTTCTTAATTGCACCCATTAAAAATCATTATGACTTTACAACATTACATGAAAGATTGAAAGTTAATACATATTTCAGTCACGTGGAGTTCAAAAATAAGAACATCCTAAGGACACTGTGAGCATCCATCAGCTGTGTGAAGAAAGATAAACGATGGCATGTAACATTATCCACTTAAGTGCCATGACGCTATCTGTAAACTAATGAGAATTCATTACAAAGATACTAGAGAAAATCAGATTACCTTGGATTTATGGCAAGGTAAATCTGGTTTTGCTTATTGTCTGTTTGTTTGTTTTCAAAGTTCTTACAAATGAGCAGCCATTATCTTCTTTATTGTGATTTTATGGTTTTCCCCTCTCTGTGAATTGGAAAAGATTAGTATTAGAAACCTGATTCAGATTCAATCCAGTGTATCGATCTGCTTTTTGAAGCAGCTGAGTCTGAAGCAGGGATGTTTTATCTGTGTTCTTACACAAGCTTTAGCAAGCATCAGCTGGTCACATAGAGATTTTCAAGTGACCACTGACTATCTATTTCCTTTAACATGTATGATTTTTTTCAAGTGTTTAGCACCAACAGTCTGATAATTATAAAGGGCTGGAAGAGACTGTGGTAGGGGACATGTACAACTGCGACAACCAGCAACAACAGTCTGGGGAAGAATAGGAGGAAAATGTATGGCATCTATGGAAGAGGTGCAAACAAAGTGAGTTGAATCCACTGTGAGATGCCGTGTGGTACCAGCATTTCCTAGAGTATCCAATCCATGCAGCAACGTTTTTCACACCATGTTCAATAACAAGTAAGTAGTTTTGTAGTAAAAATTCTAACTCTCCATTTGATCAGATGTTGGAACGTACCAATACACGTATAATGTAAGGATACAGAAGAAAGCATGTGAGTGAAGAGGGGAGGGGTAGAGAAAGGTATTTGCATCTTCTTCCTGCCCCCTCAGGGTTCACACCTTTATATTAATCATTGGTGTGAAATATTAATTTCTTTTGAGAGTGACTTGCTGAACTCTGTAGATTGTTTTGATGGCTCAGGGCAGGAACAGGAATGTGATGTCCTCTGAGGCAGGTCACTACATGTGTTTCTATGAGAAATTGGGAACCTACAGAGAACTTTTGAAGTCAGAAAGCCTGACAGCTGACCCTTGTGCTGGTGAGGCATATGTAGGTCGTGTTCGTACAAGAGCTCCCTGTCAGACAGGAGCTCTTTGCCCCTGTTAGTGTTCTACCACCTAAATGCTAGAAGGTATCCATCAAGGTCTATCAGAGTAACCTCATTTTAGTAGTCCCTGCTGATGCACAGTTAAGATCTTTAAAGCAATGCTGTTAAATTGCAGCAGTTAAATTGGCAGCTGCTATAAATTGTACCTAAGTTGGGCTGGATCAGTAAGATCCAAAGTCTCTTCGTATTCTGCTCTTTCTTACACCAAGAAAAGGCTCTAATACTTGTTATTATTCTTCTGTCTTAAATAAAGATATCATGGCACAGAGAAATTAGACGTTATCTCTTCCATGTAAAAGATGGAAACATTACCCATAGCACACTTATCCAGTCAGGTCTAAGCCTGTACATGTTTCCTGCTTGGTTATGACTGGAGTCAATCCCCACATCTCCACTTCTTAGTGAGGTGTCTTGTTCAGAAAGAGGATGGCTCAGCAGTTCAAGTCCTCACTGGTGAACAGAAATTTTGCTGTTCCCTGCTAAGGTTTGTTGTACATGAGGAATAAATTCTCTTGATTGTAATATTCTGGCAACGAGTACTTTTTGGAGATTGATTAAATGCTTCAGCTTTGCTCAGTCTATTAATCTCAGCAGCCATTTATTGCTTCGTATACTACAGTGCATTGGGGATTATCCCTTAAGCACTGTGTGTAGAAAGCATGTAGCAGCAGGATACAAATCTTGTGTCTTGGAAATGCTTCTCTGGAAATGAAGAACAGGAGCTGTCAGGAAAAGCCAGGATAGTTTATGCTAGCGCTGAATGCCTCAACCTTTTGTCATCAGTACTGCAAGCTCCCATTTCCTACATCAAATAAGTGATACTAACTCTCTGATGTAAATTAGTGTACCACTGCTGCTACACTCTTACTTTTCTGTTGATTCCAGGTGATACCTGAGCCAGTGGGATGGGGACTTAAAGCACTGCAAACTTCTTAGAATAGTATCTTCAATTGCTGTTGTCTATTGGCCAGAACGTTCAGCCTCTTAATCCAGTGAACTGTTACCTCCACCTACAAATGTTGCAGGTATTATTATTCTGCATATTAAGCATATACTTAAAGACAATCTGTGCATCCTAGAGGACTACGCAAACATATATCAGCTATGTTACCGCTAAGGCTACCAACATGAATAAACCAGACCCTGAGAAGTCTCTTACTATATACTGAGTCTTTAGCTATTATTTTTTTTCGTTTTGTCTTGTGAAAATTGGTGCTTAGCCAACAACATTAACTAATACCTGTAACATCCCTTAGAGGCATCAGGCTTAACCATCATAGTTTTAAATAAACTGAAAACTAAAAAGTGAAACAAAGTTCAGGGATCTCATGGGAGTCTCCAGCTCTCTCATACAGAGTTTCTCAGACTAGAGAAAGTGAAGGATGAGTGGAAGTAAAAGCAGTAAGAGCAAAGAAAGGAATGTATAAAAGTGCTAGAGAAAGAAAGGGAGTTTCAATCTGACAGCCTCCAGATAACAAAGCACAGTCTGGGCATAACAGGGAAGGCAACTGGTGGCTATGGAGATAGTGTGGCAGTACATGGGCATCATCAATGGGTCATTATTACTACTGTAAAGAATAGTCACTCAAAGTTGTCATCTCTTTGCCTCCCCTTCCCTCTAGCATCTCAAAGCTGAGATAGATCATAAAACTTTGCAGGCACAGATCCTACCAGTCCCCATCACGCAAAGCTCCTCTCACATAGTAGGTTATTTAAAGCTTTAGGGCTTAAGGGTTTCCTTAACCATGAGTGCAGAGGGATAAGAAGAAAAAAGCTAATAGCATTCCTCTTCAGACTAGTAACCATACTGGAAAACTTTTTGGTTTGGGTCTGTTGGTTTGTTGGGTTTTGGTTGGGTTTATTTTCCTTTCTTTTATTAGGGAAAATGGATAATAGTTTATGTATATTCAATCACAGTCTTTCCCAAACAGATTCACATTGCTGTTGCTATCAGACAACAAATATATTCCTTTTGTTTCTACATTCAGTGGGTTGGTAGGAACACAAACAGTATGTGCTTAAAACAGGGAACAGCATTTTTGCAGAGCTGTCTCTAACTTCCAATGGCTGGACAACCCTTCTCATAGTCAGAGAAGACACCTCTTCATGGCAGCATGCCCCACAGCCACAGTGGTCCATTCAGTGTCATTCTCCTTGTAATTAAGAAGTTACTAGATATTGTGAGTTTCCCATGGGCTTATTTCCAGGAAAATACCCTTTGAGAGTCTGAAGTCATTCAGCCACCCCTGGTTTCCCAGTTCTCCTGCAAAATCCTCTCCAATCAACCTCCACTTCAGCCTCTACAAGGTAAATTAGTAGGAACTAAGATAATAAATGTATTTAGCAGACAAAGCCAAAGTATGGCACACTGGGGAAAGGTTGAGATGCTTATTAGAAATGGAATTTTTGAGTTACCAGCATATTAGGGTCTTTTACAAAGTGAGTGAACATACAAATAAGTGATTTTTTTTTTTGTCTACTATATTTTGATTGCCAAGGTTTCAAGAAGCTTCTCAAATAAACTAAACCTTTTGAGAAAAGAGAATGTATAACTGCTAAACTGTCACACCACACAACTGCCCCCCCCCCAGTAATTAAAAGGTGAGAAATAAAAGACAGGAATAAATGGCCAGGTTTTGCAGCAGAGGTTGGTTACCAGATACTACTGTGGAAATCCATGCTGCAGCTTCTGCTGTACCAGATGCAAGAGGGTAGAGAGTGAAGTGGCAATGTCTGCAGATGGCACAGATATTCAGAGTAAAGCTGAATGGGAAGATGTGCAAAAGAGATTCTTGTATTTTATTAATTGGTGACAAAACAGCAGATGAAACTCAGTGTGAATACGTACCATGTAACACAGATGGGAATAATATGAACTATACATACATAGTATTAGGACATAAATTAGGTATTACCGCTCAGGAAAGTGGTCTTGGAGCAATATTTGGTCATCAAAAAAAAACCAAATTGCATATATTTAGCATTGTTAGAAAAGGAGTAGAGGAAAATAACAATAAAAAATTACCATACCCCTGTAAAAATCTACCATGAATTCCCATCTTGAATACCACAGAGATTTCTGATCGCACAGTTTCACAAAGAGCACAGCAAGGAAGGAGAAAGCTGTCAGAACAATAATTGCATAGAGTGGCTCCCATATGATGGCAGACTAAATGTTGTGGGAATCTTCAGCTTCCAAACGGTTTGTGAAAGGTGAGCAGGAACAACCTTCCATTACTTTTCACAATTCAATAGTCAAAGGGCTTCAGGGCTCTAATTTTAAATCAAGAAAATGAAGAGGGTTTTTTCCATTCAGGACTGAATGATGAACCTGAATGGGACAGGATATTGTGCAGGTTGAAAGCCTAAACAATTTTTAAAAGGAATTACAAAGTTAATACAAAATAGACCTATTGATATTATTAAGCAAGATAGTCTGACTACAGTCTCCCTAAGAGAAGAAATTCCTTATAAGGCCTTTTTCAACATATGTGCCCTATTTCAACATTTTAGATGCACAGCACTGAGCTAGCCAGCCCTTTGACCTGACCTACTCCACAGAAGTGCTTCTGCTCTTGCATTCCCTGAACCTGGGAAGAGCCATACCCAATGTGAAGTTTTTCAGAGGTGAGTGACACTTCTTAACTCTGACTTCTTAGCCTGCTTTTACGGAGATTTCCCCAGTGCAGGTCTCTAGAAGGCTTGAGTCAAGACTGAAAGAGGACAGTTGAACCTGGGGTCAGATGGGTAGCTCAGAGAAACTTAGAGGTCCCTTCCAGATCTTTGATTTGGTAAGCTCTGCTGCAGATAAACTAGGAAATGCTGTCGTTGTCTTCTGACTGCTCAAGAACTGGGTACCCAGAAGTATGTCTTGTATCTATCCACATCAATCACTACTTTGTCCTGAGCCACAAGTTCAGAGTCAGACAGCAGTGAACTTCTGGGGCAAAAGACATATCGTAGGCTTTTTACGCTTATGTGAGAGGATATGGAAAATGCAGATTTATAGTGACCAACAGCAAAATATGCTGCTAATTCCAAATCCCAAACTGCGCTGTGTTTCCCATCATCCCCAAGGAGCATGAAATCCTAGTTCAAAGCACTGGGAAAGTGCATTGAATGAAATCACCACCACAATGAAACAAGGACTTACTGAAAGATAAAAGCCCAGTGCTTCTTTATCTCTACATATTCCAGAGAAGATAATACGAAACAGTTAAAAGAGAAGCATCCCATTTCAGTGGAAATCCTCTCATGTGAAGAGGTTCTGAGAGTGAAATTAACCTGTGGGATTTAATTTAAATATTTTCCCTTGTCAGACAGTCTCCCATGAAGCTTAGGGCCATCTAATTGCCTTTATTATTTTCATCCAATTAGTTTAATATTGTAGAGGCAAACAGAGATCCACATTAAAAATGTGTGCCAGGACTGTACAAAGCCAAGGTCTATACTGTACTAAAAATTATGTTAGGAAGACATGAGGCAGAGGTTTTCATCCAGGATGGCAATCTAATCCGATTTGCAAAGACAGATCATACTACAGAAAAAGGGGACAGGCTAGAAAAGAGCCACCAAATTACTTTGGGGAAGTTTCTAAATATTCTGTGGGAATGAAGTGATTAATGGTCTCTATTTCTCCTTATATCTCAGTAGACCTCATGGTTGATAATTTCGTTTTGTTCTTCATTAAAATGGCACCCAGTTGCTAAAATCTTTGCTGGGTTAATGGGTCACACAGTCAACATTTGGTGGGATTAATCGATTTGCTGTCAGGTGGAAACCTCCAGCACAGGAATAGCGGTGTCTTGGTGAAGAGAGTCATCTGCAAAGAGAGTGTGGCTCAGTATTGTGTGTAAATCTTGTGGCCTCTGAAAGATACAACAGCAGCACACTGTCTTCATTTAGGTAAGAAGGTGTTCGGGAGCAAGCAAGCCTGACCAAAATGATGCATTGTGTTCACGCACAAACTGGACAAATCCCTGACAAACTGTGCATGCACAAGGGTAAGATTCCCAGAGTCTTCTGTGAGATCAGCTTTTTCTGCCAAGTCTGTTGCTCGTGGTTATTCATGATTTGTCAGCAGTGTTTATTCAATTATAATAACACTGGAGTGGGTGAGGAAAGGTACATTTTGCAATCTACCTGTGTTCAATAATTAACATTCATATTTAAGCAGGTAATTAAGTAGGTCTTTCAATCAGTTTTGCAAGTTTCTTTGAGCTCTGATGCTTTAAATGGTACCTCACTTGCATTAGCCTACTGAAGACTCTGATAGTTATATCTTTATAAAGAGATCACAGAGCGATGTGACTTCACAAATGTTCCCATGTAGCTCAACTCATTCAAGTAATCCACACTAAAGTTTTATCTTGGTGTTAGTATGATTCTAAGAAGAAGTGGACTAGCTTAGGCCTAACATTATTGCAGCCTGTTATTTCTTCCCTTTTCCTATTACTTAATTTGTAATTCATACTGGGTAGTAACCAAAGTGCCTGCTGGGAGACTTTTAAGCAGGTTTCCTTTGCAGGCCATTTGCTTTCTTATAACTGAACAAGGTGGGGCTGAATCTGACAGTTAGTCTTAAAAGGCTTTTTGTAAGAATGAGACACCACCCCATGTTTAGGGCTGTGATTGCTTTACAAAAGACAACTCACTTTGCCAAACATTAGAAAAGTCTACTTGTTTTCTTGAAATACAGTTATCCCTGGGGTTCTAGAAGTGGTAGTGGTGAAAAGGCTAAATGAAGCTGAAATCACTGATATTATTTTTATCGATGGATCAGCTGACATAAACAGTCACAGCCTTATTTTACTACGTCAGAGTATTGAAACTACTGTACCCAAATTCTGTTGTGATTCCTGGTGGGTTGTGATGTACGTATTTGTTAAGGTTACTCAATCTGTTAGCTGTCTGTAAGGCTCTGGTTCCAAGTTATTATTACTACAGCACTTGGGAAAAGAAAGCTGATTGGGATCAGCGAGGGAATTACATTTCTGCCCAGTTAGCTGGCGGACCTAAAACACGATTCACACTGACAATGCTTTATACTGTTTCTCTGTGTTATTCCTCACGCAGTACCAGGGCTGAGAGGACAGTAAATATGTGATCTGGCATACAGTCTGCACAAAGTTAATCCCTTCAGAATTTCTAGAACAAATCTGAAGCAGTCAGGTGAGTTGTACAACTTCAGTGCCTTCCATCATCCAGTTGCGGCACTTCAATTCCCCACGGCTAGGGGCCTAAAGCCTCGCATGCTTTCTCTTGGAACCACAACTTAGGAAAATTAGTCTCCAGTTCTTTAAAATTCATCTGCTTTGCTATTAAACTGATACACTGTGATGTCTTATCCTGTTGTGTATAATCTCTCTTCTTGAGAGTAGCTCAGCTGATGCAGCAGGGAGGCTGCCCAGCAGTGGGTTGTCCATGCTGTCACTATGAAATACAAGATGTGTGTCCTCCCTGACCCACTGCTGCTGGTCCTAATGCTGGCTGTCATGTATGCGTGAACAATATGAGAGTTCACAGTTAAGCATGGCCTTGTAAATAACATAAGGCCACTGCTGATGGTGATAATTTTCTCCCAGTAGAAGCAAAACTGTGTACCATAGGTCTGGTATCTCGAGTGCTATGCCTCTGTGAGATATGAAAGTATCAGGGGTTGTTTTATAAGTTTTAGTGAACAGGTTTAAACATCAGCTAAATGGTGTCTTCTCACACAAGAAGCAGTAGTCCCCACAGAACGCAGCCTCACCTATTTAATCTGTCCCAAACTTTTTAGGAAAATGAACCCAGATCCAGCTGAAAGGCGGTCACACAGTTTACTCACAGTTACTTCCTCCCTTTCCACTAAATTGGATTCTCTCTTTATTTCTTTCCACTGTAAAAAACACATGGCATAATTCTAGTACTAATTTAAGGTCCTGTGAACACCTGAGGGCTATAATTAAATGTATGTTTTATTATCTCAGAAATATGCATGGGTTAGGGGACAATTTTTCATGTACATGTGTTTTTTCTTTCTACTGTTGCTATTTCCCAAGGGTTTTGTTGACATTATTTGCTGATCGTACTTTGAGGCGTGCTTTTAACACTATTACATGGCCAGCAGAAGTCCTAGGAGAAGTCCAGAGAAGATTTTCCTGTAGGTGATCTCACTGCTGCACAAACACCCAAATGGTATCACCTCAGGAGCACAGATGCCATAGTGTAAGACCTTTAACAATCTATATACTAACCTTTGACATCTACACCTATGCTGCCAACTCTTCATCAACCAGGTACAGTGGGGTTAAGAAACTTCAGAAAATTTAATAATCCAACCCCTATGTCTTTGATAACACTGAATATTGCTGCTTCCAACTCTAACCTTCATTATAGCAGGTCCAGTTCAGCTATCTAGGCAACATCTCCCCTCCTTTTTCCAGAGTAATGTATTAGCTCTCACAGCAGGGCAAATGAATGAAGCCAGCTTGGCTCTAGAACAAGGATACCCATCCTTGCATGGGTCTCCAGCAGAGGCAACAAGCCCCATGGCAGCTGGCATGAACACTTGAATGCTGTGGAAGGCACAGCTACATTCTAGCAAAGTTTATTTCCTTGGCCCCAGCACTGCATCAACATGGATACTAGCATTCTAGAGAGAAGCTGGCTCTAGATGCAATCTAGTCATGCGTATGTTTATCCCTGCTTTTGCACTAATGAACACTACAAAAACAGCAAAGAAAGAATAGAGGGGTCTTGGAACACAGGACTTGGAAAATTGACTAATCTAGGAAGGCAGAGTTGAGAGTTGGCAGTAAATGAAGAGCTTCAAGGTGCAATTTCGAGAGGGGCTCATTGGGTGGAAGTCCAAAATTCCAGGTGTGATTTCACATTAGAGAAAAACACCATTTGAAAGGAAAAGAAAGGAAGGGTCAGGAAGTAGATACATTGACCTCTTAGAAATACAATCAGGAGAGTGCGGGAGGAGTACACAGGGGCTCTTCTTCTCATATCAATCTTGTATCTTCTGTCTCTTGCCTGCCAGAAGATATGAAAAGGTTAAAGTGCTGCTATCAAGGAAGAAACATTTTATGCATTTGCTTTCCATCCTGTTCCCTGCTATGAAACATCCTTTTTAATTTTGTTGTCGCTAATTCCTTAATGTGTCATTACTATTTGACTTTTATTTTGTATTCTGTCATTTCTGTTTAATTCTCAGAAAAACAGTCTATGACTGGCAGTTGACTGTTACACGACTTTATGGCTGGAATGATAATTTGAGCAAAATCTGACTTTGGGGAAAATTCTTCCCAAAAGAAAGAAAGAAAAAAAAGGACAATATTCACTATAATTTGCCACTGGACTGATACAGGGCTCAACAAAATAAATGCACTGCATACTAAGTGTGGCACTAGTTGCTGGGCAATTAAAAAAAAATGTGATTTTATAGGTATTTTTTAAACACAAGTCTAACATTCTTCAAATTAGTCAGCTTTGCAAAAGTTTCTGTTCCACAAACTGAATGGCTGAACAGGAAAAAGTCTTGCAGATGGAAACACAGATACAGCTACAGAAGAGATATAAGAAATAATTCCTTTGATTCATGGTCTCTTCCAACTTGTCCTCTTGTAGCTCGAGAAATGCTTGGCTGAGTGAAGTTCTGCAGTTCTTTATTTTGGAGAAATACCTATTTTGTTTTAAGAAATCAGGGCTTTCCTGTTTTCTCCATAAATCAGGGAGGTGAAGAAATCCTATTACTTTTCTTCCATCTACAGCCAAATAACAGTGTCTCTACTTGTATGAGTGTTATGACTAAAGTCAACAGTATAATGCACTCAAAGACCTGTTCTTTTCTATAGCCAAGTACGTGTGCACTTGGTGTCACACAGCATCAAGCAGGAGATGCTGGGATCGCTGCTTTCAGCCAAAGCTGTAGAGGCCGGGGGAGACACTGGGGTAATAACATTAAACAGCTTCTGTGTGATTAAGTGTTAACCCCTGTGCTTGTTCCTTCTGCTGCTAGATATTAATGACACCTAGCCCTTGGAGCTCTGTTTTTCTGTTTCTGTCTGTTTTCACAAAAAGGAAATATAAAAAGCTGTGCACTTCAGCTGACCTTCACTTTGTGAGACACTGAATGCATCCTTGTGCTATTCACCCCATTCTGTTGTAATCTTAATGCAATTTGTTAGAGAAAATAGAGCCTTCTTTTCACTACCTACCTGCACCAGACACCTGGCATTGGATGGGGAATACTCTAACTACCTCTCGGAGCAGATATAACTATCCAGTCTTTCCCCCACTGAACTGTTCTGTGTCTCCATCAAAAGCAATCTCTTCATAAAACTAAATCCACTTTGTTCAGTCACTGAGGCAACTGCTCTCCAAAGCCAAACAGTTCTTGATAGTAGAGACTGACATCTTACTGCTGTTCTCTTTCAGAGTTTCTTTTCTCTGAAATACTATATGATTGTAATGGACATAAGGGTTTGTCAGGGGGCTGGATAAGTAGATCTACAGCAGCACTTACCACCTGCACTTAGCCAGACTTGACTTTCAAGACTACAGTAAGCAAGAAGGTCAGGATGAAGGATGGGAAGGAAAAGCTTCTGAAGAGGCAAAAGCAGTGCTGAAGATGTTCCTTGTGTCTCTTGGTATACTTACCTGACCTCCAAAACAAAACAGCTGGTAATAGAAAAAGGAGTAACCAAACAGTGAATGCATAAGCAGTATCTCATTGCAGCTTGTTTGATTTTACAGCATTTCTTCTACTCTAAAGTCAAGGATTCTGGGAATAGAAGGAGGCAAAATTCTAGAACAGAGTGTACGTAGCAAAAATAAATTGTGTCCTTTCATGATGCTATTATCAGATCTGCAAAACGGGACTCTAGAGAAGCTTCAGGCCAGATCCTCAGCTGCTGCAACCTGCACAAGTCCTCTACCCAGCAGAACCGTGCGGACTGAGGTGAGTTGCCCACCCAGCCTGCCCTTCTTGTACCTAGTCGGCATGGTGCTGTCCTGCATGGCAGCAGACAGCCAAACTACACAAGTGCGAAAGCGAATGTTCATAGTATTTCTTTTCTCACATGATATTGGATCAAGATTTAGTTTTAGATGGACTCAGACCAGAAATAGTAGTGACAAAAAGCCAACAACCTGTATCACCAGGCTGATAAATGTTTTTGCACTGTGTACACCAGTAATACATAAAGAAGCCAAATCCTTCAATTTAATACAGACCTGAGTAGCATGTTTTTTTTTTTCTGACTAAAGGCAACACAATTGTACAAAGACATTTGTGAAGATTTTTAGGACTGAGCTCTTTGGTAAAAGAAACTGTGTCATAAGAAAATATTATGGTATATAATCTTTTTGGTTCTGTACACCACTATCTTGCAAGCATTCAGAATTAATTGACTGGTATTGACCACACTTTAATACTGAATTGCAGAATTAGATTATTAAGAACTATGTTATCATCTCTTGTGATTCAAGCTGTTAGATAAAAATCATGGATACATGAGATTGAAAAAACATTGAGGTCCTACCTCCTCTGAGAAAGAATCAGCTCTGTGTAGCACATTCCTGAAAGCAGTTTGTCTTATTCTTCTAAAACTCTGATGATGGGAATTCTTTAAGAAACTTCCTAAATGCTGAGATATACTGAATAAATTATGATCTAACTTGTATCTCTTGCTGCAAATCAATTTACATCTTATTTTCTGTAGGCATGAAGACGACTTGATTTTGTCTCCAAGTCTTTTACATAGGTGAAGAGTGCTACCAAGTCATCACTCAGTTTCCTTTTTTTCTAGCTTAAATAAATTTCATCACCCCTTTTCCTCTTCTCTAGTCATTTCACTTTATTTCTTGTATTCCAAACTGGGCACACAACCCTAGTAATTAGTGCTGAGTAGTGCAGAGTAATTATCCTTATATTCACCAGAATCACATTTGCTCAGCTTATGGGGCAGTAAAGTCTTTGCTTTTTTCAGCAGTATTATACTGGTGACTCATCCTCAGCTCATGATTGACTGTAGGACCCAGAGCCTTGCCTCCAGTACTGCTGCCTAGCCAGCTATTCTCTGCTTTGCACCTCTGATTTGACTTTTCTTTCCCCAAAAGGAGTCCTTTGCATTCTTTACTGAATTTTATCTTATTGATTTCAGACCATTTCACCAGTGTAGCGAGATTATTTTAAATTCTAATCCTGCTCACCAAAGTGCTCACAAACCCTTCCATCTTGATGTCATTCACAAATTTTACTCTCTGTACAACTCATTACTCTCATTCAAGTCATTAATGAAAGCATTGAGTAAAACTGACCCCTGACAGACCATTGTGGGACCTCACTTATAACATTCTCCTAGTTTTACAGTGAATCATTGATAATTATTCCTGACAAGTGAATGGTATTTCAACCACTTGTGCACCTAGCAGACTGCAGAGTGATTTTAGCCTGGCCTCATTTTATTTTTAGTAATGACATCCCGTGGGACTATATCAAAAGCTTTTAAAAAGCCTTACTCATATATACTATATATACCTCACTATATACCAGCTAGGTCTGGTGAGGTACCTGGTTTATGAACTATATCCTCCTAGCAATTTTGTGTAGCCAATACCCAGCTGCCAGGCATTTACCTTACCTATATAGGCAGCAAATCACCTTGTCCTAAGAACACAGCAGTAGGGATTCAGCTGACCACCTTCACCCAGACATGGTCAGCATTCAGGGAGGGATTCACCTCTATGCAGGATTCACTGTAACACTTGCCCAGTAAATTCAGCATCTGCAGAAAGGGGCAGACTTCTGCAGGCACGAAGTGTTTTGTGGGTACAAAGTTTCTGTAACAGAAGATTTAATACTGAATTGCAGAATTAGATTATTAAGGATTATATTGCCTCTTGGGAATTAAGCTGTTAGATAAAAATCATAGGTACATGAGGTTGAAAGAAACTTTGAGGTCCTACCTCCTCTGGCACCTCCTGCAAGCCTCCCAGAGACATCATGTCACCAGCAGCAGTAGTGGTAGTGGTAGGTGCCCATGTTTTGTCCTAAAGAAGATGTCCTAGGCTGTTTGTCCTAAAGAAGATATTAGATCAGTTTAACAAGATTTGTTCTTCAAAAGTCTTCGTGGCCTGACTATACTCTACATGTTTAGGAGCCAACTGCGTTTGTTTTAAAATGTATCTTAGTTCTAGCCTAACTAGAACTAGCCATTGAAAGTCCCTATTTTCTCCTTTTTCTCCTTTTTAATGACAGGTGCTGTGTTTATCCACTGGGATTTTTCTCCTAGCAACTGTCAAAGATTACTATAAGTGCTTTCAAGACTGCTCCAGTGCATGCTAAGTTTCTGGTCACCATCACCTTGTTTGTGACTGAAACCCACTGAATATGTAAATCTTGCTGTCACCTGCTTTTCTTCTCCTCAGTAAACAGCAGACGTTCCTTCAGCCTTCCACTGTTTCTAATATCCTCTCATACTTGTCATTAGAATTTGTCCCCTGTGACCCCTTTTGTGCCTTTCTGCATCCTTCCTACCCAGGCACCCTTTGTCCCTGTACAGTTGCTTTTGTGTAATCCCAGTGTTGTTTACTTTAGAAGGTGAACCTGGTACCCTGGCAGTATGGTATTTCTATGGTGTCAGGACTCATTGCAGTCACAAGGATAGAAGGGAAGCTGTACAGTCACACAGTAGCTCCCTGTCACACAACGTAATGTACACAACTGACAAAGCAGTTTTGTCTTCTTCAGAGCCAACAGTAGATTACTTCACAGACATGTAATCCTCTTAAGACTGCATAGCTTCATATTCTCATCCTGCATGTTCCTGTGTTTGCAGTGCGGGCCACTGTTGTTTCAAGTGTCTGCCCCCATAAAGAACTCTCCTTGTAACTATTTTAGATGGTGGGTATGGGTACACCTAGTTACCACAAGGACAGATCCCATGTTTCCCTTGAAGATCATGAAACATTTACAAGGGACCCCATCCTCTCCTTTTGCAGGTAGAGGAACAGAAAGGAAAGGGCTGTGAAAAGGGCAGCACTCAGCTCAGGCCAGGTTAGGAACTGGGTTGCCAAATCCCCATCCCACATACTTGCCACAGCACCTCATCTCTGCAGATGAACCATTGACTTCCCTCAGTATTTGTAGATATCATGATGATGCATGTTTGACTTCACTTTTCATTTTTAAATGCTTCATACTCTTTAGCCATTTAGCACAGACAGCAGCAACGTCCTAATGAAATTGAAGTCTCTGTAAAGCCCTATATTGCTTCATATTATCGTTATAATATCCAGCTTCTTTAAAGTTAAAGCTTTTGTATTTGCAAGACATAGAGCACAAGAGCACAGTAATACACAATGCACAACATTAATGCTAATAACAGTCATAAACTTGTATATACTGGCTGACAATAATTGTGTAGCACAATGTGTTCACTCTCTCAAAAGAAGACTGTCAGTGCTAGAGTGTATTATTTATCAAAGATAAAAAATAAAAAGGAATCAAACCTTTTACTGTTGTAACTGGTGATCTTTAGTTTCATCCTCTCAGACAACCTGAAATCCAATTGCTTAAAAGAATATAGTTCAGGGAAAAAAATCGCTCTGCTTCCTGCCAACCACCTGCAGTATGCATTTGTCCATCTTTCGCTCTAAAACAGTTGTGTTACTCCCAGTTTCCCTCCAAGCCCATTATTTTCTCTGGGAGGCTGAACTCATATGGCAAGGGTTAGAGCAGCCCAGTGGAGCTCAGCTGAGCAGCAGTCACACAACAACAGCACTAAATTCAGGGAAGGCAGATGTTGCCTGGTTTCACCAGTTACAAGTAATGGCTATTAACACTTCCCACTGAAAAGGTTTGAAACTCCTAAAGTAGAATGAGCAATACTCCTAGAAGGTGCTTTAGAAGTGTTAGATGTCAGTCCCCCCAGTTTTCAAGCAAATAAATGTCTGTTGCAATATATTTCTAGTACAGCGTGACCTTTCTGAAAGGCTGAGAGGTCTTTTATTCAGAATAAATATTCAGAAAGAATATATTCTTTTATTATTATTTTTATTATTCTAATAAATATTCTTTTATTCAGAATACTGCTGCCCATCGTATTCTGAATAGAACTTATGCATCTGTCACAAAGCTACTAATTTACTAACAGACTTCATCACAATTCTAACTTCCAGGTGATTAAGAAGCCTAGAGTTACACATGTAATCTGGTGTTAAATAGTCAATGCCATTTCTTGTAAGGAGTGAATAAATAATACTATTAATGAAAAAAATTACAATAAGCCAGTGTACAAGCATTTTGTAGCTCTCTGCCAGCGCATTACCCAATAAAATCTTTTATTTCTATATAGAACAAACCCTATTTATTTTTGTGACATCTCAGTGTTAAGTGCTGGCAGATTTTTAGAGTGAAGTGTGGACTTTAATCTTTGTCCTGTAATGAGCCAAGGAAACTACTAACATACAATGTCAGTGTTTTTACTATTATTACCTGTATTATGGCATTTCTGACAAGTTAAAGATCATAGTAATGATGATGTATCCAGAAGTCCAGTTTGGACAATGTACTCAAATGGAACAAATTCAGTTTATTATTTGATTTCACAGGCACTTAATAGTACAAAACTATGCCTAGTTGGCACAGTGATAGATGAACTAGGGAAAGATTAGATTTGTTAACAGTGACATTGAGATTAGCACTGTCTAGTGTGATTCCTGCTCTCCTCACACTCTCTTAGATGTAGGAGGTGTGATCTTCTCTCATTCCTCAGCAACAGGGGGGATGTCACATTTGGAGCCCCAGAAGCTGACACCAAATGGTGAGAGAGATGCTTGGTCAAAATGTGTCGTTATCATGTCTGTCATCTTCACTATTAGAAAGCCATTTATGCTACCCAAGAGGAAATCGGCTACATATGGAAAACCTGAGAGGACTGCTATAGAGCACATAGTTTTTAATGTTATTAAATATAAAATGTAGGAAAGCTAGTAAGGGGGTGTGGTGGGTTGATCCTGGCAGGATGCCAGGTGCCTACCAAAGCTGCTCTATCACTCCCCCTCCTCAGCTGGACAGGGGAAAGAAAATATAATGAAAAGCTCATCCCACAGTTTGAGATAAAGACAGGGAGAGATCAGTCACCAATTACCATCATGGGCAAACCAGACTTGACTTGGGGAAATTAGTTTAATTTATTACCAATTAAATCAGAGTAGGAGTAATGGAAAATAAACCCAAATCTTCAAGATGCCTTCCCCTCACCCCTCCTTTCTTCCCAGACTCAGCTTCAAGTCCAAATTCTCTGCCCAGCAGTGAACGGGGACAAGGAATGGGGGCTGTGGACAGTTCCATCACATATTGTCTCTGCCACTCCTTACTCCTCAGAGGAGGGCTCCTCATGCTCTTCCACTGTCCAGCATGGGTCCCCCATGGGGGTTACCAGTCCTGCAACAAACCTGCTCCAGTGCGGGCTCCTCTCTCCATGGGGCCATGGGTCCTGCCAGGAGCACAGGCTTCCCATGGGGTCACAGCCTCCTTTGGGTATCCCCCTGCTCCAGTGTGGGGTCCTCTCCTGCCTGTAGGTGAAGATCTGCTCCACTGTGGACCTCCATGTGCTGCAGGGGCACAGCCTGCCTTGTCACGGTCTGCACCATGTGCTGCAAGGGAATATCTGCTCTGGTGCCTGGAGCACCTCCTACCCCTCCTTCTGCATTGACCTTGGTACCTGCATGGCTGCTGGTCTCACGTATTCTCAATCCTCTCTTCTAGCTGCAATTGCTTCTGCACAGTAACATTTTCTCCTTTTTAAATATATTATCCCAGAGGTGCTACCACTGTCACTGGCTCAGCTATTGGACACTGGGGAAGCTTCTAGCAGCTTCTCACAGAAGCCAGCCCTGCTGTCCCTTCCCCTAACCAAAAACTTACCATGCAAACACAATACAAGGGTTTCTAAAAACCTTCATGAATAGCTGCCTGGAAGGAAGAACTGGTCAACATGTGACAGGACAGGGTGCTTAGAAGGTGCAATGGAAAGAAGGGTCAGGAGTGCAGGAATTACTTTGAACTTCAAACAAAACCACTGCTGGTGACACCCGAGGCACTTCCCTTGCGCTGGAAGGGAACACAACAAGTCACAGTGTAAGTGCAAATTAGATTCATTTTTTAATGGATGAGACATCTTAAAAACTCAAGGTAAAAGGTGACAGGGCAGCTAAGGAAGAACCTGTTGTTAAGTTTGTCCTGGAATTACAATTTAAGTTTAAATGACTCAAGGTCATTCTCAGTTTCCAGCTATGTAATTTTGCTTGACCTTACACCTGGCTGGAATGAACCTCTAATTTGATTAATGTTTGCACTTGACTAGTGTTGATGACAAGCCCAGGTGAAGCCAACCACCTTCGGAGTATTTTCTATCTTGTGAGATAATCCAAATGTATCCACATAAAGGGGCACAAAGAAGCAGCTTCTAGAGGAATGGCTGCCCAAGATATGTAAAAAGGACCTGCAAATGGAGTGCGTTGCTTTGCAGGTGGAAGAATTAATGAGGGGACAAGAGTTCTCATGTATTTGATTGCAGAAAGAAGCCTGCTCTGGTAGAGACAGGCCAATGCCTCTCCTGCAAGGAACAGATGTCCAAAATGTATTTCACAGTTGCAGGCAACACTTAAGATTGTCCTTTAACAACTCTGCAATTTGTACCATCAGTATCTCCATGAGACTGGCCACAAGTGGGATTTTCACACAGCAGAGGCTTCCAGTTTGGTTTTCATTTAAATTCTTAGCCATTTCAAATAAACCAAACAAAACCTTTTTATTTCCTGCAAACTGGACATTTGAGAAAAACTTCACTTAAAATACACTAATATATGGTGCACCTTCAACAAAATAACCTTTTTGGTGTGTCACCAGTTCCATCAGATCTGTGTCCGAAGACTGCTAACAATACCTAGAGCAACAAACAGTGCTGATGTCCTGTTCCTGCAGTGCTCTGCCAGGAACCAAAGCACTGTTCTATGGGAATTCTGCCTTCTATGCGACAACAGTTTGTTGACATGGCCTGCTAACTCTAGTCTCGCTCCCCCTTGAAAACATTACTTCTCCTGCCATGCAAATACTGCCACAGCCAGGTCTGACAACCATTCAGGCTTCAGCCACTTATCCTTGGAAGGGCATGTTCTAGGGCATGAAGGATTACAGTTTATTGTGGTGAAGCTGCCTATAAGTGCAACTAATTTAGTGCCCTGTTAAAACAGTGATGAATTTAGCCCATAATTTCAAGAAATGAAGCAACACTTCCTGACAAAACCTCAAAAGCTACAATTTATGGTAGCCCTCCCAGTTAACAACTCAGTGAACTATGAACATCCTCAGCCCCATTAACATCTTAACTAGATCCCTACTGAACATTAAGGTCTCCTGGTATATTCTCTTGTGAGACAGAAACTGAGATTTTTAAGGACAGGTTCTCCTGTGATCTGTTCTCCTTCATGTGTCACTCCTTTTCAGTAGGGTTACTGTCACTGAAACCCAAGTCTTCCCTTACCTCTTCGTGACACTGACAGAATCCCTTATTGCAGTCTCAATCATTTCATCCTCTATGACACTGCCTTTCCCCTGTATTTTTCTACTATACTCTGGCAAAATAATCAACCTCCCAAGCTGACATCACGTGCAGACATGCAGACTTCCCTGCTGGCTTTCCATCACCCACTGCACCTCCTTTCACATTCCCATTTCAATGGGAAATGTCCTCCACGACCTCACACCTTACTTCAGCTGTTGTGTCACCTCTTACACCCTCCATCTCTCCCACATTCCCAGTGCATCTTACCAAGCCAGAAAGTACTATTGGGCTGCTCTCTGTGGTATCTACTATGCCTGAATCACATTCTCATCCTCTTCTCACCTCTTTCCCACTGCTTCAGCATCATGAGGAAACCAGTAAATGTAAAGCAGTGTAACAGGGCATCTGTGTGAGACTCCAGCATTGCCTATGCAATGCGTTTCTCCCATGCTCAACGCCTCAGACTGCTCTTTAAATGAGGATTATTAGATTTTTAAATATTTGCATGCAGGTAGCAGTGTAATGCCTCAGCTATCTAATATGGCACACTTGAACCTCCAACACCATTAAATCTCCTCCCTTTTCACTTTTCTACTTATTTTCTCCAGTCAGAGCTGGGTTCTCCTCAGGTTGTTTTCAGATCAGACCCAAAATAGGACCGATGCAGCAGCATCCCAAAAGCTGTCAGACCTCCTGACACCATGTGATGGGCTGGACTCAGACCCTTAAGCATTACACAAGCTCAAGGTTGAGTACCATAGCTAAAGTTGTACACACTGTTAACTGTTTTCACAAGTGGATGGGAGAAATCTGTGAAAGCTGGAGAGAAAGAAACCCTCCCAACTTCAAAATGTTGTTGTATTTCTAATGCAGATGGTCATGTCTTATTTTCAGGTAACACACGATGGATGAAAGGAAACATTAAGCTGTTTCTCTGAAAGGTGCCTAATTTTCCTCTCAGGTAGCTGTGCATCAAACCTACACGGTTAATCCCTATGGTTTATCTTACCAGATAGAAAAAAAATGGGTCACAGAACTTCAGCACTGGAGACATTCGATTCCTTCGCCAAACCGGAATATGTCGATTTTGAGAGCAGTGGGATGAGCAGCAGCGTTTGCTATCCATCGCTTCCTACACCCGATGAGCTCAGAGGGCTCCTCACACGCCAACCTGTGCTCCCCGGCAGCCAGCCAACCCTGCTACAGCTGGGCACGTACACAGCCCGCTACACCTGCAGACCCCTACAGCGAAGGAAAGGCTTTGGCCGTGCCTTAAACACTAGGTTCTTTCCCCAGTACATCATCACATCGCATGCGAAGGGGCTTAAGTTGCAGTCCCGCAGCTCCAGCGCCGGGCTTGCGGGACCTGTCTATGTGTGGGAGAAGGATAGCCCCCGGGTCCTAAGGGCTCCTCCAGCCTGAATGCAGCCGGCAAGGCCGAACCAATCACACACCCAGCCAGCCAGGGCGGCCCAGCTCCGAGCGGGCAGGTGTCTCGCTCTACGGGGATTCAGACGGGCCGGTTCCCCCAACCTCCCCTGGCCCGCCCCGCCCCTCCCCGGTAGAACAGGATGACATCATCCCTCCCCACTGGCTCGCCGCGCCGCTCCTCCGGCCCGCCACCACCCCGGGAGGAAGGGGGGGTTGTCCAAGCACCCCCCTCTCGAACCCGCGTCCCAGCGGACAGCCCGGGGCACCGGGGACGCCGGCTGCTACTCCCCGTCCCGCCGCCCAGCCTCGCCCCTAACCCCACACCCCACTACGTCATCCCTCCCTCTCCCCCGCGCGCGCGGCGCTGCTGGCGGGGAAGCGTCCCCCGAGGGGAGCGCCGGGGCCGGGCAGCGGCTTCGCGGCGGCTTCACCCGCCGAAGCGCGCCTGCGCAGAAGCGGCGCGCCGGCGCGGTGTGGCGGCTGCGCGTGCGCAACTCGGGGGGGGCGGACGCGGCGGGCGGGCGGCGGGGCAGCTCCTGCGCTGACACCTGCAGCATGTGCCAGGAGCTGCAGCGGCAGCGGCCGCCTCTGCCTCTGCGCGGCGCGGCCGCCCCGCTCCGGCGCCGTGCGCGGCGGCGGCGGTGGTGGCGGCGGAGGAGCAACTCCCGCTCCCGGCGTCCCTCCTCCTCCTGCCTGGCACCGTGTGCCGGCGGGTGCACGGTGACCTTACGGAGCGTGCATTACCTCACAGGTAAATATCAGCTGATCCGCCCCAGCGGCAGCGGCGGGAGCCAGGCGGCCGGAGCCCACAGAGCGTTCCTGAGGTAGCGATCTCGGGTGTGTGGTGCCGGGCAGGGGACGCCGCCTGTTGCCGTTTACCTGTGGGGGGCAGCTGGCGGGGGGGCGCACGGGGTTACCCCCTCGGCACAACGGGGGCGCCTGTGTTGTGGGGCGGCCTCAGCGGGGGGGACGATGACGGGTGGGGACCCCTGGGCCGGGCCCCCCCCTCCCCGTTGTCGTCCTGCTCTCCGTGTCTGCCCCCGGTGGGGTCGTAATAAGGTCTCGTTTATCCTCAGGGCGGGATCCAGCCCTGGCAGGTGCGTGAGTGTCTGTCTTACAGTGACCCACCCAGACTCACCATGCAGCAGGTCTATGGGTCTGTTGGCATGGAGAGGGAACCTGGTGGGTAGTGGCGGTCCCCTGCTATGGCTGGCTGAGGGAAAAGGGGTGAAAGGATGCCCATAATGCAGAAGTGTTGCCTTTACCGGTGCGTTCACTGGCTTATTGGCAAAGTTTGGTAGTTGGTGGTGAAAATCGCAGTTGTCACAGCCAAACTAGCTTCTACTACCCATGCTGAGGAGTAGCTACCACTGCTACCAGTAGCTACCAGTAGCATGTCGTGATGGGACACGAGCAAATGGTTTAGAATTGAAAAAGGGTAAGCAACCTGGGAGGTGTCTGTGCACGTGGCAGGGGGGTTGGAACTAGATGATTTTAAGGTCCTTTCCAACCCAAACCATTCTGTGATTCTCTAAGAAGTTCTTTACTAAGAGGTGGTGAGGCACTGGCACAGGTTGCCCAGAGAAGCTGTGACTGCCCTATCCCTGGCAGTGTTCAAGGCCAGGTTGAATAGGGCTTGAAGCAACCTGGTCTAGTGGAAGGTGTCCCTGCTCATGGCAGGGGGGTTGGAACTGGGGGAGCTTTAAGGTCTCTTCCAACCTGAGCCATTCCATGATTCTGTGGAAATGAGGCATTTCTGACAGCTGTGGTAGTCAGCTGAGCCTGGTACTTATTCACTGGATCCCATTGTCAGCATTGGTGATCTTTTAGATAGTACCTTAAACATTGCTGGAAGTCAGTGTCATCTGTTAATCTTTGATGGTTCCTGGTGTCTCAGATGTTAAAATGAGAGGTTCACCAATTAAGAAGCAGTATCACAAAGTTGGTGCTTGTGGGCTTTCAGTACATTTTGTTATGTTCAAAGTTTTGTAACTTATTCTTCACTTCTGAATGCCATACCTCTACTCCTCCTCTTCTTGGTGGGGTATAGTAGTAGTTTAATAATAGTGGGGGGATAATGGCATAGATTCTATGATTTAAACCTAGTATAGTTATGGAGCTGTTTCTGTAACTTTTACCTGAGCACTAGGTTGTCTCTGCACCTATGATCACGCACATGATTGGGCACATATTCACTAATAAAATGGTGGCAAGTAGAGAGTAGTGAGTGCAACATTTTTAATTCATGCTGTTTTCTGGTTGTCAAAGGGTAAGTGAGCATGAGATGAAAGCCAGTGCCATGTCTATTTTAAGTCCATGTCTTTATATTGCTCCTCAAAAGAGAATGATCCTACTGACACATTTTTGGGTTTCACCCTACTCTTGCAATTATCATTCAAGTTCCTGTATTTATTCAAAGTCAGTATATAATGCAACAGACATTTTTGTGGGTTTATCTGGACTTTAGTTTTTTCTTTATCAGAAGATGAAGTTAAAATTCAAAGAACTGAATGCTTAAAAATAAATCTTTCTGTCCTATAAAAAGTCACACATAAAATACCAGCTCCTGACTTGACCTCTCAATGAGCTATAACTGTAATCAGAATGAGGTGCTGTAGTCTTGCAGTGGTAGTAGTAAATACAAAATTGCGTATGTGTGCACACTGTTATCATGGGCAAGTGGGTAATTCATGAATGTAATGCTCAGTATATGAGGCTCCCCAATGGTGTGTAATCATTTCCACACACAGTTTTCTGCATGTTGCTGGTTGTGTGCACCAGTGCCCAGTATGGCACTGAAGGATGGCACTAAGTCATGCAGGCACAACCACATAGTTTCAGGTCTCTCTGGGAAGTACCCCATGAGCCACTCCTGAAGACAAATGTACATGTGCTCTCTGTGTGCTGGGGTAGCCTACTGATCCCGTAACTAAGAAAATGGAAAGAAAGCACAATGTACATTATGATAAGCTCCAGGATAGCAATCCATTGTGGTTTAGAGGAAAATGAAAGATAGATTTTTCTGTTTTGTTTGGCTTTTGAAGCTTTAGTCTTTCATTAATGATTTCTTTGATTCCTGTAGTTGTACACTGTCAGAGACTGTAGGATAGTTTATCTCCTCCTATCATTTTTTGCCCTGTGTAAGCCTATTCAGAATTGCCTATAAGGGTCAGCACTGATCTGTCTAACTTCCATGCCAGGTAAATAATCAGATATAATTGCACTAAAATCAATGAATATATACTGACATGAAACTGTGAGAAGAAAATCAGCCTCATAGTGTTTTATACTTGTATAGCTGAAAGCCAAAAATAGCTATCATAAACACAACGTGTCCTTTCAGAAGGAATAGTCAATGCCTATCTTACAGTTGTCCAAAAAGTTTCTTCTATTTCAGCAGCTTTGGGTTAGGAAATTGAAGGCAGCAATCTTGGAATGAGAACATAATCGGAGAAACTTTTTGTTCCAGTAACTAATCTCCTTCTCCTTAATTCTGTGCTGTTAATCTTAGCGTGCACATACCCACACTATTAACATTTGGCAAGGACTGTTTTCTTAAACAGGGACCCTTAAGCGTGTTGCCAAATACACAGGGTTAATTCTAATGACTGTGTTTTAAACTGCTGCTCTTTAATTATATATGTTCCTATCCTAGGCATAACAGCAAAATGTAAGTGGTATGGAATGTTACATTCCAATTAGTTTTGATGTGCAAATGGGAATTAGAGTTGATGGGTAAGCCTGACATGTACTGCATGACTTGTCATGTTTTTCCTGGAGAGAGGGGAGTCTTGGGACTGAGTCACCAATGAAGAACATGGAGCCCCGCAGGCACAGAACTGGTGCAATGGAGTGATGAGTCAGACCTTTTATCTTCAAATTCGGTATTAGGTGGTATTCATGCATGGGGTGCATTGCACTCATTGTGTACCTAGGCAAGTAACTAGCACAGAAAAACAGTCCTCTGACTCTGGGACACTTTTTCTTGGCAGAGGTGGTCCTGCTTCTATTGAGATGAAAGGGTGTTGGTTAAGATTGTGTAGGAAATCACAGTGTATTAGCTTGCTGATCAAATCAGGTCTGCCAGGCAATATACATCCATTTCTTACATTGTTTCAAATCCCGTAGTAGTATGACACATTACTTACATTTTCAATTCCTGCATTGTAGATCTGTACCAGCTTTTTCACACTTCTGAAACCAGATAGAGGAGGAGGAGCAGTGTTCATATGCCCCAATATGTGTGTAAACTATATGTCTTTCGGGAGTGTTGCTGTGGAATGACAGTATTGTTTCTGATCCCAGAGGAAGTTGATGTTATTGCTAAGCTAATGAAAATAGTTGAAATTTCGTAGAAGTGGTAGCCTCAGAAATATGTTAAACAGCGAGAGTGAAGGTGGCTCACTCAGCTGTTTCTAGAAACAAAACAAAGCCTTACATCAGAGATGTCTTCACTTAGTCACTTAGCCTGAAATTTCTTGAATAGCGATCATTAATAACACCATATCTTCTCAGGCTCACAGAGCATGAAAGTTCCTTGATTTATAATCGTTTGGGAGCAGGTGCTCAAAATTGTGTCCACTTGCACAAACAGCACAAGTGTGACACTTCTGCTGAAAATGGAGTGGGCACATACAGGGGTCAATTGTGTGTGTAGCGATTGGAATGGCCCGGAAGAGTGTAATGAAACAGCTCCCTATCCTACATCATTAGAGAAGCTACTAAAGAGACTGTGTTTGGAAAAACATGAGGATTTTATCTGAAAGTTTTAGCAGAAGGTTATTGATCTGTATGTTTTAAAATCTTGTGAACTGTAAAAAGTCACCATTTTGTGATCACCACAGATATTAGTGTTGGTTGGGGATGGGGGGGGGGGTGTTAATGGTCTTGCAAAAAAAGCTTCTGTCTTCTCACATTGCCTTAAATTGGAAAACTTACAATGAAGACACATTGGAAGTGCAGGAAAGATGTGCCAATTTAGGTCTAAATCATTCCAATTCCAATTAAAGTGTAAATGATTTTATTTGTTTTTAAGTTAGATATACCTGTTGTATTCTCTAGATGTCTAGATATCTAGAATATCACCTGTGAAGAAATCAACACAGGCAGGGTTTACCAGTTGTGGCAACTGAAATGAAATGCCAAACCACTTGGAGGAACTTGGAAATTTCAGTGGTCTTTGTGTCCTGGTGTGGAGATCCACAAACCTGAGACTAGTTGCACTAATGAAGAAAGTAATGCCAGAACTGGAAATCTCCAGAGAAACCCATCTCAGCTCTAGAGAGATGGATATCTAAGAAAAGCTTTCAAGTACTACCTCTTGTTTGGATTTAGTTACCACGGAACTGGAATGCCATGAAGTCACAAGGTGATATCATGCAATCAATATTATTTTGCTACTGACTTCAGTAGAGCCAGGGTTTTGCCGTGCTGCTTATTAAGGTGATGGCTTGGCTTCATGAGCGAAGATTTGGGAAGGGCTTTAACCACGCTTACTACAAGTACGATGACCAAATCTAGCTGGAAAAAGGGGTGCTTAGGCAATCAGGAAGTGTCTGACCACAACTGTCAGCTCCTGAGCTAACTCAAGCTACCCAATGCGCTGGTCCGCCCACATGCAGCGTTGGATCTGCAGCTTCCCATGCGCCTTGTCACCTACCGTTTAGACCCTTGCCCGTCCATAAAGACAAGTGAGAGTAAGCCCTTCCAGCCTGCGCAGTGGATTTTTTAGGTGAAGCTCAGCTAGCACAGAAGCTTATTAAGGTAGGCAGGACTGAAATGTATGGGGCTAAATCTTTCTTTCATTTATGATGACATAAATCCAGTCCCAGTGTATTTTCATCCTAACAGTGAAGAGAGAAAGAGATCACAACTGTATCAGCTGTCCATGGCATATCCACAACTGCTGCTAGAGCATGCAATTATTTTATGATCTTCCTGTATGCTATGCAAAACCTTTACCATTAAACGTGTGACATCATCTTCTCCTCCTGTAACCACTGTATTTATCATGGGTATGTGAGAAGTTAATGCTGACAGTTCACATACCTGTGCATATGCCACAAAGATCCAGAGGGAGATCCTGAGCTGTATCTTTTATTGTACAGAGGCTGCATTTGTATGAGGATGCTCTGTATAAGCAGAACGGCCTGCAAAGGGAAATACAGAGATTTTTGTAACTATTCAAAAGAGATTACAACTTAAAAGAATTCCATCCTATAATGTACAAAGTACAAAAATAAAGGCTCTTTTCAGTTAAATCCTCTACCAGATTGATGTCAAGAAGCAATGCAATATCTCAAATGATTTGGGATTTTTTAATCTTCTTAGCTAGAAGAGATGTCAGAAGAGCCAGGGGTGGAGATCTACAAAAATGCAGTAGAAGATTCATGTGGAATTTCCTCATGCAGTGGTCTGAATGCCTCTGCTTGTTTTGCTTAAAATGAAATTCAGACTTCAGAAGCATACTTGATTTTCTTTTCTCTTGATGCTGACAAGCTCTGCTTTCTCTTTGCTGTCTAAAGATATAACAGCAATTAAAATGTAGTGTGCCAGCGATGTCTATAAACTGCTTTGTGATGTAAGAATCATTACGTAAGATTTTTTCTGACATGAAGAAAATTAACAAGAGCAAAGAAGTCTTTTGGTATTATTTGCAGCTTTTCGAAAGTTTAGCTGGAACTTCCTCCTCATGGTGACTCCTTGTGCAGCGGGTGTGAGTGGAGGCTTGTTTAACTGGTGACACTCCTCTATAGTGAAATTTGTCCGTGTTGTTTTAAATAAACGCCTGATATAATTTTGCCCTTAGACCTTACAGGTGAATAGATCTGTTGAACAGTGAGATCTCGTTGAACTGTGCATCTTGGCTTGTGCAGGAAGGTGGAACTGTGTTTGTACCATGTTTGGCACCAGGTAAGATGGATGAGCTGGTTCCAACCAGGAGGAAGAGCCAATTGAGAGGTCCCAAAGCAGAGTCCAGGTGACTGAAGGAAAAGAAGATAATACAACCTTTTCTGAAATGTGATTTTTTCCATTAAAGGATTAAAACCCCAAAGTAAGCTGTGACCCTCCTCTTTCTTCAAGTGATAAAGATGAAACAGTGCAAGTAGAAAAAGTAATGATCAGAAATGGAAGAGGGAGCAGTGTGTGTGTGTATGGCCTTCCTGGAAAGGTTTGAGCTGAACTCGAAGATCTGATGCAGATTTTTCTGATCTTGACCTCTGATTCCTGGGCAGTTGTAATTACTTGCCAAGCCTGCACACATGTGAAAGGAGCTGCCTTTTGCAGGCCATTTTTATATGCCTTTATGCTTCCCAGAACTGCCCTGCTATTTATGTGTATTGAGTTTTCTCACAATTGCCCTGTTGTACTTGATTGGTGCCAGAGTTAAATGGTGGCTGGCCTGTACTTAGCCACAGCAGCAGTTGTCCACTGTTAATCACTGCCACAAAGTGGATCTTGATGGCAGTCTGAAGTACCAGTCAGCTCTCCTCTTTTCTTTCCTCTTTGAAGTCTTCTTTGCTTTAGTATGTGTGTCAATGAGCATGGTCATGTGGTATGCAACACAAACTTGAGCTGTGCTGGGAGGCTTGCCTCCTTGGAGAAAGAAGGGCTCTTGGCTGCCCACCAAAGCCCATCATGGCTTGACAGTTATGCCTTAGTGGAATGGACCGACCAACTTCTCAGTGGGCAGAGTGCCAGCCTAGCAGATGGGCCTGAATGTGGGCAGCCAGCAAAGCACATACATACTTGTAGATGTAGATGGTTGTACATATGAGCATAATAAATGGGGGTCTTTGCAATTTGATAAAAAGTTGCCGAAACGAAAGGTTGAGTACTAAAGTGATGAGCCTGAAGGGAGACTTCTCTGAGGGAGGGGGCATGTCAGAGTGCTCAGAGGCAGGATCTGTGGTTTCCTTGTTGCTCTCTGCTTGCAGTTTTGCAGATTATATAATAAACAAAGGAGGCTATTTAGTCTTTTGAATCCAGGCGCTCTTGTTACTACAACTGGGAATGTGGAAAATGACACTTTACTGTAGTGAATCCCCTTACAAACTACTTGAAGCTTCCTACCAGCTCAGATTCTACCAACGCATTTACTGGTACAGGTTGAGATCAGTGGAAATCTGTGCATGCCACCCTTTTAGTTTTGAATTACATTTTTAAATATGAGATACTTCACTGATCAAGAGTTACATGGAAATCAGTTACCAGGATGGAACAGAACAAAACTTTCTTTGTAGGTCGTATCTTCCAAAATCTTCGTGTGTAGTTAGTGAGTAAATGCTAATCCCTTTCCATGAATGACAGTCAGCTAATACATGCATGAGGGCCATACAGTAACTGATAATTAAACACTTGTAGGCCTTTTGAAGACCTAGCCATCAGTTGCATCGTTACAGAAGGGACATAGAAAAAGCGAGGTGACTTGAACTTGTCTTCAGAGGGGTTTGATTGAAGAAGCAAATTTCTCTTGAACCCATTTCCCTAATTTTTTCAGTGTATTGCTGGAGAATTGCCTGGCCTTGCCGTCTCAGGGCACACAGGTATCTTGCTTGAAGGTCCAGGTCCTTACTAGGAGAAAGCGCTAGTGGATTGCAGGATTAAAAGCATCCCATACCCAGCTGGAAATTGCCTCAGGCTTCTTTTAAAATGCTGGAAGGTCTGTGGACACAGTTTTCCTTGAGCTGATAGGGCAAACCAAGAATCTGTGATTTTTGGCTCTGGATACCCTCAGTATAAAAGTACAGACTTAACATTTCTAGGACCCTTAAGTTAGATTTGCAGGAATTATCAGGATAAGAAAAATCTTTTCTCAAATCCTAGAAATAAATTGTATTTACCCAATCCAGTGTAAGCCCTTTACGCTTAACCTGAAGACATGGCAGTTGTCTGCATGACTCCCAGATTGAGTGCTGTGGTTGCTGGCTTCTAAGTGCCCAGAGGAGTTTTACAAGCCAGCACATTAAATGTGCTAGCAGGCCTAGGGAATATGTTTTGTCTTTAAGGATTGGACCAGGATTTTGGTGGGGGCTGACCTGCCTGGCCAAAATCAGTACAGTGAAAGAACTGTTTTGAGGAGATGAAATAATGAAGCAATTTCTAAGGGCTCAGATTTCAAAAAGACAATTAAAAACTCCTGTAGGTTTCAGGGGCAAGTATTTGCTCCTGTAATGAAAATGACAACAATATGACTAGTGAATTCTGAATGGAATGGAAAGATGTATTCTGGTCGGAGTATAATGTCTGACGTACACACACTTTTTATTAACATTTTATTCTTCTTTTAGCCTTTCAGAGGTGTTTACCATGTGACTCTGCTTCTTAAATAATAACCAGAACAAGCAGTTTCATGGTGGTGTGCACTAATTAATGGAAACTATAGACATTTAAATCCCGTGTGCGGGAATACTGCAAGTTTTGACTCATTTAATGCCTGTCTCCTTAGCCCACATCTGCCATTCCTCTTTGTGCAGGCAAGGGGGAGCATAGCTCTTAAGTGTTTTTTATCAGTTTTCTTATCACCTGTATTCAGCTGCTTCTGGTGGAACAATTAGAAAAACACAGGTGCAGTACTCCAAAGAGCTGAGAGAGGGCAAAGGGAAAGAAAAGCAGGATGGAGAAGGAAGGTTGTTAAAATGGGAAAATGGGGTGGAGAAAAATGGTATGCGTAAGGAGAAGGAAAACAATGCAAAAGGGAAGGATAGAGAGAAAGAAGAAGGAAAACATGTGAAACCAGTTGAAAGAGGGAGAAGAAATGGGGGAGAAAAAACCCACATCATCAGATGAGGACTGTACTGTGTTAATGAAAATTAGTGCATGCTCCAGCTAAGTTCCTTTTCTCTTAACGTGACAGAGCACGACTCATCTTGCAAAGGCTGCTCTGGGAAAAGGGTCCCATTTGGCCGTACAGGGCTACTTGCATGAGGAACTGGCTCAAGAAGATCTTGAGATGGACAAGACTATGATTTACTTTTTATTGCCGAGTCTGTTAAGGTGGCAATATACTTGTCCTCCTCTAATTACTGGCACTGAAAAGAGCAATGTGAGTCTCTGTATGTTTTAAGCCTGTAGACCGTGCGTTGGAAGTTGAACTGCATCATGCTGTGCTCTGTATATAACCTTCTGCAGAGCAAGGTGATACAGACTGTCAAATACTGTAATACTAGTGGTATTACTTTAGTAGTCCCTGTTTCTCCAGACAGATACAGAAGATTCGAAAGCAGTCAGTGTTTGTGAGCACTGCATCAGTATACCCTAAAAGGCACTTTGCTAATTTTTGCTTCCTGACCCCTGTTTATCTAGTCAGATTAAGACCAAAATTGTTATGGACAACAGCATGAAACTTTTGCACAGAAAAGATAAACGATAGCTGTTGTACAAGATTAGTAACTTAAAATGCAGCTACTTTAGTACATTTGCACCGAGATTAGCCAGTCATCCTTCTTAGGCAGAAGAGCAGGTAGAATGCCTTGATGTTTTGGTGAGGGGTGTGTTTCATTTGTCCCATTGTAATGCTCTGCCATATTTCCACAGGGAATGCTACATATCTGATACGCTAGGAGACCCATATTATTATTGCTATTTGCATTTGCACTTAAATATTACTTATCTTACTATTAAAAACAAGCTAGCAGAAAGGTAATTATTCCTTCATAATTTGTGACTATTTCCCCATTCAACACATGAAAACATGTAGTAGGGCATTATAAAACTCTCTTGATTTGTTGTAGGCAATCAGACTTTTGATGGTGTGCTTGACTATCAGAACAAACCACCGTGACTTCTTTACCATAAGCTCTGTTCCAAATAATTAATGTAGTGTTAGTGGGCTTGCTGAAGCAGTAGGCTATATAACAGGGACTGCAAAGCATGGAAACCTACTGTGTCTTTCTGTTATAAAAAGGCCCTGCTTGTGCTGGAGATCCTATGAAGAATTTGTAGAGATACTTGAAAGGATAAAACACTGTATAAAATCCTAAAGTTCAAAGAGAAAATACCACTCAGGATAAAAAAAGGGAGCTTAACCCAGCAGCAGCTTAACCATATATGACAGATCTAGTGCTAAGTCCTGCGCCACCAATGCAAATGCCTCTAGATTTCACCAAGTAGCCAGATGGAAGGACTGGAAGAAAGGCTTTGAGGATACTGACCTTTTGGGGGGTGGGGGGTGTGCAGAGAGAAAGGGAACGTGCTTCCCAGTAAATGACTGTGATTTTCTGGGAAGGATATAAGAAGGGAAAGTTTAATACATGGACAGCTAGATCTGTCTTGCATTTTCTGTGACAACTACTTTTAAAGCCATTAATATGTATTTGTCTGTATTTCTGTGCAGGATTATGCCATAAATAAAATTGAGAACTATGCAAGTTGTCAACTCTGTTATTCTGACATGGGGATAGATTACACCAGGCCTGAGCAATGATATCAAGAGCTGAGACTTAGAAGAATCATTAGCTATGTCCTCCTTCCTGTGCCATACGGTGACATGAACTTTGAATCAAAACTGATCACCTTCAGGCCTTGAGGGTAATCAGAATTGCAGTAAAAAGGGTGGTTTAGAAGTGACAGCTCCTCCTAGGTAGTTCTCTGTGACCTTTAATCATCTCTATGTGTGTCCTGGACCCAACTATTTTCTTGTCTTGCCAGCTCCCCACAGAAACATGTCATAGAATAGTCAGCTCAGCCATGCTTCATGCTGTCTCCTTCCTCCCTCTCTCCCTCCATCCCCAGTGCAGAGCTGCTGTTGTGTGCGCTCTGCTCTACAAGCCCAAGCATCTTCTCTTCCATTCTGCCAGTGGTGCTTGGACTTAAGGAGCTCTGCGTTAGCTCAGCCACTGCTGCACGTTGACCATGGATGGCATGTAAGCATGCAAATTATGTCAGTAATTTATTTGCAGTAGTTGTCACACAGAGCAACACAAACCTTGGTGGCTTTGGCAGGCTGCTATTGCTGTAGGAGATGGGCAGGGACAGCTTACGTAAGTGCCCAAGGAAAGGAAGGAAACAACATTTTAGCAGCTGTGTTGATAGCAGGTGCTGTTTCAGGCTTCTTACCCAGTGCCCAGAGTCTTTGTTTCAGGTAGTGGGAACATTTGTAAGGTAGAAAGTTCTGTTGATTTCAGAATATCTTAATGTTAGATAAAGTGAATATGGTCACATAGCAGTAAGTTCAGCCCCAGGAAAGTATGTATGAGACTGCTGTCACTGCTAAGAGATGCATGCTTGTTGGAGGCCATGTTGTGGCTTTTTGGCCCGTACAAGCATAGCAATGGTTTATCTTGCTTTTGTTTATTTGTAGGAAAAGAAAAGATGGAGCTGCATCTCTTTTCTGAAGCTATAGATTAAAGGTACTCTCTCCCCCCCCCCCCCCCGCTTTAGTTTTTAGGAGACTGCAGCAATGTATTCTAAGCAGTCACAGAAGCTTTAATGACAGCTGTTTTGCTTGAAAGCCTGTATCTGTCAGTGTCTGTAACATGATTTGATGTAATCCTTTGGATTTCCTTATGTTTAAAAAAGCTGCAGTCTTCTTCACCTACCAAACCACTTTTAACAGTTGAAATTTTAGCAGGGAATATTTAAAAAATCTACCATCTCTGATGATCCTACTGTTTACGTTTTTTAATACATCTCTTACCTTAGTCTGAATGACCAGCTAAGGACATGACTTAGTAAATATGGGAGTTTGGGAAAAAGAAGCTCACAAATAAAATAGTGCTAGCAGAAATCTTAGTAGTCTCATATTCCTATGCCATTTGCTGCTCAAAAGTGAGGAAAACCATTTAAAAGCGAACTTGTGTTTCATGGTAGTCTTTATGCCTATGAGTCAATCTCATTTTACAACTCGTCTGTTGAGATAATTTGTCCTTGAAACCCAGATTTCTCTTACCTACACTGACATGTGTTTTGCAAGACCTTGAAATTACACAATGGAAGGAGAGCTGAAAACTGGTGCCGAATCTCCTAGATGGTCATGGTTATCCGGAGCTTTAGTTTCATGCACTATGGTACTGCAGATTGTGATGTGCAGGCAGTCAACACTGCACGTGTGGCTGTCCCTTTGGCCAGCTTGGGTAAATGCAGATTCACCTCAGAGGGTAGGATGTGGTTGTATGGTTCCCTCAGCGGATGGGCTCTCACTTCCTCTTCCCTCCCGCTTTGTTTGCCTGAGACACTTCACTTTTTCTCAGGCATTAATAATTGCAAGGGGAAGGTATGGACTGATGCAGTGGGTCCTATGGCATGCTGCCTTGCTCAGAATGCAAAGGAAGACAGTGGGGATATAAGGCCTGATTTTAGCACTCCTGAGTTAGCTGTTTGAAACCACCTAAGTCCAGGACACTTGAATTTTATCCTTTTTTTTTCCAGGCGACTCTCTATGGCCCTGCCTAACTGAAAAAGCAATGGTCTTCCCATTGGTATTATGATTTACATCTCAATTTGTTGATACCAACACACTATCCTTGCTGAGCTACAAACTTATTTGATCAAATCCAGTTATCCAGAATTACCAGCATCCAGTTGAGTGACTGTCATGGGGCTTTGGGCAGGGGGAAAAGGGTGTTTATTTGTTCATTTTGGGTTTTTTTCCTTTCCTTGCTTTTCATCAACTTCTTTACACTGAAAAGACAAAAACAAAGCTTGCATATTGTTGTAGTTAGCTCCTCACGCATCTGTTTTCATTTAAGGGTTACATTTAAGAACACTGGGGCCAATCTACATTTTTCTAGTAGTCTTCAAATGCAGCAATTAAGAAGGATTTATTGCTTTGTTTGCAAAGCCCCACACCAAAAGGAGAGGTGTTTCTGTTTTCACTTCCTTGTCTTTGGCAGCCTCACAGCAGTGAAGCTTTCTGGGCCTCTTGCTGTCTGCTTGGCTAAGTCCAATGAATCTTTTGTTAGCAAGGGGTAAAAAATACATTGAGGATATTTTTGCATTTTATGCTTTACCTCATACTTCTCCTTGTGTTTGGGTAGAACACAGCAGCAATTGGAGCATAATTTATGAAATGTTCTTTAATGTGAACACGTTTAAGTTGAAGCTGCAGCATACACTCATACATCCTTGAGTATCAAAACATTTGTTAGCAGTGTTATGCGAGCAGTGAGGCTGGAAGCTCAGGCCTTGAGAGGGTCTTTACTACTTCTTCCACAGCTTATTTTTCACCGCTTATTACTTTCCCCCCCCTCTCCCCCATCTTGCAAGAGCTGAGTGTTTGATGTGACTTTGTTTTGGAAATTGGTAACATGCACTTTCATACTATTTGTGAATCATCAATGTCATTAGATAGTAAGGTATTTAGCTGGATTTTGATATATAAGGCTCTGCTCCATGTGGTCTGTGCATCTGTATTAACTGGCTTCTTAAATACTGCAGTTTTCTACTTGGCAAATACTCTCAGCAGAAGCACCTACAGCAGTTGCTTCTAGAACTGCAGCATTTATAACTGGTAACTGTACTGGTTTTTTTAATATCCTATTTTTAAATCTCCCTTTTAAAAAGAAAATAATGGAACAGTTATCAAGAAATGTAGCAAAAAACTACCCCAGTCCAAGAGGTTTTACAGAAAATACAAAGCAGTACAGCTAATCTCTGCCTTCTCATACAAAAGGAGCGTGTAACACATAGTCTAGGCAGTAGATCCTTAACTCCACAGATTCATACAGCTCCACTGAAGTAACTTTTGAGAGGATCTGCCCTGCTTCTGTGTTCCTTGTGAAGCTATGAATGGTAAAGCACCCAGCATATACTCTGGGGCAGCATCAAACTACACGTCTGAGAGAATGGAAATAAGTGCTTGAATATATACATACATGTCTGCAAATGTGGGGTAACTGGATTTCTTAGCATATTGGGTGCAGAGAGGAGACAGTGATGATGGATGAAAAAAAACCCTAAAAAAATGTTAGAAATGAACATCCAGGAGGCTTTTTTGAATTATTTGTGCAGTCTACCACAAAAGCACAACAACAAAGAGAAGGTCAAAATCCTGAGAACCGGGATTGCAATGATCAGAGGCCCTTTCAAATGGTGTGGAGTCCATGCCTGCATTAATCCCGAAGTGACTTGTTTCAGTAAGAGGGAATATATTGAACACCAAGAATTGTTCTGTTCTTAGTGAACTGACTGAGGATGAACGCATTTCCCTCTTGTAATTGGAGAAATATAAAGTCAGCCCATTTCTCACTGCAGGGCTTCAAGTCCCAAACAGGTGGGAGTTCATCCATTGTTCCACCTAACTGACACGTGAATTTGTCTCCTTTGCTATTTAACTACTGCATCCCTGATAACACTGGCCACTGTGAAAGTAATCGTTTCCTTTTGTCAGATTTCAATCTATTTAATAGCATTGTCAAATAACAAATGCTTCTGTTGCTGTCAGTACAACTCCTTTTTTTCAATGTAAGCAGGAAGAAATGACATCACAAAAACCTTGGGAAGTGGTAGTAGAGCTGACTTCTCATGGCAATCTGTGCAATCCAAGTGCCACATAAGCCCCTGGTTGCAGAGGGAGGGCTTCTCAAGGCTGAATGATAATAAGTTATGACCTTCCATGTTTGGTACACTTATTTCCTCTGTTACTGAGCACTTCAGATGATCAAAAATAACCAGCAAACATTTTGTGCTTGTTTAAGTAGTCTTTCGAATTGACAAGGCATGAAATCCTTAGACCAAAGGATAGTATTTTTCAGTAGGTTAAAAATGTCTGAAAGTCAAGAGGCTGAGTACATTTACCTCAGCCATGATTTTACTGCCATAATAAGATTTTTTTGCTTTGCTGCACCAGGACTTTAAGATTATGTTAGCTTATGCTGAGCTAAATCCAATATGGGATTTGGTTGTAAAATACACAAGGAGAGGTTTGTGGCTGCAGAAAGTCTGTACAATCCCCTTTCCAAGAGAAGATATTAGCGGGGTTGAAAGGAATCCGTTGCATAGTGCTGTCACGCAATCCTAGCTAAAGTAATGGTGGCCTTACTCTTTACACCCTTGCAAGGCTAACTTCACAAGGCTGACTGCAAGGGGGTAACTTCACTGGGCCTCTTCCACATGACAGTGTTCTTTCCCTGTGGGTATTTTGGTTTTGATTGCTTTACTAAACCTTGTGTTGACCAGAAATACATGAGCTCGATGAGTGATGCTCCTTGCACTTTGGGCTCCTTTGCGCTTCATGCGCAGTAGCTATAGAAGAGATACCTCCTTGAGCGCATACAGCCTGTACCAGAGGTCACCCACCCATGCATCATGAGCATCTGAGTAAACCCTTGTGCTCCCCCTCAGAAGGAGCATCCACAATGGCTGGAGCTTAACTACTATCATTTGATGATTCATTTGCAGTGCTTATTTTCTAAAAATTGCATAGCCTGTTCTCAAAAGCAAGGCAAAGAAAAAAGCAGCTGTTATGAAAAGAGAGGAAGAAAAACTCACATACAAAAACCACAGAGCCTTAAAGAACCAAAACCACATTGTTAGGGTGGGAAAAAAAGCCCTCACAATTTGCCGTGTCTTATCTTTGAATAAGATCAGAAATAGTTACATTTTTGAGGTACTGTTCACATTTTAGACAATTAATTGCTACAGTTGTGAGCCTAAGAATGAATGGATTTTAATTCAGTCCTTACTTGCATTTCTTACTTTTGTGGGGTTTCATAGAGTGTAATCCAGGGAGTTTTTCCCTGTTGTAAAAAGATGTGCTTTTATATTCAGTACTAGTGGGTTTTAGACATGTAATGTTGATACTGAAATAATCATACTGCTTTTTAAGTGTAAGAAGCATTGGAAATGACCAGTGTAAATTTTATTCTGTTGTATCACTGAATACAAAGATGGGCTTCATTGCAGTTCTCTTTCTTCTAGCATAGCTTTTATAAAATTTGGTTCGCAAGGCAGAAAATCAGCTTGGAAAAAAAAAGAGAAAAAGTATTTTCAGTGCTGTGTAATGTTTTGTGAAAAGTATTTGCTTTCATAGAATCATGGAATATTTTGGGTTGGAAAGGACCTTAAGATCATCTAGTTCCAATCTCCCTGCCTTGGGCAGGGACACCTCACACTAGACCAGATTGCCCAAGGCTCTGTCCAGCTTGGTCTTGAACTCTGCCAGGGGTAAAGAATTTACCACTTCTTTGAGCAATCCATTCCAGTACCTCACCACCCTTACAGTAAAGAACCTGTTCCATATATCTGACTTAAATCTCCCCTGTTTAAGTGTGAACGCATTACCCCTTGTTCTTTCTATGGAAGCAACTTCTTCCCTGTGGAAACAGCTCTTCCCTTTCTGTGGAAACAACTGATCAGCAACAAACTTGGCGTGAAACTGAAACTTCCCATTCAGAAATTTCATAATGTTTCTTTTAAAAATTCATGATTAAATTGAAATATTTTGACATCTCGAAATTCATTGTTTTCTTTCACCTCAGTCTAAACCTTTTGTTCCTTGAGCTGTTCCAGCACTTCATCCTGTGTCTCCCAGTACGTCAAGCTGTCCAGAGCAGAGGAGCATCTTGCATGGTGTATCACCACTATGCAGCTTCTGTGCCCACTGGGGAGGTTGCATTTACTGCTGAGATGATGTTTTGTCCAAAAGCAGCTCTGTAGGCCAGTCTGCAAAGCACCAAAATTAGAAGTCCAGTGAGGTACTCTGCCAGCCCAGAGAGAGGCAGCTTATCCCAAAATAAAACCATTCAGTCTGCTTTGAAAGTAATACATTTTTTCTGTGTGAATGAAACTTAGCTTCTAATGAAGTACTTTGTTTGGATGTTGCTGATGGAAGATTCTGGTTTTCAGCTCAAGTTAAAGCATTTCAGTGCTAAAACTCCTGTTGTTTGGTTTTGTTCTTCCAACCAGCTCTCTTCTGAGATTCTCTTATTCTTTGATTGCATGGGTTGTAATTGGGAAATAATTGTTGTGAAGCCTTCTCTTTTTATTAGATGCATTCCCTGTACTTAAAAGGAGGGAACTATGGAACCAATACTCTATCTTAAAGTGGAAAACACAGGTCAAGGCCAGATGATAAATTTTCCTGTAGACTGATACAGACATTTATGTTGGAGGTCCTGACCAAGTTGGAGCCCAAAGAAACATGAATTCCTGTCTGTGTGTGTATATTAAAGGGAATAACCCACAGATGAGTCACGAATGCAGCATTACTAATGACCCTACCCACACCAAAGCTGCTGAACCTTTCTGCAAGGCAGAGTGAGCTACAGACCTACCCGAGATGCCAAGAGCATCTCATCAGTATTCCCTGGAACTGATGGGCTGTGACAGACTTCCAAACCTGGCCTCCACCTTCTAGCTGAGGAGCTTGTGTAGAGCCCCAGAAAAAGACCTGTTCCCTGCCCATGTGTGATGTAGCCCATCCCCATCCTTTCCTTGGCCTCACCTCCTGTGCGGTGAAATCTCCCAACCCCCTGTAATGGTTGTAGCACTGAATTTACCTTTAAGTCATAAAGCAGCAGAAGAGAATCACACTAAATGAGTGAATGCATGCAAATAAATGTAATCCACAGAGAACATGATAATTTTTGCAATCTTAATGTTCTGGCTATATGCCTATTAGCATTACTTTCATGGATGAGCTTTCCTCTGATGTAGGATATATATTTTTTAAATGACCTTTGTAAAGGCAGTTCATTTGAAAGAGGTAGAAATAGTGCAGTGTTGTTTTAGTCCTCTTGTGGCTCTTCTTATTGAGCAAGCAGTGTTTCTTCCAGGCCAACACAAAATGTGAGTTGAAAGTAGGGTAAAAGCATTTAAGATCCAAGAAAGGGCACGTAGAAAGATAGGGTTAAAGAAAGTTGAAAAGCAAAATTTCAGCTGAAGGAGAAAAGACTGATAAATATATTGAAATCTTTTGATGGCTGCGAAGTTTATAAAAGGGCACCTCATTTCATTTTGGCGTTTGCTTTTAACTGTCAGTTTACTACAGCCGAGGTTTTGTTTTCATTCTGAAGAACATTTTGGGGGATGTTGTTTTTTCTGCTCTTGACTGTGATCTGCAAAATACATTTGAAAGATTTGCCATGTGAACGTGAGTACTCAGTGTTTTCATTAAATCTAGATTTAATGGATCTTTCTTAACGAATTGAGATCGATCATTCTTTTTTCACCTTTGTATTTTGTTTTTCTGGTTTGCTACTGTTCTGTCTTCTGAGCCAGTGCAAGCTCATGTTTTAAAAGGAAGCCATTTTCATACAAATCCTGGCACTTCCCATTTGGGCTGCTAAGTCCTGTGGGGTTTTGCAGTAGATCCAGTCAGAGCTTGCTGTTTGATTCCTCCCACTCTCCTACTGCTACCGGCTACTCGCCTCTATGAATGGGAGGTATGTGAACCTTTCTGCGAGTTGCCTCTCCAGGGTTGTTCTTGTGGATATTTGACCTTGCGAATGCTTCTCAGAGTTGCTCAGTCTGCTACTGCATATTTGGAAATATGTGTGTTTGCAGGCTTAAGCAAGCCTTTCATACTTGCAGTCATTCCTACCATCTTAGTTTCTGTGAGCACAGGTACTGTTGCTGGTCTTAAGTTTTAAGGAGAGTGGTGATCCTGATTCCAACACAAGCATTGCCAAGTAGAAGGGCTGTTTTTATGCAAGACTCTTCCCCTTTTCATTCTCAGTGTCAGCTGTAAGAAAACATACTGCTTTTGCATTTTAAAGAAGGATGTTTCGAAGACTTTTGGTCCTAGACTATCACCTCAGAAGAATGTTCAGAATGAGAGAGCAACCACGCACCTACTTCATGTTCCTGGCGCTGGAGGCATATGAGTTGCTGGCAAAGACTGTTCTCCTGAATGGCCAGATCCAAAAGCCTTTGAGCTTAAAATCAAGGAAAGAGGCTCCATGGTAGTGCTGATAACAGTTCCCAGGCTGCTGATCTGTGGTTTGGGAGTGACTGTGAGGCTTTTCAGGATCTAGGAAGATCAGTTGGGTTAAAATAGTCCTTTGTTGCATTGCTACCATGTTTCTGTGAAAGTTTTAGTGATGAACTGGGGGAATGAATTCAGGAGCTTTGGGCTTTAGTCACTTGCTGGCTTCTCCACAAGGGAAGTGGAGTTCTCTGGCCCTGTTGCAAAACTACCAACCCTCAGAATACTGGACTTTTCATTAACACACGGCTTCTAGGTGGTCCAGTATTTTTAACTAAACCAATGTTATCCTTTATGGTACTGCAGAAAACTTTGGAAATGAAGTATATTAAAAAAAAAACAACCCAACAAACAAACCAAACCCAGTATAAAAGTTAAAAACCACAATTTTTGAGGCAGTACTGTGATTTCAGATTTCAGGGTGCTTTGTGTTGATATTCTCCTTTTTCTTTGGAAAATAAAATTAGTGTCAAACACATCTCTTATCTGGAATTAGATCAGGCACCAAACAAGCTCATCTGGAACATTTAATTTCTGCTATACCACAGACCTGTTTGAAGTCTAGGGCTTTATAAAGTAATTTTAACCATTTAGGAATAGCAGTTTGGATTAGAGTTGCATGTGTAGTAGTATCCCTTAATCTGAATTAATTGATTCCAGGAACTGAAAGTCAAGTGCACGAATATATTTTATGAGGAAAGATAATAGATTTTCAGCTGGTGTAAAGGAGATACGAGCCAACTTGCATCAGCATAAGGTTATTTTTCATACTTTGTTGAGGAAATTACTGTGTGATTTTATTCCTTCCTTCTCTAGCTTGTGTATTTGAAAATGGGAATCATGTTGGTTTTTTAGCATCTTTGGATGTTCACATCTAAAACCAGAAAGTAATCATATTTTAGAAGGCAAGTGAAAATTCACTACTACCTCTTCCTTGTGAGCTGTGTTGTGAATAGGGTGGTTTGCATTGTAGAGAATTATGTGTGTTTGTTACTTAAGAAAGAAAAGCTGTAAACAGGCTCAGTCAACTGCTGTGCTGAGTTTCATTCTGCTTTGTCTTTAGCTATCACAGCAGGAGGAAGGTACTTCTAATTAATGGCATTCTTCAGTATATGACAAAATATGACTCTGCTGTGACTTACAGACTTTACTGAGGATGGATTAGGAGTCAGGGAACAGTGAGATCTGCATGCATGGTCAGAGCAGTGTGGAAAAGTTTGCACTAAGGTTGACCCATATCACTGCTACCCATCTATCATTATTCACCAACATGAGTTAAGAATACAACTTAGATATTGACAGGGTATTCTAGCAGAATATTCTGATTTTTTAAAATACTTTTTTAATTCCTTTTGAAAATCCTTTTACGAATTAAACCCGTCATTATCCTTTCAACTATACTTATTTATAATAATCAGAATAGTAGAAATACATACTTGAAGAATAGATGTGAGTAGGACAAACAATCTGTGGCAGCACTGACTTTATGCAAAGAGCCATGATATGCAGTCCAGTGGAATTCTTGCTGTATGTGAGGTTTAGTGCATGTGGTTTTAGCCACCCCTGGCTCAGAGCCTGGGATAAACACCTTGATCTTCTATTCGGGCAGGTAAAGTGGAGCTGAGAAATGGTTTTTCTGAGACCTTTTAGGTGAAAATCTAATACCAAATTGTTTCTGCTGATTTCATTAGAGGTGCTGGCAACTGGATTGCTATTGATTGCCTTTTAAATCTGATTCTGCATTTTAAAAAGTTGTAAAAGAAAAATGACAGTGATATACGTGTACCTTAGTAGTCCTCTGTCAGATGTGAAGGAAACTGCAGTTTATCAATGACCTGTTAACGGGAGAAAAGCCAATGACTGCTCACAACCCGAAGGCCCTGATCCTACAACCTCTTAAGAGTTGTGTGTCCTTATTAATGTAAGTAACTGCACTGGACATCATGGGATTACTTATGTCAATAAAACGAGGTGACTTCGAGTGATCCTTCAGTCAGTACCTTGGAAGCTGTTCATGTAGGACAAAGCTATGATCAGATAATCAAAATCAGAAATGTGCTTTTCACACTGAAAGTTTGCCTGTGCTTTCCAGCTCACAATAGTAAAACATGTGAGGTTAATAATATAGAAGTAATTCAGTTTGTGGTGTTAATCATTACAAATTGTTTTGCTGCTTCTGTGGCCAGCTCATGTAGGTGGCTGAAGTCAGGCGGTTAGGCCACTTAGGTCAGGCAGCGTTTTCACTCATTTCCATCAATTCTGTATTTTCTCTTTGCTTTGTGTAGGCCTGATTTTTTTTAAAGCAGTATTGTTGATACATGTGACATTTTGTTATCTTCTTTAGCATGCTGATTGCATCAGACACAGTCCTAGGAGATACAGAGATATCTTCAGATCCTGTTATGGCAAAGGAATTAAAGGGGTATTTAGATCATGTAAAGATACTCAGCATCTTACATGAACAGGTATGTTATCCTGATAACGCTTGTGTGTACAGCAGAAGTCCGCAGCTCAACTGAAGGTGGGCCTTTAGGAACTCAACCAGGTGGTGTGAGAGCCTCTAATGATCACACCTCATCATCCTCATCCTCCTCTGCACCCACTGTATGCCACCCTGTCTTCCCCCTCATTTCCTCTTCAGGACTACCTTATGGATTTGGTCACTAGACCAGCATCCCAGGGCCCCAGTTCCCTGTGCTGTAGGAAAACAACAAAACACTCTTCAGCAGTTGCTGCATCAGCCCTAGCTTTTTTTTCTGTGATGAGGGTTATTCTGAGAGTTTAACAGCCCCCAATTGGGGGGAAATAGGACATTAAAAAGTATGTTTGTTTTTCTTCATTTGTATCTTTCCAGGTTTTTCTCTTTTGTTTTGCCTTCTGTCTTCCTTTATTTTAACTCTAACCCTTCTTTAGTCACAGTAGTTAGAAAAAAAAAACCAAACTAAAACACAAAATATGTTTTGAAGGCAAATATTTTGAAAACTGGAAAAAATAGGAACAGTTCATACAGCGTTCACTGAAAATTAAAGTATTTTCAGGCAGTAATAATATGTATAGTTTAATTGACTGTGCTGTGTGCATGTTAAAGATGGTCCTTCAGCTTACATCTCCCAAGGTAGGTAGTTGCACCAAACCTGAACTCTCTAGTCTGTGAGTTTTTGTTGTAATTAGGTGAAAGAACCAGATCCACTTTGGCCAGTGCCCTAAGTGAGAAGTAATTGTGTTCCAGTTGTGCTCCAGGGCTGGAAGTGTTTGAATTATGAATCTAGGTCCACTGACCAAAATGGTTTGAAGGTCCTCTAATGGATTTTATTATTGATGTTAATAAATGTAATTTTTTTGAGACACATAAATACAGTCCCATGATAGTGCTGTTGTAACTCTGTTAATCTCAAAATAAATCAATAGCCATTCTATTTTCTTTTTGCCTTCCTGGTGGCAGTATGTATTGATTGCAAAAAGAGACAGCTGGGAGATCCTGGTCAAGTTGAATTACTTCTCCAGACAGTTTTTTGGCTAAACTACTATCCCCAATTGCACTGCAGTGGATTTCCACCAGTCTTCAGGAAAAAAAAAAAGTGGGTAAATAACCTTGGTGTAGTAGTGATTTGCATGTTATTTCAGTTTGCTTGTGCTACTATGAGAACACAAGAAGGAAAAGACTATTATTTACTTACTGTATGCTGGTATGTGTGTTCCTATAAAAAGTAAAACCAAAGTTTGGTGGTTTCTCCTATGTTTCATCCAGAGTGACGTCTGTGCATTGCTATCTAGCTGGATTCAGTACCAGGCTTGAATGTATCATTTTGTGATCATGAATCAGTGATACCCAGACATAGCTAGTCAAAATGGCAAAAAATAATATTCCATAGGGAGCTTAGACTCATCAGGAAGAGACTGGAAAGACAAAATAAGCTGCCTGCAAGGCAAGCAGATTGTTTCCAAAGTGCAGCAAGCAGCACTTGTTGCTCCTCTTCTCCTGAGTTCTAAGCTCTAAGCTACTTTCTATCAAGACATCTGGTGATGGACCATCCTCAGCCTGCTCCAATAACAATATCTTTGACGAAGTATGAGCATGCTTCCCCAAAAATAAGTTCCTTGAGCATACTTTATCCAAAAATGGTGAAATCTGTGACATAAAAATACTTGAACTGACTGTCCTACTTTCCCCAGTTCCTAGACAGTTTGAGAATTACGGACTTTGTTTTCCTGTGTTGTTTGCAAATTTGTAGTTGAAGGTGATATTTTACAATAAAAGCAAAATATGCATCACTGTAAGTTCCACTTTCTGTGGTCCTTGACAGTAATGCTTTACAGTAGCCTTTATTTTGGTCAATCTTGCTTTCCAAAATAAAATTAAGGCCCATCATGTTAAGATTTATCCTAGATACCATCTTGTTTATAGTTTAAACTGTTCCTTTTCCCCTCTTTTCGTTTGTAAACTACTGTTAACCCCTGGTAGTGGTCAGTGTTTAACCCCTGGTTTGTACTCTTGAGTAGCATGTCACTGTTAGGGCACAACTCTTGTAATGGCTGAATGTCTCGTAGCTGCAATAAAAGGCTTGGGTCAAGCAGCATGGCCTGGACAAACTAGTTCCAGTAACACTTGCCTTTCTACAGTACTAGAGAAAATACTGAAAAATGGAAGAATAAACTAAAAAGCCTATGTTGTTTTGTTTTTTTTCTTTTCTTTCCTTCAACTTCTGTGTGAAAATCTTGAACTGATACTCAAAAGATGTTTATCTAAAATACACCTTTGAATAGAAAAGAAATTAAACTTAAGGAAAACACGATGTAACATGTGACCCAAAATTCTTACCTCTGGTTACACATGAAACACTCGGTTCATAAATTAGTTCCAGTATATTCTCAGGTAAGGAAGTTTAGTCCTAACAAAATAAGTGTGCATGCAGTAATGAAACCAGCATTGTTTTTATTGTCTGGGGACAGGGGATTGTAAGTGAAGTATTGTTACATGAAGTCTGTAGAGTTTAGGCAGACATTCTATTAACATGTGTATTTATGGTTTGTTTCATATGAATGTTTATAATGTTTGGTTCCTCCAAACATTATCAGCTAGTACCATGTGACAGCCTATCTGTCTGTGTTACCATCCATCCATAGAAACTCCAATGTCAAGCCACAGTTGCACTTGTATGATTCATAGCTGTTAGAAAGAAAGGCTTATTAGTCATCTACTTCATTGCCCTTCCTATATAAAATTATTCTATATTTTGCTGTACATTTACTACTTTTTTATCTGTCTAAATTTAAATTACTGAAGTAATGGAGCTCTCCCACTGCTATCCTCAAGAAAACATTCCAGAGCATAATAGATCTACTGTCAAGAAGTACAATAATTTTCTGGTATTAATTTTTCCTTTATTAACTTCATTTCATTGTGCTGACTACTGTCTTCTGGGCATTTTCCCATGATCTCACTTCAAAACTTCGGTTTTGCATGCTGCAAACATGTCGTGTTTATTTTCAGCTACTCTGTGTGCATATGAAGGGGTAAAAATTAACCTCTACAAGCTTATAAATTTGGCCTGTGTTTAGTAGGAGTAAGGCAATAAAACTGCTAAAATTAATTGGTTCATTTTAGAGCAGCACATCTTTGCAAAAGCTCCAAAAGTAATTACAAACAACAGCTATAAACTTCATGGGAGCTGGAAGTTGATTTCCTAGGCCACTCTTTACAAAGGATGGTTGCACTATCTGAATATAAGCAGGCAGAGTTAAGTTAAAGTAAAGCCTTGTGTAGACTTTTATTTTAATTGAAGTTTTCTAGTTTATCCAGAGATAGATATCTGGAAATCTGGATATCTACAGGATTGGTAGGATAATTCATACAGCTGAAGAATTTTGTTTCCCAATGGAGGTGCACTTCTGCGTGAGCTTGCCTCAGCTGTTTTAGTGCAAGCTTTACTTCAAAACAAAATGTTGGCTTGTGCTACCAGTTATTTCATGCCTGAAATGGACAAAGAGATGAAGAGCTCTCACTATCATCACAAATGCTTGGTACAAGATGGTGGTTTAAGATATGTTTTTCTGCTTTGCATTCAGATGATCTTTGTTACCTCAGGTAAAGGACAGTAGCTTAGCACAAGATACGTTAAAATTCATCAGTCACTCACTCACCTGACTATACTTTAAACCTATTTTCAAGGAGTATCAGTTGATTGAAAAAAGAAATAATTCTTAAGTGGAACTAACTCACATAAGGCTTTCCACAGCTGGATTCTGCTTGCAGAAATAAAATCTGACTTAGACTGTGCAGCTTTACAATGTCTTGTAGTAAATATGTATGTACTTAAGGGGCTCTACTCAATATAACAATGAGTAAGTCTCATTTCACTCCTGCTTTGTAATTTGCCATCATGAATTTCCTTGCAAACTTTTGATTGCATGAACAGCTCTCAGGTGGCTTGTGTGCTTCTAGCATCCATCTGTTTTCTCTCTTCTGGTCTTGGACAAGTCTGTGTTACACTGACCTTGCGCTACCTGCCAGCCCTTTTGCTGCTGTATATTTTATATAATTCCAGTTCACCACACTCTGTCTTCCACTTTGGACAAAGATTTAGCCGTGTTGTCTTACTCTGGATGTGAGCTGGTTCTAAAAGCTCTAGAGTTCATAAGTTTTATTAAGGATCCCTCATTCTTTTCCCATGAAATGACTGTATTTTATACTATAGTATTTCCCTAGGAAATGCTTACAGTAGAACTCAAGGATTTTGAAAAGGAAATGTTTTCTAACTGAGGCTAAATGTGGTCAAGAGCATAAATAGAACTTGATTTTACAGAATACATTCTGTAGTTGCGGCATCTGCTTTATGGAGGACGAAATAAATACCTGCAATGCAGAGAATAAGACAGAAAACATGACTCTGCCCTTTGCTCACCAGTATTGCTCACTCCTTGAAATATTTGACTCTTAAATGGCCATCTTATCAGTCCTTTGGAGTCAGTGAGAAGACTGCAAAGGACAACTCGTGTTGTTTTGGTGCATTCAGTGTGCCTTTCTAAATATCCAGGGAAGCCATACAAGGGCAACAAAACAAAAGACAACCATACAGTTAAGAAAAACCGGCCATCTTAACTTCTTCAGTCTTTGCCAGGTTATTTGTAAAAGCTGGGGAGATACCTCTTTGGAGATAACAAATCTTAATGTACTTTCTTAGCTCCTTTTCAAGAACCTGTGTTATTCTGTAAAATGGAATAAACTGAAAGTCAAAATCAAATCAGCCCTTTGGGTTTTGTCTCAATATTTGCTCTAATTGACATTGCTAAGGTTGCTATGAAAATATTACAAGAAGCACGATTAAATGTTGAGTATTTGAATACTTTTCCATAGCTTAGCTGCTCAAGCTGTCTTTACCTAGAATATGATCTTATTGTCACTGAATGATCAGACTGTCCCATTTGTTAATTCTAACTGGTTTTCAAAAGGTAGTTGTTCTTTTTAAATTTTAATTGGATCTTCAGACTTCATGTGATAAAGCTGACTGTGCAAAATACATGAAGCGGCATTAGGGTTATTTTATGTAGTATAACTGAGCATACATAAAATTCTTGTAGCAAATGGAAATCTTACAAATTAGGCTTTTGTTCACTTTATTCTCATTGGAGTCTGGGCAAGCAGAACATATGGACATTCCATATATTTAGCAGTCTTAACAGGATTTGTGCAGAAAAAGTAGAAATACTCACTGGGTGTTCTGGGAATATTTAATTCTACTTTACCATTGTCTCAACTCACATCTGTAGACTTCTTGCCAAAAGTTAGGTCCAGGTTAACAGCCTTTGAAAATACTAGGTGTGAAGTAGGTGCTCTGAATAGAAAGCAAAGATCAGTACAGAGAAAGTAAGTTTGATAAGGCACTACAATAGCTATGTTTATTGAGGTGAACCTTATGTTCTGAATTGTATTGACTAGGCGAGAAGCAGGAATTGGCTTTGCAAATCAAAATGGAAGTCTTACTGTAAAAGGTAATCTAATAGAGAGTAGGCTGGAATACTGCTCTACTCAGCATTTACATTCAAGTCCTTCTATGTCCTACCACCCTTGTGGTATATTGTGTGTTTTGCTATGAAGGTTTATTTATCTGTATTGCCTTTATATGAATTTGTCTTTGAAAGTATGCTCTGAAAATGGTAACTTTACAGGTTTATATGATGAATTTTGTGTTGGCAGATGAATGATTTAATAGCTCAGAAAAAACAGCAAAATGCCAACAAAGGCAGCAGAAGTATCTCTGCAAGAGTGTGCAGAGCTGAGATTTCTAACTGGGGAATGTAGCTGTCATGTTCTGGTGTCATGTCTTGATTGTCATGTAGATCCTGTGGTGAAGTCAGGCGATAAAAGACTTGGGACCTCACATCAGTAAGAAATTAAGATATAGGACAATGACATCACCGGAGGTGTAAGGGAAGGGTTCAAGTTGAGAATGGCAGCTGTGAAGGCATGTGTATCTACCATCTAAAGCGCAAAATCATTCAAGACAAAATTGCTTATAAAGTAATTTGCTTTCTTAGTTTGCCTCAGGAAAAATCTTCTTAAGATACTGTGGAACAACTTAGTGGAACAATAAAAGCGATTGCAAGCCTGAGTGCATACAGAAAAGCAAATCGTTTTTAGCAAAGGCAGAAATTATTTCTGTCACAGGCTAATGAAGTGTCATGTTTTCAGGTAGAAAAACCACAATTTTGCTATCTACTCACCTGCCTTTTCTAAACTTCTGTGAGTTTGAAAACTATTCTAACTCTTTCTAGCAAGTTAACATGCAAGTTCTTGGTAGTTGTGTGGCAGGGTATAGACTTCAGATACAGAGTTTGGCGCACTATTTTAGTTTGACCATTTGGTTATTTTATGTGCAAATCGCCTGTGCAATTAAGTGTATGTGACTCCTTCTGCTGGTACTTCTGTCATGTCACAAATGCAGTGACCCGCAACAAAAGAGGTTAATGGCTTTGGTGTCCTGATGCCTTTTGTTTAACAGAGATGTAAAACAGACACTAAAGGGCTGGATTTGTGATGTTCTTTGCCTTGTTCAAAATATTTTTATAAAAACTGGAGCTAGGAAAGTTTGAGGATATAGGATACACACAGATCTCATTTTCTTCCAAGTGAAGAATACGTCTGTTCTAGTGAAAAGGACCTGGTTTAATCATATGAAAAGTATTTTTAGAGTAATTTAAGGATAAGTGAATATTTATTACTGGTGCAGAACCGTAGTAAGCTGCAGCAGAATTTTGTTAAGAAATGACCTTATATTTAATGATTATGTTATAAACTGAAACTGCAATAATCTATTTTCAAAATAGGAGTCGGTGACTCTCATCACACTGTAGTAAAGGCTGTCATGTAGGAAGATGTGGAGTATAAAGCGAATGCTCCTGGGAGCTGGCAATTAATGCATCCTGAGCACATAGCTTTCACACCAGTGCTTACTCTGCATGTGGCAGAAGCATTAGGAAAACTTATATTGTTTCATGTTTGTTTTTTTTTTTTTCCAGTGACAGAATTCATGGTTACTGAAGTTTTATTTATGTATGCGTTAGATGGGAAAGCTCTAGAAATTTGTGCATAAAACTGTAGGAAGTATGTTAACTGGTTTTCCTACCCTTAGCATGAAATTTTCAGAGAGGGCCACCACTCCTGTGTGGCAAATGCATGCATAGTAAGACTGAGCAGATCACTGACCAATGGCTAGAAGAGATTTAACACTTCAAGTTGGCTCTCCCACCTCTGTGCTTCACAGTTGGAGTCAGCTGCTGTTGCGAGTGCTGTGTGCTCAGGACCTGCAAACTGGTGGGTCCCATGATCCTTTCCCCTAGCCTGTTCCTAAATCTTCCTGTATGACATCTTTGCAGACAGCAAACATCTCCTGAGTGCTGTGGGAAAGACTGCAGAGAAGTACTCCTGGGTAGCTTCTCTGTCCTTGATACTCCTTTGCACATTCATTGTCTTCTGTGAAGCAAAAGGCCTTTGTGCTGTAGTTGTGGAGCAGGACTGAGTGTCACTTCACCTATAGATCCACTAACATTGATGGAAATAGCACAAACATTTCTTGTAGGATTTACCTCCATTGTTGTTTGAGTGTTCTATAGGGAAGCCCCTGAAATACCAGAGGCCAAATATATTCGCAAATATAAAATACTCAAATAAGCCAAAACATCCAATCCCTGTCCAGGTTGTCACCATCCCTTTTTTTTAATCCCCAGCTACCTGTACCTTAGATCTGACAGTGATTTAAGATATGCAGATAAATATTTTTGTGCATTTTGGAAACCCAACAGTGAGCACATTTTCATGCATCTTAGGGACCAGCTGAGGAGTTTTGTTAGCTGAGTACTACTTGCATACCACAGACAAATTATTTCCTTCTACTAGTATTACTGCAATGTTTGCTTAAAAGGAATTGTTGCAGAGAGATGTTAGTATGACATCTTTAGTCTCTTGGGGTTTTAATGCTCAGATTAATGTTTGAAGTTTTGCAGGGACCTGATTGATGCCCTTTGGTTTTGAAAAAATTAATTGTATCAAATGGACTTTGGCAGTGCAAGTCATGTCTTGCTATTTTGCTAATCCCTGAGTGGCCTGAGGGGCAGACTTGCAACATTTTGTATGGTAGGAAAGCAATGGGCAAACTGTGGATATTGGTACCACTGCCATGGGAGGGTCAGAGCTAAAAGTAACCTGTATTAGGTTTACAGTAAAGCTGCTATAAAATGAGGAGCCTTCTCAACAAAGTGGACCCCCATGATGTTTGGCTGGCAAGTGTTTCTAGAAGAGCATCATCACGGAAAAGGGCTGCCAGCAAGATGGAACAGCACAAAGCAGATTATCAGGTCCTCCAACCAAATGGCCTGAGGGATGAGAGGACAGGTGTGGGTTTTGGCGCTTATCCCATAATGACTTTCCCCTCAATAAACCTTTTCTCACAGCAAAACCTCATAGAAGGATCTGAAGCAGAGCTGCAGACTCCCTCCCAGGGCAGGATTTGCTATAAGGAGCAAGGAGCGAGCATGTGGTTGTGGTTGTTTTACTGCCCTGTTAAATGTGATGCCTTACTGCTATTTTTAATTTAATTATTTTGTGAGAGTGGAGGTGATAAATTGTTTCTATGCTTCATTCACACACCTAATGGGAAAACAGTGCAAGGGAGCCGCAAACTGGAATTTGCATGAGGTAGAGCAACGTGAATTTCCAAATGCACATGCTTGGAGTATTCTGAAAAGCTGACACTTGCTAATGAACCCACTTTCATCCCCATTTCTGGTTGTGTCTAGTTACAATTTATAATAAGAGTGCGTTACACTGTGAACACTCTAGGTTCATTTATGCTATCCCGTGGTTTTCATTGTAAGTCAAAGAACACCTGACTGAGGGTGTATATGTGACCTTGTAAAAGGTTTTTTGCTGTTTCAGCAGAGGTAGGAGGGACCACAAGAGAGAGCAAAGATTCTTAGCAGGGAGTAGGAAAAGAGACCAGGGGCTGGGTAAATTGTGGTGGGATTTGCCCATAGCCATCCAGATAGAAAGCTGCAGGATTAAAGAGCCCTGCAAGTAGAAAGCTAAGAGCTTGAGTTGCAGGGCCACAGGGAATGCTGAACAGTGTGTGAGAGATTTAATAAGCCAAGTAGAGGATTGATGGATTTTATTTCCCTTCTGATTTTTGCATTGAGAGTAGGAGAAGGCAGCATGGTTAGTGTGAGACTCTACTCCAGGAGAAGGAGAAGAATGCAAGCTGCCAAAAGGTGTAAGGGTGGACTCCTGATGAACGTCCTGGTAGGCAACAAAAGAAATAATGTATGCTTGCTGTGCATGCACAATACCCCAGATTGTGTGCAAGTGATACCAGTTAGACATGGGTGCATCCGCTGCTGCTCAAGAAGGGTAACTAAGGCAAGAGATAGGTGACCTCTTAATGTAAATTGACATACCTACATATAATGTTTATGTTTGCTCATATAGCTGCTTCATAATTAGTTCTGCCAGCTCTTGGTTTCCTTATGTTTTGAGGAATGACAGCATATTCTTACATTTACTTCTGTTTACACTAATTAAATACTAGTAAACCTGTCCATCTAAAGGACAAATTATAGTTCATCTTTTCCTCAGCTCTGTGTTGGACATCTCTATATTCTAAACTATTAAAGCTCCTTTATTTTTTATGTTCTTCTGTCTTACAAACAGTTATGTAAGTTTATAGTCCTGCATAATTTAGCTGTGCATTTCTCACATTGAACTCATACAGAGGAAATCATGACAAATTACATAGGAGGAGGATTTCCAATTATTCAAGGCCCAAAGTTATGGAATTATATAGAGATTTATATTTTCATTAAGCAAAATCATGGTGTCTCCAGAACATCTTCATTACGTATGAGCTTGAATATACATGAGAAAAATCATTATCAAGATTATGTACCTGAACTTATTATTAGAAAATATATATGTACACAGGGTTGGAAAATAACATTTGGCAGCATAGCTCTTAGAAAGAAGAAACCTGTGGTAGCAAGATAATTTGTAACAACACAGAAGGTCCTCAAAGCAGACTGTATGTTGTCCACTGCCAGTGTAAAAGGAAAAGAAAAACATTTTTCAAGTAAATGGGATATCAAAAGCTTGGGATATCATCCTTAACACTCTGGTTGTTATTTGTAAATGTGGTTAGTGGCTCTGCAGGCTTGGTGCAGACCAGTTGTGTCCCCTGTCCTTGCTGCGCCACCCCTATTCCTAGTTGACTTGTTTTATGATAGAGGCAGAAAGTGTATCAGCCCATGGTTTTACAGTCAGCAGTGGTGTACGCTGAACGATTGTCTTCCTGTCCTTTCCAAACCTACCTCCTGAATAAATTTTATAGTGTCCTACCGTTCCAGCTGAGCAGGAAGAGGACTCCTTCCAGGGCTCTGTGGGCAAAGACCTGCTGAGATGGAGCAGGGGTCTGTCTGTTACCTAGCTAGTGCAACTACAAATAGAATTGCTTTTTTTGTAAGTGTACACATTAATCCAGGGAGGGCTCCTGTGTGGTCAGCCATGCCACAGAAAGTCAGGGATAATGCTAACAAAGAAAGAAGCCATCATGTACTGAGTTGGTAGAGGGTTACATACCCATTCAGCTTGTGACACTGAGGCTTCCAGCTGGCTCTGCCAAAGAGAAAGTAGATATGTGCTAAAAAACACATCTGGAGGTGGAACACAGAGCATGTTTTGTAGGTCTGGCTGTAAAGTAGAATGTAAGAAGCAATATTACCTGCTTGGTTATGTCTCTGAAGCAGTAACAGTCATGGAAATTTGGCAGAGGGGATTGCCATGCCACATACCATATGTCCTCATTGTCTTTCATTCTGAGAAATCCTCAGTCTCTTGTGAGGGTTTTATCTTATCCTACAAAGCTGTGTGAATGGTACTGTAGAAATTAAATATTTTTAACATACTGTAGCCATAAAGGGCTTGGTATCATCTCTACTGAGTTTCATTTACCTCATGATGCAAGGCAAGATATCCCTATGCACCTAGGGGTGTGGGGGGAACATAGGGCTGGTTTTGCCCTGGGTAGACCAAAATTCAGAAGTCTAAATCAGAAATGTGGATGAATGTCTTTTAACACAGGGTACATTTTGATACCTGCCCATATCTTTCCAACCCTAACCATTCTATGATTCTATGATCTTTAAAAGATCTTCACTTTTGCTCCCTCTCACCTTTGTAGTCTTAATTCTGTCTCTCCTAGTAGCTCAGTTCTAGTCCCAGAGGCGTGAAATGATAAATCCAGACATGCTGTATTTAGACTTCTGCCCCATGGCCAGCACACCCGATATGGCATTTCAGAGACTGAGGGAAGTGAGCCACATTTGCTAATGGGAAAAAGAAAGAACTGCAGCAGTACAATGACGTAAGGTTTATCCTGCAGGTTCACCTCAGGTTACAACCGGATCTAATTCAGCGTGCTCTTGTCAGTACAGCTTAGTTCAGCTAAACCAAGAAAATATAGTTCAAGTCTGCATACAGCTAACTCCCACATAAGGCATCAAAACCTTTCCAATCTCATTTTTTATTGCAGGATTTTTTTTATTTTTTTTTTTTAATTTTTCTCCATTTGAGGAGCTGTTGGGCCCGAGTAATCTGGGTTTATTTATCTGTCTCTTACCAAATGAAAGTAGGTATGAATTTGATTAAAAAACCATCTCAAAGCCCACAGGAGAATCAAACTTTTAAAGATGTTCCCACACATCAGATGCTAATGAGGTCACTCATAAGAACATTGTTGGCTGGGGCCTCTGGTCATTCCCAGGGCACATTTTCTCACTGAGAAGTAAGGTCCTGTTCTGCAGTCTGTAGCATGTTTTGAAATATCTCTTTCAGGTAGTGATGTGCTAACCCACTTTTTTGCTTTAATTTCAGTGGACTCTGAGAAATGAATTGCATAAATTTCACAGCAGTGAGAATTTTTTCCTATCTATAATACTTCTACAGCCTGACTCATATCACAGTGTAGTGGCAACTTTCATCAGCCAGAAGACCTTTCAACAAATGGAACTGCAAATACTCTTAATGCAGTGGCAGATCAGAAGTCAAGTTTCCACTGAACATGTCAAGGAGCTCAAAGAAGTGAAATAATATATCTTGACCCAAATCTAGGCCAAAGTGGTTTTACACACCAAAGCAAGTAGAGTTGATACGTGCTTGCTGCCTTCCTCTTCAAGTGCTGCTAGCTACTGGCAGTAAGAGCACAAAATGCTTTAGAAAGCAAAGTTTTATGGTACACTCCCAAGGCTGTAATCTTTTTTCTTAATCAAAAGTTTTAGACAAAAAGCTCTTGATCGAACTTCAGTGCTAACCAAACATTGGTGTGTTGGATCTGACCCAGGACATTGTTCCTGACAGTGCTCAGGAACTGGCCAGTTGACAGGGAATAATATGACAAAAGAGGGATTTTCTTAATCCCTGGGGATTCCCCTTAAGGGGAATGTCTTAAACCCTGACATTTAATCATTGCTTGTGTCAGGAAGTATAAATGTTTGTCTTCTGTTGCTTCAAAAAAAAGCAAGGTTCATTAAGGATTATATTCTTTCTTTTTGAAACAAATGAGTTTCTAATGGGAACATGCAGGAATTCATTAACAATCTAATGAATTTTTTTTTATAGTCCTTTTTGGTCCCAATTATATTATGCTGCAGACAGCTCCACAGGGTAAACTAAGCTTGCAGTTTAAAAAGGTAGAACAGAATTTTCCTTAATCTCTTTTAAATTTGCCTCTCAGTGTAAAACTCCATGTTTAACTTTTCTTCCATATCTCCTTAATTGTTCTATCCTTTGGCTGTAACGTATTCTTTTCCTTTTAGTATGAGAAAATAAATTCCTTTGCATTCTTTTAACTATTTATAATTTGTATACAGCTCTCCTACATTCATCGTCTCTCTCCTCATTTGCCTCCTCTCCAAATGGAAGTCAGTTTTTATTCACGCAGCTGATTTCCCAAGACTCCTGGTGGTTTGTCTTCCTGAGGTCTGAACCCTTTCTGTGGCTGCTCCTTTTGCAGCCCCATGTGCCTGTAGCATTCTTGATGCCAGATTTGCAGTTCTTTCATTTTGTTTGCTTAGGTGGAGGGAGTCTCCACAACCCCCTTTGAATGTTGAGCACTGTGCTTGACATTGCCAGTGTCATCAGAAGTGGCTCAAACAGGTGGCACCGTCGGGCTGCTCTCACAGGGGATGAGATCATACATTCATTCTGCCTCCGTGATGGATTTGTCTAACTCTCTCCAACTCTAGCTGACTTTGATCCCATATAATGAAAAGACTTAAAATAGAATGTGGAAGGGAACAGAGAGAGGCTTTAATTATTTACTGGCTGGGTTGAATGCGTACCTTTTGTAAAGGGACTTCTTTTGTTGTTTTTTGGTCTATTCAGTTTTCATTAAGCCAAATTTATGTCTTTGTGCTCAGCATTGATTCAGATGCTGGGCCTGATTAAAGAGGCTTTTGAAGGAAGGTGCATTTTTTCTTCTTTGACTTAGTTATTTTTTTACATTTACTAAATGGAATCAAAATTCTCCCTGGATAATGGTTAGAATTTTAGTTGCAGTAGTGCTAGGAGGTCCAAGCTCAGATTTTTAGTTTAAACACCTAGAAACATGTCACCCATCATAAACCCACTGATGGCTAGGTAGACAAAAGAGCTAAAAAATAAGAAGGAGGAAGCAGATTCGTAAATTCCCAAATTCATAAATCAAATCTGTGGCAGAACTAAGGCATGAGAAGGTCTCCTACCTCTGCTAGCATGGTGTTGAACTGCAAGCCCATACTATAGCTGCTGTATTCACCCCATGGGTTAGCAGAAGCACAGTGTCGTGGTCTGTGACACAGGGATGCTGTGACTACCTGCATTCCACAGTGGTATTCCCAGTCACGACAGTAGCTGCCACCACAGAACATAGAATTGTGTCATCCTGAACATTTTGGTAATGTGACTTTACCCTCTTCTGGAAGCAACAGCGATCTCATCTCCCTGACTGCTCAGGAGGGTTAATGCAGGGGGTGAATACAGCTTCTTTGTGAGCATCTTGGCCTGGCTGGTTGTGCAGAAGGAGGCGAAGTGTCATTCCAAACCCTTCCCCTTCTCTGGATGCTGGGCGGTGCCCCTTGAAGGCAGAGGAAGAGAGGGCAGGGTAGACTTGGCTTTTGGTGCACCACTTCTTGTATCATTGTGCTTACAACTAGGAACAACCTTGCAGTTACCTCTGTAGTCTTAAGCAAAAAGCTTGCTTCTTTTATTTTGGAAGCTAGTGCCTTCATTGTGTGCATGTCTGTGAAATCTGCATGCTGGAGTTGAGGCTTGAGGAACCCCAGTGCGTATCGATACCACTACATGCACTGCTCCTTCACAAAAATAGACAGTAATGTGAAAGATAGTGGTGGTGCAGAGAAATGCCCTTGCTTTATCCTCACCCTCTCGGTGCCTGTGGATATGTTAACAGACCACTGTACATAGGGGGAAAACATGCCTTTAATAGTTCTGTCTCAGCTGCTGTTAATTTGATTTCCCTCAGGTAGTGGGTGTTCAGTCACCAAGACCTGGGGCAGGACTTTTTGTAGCAAAAGGTACAAATAATTTACACTGTAATGTCTGAGGCTCTTAGGTAAAGCCTACGCTGCTGCAAACAAAGAATTTTATGTTATTTGGGGATAAACATGATGAATTCAGAGAGATGGGAGGAGGTGCTATAATGAGGAGCATGTTTATTCATAGCAGCTTTGTAGTATCTGACAGCAAGTAGGTTATGTTCAGACCTATGCTTGGTCTCTGTGCCATGCACATTGTACGTCTGTGGGCTGTTTGCCATGACGCTTCACAGGATAATGTCATAATGATTTGTAATTTTTATGGATTATTACAGATAAAATATTTCTCAATATCTCAGTTTTCCCGGGGAAGTTGTTAGTTTAAGTTGTATTTTCAGCTCCACACCAGCTTCTCCCATGTAAACTTGGGTAAGCGTGAATTAGGTACATTGTGTCAGTCCTGAGGCCAAACTCATTTGTTTGCATTTATGTAAATCTGGAGTATTGCCTTTGAAAAGAATGGGCTGTGTTCTGCCCCAGATTGTCATGTCCCATTCCTTTGCTGGAGCAACTCATTTAGGGGTGGGACACAGTACTGCTGCAGCGCCCACTCTAATACAACTGTAGCATCACATGGCTCATACAGCTTTTCAGAAACTGAAACTGGAGAATTTAGAGCAGAGTTAGGTCATGACCAAGTGTATATTCACAACATTAAAGTTACTGCATGAGTTTCTTCCAGATTTGCTCTGTTCCATAGATTACATTGACATTTAAATGTAATTCACTTTATCACCAGGTTATATCATAAAGTCCAGCTTAAAGTATTTTCATGAGCTTGTAAATGTCTATATTATAAAAGGAAATACTTGGGGCATGGAGAAAAAATGGAACGCAGTTAATCTATTAACAATGCCTTTCTGGAATTCACTTTTTTTTTTTTTAAATCTCATATTGGTATTAGGAAGGGGATTTTGTTTTGTTTCTGTTGAAAGTTGTGTGAAGTTCCTGAAATTCTCCAGAATGTTTAAGATGAGTGCATGTCTGGTCTTTCAAAGTTACATTCCAGGCTTTTACGACCTCTTTTATTATGAAAGTGTCCACTTTTCCTGAAGGTGCTGATTCTTCTCATCATTCCTCCCTATTCTGATGAGTGTGCACCTTTGCAGGGGAAAGTGCTTGAGAGGGATTTCTTCCTTTGAAATGGCTTCTACTCTAGATTTCCATAAATCAGTGCTAAAGGAAATTGTGGAGTAACTGAAGTGTTGCTCTGAAGGTTGCAAAAAGCACATTGCAGTGTCTAAGCCTTTGAAAATACGTATTTTTTCTTGGGGTACAGGTTTCCTTACGTTCAAATAAATGCTTTCATGGCAGCTACAAATGTCTTTTATAGGTGCTATCCAGCACTGCCAAGTTCTCAGCCCTCAGAAATAAGTGAAGTGGGATTATTGATGGGAGCTGTGTTCAGGTGGTTGCAGGATAAAGCAAACATTCTCTATGACTGTCAGATTGGTAATTCCCATGTGATTAATTGACTCCATTTCCAAAAGCCATTTTTCCTCTTTCTGCCTTTTTTGCCTATGCTTTGTGTTCAAATTTGGTGTGGCACTAATGTGTTTCTCCCCCTTTGCTGTCTGCATTGCCTGATGTGGTGCTTGGCTGCTGCCGGCAGCTCTGCAAGGAGAGCTCCCTCGCTGGGCCTTTCTCTACAGCTGATCCTGACACCCATCCATCTCATAAGATGAGCTCATTATCCCAGTATGTGTTCTACATCGAGATGATCGTGCCCAAGGAGAGACATTATTTTCCTTTGCCGTTTTGGGAGTGTAAGGATAATCCTGGCAGGTACAGAGCAAAAGAGATTTGATACATTAAATGCGCAAAGGTCCGTGCTGTCACATCTCCTGAATGTGGTGGTGGTTTCTTCCTCGTCAGCTGCGACTTTACCCTTTTTCCAAGCGTCTCTGGGTCTGTTACCTGCAGCTCGCTCGCTGAAAAGTGCCATCCAGCTTCTCTGTATGACATTTGGGATTTCTCCGCAGGATGGGTACAGCAGAGGGAGCAGTAGGACAAGCTTCTTCCGGGCTGTCTCAACCTGCCTGCTCCCAGCCCAGGCCCTCCAGCTGATCAAACCTCCCCTTCTGGGGTATTTCCCCCCAAAACCTGAGGGGTCTGTGTGCACCTTGGGGCTAGGGCGGAGAGGGCAAGAGAGGGCTGTGCGGCTGAGACGTCTCCCCCAGCCCCTGCAGAGCACTGATGCGTTACAGAGAGTAAGTCAGACGCTGCCTGCTTTTACATAACTGATCTGATGGGATTCGTGTGGCTGGCCTATATATTAAGGCTCCAGGTCTCATTAGCAGTTTCTGAGACTTCCAGGCCTCCTTCTGTGTTCTTGCTATGTATTTTTTTCCTTAAAAAAAAAGTAATTTCCTCTTTTTTTCCGTTTTTCATCTGGAGGAGAGAATAAAGTGAGTTTTCTTTTAGAGCAGGAGGGATTTTTAGTGGTATGTGGGGTGAATGAAAGGGGATTGTTCCTACCTTTGGCTCAACTGAACAGAGAATCTGTTTCGTAGATTATCCTCTTCCAGTTCTGAAACAAAGTGTGTGTGTGTTTCGCTCCATCCACATGCATGTCGGCCTGCACGCACGCTTCAGGCACTGGCTGAATTTCCACCCAAGGCCTGTGGTTGTCTATCCAGGCAAATAGAAATACATCACATTTGTGCCATTTTTATGAAATAGCTTACTGCAGACCTTTTTCAGCTGCAATGAAACCAAAGTGCTGGATTGAGACAGGATAACAGAGCCCTTTCCGTAACAAAAATAAATAATTTCAGGAATAAGGATATCAATTTCAGGGGAAGGTTGTGACAAAGCAAATTTTGGTGTTGCAGTCTTTACTTTCACAAATATTTCATAGAATCATAGAATCACAGAATGGTTTGGGTTGGAAGGGACTATAAGGTCATCTAAGTCCAACACTGCTGCCATGAGCAGGGGGACCTTCCACTAGACCAGGTTGCTCCAAGCCCTGTCCAGCCTGGCCTTGAACACTGCCAGGGATGGGGCAGTCACAGCTTCTCTGGGCAGCCTGTGCCAGTGTCTTAACCACCCTCACAGTGAAGAACTTCTTCCATATATCCAACCTGAACTTCCCTGTTTCAGTTACTCATTACAGGAACAGGCTGCAGATGAGCTCTCTTAATTAGCAATCTTCATTTGTATACTTGGTTGGAGCAGACATGAAGCCTTCAAAGCAGAAGGGAGTTCTTACCATGGAGGAGACAGAGCTCATCTAGTGCTGAAGCAAAGGCTGTGTCATGAATGTTTGTAGCTGGCATGTGGGATGTTTGTTTGTTTTCCTTCTGAGTTTGGCTTTCTAAGGGAAAACAATGGTGCTGTGTTTGTTTTTCTCACACTCCTGGCCACAGCCAGTAGATTTGAACTCATTAAACGTTTCCTGCTAAGTTTAACAATGGAGGAAATCTCAGCTATACTGATTCTCCTTGACTCTCATGAAATGGGATTCCAGATATCACCCCAAAAAGGACAGGACAGGCAACATGCACCTCTTGAATCAGCTCCTAGTCTGGTACCCACAGCTCTAAATGAGCTTCATGACCAGCTTGCTGCTTTTTCCCAGGTAGGGAAAAAGTACAGAAAGGCACGTGGAAGTCAGTGGGAGTACTGATGAGGGCAGTACCTGGAGGAAGAACAGCTGTGGAGGCCTGGGGAAATTAAAGGCATTATGGTGGAGGTGGTCGTGCAGGTTGGTTTCATGGTACATTAAAAGAAGATGAAAGTGTAGGTGGGCAACACTCATGTCCTGAGGGGGTAGGAGTGCTCGTGAGACTTTAGGTGGAATGGGGATTACTGTTGTTGGAAGCAGTAAAGAAGAAGGATCATAAATCCTTAGCAAAACAATCTTCATTAGATGCACTGCTCACCAAGCAACTTTTAATGAACTGTAGCTGGTACTTCAAACCCTTCAAGGACCAATAATGGATGATACAGCCTTTTTTTTTATCCGTGAATGCCATCAGGCCAGGAAAGACTTTTCAGGGCTCAGCACTATGTGGGATTGGGTTTACCTGGCTTACTTATTTTTTGAAAAATATTTTTCCTTTCAGTGTGGTAAAATTCAACTATTTACCTACAAAACCTGGTTATTTTAAAATTCACTATATTTTAATATATCTTGGAGATCTTCAGGTTAGTGGTCAGTTGGACAGCTAACAAAAAGAGTAGTCTTTTTCTTGTACTTAGCATTTGGATTAAAGACGAATGGAAGCAGAACTGTTCTGGTTGTCCTCATAGGTCTTTTTCAAGTAAACTTGAAAATGCATCTGTTAAAGAATGGTTTGATTTTGCAGATAACAGGGCAAGTGCACATTTTTTTGTAAATCGCTTACTTACAGAATGTCCATACTTTGTCCTTGTGTACAAAAATTAAGCCAAAGCATTTATGTCCTAGCTCTTGTAGATGTGACATGCTTATATATGATGATAAGTACTGGTTTAAAACATAGGCTTGTAAAAAAAAAACTCTGCCAAAGTTTAAATGCAAAACATAGGAGAAAGGGGAGAAATGTTTAAAAGTAAATCATGGGGTTTTTCTTTATTCGGTAAAAGGGATTGACTGAAAATATGATTTGTTTCTGAAGCTTAGATGTGTGACTATGGATAATCTGCCTTCTTCCCACATAGCTTGAATCATAGAAGCATAGACAAGAACAGAAAAGCCAGCACAGAAAATCCTCTGTTGCTGCTCATGGAGTACATAGTCCATGTACTGAGCACATTCCCCGTTTACTTAATTAATGCTTACCGAGAATTCAGGCAATTTGAACATGTTTTGCAAATAGCAGAGCTAACCCTTCTGAACAGTTCTAGCTTCCTCCCATTATCCAGTGAGCCTCCTGGAAATGGTAGGAGGAGTATACTCAGCGCAGTCAGACCACACTGGGAGACCATGGCAGTGTTTTGCCCAGTGTGAGCCCACCTCTGTCATCTGGGCTGCCTTCCAGAGGAAATGTACCCTGCTGTGCTGGAGGCTGTGTTGTGGAGGGCAGCAAGGGAGTGGGTGCTGGTGGGTGCATCCGAGAGCCCCCATCTCCAGCAGTTTCTAAAGCTGTTTCCTGTCATTTCCAGTAAAAAAATGTGATAGTTGGGAGAGAGGCAACTCATGGGTCAGCCCTTGGCTCAAACCCACCTGTTTGAGGGTGTTGGAGTGGGCTCTTGGTGTAACCATGTAGCTGAGTAGCCAAGAGTGAGGCGTGTGTACATGGAGTAATGCCAAACAAAGTCAGTGTGCTGGATCCACTGTGACAGGCAGGAACTGTGTTCCTGTCAATGCAATGCCTGTCCGCTACTCAGAGCTCTTACTCTTGAACAAACCTGTGCTGAAATCATCTGCAGAGGTTAAAAAGATCATTCCTAAGAGCAAAAAGTACTCTTAGTAAGACCTAGAAGAGCTCAGCCCGTAGGGTAGAAGACATTGCTTGTCCCAGTAAGCCCAGATCTTAAAACTGTCAAGACAAATGAATTCAAGATACTGACAGACGAGGGAAGACAAAGAGCAAATTCTGTACACATTAAAAATAGGAAAACATGAAGGGGCAGATCATGTCTCTTAGGCACCGGGCTAAATTGGGAATGGGAAGGAAGTCACATGATACCAAACATGTTACCTATTTACACTTGTCACTGGTACCAGATTACCCTGCTGCTCCCTTCTCTGCTCCCATGCCAGCTCCTGCTCCCACTGCTCCTCAAGAGCTTGTGATTAGTATATATTCATATATCCCAAATTTAATGCCACAGAGGTCCCTGATCTATTACATTTGGTGATAGTTATAAGCAATAGACACTGCTGGGAGGGAAGGAGTAGTATTGCCTCTCACAGCCATGGTAAATCTCCTCTTGCTGCACACTTCAAATTGCACATTAGACACTGGTATTATCGCATGTCTCTTCAGCTGAGGAAACCGGACACCTGTCTTTTCCTTTGGCTTATGTGATAGAAGTTTTGGACATACAACCTCTGACTGTCTCATTCATGGGATTGGGATCATGCTGTCCACGTTGACATCCAGGGTTTCACAGTAATTTCCAGCATCCTGTTTCCTGGATCTCCACCCCCACACACACATACTCAGGTTTATAAATAACTTCTTAAGAGACATGGGAAGCAAACCCTTGAAGTGCTCTTTTAGAGGATCTAAAATCCAATCATCTTCTTCCCCGTATTTAGTAAGGGAAACGCACAAGTTTAGATGAAAGTGTGGCCATACTTCTTTGGATTTCCCTGCCTTTGTTGTCTTAATCCTTCCTGTTGATGACTTAACTTCTGAACCACCACATTTGTCCATCACACCTTCTTCCATGGGGAGCTTCTTTCTTCCTTCCTTATTGTCCTAATTAAAAGGAGCTCTCAGCCACAGAGGCACAACTTTTCTTTGTTCTTTCTCTCTTTGTCTCTCTTAAGTGTTTAAGGCCAGGTTGGATGTGGCTTTGAGCAACCTGGTCTAGTGGAAGGTGTCCCTGCCCATTACAGGAAGGAACTAGATGAGCTCTAAGGTCCCTTCCAACCCAAACCATTCCATGATCCTATACTTCTATGTTACTGAAATCTGGCTTTGCTAATAGTAACAAGGGTTAGTGATTCAAAATAAATCTTTTGACTTTTCAGAAGCTGTCATCTAGTTTATTCTTTAATATTTGTATATTGGTGGCAACTTTTCAAGGCCTACAAACCTGAGCTGACTCCAGGTTAAGAGCAGCTCTTGCCTTCTTCTCTGTGAGACTGACCATGAAAATAGTTCTGGAGTTACTGTTTTCATCAAACTTTATATGTTACATATATGTTATCAAACAGCATCATGAAGAGTGGCTGGCAGGAGATGAAGTGCAGGCTTACTTACTGCCCACAAAGATACAGCTCTTTGGATGTTTCTACCCCCCCCCCCCCCTCGCCTTTAGGCCTTCTCAAGTTTGAGCTATTTCCTTTGTTAGCTTGAAGTAAACGCATGATTACTTTCACTACTAAATCAGTCCAGCCTCTCAACACTGGTGCCCTGAGAAGTGTAATTCCTCATCACATAGGGCATTGAGGAGGCACTTATAAATGGTGTTGTTAGCTAAGTGATTTTGGGCATAGCTTGGCCTTGCCCCAGCCTGTGCTTGCTTCTTGCTTGGCTGCATCTCTGGGTACGAATGAACCCCTCTTGGTAGCCACTCAAAGGCGGAAGACTGTAAACCAGAGACATTTCCTATGTTCCTCTGTTTGAATTAGTATGACTGTCAATTGATATGTTCCAGTTGCAACTGAAAGTGTTCAGTAATTCATATGTTTTACACAGTCTTGTGGCTTGTTCCACTCCCAACCCTGTCTGAGATAAGGCCGTCTTGATGGCAAGAAGTATTCAAACTGAATGCGTGTTTACAATTTAAAAGCCCATAAGGCTCATATTAAGAGCCAGGTGTTTATGTCAATGCTAATGACTCCTGAAGTTCCTGGGAGGGATACAGACCTTCTGGGTTACATGGAAGGACTTTTTTTTCCCCATTTCAGTCACCTTGAATACTGCCAATCAGTTGTCTGGATTTCAGAGTCTGACTTCTGCACAACATTGCAATGCATTGTTATTGTCAGGAGCCACAAATGTGCTGAGAGTGGAAGTCCAGAAGTTTGGTGTTTTAAGATCTGGTAACATCTTGTCTTATTTTGTGTTTTTGTTTGTATGCCATTCCTCAGTAAAGCAGTCTGCATGGGCAGAAGTGCTGTAAACATACAGATATGAGCCTCTGCAGAAGCTTCGTGCAACGAGGGTGAATTGCTTTATTCCCCCAGCCCTAGAGCTTGCAGTCCCCTACAGAAGAGGTTTTCTTGCCATCCTGTTTCTGACTGCAATTCAGTCGCTGGCTCCGGGATTCAAACCTGGACTCTGGGAATGGGGGAGATGGGGGTGGAGTGGCAGACTTGGGGAAAGGGAGGGAGGAAGGGGAGGGGAGGGGGCCCGGGTGCCTGCGATTGGTAAAGCTGCGCAGAGGCATCTGCCAGCAGGACTTCAGAGGAATGTGAAACCAAATCATTTAGAAGTTAAAGATAGACACAGAATACACAGCGTCTTGAGCCAGGGTTTAAATTCATCCCTCTCTGCCTGGCTTCTCACAAAGCTCTGCCTGTCAGCTTGCCTCTGTCTCCTCTAACGATTCTAGTATTCCCTTAAAAAATAACATCGTTCTGGATTCTTTGGAATTACTAAGGTGGCAAAAGAGATCATGGTGCATACCATAGGGTAAGTAGGAAGTCTGCCTTTGCATATGTTTGCTTCAGTGGTTCCTCTGGGCTTTGCTTCTGCTTTCAGGCAGTTCCTGTAGGATGAGGTAGATATGTGATTTATTCCCCACTGTTTTCCCATTACAGTTTGAACTTTATTCCTCAGTGAAGTGTTAACCCACAAGGTTACTTATCTTGGCATACCTGGGGAGTCTTTGGCTTTAACAATTTTACCATTGCAGATTTGAGTGCTCTTTTCCTAGCAGCTGAATTTTGTTATATACCTTTGCTCTTCATCAGTGGGATATGCTGTTTGAAATGCTGCTTATTATTACAAAGTTGAAAAGTGTGCAGTTTTCCATATTTCCATATGTAGTGTTTGCTAGATAGCAGGTACTTGGATACTGGGAGTTTCATCTGAATCTGTGCTTTGAATGAGAATCACCTAAATGCCAGCATTGTTTTTACCATTTATTCTGGGCATACGTGTTGTACACTCATAGTAGAGGAGCTCCCAATTTTGGATTTGGTGGCAGTTCACCCAAACATTCTCAGAATTCCTGACATGTTAGTACTGCCCATAATAACTGTAGGAAGTAGGTGCTGTCTGCAGATAACTGGAACGCCTAACATTTTTGGTTATAGATATCAGTCCCAAAGAGATTCACATAACGGCAGTCTGTGCTTGCAAAATATGTGGAATTGGGGGAACTAAAATAGAAATGGTTCCTCTTTGAAGGAAAGATGATCCATCTGGTATGTTTAGTTAGCTTGCTTCCGTTTGATGGAGTTCATCCCTGTTGATCAGCTTACCTGAATTTTGCAGAACTTCTGGATATATTTGGGTGAGCAAATATGCCATGAAGTGTTTTCTGTATGGTTACATGTAGGGGTTGGAGAAGAAGGAAATATATAACCTTTAGAGTAAATCTGGAAAAAAACAACTGCAGGGGTAAGAATGACACTCAAGCCACTTCTCTTACAGTTGTACTAGTGGGTATTCTTGTACTAGCTCAGACCAGCTGAACACTTCAGTCCCATGCTAAATTTCAAGACCAACAGTTACTTACATAAATATTTGTTCTTGCTATAATATTTGTTTTGGTATTGAAGTGGAAAAACTTTGAGAGAAAATGTGTCAAGATCAGTAAAAACTCACAGTGGGGCTGAGTAAAGCTGTGGTTAGTTTCTGGCTGCTGCACAGGATGCTGAGCAGCTGCAGGCAAGTTGTGTGAAATCTCAGAGCCCCTGTAAACTTGAGGGGGTGGAAATACCTTCATTACTCTTCTGTGTTAGGTATCTAGATAGCAGTTCCTTGGGCTAGGCATTGCCTCTGATAAGGCTTAGCACAATAGGCTTCTGTCTTCAGATGCACCCTCCCCAGGGCTGTGGCAAAAGGCAGGAGAGAGGAGAAATCCACAGATTTGGAAGTAGAGATTCGCTGCACCTTTTAAAACCTTCCTAAACTGAAGGAGGAGAATAAACTGACATTCAGAGGTGAGCAGAAAATAGAATTAATGTTCCATAGGAAATTCCTGAGTCAGTTTGAAATTAAATTGCATTTCCCTACCACAATGTATTGCTTTTCAGAAGTTACAGTTCAGGAGCATGATGTTCCCATTTCATTATCTGAGACCCTTCTCCCATAATTAAATGTTCCAAGAGGCACTGGAGAGCTTTGTCACAAAGAAACTTGCTTTGTATTCTGGGAAGTTAAGCTGCCTTAAAAATCTCATTCCTGGAAGGGAATGAGCATCTGATCCAGGAACAGGGAGTTCCCAGGGCAAAGAACTACGGTGTGGTGTTGGATTAACTTTAAAAGATATATTCCAGTGTATCTAATCCACCTGAAATAATGTCTTCAATTGTTGTAGCAGTAAATGGAAAATCTTCAGTGGACTGGTATTTTCCTGTAGAAAATGTTGCTGTATTTGATATACTTTATATATTATTACATTGTGGCATATTTTTCTGAAATGGACAGTCCTTGGCCAGGGTGAATTTTGCACAGTTGGGGTGAGGATTTGTTGGGAAGTGGGGAGGGAGGAAGGAGAGAAAGGGACACGTCTATTTCTTAAAGGCTTTTGTAACAAAGTGTTGGGGGGCTGGTAACACATTCTTCTTGACCTTCTGGGCTCTTCCCTTACTGCAGCCTTGCCTTCCTCCCCTTGCCCAGGACTCCCTGGAGAAGTGCTGCTGGGACAGAGGGGCACCTGCCCCCAGCCCTTGCCTCTTGCTTTGCAGAGAGAGAGAGATCATGGAGGCCCCAGTCTTCAGGGAGAGCAAGCAGGGGACAGGACTTTGATGAGGGAAGCACAGGCCTACAGCTGAAGCATAGGTGCCTCCTGCTTTTGGGTACTCTGAGTGGTTAAGGTGCTACTCTGATGCTGGAGCACTGTTCATCACTAGCGTGTGCCACACTGGTGCTGCTCTGACTGTTCTGGAGCAGGCAGGTCGCAGTCCCTCCCTTTTCATTGCCATGAAGTTGTAAGCAACTTTCTCATGAGAGAAAGCAGCGATGCTTTCTGAGGTGAAAATGGATTTGCAGCATTTCATCCTTTAATAAATCCTATGCTTTCTTCTTCATTAACCCTGCTAAAACCAGTGGTAGCGATATGCATATGGGGGTTAAAATCCTTCATTGCTAGACTTTACTGTGATTGTATGTGCTTCCCACTTTCTTTCTGTTATGATTTTTTTTCCTTTGTAAATCCTTGTTTCTAGCCTCATCTTCAAGCTTTTTGCAGTGATGATTATGCCGTTAAGTAGCAAAATAGGGATGTCATCAGCAACCTGCTGGTAATGATTTTAAGGACCATTTCCCCAAGGTTCCCTGACAATGTGCTGGCATTTTTCTGAGTTCAAAAGTACCTAGAAGCAGCTCACAGTGATATGATTTCCTTCGGGTTCTGATGAATCTGCTTCCAGTGACAGCAGCTAATTTGTTTTGGCAAAGTATGGCAGCCAATGCTGTATATAATACAGCTTGCCATAGAAAACCTCAATAGTGTGATTTGGTAATTCTTTAAAAAAAGACCCCCCAAAACACCCACAACCAAGACTAATGCAGTTGTGACCTATGCAGCAGCCATGTTATCACCTCTGAACCCACAGTGGAACCCAGGGAAGCCAGTCCAAGTGTTGTCAGGCCTCCTGCGCTTACTCTTGATTCTGGCTCCTGCTGTATCAGGGAATAAAACTTCCTGAGGTAATTATTACTGTATGAAGTGACTTTACCTGAAAACACAGCAATACTTCCCACTAATAGGCTGTTTAAAAATGCATCTAATTGCAGCTGTGGTAGTTGAGAAAATGCCTAAGACCTAATAGTCTCAAGAAAGCCATCCTCCCTGGCAGAGGGGTGTTACAGGAAGCCAAGTTTTACTGTGTCTTCCCTGTGTCTGAACCAATTACGTGGCCTTTTGCTACATTTGGCTGCAAAACCTGAACTGGGGATTATACTCTGAGTAATAAAGAAGAGATGGGAAAGTAGTGGAAATAATGAATTCTTATTTATTAATTTCTTTGTTGGTTTGGTGGTAGCTGTTTGCTGAACATAACCTTCCCTGGGGCAGTGGAGGGAATGAGTTGGCTTCTGTGCCTGATCTTTGACAAGTCATGTAGGAGGCTTGGCATAGCTTTTTTTGAGAGCAATGACAGTAAAACTTGCCCAGTTCTGTGAAGTGCTCTGAGATCAAGGGATGAAAAGTGGTATCTAAGTGCTGCATTCTTATTTTCTTTTGTATCTTTTGTAAGGATAAGACTACTCTGGTATGAAACACCTCCTTGTAAATTTGTAAGAACATTTGCACTCAAAGGAAAAAACAAAAAAAGGAGGAAAATGAAGCAGAGCAGGTAGGCTTTAAAAACTATTCAGGACTTCTGACAGGTTCTTTTAAACACAGTGAAAGTAAGCACAAGAAAAGCAGAGGAGAGCATGCTTGGAGTGAAATTGTCCTTGAGTACTCATTACGAGGTAACAGCTGCAGATAGAATTAGTTAGTAATCTTAGGCTTTCCTGCTATGTTTTTAAGGTATACCATTTAATGAGTGTATATGCTTTCTGGTAATTACCTTTTCAGTCTGTGTTGATTCTGAAGGTGACATTATCCTTGGAGCAAGATTAGGAAACACTTGATTCTTTCCAGATTTATAAAGCAGTGACAGTTTGGCTATCATGTCACGTGTGTCCCCTGCTTCTTTTTTATACACAACTAGTTTATATTGGATTAAGAGGGCTACTGTATCATTTGTGTGATATGGAAATATAATCCATTTCCTGGTTTTAAATCATTCTTTTTTCTTGTAAATTGACATCAGAATGACAAAAGCAGCACACTGATTTAAACATTTTGTAACTTTTGAGGTGATAACTGAAATCTTACAGCTTTTTTAAATTGGATTCTTAACTAATTCATGTAACTGAAAGCTTCACATACTTGAGAAATTGAATCTCATCTAGGAGAACTGGCTAGGCTTTTGCAGACTAGAACCGAGGAAAAAGGCACGTCATAGATCTGAGTTTGAAAGCATTTGTCTTGGTATTTGATGTGTATTTTTAATTGCTATTACAATTACAGATATTTCACTTTTCTTTGAATATACACCATCAAAATGTGTTTCAAAACAGATCAAACAAAATGCAAAGTGTTTTGTGGCCTAATTTTTTTCCTTAAAAGTTTGATCAGTTTCCATGTCTTATTATGGAAAATAAATTGTATCAGTTTAATGCAATACAAATTGTTTTATGAAGCTATAGGAGCTCAGGGAGAGCTTGACATAGCTGAGAATGAAGCCATGTACTCTGCCAGACTATCATGTAAACAGGTCATGTTTTTCTTTAAAAGAACTCCACTTCTGATTATGCCATCTATCACATTGCAACCTGTTCTGCATCCTGTGTTCCCACTTCTCTCAGCCACCTGCGAGGCCATTGTTGACTCTCTTACTCCCATCCTCCAGGTCATCTCCCCTCTAATTTCAGCTGCAGAAGCAGGTGGATGAATTTTTGACTGACCCATTGAACACATAGTCACAGGAACCAGAGCATGCTGGCAGCACATCCAGAAGTGGTAGTTCAGTGGAAGTCCTTGCTCCATCTCCTCCACTTGCCTACAGAGTCTCAGCAGGGAGGAAATTTCTGGAGGAGACACGTCTTCAAATACCACAAGTTGTGTGTGGCTTGCAAGAAGCCCCCTGAGCACATCTCCTATAGATCCCTGTCAGTTCAAAACAGAAGTCATCAGCAAGGTTCAGACCTGCTGACAGAGCAATCACTTGCACTCATAAGCTCTAAAGCTCCTTGTGAAACGTTTTTAGAGGGGGATGAAATATGGCTTTTGTTAGTAAGTTCGATGGCTGTTTGCTGGTAGGATCAGAGAGATGACAGTTGGACCTACCTGCCAGGTTCCAATTTTTTTGTGAAAGCTGGAGGAGTGAATGCTTTTCAGCAAAAGAATGATAAAATATTTCTTTTAGCACAGGTAAAACTATTCCTTTTCAATAACTTTAGCTTTGAAAATTGCTGAAAATGTATAAATAACACATTTGGCTTGACTCTGATAATCTGGTATGTAAAATTTCAGGTCAAGCATAAAATTTAGCAGAGCAGCTGAAAAAAAGTTTTATAGTAGGAAGTGGGTGTAAGCAAAGGAAACTTGCTGAAACGATGATGGCAAGAAGCAATTATGTGAGTCTAGGAGATAGTAAATATGATTTCAGAAATGATACAGCTAAATAAATAGATTAGGTAGCAGACGGCTGAAAAGAATCCAAGCAGACATAAGTTCTTCATCCACATTAAATCTGGTGATGTATTCCTGAAGAGAATTAAAGGTGCTAGAGTTCAAAGCCCTTTCAAAAAGTACAGTTTCCAGGCTTAAGCGAACTCTCCACAGGATGGTGCGTTTCCACTGAAAGGTGAATAGGTGTCTGCTGAGAGTCACGCACAGTTACACATAACTCGGTGGTAACTTGGACTGAATGGGCCTAATCTGTGCTGTTACACTGCTTAATATCAACCCACACTGAAACAGTGTATTCTCTATGAAAAAGCCATAAAGTAAGGGGTTAGACCAATAATTTTTCAGGCCATTCTCTTTTCTTGAAAGTGGAAATAAATTCCTTGTGCACAAAGCCTCAGCTTTTGTAACTGTGTGTGTAAAGTACTAAATAAGTCATCCGTTGTGTTATGTCCAAGACAAACCAAGCTTTGCCAAAGAGCGGCCTCAGCCTAGCCAGGTCTGGCCATACCTATTTCACAGGTCATTAGTCCTATCCTTTTCTGCTGTACACCATTGTGGATGACTGCTTGGGCTTGTATTAGGCATGACTACATATACTAACAGACTCAATATAGAGCAAGGGAATAAAATTGGATATATCAGCCTTGAAAGGAATAGTCCTAATAGTTTTTCCATCCTTTCCCTGACAGATAGAGCAGGCATATAAAAGGAGGGGGAGGTTATGCAAATATCGGCCCAGTCCTCGCTGGATTTGCAGTATTTTTCACTCTGTGCTAGTTAAGAACTACACACAACTTGAGATATTTCATGAGGCGCCATCAAAAGGGCGCATTTGTCTCACTGGGCACAGAGAGGCTGGCAGTGGTGGAGTGTAGCTCCAAAGGGCTCCCTGCACTATGTGTTGGTAGCTCTTGACACCAATACAGGGGGGGAAATAAGTGGTGAGACAGCAGCTCTTCAGAGGAGCATGGGCATTACTGTGGATCTCCAGCTGAACATCAATTGGCAATGTCAATAGATAGGCAAAAAAGAAAAGCCTGGTATTGGGATGCATATGGAAGTACAGCCTGCAGGGAGCAAGCTACACATTGATGAGCTCTCTTGCTGAAGTCCTGTATTTGGTTTGGAGCACTGCTATTTGAGAAAACACTGGCCACTTTGGAAGTGGAGGAGGGTAGTAAAAATGACCAGAGATCCGGAGGATATGCCCCAAGGGAAAAGCCTGAAAGGTTTATGTTTGCTTTGCCTAAAGGAGAGCAGCTTGCTGGGGAGCAGGTTAAGAGACGGGAAGATTTTCAGTCGCAGGTAGCACAGAACGGACTGTTGTGAAGAGGAGGCCCAGTAATCTCTCTTCTGTGCTGTGGAAAAAGAGAAATGGGTCTAAAGTGAAGCCAGAAAGATGAGGTAAACCCTAGGAAAATGTTGTCCTTGATACACGCTGCCACTGGATTTTGTGGAGTCTCCATCACTGGAGGTGTTAGGAATGGTTTTAATAAACATGAGTGAAGTGTGTCTGGCTTTAGCTCATAGTGGGAGGTGGGTTGCATATCTTTTCTACTATCTTTATGATTTGGTGTTACTGGTGATAATACAGCACATGGAATTATTTTCTTAATGAAAAACATGGTGTCCTGGGTTTATAAATTGTGATTGGAAAGATCTCTCTGCAGAGTGGGATGCGATTTGCTGAGGTACACAGGCACTTATTCATCATGTAATTTCCTCCATTTGAAATGTTCCATAGGTAAGTGGTTAAGGCATAAACAGCTGTCTTTGCATTTCAGTTCAAATATCGTTGTCCTGAAATACTTGGGGACATCACTTTGTCAGCTGGCACTTGACAGTCCATTTGAGTTCCAAATTTGAAATATGTAATTGGATTCTTAGGATGAAATCTGAGTCCCCTTTGAAGTCATGGGATAACAATTTCGCACTGAGGACAGATTGGTGTCCACTTGTGCGTGCTTAGCTTTACTGTCCTAGGCAGGCCTGTTGTTTTCAGGACAAGGGTACAAAGAGTGGGTTGTAAGAGCATGCAGCCTTTGCTATGGGAAACAGTTGGTGGCAGAAGGGGGCCTTTGGAGTGCTTTGTGTGGGTGAGTGAGAGTGTACAACAAGCATTACGTGAGGTGAATTAATTATTTTTTCCTTTTTTCAGATTATGTCGACAAGACTAATTTACACCATCTGTTCTAAAATATAGAGAGGCTGTCAGGAAAAAAGCAACACCCATTTTGGTGTTTAACTTTCATTTTAGAAGATTTTAGGTGTTCTATAGTCTCTTTAGTGTAATGTATTTTTTCCTTTTTTTTTCTGGTTTGGGATGGTGTGTTCTCCCTCCAAATGTATTTTTTTCATTACCAGTGTCCTTTAATTTGCATTTAGTATTCATACAGCTGTAACTGCAAGTTCAGTGTTTCTTCAGCTACTGGTTAATTCTTCCTGACGAAATGCATGCAGAGAAGACTCTCGGTGCAATGAATTGGAGTAGTTCCACTGAAAATACTCACTTTGTTTATGGCAGTATTAATTCAGAGCAAGTTCACTGTTGACAGTGTAGCTACTTTAGAGTAGATGATTGTCATCATTTCATCCTCAAAAAGAGATTGCATTAATGTAAAAGCTCAATGCAAATCTCAGAGCTGAGAGTTAAAATTTGTGCCTCATAATGTATTGTTGCGTTACACATCTAGAATTTTTTTGCAGGCTTTTCTTAACTGTGCAGTGAGGTGCCCTGTGTAGGAATTGCATGTGTATACCTGAGGCTAGAGTAAGCCCATGAGGAAGCCCAAACCCCAGACTTCAAGACCACCAATATATCAGTTGTTAATAACCTTGCAATGTTATTATAGGTAAAACTAGAAACATAATTAAATTGGAATGATTTGAAACTGCCATTAGGGGAAAGAGGACGGAGGAAAACAGCTTCTTCCTCACAACATCATGTTTTCATTGACCTACTTACAGTAGAGAAGAAAATGTGTCCCTTCCCATTATAGGCAGAATAGGTTTGTTCAGCAATTTTATAATGCAGCTGTGCAAGAGAAGGCTTGCTTTCCTAACCACTCTAGGAGGATTTGGAAAGGAGAGTAACATTATTTCACACACATAGTACTAAGACGTGTAAGCTCCTGGCCAAGCTGTAATGTTATTACACTAATCAATTTGGCAGAAGGTACTTACACTGAGAAAACAAGGAAAAAAAAAAAAAAAAAGACTCGTATTCAGAGGTGAGGGGAAAAGGGCTGTGCCTGGGCTGCAACAGTGCAGAGAAACCTTTTATGGGCAGTCATGTTTCCTTCATCTTCCCTGATGCCGAGTCCTTGCCATCCCAAGACCTGGAACACTAGCTGGTGTCCCTTGCAGCTGAGCAGCCCTGCTCTTTGCATGCTGAAGGGGATGGCTGCCTCATGCTCTCACTTCAGTGGGCGTTCCCCTTGTGTGCTTCACATCAGGGAATTACTGAATGCATGAAGGTATGGCACAGGGCCTGGCCCTCTTGAGGGGCACAGACTGGCACTGTCGCTGAGCCTGAGCGTCAGTGTGTGGTATGGCACTGCCACTGCACATCCAGTGTGCTAGTGAAGTCACTGAGCAGAGCCCACAGCATCTAAACCGCCGCTGGGGAGGAATCCCAGGTGCTCTTGCTTCTCCTCATCTCTCCCATGGGCAAACAATGTGAAACGCAAGCATCCAGGTTACTCTGGCTTGTGGTAGGCAGTGTGTGGGAACAGTAGGCAGTGTGATGCGGCCCCTCCTCCTCAGGACTTGTGCATGTGGTGTTGAATATTTGTTGTCTTATACCTGGGTAAATAAACCGTTTTTATCTGAAAATAAACACCTCCAGCTAGTTCTTTCTACACTGTTCAGGTCACATTCCTTCACAGGGTGTTATTGGGAAGTTAGTATTGTCAGAGGCATTAGTCACTGCCATAGCAGCTTAGTAATGTGCAGCAGGAGCCAGCTGATAATTAACAAAGTAAAGATATTGTGTATGTTTTCCTCAACTATTTCACATGTAGCAAAAATAATTAGAAGCAGAGCAGGTTGGGTGTTTAAAGCTTTTACATGTATTTAAAGCCTCTCACTGTGTTAGGATATTACTATTTATTTTGCTGCTGTTCCAGGATTCATAAATATACATGTAGGAGTTGTGAAGAAAGGGGAGACTTAGAGTCCTGTCTTTTTTTAATGCTTTAATTCTGCCTTGTTTAATTATGTTCACCCCAATGGCTTTCTTCTCTGCCTGTTTTTAGGAGTGGCATAGCTTTGGCAGTCTTAGCTGCTCTCTTTTCTACTTAACTTCCTTTCATGTTAGAAGTGTCTTGAATTGGAAGGTGATGTGCACATGCGTGTACTATGCAATCTGTTAGAAAGATGAAATCAGCTTCTAATTGAAGCAAAGGAGAGACAAAGCTAACACAAGTGGTATTAAACTGCTAAACTGGGAAAGACTCGACAGTATGAATGGGGGGGATGATGGATTTCATTATGTAGTGTAAGTAAAATATCCCATTATCTGCAAGCTTGCTTTAACTCACTTGGTGTCTCATTATTTTATCACCAGATGGTGACCAGTGGTTTCAAATTAAGTTGCTCTCAATTACCTGTGTGTGATGGTTGAGTGATAGTGCACTTTGATATGTCTCTCTTCCATGCCACTTCAGCCCAGTAGTCCTTGATCTTCCTGCAGCCTGACTTCAGGACTCGGCTCTGAGTATCCCAAGCCTTTGACTCTGCTTTTTCTCTGGGGCAGGATCTGATCTGAGCACTCTGAGGCAGAAGAAGCAGGGAACAGAGCAAGCGATCGGAGGAGCATCATTTCTACGGGTAGGGTGCAGTTAACTGTCTTCGTGGGGAGCACTTGGGTACTGGCAATGGCTTTGAGAAATATCATTTATTCTTGAAAACTTTCTTCTTGGAGAGAAAAGGATACTGTTGAAAATGTGAATGGGTGCTTTTTGATACAGAGTGCAAAGGCTTTGTCAGACAGTGACAGTTTCTACTCAAGCTTTGAACTCACGCTGCAGATGCGAATGGCTGTACAGTGCAGTGACAGGCAGGGAAGAAGCTACTTCATAATACCTTTGCTCTTTGCTACATTTATTCACCTCCACATTGATGGACGAGCACAGGGGATTTCAGGGAATGCGTTTCTGAAGCTTATGAAAGAAAAGGAATTCCATGTGCAGTTTTTAAGATTTGTAGCCTCTTACGGTAAGGCTCACGCCCTTGGAGTGCTTCTTAAAACCTTTTGATACTAACACACAGAGGGTAGAGGTAGAAAAGGCTGTTAAGTTATTCACACAATGCTGTTAATAGCAGAGACTTGTTTTGTGTTCCCTGAGTTCTCTTTTGTTGTTGGGGGTGGCTTTTGCTTGAGGGTTTGCTGGTAGTGCTTTGTACTGACTGTTGTCTCAGCAGAAAAACTTCACTGTTTTTAAGGTATAGCAGCAGAGCATTAAAGCCCAGGCAACGCTAGAGTAACATAGCATGCAGACACCATGAGAGAGTGATCCTGCTGACCGCACTTGGGATGGGTGAAAGCAAACATCTGAGAGGGTGAAACAGAAATGCAGGAACATGCCTGTCTTTACCTGTCATCCCTCAGCAGTAGTGAGAACAGGCCCTGCATCTCCCAGCCTGAGTGCAAGCAACATGCCAGGTACTTTCTGCAGTGCTACCAACAGTCCTTGTCCTTCCACCGTCCAGACAGAGGAGCCTCTTGAATGCACCGTACTTCTCTTCTGCTGGTGTTTCTGGATTTTCCTGCAGTGCAGCCCAAGCCCAGGATGCGGGGATGGTCCCACTTGGTTCTGCCATGGGGTTATTACCGGGTGGTATCTGGGCACACATATGGAGACCTGGCAGGGCTCCTGGCATCCTCAGCTGAGACAGAGCTGGAAGGTCCTGCCTGTATCTCTCCCAGTGACAGAATATATTTCCTAGCACAGGAGCTGGTCCCACATGCAAACAGGACCAGGAATTACAAGGCACTTCAAATTTTACTGCAGTCAGCATCAGAGAAAATCTTTCACATTTTCTATTCCCCTGAAGCCCTTCATATACACAAACAACTACACACACTTCATAATGATTATGTCTTTTACACTACTCCATTACTATTGGTACTAGATTTTTTAGCCTTCGAATGAATTCAGTTCATGACCTTCACACTTCAGGTTTTAAAGTACCATTATATCCCATAGAAGACTAGATTGCTGATGAATGAAAAGAAATACCACAGCAGAGGAAAAAAAGTTTTCTTTCTCTAGTCTGATGGTTCATGTAATTGGGGAAGGTAGGGGGAGTCTTCAATACCTGTCACTTCCTTGTCCTGATGCTTTCGAAATATTTGGACACAAGTCATGGAGATTTCTGTTCACCTGGGAATGAAGAAAGACATTCTGCCTGAATCTCCTTACTTGCTTTTCTCACATTACACCTCAGGTTAGTATTTTTGCAAAGAGGCTGTAGAGAAATCTCAGAGCAGTTTAAGCCACAAGGATTCTTCTGTTCTCTAGTTTGTTTTGGCAAAATAATATCCATATAACTCTATATTAAAGAAGCACTGTGATATTTGGATATTGCCTTCAAAGCTTAGCATTTCAATACAATTCCTCAAAAATGTATTTTGTGGAGGTAAAATACATTATTTGCTTCATTTCTTTTATTCTGAACAAATCTATCATTTAAGCTGTATCATTTTCTAGGAAGAAACCCCTTCTGACATGTTTTGTTCTGTGCTCATTTGATATTTGCAAAGCAATAAGCTAACCCGTGTGTTCTGTGATTGGGCTGGATGACCAAGGAATTCCATGCAGACTGCTGCTCACCAGCTGATCATTGCACTTGCAATCTACTTTTACTAAGATAAATGCCAAAGCCCTGCAGCTGAACAATGTTCCAAATGCAGATAGCTGAGCTGGAAACCCATTTATCTTGTACTTTTTAGCACTGACAGGTGAGATTCAGAGTCCCCACCAGAGTTGCATGGGTGGTAGTAGAAGTGCTGCAGTCGCTATGAGGGTTTTTGCTTGAATTTGGGGATCATCTGGTGTTGGAGTTGTTCAGCACCCTGCTTAACGCTTGCTTACAGAAAGTATTTCTTTTCCTTTCAAACATCCAAGCAAAGTCTTATTTCCAGCCACTGCCTCGATGTCTTTCCTCACTAAAGCGAAACAAGAGGTGACTCAATCCTGATGTGCCATATCTGGCACATTTTGCAGTTTTCTGCTTGATAATTCCAGGGTATGAACTTGAGGTCTTTGCAGCTGCTCTGGCCGCCTCTCTGCGCACTGAAATACAGACTGTCTGGTTTAGTCATTACTATTTGCTGAGGCTGCTTTTACATGTGTGTTTGCTGTTTATAGGATCCTGAACACTCTATGTAAAGATTTGTGTTGACATCTTGCAGTGAGAGTTTCCTTGCTGGTGGGAACCCAGGCATGTATGTGTATATATTTCTGAAGCAAATGGTTATGGTGATACATTCAAGCTTATGTGCTCAGCCTGTTCATGTGAATATAGCCTTCCATGATTAATTGCTGGTATGGAAAATACAGTCCATCCTGTTTAGAATTACATGTGTTTATACAGCCCATTGTGAGAGCCGATGCCATTATTCATGCACGAGTTTTGCTTCCACATAAGTTTTATTGTACTTTGATCTTGCTCTGCAGCACCCGACATACTTTTAAAAACCACTTCCCCAGAAACTGTTGTTTCACTGTAATTATAAAAGAACATGCACATGAATCACAAATGAGAGTATTACCCAAGTAGATGTTCCTAGAAACAGGAGAGCACTTACATGCAATGCAATACATTAATCATTTATAAGGAGTCAGCTATTAAAATGATATTTTTTTTAATACTGTACATTGAGTACAAAGCTGATGTGAAAAGCCTTCTCACTGAAGATGTTTGTGGGCTTTTGAAACTTCTTCAGTTTCCATCATCACACTCTTGTCACAGTTTTGAAGAGGAAAAGCTCACATATACTAGTTTGAGTGACTCCAGGTTAAGGTACCTCTAGAGTGTGAGTGTGTATTATATATGTGTTATATGCATATATACCTGTATGTATCTGTACACATATAGGAGTGTATGTTTTGGCCTGATTTCTGTAAGCTTTAAGGGAAGTCCATAGTGTGCTTTGTGCTTCTTCGTTTCAACAGAACTCAGGGCAAGGGGTTTGCCTGCTTAGACACTCACACTCAGGACCTGGGGTCATGGTAAGCAGATTTCTCAAATGAATGAAACTATGACAAATCTAACTGAGCTATCATTTCTTCACAAGGCTTTATCCCGGTGTTGGCTGCAGAGTTACATATTTGTAGATGTCACTAATAGCAGAAAAATAAAGGAAAGAAAATTATGAAGAAAGCTTCAAGCAATCCTGTTTTGAATTTCGTGCTTGGAGGTGTAGTGTCTCTGTTCCCTGTTCGGACGTAGGACGTGCGTCTGCAAACGTCAACACGAGCTCCCCACTGTCCCTTCCCCAGCCTGGTGGGATGTGCTCCAATACCAGTCACGAGCTCTAGAGCTCACTTAGCACCATGCTGTGCCCAGTGATGATACACAGCATTTTAGCAACTGCTAAAGCTGAAACCAGCTTAGAGCTGCCTTGTACCTGAGCTGCTCCGGGAGGAAGGAGAGAAGTTGGGGTCTGTTCGTCATGGCCCATGGAGACATTGCCTGGGTGGTGCGCATTTGTGGTGGAGGTGATCAGGAAGGAAAACTTTCTGGCACAGGGTCCAATCTGACTCCTGCTTTTGGAGCAGGATTATACTATTATATATTTGAGGCCTATCACTACTCAGGAGTGATGCAGAGCACTGTTCTGCTTCCCTGTGCATCTCTCCCTCAGCTCCCTTGCTTTGGAGTAAAAACTGGGCAAAGGAAAGGCCTAGCTGCAGTACTGCAGTTGTTTTGAAGCAGCTTTGCACTGCATTGATAGAATGGAAGTACAGTCTGGGTCACTTCAAATTCCCTTGTTGAGGTAGGCAACAAATCAGAAAGGAGAGGTAGTTTAGGGAATTAATAGCCATGCCTGATAGCTTTTAAATAAAGAGCAGGATTTCCCAAATACTGCAGGAAGTGGCAAAAGCAGCAGGAGAGAACAGATGAAACAGTTGTAAATTATCTTTAAGTGCTGAAGTTTGAGATCACAGTTCTCCTAGCAAGAAAAGTATGTGCAGTGAATAGTTGGTTCCCACCTAAATCCTTTCCACTCTTCATACTGGAAAATACAGCAGTTGTAATTTCTGTAGCAGTCTTTAAAATGACAGAATTAAATCCGAGTTTGTCTAGTGAAACTTTGCTAAAACTATCGTACCAGGATGATGATACCATGAGAGCTTTACAGTTCAAATCTTTTTCAGCCCTGATGGTGGCCTGACGCCCACAGTGGTGAAAAACCCAGGTGATTCATGCTCTGTGCTTCCAGATGGATCTATAGTGATTCCTCTGTTTCTTCCTTTTCCATGACCCCTTTGTAGACCACAGTGCTGCACATATGTGCCCTTCACAGCCTCTGTGATTGAGGAGTGATGAGAGGAATGTCATTCCCTCTGTTATTGCCTAGCGAGCAGCAATCTTGACTGGATGCACATAGTTGTGGGGCAGGGAGGGGAGATGGGTTTTGGTGGAGAACCAAATGAAGGTATCCTAAGACCTCTTTAAAATTTAGCCTTCCTCATGGGGTCAAACCTCAGACTGAGGATTAGGAAAAGAAACCGCCACCTTTCTGACACTTCCTGCCCTCTGCCCTAACGGCTTTTTGGGAAAAAGGCATTCATCACTCATAAAATAACCCTGTTTATGCTCTAGAAATACTGGTGGTGGAAGACAGTGCATTGCACACATATACTTTCCATACCTTTAAATGCAATCTTACCTTTTGTGTCTGATTTTCAAAGGTCCTGAGCAGCTGTAACTCTTAAATGAATTCCATGGAAAGCAAAATGTACATGGGCAGTCATGCTTTTAAAGTGTAGCTCTCTACCAAGTGTCTCCCGTTTTGCTTTCAGTGCCAGACTTTAGTACTCACAGTTCAACTGTTCATTAAAGGTGAACTCTTTGTCTTTTGTCTCCTATTTATCAAATGTGTTACTTGGAATTTATCCTTGTTTTATGCTGTCATATGCAATTCATGATCCAGAACAACAGTTCTTCTGACCCTATAGAAAATTGATGGGTAGAACTGCTTGGACAATCATCTTCACTGGAAATCTTATTAAAAGTAAAATTCAACTAGTTATTACAATATTGACAATCCAATTCATTCACCTGTCCAGGGCAGAATGGAAGGTCAACTAAAATTTGAGCCCTTGGTAAGGAAGCGTCACTTCATATTAGTGTAACAGGCAGTCCTATGATAGGATCACACATTACTAAAGGTAATAGGCACAAAACCCCACTTAGAAATTTAAAAGCAACATCCTGTACAAGTATGATTATTGAGTAGGACACTGATGTTACAATCTTCCAAATGACAGCTCTGACTGTAATTCATTGTGAAGTAGAGGGTTTCTGGTGTGCCAGGAGTTCTCTTGACCTGATGTGAGACCTTTATAGCTTAACTTAATGACCACAGGAAACTGAATATATTATTGTAATTCTGAATCTAGTCTTTCCCTGCCTGAAGTTACTACAATTTCTGTAGTTACCACTATTTATTAGACAATGGACACTTAAAAATTCTGTAATTTTACATTTTCTTTGTATCTCACACACATAGAACTGCATTGAAGTGGCTGAGAACAGGCTGCAAACTACTTGTTTGGTGGTTTTAATTTTGGAGTTAGCAGAAAGTAAGAAGTCAAGCTGTTAAACTTACACTGGTTTTTACTCCACTGGAGTTGTCCTGAGAACTGCAAACCCTATGTTTAGAGATTGACTCCTAGGCACTATTGTTTGTGCCCTATGTATGTCATTGCAGAAACATCTCTAATTCAGTGGCTTAGGAAGTGAGACTTCAGTGCTGAGAGCTCCTTGTAGTTACACAGGTAGATCTGACGTACAGTCCTGACCACTCTGTCATTGCATGGTGCTGGAAATGCTCATTTACTGCCTAGGAAGAAGGAATTGTTTAACTTTTCTTTCTCTAAAAGTTGGTTTCTGTGAAACCTGCTTCAGTTTTCCTTTCAGCACACAAATAGAATTGCCTGTGACTTGTCCAGGTATCCTATTTCTTGCGTCTAATCCAAGCATGCATCTCAGGTTTCTTTTTCATCTGCTGAAATATGACTGTGATAATTTTATCTCATCAGCCTGTATGGCTCCACACTGGCGTTTAAGCGGCAGTCTGACTGGCTGTGGGTTTCAGGCACATGACCTTGGGAGAGGCACAGACTACTCATGCTGTGAAAGCCTTTTCTGTTGGAGTGATGTACGTGTTCATGTGTCTGATACAGCTTTGTAAGGCCATGGCAGACACCAGGAACTGCCCTTTGGTGTCTCTCGCTGCCCAGACTGGCCACAGAACAATTTTATGAGGCTCTCTGAGTTCAGCTGGCAGTTCTGCCTCCTTTCTGCTCACTGGAGAGAAGTTGATAATGGAGTCTGCGATAAACAAAACACGGAAAGTCCTGACTATGTAATAGATTGGTAGCACCAGCAATTAGGAAAGTTGCCCGGCAGCTCCCATTATAGTACCCTGTTTTTTTCAGAGTATTTGTGAAACTTCCAATGTTTGAGCTGAAATTTTTCAGGCCAGCTGATTTCCTCAGCCTGAGCATTTTTGGAATATTTGAGCTCAAGTAATTCAGCAAGACTGAGAACAAGGCTAGCATAAAAATTAGTTGGGTTTGGGGGTTTTTCTACCTTAAAAGAAAACTTCAGCGATTTTGTTTGGTATGATTTTGTATTCTTGTACTTTGGAGCAAGCACATAAACTTCAGTGGAGCACATGACCTTTGTGTGAGGAGTACTTCTGCTATTTCCCCCTGCCCACATTTGGCCTATACAGTAGCCTTCAGGGGAAAATAAATTCAGAGCAGCTTTCCCATGCTGAGAACCGGCTGTAGGTAAAGGTCTTTGATGGATCCAGCCCCTCTGTAAGTGCTGGAGAGCCTCCATACCTGCTCATGGCAGCTGAGTCGTGTCTTGGTCCCTGATCATTTGGCAAGCTTTCTACTCTGTCTTCACAGGGCTTCTGGAGTTTGATTTACACACTGAGTGAGGGAGTGGTTGTGAAAAGAAATGCGTACCAAGGAGTTGAAGGCTGTACCCATAGGTCTTACACATAGGGGCAGTGCTGCAGTTTCACAGGCAGCCTGGACTTTGGCATCTCCCATTGCTTAAATTCTGAGGCTGCTAAGGCAAACAGACATGTAACATTCATGTAACTAAGTCCTCTGGAATAATTCTGCATATAAGGTAGAACCATCCTCATTTTGTTGAATTATGGTGACAGAACCTGCAGTTCTTTGTAGTACTTGTACTGCATTCAAAACAACCTTATCAGGAACTGGCAGCTCTCTGGCAGGACAGGTGGGGAGTGGGAGAGGGACTTTTCCTGTTCTCAGGCAGCACTGGAAAGGAAGTTCATTTCCATTTTGGTTTATGAAGAAGTGCTTTTCAAATCTTGTAGGTTTCTGTCATGATACATCCAACCCTTAGCTAAACAAATCTGGATGAGGGGGGTGGGGGTGGGGGAAACAGAAGAAAAATAAATACATGAACGTTTTGAAACCTTGGTTACAAAGCATTGGCCAGCACTAAGTAGAAAATAATCCTGCTGTCATCAGCGTGTCTCTCTTCAGCTCTGCATTTTTTTATTGTTGTTCTTCTCTTTTAGCAGTCTCCCTTTTCTTGAGGAAGAGACTTTTGCTTCAATTTCTGGTTTGTTCATTGTGGTCAGATGAATGTTATTGCCCATTTATTAAATGTGCCATGCTTACTGTATTTTATTATAGAATGGTTTGGTTTGGAAGGGGCCTTAAAGCTCATCCAGTTGCAAGCCCTCTGCCATGGGCAGGGACACCTTCCACTGGACCAGGTTGCTCAAAGCCCTGTCCAACCTGGCCTTAGCACTGACAGGGATGGAGCAGCCACAGCTTCTCTGGGCAACCCGTGCCATTTCTTCACCACCCTGACAGGGAACAATTCCTTCCTAATGTCCAAATTTCTTCCTAATGTCTAAATATCTTCCTGATGTCCTTACATGAATGAGTTCACTTGAGAACAATTTGGACATTGCATGATGGGGGGAGCAAAGAGTTAATTTTTTTTACTGAGCTACATAATACTCTTGGATATATTTCCCTATCGATTCCCCCAATCCTCTTATGTCTGCCTAAATAAATTCTTTATCATGGAAAATAACTTTGCAATTTACAACACTGTGTGATCACTTTCCCCTCAAAAGATCTTATTTATACAGCCCTTTCTTGCTTTCACACTCTGCTCCTACTCCAGTTTCCTCTCTGGTAGTAATGGTTTAAGGATAAATGGTAAGTCAAGTTTTCAAGGAATAGTGTTTTTTACACAGCCAACTTGTACCCATTGAAAACATGAACAAAATTCTGGCAAATGGAAGTGTTGGCATCTTAAGAGAGACACAAATGCAGGTTTCCCCCCCGGTTATATGTAATAAAAAGGCTCTGGGAATCTTTCTGATCTCTTTCACAAGATTTTCTGTGCTCTTCTCCTCCTTTTTACCTCACTCGTGTGAGGTGAGTTTTCTTGGGTGCTCAATGAGAAATACTCTGGCCAAGGCATAAAGAGCATGGAGAATGTATGCATACATGTCAGCGACTCTACCTCTACAAACAGTATCCCAAATTATAAAATAATTCATCAACTCAGCAACTAAAAAAAAAAGAAATATACTCCATAATCAAGTGGTTTACACAGCCTTTTGCTAATGCAAGGCAGATTTTCCCAGTATGAGAAGTATATGTTTGGAAACAAATAAAAAGAAGAAATCCCATGTCCTAGCAGTTTACTCCAGACAAAGGTTGCCTTCCTGACTTCTTCAGGGAAACAGTCCATTTCACATACTGGAATTTGTGTGTTAAACCACAGGCCTTGGTATAGTGGCATAATAAGAGGTTCAGAAAGCTATACTGAACTCATTCATTATTTAAATACGTTCTGGCTGTCCTACCTGAATAAGTGGATTACCAGCTGCTCAAACAAAAATACTCATTAAGACAGGAGAGTAACTGGTAAGTTCCATGGACGAACAGATATAATCATGCAGAAAAATGGTGAACTTCATGTTACAAAAAGGAAAGATGCTGAACTGAATGAGCTGATGCTCATATACAAGCAACTGTGAGCTTATATTGCTGTTGCAAGTGGTTTCGTGTGTACAGAAATAACTGCTGTGCAGGCCAGGCTGGGTGCCAACGTTATCTTCCCTGCTTGTATGGTGCTTAGGTTGCCAGTGCTTACCCCGAAACTGACGTAGCTCTTGGCATAAGCCTTGACTAGCGGTGATCACTTTGATGTCTGAAATATAATACAGCGTATGGCGACTTCTTTACAGAAAGTGCTGCCGAGATACAAATCGCTCTGTGTCTGTGATGAGAAGTAACAGATGGATGAGGAATGCACTGCATTTGCTGGAGGCCGAAGAGGGGAATGGGAGTGTGGAGCACAAGCACGATTTAGCTGCTGTTGTCCTGCCACTTACCACATGCTCTCACCAGAGCCCTGTCACAGCATTGTGTTTGCAAACAAAATTCATGGTTTTGTGTACAAATAGGGGTAGAAACAAAGGATTAGAAGAGAGACAGAAGAGGAGTCCTGGATTCAAAAAAAATTTAAAATCTTGGGTGTGTAATGGCAAGTAAAAATCTGTGACAGTTCCTCTCTAATCATATGAATTAAGTGGCCTTTAAACAACAAAACCATTTAGATGATCAGCTGGGAAGTGGATTTAGTATGTCAGTTCAAATGGACTCACTCCACTGACATTAAACATAGCTTTGGAGATGAAACTTTGCCTCTGGCTGTGTTCTAAAAGAAGAAAATCTCCCCCTCTCAGATAAAATATGTCGTTCACAGGATACGTGATGCCATGGGATGTGCTGCTCGTCCCAGGAATTCACACCTTATGTAGCAGAAAAAGTCATTGTAGACACTGCATGAAGAAACAGATACGGCTCATTCACAAAAAGCACCATTGCCAGTGCCATTGGTTAATAGGCAGCTCAGCATGTACCAGAGCTACTACTTTGAAAAGTACTATATTGTTTGAGGTTTCGCTTTCTAGCTGGAAGGATGTGGTGCTGTCAGTCCTTACCCTCAGGAACAGAAGCTAGTATTTTTTGAGATCATCTTTGTTTTCATACTCTCCTAGGATTTTTCCTGCCTTAGGACCACCTGTATTCATATAATAGCCTCTATTTGGAAATAAGGATACTTGAATCTAAAATATGGATTCTTAGAGAAACTATTAAAATCGAAGTACCTTTTTATGAGGTACAGCAGCTTTTTATTGGTTCTGTTTACACACTGTCTAGGTTTGCCAAAGAGGTTTGTTTGTGCATATCCTAGAGCATGGCGATTTCTTGGTTTCTATCTTTATTTCTTGCTGCAAGCATATAGTCATTGCTAGAAAAGCAGGCCAGAGGTTGCCTTAAACAGGTCAGATTCTGGCTGCTGAGATGATTTTACTGTGCATCTCATTTAAAAAAACAATAGCACAGAAATAGGGAATATAAAAGAGATGATTTTTATCTAAGTAGCTTTAGGTCTGAGCAGCCTCTGTCAGAGTTCTTGCTTATGGCTATGGAAGGGAGGTATTTAAGACTGCAAGGAAAGTTGCAATTCTTTCAGCTAAATGGTCTGATTTCGTTGCCATTATTATTAATTTAGAGAGAAAAGGCTGATTTTGAAACGTGAACTTTTCTAAGCAGTGGGTCAGTTTTACATCATTTTGGAAAGAGCTCTGTTGTCCAGATTCATATATCTAGCTGAAGAGGTAGAGACTTCAACATGCTAAATAGCTCACTGACTGAGACACTGCGGCTATGTCTGTTCTAGTAAACATGTCACAGAGATGCCTCTGGCACAGCACATGTCCATACCATTGAACTCAGTCTCCACAGCGGGGTGGCCACAAGCAAGCAACCTGTTGGAAATGCCTCTGACTCCTGCTTTTCCCAGACTGTGCTCAGAAGCCTGTTGGAGGAAGGAGCGCTGTTCAGGGCAAAATCCATGCCAGGCACCACTGTAATGCTGTAGCAGTGTAGGCAGCAGCTCCAGCCCCCTGGAGAGTTTCCTTGCCCAGTTTCACTTACTAATATAGACATAGTCTTATCAGGGAAATGGGGCCAAATAAAGAAGAAGCAAGGGTTTGGTTCCCGTTACGTGCCATTGTGTTGCAAAACATCAGTTGTGAACCCCATTGTATGCTGTAAGAGATGATTCAATAGCTCTGGGCAAGCTGCCTCCCTAACAGCTCCCAAGTTAGGTCAGAACAAATCTGCCCTGGGGAAGGCCAGAGCCCAGCTTGACTGCTTGTCTTCTTCTGGGCAGGCTCTTGCTATCAGCAGGGTTTTTCCAGAGACATTACACATTCGCTTTCAAAAGCAGTGAAAATATTTGTGGGGAAATCTTGCTGTTGGATACAATAAAGTTTGTCTCCTGGGCCTAGCACTAGTCAGTGCGCTGCAGTAAATCACTGATGCCCTCATTTCTGATATTAGTTTTTTCCATATTCCTCTATATCTGGCATTCTGTTTTCTCTGTTTACAGAGAAGTATTTCTATTGGTACCTTTTATTGGCACCTCAATGCACATGACATGGTGATGTTACTACGGTTTAAGTAGCAACATATAGCTTGGCTGTCCCGGAGATGCCAGATATTCCTGGTGTGTGTGTGCAGATAGCTAAACAGTCTGGATGGGAAATTTTGTTTTCAGAATGATACTGAGCTTCCAGGGATTGTCAGCGCTAGTCCAAATGGATCCAGATTATGTTGGGATGCTCTTGTATGTGGGTGTGAGAAGAATCACAGCCTGGTGGTGAACTAAAGGACTAGTACTACACAGCTCTGATTCCTTTTCAGAGCAGTTTTCCTCAGCCATGGTTATAAAGGAAACATTTGTTCATGTGCACAATACCAAACAGCCAATTCCTTCTACACAAACTCTTAAAATCAAGTGCAGAAAGTCTGTCTGTATTTCTGTTATGTGAAGATCTGTTTGCTGACTGTCCAACTTGTTAAAATAGCCGTATTCAAATACTGTAATAAAGGGCACTGTATGGAAGCTTAAATGTGGTAGAACTGCCCATCATCCTGTTTCTACCTGATTCATTGATGTTATCCACAATATCCAAAGGCATGAGGAAAAAACCAACCCTACTGCTGCATAAACCAGCTGAAACTGCTGAGTACTCTGCACTTTAATAATAACAGTAAACACAGTGACATTTTTAGGGAGGTAGATTTATTTACTCTCTTATAAATAAATTCTGTGCTGAGTAAGCACAGTTCTGTTGTTGCTTTAGTATAAATCAAGAATTTGATTTGACATATAAATTAGATTTATGCTTTGGGCTAAAGTTTCTAGTTTAATTTGCAAATATTTTCGTTTTCCTTAGGGACAAGAGTCCTTCTACTCATCCTCCTTCAGTCTTGCAAACAGGAGGTTCGGTTTTCAGTTCAGTGTTTGTAGTTTCATGCTTCTGTAGGTAGTAGTCCCATAGTGGGATCAAATGCATTTTAAGATGTTGATAGTGATGATTCTGCACGTAAATTGCCATCATTGGGTTTTTGAAGCCTTAGGCAAAGCAGAACTGTTGAATCCAGCTCAGGACTTCATCCACAGCCTAATATGGATGTAGAATGTCTCTGGCCTCAGCCTCTCCGACCATGTTCCGAGCCTGCCAGAATCTCACTTTGGACTGTTTGCATGATGAATTCATCCTAAGCAGTAAACAAAACTCAGTTAATGCTCTAAATAGACTGCCCTGTTTCCTGGGTTCTCTGTGGTTCAACTGTTAGTTAACTTCAATATGAAGTTTTTTTCAAAACAAAATGAGCATTTCAGTTTTTTGTTGTGTCCATGCAGAGCCATGTAGCAGAACTGTGACACTGTGAAATGGCTGGTTTACTCAAAAGGTAAACTTTGAAGATTGATTTAACCCTTTTTTAAGTGTTACTATTTGTCCTAACATTTACAGATTCCCTGCTTTTAAAGTTTCCCCTGAAAATGATTTTGTAAATGTAGTGCTATCATGCTGGAAAGATTCAGTTTCAGGGTGGCCCTGCTTGAACAGGGGGTTGGAGAAGATGACCTTTCAGAGGTCCCTTTCAACCCCAACCACCATGAGTCTGTCACACAGTTCAGTTGCTGTCTCCATGAGGATGCTCCTGTTGCTGGGAGAGCAGCCACCTGAACACAGGTGTTAAATACCAGCATTGGACTGGCTTCGTTTTTCCGTTGTTTATAGTTGCCAAGAAAGTTGAATAAAAATCAAAATCTGCTTTTGGTGCCACTCCAGATGTGCATGGTAGTGTGGTCTCCTTAGGGAGCCTTAGCTCTGAATTCTCTGACCACTCTCAGTGGCCACATGGGGTAGTGGGAGATCTGGACGTTACACAACAGCTTACCTCAGTGGTTTTAACACGTAAGACTATCTATAGCAAACGTACCCTGGGTACTAGGAAATGAAGCAGTGCTTCTACTTTTTAAAAAAATATAGTTAAGAAAGGGGAAAAAAAAGGCATTCCCTCTGGAATGTTATTTCTGGCCCTTGTCTGTTTGTTTTAAATGGAAGATCTAGAGGGAAGAGTCTGGTTTCTCTGGTTCACCCAATGCCCTTTGATAGGAGGGATTCTCTTGCTAAGTTTTGTCTTTGACAACCAGAGTTAGTAACCAAGTCACCAGGTCTCCCCTATTCTGTTCCAGCATATTGAACCTGACAGTCATAGAACCATAGAATCATAGAATAGTTAGGGTTGGAAAGGACCTTAAGATCATCTAGTTCCAACCCCCTGCCATGGGCAGGGACACCTCACACTAAACCATATCACCCACTCTGTCCAACCTGGCCTTGAACACTGCCAGAGATGGAGCATGCACAACCTCCTTGGGCAACCTATTCCAGTGCCTCACCACCCTAACAGAATTTCTTCCTTATATCCAATCTAAACTTCCCCTGTTTAAGTTTGAACCTGTTACCCGTTGTCCTGTCACTACAGTCCCTAATGAAGAGTCCTTCCCCAGTGTCCTTATAGGCCCCTTCAGATACTGGAAGGCTGCTATGAGGTCTCCACGCAGCCTTCTCTTCTCCAGGCTGAACAGCCCCAACTTCCTCAGCCTGTCTTCATACGGGAGGTGCTCCAGTCCCCTGATGGTCCTTGTGGCCCTTCTCTGGACTTGTTCCAACAGTTCCATGTCCTTTTTATGTTGAGGACACCAGAACTGCACACAATACTCCAGGTGAGGTCTCACAAGAGCAGAGTAGAGGGGCAGGATCACCTCCTTCGAACTGCTGGTCGCTGGAGAATTACACAAGCTGCTTTCTTCTGGAGGATTGAATTACCTCAGACCTTCCTAGATAGTAAGAAACTCTTCCATAATTTCATGTGTGTGATCTGTGACCGTCATTAATCATGTGTATAAGCATTGTAGTTGCTTTCCACTGTTGTCCCATGTCATTGAATTGCTGATCACCAAGCCCTGTTGAAAGCCCTCTTGGTGTCCTCAGCGTTTCATATGTAATGGTAGTGGAGTTGTTGCCCAGTCTGCCTAATTGCTGGTAAGGCCAAATGTGGGGACACTTCCCTTTCCCCCACTCCCACCCTCAAAAGAGTAAGAGCTCAGGCTGGAAAAATGTGTGTGCGTTGTTACAGTTCAGATAGAAATTGTTATTTCTGCTGCTATCCCCAACAGAATAAGCCAAGTTAATTGTTTTGGAAATGTGGGAATGTAGATTTTTTTAATATCAAACTTCATTTTCTTCTTTAAGGAAGTAGTTAAATAACTCTTGGAAACTAAATTATTTGGAGGAGTGCACTTCATTTAAGAGTTTTATGAAACTCAGTGGATCTTAGATTGATCTAACTTGATCTTAGACCACTTCTCCCATCATTTTATTCCTTTCCTTTAGCACCAGACTAGACACCACTGAGCATGCTACATTGCTAGCAGATAAATACTTTGGAGAAGAACCTAGTTTACAGTGAAGATGCTGAGATGCTCCTGAATACTAACAGAAAAAAAAGAGGAGGGGAAAGTGTAAAGAAGAAAAAAGTGGTGAAATGTATTTGTCTGTGTGGTCCTTGAAAATGGCAATGTAGTTCTTCGTTTTGTGTAGCTGTTATTGAATTCTCCCATAACACCAGGGTACTCATGGTGATTTAGGTTAGTAGTTCCTCCTTGTTCACACCAATGGTCTTGTACACACATAGGTGTGTACTTTACTCTGGCCAGGTAACTAACTCTGCCTAGTAAAAAAGTATTCAAATGCATTTCCCAAACATTATGTTTCATCCTTAGATTCCATGAGCTAGAAGATTCTTATTTGGTACCCTCATGCACTAACACCTTCTTGCATGGTCCTTTATGTATCTTACAAGAGAACGAAGCAGTTCATCAGATATGTTCACCTGCAGATCTCATTCTTCACTATATCTCAATGGAAAGACTTAATGCACAAGAACTAAATGTAAAAAAAGTTAGAACTATCATTCTCATTTAACAGAAATTACTAATGAGGAAATTTGGTAGAAAGCTACTGTTCTAGGTGATGAAATTCATAGTTGTTCTGCTGCACCAGAAAAACACCAAAGGTTGGCCACAAAATAAGTAACTACTGAGAAGACAGGAGAGATGGATATTCTGTACCTCCTGTTACAAGTTTTCCTCAATATTTGCAAGTAGCTTTCAAGGTTTATTGTTGTTATTATGATTATTCATACTATTGTTTTTTAACTCTTAACCAGTTGGAAAGGAAAATAAATTGTTAAGCATCAATTTAACAAAATTTTTATAGACTGAGATTTTGGGGCTCTTGCTCAGCTTTATATGCACTTAAGAGGTCTTAGGGGTTAAACAGACCAGCTTAGTTACATATCTAGAATGAAAAGCTAAATTAACCAGTTCCTTAAGTAATCTGACATCTTGAAAAACATAGATAAGGGGCTTTTGTAATTCAGCCTTTTCTCTTGAAAGAGTACTTTTAAAAGGCAAAATAAGCAAGTAAGAAAAACCATCTCTGACCTGTGTTCAGCCATGACGGCTTCTTACTATGTTGCCTGTGAATCAGGAGGGTGCCCTGGGGTTTATCACCTCTGAGCATACACACAGCATATCATAAATCTGCTGCCCAAGTGGCCCAGAGACTGGATCTATCCCCATGGGCCTGGCAGGGCTGCATGGTGTCATGGCTTCTGTGCCATCACCCTCCAGGGTAGATACACCGCAGCTCTTGTCTTGCCTTGATCCCATCCTCTTCTCCTGCCCTGAATGGAGATTTCAGAACGCTTTGTTCACAGCCTGGTTTATTCACTTCCTTTAAGGCCAGAGCTACTCACTTGGCAGCACTGAGCCAGGGCAGTCTCCAGCTTTCCTCACTGCCCTGTGCACTGCAGGCAGGCAGGCAGAATGCTCTTTGAATCAATGCAAGCGATCAGGAGACTCCCTGATCAGGAGGCTCCCCAATAGTATTTCAGCACAAAGAGCCCACGTCAGCTATGTGCCATGCTGGAGCCAGCTTTAAAACACCATTTTGCATACAAATAAGTTTTAACTGGTGAGACAGACATACCTGACACAGGCTAACTGCAGTACTGAGTTGCTGGGGCTGTTTGCACTGAGCGGTATCAAGTATCCACTGCAGAATGTGTCATGGGGACCTGGCCCATGCCTTTCTGGATGAGGAATGTTGGATCATGTAGCAACTTCTATCCTGGATGTGCATGGAGAGCAGGATGAGCAAGGTGTGAAGGGAGGGAAGCCTTTGCCTGTATAAGATGTTGGGGTACCAGCAAAGTGTGCTGGGTGTCCTTTCTGTGTGCAGTAATATAACAAACATAGCAAGAGTTATTTGTCTAGTTGAGAGGGATCATATTTTCCATGGGGAACCAATACCCAGGCCAGTCTTCTGTAAAAATTGCCAAGGATAGACAGAAAATAAATTGGAGGGAAGGATGGGTTGTAGCACAAACCAGTCAAACACTGTTTCAGGTCACTGTTTGAAAGCTTGTTTTAGCATCTTGAAAGGAATTCACATGTTTTATTTTTAGCCTGCAAAATAAGAGTTATTTAATGTTCCTTTCTATCTCATCTCTGAAAATGTTCTCACTGAGGCAGGGTCTGCAGTCTTGGAGCTGGTTAACCCAGGACTTGCCTGCCTGTGAAAATTTATCTTTACAATGGGGAATTACTGAAATTGTTTTTCTCCTATAAAATTTTAAGTGGAACTGATTCCAAACTCCAGAATCAGTAGAGTGTTAAAATACTTTCTGCTGCTGGCAGTGACTTGTGTTTCACAGTATATAGTTGGGTGCGTTTTGCTTTCAGGAAGTCAAAAGCCTTTTCAGAGTTTTATCGTGGTGTTGCTTTTGTTGCCATTTGCTTTTTGGCTCCTGTTAAATTATATGTAGTTGAGTTGCTTAAATATTTCTAAAAGAATATTTTCTTCCAGGGTTTTAATAGTATTGCTGTTACTGGGCCTTAAATCTCTAAGCAGAGAGGGGGTGGAGCTACTCATGTATAGTTAGTGCTGAAGAAACCTCTCTCGTATTTCCCCTCTCTCCTCCTTCCTGGTCTCTGAACTTTAGTGCCATGCTTTAGGTTCCTGAAAGCCAGTGAAATATTTATGATACTTTATTTTCCAGCTGTTGGTTAATGAATGGGGTTGCAAGGTGTTGCTGGTCAATGCTCAAACCTCTTGCCCAGCACTCTTTCTTGGGTCAACAAACATCTCTGATGCATCTTAGCCTCCTTGCAAGACTGCTCTTATTTTCCTTGCTTTTCTTTCCTGTGAAAGAGCAGAAAACATTGGGATGAGAGCACTCATCTTGCTGAAGGAGTAAGACAATCTGCAAAGGATGCATTAAAAATAAAACAGGAAATCAGTGATTATCAATTAATAGCAAATGCATCTCTGCCGATCTTCAGAGTGATGCCTAATGATAACAAAAAGAGAAGCTCTGCATCTGGGCAGTGTAATTTCTAGATATTTGTAGTATCTTTCCCCCTCATTAGGGCATGGGTGTTTTTATTGTAAGACCTAAGTCCTGTAAATATATTAACAGAGGCCTAATGTTGCTTGTAAACAGTTTGTGTTGAACAGGGATAAACAGGTATCAGGTTAAAATAAAAAAGGGAAAGTCCTTTTTTGTGCATTTGCAGTTTGCTGAAGTAAAAGGCAGCATATGGCAACACTGGCAAGGAAGAAGTCGCGCCTCTGAGATACTCTTCCCCAGCTTAAGGAGTTAGTAATTGATTCCCACCCTCATGAAAGAAAATTACTGGCATCCCTGTGCCGAGTGGCGTGTGCGTGGGTGATGGGAAATAAAGCTTCCTCCAGACCTGGCCACCTGCTTGAGGAGCAGTGATGGCAGTGGGAGGGAAATCCATTTGCCGGGAGCATTGATTGATGTCTGTTTTCACTGCCGGAGGGGAATCGACTCTCTGCTGCACTTCAGGCTTCTCCTTTGTGCATCTCCGTTCCCCTTGCGAAGAACAGAGAGTGTTTATTTGGACCCTGCTGCAGAGGAGAGGGAACAGCCTGCACACCTGCCAGGAAAGGGAATCCTAAACGACTGCTCCTGCTCAGAAGAGATTGGGACTTGGGCCAAACGTTTCATATGTGGATGATTAAAATTAGACTCCAGAATCCATATGTACATTCTCATTTTGAGAACACAGCCTGGCTTCTTTTCTCTCCTGCCTTTTATGTAGTCTCCTAATGCGTGAATGCTTCCCCCTTTCCTGCAGCTCTGACAGTGGCCCATGTACTCAATGAAAGTACGTTTATCTTTCTTCTCTGTAATCATACCTGACCACAGGCACAGGAACACAGCTTCTGTCTTTCATTTTCCACTAATATTCCCTTGACAAGTATCTTTCTGAAAGGAAAAAAAGTTATAATCTCTCCCTTGGAAAAGCAGCCAAGTGTGGAAGCGGGCTTGGCTTTCTGCCTCTCTTCCTGTGCTTCTGCCTGAGCAAACCAGGACCTTCCTGAAACCCACACTCGCTGATCTGAAGAGGTCCAGGTCTGTCTGGAAAGGCATCCCAAGGAGGAAGGAGAGAAGGTAGGCAGACTGGCACAGCCCTCAGTGTGCTTGTCTGCAATCTGTTCCGTTCACGAGCACCAAAACCACTGAAACAGTAAGACAATGAATGTATGGCTGCATGGTTTCCAATTGTGAGGGATGGAGACTTGCAGTGAGCCACACAAAACTGTTGGTGCAGGAGAACTTTGTGCCAAATTACAGCTTTTTGTGTCCTGTCAGTTGGATAAGCACATGGAGATGCTTATCATCATTAGGCAGTGATTTGTTCCTGAGAGCTCTGAAGCATTCAGAGAGCACAGTACTTCCAGAAATAAATCCTTATGTTTCAAAAGACTTTGAGTATTTTTTGATGTTCCCCTCTTAACCGCTTTTCTTAGGAAAATGAGGAGACTTCCTGGAATTAGGGACTGCTAGGAAAGCCCTGTTAGTGCCGCTGTTTTATAAGCAGCCAGGTGTCTGCATCCTGCTCCATGCTGTGTACCCACTGCAGAATCTAAGGGCCACAGTGGGGAGAGGGAGGGGAGAACTGTATTTCCCCGAGTTCTGATCAGTCAGGTCATGATTCTGCTTCAAAAGAGAGAAATCCTTCTTTGCCTTATGGGCAAGGAGGCAGCACAGCCTCCTTTGTGCCCTGTGGGCCTGCCCATCACCCTGCTAGTTGCAGGGCTGTCCTGGGACTGGCCCTCTACCTTTCCTGGAGAAAAAACCTACGCACACAGAAATGCTGAACTGTTTTCCGTGTAGGAGCACATCGTGTGTGGTAAGTCAAGGGTCGAGTCCTCCCCACCTGCTCCCAGCTGGGGCTTGGTGCACAGGAGCTCCCTGCGCTGGGTTTCCTTTTCCATGGAAAAACTACAAGCTACTGGGTACAGGCCAGGGCAGAGAGAGGAGGCAGCTGATGCATACCCTGCTCTTGCCCTAACATGGAGTGAGGACATGGCTGCAGGGCACACCCAGATACAAAAGCTTTTTTTTTTTTTTAATATGAAAACTAAGAACAAAGCACCTTGTATAGCAAAACAAAGTTTATAGCTTGCTTCAGCCTGGAAGAAGGCTTTTCAGAGCAGATAGTGCTGGCATTGTCTCCTAACAACCCTGCAGTGTTTACTGGAGGTAGTTTATCTCAATCTGTTTTATTCATTCCTGAGTATTTTGTCTTCCCAGACCTGCAAAATTAAATAAAAGCAGTGACTTTATAACAAAACATCCCAATAAAAAATCAAGTGAAGTTCATACATCTTTACAGGGCAACTCCCAAAAGCATTCCAGTCATTGCAGAGAACTTGCAATTTATAATAGCCTCTAATCTCCATCCATCAGTAAGTTTTCTGATGTTGGGTGGAGCACAAGGATATATTTGAGGTATACTAAATGGCATTGTTAACTTTACAGTTGCAAATGTTTGCAGTATGCAAGCAAGAAGACAAGGTAAATATAAAAGAAATTTCCAGAATTATTAAGCTTCTATTATTGTTATTAACATTGGCAACTGAGAATAGGGGAGTAACCTAAAGACATGCCCCAGGGAGCAGACGGGGAGCAGGACTGAGCCGTTACACATTGCTGGCTGTGGGAGCTGAACTGTCTACACATGCATAGCCGCTGACAGGCCCCTGTGCATACAGTCTGGGGATGAGGGGGCAGCCTGTCTTCCCACAGCCAAAAGGGCAAGCAAGAGTCATTGCATTAAGGAGAGAGGCAGCTGGAAGTGACACACAAAGGAAGGAAGTCTTCTGAGAATCAGGTTTCACTGTTTCAACTACTGAAGGAGAAGCTTGTTTATAGTAATATACTGTCTGTAGGAGGTGTGTGTCTGTATAGATATGTGTGTATATGCGTACAACGGATGTGTATAGAAGGAACTTTCACTGTGGTCTGTCAGCCTTAAGCACATTGCTTCTATTTCTTCTTAAACTCTGTGACTTCATTTAAAATAATAATAAAACAAAGACATTAAGAAACTCCCAAGGTAGAGAGTGTGCGTGTGCGAGGGAGTATGAGCAACTTATCTTCACATTTAGCTGGAGCCTTGGTATTGTCAAAGCAGCTGAATCACTGCCTGTGAGCTGCCATCTTTGCCATGGTGATAATTTGACAGCATGCCAACACTGCTGCCTACTGTCTCTGAAGAGCTGACCTTGTAACAACATCAACACTCTCTTTGGCTTTTGCTGACATACTGTAGGCTCTGGAAACTGTTTTCAAAACAAATATATAATGAAGTTTTGTGCTTGTAAAAGCAATTGTGTTTCTGTCCGAAACATTATTTTAGGGTGTCTCACCTGCCAGAGGGCAAAGCAAAGGAACAGGCAGGGAGGAGGACATGGCTTTTCAGATAAGTGAGAGGCTCCATGTGCACAAGAACCATGGGAATCAAAAGTAACCTTCACAAAATCAGAAGTTAATGGTAAAGTGGCTTCTCAGTGACTCCTTGTGCTGTAGCATCATAAACCTCCCATTTCTCAAAGCAAGGACAAGTGAACATACCTCTACAAATCATGCCCCACAAGGGCCAAAAGCAAGGAGACCTCTTGATTAGTGCTTGCTCTATGCTGTTGTGTGTCTTCTTGCAGGCAGGGAAAAGTTACCATCTAAAATACTGATGGAGACTCATCTATATATTTGATATGGAGAAATGATAAGAGGCTTGGCTTAGCAGGTAGGGTAGAGGCACTGTCAGTGCCTGAATATAGAATCATAGACTCAAAGAATGGTTTGGGTTGGAAAAGACATTAAAGATCATCTAGTTCCATCCCCCGTGCAGTGGGCAGGGACACCTTCCACTAGATCAGATTGCTTAAAGCCCCATCCAAGCTGGCCAGTCTTTTTCTTGGCCCTAAGTTTGGGCTACTCTGTATCGGGTGACCTGTCACATTGAGGTGTTCCCCAGTTGTGGAGGATTGCCTGAGCACTTTGTATTCCCACTGCACACATATGTGTGCCAGTCTTCATATGTCCTCTGCGTGTCCAGTATGTGTGCCAGGGCCCAGCTTGCAAAGGAAAGAGAACAAACCAGACACAGGACTCACCCCACACTTGCTACTGCTTTGATCCTGGGAACCAGTGGTAGTGAAGTGCTGGTGCTGGTATTTTTCTTCTTGCTATCCCTACTAAACTAAATGAATAGCAGCAATTGCTGGTGTCCTAAATGACATTTCATGGAAAGTTTTTGAGATAAAAATGGCCATATAGTGGATGCATGACAGGCTTGCCTTAAAACTGCCATGCAGTGCACAAAACCCATACATATGGTTAGGTAACAGCAATTTTAATTTTAGATACGGGATGGGAAAATGCAGTTAGATTAAACCTAGGACTCTGTAGGTTAAGACCAGAATGAAAGATATAGCTAACAAAAGTCTGGAGGCAACATCTTCATGAGACACCCCAGTTTTCACTCCCCCTCAGAGATCTATTTTCAGGTGTTGCCAGAAAGGAGAACACTATAATTTATACCGAGATGCTTCCTCCGGATCCTTCTTAAAGTGCAGTCCTTTAGATTTGTTGAAGTCAGGTGAATATTATACATAGCTGAAGTTCCACTTCTGCTTCTTCATGTAGAAGTAAAAGTTACTCTTGATTTTGCATAGTCCAGGATAAAAATTGTATTGTTTGCCCACTTTCTAACTTACCTACTTAAAAAGCCTCCAATAAACTACTGACTTCAGCTCCTTCTGACACTTGGAAGAGCTTTAAGCTTCAGTGGGATTTGGCTAGCATGTAGCAGTGTATTACTCTGCCTTTATGTAGAGTTTATGGCCAACAAAACTTCAGATAAATGTATTTGAGAGAAACAGCTAACAAGTTGGACTTTTCATTTTTTTCCATCTTGGGTTTTTTTTTGCAGTTCAACGCTGCAAGTTGCTTTTTGGGCTGCCTTTTCTTCAGGGATTCGTTTCTCACTGTGTTGCTAGCACTTGAATCACTGGGTAAAACTGACAAACAGGAAAAGACTGAAAATGGGATTTTCGATGTGAAAATAACTTGCTGTGGGACCGATTTTCAAAGCTGTAGGCTCTTTGTAATGAGGAATCATAAAATCATAGAATAGTTTGTATTGGAAGGCACCTTCAAAGGTCATATAGCCCATCTGTAACTAGATCAGGTTGCTCAGAACCACATCCAGCCTGGCTTTAAATGTCTCCAAGAATGGGCATCCACCAGCTCTCAGGGAAACCTGAGCCAGTATTTTGCTACCCTCATTGTAGTATATTTTTTCCTCATGAAAGCTGGGTCTGTTACTCTTCAGGACACCTGAATTGATGTGCCCTCTCAAATGGGAAGAGGGGCGCTTGAAGTTGCTGGGCCTGTTGTGTGTTGTCTAGATAGGATAGTCAAGTTTAGCTTTGAAAGGAGCATTTGTGCCTGAAAAAAACAGGGCTTTGTTGCTTTAGCCAGTGGCATTGCTAGGAGCAGAAATCTGAATGGTCTCCAAGCTGTGGTGGACAGGCAGTGACCAAATCTTCTTAAACCTGTCTACTGTACAGGTTCAGATTTAGGAGGGCTTAGGAGCTAGTTGGGTGGGCCTTGTCTGAAGTGTTTGCCCTGACCAAGCTTATCACAGATATCTGGTGCAAATCAGCCCCCTGAGATACTTCTGAAAGCTCACTTCTCTGTGCATTAGAAATAGGCATTTTTTTCTGACAGTGAGAAAATTGAGTCTTTTAAAGCCTGAAATTAGTTCACAAGCCACACATTTTATAATTAACACAGCTTTACACTAAAAGCAGGGGATAGGTTTTGGTGCATTATTTTCAAGTTAAATTTTAATCCCCTGTGTAGCAAAAGCTTGATTCTTACAGGCTTGGCTTCTTCTGTATGACTTTCCAGGGGTCTGCGAGCTTTTATTGGCAATGCATGGGTTTAGCTAATGGATTTATGAGCTTATGCTAGTTTTTTCCTGTTTGTGTGAGTGGCATCACACAGCAGAGACCTTCTCGGTGTGCAGCTCTTAATAACAGGTAAGGAAGATTCCTTGTGAGAAAGCTAATTTGGGACTATCCGAGGCAGACCTGCTAGGATGTCCACCAACTACTGCCTAAGATATGCAGATTACTTTTGAAAGTTAATATTGCCTGAGTGCTTCTGAAATCAAGGGAGCCATGTATTAGCTGCTCACTGAACAGAGAGTATCAAACTGGGCCACAGGAGGAGAAGAGGAGAAGAGGAGAATGCCATGGAAAATAATGCTGTAGGTCGAGCAAGATTTTTTCCTAGTTTTATGCATAAAAGTTCTTGTTACAGCCATATCCGTTAAGCCCTGAGGGGACAAATCCTTTGCCAAGAAAGAGTTTTGCATCTCTGACTGTATGCTGTCTCCAGCCTGTATTTTCCTAAAAATAATCCTGATTTCATACCTTAGCTGGTGGACCTCCTAGCAGCCACAATAGAGACAGCCTCCCTGGAAAACAGGCAGGGATATGTAAAAGCATTGGTTCCACTCTCAAAGAGATGTTGTACATTGAAATGTACTAAAACCTAGTAAGCTTATCCTGAGCCCTTTCCACTTAAATAAACAAGTCACTGCTGAATAACAGGTATCTTATTCAGCAGAAGAACAATAATCCCTTTTTTCTTTAAAACAAAGAAAATAAGAAGTCACTTGGTGGGGGGGGAAGAAGGATTTGATTTTCTAGTCCATGGGGTTATTTGTCAGCCTGAAATGTCTGCTTGGTTTCTGTGATGGTCACTAACAGCCAAGGGAGCGTCCTGAGTCAGGTGTCCTCCATTTGATAAGCAGGGAGAAAAGCTGCTTTGAGCTGGCAGCACAACTCTGGAGGCTGTGGGTCCATCTTCCTGCGCCATCGGTGGCAGGTCCCTTCTCCCCCTGACACTCCTCAGCCCTCCTCCTTGTGCTGAGTCACCATCCTCACAGCTCTGTCAGCTGCTGCATCTGTTTGGCTGCTGGGAAGCTCTGACACCAGATCTGCTTCCAGAGGAGCAGTAACGTGCAGCTGTGCCCTTTGTGGATGTCAGAGCTTGCAAGCAGCCCTGGGGTGTCTCACATGTATCCACCACAGTACCAGATGTAAGAAAAATACACTGATAGGCATCCAAAATATTTTCCCAGCACAGAGTCATCTGTGGCTTGATGATCTCCTGAGCCAGACGTCCACACTGAATAGCATTAGGGTTTGGTGAGATGGTGGTATGGATGTCTGCAGGCTTTGTGCCCTGAGCCAAGCTTGCTGGTCTGTTGTAAGTGGCGTTTTTCCTCTCCATTTTCTCTCTCCATCAAAATACAAAGAAACTGGTGGAGTTTGATATGTACCTCATACTCACGCTGCACCCGGGACCACCTAGGCCTGGCTGAGCAAAGTCAGACCTTAAAATGCACTGTGGGTGTATTTGTACCCATAATGCTGGTCAGGCTGTAGGCAGATGGCACCAGAGCAGGCTGCAGCTGTGCAAACATTGACATGGGAGGGAGCATCTCCGTGGGGTGGGTTGACCCTGGCTGCATTTCAGGTGCCCAGCAGAGCTGTTCTATTGCTTCCCTGCTCAGTTGGATGGGGAGAGAAAACGCAATGAAAGGCATGTGCGCGGAGATAAGGACAGGGAGAGATCACTCACCAATTATTGCCATGGGCAAAACTGACTTGACTTGGGGAGGTTAATTTATTACCAATCAAATCAGAGTAGGATAATGAGAACTAAACCCATTCTTAAAACACCTTTCCCCCACCCCTCCTTCTTCCCAGGCTCAGCTTTACTGCCAAATTCTCTGCTGAGCAGTATATGGGAATGAGGGTTGTGGTCAGTTGTCTCTGCTGCTCCTTCCTGCAGGGGAACCTCTGCTCCAGCAGCTGGAGCACCTCCTCCCTCCTTCACTGACCTTGGTGCCTGCAAGGCTGTGTCTGTCACATACTCTCACTCCTCTCCCTGGCTGAAGTTGCGCAGGTTTTATTCCCCTTAAACGTGTTATCCCATTGGCACTACCACTGTTGCTGATGAGCTCAGCCTTGGCCAGCAGCGGGTCCATCTTGAAGCCAGCTGGCACCAGCTCTGGTGGACACAGGGGAAGCTGGTAGCAGCTTCTCACGGAAGCCACCCCTGTAACCCCCCCACTACCAAAACCTTACCACAAACCCAGTACCCTCCATGACGAAGACCTGTCCTCTGCCATTGCAAGTGATCAGGGAAAAAGTAGCAGTTCTGTCACTCAGAAGCACATACTGAATCAAGAGTAAAAAGCAAAAGGCCCTTGCTGTAGTGTGATAAAGAAGGCAAGTGGCGTAGATAGCATCCTTCAGCAGGTGTTAGCCACCTTCTCCTCAGTTGCTGTTTGGCAGTACAGCACATCAGGGTTCCAGCTCCCAGAGTCAGCCTTGGGGCACCCAACCCATAACACGAGGGGAGGAGCTGGCAAAACACTGATGCTGCTCTGCAGGCTCAGAGCTGCTCAGAAAGCACTGACGGGGTTACCTCCTCTGCATGGTGCCAAGCCAACATAAGCTGTGTGTTATGTGCTGCGGGGGATTTAACACGAATGTGCTTGTGTGAGCATCTCGGCTGCAGGTCAGGTTTGTACTGCTGTCAGTCACAGGCTGCTTAACGGTCATGACATCCTAGCTGCAGCTCGGGAGTGGAGGGAGTGGTTTGAGCGCTGTGTACACGATACACATGTGTGTACATCTGATACACACAAGTATCAGATGGATTCTGGGAACAAAACCACACCAAGTGGCAGGCTTCTCTTCAGCTTGTCCTGGGTCTAAAACCAGCACAGAAATGATCCCTTTTAAGGATTCACTTAAAGACGTTTTTTTACTGTGATGTAAGATTCCCAGTCTTCAGCATCACACATGAATCAGTGTGCCTCAGCACTGCTGTCCTGATGGTACACAGTTATACGGTGTATTGGTGGTTTGTATCTCTCTCCACATCCTACATTTATAAGGGGTTTTCCCCCAAAAAACTAGTGTCTGTACTACTAAGCATAGACATTTCGAATCTGACTTACTTTATCTTGAGAAAATGCACACTTTGGAAGTTAGCAGCCAGCTGGCTCAGTCGTGCTGGTCCAGAAACATCCAGCACCAAAATCACCACTGTGTTCACACTGCTGTGAATAATGAGCCGGGTCCCCCTGCCTGTGGGTGTGCACTGGCTCAGTAGGTCTGGCAGCCAAGTGCCCTTTAGCTTTTGCAGAAGAATCATCGTTTTGCTTTCACTCTGTGGAAAGAATATAACAGGTCTCTGAACAGTGTTTCTTTGCAACTCGGGGGGCTGGGGCAAGGGGAAGTCTGGTTTGTAGAAACATTGTCAGGTGTGATTGGCTGTATATTTGATGTATAGAGGTGGTGTGTAGCTAGTGAAAAATACAGCAACCACGAAGAACCAGATGAAACTATTGACAGTAAGCAACCGTTTTTCCCAAGGGCATTTGCAGTTGCTCAGCTTAGAAATGTAATCTGAAGGGCTGTGATCAGAGAAACAGGCTGTCGATTCGTGCCTTTCCATTTCGTTCTCGAGGGGAGTGCATTGGAAATTGTGATAAGACAGTGGAAATTACCACCGAGTCCTGTACTGTTTAGAGGTCCTATATAACAATGTCTACAAAATCCTGTATCATTTAGAGGCACTATACAGCAATGTCAGAGCTCTATTTATTGTTCTAGTAAACAAATTTTTCAAGCTGTCAAAATAAGCAAGAAAGAGGTTTTCCCCCAACACGCACATCGAATCTGTAACTAGTGGTCAGAGCGCATACCTGGGTGAATTCCTTGGGGAATCCTTGCCTTCCTCAGAAGATGATGCCTTTCATGTCACTTGGGTGAGGGTTGAGTGCTATTGACTGGAAGGAGGAAAGCTGGTGCAGTTGCTTTAGGGAGTTGGTGGATGATTTAGACTTTTTGCTCATTTGATTTATTGCTCAATTATTAGACTGTGTACTAACAGTGGTGTGTGAGAGGGATGGAGAGCTATACCTTTCTGCCCGATTTCTATTAACAGCCTGCCGAATAACAGCCTGTGTTAGCAGCTGCTTTTTCCTTTTCATATCCAAGGAAAAAGTGTTTAAAAGCTTTTATACCATCTGAGTTAGGAAGAGAAAGAAGGTACCCTCACCTCCAGCTCAGCTTTTAGATGCCATCATTTATGTTTTCACAAAGAGCAGTGAAATCCAAGGCATGTTGCAATACTGGTTGCTATTTTCTTATCTCCTTATTTATGTGGCAGTAGAGAGAGGCTAACTGATGAAATATTAAGGGCTGAGTGTTCAGGACATTTAGTGTATCACAGGGAGTGGTGGGTGAGAATCAAGTGATCAGTCAGTTTCCCTCACAGATAATCTTGATGTTGGTCCTGGTGGAGGGAGTGATGCCTTTGGTTAAGAAGGAAAGGTATTTGACACTGTGCAGGTACACTGCAGGGAGATGTAATCTGTGTGTCATGTGGGATAAATTAACTGTACTTTTGCATGTTTGCATGGAGTGTGAAATGTGAAGTACTCAGGCTGCTCCAGAGCTGATGCTGCAGATGTTGGTACAAGACACAAGGAGCATATGAACTGCAGCTTCTAAGAAAATCTGCATTAAAACCTGAACTCTTTCCAGCTGGGGTTTCTGACCAGCTCCAGGGACTACTGAGAGGTTTATATGAGCATCAATTAATGATCATTAATACAGTTATGATTCTTAGCAAGGCATATGTGCTTTGAGCCAGACAGGTGGTGTCCCTCAGGGATCAGTGTTGGGTCCGGTCTTGTTCAACATTTTTGTCGCTGACATGGACAGTGGGATTGAGTGTGCCCTCAGCAAGTTTGCCGATGACACCAAGCTGTGTGGTTCGGTTGATATGCTGGAGGGAAGGAATGCCATCCAGAGGGACCTCGACACGCTTGTGAGGTGGGCTGATGCCAACCTCATGAAGTTTAACCCTGGCAAGTGCAAGGTCCTGCACCTGGGTCGGAGCAATCCCAGGCACAGCTACAGGTTGGGCAGAGAAGAGATTCAGAGCAGCCCTGTGGAGAAGGACTTGGGGGTGTTGGTTGATGAGAAAATGAACATGGGCCGGCAGTGTGCGCTTGCAGCCCAGAAAGCCAACCGTATCCTGGGCTGCATCAAAAGGAGCGTGACCAGCAGGTCGAAGGAGGTGATCCTGCCCCTCTACTCTGCTCTTGTGAGACTCCACCTGCAGAACTGCATTCAGCTCTTGGGCCCCTACTTAAAAAGGACATAGAGCTGTTGCTGTAAGTTCAGAGCAGGGCCGTGAAGGCATACAGAGGGCTGGAGCATCTCTCCTGTGAAAACAAGCTGAGAGAATTGGGCTTGTTCAGCCTGAAGAAGACTCAGGGGAGACCTCAGAGCAGCTTCCAGTACCTAAAGGGGGCCTACAGATGTCTGAGGAGGGACTTTTTACGAAGGTGTGTAGTGACAGGACAAGGGGGAATGGCTTTAAGCTGAAAGAGGGGAGATTTAGATGAGATACTCTGAAGTTCTTTAAGGGTGGTGTGACACTGGAACAGGTTACCCAGAGAAGTTGTGGCTGCCAAATCTCTGGCAGTCTTCAAGGCCAGGTTGAACAGGACTTTGAGCAACCTGATCTAATGGAAGGTGTCCCTGCCTGTGGCAGGAGGGTGGAAGTAGATGATCTTTAAGGTCCCTTGCAACCCGAACCATTGTATGATTCTGTGAACTGGTGTTGGAAAAAGTCCCAGCCAGCTTGGCTTTTCACACTATATTATAAGAAATGTTCTCATCTTTCGTGTGCAATTTTTGAACTCTGTCGGCAAGGCTTGCTGAAGCGTCTGAGCAGATAAGCTGATTTCGGTTATCTTTCATTTGACTGCTTTTTGTTTGTTTTCAACTCAGTGTCATTAAAAAAAATAAGACCGCCATTATTTAAGTTGCCAGTATTGGATTTAGCTCTAGCAAAAGTGTGTGAACTTAATCATCCCTGCAGAGAATGTAGGGCTAAACTCTGACCTCATGGAAGAATAAATCAGGAACTGAACAAAGATTTTGAGATGTTTTCAAGTGAGACAGAGGTTGCGGTACTGAGCTCCACGTAGTGCCAGGAGTGGGCTGACTACACAACAGAGAGAGTAGTCCTTATTCCTCTTCTCTCATTTGAGTCATTCTCCTTCCTCCCAACTATACTAAGCAAGAAATATGGTCAAATAGAAGAAATCATAGTAGAGTTTCCTGTTTGAAAATCAGACTTGTGTGGGCTTTCTGTTGATCTGAGAGACATTTAAACTCTGCATAGGTAAGGTACCCAGGTGCCTACCGTATTATCTGAAGCTTGCTCTTATTTTGTGTCTATGTGATGAGAATCAGGAGGCTGGAAACAAGTCCTAGGTTCACTACTCCCTCTCCCCCCCCCACCTCCATTCCTCCAGGCTCAAGAGAATCCGAGGCCAGGATCCCCTGTTTATCTAGCAAAATTGTAGGCCAGCACAAATAAAGAATGGACCAGAACTGAAAGTTCCCTCCACACTCAGCCACTAGTTGTAAGTATTTATTGTGAATACTGTTGAATGCAAGTGATTTCTAACATAAATTTCCTTTTGCATTTTGTTTTCCTAAAACCAGTTTCCTGCTGTAAACCAGAAGTAATGTATCCAGTTATGAATGATGTTGCTTTTATTGTATTCCTGAAGACTTTACAGCTTGCCTCTCATCCCTTTCTGGAACAGTTATAAAAATAAAATGTTTGCAGTGAGGGTCCAATATGTTTTACTGTTGATTTCCATACAGAGACAACTTTGTTTCTATTGAACTGAAGACAAACAATGGTTTTGGTGTCTGGTAGGTCAAGTTCAGGAGCAGAATGTTCAAAAGAGAAAGTAGAAAAGAGAAATCCTTAGATTTTCCTGAATTATCAGTGGCTTTGATTTTTAACTGATGAGGTGAATATAGTGTATTCAAGGTAAATGTGGACCCTGCTCACAAACGGGTCCTTTCAAAACTAATTTAGGTTATTGCATCTCTGAAAAGTTTGTTGTAGTTTGTCATAATGAGAACCCATTGTCAGCAAAGCAAAGGTGTCTGCTGGACTGATGCTACCTGAGGACTGTCAGGATAGTGGTACGCTGACATTACTTATGTTGTGGGGTAAAAGCAACTTGGTGCCCTTTATATTTGCCCCTTCTAACCACAGTATAATGGGATATATATATATTGCTCTCTGTGGTCATCATTTTGAGCATTGGTTCTTCCACCCCAGAAGGCTTTCATCTTGAAATGCAGGAGTCCATATTTGTTATATTACACATCTTCTTACGCCATTGAAGGACTTCTCGCTGCTGTTGCCTGTGGCTGCTTTATGATCTATAGGCATCTCAGCAGGGCTGCAGTTTCTGTAGTGACTGCTGCCCTGACTGCACATGTGGGATGCCCAGGAGACCTGGGCTGTCCAGGAGTCTCAGAATGCCAGGAGGGAGTCCCAGCCTTACAGGAAAAGCAAAAACTTTGTCTGCATTTGCTCCCAAATGCTGACTGACTCTCTCGGTACTAGTTAAATTAAAACTGTTTTAATCAGTTGCAGCTGTATTCAACTTGATTGCTTTGAATACACATTCTTAGCTATCCTCCCCAGCATTCATCTGTAGATGTGTTAATAATATCTGTAAAGATAGAGAAGGGCAATGTCAGGATTATCTGTATTTGTGCAAATGGATTTGTGCATCCATTTAGAGGTCCAGAGTGTAATTCATCAGTCATTTCTGTGTGCTTGAATCCCAAGAGGGCAGAGTCACCTCTGTCTCCCAGGTCACAGTGACTTAACTCATCAAGTCATAGAGTTTTATACTGCAGTGCTTGATGAGCACTGAGAATAGGTAGCTGTTATTCACCTGATAAGTGCTGTCCTTTCTGCTTGCAGGTCAGAATACAGCAGGATTCTGGTGCATCATGAACATCTTCCCCTTACGTAAACATCCAGTGACTCAGGTTTTCTTCTGTCCAGAACTAATGAAGAGATGCTTTAGGGAGAAAAATGAGGTGCAATTCTGCAATGGGTTGAGGGCAACACTGCTTTTAAGATGTTCAGAGCTGGCTAAGGTAAAATGGATGCCATAAAGCTCAGGATAAGCTTGGGATTTAGAGGGTCTTTTAGGGGCACTTTAGAGCTTTCCATTGCAGGTGAGAAGTAGCAGACAGAAATCCTTCCTGTCATACTAGGTGTTTTGTAGGTTTACACCTGGAATAAAAGCAAGATAAGGCCTTCTTGTCTGAGCATGGAGGGGAATTTCGGAATGTAGCAATGCTCTGTGTGCAGCAACACTACTATGCCCTGTACATCTGTGCGCCACTAGCCTAGGGACTGGAAGCAGCCCTGTCTTCTGAAAGGCCTGAATCTGGAAGAGAATAGGTGAGCATGTCCTCAAGCTCCCATCCACAGCCAGGGACTTCCAGCGTCTCAAGTATGAGGAAGTGAGTACCAGGGTACTGGCCTCTCTTTCACATTGCAAGGTACACATGAAATGAAAGGTGGTTTCTCAGAGCAGAGGCAGAAGGGCAGAAGTTTCATGGGGTTTGGTAGTGCATGCAATATTGTGTAGTTCTTGTCTTTTCCACAGGTTCATTCTGGCACACATCTTTTGGTAGAACTCGAGTGGAAGATTTGAGGATGCAAGATTAAGTGAGGCAGGATTAGATATAGCTCATTTACCAGACAATTGATGGTCAGTGAAAGAAGGTAATAGCTTACCGTGGTATGTTTTAGGACAGCTGTAGGTGAAACATGTCATGGCACCCAGAGATCTGGCTTCCCAGATGTCTGTGCTCATTTTCATATGCAGTCATTTCAAAAACCCGTTCTATAATTTTTGTTCTGTTTCACCTTCTTTACTACAGATGGCAGTCCCATATATGCTTCTCAGCCCCAAATTTGAAGGCTGGGGGAGCATGCTTCCATTTGAATGCTGAGTTTTAGAGGAAAGGGCAAGGGGTTTGGTCAGTTATGTTTTGAACCTTATCCAGAACTTAAGCCAGCAATTAGTTTTCAACTCTTTGTTTTCAGGGAAAACTAGGGGCTTGAGTATTGCCATATGTGGTGTTTTAGAAATTGTCAAACATTGTACCTAGAGCTATTTTGATAACAGTTCTATTTGTTTCACAGTTACCAATGCCTCCTTGCCGTGGTGATTGTCTCGCATGAATACCAAATATTGCTATTGAAAGAGAAAACAGGTGTAGTTAAACTTAGGTAAAAATGAAAGAAACACTGCCAAAGCATAGATGATAAACTGATTTTAACAGAACGCTTTTTAACTCTTCATCTGATATTAAAAGTAGAGCTTCAATTAACAACAGTGAAATTGCTAGAAGTTATTTGACCATATCCTTCAAAATTCAAGGAAGAAATGTCCTTGTTCGGTGAAAATTAGTTTAAACTACTGTTTCACTTGGCATGAAGTTTGGGCTGGTGCTATATTTTTAGATGATCAGGAACCCAGTCCTGATTGTCACCTGAGAGTCACTTTTCCTATCTGAACCTCCAGACGGTTTCAGTATGGTTGTTGTAAGAACTGTGCAAGGACTGCCGGGCCTCTTTTTTAATCAACATCATTCCTTTGCTTTCCTGTATTGGCCTCTCCAGAGCGGAAGGCTGCTTATCTGCTTGAAAGGAGTGGGAACTTCTTTTTGGTGGAAAAGCACAGGGAGAAGATTGAATTTATTTTCATTTGCAATATAAGTAGGAAATTAATACAGCCTTCCAGAGCCAGAAACCAAATGTATTAACTCTTTACAGACTTCCCTGCCAGAACCCCTTATGCCAAAACTCTATATGGGATATTTTTAAGGGAAATCAATTGCATAAGTGTTTGGGGGAAGGCAAACCAGACAGCTGGCTACAGCCTTGACTCCGTCCAGCAAGCCCAGATGGATTCCCCAGTGACCAAGGTCAGGCATGCTGTATCTCCTGGGTACTTCAGTTCCTACTCTCTCTCTCATCCTCTTGCCCCTCTCTTTTCAAGCTTGTAGCTGGGGTTGGCAGTCCTTCTGTGCACTGACAAGGATGCAGGGAAAGAGGTGGGCACAGGAAAGGGTCTTCCAGGTGTGCTTACCACATGCTAGTTGAAGAAACACATGTGAAACCATTTTAGATTTGGGAGCAGGGTTGCTGCAGTAATTCTGAAGTCTGTTTCAGGCTTCATGTTTGAAGATTGCAATAAACTGTTTCCCTGAGGAAGCTGGGAGCCTGTGCATCAATCTGAGCTAATTTTAGCCAGGACGCACTTCCATTTCCCACACAACATTTCACACGTAAATGAGTCTAAGTGAGAGAAGGTGTGGATATTATGAACAAGGTCCTAACTCACAAACTTGGGGCTCTTTGGACACTGTTATGGGTAGTAATTAATTGTATGGCCAGATCAGGTTTGGCAGCCTCATCTGGTTGAAGATGCCCTTGCTCACTGTATGGAGGTTGAACTAGATGACCTTTGAAGGTTCTTCCAACCCAAACTATTCTGTGATTCTGCGAAGGGATTGAGATGTCTTATTGCAGTGCCCTCAGCTGGACACTGGAGAGTGCTTCAAGTACTGCACAATGACAAAGTTCACTGAAGCGTGATGGTTAGTTTGCAGTAGTGAGCGATTTCAGATTGCCTGTGTCATTCTGTCTTCTACCATCTTTCCTTTTGTTCCCTATATAACTATGTGTCATACTCCCAACAGGAAAACCTGGCTTGCTTTGGTTGAAGTATGTAAAACCCAACACTGCCGTTTACCCACTTTTTGTAATAATTTTTTTCTTAAAGGTTTCTCTGTAAAGGCTTTTACATTCATCACAGTGCTGTTCCTCATACTTACCTTTCATGCTACTAGGAGACAGACACAGTTATACTTCCACATTACTGTAATAGTTGCTGATGCTGCCCTGTTTAGTTAATGTCACTTCTTTCTGAGTAGTATTCAATTTGAGGAGTCTGTCTGGGTTTACTTTTGTTGAATTAAAAAAAAAGCAAGACACATTAACATGGTTTCAAAGAGGTTTAGGGAGAGGGAAACCACCACATCCCAGTGCATGAATAAAAAAAAAATGCAAATAGGCCCATAAATGAAAATCAGGAGTTGTTTTTAATAGTTTCATCCCTGTCAATGCAATATTTATTGTTTTGCAGTCCTCCCAAGACTTATGAATATGCTTACTTGGACTCATTGGATTTAAAATCAGGGTTTCTTCCATGCAGTGGAGCCAGGGTGCAGGAGCTGGCTGAGTTTCAGCACATCCTGTGAACCTCCCTTGTGTTCACATCACCAGCTCTGGCTTCCCCTGCGTGGGGGCACGGTGACTTCCAGCAGTGTGTCTGGTGAGATGCACCTTTTAGAGTGGGAGTTTACATCTGATTTGCTTCTTTTAGGGAGGGAGTTTACATCTGATTTGCCAGCTTGGCGTCAACCAGGTGTTGGAGGTGTACTCTGCAAAATATGATGGTTGATTGGCAGAAGATTTAGGCTTGTAGACATGGATTTAGATGTGTTTGGCTTGTCTGTGATAAAGGTGGAGACAGCAGGGTAAGGCAGACCACGTAAGGCAATGTCTAGTCTGTGTTTCTTTAAAGTCCATACTCAAGCGTGGGTCTGGATCCACTCCATAATGCTGGGAGCAATGAGGTCCTGTGTCCGTGGGCTCTCCTCCCTGTGTTAGGGCAAACATTGAGGGAAATGGCTCAGCTAAAGCAGTGAGGAGATGGAAGTAAAATAATAAAGTATTATTTTTTTTAAGTATTAAAATACATAAAACTACAGCAAAATCTTGCTCTTTTTCTCCCTTCAAAAATGTAGATGGGCCATGAAGTGTCATCAAATATTAAAGTAAGAGTTAAAAATAGTTTCACTTTTTGCATTTCCCTTAATCTCTTGTCCATGTTTTATTTCAAAGTTACTTTTACTCTGTTACTACTTTCTGTCTCCTCTGCTATTGTATTTAAAAGCTGTACAAACAAGTACAAAGTGTCGTTCAAACCGTGAAGCAAACAAAGAAGGAATTTTTTATTTAGAGAATTGTTTTATTTGAAGTCATTTTAAGTAGCACATAATAACAGCATACTTGGAAGTCAGAGAAGTTTTTTGTGTTTAAAAAAGAAAGGTTGATTGTATCTTTTAAGGACTGTTCATATAAATACTGTGGTTCTTTACAGTAAGAAACATAGTCACACAGAATCCTGTGCGGATTTCTGTTGCTGGAGGGCAGAATAACTTCCCTAGCGTTCAGGGAGGCAGGTGGTTGCAGCCCCACAGCAGAATACATATGCTGCATGGCAGCAAGCTTGAGAGGAAATGTATAAAACCAGATATGTAGGAGTTGGTTCTCGTTGCCGTGGTGTTTGGACATTGGTTACTTCACCTGTCAGCCATTCTTTCCCTCTCTTCTGGAGACCTGCAGCCCTAACCTGTGGCCAGGTTCACCCCCGGATGGCAGTTGGGTCCCAGTAGCATATGGGCAATAATTTTGTTGATTTTATCAAGGCTTCTGGCATTTGTGGCTGAGGAGGAAAGCTCCAGGCAGTGAAGTGTGCATTATCTCGTCAGGCATGCTCCAGGTAGCCTAAACCCCACCAAAGCATGCTGCCAGCTGGCCACTGGGGCTTGGAGCCGCAGGTTAACAGCAGGAGCTCCTCAGAGATGGGTGCTGCTCCCTGCTCCATCCTGAGAGCAGCCACAGAGGGTGGTGCCACTCCTGCTTCCTCTGTCCCCAGGGCTGGGGAGAGGCAGTGGAGTTGCTCCATTCCATAATGAGATTCCCAGCTCATGCAGGTCAGTGGGAAGAGGGTCTGGGGGAGATCAGGGTTGGTTGTGGCTTCTTACCTAGCTGGTGAGCTCTTTGCCTCAGTCCCACTCTACCTGCCAGGCTGCAGATCTGCTCTCAGAGATGCTTAGCTGCTGTAAAATTTGTGGCAGCTTAATGATTATCTCAGATAAAGGGTGGGATGAGCTCTCCACATCAGTTTCCCTTGTAGCTTGTGCCAAGCTGTGAATATAAAATGTCAGGTTCTGGTTATAAAAGCACTCTGTCTGCTATATACGGCATACTTCCCTTGGTATCCTTAAACTAACTGCAACAAAGGGGACCAGACATGCATATCCATTTTAGCTTTTCAGCTACTAATGACATAGTAGTATTTTCAGTGACTTTGGTTTTATCGTGGTGCCATTACCACCAGTGAACTACTGTAGTTGAAAGGATGTTGGCATATCCTTCATAATTTGGAAAATAAAATATCCTTGTCTCCCTCTGGCTGAGTGGTTAAATCACACTGCAGTGGCCCTACTTGATAATTTTCTCATGAAAGACTCAAATCCTAGGGTTAATTAAAGCATGCAATAAGTACCTAGGGATGCATACATAAATGCTAACAGGATTCTTACCACATGTCTACGGAGGCAAACATCACCATGTATAGTTTATGTTAAGCTGAGGACAGAAAATCCTTAGATCTCTTACAAGGCAAAATTTTACATTCTGTGGCAGATGTAGTTAAAAAAACCATCCTCAGACAACAACAAAACCACACAAAATCTGATAACAGTGATATGTAAATATATCATATATCCCTTATAATCACAGGGATTAAACATTCTGGGAGATTGCATAGAGCTTCGTATTTACAGGAATCTTAATGCCTATTCCTATCAGAGGAACCTGGATCTAGGGTCAGAAAGCAAGGAAGGCTGCTGTGTTCAGCTGAAACTATAATCTGGCCAGTGCTGCAGGCCAAAATATTATGGAGAAGAACTGCATGATCCGTGATGACAGGTGATCAGAAATACTGTTCAACCTATTGCCTAAAAGCCCTGGTTCCAAGAGCATCCACTGTCACTCACTGTGCACCCCTGGCACTGGCGCAAGCACTGACTCAGAGGGAGGGGTGCCACCTCCCGACTTCCACCCTTCTCCATGCTTGGCCTCCATTTTCCCTGAGGTTTGTTTCTCTGTAGTTGCTTGACCCTCTTTGGTTTGTGCTGGTTAGCTGAGGGAATGGGAGGTAAATGGATAAAGTAACCTAGAGCTTTGGGCAGAAGCCCTCATCATTCTTCTGTCGGCTGTTTGGACCCTTCTGCAGAGGGTCTCCCTAGCCCCAGATTGCCTAAATTTAGGTCTGCACTCCTGTAACTGATTTTGTTCCTTTTTAAAGAGGTTAGGGTTTGTCTGCTTGAAGCAGAGCCTTAGGAGATACCCTGATACCATCTGCTTTAAGCATCCAAGTTGGATGCAATTCAGAGGACAGCGTTAGCAGCAGCAATTCACTGTAACTTCATTGTAGAGAGGCAGGTGTCTCTACGCAGGCAATTCAGGTCATTCATGTCAGATGCTTAAAATAGGAGACAGGCAAATTCAGAGTGCCTGCTTTTTTCACCTAGTTCATTGCTTACGTCTGTTTATGTCTTAAATATGATTTATCCTGAAAGAAACCTTGTGCTCTGTTAAGATTGCCTGCCCAATGTAAAAAAGTAATGCCTCCACAGCAGATCATGACTGCATGCCCCTTACAACACATGTGCCCCCAGCACACGCACACGCTTCATACCTAAGTTGCCTGGGATGTGCTCCTGTGGGATTGCCAGGGAGCCAATGGGGGGAAAGGGGAAAGCAGGAGGCTGCTGGGCAGGACCAAGTGCAGCCACATCGCTTTTGAGTGAGCGGTGAGGGGCTGGTGGCTGGGCTCATTTAGCCCAGATGGGTTTTGAGGCAGTTTGAGCTATTGCCTTTGTAGAAACATGTTAAAATATAAATGAAGAAATGTGTTCCAAATAACACAGTCTCCGCAGGAGTGGCTGTAGTGGCAGGGAGCCTAGTTCCTGATTTATTTGCAGATGACTTTTAAGTGTGTCCTTTTGCGAACAATTAGAAAAAGGCTATTTCTTCAAACCACTCCCTGGCCTCTTGTGCTTCCATGTTTGTTCCCTCACTTTGGAAGTGCTCAAGGTGTCACTCTGTATAGCTGTGGTCTAGTCTTCAAACATTTATTCTACCCTGTGTTGCGGTGCTGCTTTATATGATGATTGCTGGCCTTGTGGTCAGTGTCATAGTAGCCATTCCGTAGCAGCAGGATGAGGGAAGGAACATGTCAAGCATCCAAGAGAGAGAGAAAACACAAAGCCAGATGTGGAAAATTCTTGATACGGATGGCAAATATTTGACAGTGCTTTGTGGTGACCAGTGAGTTCTCCCTAATGGAAGGAGAAGTAAAGAAACAATTCACAACAGTGGGCAAAAATTAGGAGCAACTCACCAGTATTTAACAAGCGTTTGCACAGACCAGTTGTGTGCAAAAGGATGCTTGTGGCAGCGTGGGGAATTCAAGTCAGACCTCACAGTTCCTAGGTCATTCACAGCCAGTGCATTCACCTGGGGAAGAGATAGGAATGATGGAAAGAGCCTGGAAATTATATATGTCCTTCTTGCTTCTCTGCTTCCTCTCTCCTTTTCCCTTCCCTGTACATCTGGTTTCCCCCCATCCCTCAGCAAGGCTGTAGGAGCCACTGAGAAGCCATCAAACTCACCACAGGCAGCTGCAGAGGTATGTGCAGGCAGGGTCATGGTACCTGCTCTCTGCCAAGGGACGTTCCTCATTTGGCTTGGTGTGAGGGTCTGCCAGGGGATGCCACCCCATGGTCTTGTCACTGGTAGGTGAAAAGCAAGGCTGAACCCAGGTCCTCATACTTGGGTTTTGAAGCGGTTTTGTTCATTGTGGCCTGTTTTGGTTAAAGTGCTTTATTTTGCATTCGGAGTTTAATTGCAGCCAGAGGTACACATCCGTCCCGCTCACTAAACAGTAGAAGTCATTTTTCAGGGCACTCTGGGTTCTCGCACCATAGGGCATGCATGGGCTTTTGGCTGCCAACAGCATGCACTGCCAGCTACCCAATACTTGGATCCTCAGGGAGGAGGGAGGAGGGCGAAGGAGGGGCTGTCAAGACTTTTGCACCTCTAAGGAGGCTAAGGCCACAGTTCTGTAACACCAGCTCTTAGGCTGCTTGTCGCAGTGCATGGTCTCCCCACATGCTAAACCATGGCTCCCGTCTTTGCACACCACCTCCCCAGGAGTGCTGGAACAAAAGAATTGTAGTGCTGTGAATCAGCTCAGCCACAGAGAGTGTTTCTGTGCTCTATTTGCACCACTCCAGCCTGAAGCATTATTAGTTTGAGAAGGGCACCCAAACCAGCTTAGTCCAGATGGGCCTGGTGTAGCCACAGCCGTGCCCCATAGAGGCTGGGCTCTGTAGAACCCTTTGGCTGTCTCTGCCCTCCAGTGCTGTGGCTTGCAGGGGGTTCACAGGCCCTCCAAAGCCATGCCGGACCTATGCTCTTGGGGCTTGGGGCTTGCAGGACTCAGGTCTCAGTGGTGGTGTTCAAGCAGCTGTATGAGGACGTGCCTGGGTCCAGCACAGCAGGCTGGGAGCCAGAGCTGGCACATAACATCTTGCCCCCCCCCCCCCCCCCATGGCAGTAGGAAGAGAGCCCTCTAGAAGGCTCAGTAGCATTTCTCATGAGGAAGTATTTTGATGGAAACATGCCCATTTGTCTTGCAAGTCCAAATGTGCTTGATGCTGCGTGTGTGCAGCCTCTGGCCAGTGAGTGTTTAAAGAAGGGCAGAATAACCTTCCTTTGACATTGGCTCGATCTGTGGCATTTTCCAGGTAGTGTATTAACTGACTCTGTTCCAGAAGAGTAAGCACACAACAATGTTTCAAGCCGTGCCCAGTCCTTTCCATACAAAAGTAAGTGCCACTGGAAGCTGGTTCCCACCTTCCTTAGGAGCACTTTCTAGGTGCCCACCTGTGTTAACAAACCTGAAGAGTTCAGGACTATCCCCCGTACTGACAAGCACGGTTTCTCAGACTGGCTGGTTTATCCTGCAGGTCCCTTGCAGGGTGCTACTGACCTGTAGAAGTGGAGGAAAACTGGGTTCAGGAGGCAACACAGTGGAAGAGATAAAGCCTGTGAAAGCGTGAAATCATGAGTGCCACTGGAGGCTTTTAGCCTCAGGACACCAGAGTGTACATGAATTATTGAAGTTATGGCTGTTAATCTTTGCGTTGTCAGCCCTTCGGTAAACAGTGAGCAGGTGCCGTGCATCCACAAGTCCTGCGGAGCGGGAAAGCCCTCAGGGGAGGGAGCAGGGAGCCTTTTGCAGGGCTCAAAGCAGCTTCAGCTGCATGACCTGCATCATTGTTGGTTCAGAGGGATATTGCTCTTCAAAAGCCTGTGTTCCTTTCTTTTACAAGAGGTGACATGCTTTAGTAGTCCGTTAGGCTCCCTCAATAGGTTTTATTGTTTATATGCAATTAGAGTGAGGTCAAAGCATACAAAACAGACAGTAACATTAACAGACATGCATGGAAGGTTTGCTCTCAGCTTTTGGGTTTTTTTGCTGTTGCTGTGTGTAAAGTACTTATCACAGAATTTATAAACAACTGTGTACCAGCTGAAACTCAATCACATTATACCACCTCAGGATGTGCTGCATGGCCTGTCTGTTCTCCTGATAGTCAGGATTTGGGGAAGAAAATCCACTGTGTAGTAACAATTAAGAGGGTATGTGTTGAGTAATTGTAGACATTGTTCTGAGGATGATACTCCTGCACCCTGTATTTTATCTCTGTATCCAGAATGCCAGACAGAATTTTAAAAGTGAGTACATAAATAAATTCCTACTTCAAGGCAAAGTAAGGTCACTCTTCCAGGAGCCTGCCTTGCCGTTTTCCATCTTCAGAGGTCTCTTAGAACAGCTCTGAACATGTATAAAACTGGAGATCCGCAAACTCCAAAGACAGCCACATTTAGATAAATTGAGAATTGAGTAGAAAAGTTGGCCTTTTGATGATATAGTTACATTGCTAGTTAAGATGCTTCTGGAGCAGTAGTATCTTTCACACTGAACAGAATTTTTGCCTTGGAAACATTTTATTGGAAACAGAAGCAGTTACTCCAACTCACAATGCCTAGCAACTTTGGGGGAAGGCTGATTGCTGGGAAAACCCCATTAGAGCCACTTCAGAAAAGCCTTGCATGGTTGGTGTGGCACATACCAGGTTGCTGCCAGTTCAGTCCCTGCTCTTGAAGAAACTTGTTACAGGTGAAAGGCTTGTCTCTGTTGCACATTTAGTCCTTTTCTGTCTGCTCAAACTGCTGGAGGAAGACTATGGCCCTGCTTCGCAGGAAGAATTTGTTCTCAAAGATGCAGTTGCAAGGCTGGGACCTTAGAGGTGGCAATTCATATATTCTAGTACACTTCCCAAGGCAGATTTTGAACGGTTCTACTAAGAATTCTCAGCAACAATTCATCTGAAGCTGTAAAGTATCAATGTTTAGCTCAGAAAGCTAAACATTTTAATAATGATTACTAGCATTTTCCAGAAAAACACAATTATGTTCCACAAGCAAAGAATTTCATAGAAGTTCTTTTCCAGGACAGGAGGGTGGAAGTGCATGCCTGGTCTGCTTCTGAAAAGGTACATCTGGTGTTTGTCACCTGTACCAGCTCTGCGTTTCTGTCTGCCAACCGTGATTATGTGACTGCAATTCTTATGGAGACAGGGACCTAAATTTTGAAACCAGTGGATGGCAGGAAAAGTAATTATCAGCTGTTCGAGGGATCAGTGGTGATTTCATACTTGTGACTCATTTGTTTTCTTAAAAGGAAACCCCAGTTTTCCCAGAGCAAAATCTTTGTGTCATTCTGAGACTTTGCTACAACATAGCTCTCACAGGTAGCACAGGTCTATCTGGATTAGATGTGCTGCACAAGAAAACAACCCTGAGTTTTACCAGGTGGGTGGACAGGAAAAAAACCAACAACTTTTTGTCAGTCTTTTGTGTCGCAGCAGCTGGATTCATTGGTGCTATAGCAACACACCACATGATGAGGTGTATTAGATTGCGCAGAGCACCAGGGGAAAAAGGAGCACAGCTCCTTGCTGAAGGTAAAGGTTACACTGGAGTTTCTGCTGGAGAGCTGGGGAAGGTCAGATGCTCCAGTTCCCAGCACATGTGCTCAGCGAAAAGGAGTAGGGGCGTGTGGGGGTATTAAACTGCAGAACCAGGTAAGGTACAACTGCATCTATTAACCTGAGAGCTTACCCTCCTCTGTGTGGCAGCACAACTTCCCAGAGAGTTTTCTCTTAGTTTTTCCAAGTATTTTCTTTTAAAGTTAGTTTGCTAATGTGACAGTGTGAATACACTGACAGTGGTTTAAACTGTTACAGAGACTCTTACTGCAGAGAGACCAGTCTTACAGATTAGGAGGTGATAGCCCTCAAATCAGTGCAAAAGACTAGGTAGATATTTTGCTGTTGTTTCAGCTTTACTTAAAGGTGTTGAACAAGTTTTGGGTTTGTTACTGTCTGCACAGTGGTTCAGAACATCTCTCTTGTCAGTCAGAACACAGGGCTTTACCTGTGATTGTTGTTAGCAGTACTTTTTAACTATTGCTGTCTTAGCATTTATTAATATTTCTTCCTCTCTCCATATCAGCTTCATCAGGGTGCCTGAGTCTTCTTGGAAATGAATAGTCATGTCATTTCCTCCTTCAGATTTTATGCTGCCTCCTTAAAATCTGGCAGCTTTGTTAATGCAGTCAACTAAACTTCAGTGCACCTGTTAAGATATGAAGTGGAAACAGTGCCACAGGTTTTTTTTTACACTGTTAACCATTTATCCACATACAGTTAAATAGAAATACAAATGTCATCGTTGAATTTATAATGTTTATTCAGACCCATATCAAACTCAAAAACCTATTTACTCTCCTATGTTCTCTATGCACCTTTTTTGTTGCTTTTACACATCACTAGTTTAAATGTGACTGGCTTTCAGGCTGCATCCGTTACATGGAAGAAGACAACAGTACTTTAGAAAAAGAGCAGCTAAGTGACCAAACCTGTAGTGGAGAGTGTGGAGAGCATGCCTGCAATTCAAGTTAGATGATTCAGTACTTTTCCTGCTTCCCATGAGGTGTTTCCAACATTTTGAATACTTTCTCTTATCTGCAACTAGAACATATTTCTTCCTTATCACTGCACTCCTGTTTTGTTTTTTTTTCACCAAATAGTTGGGTTTTTTTTCTCCTGACAGTATAAGAGGTGGTCAAGAGCCTCAAACTTTCTCTCCATAGGTGATTCTGCTTACACAGATAATAAGAGTGAGAGGCAGAAATTCAAGTGCCTTTCATGACTATTTAGGAATAGTAGTGAGGTTAGAGTCTTATCTACTCCCTGGTTCTGTCAGAAAGCACAAGACAAATGGTATGGATGTGCAATCCATGGGAAAAGCTCCAATGTGTTTCATGGTAGATAGATATGAAGTAAGGAAAAAGTGGCCTGGCCCACTACTTCTTCATAGGACACAGCAAGGGTGTGCAAATATGAAGCCTTTCTCCTCTGCTCTATGTAAAAGTTTTCAAGCAACCTTTCTGTTTTTTCAGATATATTTGTATCCTTGGTGATCCAGTTTTTAAAAGCCCTTATTGCCACTGTAGGCAAATTGGAAGCATTCTTGTGGAAACTGAGGAATGATGTGAAGGTCAGTCTTGCCCTCACTCACCCCTTTTAGTGGCAAGAAGCAACAGCCTGAGTTACGGTATAACTAAACCAAATGTGAGTGGTAGGCAACTTTGCAACAAGAAATGCTGTAGGGACTGCATGGTTAGAGCTCACATTTAAACAAGGTTCCTCTGGCTGTAATGAGGTGACTTTAACAGAGGTGAAGAAAGAAGCACCCGTCCTGCCTGTCAGGTCCCAGGAGAGGATTTGTGAAATAAGCAAGTGTATAAATGAGCAGCCTGTTAATGATCCCAGAACAAGGCAGGCTTGCAAAGAATTGAGTCGTGATTTTTGAAAACAATGATTCAGAAAGGATGGAAATCTTTAAAGGGGAAGACTAGCTGTACAAGGAAAAACTCAAACAAAGTTGGACCATGATTTAGCTCTGATTCCACCAGTTCAGGCAGAGCAAGGAAAATCCATATCCAATTATCTAAGAAATCAAAGTTAATCTATCTAGATTTAGGGACTTTGTTCAATTGTGTGAATAAGGAATCTAATTCAAACACCCAAGATCACTTTATCACTAATACAGCACATCCGTTGTGGCCCATAAGGCACCAGGGATACAAGTGATTCACAGCATGGTATCACTAACACACTGTCACAGAGAGGCACTAGGCATGAATTTGTCCGGGGAATTCAAAAATCAAGGAATCTAGGTAGATGAGACAAAGCACCCCCTAATAAGTACTTCCCCTTCCATGAGTTTCGTTTGTCTTTGGAGTCACAGTTGTGCTAGTTTACTGCAAGGACTGGAGAAAAGGAAGTGAGAGGCTTAGTTAGGGGCTTTGTTTTTAAGCAACAACAGCAAAAGAAGGTAGAAAAGAGTGTCTCGCTAGTCATCTTTGCTAGATTATAAAAAAGGGAAGAGATTGTGGAAATACGGGTATGGAAAATTATATTCTTGGTGAAGTCTGGTGAACAGAAGGAACATGAGCACTGTCACCAAAGGTAGTTTTCTTCACCAAAGGATGTTCCATTGCATGATTTTTTAGGATAATACTGGGCTCTACAAGTGTTCTTAAAGATGACAGTTCTCGTCATAATATAGTGAAGAATACTGTATTTTCAAGTATCACTTTGTCCATTTTAAGGGTTTGTGAGTACATATGAACCTTCCCCCTTGGACTTTTGTTCCACTTACTTTCTACTGCCTCATTAATCCCATCAAATCTTCTATAAACCCTTCAAAACAAGGGACGGTGTCTTGTATGTCTGTAGACATTCACATGTCTGCACAGTGTGATATACCTAATGCTCACTGAAACATCTGAAAGGTGTATTAAAGCAAATAATATTTCTGTGGATACATCTTGTACATGACCCAGCTTACTACTGCTGGTAATTCAAAAGAATTTCACTGCGCAATTTTGCTATTACGATTTTACCCAGCTCACTAATGTCAACAAATTTATAAAGGGAGATCTCATGTGCCCACTCCTACAGATTAAGTCACACAATTTATTGACATAATAATCTTTTAACTAGTTTTGGATTCATGGAAAACAGTGGGAAAAACAAGCTGACTCCAAAAGAAAAAAATTAATCCATTGGACTGCCATGATGTGTGTCAGCCTCTGAGAAGAAAGAAATCTGGAATCTTGGTTAGCAGGAATCAAAACAGACACCAAATTTTAACGCTATGTAATATGATGCTAAGCCACTGTCCATCATATTGAAAAGATCATGGCAGTCAGGTGAAGTTCCCGATGACTGGAAAAAGGGAAATATAACCCCCATTTTCAAGAAGGGGAAAATGGATGACCCAGGGAACTACAGACCAGTCAGTGTCACCTCTGTGCCTGGCAAAATCTTGGAGCAGATTCTCCTGGAAGGCATGCTAAGGCACATGAGAAACAACAAGGCGCTTGGTGACAGCCAGCATGGCTTCACTAAGGGGAAATCCTGCCTGACCAATTTGGTGGCCTTCTATGATGGGGCTACAGAACTGATGGACAGGGGTAGAGCAGTTGATGTCATCCACCTGGACTTGTGTAAAGCATTCGACACTGTCCCACACGACATCCTTGTCTCTAAATTGGAGAGACATCAATTTGATGGGTGGACCACTCGGTGGATAAAGAAATGACTGGCTGGCCGCATGCAAAGAGTTGTGGTCAATGGCTCAATGTCCAGCTGGAGACCAGTAACGAGTGGTGTCCCTCAGGGATCGGTGTTGGGACCGGTCTTGTTCAACATCTTTGTCTCTGACATGGACAGTGGGATTGAGTGTGCCCTCAGCAAGTTTGCCGATGACACCAAGCTGTGTGGTTCGGTTGATACGCTGGAGGGAAGGAATGCCATCCAGAGGGACCTTGACACACTTGTGAGGTGGGCTGATGGCAACCTCATCAAGTTTAACCATGGCAAGTGCAAGGTCCTACACCTGGGTCGGAGCAATCCCAGGCACAGCTACAGGTTGGGTAGAGAAGAGATTCAGAGCAGCCCTGCAGAGAAGGACTTGGGGGTGTTGGTCGATGAGAAAATGAACATGAGCCGGCTTCAGTGTGTGCTCGCAGCCCAGAAAGCCAACCGTATCCTGGGCTGCATCAAAAGGAGCGTGACCAGCAGGTCAAAGGAGGTGATCCTGGTTAGACAAAACCTTGGGTGGCATGGTTTAGTGGGAGGTGTCCCTGCCCATGGCAGGGGGGGTTGGAACTAGATGGTCTGAAGGTCCTTTCCAACCCTAACTATTCTATGATTCTATGTTTTTATGCCTTGTATGTAAATAGTAAACGTAGGCAAAATTCCAATCCTGAACAACTTACAGTGACTAATTGATGTAGGAATATGTGCACCAGTAGAAGCAGGCCAGTACCTCAGCTGTCAGACAACTGAGATATTTTTCTAAGGATAAATATGTATAAGAATGATTACAGTAGCAGATGCTAACTCTAGGAGCTTGGGCTCCGCATCCAAATGTTCATCTGGCTCAAATCAAAATGGGCAGAAGGATTTCTAAAGGGAGAGCTAACATCTTCAGGGCCACATTTCACATCAGGTGTGGGTGTACTGACAGCAGTCTAGGGTGTCTTCATCACATGCACAGGGTGCATCCACTTAAAACGATTGAACATGGAGAACTGAAGTAGTCTGTTCTCTTTGGAAGGAGGTCTGCTGTGAAATCATCCCAGGAGAAGCTGATTCACAAGCACAAGAATTTGTGGCCTTAGGGTGTTTATCTTGGATGCCTGTAGGGCTAGCTCCGGTACCCGTTTCAGCATTATGGGTGTGCTCACACAACAACTTGTGGAAGATGAGGCTCTGATTCTGGGACTGCCATGGCCACTGATGAGAAAGGGAGGCTTATATAGGAATGCCTCAGGGACAGATGTTAAGGTGCCATTTGCCTGTGGTCAAACTTCCTGTAATTCTTCCTCTGAGGAATTTGCCTTCAATATCACTACGTCCCAAGTGCTCGCAGTTTTTGCGAGGCTCTGCTACAGAACAGTCACAAGATGTTAGAGCTACCCTACTGTCTTTGCATGTTCTTTTCTGCAGCCACGAACCATGGAGAACTTCTAAGTTTACTGCAGAGCAAAAGAATCTGTGCAGCCTCCTGTTTCCAGTAGTACAGTCTCTTAAGGAAAAAATGCCAAATGCCGCGGACACCCTGAGAAGAGATTTTCTATCCCTGATGGAGCAGTAAAGGTTCATCCAAAAGAAAAGCACTCTGAGGTGGGCAAGGTGGACATACAGTGCAGAGACACTTAACCTTAAGAGACTCATTTTGGAATATGTGAGATGATTTCTTTCAGTGAGGAGTGAACTTCCTGTGAAAGAAGGAGAAAACACTTCTTCAACAAACAGCTCAGGGCATCCTGTGGCTCTTGGAGATGTTAGGTCTTCGAGTGGAAAGGGAACATAGCTTCTTCCTACAGATTTGTCCCCAGTAAACTTGCGCTGACACGGACAGCTCTGGCTCTGAACATCAAGGACTAAAGCTTCCATTCAGATCCTATACCAAGGAAAATTTTTCTCCTACCTCTTGCATCACGGTCAGGCAGTACTGATTAATTAACCTATGACAAGACTCCTCCCTCCCTGCTTTTGTGTGTGCATATACACACAGATGCACAGACAGACATAACTAAAGTGACTCATGTAGGTCATTAGACACAAATAATTGAGTTTAGGTTGAATTGCTTTGGTTTTCATGATTTCCAAAAAGATAAATGACAGAAGAAAAGATGAAACACCATGAGCACTTTCATTAACGATAAGTGACCTAAGAAATGCTATCGCATTGGGCCAAGAAGAGTAAAACAGGCACAAACTGTAGGTCTCCCCATCCTTACAGGAAAATAGCCTATTAAGTGCGTGGAACTGTCCTGTGCTTCTGCCATGCTGAAGTAACTGTGGCTGCCTCTGAGGCTGACCACTCCACGCTCACTATGAGCTGCAGCTGAATACTGGTCTGAAAGCAACTGGATTTGCAGGACTGAGAGGCACAGTGCCACCTACTTACTAACTGTAATTAAGAACGTTATTTCTAACAAACACATTTATGTCGTGAGGTGAACACCAAAATCCTGTTCGCTGTCTTAAGTTGTAGGTATTTTTCTGCGGAGTGTTCCTTAGAATGAAAAGTGGCAAATTAGTCTTTCAAGCACCCTTTGACAGTGGCAGTGAAACTGAGGATGCATTGGGGAATGCTAATACTGGAAAACTAGGAACATCTTATTTATTAATTCTGCTGAAGTTAGCAGAGAAAAGCAGAAAAATAAAAGTTGGGGTTTTTTTCCCTTTCCGTAACCTCTAGGCTTCAGAAATGCATCACACTTCCTTATTGTCAGTTTGCTCAGGAAATAAGAGCTGACACCTCACCTAAGAATTTATTATCATTCCAGTCAGACTATCTTTCACTTCTATTGAAGATTTGGATTTTTACCAGCTTTAAATTATATTGAAAGTAGGCAGACGAACATTTAAATTAAAAGGTTAATTGAAACTGAAATATTGCACTGGCACAGTTAATTTGTTTCAGTTAAAATACTTTTTAGCTTAATTGAATATTTGCAGAACCAAGGCAAAAAAAGTTGTGCATGTGTTTCCACACACAAATGTACTTGTCTTCTAAAGCTAAATAACCACTAATAACTCTTAAACCAAATAATCTGTAAGAGTATGTTTCCAAAGCAGTGAATGTTTTTCTGTAGCTAGAGGCCAAGTTTGTTACAGTTTCCTATCAGTCACCAGTTTCTTTTATGATTCTCTAGGATTTATGAGCACACTGAAGTCTTCAAAGGTGTCAAGCGAAAAAGCTTATCTTGTACAAATGCTTGGGCCAGGAACCACTGGTAAGGTCTTCTGCCTGATGGATGACCACCAAATATCTGACTCTTGTTTTCTTTGTAGACTTCTTGAGACAGACCAGCAAAATCCTCATGTGGAAGAGGTGTTAGGGAAATCTGTCTGCCTTTTCTTTTCCCTGGTTGGAAAGCGGTCAGGCTCTGCTGGTGGCAGGAAAGGGAAACAGTGATTCATTCTGGCTTTCCTGGAAGAAACCAGATTTCAGTTAGTTGGCTTGTCAAGGGTGCCTAATTTAGCAGCACAGACAAATGGAGACTTTTTTTTTCCCCTTTCAAAGAACTGCATTCCAAATCTAGGGGGCAAATTCAACAGCAGTAGTAACACCAAAATTAATCAGATTATGTCTGTATGAACACAAGGCACTTCTTAGACAGAGCAAGTGCTTGCAGTATGTTCCAAAATAAGGAGTAACAGGTTATTTAGAATATGTTTAAACATGAAAAACATGCTTTAATTGGATTATTTTAAAGAAGTTGATGTTTGAAAATAACTAAGTTTAATAAAAGCGATATTGTGTAATTTCCTACTCAAGGAAATGTTATAGCCCTAAATAGCAACACAAATGGATTTTTTTCTTCTCAATAGATGAGACTATCTAATAGATGGACTATTTTAAATTCTACTTTATCCCCTGTGTTAGTTTTCTGACAGCATTTCCATCATTGGGCTTTAGGGAATACACTTAAGCACTGAGCTCTTGAAACTACAGTAATTTTTAATCTTTATCAAGTTACCAGTTAGACCTCGTTGGCTTTATGAGGTCTAAAATGTCTCCAGATTTTACTAGATATTTTGCTCATAACAGCATCTGCCTCATGTGCTGGGACAGTATCATGCCAAACCCACCAGTTTGTGGCAAGTGGGAAGGACACTTTTATCCCCCAACATGGGTTTGTGAATTTATGCATCTTAGCAGCACTCAGGAGAGGAAACATTAGGTAGTCTTGAGTGCTGAGGTGGATACAAAGGTCATAATGCCTCCTGTTCTGCCACAGGAAATGTGGCTGTAGTTCTCTTCAAAGGTTATTATTATTCCACCCTATAACTAGCTGTGTCAGTTCTGAGCAACTTAAATATCCTATTCATGTAGCTTGAGAAACAAAGCTTAGTCCTTTGGCCTCTAATCAAGACAGTTACTGAGAGATTTTGATCATCTTTTGTCGGCCATTCTTTGCTCTCCTTGTTCTGTGCACACCTCAGTAATCACCCAGCAGGTGCTGGGTGCTCAAATGCTTCTCTGCTGCACTGCTTCAAACTGATGTATTGTTCATGAGTAGGCTGACCAAAACCACATTGTTTGGGGTTTATTCTGTGAGCTCGGTGTATTTGTTCCATGTTAGAATCGTAACTCTCAACCTCTGAAAACTCTGTATGCAGAGGTACAATTCAGTGTCTTCAGCAGGCTTTGAGAATACTCCCAACACCTTAGCGTGAAGGGCACTGATAGGTACCCCTTAGCTTCCAGGCTGTTCATTTATTGTATTTTCCTTCTTGTCTGGTATTCTTCTTGCTTTCCTTTGTCTGCTTGCCACCTTCTTTTCTCCCATCTGTCCTATTCCTCCTCCATCCTCACTATGTATATGCACTTTTTTGCCTCTGTTGTGCTATTCCTTGGAGCAGACTCACATTTTGTAATGGCCAGATGCTCTTCCTTCAGATCCTTCCTTTAACATTTATGCAAGGAGCTTGTTTTTCTAGCTGTCATAACTGATAACATTGCTCCTTTTCATTGCCTATAATTGTTTCCATATGCCTTGTCTTCTGTTTGTCCTGTCTTTGGTGTCGAGCTTTTCCTGTGTTCATGAAGCACTGCTTACCTGTACAATTCTCAGTGAATGTTGATTGTCATCAGCCTTGTGGCTGCAATAATGTTTACACTTCATATAGGGCCACTTGCTGATGTTATTCAGAGACATTAATTGGACTTCACCCACACTGCTTCAAATTGTTCCTTTGATCAAACAAACCTATTTTGTGTCCTATGTATCTGATTGAAATGAGGCATTGCCAGAGCCCAGCCAGCACTTACTTTGTGTTTGTTAGTGGAAAAGTACTGAAACTGAGGAGCTTTCCCTCTGGTAGACCTTTCCCAAAATGAAGCCCATGTCACTCCTGAAAAAAAGTTGGTCTTGGGAGAAGCTGTGAGTAAAGTGTGTGCCTTGATCCACCTGCCTCTGGTTTATGTGGTTGCTGTGTGTACGCCGCTGGGCTGCTTCTCCAGGTGGCCCACCAGGGTACCAACCAAGATTTGGGCTGTTGGCATCATTGGCCTTCCATCCTAATCTGGAAGGTGTCCTTTAAAGATGCTGGTGGCTGTGGCACCAGGTCTGGGCTTTTCTCTGTAGGGCAGCCTCAGGAAGGCTGTCAAAAGTTGATGGATGCAAACCCTAAAAACGCATAATAGTTATGAATAACCTCTATATCCTCATGTACTGGAGACTTGGGAGCTTCTTCCCTAGCTGCTAAGGTAATGTGAAATAGGGAAACAAGTGTGGTTTCTGCAACTTGAACAAAAGATTTTTGGAAAGGAAAATATCTGGGTGAATTAACAGGAGGTGATTATGAGGGATTGTGAGCACAGAGACAGGGGACTACCTCCTTGTGAAAGAAGAAATCTCTTACAGCTGCACTATGTGTAAGGATATGAAACCAGCTCCTTCCACGCCTTCTCTTACATGTTGCTGCACCTCGCTGCTGAGTCTTCTTTGCAGAGTGATTTTATTACAGTGATATACTAAATGCAAGAAAACTGAGTAATCCAGAGCTATGATTAGAGAGGATGTTTTAAACTAGCCATTAGTAGGGTTTGTTGGGTTTCTTTTCTCCCAGTTGGTAATGTAAAAGCCTGTAAATAACGTAAATAACCTATAAGACTAAAAACAGAATGAAGTAATTACTCATTTTGGTCAGGTTTTGATTTTTAAGAGCCTAAGTCTGGCACAGTGGACCTTCTAATGGTTTTAAAGCAAACAGATCTGGCCGCAGCAGGAAACCTTGTGCCTTTGAATCAGTGAGCACATTGGGCTGGGCAAAGTGGTGAAGAGTCATCCCATGAGCCAGAGCATCACCAGCTTAGACTTGTGCTGGGTCTGGGTGGCTGCAGGCTTGGGTAAGTACAGCTTACAGTGGAAAAAAGATTATTCACCTCCATTTTCTTTAAATGCCTGGGTTTGTGATGAATTTACACTAAACCACCACGTTTTACAACACAAGTGAAAGTTCTAATCCAAAAGCTTGAGGAGGGGGATCTTCCTTGCAGGACAAACTGTGACTCAACACACTTGGGACTGTGTATGGCCAACAGTGAAGCATGTTCTTTGCGGGACATTTTCTTCCAGCCTGCTCTCTGCTCCTGCTCCCTCTCAGTTAAACATGGGGTACATCTCAGCACATTTAACTGAGCTGCATGGAGAGTGAGAAGTGATTTAACACCACTGAATAGTAGGAGTCTTTCTTTTTTAAGGCAGAGAATGTATTAGGTAGGTGCAGAAATAGATCTTTCACTTCAGAAATAGGTTTTGAATTGCAGAACATCTCAGGTGGTAAGTTTTGGGTGAAGTTCAATGAAGTCCTCCCAGAAAGCCAATTCAGAATTTAGATACCCATTTGGTTCTCATTTGTGTCCCTAAAGCCTGGGAAATACTAAGTTTAATCAGCAGTCCACCAGTGCAATTAGTATTAGCTCAGAAATTTTTTCTCATTTTCGTGTGTGACTTTGGCAATATAGAGAACAACTACAAATCTAAAAATAGTGAGACGAGCAGAAAGTGCTTTTGCTTCCTTTTACTAAGCTCCCATTTGTATTTTGAATTCTGATAAAACCCCAGAATAATATAATGTTGTACATAGCATAAGGACAGTGTTGCAATGATCTCAACAGTTTGTAAAAAACAATAATCAAATTTTCTCTTTACCTGAAGTGTCCTGCCCTTGTCCATAAAGCCAAAGTTTTATGTGCAAATTGTGATTTCTACTAGAAAAAAAAAAGATTCTACACAGTCTCTTTTAAATTGGGTGCTACTCAGCTGTCAACTCAGGACATCAATACTGTGCAACTGTAACTGTTAGAAAGGGATAGTAAACATCTGAAGTCCCATTCTGGTTTATGAAACTCTGATCTTGTAGGAAAGTAATACACGGCTGTAAGTGCATTCTACCTGGAAAAATGCTAATCCATCTTCCTTTCCACTATGGCTGGTCAGACATGAACAGAAAGGTCCCACTGGAGGGCTGGAGGCAGAACAGATCATGACTTTTAACATATTCCATCTGGCTTTTGCAGCTCCTTGCAAAGGGCAGAACTGCCTGAGCTCCTACTAATTAGGGTCCTCTGCCTTTAAATTCCTGTGGTATCAGATGAGAAATTGGTATGTGAAAACACCTGCAGGCCAGGAAGAAGAGTGGTTATGCCTGCATTTTAAGATAACTTTTTTCCCCCACACCATGATTTATTGCATAAAAACAGCCAATATTTGAAACCTCTCTCTTCTGGGTGCGTCCCATGCAATCTCTGTGCCTTTTTATCCTATTTTGCTGCAGTCAGTGTTTGGTAATTACACTTTTCCTATAAAGATTCTGGATAGCTCAGGCATAGATTACTTTTGTTGGAATCAGTGACTGGAGTTATTACATCAAGGTCATTAGGTTAATTTCCTATCTTTGTAAAACAGCATATAATTTTAAATCCAAAATTATTTAAAGTGGATAAAGATGTGGAAAAAATGAGCTGATATAATGATGCGTAACATCTCCCAGCAGTGAGTATTTCACATCTGCCACTTAAGGATGAAGAAGATTGTGTCATTTATGGCAAATGCCACCTTTTTCATTCAGAATCTTAGAGTAATTAAACAACAGAAGTGACTGTTGATCCACACATTGCTATCATTCGCTGCTTATCTGTTGTTACTCCTGATGTTGCTGTTCTGCTGTCTTGGGTACCCCTTTGATTGTGAATCTGTTCACATCATAATTTAACCTTGCAGCATTCTGATTTTAACACTGCAACACTACAAAACAGGCAAACATAAAGACTAGGCTCTGTTTTCAAAAGGTAATGTTTATTTTCATTGCCCAGCTTGATTTTCTGGGGTGGGGGAGAGAATGAGAACTCTTCCTTTGTGAAAGGTGGATATCTAATGGACATCTTACAATATATCCAGAAATAGAGGTTTCCTAAATCACAGGTTACTTTTGAAAACACAAGCCATTGTGACTAAAATTAAACATAGATAAAATCCTGGCAAAATTGACTTAATTGTCACTGAAGTCAATGAAAGCCTTCCTATTGATTTAAGTTGAACTGGGATTAAACTCTGTATTTTATATGGAAGATAAAGAGCTTTTACTTCTTTCAAATGCAGACATATGCACCCTCTCCATTCTCTTCTACTCTAAATGTACTGTGCTGGACAAGAGCCACTTAAAAGTTCACAACCTTTGGGAAAAATGGCATGCCAGCAGCGGAGAAGCATTAATCGGTGCTGGCCAAGTATGACTGCGTACGTCAGCCGGTGCCTTTAATTCCCAAATGAGAGGGTATTTCTCTCGACAAGGCTGCAGCAAAAAAACTCCAGGCAGATTTCAACAGGCTTCAACTCCCAGTGTTAAAAGGAGTCATTTTAGACATATTTACTGAGGCTTTTGAGTTCATTGCAAGCCATTTTCCATACGGTGGTGTGCTGGCTGCCTCTGTGGAAGTGCATTATTATAGCAGCTTAAAACAATGTATTGGATATCAGCTCAAGGGATTAAGTCTGTAGTGAGCTAAGCCATAGCAATACTCAGACTCAATGGCTTCTGGCTTTTAAAAATATTCCACAGACAGATCTTAGTTTTGCCCTTTTTCTGTGCGGCAGAAATCTGAGGCACAGGGACCAGTGTCAGGCCTGTCTTGTTCCAGCGCTGATCCTGGAGGAGGTTGCCCGCAGGCCATGGAGCAAGTAATGCCATGTTTTACAGTGGACGTCCTTAAGGGAGAAGCAGGGGTTGTACCAGGATGCCATGTTTTCAAAACAATATCTGCTGTGTTAGTTCCAGCTGAGAGAAACTTGCCAAAGTATTTTGCTGCAGTACTCATGGTAACTCTGGCCTGGTGCCTTCAGACACAAATCTCCCCATGCGTGTGCTCTTCATCCTTCAGGGCAAAGCTTTGGCCCAGTCCTGAAAAAAACATAAACCCTTTATTATAAAGAACAAACATTTAGATTCCCAAATGATCTGGAATACAAGAGAACTATTTACTGAGACAAAAGGAAAAAAGAAAACATTTTTCTTTCTTAAAGTCACCCTGTAAAAGGGATGAGAAGTGTTTGCTGAAGTCCAGTTCTTTCGGGATCTCTATTTTTTTCCTTATAAATATCAGCATAAACTGATGCATATACTAAAGTTTGAGTTTGTAGCAGATAGATCAATGAATTCAGGAACATAAAAATGAGCTCTGTACCAGGACAGGGACAGTCCAGATGCTGTATCTTGCCTGGAAGAACAGGAAATGTATGGAGAAATGTCTTTCATGGATAGCGATATAGCAGAAGAGATTATTCTGAGTAGCTGTTGCCCATGGGAAGCTTAAAAAGTTTAATTTGGTAAGGTTTTCTATCCCTTATACGTCCAGGTGTTAACCTGTTTTGCAGTCAGTGTTTGCAGTGCTAGGGAAACAAATATAAAACAACCTGGCTTTTATCCTGATGTAACCAAATGTGTGCAGATGGGATCTCTGTTTGTTTGGTGTGCATGAGAAGAATGGGAACACGTTTTCTTTGGACATTTGAGAGAGTACTGTATTTGTGGGGTTTTTCTTATCCTTGACCATATCAAAGCCAGAGCAGTCAGGACAAAGATTATGTGATGTGTCTTTTTGATCCTAGCAGATATGTTAGGCAAGTCTGATAAGGTGCCTTTATAAAAAAAGGGTTTGTACCTAGGTTTTCTGTTGAAATTTTGGAGGTGAACAAAAGGCCCTCACAGTATTCTTCCTGTGCATAGTAGCTCATGTAAAACGGTTCCATGGTCTGGGTTCTTGGCACTGTTCAAGAATTCAGCTGTCGTGAACTGTGGCTGGCAGATGTAGCAATTTCCAGGGGCTTAAAAATGTTTATGCTCCAGCTCTCTTGTTTTAAGTGCATTAGTTTATCATTTTTATGTGTATGTATTTCTACAGTTTTATGAATTTATAATCTTACAAAATTCTAAAGCTTTTTAATGATTTCTGTTCTCCCCCTCAAGACAGTGACACCATTTTAGTCAGTACAGTTTCAGCAGGTCATTTCAATGTGATCTGCTGATCATTTTGTGTCTTAACCTTGAGTATTTCCCTCATATACCTGATTATTAAAGTGCATATTGGTTTTCTTCCTAATGCAAGATCTTAGATGAAAACAAAGTTTGAAGGGATCCTGTTATGGTTTATTCACCCTCATTATTTTGACCTTATTAGTGCTGCACATTATTTATAGCTCCATGACTGCTGTGTTAAAACCTTCGCAGGCAGACTGGCTCTATGAGAAAATGCATACTTGAAAGAATTCCAGGGTCTGTGCTACTTTGGACCAGGTATCTGCTCCACACTGGCTTCTCATGGACCCTTTATGGCTTCTTCTCTGGCTCATACAACTGACATACAAATGCTACTCCAAAGCTGCTCCCCTGTAGTATTTTTTGCATCTCACCCAAATCTCCATGATGTTGCTCATTAGATGATATACCTTAAGTAGCCTGTTGCTGATATAGTGAGGAATGACTGGCACTTGATATAAAAAGATCTCCTGGTGATGGAGATTGCCAGCGGAAATCCTTTCAGTGCTTCTCAGCTGCAGAAACATGAGGTGTACGCAAGGAACACCACCAAAAAGCCTTTCTTTGCCAAATATTTCAATGCTTTACAGCATTTTCATCTGTTCCAAGCAAAGGTATTTGTCCTTTCTAAGTCCTTTACAAATAGGATTCAGTGGCAAGACTGTAGATAAAAAAGTAAAATAAAATTGTAAGCAACTGAAAGAAAAAGAAAAAAAGAAAGAAACCCTCTGTTACTCTTCCAACTCCTGTTTTCAACTCATTTGGGTTGTAAAACCACACTTCTACAGCCTCACTTAGAGCCAAGCCTGCAGCTAAATATTTACCCAATAGATTTTGTTAAATCTGTTTCAGCGCCTCTGGAAATGAATTCACACCTCTAATTCCTAAGTACCCTTTGCCTCTGGGCATCTGTAGTGAAATGCAGGTATTAGAACAGCTGAAATTGAGTTGAGATAACTGATAACCTGAGTCAGTAAGCAGTGGACTGAGAAGACAGAAGGATCTTTTGTCTCTCCAGGGTTTGGAAATGGAAATTTTTGAGCTGAAAATACAAGCTGGACTGGGGTATTTCAGGTCCTTCAGATGATATGAAGGTGGTGTTCAAGGCTGGGTTGGACAGAGACTTGGGTGACATGGTTTAGTATGAGGTGTCCCTGCCCATGGTAGGGGGGTTGGAGCTGGATGATCTTAAGGTCCTTTCCAGCCCTAACTATTCCACGATTCTATGCTTGAGAAGTATTTTCAGTGCCTTTTGTCAGGCTTCCTGCACCCTCCAGGTCAGCTCAAGCCCTTCCCAAGCTGTAGAGAAGGCAATGTGCTTGGGGAGATGCCACCATTCCCTGCAACATTGGGAGAGGTGAAGAGGAAAGGCAAGCTCTTGGGTGGGAAATGGGCAGCAGCCCACACTGACAGCCTGCACAGCTGGACCTGCATCTGGAGCATGACAGAGACTGTCTTCCTGAAAGTCAGGGGACAAGGAAATGCCCTGGTCAGCTCAGACAGCCTCTCCAGGACCCTCAGCCTTGCAACGGGTGGTATTCAGTCTCCTCAGCAGAACAGTCCCTTGCAGTCCAGACACAGGTCAGGAGGAGTTAAAGGTTGACCACTCACCCCACCAGAAGGTGCATCAGATAATTCCACCAGTTTTCTTGCTGCTCAGTGTATTATACTGTGTGAATTCATCTCACCTGCTAGTTCTGCCCCTTAGAAAAGGGCTATAGTTCCGATTCTCCTCTCCTGAAAAGGTTTTTGCTCCTCTGCTGACTTTGCTGCTGCTCTTTCTTGCTCTTTCTTTCTCACCCTGCTGCACAGGACACACCAGGTTTCCTGATACAGAGCCGCACCTCTGACCAAGTCTGCCTCTAGACCTGGGCTTGCTATATTCTTGTTTCTCAGGTTTCCCATCTTGAGTGGTTTTGACTTGGCTAACTGTCCCTAATTTGGCCCCTAGCCTCATAACTGTGCCTTGTGACAGGAGAGGAAGGCTGACCATTGTTTCTTCTTCCATTATGTAGGTTTGCCTTTCCTTTTTGCACATTACAAACGCCTTCACCAAAGGCCAAAGTGAGGGGTTGAGCAGCACTGTCTGGAAGAGCACTGGACAAATGTACCCCTGTCCAGAGGCGGAAGTGGAAGAATTTCTCCAGGGAGTTCTCCTGTGTTGGTGTTCTGCGTGTAGCTCAAGCACCTTGTAAAAGGCACCAGTTAATTTAGCTTAGTCCAAAAAAAACACCTACCAGAACTTCTAATAGAAGGTGAGGAACATCTGGGGAGGCACTTGTGCCAGAAGGCTTTTTCTGCTCCCTTTCTACAGGAGGGGCAGCTTCTTCACAGCACTAGCACTACTAGTCACGTTGTGTCTTTGCGCTTCACTGAGTACTCACAGCTAAAAGGGCAGTGTGGCAGTTCTTCCATCTTCTTCATGTTTCAGCCTGTTTCTTCATGTTTCGTCTGCACAACACAAGGGAGAGTGCCCAAATCCAGCTGTGCATTTTTCTCCCTTCGTTTGCTCTCTATTTCAACTGGAGACTAAGGCAAGAAGCAGAGTAGTCACCTGTCACTGAGCTGTCTGCTGTAGGACATCACAACTCAGTGATACTACACAGGGAAAGTCTGAGAAGTAAAGGCAAATGGATGGTTTGGAGAGAAGGGACAAAGGAAAGGTAATAGAGTGGGGGGGAATAGGATGTAGCTGTTGAGCTAGTCTATTTTGAAGGCTGTATATTTAAGAAACTAAACTATGAAAAATGTAAGAAGGAAAAACATATATACAACTGGGAAGTGGAAGGTGAGCCTCTGCTGATAAAACTCTGCTACATGCTATTTTATACTATTGAGAATCTTGACCAAAAACACTTGTGGAGTCTTTACCTCATTGAAGATACAGTGTTGGGCTTACAATATGTATTTCAAATATTTATTGGGATAGTTTTAAAAGCTACAGACTGCAGGGCATTCACCACATCTCTTGAGAGACCGTCCACTGCCTCATACATCTTTCATTTCAGAGTTCCCCTTCTAAGATTGGATATTTTATGTATTTGAATATCATTCCTTTTATTCCTAATCAAACTCTGGGTATCACACCTAATATTCCTCTCCTCAGGATAAACATTTGATAGCTATTTTATTCCCAGCTCATCAGCATTGAACAAAATTGTATAGATTTGATGCTATTTTCTTCCCAGAGATCAGACGCTTCTTTCTCCACCATCTGAGTATTTCCCCATCTCTCCTCTTTGTGCCTTCCACTCTGTCAATGGCTTCCAGACAAATTGGTGCCTAAACCAGAATGTAATAGTTGAGTGTGGTTGAACCAGAGCCAAACAGAGGGAGGTGGTCTCTTGCTTCCTGCTCTAATGGGATGCATTTGATAGAGCAGACCAAAAATACACCACCACTTTTTTTGCCGGAATACTCAGAAGGGTATTAGGCAGAATCTCAGAATTAAGCAAATGACACCTGAGGTGCAAATGCATTTATTTGTGTTTGCAAATATCATTAAGCAGCTTAGCTCAAATCTGCTTATTACCAACTTAAATGACTTTAATTTAAATGCCTCTGGACCAATTTAAGGATCACCTCCATTTATCAGCAGGGTTCAAATGGGACATGGTTTTGTCAGGGCGGTGGTGTGGCGCTTCTGATTAACATGGACTTCTCAGTTTCAGTTTCTGCTGTTCGCTGGAGTAAACTGGTCACTGCTTTGAAAGTGGCCAGAGAATCACATGGGTGAGCTGGCTGCCGGTGCAGTAGAGGGCTGGTATCTCTGAGGGTGGAGGTGGTCTGTAGCTAGCTGCTGGTTACAACTACCCAGGTGGATGTGCATCTCACTTGTGGCAGTCAATTCAAGTACATTTTCTTGTCAAAATGCAGTCCTAGAGAGGTGCTCTAGGTGCTCTCTGAGAGGGTTCATGTCATACTCTCAGTCTTGTAGTCCAATTTGCAGTGCCCCTGCAGTACAAATACCCTGGTGGCTCTGGCTGCTGTGGTACATTGTTACTGGTGGTCAGTACCTGATACCGAAAGTATCCGTACAGTGGTTTAGTTGCTCAGAACCAAAGCATTTCACATAAAACTTAGCTTGTAACAGTTAGCATTGGTACTCTCCCCGAATATATCATGCCTTGCAATCTGCTGGAGGCTCTAATGCCCCATGCTTTTCTGCAGGGTGTCTCTTTGCTTTCATACTGACTGACCATTCCTCTTCTTCTGCCATCTGTGAGGCTTTCTCATAGTCGATGGCCACTGATTTTTGGCGTCCAGTCTTTGTGAAATACCTGTGTAAGCATGGTGAATCTTGGAAATGGCACCTTCACAGCTGGGAGCTCAGTGATTGGGTTTGCTCAACGGAGTGGTTTTTCAGGTGGTTCTGTTACAACTGCTGTGTTGTGTGGGTTTTGGAGAAAAAAAAATAAATCTTACTAAATGCAGCTGTGACATGAGGACAGGAAAGTCCTTATTCATTCCTTGAATAGCCTCATTGAAGTCCATAGGAGTTTTCCTAGAGTAAAAAACTAACCTGCACAGGCGAAAATGTTGGCTTGAGACCAGTAATTCCTCCTGGTGATCAGAGATGTGCAGCATATAAAACATTCATCTTCCGTTACGGCTTTATGTGTGTGTTTCAATGTAAACTGTTGGGTTTGTGTGTAGAATAAGATATGTAGAATAATAGACCTCAGCAGAAAAAGAAGGAAAATGAGATATTTTCAAATGAAGTAGGTATTGAAAAAGTAGTCTGTGGCAGTTTAGTCTTTGGTGGAACATGACAGGCGCATATACAGATGTACAGTGATGTGTGACCGTGTCTTGACTGTGATGTGTGACCATGTCTTGACTGTTTTGACACCTCTTGTAAGCTGTCATTAATGTTACAAAAGTCTTTTTTCCACAAAGTTTGATGCATCTGTGCCTCCTAGAGCAACGCTTGCCTACGAGTGTGTCTTCTGTCTTGATTATCCTTAGATGAGTGTCTCAAGAAGCCATTTTACTTCATTTTACATGAAGAAAAATCTCTTCTAACAACTGTTCAGGGATTTGAAAGCGTATCAGGAATCTTTGCAGCCGTAGGTGCCAGTTTGATTAGTTGTGCTGCTTCTGGGCTTTCCTGTGCTCCCCTTGGCTTTCTTCACATTCCCTCCTTGCCATGCGAAAGGTAAATTCAGGACACTGACATTTCTCCAGATGAAATCCTGCTTACAAACTTATTTCTAACAGCTGAAATGTTTATGGTGCATTGGGGGGATTTTCTCTCACAATATAATTAACACTGTTTTATTGAAAGTGTTCCTCTTCGAGCATATTTTGCTCGAGTTAAGTAGCGTCCAGCTACTCGTCCAGCTAGGTAACTTGAGTTAAGCAGCGTCCAGCTGGTGTTAGAGGCAATGTGCATATCTTAAGAGGAAAGAACAGGATCAGTGAAATCTTATGTAGTAGCCTATATCTTCTGTGTCCATGTACAAACATCACCAGCCATTATCTTTACATTCAGTGTTTCAAGCATTAGCTTTCTGTTCGGGCTTAGTGTATGAGACTATTTGCTACATAATTATATTGTATTTCTTTTTCTTCTGTATGCTATTGTAATAGTGATATTGCCTAATAAAATAATTTCAGATTTTAATTAGATTAAAAATAATTTGGTATATTAGAATTTTTATTTGAGAAAATGAACTAGGCCAATAGTGGATATCAGGCTGACCTTTTCCTTTGCATTTGCTTTCATTTCCTGTCATCCTTTACCTGTTGAAATAAGGATGTAGTCTTTTCTTGAATTAAGTTATTACAGCCTTTCACAGCCTTACATCTAACATACTGATGTTGTAGTGAAGACGTAAAATGTCTAACTTATTATTTATTAAATGGATAATTTAGCAAAAATTTGTAACTCCCAGTAAATAGCTGCAACTTATTAATCACTGAAATGAAGTAACTACGCTATTTTGGGAGGCTATGGTTATATTGTATGAGAGTAATCTGGGAGGCAGAGACAGAATACATGTGCATCAAAGGCAGTTTTGTAACAGAAAAGCTTAGGCTAGCCTACTGTGGTGGGATACTTCAGGAATAAACAGTGATGTAGGAACTGACATAAAATGTAGTTCTCTTCGCTGTTCACTTTTGTAAGAGTATCCTGAATAGCATCTCAACGTACATCCAAGTGATGGAGATGAGATGGATGAAGGGGAAAGATTCTTGTGTTTCTTACACCTTTCTCTTTAATTCTTTAATTCCTTTTGCTTTCCAAGTGACCTCAGTATTCTGTAAAATTCCACATTACAGAGGAGGTATGTTCTTTATTAGATACATCTCTGCTCGTGACCAAAGCTTATCTTGTGTTGGGAGATATTCTGACTACTCCTTGAAGTGTCATTTCCAAGTACATTCCTTTCTATATACACCGTTTATAGGCAGTCCTTTTTGTTAGACATTTATCAAGGACTAAATAGAAAAACCTTTGAGTCTGGTTCAGCAGTCCATTCCTCTTCTGCTATGTATTAAGTCAGTGGAATTCAAGCTTATGCTCTGAGTTCAGTGTGTGTGTAAAGGCTTTGCAGAATAGAGACAGATTAAAGAAAGCTTTTGTTGAACTGGAGCCCATCTGAGTTTGCCTTTCCTATGTGTTCACTATTAGAAGACTCAGAAATGTTTGTATTGGCCTCTAGTTTCTTGTCACTAGAATTTATATAAATTTAGACATCTCATTGCTTGGATTTTTTTCTGGTGTTTCTTCTGTTACCATCTGGTACTGCCAACCTACCTGTTCTGTTTCTGTTGGATATAATGACTGTATTGCTGTACTGTTTGTGTGGTTATTCATGGGTATGCAGGCAGGAAGTTATGGAATGAGGATGTAAAAACACTGATTTTAATTGTTCTGACTTTAGGATATTTAATATCATAACTGAATATCATGAGGACTGAACTACTGTAGCTGGGACTGCCACGTGAAATAATTTTAACAATGCAAGTGGAACTTGCTTTCCCACTACCAACTCAGAGATTTAGACGAGTGTCTTCCAATGTGATCTGGGACTTGAAAACAGAATTAAAAGGAGCAAGTTGGTGTCTGGTTTAAGAGAATCTTCAGCTGAATGCAGCCACCAAAATGGTCGTGTCAATTTTATCCAAGTCAGCAAGCCACTCACAGAAGGGATATGGCCAGGTAAAAAGAGAAAATCTCCCATTTTCTTATTCCCTGACAACAGCTAATTGCTAGAAATGCCTTCTTCAGATATTAATTAGATCAGCCTGTAGGCTGCTCTTACTTGCATTAAGGATCAGATTTCTCCCTGCATGAGATTCATACAGATTCAGTAATCAAAGCTTTTTTGTCTCAGAAGGTATACTTAACCCAAATATGCTCATAAATTTGTTAATTCTCCTCCTAGTGCCATTCCTCTGTCCTAGTAACTGCTCTCACTGAACAAATTAAGAGCTACTACTATGAAAGAATATATATGTGAGCAGTTTCATCAGTGCCTCATCATTCTTCCATTTGTAATTTATTTTCCACCTTTCCACCAATTAGATCTGGAGAGACTTGGATTTCTATGGGTATATTTTTAAAGATTCTTTTTTTTTTTTTTTTTAGCTGTGTTGTTTAGATCTAATTCAGGCTCCTTTTTCATTAATCTATTTGTTATAATATTTCAGAAAATTAAAAAGGAGAAAAAAAGGCCAGAGGGGTCTATTTCAGGCAGAAAGATGAAAAAGTTGAAATTATTCATGGTTGTCAGTTGAATAATGGAAGACTCTTCTTAACTGGTAAGTTTTTTTCTGAGTCAGTGGCTGTTCAGTTGATTGTTTGGGTGCCAAAACTTTTGACCAGGTAAGGTGGTAAAAGCCAGCAGCCTCTTTATTAACTGGTTTGTTTGACTATTCAGCAATACTTGATTTTAGTGAAAGATTTTCATAGCACACACAAAGGAGCTCAATGATTTCAACTGCCTAGGAATGTATCTTCTCTCACAGCTACTGCTTGGTTTATTTAGATGTTTTTATTATTCTAAGGAGATGAAAGTACCTACTGTCCTACAGCACATAATCATCAAATTCCTATTTACAAAAACTGACAAATTGTATTATTGAAATTGGCAGAAGCCAGGAAATGCTTCCCAACACAATTGTATCACTGACAGCTTACTCAAATGAATTTGGGTTTAATTATGGCAGCACAAGAAGAACTGAAAGATCCCTTTGACTAAGTAGGGGTTTAATTATATGTGAAATCCTGCAGCCTCCTTTATGTCCCTAAAATGGCAAAGAAAAAAACATGAAAAAAGACCAGAGTACCAAAGTATCAGAGTATCAATTACATTCTTCCTGTGATAAAGTCCTTGTAACCTTTTATCCCTTGAATTTCATTACAGTTTTCCCTTTGAATTATCCCTTGCCTACATTACAGCTTTCCCAATGAATTATTCCTTGTCTAACCAACTGAAAGAAGCAGAATTGCAAATTTAACTGTTTAAAGGTGATCAATACTTTATTGATCTTGTTTTTTAGAAGAATGTGTTTTGAAAAACCTATGTTGATGTTAAATCTGCAGTTTGGGTGAAATGATGAGGTCATGGCAAAACTCCATTAAAAGATGAACACATCAGACAAGCATATTAGGCACTGTATATCATTGACTTTTGTGTGTTTCATTTGTGGGGTTTTCTTTTTTCTAGAATGTGTTTTTGAGTGTAACAAAAAAGAAATGACTGTTAGTGGAGGCTATTTCTAACTACCCCTCAGCTGAACTAACACCCTGCAATGTTGTGCATGAGTGTAAAGGAAATCAATGCCTGCTTTATTTGTTTTAAATAGTTAATAAAACTTAGACAAAATACAATTTTAAAATCACATTTGAATGGAGCTTTGAAAAGCTGTATTTAAATCTGTACCAGTTAGCTAAAATCAATCCCTGCTGCTTATCAGAACTGTTTATCAGAAATGATGGCAATGGAGCCCTGGAGAAAAGATTTTTGGGGCTGACCAAAATTATTTTATTGGATAATTTTATACTCTTAAAGAGTGAAAACATATTTGAAGTACTAAGTGTTAGTCTTGTTTCCATGTTCATCCAGTAGAGGAGTTTCTTGTAGTGCCAAGAAGTCTGACTCTGAAAGAGCATGGCTGGAAAAACATATCCAAGCAACTCTTGTAAGACAGCTTTGTAAAGCTTCATATATATATTGTATGTCTTGAGTGCTGGTTTTCTTTAATATCATATCATATAATGTCATATCTGGAGTAGAAACATTTTCTAAGAGAAGTCCTCCTTTGCGTGGCAGTGAAAAGCTCAAAATTATACTGTGCAAGCACCCGTAAAAAGCTGAAAAACAAGGATTTGGGCCTGTATTTTGACCTAGTTAATAACATTTTGGATTCCTAAACTTGATAATGCCTGGTGCACGTGGAAAATGAGTAGTGGTTTCTTTGTTCCCCAAAGCCAAACAATTAGAGCATTCTCTGTTAAAGTTCTGAGTTTCTACAGTATTATATATGAAATTCATCTACTTCTGCGCTCGTGTTTTCTGTCTTCAAATTGCCCTTATTTTCTTTAGTGATGAACCTCTTCACAGTTTGTTTTTTAGGCTTCACAGATAAGATCTGCATAGTATTCAGGCTCATTGAAGACTGAGTGTTATGAAAATGAGCTGCAGTGGGTACCTTATTAGGCATTTTTGACAGTTTCCTATTAAGGATATGGTGCTCCCAAAAGGGGAACTGATGAAAAATCTGAGGGAAAATTCTTCCTTAAAAAGAAAAAAAACAAGTTCTGCTAAAGGAATAAATCAAGAAAGAATTTCAATTTTTTGGTAATATTGAAATTGCAAAATATGACAAAAATCAGAAGGCAGACTTGCTGAGGCTCCTGTTGGAGATGAGCTTAGCAACAGCTTTTATTTTCCTTCTTCACTGTAAAAAGCTCATCTAGATATAATACAAACAAGCATTTTAAGTGCAATGCAGTTACACCTAGCCTCAGGAAAGAGCATTGACCAATTTTATTACAGTGCCAAGGATTAGTCCTGGAATTTAAAGCTGAGAGACACCTATTAGACACCTGCTTCATTAAAAGATATGGAGCAATATATTCTTAAGGCACCAATAAATGCATTAAGGGGAAGAGGGCTCTGATATGACCTTCCATGATTCTGATTACTAACTTCAAGGATTGCTGAGGTTGGTGGCTTTGCAAACCTGGTTTTAGCTAGCACTCGCTGTACCTTTTAAGTCTCTCTTCTCCAGTCCAAATTCACTTTGAAATAAACAGCCGTAACTCTTCACTAGTTGGCTGAGCACATCCACCTACCAGGGCTGAATTCGAAGAAAATGGGAGAAGAGGAAAATTCTATGGAAAATCTTCTCTTTCATATTGCTATTAATCCTGCATTAAGAGCACTCCAAACCTAGTGTTAAGTTCCTCATAAAATCACTGTAAGCTATACCCTAGCAGGCTCTTTCCTTCTCATAAATCAGAATTTCTGATGCTGGTAAATCCTGAAAGGAAATAGTGATTTGTTATGTATGGAGGGTATTTTGATAGAATTGTCCTGAGCAATGGAGACAATAAGCCTGTGCTGCTGAAAAATGTTACTGTTTTCTGCTCGAAGTTGGGTCTAAGTATTGACCAGCTGCATAGAAAATAGCATCAGATTTGTCAACAGCATGAAAAATAGCCACTGAGAAACCAGCAAATTTTTCTGCATCCTAATGCTTCCAATGCCAAAGTGAATATCTAACATATGACATGGAAGAAGAAAAATACCTGTTTATATAAGGAGTTGGAGGTTTCCTTGCTAGGGAACTGCAGTCTGATCAGATAAAGAATGCTTAACCCTGGTCGATATTTTCTATGGAATGATGGTAGTCTTTCCAAAAAGTGATCTTGAGATACTCACTGTTGGTTTTACCAGTCTTCTGGAATGAAACCTCCAACTAGAAGCTGTGTCCCGGAAAGGCTCCCAAGTGCTTTATAGCCACAAGCAGCACGAATGGACAAGACTCAGACAGAGACAAGTGTTTCTCCTTTTTCCCTGTGCCTGCTGCCATGGAAAAAAAAAACCTTTTATCCGGCCTGAAAGACTTCTGGGAATGTCACCAGTCATGATTCAGAGCCTCTTTTGTCAAACACTCATCATTGTCACAGCCACCACATGGGACTTGGTACATTTTACATGCCACAATTAATGAATTTCAGCAGATGATTTTCCTCACTGGCATGTTTCCTGCCTCTCTGGGGCACTTCATCTGTCACAGACAAACGGGATGGGGATTTGTGGAAGTGTTAATGGGGTGGCTTTCCTCAAAGCCGTCAAACTGTGTGTGTGTCAGGTTGGGAATTTTTGACAGTCTTCTGGGAAATTTATGGAACTCTCCAGAGGGGAGCTCCTTCTCCAGGTATACAGGCAATTACTTCTTTTGATGCTTGTTTGGAGATAATGATTTAATTGTGACAGGCATTGCTTTTACAACGCAGCGAGATAGCTCAAGAAATGAAAGTACACTGATTACAAGAAAGATGGCATAAAACAGGGGTTCATAAAATACGCTATTTACCCTAAAAATACTAAAACAAGAAAAACATTTATGTGTGAGAGTAATACAGTGCTCATAAATCAAAGCACTCTAAGAGCAAATGAAAGAAAAATGAGGCAATTAGTTCTCACCTTATGTATATTATATGATATTCCCTCCCAGATTTTATAAACAAATAAAGTATATTAAAAAACCCAGACCATCTCTGCTTCTGGTGCATACTAAACACAAAGATGAAATTGTGATCAAAAGAGTTCAAATCAAACTTAATTATTTCGTTATTTCGTCTTTTCTTTCAGTTTCTAATAGCATCATAAAAGTTTTCAGCTTGAAACACTGGTGGAAATGAAACATTCACGGTATCTTTTTCAGAGGCTGGAAGGCGTATGCTTGGAATGGTTTTTGCTCTGGAATGTCTGTAATATATCGAAGCCTTAATGCCTTGCTAATTGGTACCTCACTAATTAGCTTGTGACAAGAATTTTAATTAGATGCACAGTGGAGGTTCTCCCTATCTGCAGTGGAGGAGCTATTTCCTGAGCAGAAGAGCAAAGGCAAAAAGGTAGTGGAAGGGATCAATAGAAGACAGATATAATCTAATTGCTGCTATGGGAAGATTGTACATTAATTGATATTTTTCTAAATTGCATCTCTGATCATTTGTTCTGTTTTGTAAAGTACATTAAAGTTCACTTTGTGATTTGCTCTCTTCCCCTGTAGATCAAACAGTGCTTTTTTTTTTTCTGTGACTTGACTTGTGTTAGAAGGAAAATGAGAAATAGTGGAACATGACTGTAGACAATTATGTTTAATGCCAGCCCCAGAGCCTGAGCCAAGTGCATCCCAGGCACAAAGCACGAGTCTCTGTAATCTGAGCTAAAGAGCTAAGCTGCAGACACATAAGCTGGACCAAGGTGAGCAACACTGAAAAGGGAGATGCCCAACACCCGTGACCAATGGCATCAGCTGAGCCTGGGGTGTAACACATTCTAGAGTTAAAAATGCATGCGAAAAGCTTGCGAGACACTGTTGAGTGAGTTCCTATCAATGGCGACTCAAAAATGACAATATGGATGAGTATCATCTATCATTTTTCTATTTGGGTGGTGAGGCTCTGCCCAGAGAAGTTGTGTCTGCCCCGTCCCTGTCAATGTTCAAGTTCAGTTCAGATGGGACTTTGAGCAGCTTGGTCTAGTGCAAGGTGTCCCTGACCATGACAGATGGACTGGAACTACTGCTACATCAAATCCAAACCATTCTATGAGTCTGTGATTTTCCTTCTATCAGAAAAAGATGTGAAGGAGGGATAGAAGATACCTAGCTGAAATAACTACCACCGCTAGTGTTCTCTTTAGCTTCATGGCATATACCCATTGCAGAGGATTTTAGAATTGTCATTTGGGGTGAAAGCTGGTTTAGAATCTGCAAAATACCTAGTGCAGTGAGAGTCTTAAAAATATAAATACAAAGTTTCTTCCCTCTCCAAGGAAGCCTGAGTTGTGTGTGTGTAAATATAAAGTTATTTGTCAGGCCTGCTAATCCCCGTAAGCCACAGCAGTGAAAAGTAGATAATGGAACATTCAGAAAAATGGTGTTCAGATCCAGGGAATATTTTCTATAAGGAGTTACAAGTATCCATAAAAGTAAGGGTAGGATGAATTGCAGAAAAGGCAAAACTAGTTAATGACTTTTATCCCACTGAAAGAACACTTTAGGAATCTACTGTCTGAAGGAAGTGGAGAACTTGCTGTAAAAATTTGTGTTATTTGAAAAATATCTTTTTTTACTTAATTTTGACTGGGGAAATTCGTCCATGTGGTGGATAAGGTCACAGGTGAGCCACGTTCTAATGAATGTTGTGTAGCTATTTAAAAGCAATAGCTAAAGAATATTTTTCTCTAAGAGGCAGTATGAGGGAAAGGGGAATAAAGTTGCACCCTTTGGTTTTGCTTATGTTTGCAGCAGTCACTGTGAGACCAGTGATTATATCACTAATGTTAGAGAATATTGGTGGAATGAAAACAGCAAATTAATAAATGGTGGAAAATCTGTAAGATTTAAGTGTAAATTGTATCAAGAAACTGAAAGATGGTGATGTAATCCTTGTGCCAAAATCAAAATAACCCAGTCTCAGTCAATGAATATGCGCAGTGTATAGCCTGAAAACCAGTTGTGTGTTGGTTGTGTAATTATTCTGAATACAGGAGAAGTCAGACAAAATTATGGTGGTCTGTGACCCACTTTACAAGCAATAAAAGTGAATCTAAAATAGTGTTTGCTCTGAAGTATTCACTCAACTGCCCTGCTTGGTAAAAGATGGAATATTTTCAAAGGGCTTTTTTAACCCACCTGTCCTGCAAGACCTGCTCGTTTACCATGGCAAATGTGTCTCCTACTACAAGTTTGGTTAGAAACAGAAAGGAGTGGGGAACTCAAGCTGGGGTTAGTGGGATTACGTAGTTTTTCATCTTTTATGGGCAGAGATTTAATGATAATCCACACACAAAAGGTATTACTGCTTGATTTCTAATTAGCCTTCAGGTCGGGTTTGGTGTATCTTGAGGTATATCTCATTTTGCATGTGGGTGTGAGTCTTCTCTGACACCTCTAAGTGAGCTAGACACCAGCTTCTGCCAGATCAGAGGCTGTGTAGCTTCTTTAAAGCACTATTCTGAAAGATGTTAGCTCTGCAGAAAGGCAGGATATATAAACTTAGACTTAATGCTATGCCACACACATCTGTATCACTCCCAGCCAAATTAGAGAATACAGGTGAACTTCAGTATCCCTGCAAACATGCTGTAGCCATACCTTTTGTCCACTTCCTGGTGAGACTGCTGTTCACATCACAGAATGCCCACCATAGATAGCACTTTAGCAGAGCCTTTATAAGTACTCTGGGAATTGAGCAGGCTGTTTGGAAAAGGCAGGTACATTTGAACAGTGGTTTTTGGAAGTTACAAAAAAGAAAACCACACAACAAAACACCTCTTAGGTGATTGCCTTTCTTTCTCTGAGAACTAAAAGCAAGCTGGTTTGCTATCCTGAGCTCTTTGGTGATGGTAGGCTTCAGCATCCAGTAGTTTAATCCTTCCTGTTATATACACATATGGGTTTGCTATGGGATATGGCAGAATATTTTGGATTGCAGATCTCTGCAGAGCTTGTCCATTATATCCCAGGTGGTCCAAAGTTATTCTACACAGTCTAGTTGAGATTAGGATGTAGATTTAAATGAAGATCAGAAGCCCTAACCAGACTTGGCAGGAAGGAAAGGATATTGGTTTGCTAGAGTAAATTACCCATAGGAAGTGGTGATGCTGACACTGGTTTCATTTTTTTTGAGTGCTGCTAAAGATACTTATCTTTATTCTGAAGGCTTTAGTCTTTTATGGTTTGAATGCTGGCTGTGAAGGAAGCAGTCTCCTTTCTCTATGCTCTATCCAGCAGTAGTGCTCTTCAGAATATTCTGAAGATTTTTGTATCTGAAAACTGAAGGAAAATATATTCTTACTTCTGGGCTTTTTACTAAAACTCATTTAATCAGAGATGTACTGCCTTGAATTTGAATGAATATTTGGAGTGTATTTGCTTGAGTAAATGGGGAGGGTGTTATGTTGCAGAGTAGAGATATAGTTGTTGTTTTGTTGTGGGTTTTTTTTGTCTTCTCCACCCAGAACTGGCTAGAAAGGCATTTTCTAAATAAGAAAATAATATCCAAATCTTTTATGATTTATTCTCTCTTACATAATTTAAACTGAAGATTCCTTATTTAAGAAAACCTAAAATGAATTTCAGAGCTTGCGTTATGTAAGTCAGTTACATCAAGCAGAAAAACTGAACATTGCCTTTGGGAGAGAGAGGGAGAAGGGGGAAACAAATGCTTGAAAGCAGAGTCTGAGGAATGGAGGACAATTTGGGAACCAGGTTCTCTGCAAACCATGCTGCGGAGAGGCTGGCAAAAGGCACTGGGTACACATGGAGCACCAATCAACCTCAGAGGTTCTCCATGATTGATTACGGATGCTTATGTATGTATATTCAGTCTGGGAATAATGCTCAGTATTTTCACATGATTTTGTCTTCCAGAATGATTGAAGATTGTGGGAAAAGAGGAAATACCATGGCAGAAAGAAGGCAGCTGTTTGCAGAAATGCGTAAGTACTTCCTAGAAATGTTTTGCTGTGATAGACCAAGCCGGTTGCAATGTAGTGTCAGTAAAATTTATACAGACTTTTCACCCCAGGTATCTGATATCTCCATTTCACAAATGGTTTAATATTATGAGACGAAAATTACAGGACAATGGGCTGATTTGACCAAATGGCAGAAGAGAGGGATTTTCTATATCAGATTTTGTGGTTGTATTATTTTAATCAGTAGCTTCTTGAAATAAAAATGCTGCAATACACAGGTAGCCATGAAGAGGGATAAAGGTCTCCAAAATACTACATCTTCTGTTGGAAATGTCTGTAGTGGGTTGACCCCAGCCAGCTGCTAAGCACAACCACTTGCTTAGTCCCCAACCAGCCTCCAGTAGTATGGGAGAGAATATAGGGAGAGCAAAAGCAAGAAAACAAGTGGCTTGAGATAAAGACAGTTGATTAAGTGACTGAAAGAGAGAAAAGAATAACAACAAAACCCAACAGCAACAGGTGATGCAAAGTGGTCACTCACCGCCTCCTGAAAGCAGACCCATGCCCGAGCATGTCCGCCTTGGAAGACAAAACCCCCTACCTTCTACTTGCTCTATTCCAGTGTTATTGCTGAGCATGACATTAATGGTATGGGCAGGGTCATTGTCCTGGCTGTGTCCCTTCCCCACCCATTGCTCACTCTCAGCTGATCCGGGGAGGGGACAGAGTGGGAAACAGAAAGGCCTGCGAGCCTTTGTTCTTCAAAGCACTGTTCAGCAGTAGCTAGAACGGTTACGTGTTATCAACACCTTTTTAGCCACAAATCTCAAACACAGCACCATGCAGGCTGCTATAAAGAAAGTTAACTCCATCCTGGCCAGACGCATTATAGGGATTCATATACTATGTACCCCACTTTGGCACATTTTTTATAGTTTCTGGTGAAGCTCTGTGTTCCCTGCAGAACAGTGTGTCACGGATGTGTTACAGTAACAACGGTCCTGTGATTTTCTTGTCAGTCATCTCTTACAACCAGTCCACCATTTCTCAAGGAAATTCTATTACGTATCAAGATTGAGAGTGTTACCCTGGTACTAGATTTACACAAGTTCTGTCTGTAATTACTGAACTTTCTATTATTTGTCCCCTGCAACACAGTAAACAATGACAGAACATCTCCCCCATCTTTGAGGGGAGACTGAGATAAGCATTGCAGGGACTTGAGCAACTGTGCACACTGAAAGTCTGGGATTGTGCTGATGAATGAAATGTGCTCAGGACTGTTCTCCAAGGGTGAGCCCATGGGTGACTGAATGCCCTATGTCTGCACTCCTGAGCTCCCCAAATTAAGGACTTCTCATTCATATGGCCTGCTGAAAATGGTCTTGCTCTGTTCCACTGTGTCCAGTAGGTCTGTTGCGCCCTGTAGTTACTTCAGTTGTCACAGAAAGCTTGCTGTTGTAGCTCAGATGAGTATTTCTCTTGTCTCTTGTGTACGACATCTTGGACCAGTGGAGGGAGGGGTTGTTCTTTTGCCACAAGAAAAAAAGAAAAGGAAAAACAAGAAAAAAGGGTGATGCCAGAGCATAGTATTCATTAGAATTATAGAGAGGACTTGAGCTTGTATAAACTGAAGTCAGTAGCACAACTTCCATTAATGTAAGTTACCTTGAAACATTCCTAAAATGGAAGATAATTACTTAAGACTTTGCTATGAGGATTTATGGTTTGTTCCCACAGATTTGAAGGCCATTTTGCTGTTGGGTTGTTCTGGGGGAGTTAAGAAGGTGTTGGGAAAATTTACAATCAGTAGTTGGAGGCAGAGGAAGGACTGTTTTCCCGTACTGTACACAAATCGATGTCTACTATTTTTTCTTTCACATTTTAGTATTTTGACATATTTACTTGAGTCTGGTTTATCTCATGTGTGCTTCCCTTTGCTATTTGCCTGCCTCCCTTCCTCCTTCTACACAGGCACACAGAGAACTGGGTTCCAAATAGATAAAAAGAGGGGAGAATATTATCCAGCAAGAAAATAGCAGGCAAAGCTTGCAATGTATCCGTTTATTATTTTTGCAGACTGAGAAGTGTTACATGAGGTGAGCGTATTCAAAGGAAACAGAGTGAAATAGTGCCAGTGGGCAAAAAGAAGGAGAGGCCACTGGCAATCCTGTAGGCAAGTTGCAAATTCACAGTCTTATGTGCTGTGCTCAGTCCTGCACATCTTTCCACTTGTTCTTCAGGGTTTCCCATGTAAGTGAAGTCACTTTTCCACACAGGTTGTTTGACAAATAGATCTCTGACTGTGGCAAAATGTGAATCATGATAAAATTATATTGTCTGTTCCAGGGATTAATCAACAAAAACACCTACTCCCCAAATAATAACAAAATAATACCATTGACTGTGTGTAAGTAGTAAAGGAAAAAAAAAAATGGGAGAATAGTCTGCTTAAAAGAGTCTTAAGCAGACTACAAGTTTGTGTATTTGGGATTAATACTGCAACCTCAGAAGCTCAGAGAGCCAGAGCCTCACTTTGCTTTGCACCTTTTCATCTTTTTAAAAAGCTGAAGTTTTATAAAGTAGCACTGGAAGTTTTTATTAGTAGCTTTCACTAAATTTAAGAGGGAAAACCTTAAGTTCATATTACTCATCAGTCTTATTTAAAAAGGAAAGACATAGTGTTGCAGGCATTATCCTCTCCTTCACGAGTAAAGAAGTTCCAAAAGTTGTCAATGAGATTCTCATGGAGAAGAGAAAAACCTGTGTAATTTAACAATAAAGCATATGAGGAGAAAACCAAAAAACTTTCCAGATCTGATGTTAAGTAGTTGAAGGTATCTTCTCCCAGGAACAGATGGTGTTAAGGCAGATAACTGGCAAAAGGGAGTAGCTGGGACCCCTGGGAAGATGGTGTGGGAGAGTCCAGTCATTAAAAGAGCATAGTCTGGGGAGAGGGGATAGTATCATTCTCATTTTCATCTTACAGGTCAGAGCACATCTGAAAAATTTGTGTCCAAAGGGTAGCAGATTGTTTAAGAAAGTGTGGGTGAACGACACCAACATGGCCATATGTACAACAGTGCAGCTGAGGGGGCAATCTAGTAATGTCAAGAGGAACCTTAAAGAAGGAAGCATTTGTAAAAACAGGGCTATATTCTTTGTAACTTGGTGCCTTGCTCAACTGAATAGAACAGTTTTTACTCCTGTTACAGGGCCAACCACGATGAAAGAGCAAACACACAAAAATTTAATTGAATGTGTTTCCATGAAATGGGTGATAAAATTAATACTCAGACATGTGTTTCATAGTCCATATTGTAGCTATGAGGCAACACTTCATGTAAGACATACCAACCAAGGAGAAAGATTTAAATCCCGATATCCTCATCTACTTGTTGAGGTTTTGGGGAAGTGTAATAAGGGGAACACAGCAGCAGGAGACCTAAAGACACTGTGCCAGGCTTTGCCCCCATCCTGGTCCCTCTGTACCGTGCATGTATGTGAAATAGACACCAGTCAGTTTATACCCATTTCCTGGGCAGCTGCCCTGGAAACATTGCCAGGGACAAGCTATGTGCGAAGCACAGAGCTGACCCTCTGAGGTCTGTCTCTGTTGCAAAGGACATACCAAAATGGAGAAAGGCCTCACACCTTTTGCATTAATTTTGCCCCTTCTGCAGATTGCCATCAGTCTTTACCTTGTTCTGATCTGGCATTTCAGCCAAAGATATTTGTTAATGAGCTTTGCTGTTAAATATTAAAATTAGATGGAGGTTTTCCCTGCTGATGGAGCCTGGCCAAGTGTGTCTTTTAGCCTGCAGCTTGACCAGATTGCTCACGAGTGGCAGACACAGTGGGCTGACTAATCTCTGCCTTCCTTTATAAGTCTTTTAGCACTATCGCTCCTGCCATTCCCCTTTTTTTCCTCACCTCTTTCTGCTCTCCCTGCAAAGGAGAGAGCCTTCAAAATTGTTAAACAGCTCATGTGTCCTCTTTGTTCTGTGGCTTCCCTGCTAACTAAGATACACACAGGTCACATTCCATACAAATGTTGCTGTTACTCTCTTCCACTAGGGGCTCAAGATCTGGATCGCATTCGTTTGTCCACCTACCGAACAGCATGCAAGCTTAGATTTGTTCAGAAGAAATGCAACTGTAAGTATGCTTCTTTCATATACTATTGCTATTAGCTTTCCACAGCACTCCCCAGTCTGTCCTTCACATAAGTCACAAACTGGATCTCTTTGTTTCAAAGGACACTAATAAGAGTGTTTGGGCAGATTTTAGGTGTTAGCCTGTTTATGTAAGGAACTTGTCTCAAACATGCCAGTGATTTATAGTTATAGAAGGGTGGTTCATGATGCAAGCCACAACTTTAATTAAGAAGTATTTTAACTACATTCACCAATTTTCTTGTAAAATAATACTCATGGGTTCTAGCAAGATCCTGCAAATTAAATGCTTTTATAGCAACTGCATGAGAAGAAATGGTGGTTCCAGTCCTCATCTATTCGGGGTGCAGCGAAGTAAATGCAGTGTCAGTCAGCCCCCTTTTTTCCAGAATGACGGCTAGAGACATCTCTTCTAAAAGGGTGAACCTGCTTGTAATCTCTGTATGTCTGTCTTCCTACATCTAGGCTTCATTCTTGAGGAGTTTCTCACTTTATTGATGACTATTAGCACAGTCATGTGTTGTGAAATTTAAAGGGAAAATACATATAAGATCTACAAGATCTATCCAAAATACATATAAGATCTACATATACATATATACATATAAGATCTACATATACATATATACATATAAGATCTACAAGATCTATCCAAAATAGCGTGCAAATACTATGGTGGGTTTTGGTTTGTGTGTTTTGCAGACCTTTTCACACCAAGTCAAATAAGAAATCCTAACCAGGGCAACTCTTGTCAGCAGTAGCAGTAGGAAGAGGACTAATGCAGAGAAAACAAGATTTTTTAGTCTCCATGTCTAGCATGACAGCCTGGCTACTCTTGTGCTACACACAGTAGTAAGTAGTTAAGAAATGCTCACTGCGGATGGAGATTAACTGCCCTGGAGAGAGTTCATAGTTTTGGGGTTACATCTATCCGCATTATGGAAACGTTTATCTTAGGCTTTCCAAACATACTGGAGTGGCCAAGTTGTGGTGGAAGAGACTCTGGAGAATATTTATTGGGTTATTAGCTATGCAGCTGGTCATTTGATCACTTCTGCAGCACATTTCTCATGGTTTTAAATGTGTTTAGCTGGACTATGAATTGAAAGATTAGTATCACATTATAAGCAGGCTGCCAAACACAAAACCCAGGAGGAGTTTAGCACCTGCCCAGCAGCTGGCTTTTGTCATTTAGGAGGAGATGCATTGAATGACACTATTATGTTGCATTCAGTTGTTCTATTTTGTTAGAAATATATGTGTAAGAGGATGAAATTTTCACTTCATGGTAACAGGATACAATAGTCTGAGGTGAAAAAAGTCTCCAGTTAAGTTGACAGTGATAGCAAAGTCACAGTAATTGCTTTGAAGTTGTGAATGCTCCATCCCTGTCAGTGTTCAAGGCCAGTGGGAGGTGTCCCTACGGTCCTTTCCAACCCAAACCATTCTGATGAGTCTATGATAACTGTATACAAAACAAATAAAAAACCCTTGCAATAGGAGCATCTCTCCCAAGAGAAAAGGTTGAGAGAGTTCAGGTTGTTCAGCCTGGAGAAGAGAAGAGTTCGGGCAGACCTCATTGCGGCCTTTCAGTTCTTAAATGGGACCTATAAGAAATATCAGACCTCCAGCTCATGTCAGCTACTTTTTCTTTTCCCTGCAGAAATTGCCGCTGTGCACCACCCAGTAGTAATTTCAGGAGAGAGAAAAAAAGGGAAATGGAGGAAGAAACCTTTCTGCTGCATCTGAGCTCTTTTAATTTAGAGGAGAATTTATAAAGAAAAAGCTCAAAGGTAGTTCCACTCCCAGTGTATAGCACCTCCTGTCACTCAAGCCATCCTTGTCTTCTTTCAGCTGTGCTCTCCTGTGTGTCCTGGCACACTGGCCCAGCCTAACTGGAAAAAAATTGCTTAGAAAGGGTGTATTTAAGGGGTTCTTTTAAAGAGCTAATTTAATAAATTGCAGGGAGCTGCTCTTGGCTACAGGCTGAAGGTAGGAAGATGGAAGCAGCTGCTCTGAGAGCCAGAAGTGGCTATTCCAAGAAAAACAGAGCATAGGTTTTATTAGCATCATCTTTTTTACCCGAAGGTGCCTATTACCATAGACAGTCATGGGATATCATTTAAAAGGCAGCTACGCTTATCGTAAACAGGGCACTGTTTGTTTCTGCTGTCTTTAATGCAGACATAGGTTCATCTCCTGGCCTCCCTTTGTGAATTCTTCTCTCAGTACGAAAGGGATGTTTTGCTAAAACTGTCAGGAGCAGGCTGGATTTTACTGCTAAAGTAGGTGGTGTGCAATAGGTAAAAGTGCCTTCATATTCTAAGAGCCATTCTCTCTTGCAGCACTTCTCTGAAACTAGTTAAGCTGTCTGGCCAGAGATTATAGAGGAGGTGACAGTCTACCACCATTTACCAGAATATCACTACACATGTTGCACTTTGGGTACTAACACTGTTGATCAAATTAATTGCTCCAGGGAATTATATCATTTTCAGAAGAGGAAGACTATTTTAAAGATTTTTAGCCAACAGTCTTTGAAATTGCAGTTATATGTTTTCTGATAATTCTAGAAAACTTGTTAAAAGTATTTATTTTTAAAAATTTCTCCAAATATTTAAGCAAGAGGCAGCTTAAATAAAATAAAAGTGAGAAGAATCAGTATCAGTCATTGCAATTATTTCTCAAACAAGACAGAATTTAATCCAGTCCAACCTCATTCTTCAGAAAAGCAAGAAAATCTTCTTAAGAATTCAGAAAATGATAAGTAGATAAATTGGAAAAAGCTCCAACATTATCTATCAAAGAAAAGTTCCTGCAAATTTAAGCATTCTCCTTTGTCTATGTTAATGCTGCAAGTAAATATCAGTAACGCTTCCAAATTATTGTCGGCACACCTCTGAATCTAAGTGCCCAAACGTGGGATGCAGTATGTGGCAAAAGTCCCAAAAGCAGGAGAGCCACAACATTGTATATTTGGAAATTCTAAAAGCTGAGCAGCTTTGTTATTTCACCATGAATATGAACTGATTTTAAGGTTCTCTGTTTCTGCTGGCAGTTTCTAAAATTGAAAGTAATGAAAAGACAAACTTTGTAGGTAATGATAAGTACCTTTGAGGATGTGGTGGGTAGAGAAAGAGATGATTGCAGGTTACTGGCTTCTTACCTTGCAGAACACCTGTAGCAATGGTCCTGTTGCAATAGCAGTAGTCTTCTCTTAGTTACAAATACCAACACAAGATCATAGAATCATAGAATCACAGAATGGTTTGGGTTGGAAGGGACCTTAAAGATCATCTAGTTCCAGCGCACCTGCCATGGACACAGACACCTTCCACTAGACCAGGTTGCTCAAAATGTAGATACCTCTTCTGTGAAAAAAAGAAAAACCAAACAAGCAAACAAAAAAGAAATACTAAAGAAGTCTTGAGAAGATCTTGAAATTTGGGCATGAATAATTCCAAGTGAATGACTAGAGCCTTGGCCAGATGGACCCTGAAGAAAACACTGCTGATGATTACCTCATCTTCAGATTTCAGAATGTAAAGCAGGAGTGTGTAAGCTGACTGTGGCTGCCCTACCGGATCATAGTGGATACAGTTGAATATAGTGTAGGAAATAGCAGCACCCTAATCACTGGAGGTTAAATTTCATTATTTGAGATAATCAAAATAGATAGGAAGCAGGTGCAGAAAACTGATCAAACATGCTACATATTTATTCCGGTCTGTACTGTACAGAGTGTACAGTGTGTATAGCTGACTTCTTCATCATCTAAATTTCCTGAATGTGATTTAAAAGTGGCCCTAAATGGTGCATACTGGAAGAATCAAGGAGGGAGGTGGAAAAACTACAGGTGAGCAACGTGAGCAACAGTGACAGAACTTGCAAACCCTCTAAACCAATGTAGCTCTGACAGAGTCAAACAGTAGGGTGCTGGCCTTCAACTCCAGCATATCAGAGTGGGTTCTGGAGCACCAAGTATACATTCTTACCGTACAGAATCCCACTCAGCTGCTTGCCACTAGGAAAATGCCATCATGACAAGGCTGGTTTACAGCTGTTTATCCGTAGCATTCAGACACGGAAGTGTAAATAGGCTTTCCCCAAAAGAAGGCATGAAGGATCAATGACAGCAGTTAAACGTGTCTCTCAACATTCACCAGTATTCAGGAACCACCAAAAAGCACAGTTTATACTTATCCCCAGTGATCATTGTGCAGTTGGTTTATTTTATTATTTCATTTTCAGTGAATTTGTTAAGAAGCTGAGATGAAATACATGTTCACATTCAGATTCCCTCTGGGCTATCTATGGTGGCAGCAGGAGTAGAACATAACAACATGTCGTAATCAAAGCCATTATACCATTAAACATCACTCACTAGTACAGAACTGTACAGCTGGAAAACTACTGCTGTCCTTGATGAACTTTCCTGACTGTGTTGTGAAATTATTCTATGACTCTGGCTGCAAAAGCAGATTTTTCTGATTTCCCTAGATCAGAATAAATCATTGGCAGTTGAAAGCTTGGATCTAAAGCCATGCTGGTGACAGTAATGTGTAGCTTAATTAATGCAGAAAAAAAGGGAGCTTGTTTCTCTGGCAGTTTAATCTCAACACCTTGGGGTTTCAGTGTCTTTGTTTCACCCTTCAGTATTCTTCTGTGTGGCTGGGGGGAGTGGTGTTGTTTAAGGTTTTTTTTTTGCATTGTCTTATCCAAGGTTTAGTACAGCTGTTTCCACAAAGGCAGCTGCCATGACTGTGATGGAGACCTTGTGAATGTCTAAGGCAGTCTCCTCCACCTCCACCCTGCTCTTCCTCCTACCTCTCTGTGCTTAAATAGTCACAGCTGAGGCATGTAGGCATGTCAGCTTAATTTCTATACATGCTTTTGGGTGGCCCCTGAGCTCATCCGCCTTTTTACATTTGTTTTAAGTTAGAATAATTTCTCACCCTCTTGAAATATAAGAATTTCCCACTGAAAATGAATGACATGATACTGTAAACATATCATATTTAGATACTTTTCTTAAAGCTTTTTTCCGTCTGTGCTCTTATACCTCCTGTAATGGTGCAGCAAGCTGCTGAAACTGGTTTTGTTCTAGAAGCTGACAATTTGGGTATCAAATGTTATCAGCCTGTGTGAGCTCCTGGCCTCCATCAAGATAGCAAGCACTTTTTTAAAACTTGTTTGATTAGACCTAAATAAAATTACTAAGGTTTGGGTTTGGGTTTAGTTTTTCTTGTATACTGCGCTGGCACTTTAAGTATCTTTTTATCCCATCTCATTCAACATGCTATTCACCGCAAAATGAAAAGACACAGTATCTGGTACATGGAGTAAAAGGAAAGGATGTGAAGGTCTTGATTCCACACTGGAAATGGTGCCGTGACCTTTATGTCCGGGTTCAGCTTTCTCTTCTGCATGACAAAATCTGCACTGATCCTTCATATCCAAAAAAGTTCCCTAAACCCAAAGCTGGAGGCTGTTCAGAAGTGTGCCGGTCTGTCCTGTTGATGCTTAACCACCAAATCTTTCATCTTTATGTTAGTTGATTTAGGAAGTGACAGCTGCTTGTCTTTACTTGAGCAAGACCTCTTGCCACCATAAGATAAAGGCATTCTTTCTCCGAGTCAGTGAGTATTTATTTTCTTTCAAGTGACAGAGTGCACAAGAAATGCTCAGTGGTGAAATCCTCGGTGTGCAAGTATCCCATGAAGATCCTTGTCATGGCAGGAGGCATTCATTATCAATACTCTGCTATTTACTTCTCAAGGACTGTATCGCCTGTGCAGTTTTGTGTTTGTCCCTCCTTTTTTACTCAGGGTGGCCATCAGAAACAGAGTCACCAAATTATCGTGATCACAGAATTGTTTAGATTAAACAACATAATCCTTCATCACTGTAGGATCCCATGGTTGGTGCTGTGTTCTTGTTGGTTTTTATCGTGTTTTTCATTCTAACTTGGAAGCAATAAAGCACAAGGTACATTCAAGTGGGGTCACGGAGCAGTCAAACTGAATGACAAGCAATGTTGCCTACTGGAGATGTGCAAAAGGTTTGCTTGGCTGCAATTTGAAACAATCTGCCTCTTGAATTCGTGATCATGGCATTCTCATTCTTCTAAACCTTCAGTGATCAGTCTCCTATGAGATTTGATTTGCCTAAAAATTCCTACAGTTTGGGAAAAAAAACAAACACCAGTTTGAATTATTTTTATTCTTCTCTGTTGACTGTCTTGTTTATTCTGTTATCTGCTTATTATTACTACATAGACATAGAGGCTGGAAATATTAGTTGTGTTCTTTGTTTTCTATTTTAACGGAAGCTGAGTCTTACAGTTCACTTACAGCAAATTACATTATTCACATGGCTCAAAGAGATACAGCTTTAAAAAAACAGAAAAGCACTGTGTATTACAAGAGTCAGGATACCATTGTGTAAGTTACTAATTCTGGTATCCTGCAGTACTTGAATAATGGAAAGAAAGATGAGTTAATGATTTAAAAAACTTTTTTGTTCCTTTGTCTTTACCAGAGACTTTAGAGACTAAATGCTTCTGGAACTGCTAGTACTGTTCCATATGGGTTTCCAGGCAACTATGGGGAAAGGATGCATATATTATACATTCTGCATCAATTATTTAATCAAAAGTTCAAAAGGGCTTGATTTAGCATATTCCCTGCAGACAAATCCTTCATAAGGATTTTAGTCTGTAAGTGTTCACTCACAGCACAATATCCTGAAAATAGGTTCTGATTTTCTTTTCCTTTTAACTGTAAAAGTTTATTAATGCACTTGACAGATCCTAATGACTGTTAGAGAGCTGACATGTAACCTGTATATTTGGCATGTTCATTGAGGGACTGATCTTCAGCCTCTTCTTCAGTGTTGGCACCAAGTGTTACTATTATTATGTAAAAGAGTTATGTTATCACAGATGTCTCTGAGTACTTGCTCTTAAAGGCTACCTCTGCAAGTCTGTCAAGATTGATAGAACTATCAGCGGGTATTTGCAATTCATTTTAATGTCAAAAAGAGTGAACCAAGCAAGGATACGTATCTTAAACTCTAACATTTTCGTTTGCTTAGAGATTGAATTTTCAAACATAGCCATGATTCCAAGTGACTCCTGTTAAAAACTGAATTGCAGAAGATTGTCAGCTACTGTTACTCTGTCCTTTATAGGGGAAAGTGGTTCCCTTTGAGTCAGAAGTTGACAGACACATAGAGTAGGCCATGTCCCAAGTATACTCACATGCTGCCCTCTGCTATGCTGGTGGCTCGGCCCTGCCTTGTTGCAGACAGCTTTTGTAATTGGATCATAGCTGAAAACCTCTTCTTAGTGACTTCCTGAACTCGGTGAAAACTGCCATTTAGTGTGCTATTTCTGATGGCTTTCCTGATGCAGGTTTTAGGTTGGACGGTCTGTTCAGTTCCCCGCTGATGTCTCTGAGCATCTGCTACTAGTAACAGGCATCAGTCACCTTTGTCTGCCAGGCTGTGGATTAGTTACCCAAAACTAGAAAGTTTCTGCACTTTATTTCATATTGGTGCTCCTAATCAACAATTCAAACAGAAGAAAATTAGCTATTATTATTCGCTTAGGACTTTTCTAGACAGACTAAAACTTGCAAAATATATGCAGACATACAATGTCACGGAAACAAACTGATCTTGTGGCAATCACTGTACCTTCTGAGGGATGCTGCTTCTTCATGTGAGAGCTTTTTCTTCTTTCACCCTCTAGTTTTTACCCTCAGACTGTACTGTGTATTAAAGTCTTCATAATTTCCTTGTCCCTTTTTCATGTCATTATCTGTGGTGTTTGCTTTATCTCTGACTTCTCTGCAGACTTCATTCTCTTGGCAGTTCCTTCTCTTTCCTGTTATTCTCTTAGCTCCAAGCACCTTCATGCAAACCCTATCTTACATATGAGTCTTTGTTCCCCTCCCCTGGGCTGTTCTGGTCTGTCGTGTTTGGATATTTTGCTGGGCCTATCCTGATTTCATGTGAGTGCCACTGTAATGTGGTAGAGTGCATTAAGCACTGTGACTTAACACCTGTTGCATGTTGGTCATTCTCTTAGGGGTTTGCTGTATGACGACATATTTATGTGAAAAAGGGAAAAAAAACATAGGAAGTAAAACCTTGAAGTAGCAGTGACTTTGATGATCATGCTTTGTCCTTAGGGAGCTTCAGTCCATCATCTTGAATCAGCTCTGCCTCTCTATTCTATACTCAAAGCAGTAGGTCTTGATGAGTCATACATGAACTCAGTCCATACATGTTTTCTGTGAAACAAAGGACAGTTTTGTATGCCCTTACAGCGGACATAAAATCTGTCCTGAGAAGGTAAGCTGCAGCATTGTGCACTATCTGTGTGTTACAGTATTACATTCAAAAAGTTCTTCTCCATTGCATCTGCTGAGTTGGGTGTTTTGCTGTTTTTTTTTTCCCCTGTCCTTGTTTTTACATTGTCTTTCAGCTTTGGAGAGTAAGTAGGGACTACACAGCTCTCCTGCACCTTAACTACACAGTCTGCACCATCTTGCTGTCTGAACAGTGACTCTGTCACAGTCTCACATAGACAGTTTGATCTGTCTCCAGCCCTTCCTCATTCCCTTTCAGCCTCTGTCTCCAGTAATTTTCACAAGTTAACTTGCTATGAAGCCAGCAGGGACACTGGCTGTCTCTGGTGAATGCTGTTCAGCAATAATGGGCTTCTTCAGGATGAAGATGGCAAATAGTCCACAGAAGCAAAGTCAGAGTGTGGGACCTGACATTGTTTTTGCTATAACTCTTTCCTTCTGTAACTCCCAGAGGATGGGTTTTATCATGTTCATTTGTTTTCAGAGTTACATCAAAAGTCAGTTTGTGTACCTGTAACAAAAGAGAAGCTTTAGCTTAACCAATATCTCTTATTTTTATCCACCAGCTGCACCTTGTATGATTTTCTGTAAGTCTTGGTGAGATTTCATAAAGCATTTATCTGGTATGCTAGGACAAATTGTGAGAACAGAAGATGTTTGCCATAAAAATAATTTCCTGCTTTTATCAGTGTGAAGAGACTGCACAATATAATGTCCTCAGTGTGCATTGTTACGAATACAGTTCTGGGAGTCAGCACAATGAACATTCAGCTTCCTGGCATTAATGTTTGTGATATACAGTGGCTTTACAGAGGCAGTTTTCTTTGTGCTGAACCAAGGCATTCCTAGCCTGAATTCAGACTGAATTATGTCTGTGATATTGTTATTGGCAGCAGTGGATTTCTAACAGGGTATTTGCAAGCGGTCTTTGGCACTTTACTGAGCGAAGTGTGGGCTAGTTCCTGGAGAAGTTCTGTGTATGCTCAGCCTTTTCTTGAGTCCATGTGGATGGATAGATGGATGTCTCCTTTCCTGACAGAAAGCAAAGTGAAAGTAACTCTGTTGAACTCGCTGGCATTACTGTGACATGAAGGAATGAATCAGTTGCTCAGTGTATATTGTTTGAGGAGATCGAACTCAATTTCTGTTAAATGAAGCTGATGCTGTCATACTGCATCTCTTGTAAAGGTGATGATCTTCTTCCAGTCTAATTTTCCACATTTCATTCATCTATATTTTGCCTTGAAACTCTGTACTATGTGTGGGATTTGCAGGCTATCTTTAAGGATTGCATGTGTAAAATAAGGTACAACAGATAAGTGGCCATGTACTTTGAGACTCTTACTCCATCTAGGGGCCCTGACAACATCATTAAAAAGCTTGTAGCACACAGGACAAAGGATAGATGTGTTGGACTTCACCTAAGTCCCACTTATCTGTCATTTCACATCCTGCAGTCTTGTTTCCTTTCTTACTGTTGCTGATTTTCAAGCTGTGTTTGTATCAGCTGGAGCTTTTCTCCTTTCCTTGGCCTGTTCCTCATTCCTATATCTTTAAGAGATGCGAAGTTTTAGTGCATGACAGTGCAAATTGCTGTGGTGGAGCCACTGCAGTTGCCTCCTGCTGTGGGAGTCCTGGTGACTGAATGAATAAGTGGGGGACTGGGACATGGAGCGGCTCCTGCAGAAGACATTGCTTTGAATGTGAGTAATGGCAGGAGGGCAAACGTGGAAAGATTGTGTGAGCGTAAAGCCTGAGTTCAGTCAGATACCCTGCTCATTGCACAAGAGTTGGACTAGATGACCTTTGAAGGTCCCTTCCAACCCAGGCTATCCTGTGATTCTGTGATTCTCTACAGCTTCTCTGAATCTTCTCTATTGTCTACTCAAATCAATTTGATAACACTAAAAGTGGATCTTCCAGATACCAGGATCCATCTCTCCCTGTCTCAGATCCCAAAAGGTTTTTCGGCAAATGAATCTTGTTGTTTTCAAGTGCTGTATGTGTTTAAGTACTTATGAAATCTTGAACCTATGGCAATAATTAGCACCTTTATTAAGCAAAAGGTTGAATAAGACTAGAGTCTGAACTGTCCTTACGACTTTAGGCGTAAGAAGCTTTTTCACCAAATTCCTCTGTGTCACATGAATGTACTACTTCACAGCAATGCTCTTGCTCTCAGCAGCAGAGGTTGATGCTGGGATTTTGTCCCACAGACCCTCTGGATTGACCCAAACTCTTTGTCAGAGAGAAGCATATGCCCTCACTCCTCAGTATGTCTGTTGTCGCCTGGGGGTGAAAAATGCAGTTCTGGAATCAGGCAGTTTACTCAGGCATTAAGTTCAGCTTCAGGATTTCTCTATTTTTAATAGACAAAAACATTATGGGCCAAATTCAGTCCACATTATGTAGGAAATTATTTAAATTAATAGAATCAGGATCAGCTTAATATGTATATATGTAAAGTATTACGTCTTTTCTATTCAAAGAAATACACAGTCTGTGTTTCATTAGCATTCTGTACCTTGTGTTGCTGTTTACAGGCCTGCCAGCCCTAACTGATTTTAAAAAAAAAAGTACAGAAGACAAAATAACCGTGGATCAGACTCTGAAAACCAGGAGATGAGCCAAGGAGGGCTTTTGTCCTCGAGCAGTTCTAAATGTATAATAGCTGCTCGTTCTTTTTCATTGACCTTTGTGATATGACTGAACCGTAAAGGTTGACAATGTAATCTCAACTTGTTTTCTATAGCCATGAGGGAAGAAATTGTTAGAAAGAACTGTTAAATTGTGTATTCTCTTGTCATTGCAAGCTATTTTTAAAAGAAAACAGCAGTTAGTATGAGATTTAGGGTAATACCTGCATCCTTAGAGCTGGTAACAGATACTGCTTCAATATTAATGGCAATATAAATAACCCAATTTGTTAACATTTACTTTCACTTTACACTTGCATTTTGCTGGTAACAGTGCCAAAGCAAGCTGTAGTCTCTCTTGTGGCATGGGGAGTTTTTTAGAGGGGATAGAAAGAGCTGGCAGCAGTTGTATCAAAAGGGAAAAAAATGAAGTTATTTAAGAGGGAAAGATGTAGTGTTAGTTAAACTTGGTGTTTGAAGAAATATACTTCTGGAGGAGATTTTATCACTGAAATAAGGACATCCAACAGGAAGACATTCTGCCCTTTGCAGCTCATGGGTTTGGCATCTTTTGCCTATTACATATGATTGCCTGTATAGGGCATCCACACTGCCAAATCTCCAAGCACATAGTCTTGATTCAACTAAATACGCATCCAGGGCCATTTTCTAGGGATGCACAGCCTTTGATTTGTGTTGGCTGTCTTGACATACTGCCAGTAGAGAGTTAAAATCTTACGGCAAATGTGTGCTGTTACTTGCTAAAAGATACCCAGTAGTGCCATCCTGTGGTCAGGACTGTGGCTACCAGAAAGCTTATGCATTGTGTCTTCTAAAAGCTGGTTTGTCTTGGGTCCTTTCACACAATATGAGTTGTCACAGATTCTAGAATTACAATTTTCTTCTCTTATGTTCAGTCATTTATGAGCTTCTAGTTTAATTTCCTAAGTAGGAGGGCTGGGACATGGCTTTTTCTTTTCTCTAGAAACATTTTTGAAAGTTTCCTTAATAAAGTTTCTATCTATTAAGTTTCTTTTGAAAATCAAATTCAGACACAGTGTCACCCAGCATCGAGGGTGGTTTTATGCCACCTTTTGGGAGTGCAGAAGCTTTTTCCTCACACATGAGATTTGCCATAATACGGTTCAGAAGAGTTATATTTCATTAAAAATTTGAAATGCTGTAATTTCACTAATTGAAATATAAACTGAGATGTAAGGCAATTTGACCTTATTTTATAAAAGAAATGAGAAAGCTTTTGTGTATCATACGTATTTAATGACCAAGTTTTGTTACTTCATGTCCCCATTAATTCTTTGGCTAATTTAAAGCTGACACTTGTAAATCCTATTTGACTATTAAGATAGACTGAGGCTTGATCACACAATGCCTCAAATAAAGCCTTTCTCATTAAAATAATATTATGATGGGATAGCAAGAATAATAGAGATACATAATGTAGGAATACCATTGTCTTTTGGGGAGTGAGATTTATCAAGTTTGTGGCTGTGCCAGCCAGGGCTGCTATTTACACATTGGTCTTTAATTCACAAATACATTTAACTCTTAAACCAAGAAAATTGTGTATAATCAATGAATTTAAGCTATGTGACTTATTAGCAGCAGTGCAGAGTTTTAGTTGAGTGGTCTTTCCTGGCTGTTATCAAAATACTAAGATGCTTAGAATTAGATTTTTTAAATCATTTTATTTTATATATGTCATACTTAATTCAAAGTGCTTTTAAAAGAGGAAACACTTTCTCAGCATCTGGGTGACAAGTAGCTGGCAACGGTTTCCCAGCCCAGCACTCAGGGTGCATTGCCCACTGTTCCCATTTGCAGAATTGACTGTCATTAGTGCCACTCCTTGGGGAGACTGATGGCCTCTTCTGCCACCCACAGAGAGCCCTTCAGGCTGTAGTTATATATAGGTGAGACAAAATAGGCTGGAATTGAAAGCAGGGGGAAAGGAGCTTGTATTATAAATTAAATTAATATGAAGGAGAATTTTACTGGAGATCTTTACATACTCTTACACCTTGGTGGACTTGTCATGTACTGTGTTAAAAGTAAAGAGACCCCATTGTTAGCATTGTTAGCCTAATGGATATTCCTTGCTACTAGCACTTGGCCAGTTTGGCAGACACTTCCAAAATTTGTTTAATGTGCTGTAGAATCTCGGAAGGCTTTAGAATAACTCATTTTTCTTTCTGGGCAGAACAGTAAGTGGGGATACAAGGATGCAAGCCCAGGTATGTGGACAGGAGAACCTTTAAAACAGTGTTTCAGTTGTACACATCATGTCCTTCAGATTTTCAGACACCCAGTAGCCAGGCTTGGCAGCCATTCAGAAATGTCTTCTGTGGCCAGCACATGCACACAGAACCCAGCTCCTAATGGCTAGTGCATCACTTGTCCAGTGTCATACCACATGGAGATGTGATCTTTGTTGATTCAGTGAGTCCAGACTTAACTCCGCATGCACAGTAGTTTAAAATAAAGATGTTTTTATTGGCTGGTCTGAATATTTACTTCTTTAACCAGGCAGTCCTCCTCACTCTGGGTCTGCACCATTGGGGTGGCCAAGTGGATAGCCTTACTCCAGCTTCCTGCTGGGCTGGTGTGTACCACACACCTGCACATTCTCACAGCACAGGCAAAGAGGTAAACAGGAGGAATGCATGCAGCTAACAGGCGTCATGGATGGAGTGACACACTGTCCCGGGTTCAGCAGTAGCAGTCATTTTTCTCCTTCTTAGTAGCTGGTGCAGTGCTGTGTTTTTGACTTTCAGCCTAGGAACAGCACTGATAACACCAATGTTTTTAGTTGTTGCTCTGTAATGTTTGCTCTGACCAAGGACTTTGTGAGCCTCATGCTCTGCCAGGGAGGAGTGGAACCCGGGAGGAAGCAGAAACAGGACACCTGACCCAAACTAGCCAAAGAGGTATTCCATACCACAGCACGTCATGCCCAGTATATAAACTGGGGGCAGTTACCCAGAAGGGCTAGATCACTGCTCGGGTTGGACTGGGTATCAGTCGGTGGGTGGTGAGCGGTTGTATTCTCTTCCCTTGTTATTTTGCTTATCATTATCACTATTGGTGGTAGCAGTAGTGATTTGTGTTATACCTTAGTTACTGGACTGTTCTTATCTCAACCCATGGGAGTTACATTCTTTTGATTCTCCTCCCCATACCTCCGGGAGCGGGGGGAGGAAGTGGGGGAGTGAGCGAGCAGCTGCGTGGTTCTAGGTTGCCAGCTGGGCTTAAACCACAACACACACTTCATTCATAGGAGAGAAGTAGTAAAATGTTTATTGACATAAAGCAGTGATTTAATAGTTTGATAGTAAATGCAGCAGTGGTTTAACAACATTCGATGGTCAGGTACACTTGATTATTTGCTGCATAGAGGACTGGGTGAGACAAAACTGTCAGGGAGACCCTCCCGTTGAGGCAGGAGGTTTAAAAAGGACCCCCTTGCATCCTAAACTCCTTCTCAGAGGAGAGTTTAGGTGCAGGTGAATCCAGACCTAGTCCCAGACTTGGTCAGCGGTTTATGTGCACAATCAACCCTTTATATCACTTAGCTAAGATTTCACAGTGTAGCATGCTATTAATCACTTACCAAGAATCTGTTGCAGCAAAGAATCTCTGAACCTCAAGGAGTAACCTTTAGAGGCATCCCTACTCACAGGGACATGCTGGCATGCAGCCTGCTGGCATGCAGGAGACCTCAATGGGACCTGGGCTGTCCGCTGTTTATAGAGTGAGATATTGACTCATACTCATGTTTGCATACCAAGCACAGAAGTTAGTTTCTTACAAACTTGGCTTGAGTTGGACCTGGACCAGCACTTTGCGGGCGGGGACCACATGTTGCTCTTGGCCGTTGTGTTGTTACTTATCTCTATCAAATCCACTTTGAGTTAGATGCAGCCATCACAGCTAGACATACCCATTACCACTGCCACTGGTGGTTATCACTTGAGCATAATTACAGGAAGTAAAAGTCTGGTTGCAGGGAGAGCACATCATCACAATATGGGATTAACTGAAACCATGGCTCCCTCTGAGATCTGTTGGCATTCAAGGGAAAGCTTGAGGTTATGTCTGAGTACACAGAGTGTCACGAAGGCCCCTCTGTGCACCTCACACAAAACCTTTTGAGGGTGTGGAGGACTCCTTCCCAAGCATTCATGAGACCTCAGGGCAGGCTCTGGGTTGCTTTTTAACTTACTGTGTGTCAGAAAAAGGGCTTGGAGCACAGTTTACTTTAGCAGTGGCTTTAGAGAAAAATCAATGTGGCAACACTGATTCCTCTCTTGTAAGAGTTATTATATGGTTTTGCAGTGTAAGTTCATGATTAGACAAGTACATCACAGAATCACAATCTCAGAGGTTAGTGGGGATCTCTGGAGAGAGAACAGATTGCTCAGGGCTGTGTCCAGTTTGGGTTTGAGTGTCTTCAAGGATGGAGACTCCACAGCCTCTGGGCAGCCTGTCACAATGTTTGACAGCCCTACAGGGGATATTTTTTTCTTGTATTTAAATGCTTTCCTGTAGTTTAATTTGTGTCCATTTCCTTCTGTCTTTTCTTTTTGTCCTTTCCCTGAGAATAGCCTGGCACTGCAAGTCTTTACTGTCTTGCATCAAATGTTTCTACACCCTTACAAAGTCCTCCTGAGCCTTCCCTCCTGTAGACCGAACAGTCCTAGCTCTCTCAGCCTCTCCCCATGTGACAGTTGCTTCTGTCCCTCCATCATCTTTGTGGCCCTTTGCAGGACTTTGCACCCACAGGTCCAGATGTGTCACCAGTGCTGAGTAGATATGTAGGATCACCTCCCTCCATCTCCTGGCAATGCACTGTCCAGCGTAGCCCAGGAGGATGTTGGCTGCCTTTGCTGGTTGGCACCTAGCCTGTACATGGGGTTATTCCTTTCCATGTTCAGGACTTTATTATTTCCATTTGTTGCACTTCACGCAGTTCCTGCTAGTGTCTTGTTCAAGCCTGCTGAGGTCAGTCACTCTGAATGGCAGACCAGTACTCTGGTGTATCAGGCACCCTCCCCAGTTTTGTATCACCTGCAGACTTGCTGAGGGTACACCCTGTCCCATCATCCAGGTCATTGATGAAGGTGTTAAATGGTTAAGGCCCCCCTATGAAGCCTGGGGCTATACCACTAGTGACGGGCCTCCAACTGCATTTGATGCCGCTGATCACAAGATTTTTATCTTATCTGTTCAGCCAGTTTTCAGTCCAGCTCACTGTCTGCTTATGCAGCCCATACTTACTAGTTTGCCAGTGAGGATATTGGTGGACACAGTGTTGAAAGCCTTGCTAAAGTCAGAATAAAGAACATCCTCAATTGTCCCTTGTGCCCCCCTTCCCCTCACTGTGAAAGGCAAAGAGGTTGGTCAAGCATGATTCTTCTGTCATAAATCCATGCTGCTACCAGTCACTTTCTTGTCCTTAATGTGCTTGGAAATGTCAAGTCCTTTCCAGAGACTGAGGTGAGGTTTTACCTCGCCTTCTTCTTGCTCTTCTTGGAAATAAAAGCAATAGTGGCTTTCTCAGAGCCCTCAAGAACCTCACCCAGTTGCCACAACCTTTCAAAGACAATTGAGTGGCCTTGCGTTGCCATCAGCCGTCCCCCTCAGCACTTGGGGGTGTATTTCCCATTGGGTCCTATGGATTTGATTATGCCAGTCTGCTTCAACATCATCTAACTAGATTTTCTACTGAGGTTGTCTCCCTTGCCCCAGACTGTCCAACTTGTTGCAGGGGCCTTCATCCTGAAGACAAAGCTTACCAAATTCAATTCCAGGTAGACAGTCTTTGACAAGACTAATCTTTGCAAAGAAGTAAATGTTGTTTGTAGTTACTCTTGGTTGTCAATGTATCATCCTCTTACAACGTCTCATACTATAGTATAGGTCTGATACACACGTTTTTAAAAATCAAAGCATTTTGGAATCAGAATAGCATGGCAGTAAATATTCTGAATAATTTGTTAATTTCTTCTTTAAGCGTATAGTATTTACTCACCAGTCGCTGCCTCTACAAAACCTAGATATCAAGTGAAATAGCAAGAAGATGCAATGAAATACATTTTGACATTAACACATTCAAATATGTGCCGACAAGCTGGAAGTTCATCAGTCTTGCTTTTGGAAAACACTGGCAAGCACACCAAAAGCTGTTGATGGCCTGCAGAGCATTCAAAAGTGCCCCAAAGGATACAAAGCTCATTGGACTGGCTGCCTAGTGGGTGCCCAGCTATGCACTGGACTGTATGAATTCTGGCAGCAGGCGTCAGCAAGGGAGGTATATGAGGAGCCTGAGGGACGTGAGAGGAGGAATAGGAACATACAGGATATTTCCAGGTACAGACTGAGATATTTGGGCAATGAGTAGCCTGGGCATGCCAGGCCATGTAGGGTGACAGCTGTCGCCACATTTACCTAGCCAAAAAGCTGGTATCTCATTTTAGCCCTGAAAAGAAGCAACACCTTGGTACATTTTCTTTTTCATGTGATTTGGCAGCCAGACAGTGTACAAAACTGTCATCACAGCTGGCACATTGATCTGCAGAGGAGTGGGAGGTGTAGATTAAGCTTTTGGTGATCATGCTACAGCTGACTGATTTGAGGGGCAGCTTGGCCACAAACAGGCATAGTTTAGAGGGAAAACCCGCCTCGCTCAGTCCTCTGTTACCTGCCCTGCAGCAGGAAAGAGGGAGCCAAACAGAAAGCATGAGTAACTTCCCAGGTCTTCATAGCAATGATGATGACAAATGGCTCCAATACCCTGATTTGTGATGGGTTCATAGATTCTAATCAAAAAAAGAATTGTGTAACATACTTTGTATTTTTAGGATTATTGAACAAGGAAGCATAAATCTTTCCCTTTTTATGAAATCCACCTGAAATACCTGAGATACAGTTAAGTGCAATTTGTTTCAATTTACAGTACTAGTATGTTTAAAGTCAAGAATGCTTCTAAGAGCTTTGCTGGACTAAACTCTTAATGAAATGTACACTAAAATTTTGGAAATAATTTAAAACTTAAATTAAAACTTTTTTAAAAGCTTTTTCCTGTATTTACCAACAAAGGAAAATCTATGAAAGAAGAATTCTGTCCTATCAACTGGGCATGTTTAACCTAGATTTAGTTAGACCTAGTGTATGTTAAGTAAATTTGAATTGATTATTAAAGACCTAATTTAGTCACTTCCCTTGTTTGATTAAATGTAATCTGCTCTTCCATGTTCATTTAGTAATAATGGAATGATAACACTGTAAAGTTAATGATTCAGGTGGAATACAAAAAAATGCAGTAGAACAGATGAGGAATTTTTGCATGGAAGAAAGCTTAAGCACACACACTGGGTTTAATTATTTAATTACTTTTTTTTACTAGTTAGAATATATATTTCCACTACAGTTTTCTCTTTTGTGCTTGCTTAGGGCAACATCATTTCTTGACAAGTGATGTTTGAAGTAATCTGCCCCCTTTGAGATTAGTGATATATCCAAGATTATCTTTATCTCACAGCCTTCCCATCATTCTAATCAAACTGAATGATGGAAAGAAGACTTCATTTTTCACTGCATAAATAAATTTTAATTTCTTTGCCTTGAGCTGAAAAAGAAAAACTGTAGACCATCTCTTCTCTCATGTTTTAGCTATTAAGATACTGTTATCTACCAAACAGAAAATTATTAGTTGCAAGTTGCTTTCTTGGTAATGAAGACTAAAAAAATGCTTGAAGAAAAGAGAGGGGATAGGGATCAATAAAATGGCCGTATGTATTTATAGTAAGCAACATAATTTTGTCCTAAATTCTGCACTTTCCAGATGTAACCAGAGTACACCTCTTCCACAAATTAACCTGTTGATGGATTTGTAGGTGGTGGAATTCTGCACCCTAACTGCTAAGTAGTCTTTCATCATCAAAGTAGTGAAATGCAATAGGAAAAGATATTCTGAACACAAGTGAAGACAGAAGGGCAGGATATAAACTTCAAGAGTGTCTAAAAACTTTTTTAGTGTGAGGAGAATATGAAACTCCTTTCAAACTGAGCCAACCGTCTTTCATTCACCCTTACATCCTGCAGAGAGAGACTGATCAGTTACAATGTGCTGGCAACAGGCACTCTCCAAATGTTGTTTTAACAGCCAAAGGAGTCCACTGAAGGAAATAACATTTGTTATTTGGCGTATATTTTCATGCATCGGTCTTAATTCTCTGCAGTTCAGCCAGGGTCTCTTCAAAGTGTACATTTTCGGGTAAAAATTGCTATGGAGTGAATGGCAGCCATCTGTAATGCTGCTCATCTGCATTGTCCCACTTATATCCGGATACTGAACTTTGTTTATGTTCGCTAATCACTGTCTGTCTGTTACAGAACGTGTTCACATATGAAACCCTCTGCGACAGTCTTTAAATATTACTGAATCTCATAAAAGTTAAATTAGCAGTCAGTGTTTGCCGTAGACGATCTAATAATGCAGATGTTAACTTAGCTGTGACTTTAGAAATCACTTAACAAAACCTAAAGGGAAATACATAGTTTAGCAATTGCTTTTGGAAGTCATCTACGAATTTTTTCACACATCAGGCAAATGAGGAAGATCTTCTATAGATGGATAGCTGTGCTGGTAGCAGGGTGTAAGGCTTTTCTGTAAAGGATCTGTGAAGATTGGCTGGGCTGCCTGATTTTGAATTACCTTATAGCTCACAGGTGCGAAACACAAGCAGCTTTTCCTCCTACAGTGTAATCATCCTCTGCTGACACTGAAGTTTTACGGATTCATTTAAGAAAGGGCATCTTTCTCACATTGAGGGATAATTCCCTTTTCAGAGGGAAATGTGGGTAAGACAACAAAAGCATCCACAGCAATGAGAAATTAAAAAGAAACTTGTGGAGTTTTATTTTGTTGAGAGAATTTAAGGTAGATTTTAGGAGGCAAGCTCCTCTGCATCTGTAAGCTAGTTTGTTACGCTGCAAACTCTTCTTGTTATCATAGCATGTAGAAATCAGATTCAGACTTTACTGCACTAGATGTGCAAACAAAGTAAGGAGAGATGCTTTCTTCAGTGAGATTAAAACAATCTCAGGGATGGATAAATAAGTAAGTGAACTAGCAGGCATTACAGAAAATGATGGGGATGTAAGCTTATGCAAAGTTTGCAAGGATGAGGTTCTGTTACTACATTGAAAAGACTACAGATACATTAGCTGTAGGCATAAATTTCTAATAGTGCAAATGAATAGAGTGAAACTTGCAGAGGGCTCTGTTTTACTCAGCCTTTTCCCAAAGTAGATAAGTTGACTTAGCAGTGTGATGTAATAAGTGTCTGCTTAATAAATGAGTAAACTTCATAAAAAAAAAAAAAAGAGGATTTGGAGTAATCAGTAGGGCGCTACACCCAGATGTAATCTGTGCAAGGTTAAGTGATGCAGTGTAAGAAGCTATGACTATGACAAGATTTGGCGGCTGTTCATACAGATTAAAATATTTATTATTCATATTTTAAATAAACCCCGAATTATTCTGGGCCATGTAGTAGTCAGAACAAAAAGTAATATTTTCTTAACGTTTAAAGAGCAAGGTGTGAGATTCATCTCAGTTAACTTTACTGGCTTTGAGGTTACATGTCTCCTGTAAGCTTGTCGATTTAGGCTTTGTCTGTAGTCACTGAAGAAATATGGGCACCTTCAAAGCACTGTCCGTCCCACCTGTCCCCAAACTGTTTTAAGGTGCCTTTTTCTTTCACTGACATTAGAGAGCGCCCTGATTACCAGCTGACAGTAGACACCTTATTTTTGACATTTAAATTTAGGTGGGTGAATTCTTCTTGTCCGTAATAGCAGACTTGAGTAAAAGCTGGAGGCTTCAGTCCTCTATACAGCAGTCAGACAAACTCTGCTTGTGATTTTGAGCTAGACGTTTCAGCTGATATTCGCAAGATTAGTAGATCTTGTTAACAGTCTGGCTTTTGTACATCTCCCATTTCCTCCTCCAGGAAGTATTACTTTGCAGTGATTACTCTGTAGTAATTTGTGATTAAATGCAAAATAAAATATTGCGGTAGGGTTGTTGTTTATTCAGTTTCAAGTGTTTCTGGGGAAGAAGAAAAGGCCAAGTAAAATTATTTATAGTACAAATGGGTGGGATACTATTACTGCTGTGTAATTTCCAGTAAGTCATTTTTTTAGTCTTCTGCACTACCTTTCTGGCATACCAAAGAGTATCAGGGTACCTTATGAGGCTTTCAGGTTAGAGGTAACATTATACCCGGTATTTTTCTTTCAGGTGTGTTAATGTAGTGACGTTGTTAGTCCCACATCTGGTAGCCTCTGGATATTTCCTTTCCCAGAGCAATCATCAAACCCGACTCTGGATATGTGATGAAAAATATACTATCAGTAGGAAAAGAAAGAAACATGGAATTCTGGCAGCCAGATAGTATCAGTACTGGATCATGTGAAGAATAAAGACACCAGTCCCCATTTCAGCCTCATTCTTTGTGCCAGCTGTTTTTCCTACATGCTCCTTTATTCAAGAGTTTTTGGCTATTAGGCTGTCACAATTTAATTCAATTGCTGCATGAAGTTCTCACTGTTAAGAAGTCTGGATGCCAGGTTCATCCTCCCTGGGTGTCATTTTGTCTGTGCTAGGGAAACCATCAAAGTTTCCATAAATCTGCAGAAGTAAACACGTATGCTCAAAACAAGGAGCTTGTCCTTGTTCATTCTTTTCCCACTAGCTCTGATGTTGCTGATTTTACAGCCTTATTCTGTATTTATGATATGGTTGCCATAGTAATTTCTGGCTTGGCCAGCTAGTACCCCTGTTTGTGCTGTTTTTCAGGGTGCTATCTCGTTAGTGTAGCCACAAGTCGAGGTTAACCATCCGCTAGTGCATTGCTTCCTTTTTGCTATTTGTTGTGCCTGGTAATCTCTCATGTTCTTATCTTAGCTACAGTTCAGGCTCAACAATTTGCACACATACCCTCACACCCAGAAGCTAGCCTGGTGAAACTGCTGGTGGAAACACCTCCTTCACCTGCTTGGTCTGACTTACCAGAGACAGTCCTCATGGCCAGTGACAGCTAGACCTCGATGGAGACATCATGCTTAACATTCTGATTTCTGCCAGCCTTTCCCCTGTTAGTAAGGCCACAAAATACACGCACGCGTTCCACCCTGTTGCTGCATCTTCAGGCATCTTGCGCTTGGCTATCCTTGGCTACCTTATAATGGTGACCCAGAGTGGGAAATGCTCATTAACCCTTTTCTCCTGGACTAGAGAGTTACCTGTTTTCTGGTGATTTCTTCCATTCTCTGCCTAGTTTCACCTCTGAGCCCTGTGGAGAAGCTGCCCAGAAAGGGTCAGTTATTATGTACAGGCTGTCTTCCTGGAGATCATCTCCCATTTACCGAGATTACCCTTGTGGCAACTTGACAGTGAAAACTGACTAAATGTGAAGGAGAATTACTGCATTAAAAGGATCTGAGATCTATGCCAGGGTTTTTTTTACTGGTAAGATGCTCTTTTGCCAACTAGAATACAAAAAAGAAAAGTTCAGAGAGGTTGTGTCCTCTACTCACCTGGCTTAATTTGAGACAACACTCTGAAGACAACCTAACAGTATACTACGTCACCTATATAAATTTCCTTTTAATATAAGGAATGCACCTTTCATTTTTTTCCAAATTATTTACTAGGGAACAGCAAGAAGTGGGAAAATGGCTTGTTTAGTGCCTTAGGTAGTTGCTGCTACTGTTGCCTCTCATCTGTATGATGTATCTTCCTCCTACATATGCATGTGGTAGCAGAGAGTTAGAGGTTATTTTTTCCTGAAGTAGAAGAAAGGAAACCCAGTTCATAGGGAAGAATTCCCGACTAAGTAAAACTACTATATTTTGTGTCATTATCTATCTATTATCAGCTTACATTTCCCTTCCATCAGACCATGATGTCATATTGCGGTCCAAGACAGCACCTGCAAACCAAGCAAGTGAAAATACACTGATGAGGATTAGAATTAGATTTCTCTATGCACAAAAAAAATGCATCTCCTTCCATGTACAGATGGCCCTTGATATATCATAAGATATGTCACCATGCTATGTAGTAAAATCTATACAGTAGTTTCTCTGTTTAAGGAAAGGGAAAATTTGCACCCTGAACCTCATGATCTGTTTCTTATTGACAGTTTAGTAGGACATTAGGTAGTACTTAAGATTAAGAGGGATGATTCTTTGAGTTCAGTTTTGAAATAAATCTGAATTTTGAACGTCTGTAGGTTGTTTTTGTCTTTGGCATGGTCCACTGCTTCTGGAAATGCCAGTCTGCAGCAAGCTGATCACACTGCCACAATAACAGAGCTATGCAAACAAGATATTTTGTTTGGGTACAATATGAAGGGTGATGCTGTTCTTGTAGGTAAAACCAGCCCCCATCAGCTTCAGCTTAGCGCAGGACTTTGTCTAAGAGAGACGTAACACATGGTTTGGCAAATATATTTAGAAGACACAAAATATTCTTGGGATCATTTCATTACATGTTCTTTGTTTAAATGTAGCTTGTCTACCCTGACTCCGTTACAATTCTGTTTCTGTAAAATATTTTGCTTCCATACAAATTGCTGAAAAGAATTCTCAAAATGTCAGTATGTGATAAGCACTTAGTATTCATGGGAGCTGCTGAAAAGCCCATCTGCTATGCAAATTAATATCTAAGAGTAATTTCTGAATGGGGATTCATAGAGGCATGGTTCAGAAAAACTATTAGCATATATTTACCTTCCAGTGATTTCCGTAAAATACAGATTTTTACTTGAATACATTTTTACAGTCAGGAGTGATTTCCCAAGCTGAAGTTGTACTCATTACAACTAATATTACACCATATTGTTTGTTTATTAATGGACTTGAATTTTATTTGCTCATTCCTCTACCAAGTTCAATTCTCAGTGATAGAAAATGCACTCATTAGTTCAATTATTCACGAAGCATGTCCTGTGTGATTTCGTTATTCCCCACCATCCTGTGGGATGAGGTGACTTTGTCTCAGGAGCTTTCAGGTGCACTTGTCCCCACTAACTCTTTCTGTCCTGTCCCCTAGTGCATCTTGTGGACATCTGGAATGTGATAGAAGCCTTGCGGGAAAACGCACTGAACAACCTGGACCCCAACATAGAACTGAACGTGGCTCGCCTGGAAGCTGTGATTTCAACTATCTTCTACCAGCTTAACAAACGGATGCCGACAACCCACCAGATCAACGTGGAGCAGTCCATCAGCTTACTGCTCAACTTCTTGCTAGCGGCCTTTGATCCGTAAGTCTGCCTTTCTTTCTTCCTCTCCTGAAATGATTTTACTTGCTCTGGAAATATCTTTGGAAAACAATTGATCAAGCTCAGTTCTGACCAAATAACGAGCGTGTGAATAGTGGTAACTAGGGAGAGAGCCTAAATTAAGGACCTCTGCTTTCGCTTATGCAGAGCCAAATTCAGCACAACTGTGTTTTCATCCAGTTACTCAGACTTGTTCCAGTTTATATCAAAGAAGAATTATCTACAGAAACAAATTTACATCCACTTCTAATTTGCCATGTTATTTATTGACACACCAGTGGCTGACACAACTGCAATGCCTCTGCAGCAGTGCCATGGGTTAATAGCTCATTATTTTGAAGGAGCTCATTTTCCTGCAAGTTCTTGCATCTGTAAGCAGTTTTTTTTCCCTGGCTCATGCCAGTGCAGCATGATTTTGAGACCATGACAGAGATAGGATAAAGACCCGGAGGTGATGAAATTCATGTTGTTTATTACTGCATGGGGCCTATATTACAAAGAGGACAAGTCTGAGGTAGAGCGAGCCACTTATCTTAATGAGTATACTGGGTATACATATTACAGTTTCTGAATACATAGTCATCAACCTGTAGTGCAGTATTTGCCATCCTCAAAACCAAATTACTGGAGATCAGTGTTTAGTCTGACAGATGCTGATGACCTGTGGCCTCTTTATGGCTTGTATTTTCAGTTTTCACCGGCTGAAAACACTGGCCATGACACATTCGAATAAAGGTGCCGCCTTTCTCCTCCTCCCTCTTTCCCATCCTCTCCCTTCATGGCCCCAGTGCTGGGTGTCATTGAGCACCTTTTGGAGCCAGGCCAGCCAGCAGCTCAGTCGCCATGGCAACGGGGAGAAAAGTAGATGTTCCACATGAGGAGGCTGCACTCAACCTCCCCTCCAGCCCCTCTGAGGGGAAGAAATAGAAACCAACCCGTTGTGAAGCCATAGCCTTCAGGAATATTTTTCTCCCTTCAAGGGCAATAAAAGAAGGAACAGGCTATTTATAGCACTGTGGCTGTGACAAGAACACTGAAGGACGATGAAAATGGCCAGATACATGCATGGCTGCATGCTGCAAGCAAACTGCTTCCCAGCCGATAAACACAGCAAAAGACCCAAGACTATGGAAGCAAGACCTGCAATAATGTGCTTGTTTTGTATCTCACTGTAAAGGGGTGAAGATCTCAGCTAGATGTCAAGGCTACTTGCAGCAAAATGGAGGAGAGGAATTTGCTCCCCTGTAGGGAAACAGGGAATGTGCTTAAAGGGGTAAGGTGCTTTCCCTGAAAGCATCCCATGTACTGTCTGCTGTTACCTGTTTCTGGGCTCACATCAGACCCTCCTAGAGGAGAGGAGGCTGTGACCCTCACTCCATTTGCCAAGCAGCAGCTCAGTCTGTCGTGCACTGCACGCAGGGTGCACAGGATGCACTTCCCAGAAGGACAGAGACACCCAAAGGATCCCCAGGAAGAGGCTCACAGCTCTGGGGTTGAGATAGGGACTGGCTGCTTCTCACCCCATCTTGAATGCAGCAAACATCTGGGGTGAGGTTCAGGTGCAGGCTGAAATATCAAAGTTCAGGCTTCATGAAGATGTGTGTCAACTAAATCTCTCTTTACTGTAATAGGAGATAGAGATACAGGTTAAGCATCCAATTCTCGATGTGCCCTAACATTTAGTGTGGTTCAGACTAATAACGTTTTGGTGGTTTATCAACCAGTAGTGGTCCAGATTTCCTTGTTTCTGGGAAACAAAAGAACTGTGGTGGCTCTGTATATGACAGGAACAGTGAGAGGTGCTGGGGTTAACCAGAGGTGATGTCTCTGCTGCCCATGTTCCCTCCCATCCCCTGCAGTGCAGCAGAAAGGTCCTTCTCTGAAGGCTACAAGTTGGTAGAAGGAAGAACAAGGTATTATCTTGTGATTCCACACTCAGAGGGAAGCAGTGCATTGCATATAGGGGGTGGATCTGTGAGGCAGGATGAAGTCTTTTTCTCATTCTCCCCCCATTTATAGAAACTGGACAGTTAAACTAAATTGCCTGTAGTCTTTTCTGATGAAAAAGGGAGGTTACCAACTGAATGAATAATGCTGAAATCATGACAGTTGCCTCTAAAATAATCCTGTTATCTTCGGTCTGCGTTCACTCTACTTCTTGTGTTTTAAGGAAACAGTTGGCCTGCAGAAGCGCTATACAAATTTCTAGGTTGCTACTGAGGAATTAGTTCTCATTTTTATGAATGAATATTAATATGATCACATTTGAGTCTATGAATGCAGACAACAAAAAAACCCTGAAAAAAAACCACCAGAACAGCTTTTAAGACCAAAACAGTTGACCAAGACCAAATACCTGTTCAGTATAGACAAGAAGGCTGTTCTAAGTGATCAGAGATGGTTTTGGTGTTTGTGACTACACAGAGCCGTAGCTGTTCCTGCTGTTATGTGGGCAGGTCCAGAAAAGGTTGTGCAGTTTCTCATGACCCATTTGAAATGCAAAGAAAGAGAGTGGACAAATGGATTCTCCTACTTAACGTATATGAAAGGACCATGGGGAAAAGTTAGTGTGTAATTTGTAATCTAATAATCCTACCACTGTCTCATTTATTTAGTTCTAATTAAATATATACTGCCCCATGTGTACCGTGTTTTAAACAAAGCTTCTTCCTTCATTTATAGCCTGCTGAAAAACTGTCAGGTTTCTCTCAGGGAGTATTTCCTTAGGCCTGCAACAAATATGTCTTCTCAGGAGCTAGAACCTGACTAGCAAAACTTAAGAGGAACCACAGTGCAATGCCACGGCATGTGGGCCAGCTTGCCGACTGCCTGTGCTGACCTTTCTTCCCAGTTTTTATACGTATTTTTCACAGCCTTGAGGAGTCATTAGCCTGCTTAATCCTGAAGGCAGGAAAAAGTGGGGAAAAATTATAGTGTGTCAGATTTCACTTGACACTGGGTGTGATGCTCCTTCACGTTAAGCTAAAACTGAAGTGCAGCCTTATAAAACTGCAAGTCAATGCAGTCAGAATGCACAAACAGAAGTGCTGCTCCAAGTAGTTTGCCATTAAGGTGTGAAAGCACCATGTGGCAGAGGACCGTGACAACCAGTGAGCAGAATGAGGTGGTCAGACTTTAAACTGGACAAAACCACACCTGATTTGCATTTTTAACTGCACATTAAAACTGGTCAGTAGCTTTTGCTTCAAGGTCTAAAGTGATTAACTGGCTTTATTAAATAACAGCATGTTTCCTTCACTGGCACGTGAGTACTATAAAAAGATGACAAGTTCAAACCCCTCTGAAAAATTCGTCCCAGGCCAGTGTCAAAGCCAGGGGGCTAGGTGGAACATCAGCCTCATTCAATCAAGCTGTTCCCAAAAAGACTCTTTCTAAACAGACTGTAAAATATTCTGTGCTACATCATCTTCAGCACTGACTCAGTATTGCAGTACAGCTACTCCTGCTGACTCCTCCTGACAAGAAAACAGATGATTTTTCTCTGTCCTCCTGACAAACCTGTCCCATGAATGGACCTGTGAGATCTAGGCTAGGAAACAGACTCAATTTGGCTGGAGGAGCTTGACTTCCACAAAGAGGAAGTACTCACACCCTTGTTTAATCAAATGCACATTTGAATCATACTGAGTTCAATACATGAAGATGTTCTATATCTGTTTTGGCAGTATAACTTCTTTCTCACCCATCCATTCAGAGCTGTAAAGTGTTTAATTCCCTCTCTTCTCCACCTTGGCGGATCACTGAAAGCCGTACAGGCCAGGTAGTTTTATGAAGGAAGTCCAGCAAAAAAAAATGTATTTCAGAATTTTGGTCATTATGTATTTTGCTCTCCTAAATGAAAGAATTTTGCTCAATTCCAATAAAATTTCCTCTCTGAAACCCATTTGTGAAAATGGGGCTTTGTAATTGCAGCCTTTGACATTTTGGAATTGGCTCCCCTTTATTCAGGTGGGCAGCGGGAGGCCCACAAGTAACTGAAGAAATTTCATTAGTTTCGGAAAAGATAACTTAAAGCATTGGGGGAGCACCATTCGTGCATGGTTAGTGAGAAAAATCGTATTTTTTTGATGGCCATTTCATGGGACACATTTGCTGTTTCGAAAAATGTGATATTATTTCTCTATAGCTTTCCCCAACATACGGCTGCCTTGGTATGACTGTTGCTACAGATCCTGGTACAGTGTTGTCCATTTGATATCACTCCTTACTGACCAGGAAGGCAGATTTGGGCCCTGAAGCTGGACTTAGCCTTGTATGGTCTCTGGGTTTTATCAGGTAGTCATGGGGCTTCCTTGCTCTGGGGAGAGCCTGTCTCTCTTTGCAGCTGTGCATTTGAAGAGGAAACCTGATCTGCTCTGGTGTTTAAAAGCATATGTTATTTTTTTGCCCTTTTTTTCCCCAAGTAGCAGGAGATAACCTTAAGCCTTGGTCATCATTCCCTTTCCTGAGTACTCCATCCTGTGTTGTTGCTAAGTGCACATCACCTTCAAGGTTTGCTTTTGCCATCATTTATGCTTCTAGTGCTTTTCCGTAGGGATCTGAAGAGTAACCTCAGTAAGAGAGGTGCTGTAAAAAGTCAAAATATTTTCTGGCCTCTCTTACTTCCACCACTAAAATGTATAACTCTTTGCATTAACCAGCCTAAAGCTTATTTCAGGGAGCACTGACTTTAATAGACATCTTCATGCTGCTGTAAGCCAGTGCTTCAGCATTTGCTTTTACACACCAAACCCAATGGGCCCCAGTGCTGCCAGTCAAGGGCATCTGTGCTGCTTAGATATAGCTTAGGGCACTTCTGGATCCAGATGATATTGGCAAGCCATAAACCCCATTATCTTGTCTGTTCATCAGTCATGTATATTTATATATATGTATGTGTATATGTGCGCACACACAGAGACAGATGTATGTATTTGGAGGGCAAATTGAGTTTATACTGGCTCCAGTGATGCTTTTATGAATACGAATGACTGATAAAAAATGCAGTGTCAAAACTAATCAACTCAAATTGAGAGACTGAAGAGATAAATGAAATCTTTTCTTCTATTTGGGTTCCATAACTGTTTGAGTATGGGAAAAGCCAATGGCTCTGGGGTGGAAAGCTGAAGGCCAGTTGATATGTGTCTGCCACTCAAAAATATAATCCTAATAGTAAATGTAACTAAACCTACTGGGAAAAATAATCTAAATCTGAAGCACTTCCACATGGGCTTTATTTTTAACTCTAGTTCTTCTATCACTTCTTAATAACACTGTTGCTTCCACTTAGCATTTGTTTTTCTAAAGTATAGCAACTCTTCTAAAGGCAGGTGAAAGCCTCATGGTGAAACAGTGCAGAAAAGCTCCCAAAGGTCTAAAGGGCAGCACACACAAAAAATAAAAGAGACGAAATTCTCAGCCATAGCAGTGCTAGGTCCTGGTTTACACGAATTAGAATCCAGTCAACAGAAATACAGAAGACTGGCAATTTGTATACTGTGGTTTTGATCTTATGAAGCCAGTCAAAGAGAACACAATGTAATGAGAAAGAAAATGCGCATGAAAGGCAGCATTAAAGAACATAATAAAGAGTGAATTTATTTCTTTTTGTCTGTATCTCTAGCTGATTTTCTGACAAAAAAAAAACAGAATTTTAAATGAATGTAAAGAATATTTAGAATTAATACTTAGAATCATAGGTTACACTGATGCAGAACTAAATCCAATTCACCAGACTTTAAAGATTATTAGCTAGCCAAGCTTAGGGAACTGAGTCATTTTCTGAAGTCTTGAGTACTTAATGAAGATGGGGTGAAGCATGTAGCATGCTTTAATGTACTGATATGAGTATACCACTAATGGCTATTATGTGCATGTTACTGTATTAGTCTGGTTTGTGGTGAGCAGAGAGAGAAAGTCACAGGCTCTGTGCTTTCCAGAATCAGTTTATATTTTAGTACTGATCTTCTTCATTAGCATTATGAGTGACAATCAATAGAGTAATTTCAGAAACATTGATAAAGAGCTAGATTTCTATATTCTGATGTGTTGCTATTGCCAATGCAGTTTGGCTATCTAAGACAGAATTATATATATATATATATATATATTACCAGGAAGCCTCTTACAAACATAATGTTCCCTGATACAGACTGAAGGTCGCAGAAACTCTACTTCCAAAAAATGACACAAAGCTTTATTATCTGTTCCCATCATTAGCCCTATCAGTAGAATACAGAAGGAGACATGGGTGTCATTTTGCTGAGCTCATAAATACTAGTTGACTGTCTCTTTTTTAAAGCATGATGACGTGTGCTCACTGATGTCATTAAACAGGAATATAAGAGGCTATTAAGTAATGCTAAGGAGATTGGATGACAGACAAAAGTTGCTTCAGTGCAACTGTGAACTTTTACTGCCTTATAGTCAGACTCTGAGAATTCAAAGAAGAAACTTAATTCACCATTTGGATGCCAAAAAAGGGACATTAAAAAGCAGATGAACTTACAAAAGCATGTTCATTCTCATCTTTGTTAAGGGACTGGACATAACAGCATTTTTCTTCTGCCATTCCTGTCAACACTGGACTTAATTTTGCCTAAACTGGGAGGATAGGTGTTTTAAGAGCTAAGAGTGCCTTGCGATGTGTGAAGCCATGTATTACTCACTCAGCTTGAGTATGCCAAAGTTTCTATAAGGGCAAGTAATCACCGGGGACTGTTCTGACTGTAGAGGGAGAATGAAGATAGCAAGAGGATCAACACAGTTAAGCCATTGAGTGCTTCAGAACAGTTGAAGGAAGAGTTGGCAGCATGTTAAAGGTGAACAGAGCATCCTAAGAGCACATTGAATGGTCTGACCCTTGCAGGGAGAAAAAAAAAAAAGAAGTCATTTATTTTTACCTGAAAGTGACTGGATTTACAGAAAAAAATAGATCTTTTTACCCCAAGGCATACTCCTGTGTGCATTTGACATTTAACAGCATTACACATTTTAAGTTGAAAAGAGAAATCCAGGCATAACCTCAACTTGAAGAAACCGGGGACTCTTCTGTGTATCACAAGAAATGCCCTTTGCTCATTCTGGATGCAGGTATATTCCCCTTCTTAAAGGTTCTTCGGGGTGCAGGTGTATCATTTAAAAAGCAATTGTCAGGCCTTATTAACAGGTTAAATATGCAGCTTGTACAGTCATGTGAGTCCTTTGACTTTTGCTCCTAGTGGTGTTGTTTGCAGTCTTTTAGGGACAAAGATACATAGTGCACTTAGGATAGGGACAGCATGAGTGTGATAGGTGCCTTCCAGTGCTACTGTAGCACAAATAGCAGTAATAATCATCACCTTAGTGTATAATGAGGTAAACAGTTTAACACTGAGCTTCATATACATAATAAATCTGTCCTAGATCTTTACCAAACAGTGTACTGATGTGTGTTCCCACAAAACAAACTGATTTTAAAGGTCTTATTTCTTTGTACGTCAATCCGCTTACAGTGTGCATTACAATATGTGATGTCAATTATATGCATTTTAAAAGGAAAGAGATCCATATTGTAAAATGGATGTATTAAATATGTCTACTCTTTATTTTTGAACAGGGAAGGACATGGTAAAATTTCTGTTTTTGCTGTCAAAATGGCCTTGGCAACTCTTTGTGGAGGAAAAATCATGGACAAATTAAGATGTAAGTCTTTTGGGTGATGCTTTTTACTTGTTAATCATTGTTGTACTTGGAGAAATAACAGCGCAGTTAGGAAAAGAGGGAATTAGGATAAGTTGTAGTTTCATGGCTGGGTTTTGGATTTGCACTGTATATATCTCCAAGTAAATCCTGCTAAGTGTTTGGATGAACTTCACACCAGACTTAATATTTTTGAATCCAAATTGCATATATTGAGGTTCTGATTGGTAGGGTTTAGTTTTTTTCTTTGGGATGATTGAATTCAGAGTACAGGTAAGTGCCTCAAATGTTCAACATCATGAAGCATCATTTAGCAATTTCTTCAGACTTTTTTGATAACGTCTCTTTCATTTCACACTTAGAAGTACAATATATTTATGTGCTATTTATATTTTTTCCCATAGCATATATATTAATGCCATGTATTTCTGAGAACAGATTCTCATTTCGTGGGATTTATTCCCAATTCCCCAATAGTTAAGGCACAGTTTACTTGTAGCTGCAATGAAAGTCTTTCTGTTTAGTGCTGTGATATCTATAGCTGAAGTCCAGAAAACCATTTTGACTTTTTGAACAAAAGATTGATGTCAGCCTTCAGTTTCCTCTGAGCCCTCTACCACAGCCAAAGAAAACTGGGTTTACAAACTGTTGATTAGACAAGTAAAAATCCCAGATATTAATTTAATCTTCCAGATTTGGTGCCATATTTTAATATATTATTTCTGTGTCAAAACTGAAATACAGACTGGACTTAAATGACAAAGTATAAATTGAACACAGTTCCCTAGGCTCCTTTAAGAATAGGAGTGAGGCTGAGAAACATGCATCTCTGCAGTATTTTTACACATGACAAAAAAGAAAAAAATAGAGAAGAATGAAAAGTAGTGCATTTGAAAGACCTTCAGTGCTTTGTGTCTCCAAAACAATAACTGACTTATTTATCTCATTGTCAAGGTTTGGATTTGGCATGGTAAGCTGGCAGTAGGAAAAAAGCTGATATTGCCTATCTTGTCAAATTAGATCCTTTTTATCTGATTAAATTACTGCCTTATGCCATGCATCAGACTTTGCTTAAAAAAATGACCACACACAATGAAAACAAAACAAAACAAAAAAGTAATATTTTAGTATCAAAATCAGCTACTTTATCTGTAAATTATTCTTTTTGTTTTCTATTGAGAGGGGTTATAATTCAGGATGCAGTAATAGTGGAGGTTTTCATAAGCAGAACATGTTGTTTAGCACTTGTGGTTCAAATGAGATGATACTGAATTCAGACCAGATCTGTAGCTCTCACTGAAGTTGATGTGTCTTTCCCTTGTCTTTTCCCTTTTCAGATATTTTCTCAATGATTTCTGACTCCAGTGGAGTGATGGTTTATGGCAGATACGACATGTTTCTGCGGGAGGTTCTCAAACTGCCCACAGCTGTCTTTGAAGGGCCTTCGTTTGGTTATACTGAGCAATCAGCAAAATCCTGTTTCTCACAACAGGTAAATGAAGAGTGAGGATCCTAGACACAGGATCTCAGTCACCCCTCTGAGCAGGCCAAGACTTTCTTCCTCACTTACATATATGTGCATATTCACCCAGGAAATGCATGACTGGGTGGAGGGAATGTACACTTTCCTTATCTCTGGCACATAGGTTAGGTGCCTTCAATTGGAAGCTAGTCTCTTATATGTTCCCCATATAACCATGAATGAAAGAGAGGCTTAGTCAGAAAGTGATTCAGAGCAGCATCTTAACTTATATGTTCCAAAATTGGCCTGAGGAGACTAACTTCCTAGATTAAGCACCTAAGGTAAATACTTACATTTAGGTGATATAAATACCCCAAGACATGCAAATCCTCTACTTCAGTTACTTGTTATTACTATAAGCACATACAAGACGACATGAGCATATACTGATATATGACTATATGAGACATATATGAGTAAGTATTCTCCACATAAAGCTCAACTCCTGCTGGAAAATCAAACTACGTGTTTTCCAAGTGATGGTGTATACACATAAGAATTTTAGAAGTGAGACCAAAATTGCCTTAAGCCTTTATTGAAAATGGGAGTCAGTAGTGTATTAGAATATCCCTAGTCTCTTACAGATAACATCAGTGAGATAGGATCTGGAAAGCAATGAATTAATCCTGAAGAAAATACAAGATGTTTTCACAACTAAGCAGACTGTAGGTGCACTGGGTACAGTATGTTGGCTGCACCTAATATCTAGCACTTCAAAAGATCCCATAATTGGGGCTGGTGAAAGAGAGAAAAGGGAGAATTCCTCTGGCTTTTGCCACACATCACACTATATAATTCCATAAATATAAAGTAAGGGAAGACAGTGAAACTGGGAAAATATTAGAAATAAAGTGGAATTTTACTTCTCTTTATCTTTCACTAGCTGAATGCTGATGAATAAATAAGTTGAATTGAGCAGGAATAGTGTCATTTTCATGCAAAATAGTCTAATATTTTGTTTACCCTCAGTTTCATCACTAATCAATAAGTACTCCAGTGAGCTGAAGGGCATTGTTAAAATTCATCTATGTAATCATCTCATAAATAATTTTAAATGGTAATGTTTGCATATGTGAAACTACTCTTGTTTCACAGAGGAAGTCTTACAACAGCACTTCATCTTATGTTGAAGAATTTACATAGTGAAGTGACTTTTGATAGTTTTATGTTAAAACAATAATAGAGTGCTCTTGCACAGCAAAAGTGCATTCAAGCTTTGCATGTGAAGGAAAAGAAGGTTATCAGGAGTAGTCAACATGGGTTTACCAAGGGGGAATGGAAATCCTGTTGGGCCAATCTGATAGCCTTCTGTGATGGAATGACTGGTTAGGTAGGTGAGGGGAGAGCATTGGATGTTGTCTCCCTTGACTTCACCAAGGATTTTGATGCTGTCTCCTATCACAGCCTCATAAGTAAGCTGAGGAAGTGTGGGTTAGATGAAAGGACAGTGAAATTAATTGAGAACGGGATGAATGGCAGAGCTCAGAGGATTGTGATCAGCAGCACAGAGTCTAGTTGGAGGCCTATAGCTAGCAGTGTTCCCCAGGAATCAGTACTGGGTCCAGTCTTGTTCAACTTATTCATGAGGGCTGAATGAAGGAACTGAGTGTACCCTCAGCAAGTCTGCTGATAACACAGAACTGGGAGGAGTGTCTGATACACGAGGAAGCTGTGCTGCCATTCAGTGAGAGCTGGGCAAGCTAGAGAGTTGGGCAGAGAGAAACCTAATGAAGTGTTGGGTCCTGCACCTGGGTCAGGATAACACCATGCACCAGTACAGGTTAGGGGTTGACCTGCTGGAACAGCTCTGCAGAGAAGGACCTGGTAGTCCTGGAGGACAACACGTTAACCATGAGCCAGCAGTGTGCCCTCATGGCCAAGAAGGCCAGTGGTGTCCTGAGGTGCAATTAAAAAGACTGTGGCCAGCAGGTCAAGCAGGGTGATCATGTCCCCCTCTACTTTGCCCTGGTGAGGCCACATCTGGAGTATGGAGTCTGGTTCTGGGCTCCCAGTTTAGGAAAGACAAGTAGCTACTAGAGGGGGTCCAGCAGAGGGGAATAAAGGTGATTAGGGTACTGGAGCATCTCTCTTAGGAGGAAAGGCTAAGAGAGCTGGGGCTGTTTAGCCTGTAGAAGAGTCAGCTGAGAGGGGATTTTATCGATGCATATGGATATGTTATGGGCAATTGTTAAGAGAATGGAGCCAGACTCTTCAGTGGTGCTCAGCAAAAGGATAAGGAGCAATGAACACAAACTGAAACACAAGTTCCATCTGAATATGAGGAAAAACTCCTTTACTTTGAGGGTGGCAGAGCACTGGAACAGGCTGCCCAGATAGGCTGTGGAGTCTCCCTTTCTGGAGATAGTAAAAAAATCACCTGGACTCCATCCTGTGCTTTAGCAGGGGGGCTGGACAAGATCATCTCCAGACATCCCTTCCAACCACAACCATTCTGTCAGGGATTCCATGCGTGTTGGACATGGTATCATTAAAGATTGTAAAAGCAATTTCTTTTCTTGAAATAGTGTCATTCAGGCCTCATTTTCTGTCTAAGCAGCCATCAGAAATGGCAGTTTCATTGACATTGCATCCAGATGAATGGACCAGATGTACTAAGGTACCTTAAGAAACAAAGTCTCCAAACAGGCATCAGGTGGTTTACTCCACTGTCTCCAGTTAAAGCTAACACGAGTTAGGTCTCTGACTGATGTAGGTACACAGCAGATTTAGAAAGCTGCTGTTTTGCATCTCTAGGCAGCCAGGTACTCTTGTAAAACTAGTCTAATATTTCACTTAAATTGACTTTACATAATTCTCGTTACATCCTCAGTAGCAGTGAACCAGAGTTTTGAAATGAGACTCAACATATCCCTATGGCTCTATGATAAATTATATTTACAGTCGTAGTTACACAGTAGACTGTTCTTTTACTCTCTCTTATTATTTCACTTAGCATTATCAGAAGTTAATGCCTTGGGATGAGTTTGGCTGTCTCTCTGTTGTTCTCAGTATGGAACTCACTTTTGCTTACCTTTCAGCCCCCTGATACATGGCTTCTTCAGTTTAAGGGGAGGAAAAAGATTCTTGGAATGATCTGCTCACAGTGTCAGATCCATTTCAGTTTGCATCTGAAAGGACTTTACCTGTTGCAGAAATGTTTTATTATTCCCCATTATGCTGGTTTACGTGCTCAAACCCTGTATCTTCCTCCATCTCTGAAGCACTGCTAGGTTGAATGGCTGTTCAAAATGGAAACAACAGTGCTTCCTTATCAGCAAATTTATGGAACAGAGTTGCCAGAGCAAGTGAATTAATGTTTCAGAATACAAATCTGTGGCTCAGAAAGGAGTTTCATTGCCACCACTTTCGCCATAGGTAGGATTAATGTGATGTTATGCGGTATTTGTGTTAATATCTGATGTTATTATTGTAAAAAAAAAACTTATTACTTCTCTTTTTTTATTCCAAACTGAAAAGATAGACACTAACTTCATTTTCTTAGCACTTGGCTAAGTGTTATTCCACAAACGTAGACTCCATCTGCATGTAGCGTATATTTAGAAACAGCTTTCAGTTTCAACTTTCCCAGCAGCTGAAAAAAAACTGCAGGAGGAAAATATGCCTTGTAAAATGTATGGAAATTTCTCTGCTGGTGTCCTTTTAGGGGTATGGTTCTCTCTAATACATAAAATCAGTGACCACCAGAAGGATTCACCCATAAAGCTGTCAGTGAAGCTAAGTTGCTTTACTTGGTGCAGATCAGGATTTAAATTATAGCAGCGCTCAAAAGCCTACTGCACTGTGGAAGAGCTGTTCTTGTCTCCCCTCTATTTTTGTATGTTTAGACCGGTTGTGTGTTTGCTGCCAACTTATCCGCCTTCAAGCACAGAGGGAAGACTTAGGGATACTCAGCTCTGCATACGAGTCACCAGAGGACCCTTCTTTTCCTAGACTTCATTCTGCTTTTTCTCCTCCCATTCTCATTTCTGATGCAGACAGCACAGACGTTTGCTGGGGGCATTGGTCAGCAAAGCCAGGACAAATTTCATAGACAGTCTCCAAAACAAAGATCATAGAATCATAGAATAGTTAGGGTTGGAAAGGACCTTAAGATCATCAAGTTCCAACCCCCCTGCCATGGGCAGGGACACTTCACACTAAACCATATCACCCAAGGCCTCGTCCAACCTGGTCTTGAACACCACCAGAGATGGAGCATTCACAACCTCCCTGGGCAACCTATTCCAGTGCCTCACCACCCTAACAGGAAAGAATTTCTTCCTTATATCCAATCTAAACTTCCCCTGTTTAAGTTTTAACCCATTACCCCTTGTCCTATCACTACAGTCCCTAATGAAGAGTCCCTCCCCAGCATCCCTATAGGCCCCCTTCAGATCCTGGAAGGCTGCTATGAGGTCTCCATGCAGCCTTCTCTTCTCCAGCCTGAACAGCCCCAACTTCCTCAGCCTATCTTCATACAGGAGGTGCTCCAGTCCCCTGATCATCCTCGTGGCCCTCCCCTGGACTTGTTCCAACAGTTCCATGTCCTTTTTATGTTGAGGACACCAGAACTGCACACAATACTCAGGTATTCTTTCCTGTGGGCTGAAGCTTACAGCATAGGATGCCTCTTTGGGAAGCGATTATCCACTCTCCATGGGTGGGATGATCATTCATACAACAAGCAGGTGGTAGCTGTCTGATTGGACTTTCATACTGCAGGTATTGTGGGAAAAGACAGTATTTCAGTGAGATTCAGAGCTCATATTCTGGCTATTTCTGTTCATTAAAGAGTCAAGACCATTTTCACAACTAGCCTGAATATTTTCTCTTCTCCTGGGACAAATATCTTTATATATTTCCCAGTATTTTGCAATATTTCTGCCCTAAGACTGTTAGAAAGTGAGGTGTTTTGCATTGATCACTCAGTGTGTAAGAGAAATACTGATTTTCTTTACATCTGGTGGCAATTGTATATAAATACAGCACAGACACTCCATCTGGAAATCTCGGCTCTTAGAAGCATTCTGAAACATACTGAGATGATACATGCCACTGCATAGCTGCTGTTTGCTTCCTCATGGGGTAGCCACAGTTCTCTAGCAAGTTAAAGCAGTAGCTTATGCAGTAGGATATGGAAATTTAGCAATCCCTTTGGATATGGGGATGCTACTTAAATATGCATGTTTATAAATTACATCGTCACACATTCTCAACAGGGCTCAATATTTTTGCATCTTAATTTTATTTTAAAGGAACGCTCAGTTGCTAATTTCTTAAGGACTCTCTGTCCTTGACAACGCAGTAGGTCTGTACTTTAGTAAACACTTAGGTAATCCATATACTTCATAGGAAAGAGCAGGTATTTACGGTTGAGGTATCTCAGGCCTATAGCTCTGAAAAAACCCAAATGAACTAAGATTTGCGATGACTTTTTCCAGACACCTCAGAAACTTAAGGCCATAGATTACATTTTTAAAATCAACAGGGATATTTTAGAGTTTAAATCTCTTTGAAAGGTAAAAGGGATCTTGGAGTGCTTACAGGTGTGGAGTGTTTAGGAACAGTTGCAGTCCCTCCATGTATGCAAATACAACATGCCGCGATCAGACCTCACGTATTTAGTTATAGTTTATACTGTAACTTATAGTATAAACTATAAGTTATGCAAGCAAATGCAACATGCCACAATCAGATCTCATGTATTTAGTTATACTTTATACTATAACTACTATAGTTTAGTTATATATTATAGTTGCCATCACTCAACAGACAAGCATAGTTTCTTAAATTACAGTAACACAGTTGCCAGTGATGATCTGTCCTTACCCTATATTTGGTTTGAAACTGTACACCCTTGTCATTATTTTCTTTCATTTTCTTTGTTGGAGAACCATCAGTCATTCTCCTCGGTGACTTTTCATATGAAAATTTGTAGTATATAGTGTTACTCTACATGCGCTTGTACACATTATGTGGTAACTGAAAACACATGAAAACATGAGGAGCTGAATGCCAACCTTATTCAAAAAGCATCTTCAGGCATTGATTTTAGAACACAGTCTTGAAGTGAGTGGGAGCTAGGTGTATCTAACCCATTCATCAGCAATATACATTTTAACTACTAAAAATAGTCCAAGAAAGATTTGCTGGTACCTCTTGTTCTTTTTAGTAAGCCAGGGCTAGAAGCCCACTCTGTCTGAAACTCCTTTCCAAATGTTTCTGTAAGGACAAGATAAAATCATTTTGATATGTCTAATTATTGATTTTTTTTAATGTTTATTTGCTTGTTTGAACAGAAAAAAGTCACATTAAACACTTTCTTGGATACTCTCATGTCTGATCCCCCACCACAGTGTCTAGTGTGGTTACCACTTCTGCATCGACTGGCAAATGTTGAAAATGGTAAGTAAGAGCTGCTGCCAAAAAACAGTTACAAGAATAAACTTCTGTGTGATATTTTTCTCACTCTGTAGATGGTTTTGCAGGAGCTACTGTGCTGGGTTCATTGACTCCATGTGCTCTTCTTACAGTCACTAGTGAAGTATTTTAAGAATCCTGTTGGTCATTCAGCCAGAAATTTGGTTTCATTTCAGGAAATTATCCTGACCATGTCCTCTCCTCCTGTGCTCTGGATAAGCAAAGAGTAATAGGACCTGGTCCATTCACATACTTACATTCAATAAACTGTCAAGGCCACAACTTTTATTAGCTATGACATATGGCAGCAGAGAAGGAACAGCTTGGCAATTTCTGTTCATGCAGTATTCTTGGCAGCAGATGTCCAGTGCAGTGCAAAATACCAGCCAGAAGGTCCTTATGAGGGATCTCCTCCAAAGTCTTCACAGTCAGACAATATATTCTTAAAAGGAAATTCTGGATTTGTCCTTATCCTTTGCTTGTGTGGAAGATGAGGTTTTAACTTGGAGATGCCTCTTGCTCCTCAAGGGTTGTCTTACCCCAAAAGGAGCAGACCACAGATTAGAAGACATGTCCCTGGGCAATAATATCTTTCTCAGCCTTCCAGCTCTGAGCACCTGAGTAAAAGTTTGCAGACTCATAGATGTAGTCCTCCAGCCAAACCCCTCATACAGTGCTTTTGTAGAAGGTGCTGCCACACTGAAAGTGCAGAGGCAGAGCTAGAAAGCTTGTGCATCTCATCTTGCCTCACTCTGTGCACCACCAAATTGCAGCTCAAAAAATGTGCTGTTTCTCATGTAGTTCTGGAGAAGTTCCCCAGTTCAGATGCAGCCGTCTTTTGCTGTCCAGAAAGATCGGCACTGACAATATTAAATAGAAAAAAAAAAACCTACCATGAGACAAGAAATGCCGTTTTATTGCTTCATTTATCCCGATATACTTGTTCCTAATGTGGCATTTCTTGCTCATGATCATCAGGATGTAATGTCATTATCCTAACACTTTAAATCTCAGAAAAGGAAGATTTAAAAATGCAGGAAGTCTGTACAAAAAAATTAAACTATTAATTGAGTAAGATAAATAGATTTTTTGTAAGCAATTTCCCAGCCCAGTATTTTGCCTCAGAGGGTGTTATGTAAGGGTCTTCTGTTCCTGTGTTGTGGCTCCCCCGAAGGTTTACCTCTAGCATAAGTGAAGCTCTGGGATGCTGCAGGGAAAAAGTGGGGAGGGGAGCAGGAAGAAGAAAAGACATAAATACTCATCCTGTTAGGCAATAGAAGTATTTATACCATATTTTCAAAGAGAAAATGGGGCTGGTGGAAGGGGAGGTGTGAAGCCATTTTTTGGTGATACAAGGAGGAAGTCATACGTCTTCTTGTACTAAATAAATCCCTCATCACCAACATGGATAATATGATGTTCCTAAGTTCTACCTGGCCACAAAGCCAGCTATGTACCCCACCTTCCTCCAGCTCTTGTAATCACATCCCTGTCCCTCACCAGCTTCACCCAGTTTCCCAGGCTAGAGCACTAACCCTTCCTGCTGCAAAATTCTGGCAAGGAATTAAAACCCCGACACATTCAGCACTGATCCAAATCCTCCAGACTGAACCTTATGACAGGAGAGCAGAAGGTGCCTGGGAACAAGGAAATGTTCAGTACCCCGTGGTAAATTGGGTACATGCTGTAAGGAGGGAGGAACTGAAATTGCCAGGAAGGATCTTCAGAATGTCTTGATTGATGCCTTAGTGTACTCAGTGACTTGCATCTTTGTTACTCTCTGCTTCTGAATAGAACAGAGAACAGGACCACATGGGCCCTTTCAATGGCCAGCTTTCCCAATATGGGCTTCCGAAGCTAAGTGTTCAGCTCCGTATATAGGTAGCTAAATGCTGCCAGTTGTACAGATGAGACAGCAGTAATTAAGAGACAGCGGGATGCCTAAGTACACTTCTGTGCTTCCCGTAATTAGACAGCTGAGTTTGACTTCTCCAAGGCGCATCGCTTTAGCTCCTCACAGCACAGCAAAACACTCAGCTTCCCCTAGTAATGCAGCTGAAGGGCACAGTGGATTTTCCCACATGCGAATTTCCTCTATCGTGTAATCTGTTCAACACTGAACATACCTGTCACAACTGTGAGCAGGGGGTGCAGGCATCAGCTCAGAAGTGATGAAGGGTTTGGTGCCTAGTGAAGGAAGTGTTGCCTGGGGCTTAGCACAGGTTGCTGGGCAGCTACTCGAGTTTTCACACATCAAAGCTGTGGGCAGCATCTGGAAACAAAGAAGGGATTCACCCTTCAGTTCACGGCTTTGTCTGTAAAATTTTGCAGGGGGTTTCTCTGCTTTGGTTTATGGCTCAGTGCCTCTTTCTCCTGTGCAGTCTTCCATCCCGTCGAGTGTTCCTACTGCCACAGCGAGAGCATGATGGGGTTTCGCTACCGCTGCCAGCAGTGTCACAATTACCAGCTCTGTCAGGACTGCTTCTGGAGGGGCCATGCCAGCGGTTCCCACAGCAACCAGCACCAAATGAAAGAGTACACGTCATGGGTAAGGGAAGGCTCATGCCTTACTGCAGACTGCTTTGCCCTCCAGCCAGCAGAGAAGACCCTGGCCGCAGCTCCAGGCAGCCGTCCGGCACATGGAGGCTGGGAGTAGGGCTGCCGATTAGGACTGGCCTCCCTATGAGGGAGGCTCCAGTCTTGGGAGCCTTCGGGAGAGCACGGAGGTGGGAATGGTATTTTCTGGGTGTGGATCTGGGGCACCTGGGACAGTGTGTGCCGCAGCGAGGGCAGCGCAGGAGGGGCTGGCAGCAGGGCACCAGGCTCACAGCAGCTTCTCCCATTCCCACAGGACTCACGGTAAAAACATCATTGGCTTGCTCTGTTTGGCTACATGTAAATCAAATGATGAATACTTAATGCTCACTCATCAGTGTTTTCAGTTGAGTGGCTGCAGCATATGCGTGGCATTTGGGATGGTCCTAGCACTGTGGATTTGAGCATGGTCATAGGCTTAGATCCATGGTAGTGTTTACTGTAGAGAAAAACACACTTCAGTCTTCTTGTTGTTAAACAAAATATTTACGTGCTTTTTCTAAGCTGAAAGAGAAGTTATTGACAGCTACATTCAGCTTCTCTGAAGGGCATCAGACCTGGGGGCTAAGATTCCACAGACTGGAGCAAACTGCTAGCAGAAGCCCCTGGTCAGTGAGCATCCCAATCTTTCAGGGTTCAAATCCAGAGGCAGGCAAAAAAATCCTAACTAATCTCAAATATCACAGAAGTATATTGTTACATAAAAGGAGAATTGTGCATCAAGCGACAACTCACATTTGTGCAGCACTTTGTGTGTACTTTTTAACAAATTTCTGAGGTTTAACTCTTTTATACTGTCTGGCTTTGTGTTAATGGAGCATGCAAGGGTTAAACTGGCGTGGTTTGCTCTGTATGCAAGTCACACGGCCCTGTGCTTCATCCCAGCAGATCTGGGTCTATAATTGTTTTTGTGGGTCCTAATTGCTACTTGTTGCATAGACATGAATGGCTTGAGTCTAGTCTCTGAATAGGAGAGTTCCCACTCTGTAACTCTGACTCCATTCCTAACAGCAATCTGTGCTATAAAATCCTTTTTTGCTGTAGCCAGGGAGATGTAATTATAGGTAGGAAGTAACTGGAAAACTTAAAATTTCTGCTTAGCAGAAGACAAAAACCTGACCTGCCTGGTGGTTTCAAACGTTCCTTGTCAGAAACAAATGTTTTACTTCAAGTCTGAAATTGCCTTTCTGTAGTGTTCATTAGCATTTGTTCAAACCTCGTTAGCATTCTCTGTAATGCATCTGTATCAAGCTCCACATGCAGATTAGAGGTGTTCATGGGTGCAGTGGAACTCAACTATTCTCATTTCAGAGAGTGTGAAAGAAAAAGGCTGAACTTTGCATATTTCTGTAATAGAAATATTTCATTTTTATCTTGATCACAGACCTAAGTCGGTGCAGGATGTGTGTGCACAAATACAGTACAAGTCGGTTTAGGTTCCAGAAAGAGTTTTAAATTACAGCATGTAGAGCTGTGTTTTGGAGGGAGGAGACAGTGCAAGGATCACTGCCCTGTTTTACTGGCAGAATCACAGAGAGGTGGGCTGGATTCCCTGAAGATCTCTTGCACACCCTAAAAGGCACTTTAGATCTCCAAGCTCTTACGTAGGAAAGCGTTCTAAGTACAAAGAGCATCCAAGCAAAAATAAAAAGCAGAAAATGGTGATTTATTGGGGATTTTTAGACTTGCTGATGGGATTTCCTGGTGAAAAATATGCTTGCTGCACAAAGCCTTACCATGTTTTGTTGACAGTGACAGTACACCAGCCTCTTCTGGAACACTGTCACCATGGCGGGGCAATGCCCACCATTCATGTGTCTCAAATTTACCACTCCCCAGTGTGACAGGGGCTGCAGCAGTCATGGGAAGTGGAAGAGGAGCTTTATAGCAACAGCTAAACAGTACAGGATGCTGGAGCTGAGGAGGAAAATAGTAGCAAGGAAAGTGAATATAGCAGCCTTGTGCCTGGCCCAGAGCTGGAAAGTAATGGTTCCCATACAGTGTATCTGCATGGACAGACATACACAGATTTGTTCTGCTTGCACTCCCAAGATGGTGAAGTATGAGTCAGATCCAATCCAAGCAACACTGATTTTGTGCTGTCCTTCATTCAATACTACCTGAGTTCAGCATGTCAAAGAAGTCATGGCAACTACATCTGTCCATATAGATATACTCCCTCCAAGCCTACTCTGAAGGCACCTGAAGGTAAGAGTAATCTTTCCCCCAGACTGAGCAGTCTTTGCCTTACCAGACTCTTGGGGTGGGAGGGAGGCAAGGGGGATGTCAGTCAATAGATATGTAAGCTTGTAGAGCTTCCTGTTGTTTTGTGCTTCCTGTAGCAGAAACAGTATGCACCTTACTTGTCCAGATTACCTCTACCTTCCTTGTTCCTCCCAGAAATCACCTGCTAAGAAGCTAACTAATGCACTTAGCAAGTCTTTAAGCTGTGCTTCCAGCCGTGAACCTTTGCACCCAATGTTCCCTGACCAGCCTGAAAAACCTCTAAACCTGGCTCATATTGTGTAAGTATCTGTGTGCTGTAGAAAAAGTAAGCTTTGTTGTAGGAGTTGCTTACAAGTGTAGATACTATAGCTCTGAACAAAATGGGAGGCAGCTGTGGTGTATCAGGCTCAATGCATCACAAGTGCAAATTTGCTGATTGGGGTATTTAGCATAAAAATGTTCTTCTGCTGTGACTTCACTTGAAGAGTCAGTGGGATACATACATACAACCAAATAGTGGGACACAATGTTGGTATGTCCCCATTCTCTTATAATCCATTCAATTACGTAGAATTTCAGCACTTTGGGATGTATTCATGCTGAGAACACTGATTTTGTCATCTAGTGACTTGTCTTCTGTGTATCACACATACGTCTTGACATGAGGCACCAGGGTTTTTTTTCTAAAGCATGTGCACTGCCCCTAGTGGCAGTTGCTCAGTTTTTCTCATTTATCAATTTGGTTTACCTTTGCTTTCTGGGTCCTTTAAAAAAAAACCACAAACACAAACAGTTAAATTTTCCATAGAATTCAGGAAAAATCAAGACATTGATTGGAAGAAAATTACAAAGGAATTGACTTCAAAAAAATGTTCCAAAAATACTGTCTTTAAAGTATTTCTTTTATCCTGATATATTTCTTAAGAAAATACATTTCTTAACCATCTTCCCAGGGGCCCTGACTGAAGCATTTCAGGCGGCATCCATTGAGATTGTATTTGCAGGCTATATATCTGTTTACTGGCTGCTGGAACTATTCCAGTCTGTAATTGCTATACATATTTAGTTTTGACAGTACTGAATGTTTGTATGTAGCATCTTCAAGGGCAGGAGTCCACCTGCCGCTGTGGATTGCACAACACCTGGAAAGTTCATCTAGCCTACTGATATTTTAAGGATAAATCATGGTGATTGTCATTGTGTAGTTATAGCAGAACTTTTTCAAGTCATAAAAGAGTGGCCTGCTCTTCAGACACAAGGTGCCTCTGAGAGATATGTAGTGCCAAATCCTTGTTGCGCTCGATTGTCAGTTAAAATCCCTGCACCTCTTCATAGAGGTGTAGTGGGAGGATGTTCTTTGGAAGAGATCATCCGGAGCTGGATCTGCTGAGCTGTCGCACTGCTGTGTGTGGTATAAAAGGCTGGCTCTGCTGGCAACTCAGTGATAATTTCACAGGGCAGATTTTGGCCATCCTTAAGAGAAATGAGAAGAGGCAGGGAGCGTGAAAGAGAAATCTCTGTTCCCTGTTGGCTGCACACCCGTGGGGGCCTGGGAGTATGTCATAAGATAACATTGAAAACTGGGCTACTGTGAATGGATTAAATGCACTTAGGCAAGGCAAGAGGAAGGTACCATAATTGAGTAGGATCTGTTACAATTCTTTGCTGAGAAATTAACACCTTCCTTTCTTCTTAACTATATAGACATAATTTAGAGCAATTGGATGTGAGACCATCTATTTTGTTTTATGATACAGTTTCTCTATATTCATAGATTGAAGGTGACGTAACTTGGCTATATATATTGGCTATAATGATACATGAGTGGAAAACCTCCAAGTTGTGGAGATAGCATGATCTATAGCATAATTCACATAAATTAACTGAGGGGAGAGATATGCTACAGCACCTCAGTGAGAATATCTTCTTGCTGATGTGATTTTTATTTTTAAACATAATGGAAGTTGAGAGAAACAGCTCTGGGCAGGAATCCAAGCAGAAAGGGGTTTATATGTGCCTTAAATGGAAGAATTTTGGCAACAAAACAGTATCCTTTTCTTAGCTGCTAGCTTAAATGGGGACAGGTACTTTCTGCATTACTATACAGCATTTCCTTTTCATCGTTCTTCCATCTTGGAGTAGTACCAGACAGAAAGACCTCATGGTTTTTTGTTGTACTGGTGCCACACAGAACTTTCAGTTAATCAAGAAACACATCTAAGGCTTATCTAAAGAAGCAGTTATCAAGGTGTCATTAACCTGATGGAGGTACACCCCCCACCAATGAAGGGATCATTTTTCTTTCCTATATGTAAGCTTGGCAACAAAAAATAAGCTCCAGACTGCAGAGACAACAAATGGCAGTGCATCATGGAGGTATTTTTCAAATGCATTCTGCACCAGACTGACTTTGTTTTCACCTAAGGCTTGTGGACACATTATTTTTGACATCAGTATGAAGAGGTTAGATCAGCATAGAGCACTTTGAAAAATGACTCTTACTTAATTTGGTTTATTACTGTGGGTATCTGTTATGCCATAACATGCATTTATTCCATAGCATATTTTGATAGTATTGTTTTCTGCCTCCTTGAGGAATATTGATTATCATCAGATTACTGTTATCAGGAAGCTTACTCATTTCCAGAAGTTCAGAAATAGCCTCAGAAAGATATACATTTATAGTCAATACCTGAATTTTCCTTTGCTTTATCATAAAGTCTTCTGTTCTTGTCTTATCACATCACACCACTGTAGATGTATGTTCGAAAAGCATGTTTTGAACATCTAATATTCAAGCTGAACCTGAGGAATGTGACTCTGGGTATCAGCCATTATGAAACTGACCTTAGGAAAGCTCAGGTTAGTTTAATACAGGGTTTTTTTCATATAAGAATTGACAAACTAATGCTAATCACCAAATCTTAGTAAAGCTTTGGAGTTTGTAGGCATTTGTACCCAAGAGTAACTCTGCATATGTAAACAGATCGATGACCTTTTATGTGTAGAGGCTCTCATGCTTTTTGCAGACTCAGGTGTTAAGAATGGAGTGTGTCCAATGCACTACTTAGACCACATACATGTTAAACTGACAATTTAATTAATGATCTCTTTTCCATTTCATTTTGGCTGCAAAAGAGATACTTGGTAAGTATTTTTCTTCTTTAGTACACTTATTGGAGGAAGAAGTTTGGAAAAAAATGCGATAATTTCAGTACTACCAATCCTTAACTGGTTTGTCTTTTTTTTCCCCAAAATCCAGAGCTAAATAAATAATGTGTTTGAATACAGGGACAGTGAAAGGGAAGAGCCCTTTGGGGCATTAGAAACTTTTCCACCCCTATTTTGAGATTAAAATTAGAGAAGACATTCACCTGAAGTCTGCATGTGGTGATCTGCTGAAGTCCATGGGTGCCACATACCCACTTCCTACTCAGCAGAGGTGGACTTGGTGCAAGGCAAAGCAGAGCCCAAGCTCTGCCAAGGGAGTGCTCTTTCTGCCTCCTTCTCTAGAGCAGTGTTGAGAACCAGCCTCTTGTCCCTGCTCTTCTGATCTTTCAGAAAGCTCAGCCTGTTCCAAATTAGTTTTGAACTTGTTCGTGGGCCAGCAGTTGCATTGAGAAAAGTAAAAACGCAGTAGTCTCATGTAGCTGCTGTGAACTATTGCTCCTACGTCAATGACCACGTTACGGTTCCCAGGCAACGCAATACTGGTTGCTTACCCTTAAAATGAAATTAGTTTCTAAGTATTCTCTTGAAGTTTATTTTCAAATCTCTGCAATTCAAGACTCATACAATGACTTTTCCAGTGGATTGGCTCTGATCATGACCTCATCCAAGTTATTCCTAGCTCTGATGAAGTCCATGAAAAATAACGTTAAAACACTTCTCCATAAGTACATAGAGGATAAAGTGCTGCTTCTCAAATTTGTGACTAACCAGAACAGGAGTTTTTCAAGTGGGTCTGCAGATGCAGGGTTAGGCTAAAACTGTATTTTCATATAAATAAATAATATGCCAAATCCTACATCGTTCTATTCCCAGTTTTAAACTTTTTAAAAGCAGTGTGGTGTTGGCATACTGAGAAATCCATTTGGACTTGTCAACGACCACATTTATGCTTATTTTCTAAAAGTTATAAAATACGAAAGAAATCTCAAAGTAATAGTTCACTTCTGTGCAGAGTGGGCTTTCTTACAAATGGTTTGGATGATCCATTGTCTTGCACAATTGGAGCCCAGTGAATAGTTGAAGATGACTACTATATTCTGATTTGCACATCTGCAGAATTCAGAAAGCAGGACAGATCTTTCACAGGGCTTAAAAGGGATATTAAACAGCGTGAAATCTGAATTATATATGGCTTTAGGTTCTGCTCATATCTGATTTAAAACCCCGTGATTTTAATAACATATTTTTTAGTTTTATAAGAAATCCATTTAGTTGTATAAGAAATCCATTAAGAAGGGGAAATTCCTCCTTAATGAATACAAAAGGAAAAATTATGCACAGAACATTTTTAAGAGTAGACAATAAAAGAAAGCAGAGGAAATATTCCTTCTCATTTAATTTTTAGTAAGAGCATGAAATAGAGAATGTAATAATAAAATGAGCATTATTAATGGTGATCTTCTGAAACTAGATACTTTCATTAAATTTTGATTTGGGGTTTGATATGCCAGTTGAAAAGCTTTGCAGTTAAACCGGTTTAGTTCTACATGTATTTTATGGGACTCTGAGGGCTATGGATACACTGTGGTCGCTATGTGGATGTGGTAGAATGGAGCTTAATGCCAGAGATGAGGTCATGAAAAGATGTGTAATTTATTGGCAGTTGCCCCCTTCAGACCTCTGTGCTGGCACAGCGAACCTGCTACCGGTGCTCAGCCTAGCTGGTTCAAAGCAGTGACTGCACCCTGGGCTACAGGCTTTGGAAAGGAAAAATGGCATGCTATTATTGTGCCCAAGCAGGGAAAAAAAATCAAGCAAGTTGCTTAAAACTCATAACACAGAAAATTAATGGTGTGTTTTTATCAACTTCTGCTTAAAAAGATAGCATCTGTCATTTGGAACTATTGCTACTTAAAGCAGAAGATGCAAGCAGTAATGTTAGTTTAAACAAGAATCTCATTCAGTTCTCTTTAAATATTGTTGCTGATGTAGGGGGATTTGTGCAACATTTTGTAACTGGATATTTTGCCTTCTTCCAGGCCCCCCCGACCTGTAACCAGCATGAACGACACACTCTTCTCCCACTCTGTTCCCTCAGGAAGTCCTTTTGCAAACAGAAGGTGAGTTCTTATCCTTCTTTATGTTAAATAATTATACAGCAGTGGTGGAGGTTTCAATTTTCACAAGGTTAGCAGACATGAGCAGGGAAATAAATACCTTGATTATTTTAGACTGATACCCAGATATCTGGATGGAAAGCTACGATTAGGACACCTCAGGCCCCTCACAGCAGAGCACAGAACTTCAGTTCTCATTCAAACCATGATGTCGTGCTAAAATGTGCTCACATGCAATCTAGGCACCCTCCCAAAGGGGATGAAAATGGGCTGTTGGGGAGAAGCTGTTTTGTAGCAGCGCTGTGAGAATAGGAACTGGGACATGCCATTGCCTATCGGGAATGTCTGCAGCGCACTGCAAGATATATGAACAAAGAGAAAACATGTTCAGACTTCCGAGATATAGCAGGACATCCTTACTCCTGTTAAACCGTTCAGATTTTTATTAAAGATTTAATTCAAGATTTTTATTAAAGAGAAGGAGTAGTGTTGGAATATGGTAACCCTTCAGCAAACAACCCAGAGAAGAGTCATCAGAAACATTAATCCTGAAGAGAAGGCGCTTGCAGCTGACTGTATTGGCTCAGTATTTTGGCTCTACAGCCAAAATGTGTGTGCAGCATTTGCTAGCTTTCTCACCCAATCTATATAAGCCTACCAGTGCACACAGATGAGAAGGTGGCGTAAAGATTAACTTCCTGCTGTACTGGAGAAGATGAGTGATATGTCTTCCTTGGGTGCATTTTGTTGCTTAGTTCCTGTTGTATGTGTCAGTGCTTCAACATTCCCAAATAACCAAACACAGTCCCTGGATATGCATGGCTACCTGTTTTAACACCAAAACCAAACCCACAGTGCAGCACACTGCAGTGTCAGAGTAAAGGTGGTTTACTACTACTTTGATTTAAGAACTTTGTTAACAGTAGCTATAAACTGTAAACTCTCAGTGTTACCTTAGTGCAAGTAGCTGCTGGGTGTGACTTGAGATACTTTTTGAAAGCACCCCCCAAGACCAGGTCTGCTGCCTGTACACTATCTCTGACAGTAAGATTGCAAAAGCAAATGTATTTCTGTCATTGGAATAAATGGAATTTTATGTGCAAGGCAGGATAATCAATTTGTGACCTCTCAGGACAGGTCATTAAGAGCAGCGCTCTGTAAGAATATCACTGTTGCTTCTGTTTATCCTCAGGAAGTCCCTGTGCTCATTCAACAAAACTATGCTTTGCCATTTAGGCCAGAGACCCACAGTAATAATCACAGAACTGTCTACTGTGCTGCTTGGTTTTCTTTACATACGAAAAATTCCTGATTGTTTTGCTTTTGGGTTCTTTAGTAGCTGGCTGTCTTTAACTATGAGGATTAAATGTACATGATTCCTGAGCCATTAGAATTCCTTTTCTCCTGAAGAAAGAACCCCTTGATGCAGAATCCCCTGAAAACAGGAGACATTTAACCCCTTCCGCAGCCATAAGTACCCAGACTTCCTTATAAGTGGATAGTGTGACATCCTTATGCAGCAAAAGTTTCCTGATGCAGCACATAATTCTGGCTTTTTTTACAGTTAACAGTACCCTATTATGTAAAGCAATTACATTGCTTGTTTATTAGAAGTTTTGTAACTTTTGCTTCATTGACCTAGCAGGATTTTAAGTGCTTGACAGCTTATTTTCATTATTTTTATTTTCAGCTCTTATAAATTAATTTGCAAGCTTTTATTCAAAAGCAAAAGCATCCTACAAACTGTCAAGTCAGTATCCTTTCTAAATGGTTGCAAACTGCATTTATTGTGATGAACCCAATCTAAATACACTGCTCTCTGTGTACACTTTTTGAGGTATTAACAAGGTTTCATTGTTTGAATCATTCAGGTTACTTGGGGGTATAAATGCAGCCAGTCCAGTGGCTGATGAGCACTCTCTTATAAAGCAGTATGTAAATCAGCTTCACAACAATTCACGGTCAGTATGAGAGCACTAACTCACTAACTGCTGTAGTTCTGTAGCTCATACACTAAAATCATTAGCAATTCTGCTAAACTACTAAATATATTCTTTAAGGAAGGCTCTGGTGGGCTAGAGGGTTTCTGTAGCTCTAATTAGTCTTTTGAATTGACTTCCTGCTGGCTGTGGGCTTTGCCAACTTCTCTTGCTTTTGCACAGCACAAACCTTTTATTTTACCCTTTCATGTAGGATTAATATTAATGTATCAAGTGGAAGTTGGAAATATCGTTTTTGAAAAGCAAAAAAACTACACCTTTATGGTTTCATCCTGAGTATATGACTTGCCTGCTGTATTCTTGACAAAGGAGTGAAGGAGGCTTACACTAGAACCTGGAAACGACTCCAGATCTCACAGCCTGCCTCCTTCCATGACTCTCACTGCTGGTGCTTACTGCTCTGACTTAGCACTGCTTGCCAATATAACCCTCCCTGGACCCCGTTGCTTTGCTTTTCAGAATGGCCACAGAAAAGGCAGGTCTAAATTCTACTGAAGCTAATGAAGATTTACCATTTACATAGTGAGAACTGACCTAAAGGAAGCACCTGTTTCATTCTACATAAAGGAAAGATGCAGTTTGATAAGAATAGTTCCCCCTCTTTTTTTTTTTTTTGCTGTGGAGTATAATGACCTTTCTTTTTTTCTGTTTTGATTAATCCATAAGCATTAGCTATAACTCAGTAAGAAAGTACTGAGGCCAAGGTACTTCCCTGCTAAATGCCAAGTTCTTCAATCTGTATTAGACTAGTAACAGTATCCGCATTTTTCTTTTAGGTTTTACTATTATGGTTGCCCTGGGAAAATCAGGCCTCATTAGTGGAAGCTCATCCTCTCGTACATCAGAGAAACAGACTTTGACAGCTCTGTTTGCAGTTGTGCTGGTCTTATATTAAATGATACATGATTCATATTATAATAAAAACTGTACAAACTCGGGGTAAAATTTCTAGCTGAACATAATTGACGCTAAAAGCTCTGCTGGCTGTGTTTTCACTACAGATGACTTACGGTTACTTTAATTTGTGTTGCAATCTAGTCCAGAGGTTTCAGATAGCCTTAAAGAAAATTTTTATGTAATTAGAAAGTTTATTCAAAGGCGAATTGGCACAGACTGTCATCTGTAGCATTCCCAGGGTATTTACTTCAGCTAGTTGTGTTCACCTAAGAACATAATCATTCACAACCAGTTCCTCTCTGCAGCAGCTAATGCTGAATTCATCACAACTCATTTTGCTGCTGCAAATGGATATGGTCTCATAATAACTTCAGCACAATATCATCTTCATTTCTGGATTAATGGGTGGAAAAGGGAAATTAACTGGGAAGAAGAAGAAGAATCTTATAGAGGAAAGATCTTTAATAGCTAGTAAATACAATGACAGATTATGGGAAACAGCTGAAAGAAAATTCAACATTATGTGTCATTTGCGGTTTAATTGAACCTGAAGGACTGCTTTTAGGTGGGTACACAATTATTCCAGAGCTCAAAGGAGATCAGATTCAGGCTTTCCCTGAGATGCTTCTTAGTTTCTTCAAGGCATTTCAGAATCAATGTCTGCTTAAAATTTATCTGCTTGCTTTGCCTAGTTTGAGCCACCAAGTCCATAAGAGCTTTAATGAGGCTGGCATAACATTTATAGGCACCTTTCTTCTAAATATACACAGCAAGTAAACTGGTGTCAACAATATGCTCTGTACAGCTCAGGAACAACTTTAAAGCACTTACATTAGAAAAGAAGAAACAAAAAATCTGTGATATTCTCACAAATAACAAATCACAGTCATTTGCTGCAATGACAGCTAGTATGTGATTAAAACCACAAGTCGTATAATTTTTTTTACTTTAGCTAATATTCAGTTTTTAATCTCAGTTTTGTGATCTCTGATTACGTAGAGGGCAGCAGAATGAGTGAATATCCATGCAGAGTAGGTAATGCCCTTGCAAACCCAATGATACGTCAAAACACGTAAATTGAGCATTACAGAAACTTCTGTCCAGTCAAAAGGAGTAACTATACCCTGATTAATGTTTTCTTCCTTATTCTTTTGTTCCCTAGCTACAGTCTGTGAGTGCTGCCTTAAAGTACATAGCTACCATAGTAATGGATACAGTGTCCTTCTTTTTCTTAATAAATGGCTTCTTTAAGCTATTGAATTATAGGGCTAAGGTGGGAAAAGATGAAACAGAATGTTTTTCTTGCATTTTTCTCAGTCCTCCCCCTTTCCCCTCTAGCCCCCAGCCAATACATTTAGTTTGTCTAAAGGAGTAATAAACTGGAATAAATGGTGCGATTCAGCACATTCTGCTGAACTTGAAATTACTTGTCAATTCTGTGGTAGATAGAAAGAATGCACTATTGGTATCAAATGCCCATATCCAAGGAGAAATTGTGTCTTATTTAATGCTGAGTCAGAGTAGCTGATAACTTTTTTTGGAACTCCACATAAAAGCTAAAAAGAACTGGATAATCTACCTGGGCATAGCAAGAGGTTAGGCAAGATTTCTGGAAAACAACTAACTTTGGGGCAAAACGTACTGGTTGCTGCTGTTGTCCATGTTTCTAAGGACTGTGGTAGACTTGAACTGCATGTTGCCTTTGTTGTTTTCAGAACAAGATAAGAATCCTCCTTATTTCGTCAGCAATATTCTAACTGCTAAAGGAAAGGTTTATATGTTTGATTGTTTAGTAACCAGGTAGACACTTAAGAGGGTGTAACATTTACACCAATATTGTTAGCTCTAAACCTTTGTAGACATCAGCTCAGAGTTAGAGGTTTTGTGTCTCTATTTGGATGGGCAAGTATTCTTTGGCATCTGACAGATTTTTCCATTTAACAGGAGTATCTCTTTAAATTACATGTTCCAGTTGATAGGACCCAGATAAACTCACTGTGGCCAAAACAATCTCTGAAGATTGTATGTTGAGGAATATGTAGGCAGATGTGGGAGAACAAGGACAAACATCACCTCTTCCAAATGCAGTAAGGTTGAAGGTAGAAGCAGAAACAACTATCAAAGGAATTATACAAGAGACAGCCTAAGCTTGATATCCAAAGATACTGAAATTATGAAAGAATTAGTAAACACCTGGAGGAAAATAAACCAATGAGAAATAACCAGTGTGGATTTGTCAAGAACAGATTATGTCAAACCAGATAAATTTCTTTCACTGACAGAATAGCTGGTCTAGTGGGTATAAAAGAAGCAGCAGATAAGATACAGGTTGATCGTGAAAGGACTTTTCACATAGGCCCAAGTGAGACAGAAGTACCCATAGGAAATACAGACATGGGGAAATTAGCGTAAAAGCATCATTGAGAATCAGTAATTACATTTTCCAGAAGTTTGCTGCTGTACCAGGAGGAGGACATCATCTGGGAGTCTTGAAGGCTATCCTAAGTCAGACAGTGCACACCGTTTCTTGTAATGATCTAGTGGGAGCCATAGAGTGGGTGTATGCAATTTGTAGATTGTACAAAGGTTAAAATAGTTATGGGAGGGAGTGCTTGGAAAGCAGTTTCTAAATGAAAAAATGAGCTCAACTGAAATACTAGTAATTGATGTCTAAATTATCTGAAATCAGTTAGAGGAAACTCAGTAATTATAAGTGAAAAGAGCTGTAGCAAGGAAGCAAATAATCAAATAAAAGATGGAGCATAATTGGATGGACAAACATTTTAACAGAGAGCCTAGCAGTTGCAGTGAACCACAAACTAATTGAAGTCATCAGTACATCATTATATTGTATCTGACCCTGGGATAACATGTAGAAAGACATTAAAACTCATTCCTTGGAGGACAAAACATCTGCCTGGAGGTTTGTACCTGGTGTAGGGCAACAGCATGGGGACAAATATGCTAACCAGCAGGACAGAGTCTGGAGGAGACAGCAAAGCAGCAGAAAAGCTTAGAAAACATAACTTATAAGAGGTTGGAAGACACAAGTTTGCTTAATCAGCTAGAAACGAAGTGGACTATTGATATGAGTTATTCAGTGGGTGTTTGCTTCCTGTCTCTCCACCCTAACTGTGTTGCTCCCAGAGCATAGAAGAACTTATGGTTGGTGGAGGGGACATAACACTGTGCTGTTAGAAAGCAAAGCACAAAATCTGCCTGGGTTGGTAACATGTTTACTTTAAGAACGCACTGCTGCATTTTTGGCTGACATGGCACATCTTGTACCCATTGAGCACATTTTCCTTCTGTAACTGAGAAGAAAACATGGATGGAACACATATCCTTCTAGATGGCATTTCAAATTCAGATGAAAAAAGAGGCTTATAATAAGTGGAAGCAAGGACAGGTGGCATGGGAAGCATACAGGGATGTAATCCAGGAAGCTAGGGACCAGGTTAGGAAAGCTAAGGCCCAGTTAGAATTAAACTTAGCTAGAGGTTAAAGATAACAGGAAGGGATTCTACAGGTACATAGCAAATAAAAAACAGACTAGGGAGAATGCAGGCCCCCTCAGGAAGCTGTCGGGAGAACTGGCTACACAGGATTTGGAGAAGGCTGAGGTTCTGAATGACTTCTTTGCCTCGGTCTTCACTGGCAAAGGCTCTGACCAAACCACCCAAGTCTTGGAAGGCAGATGCAGGGACTGTGAGAATGAAGACCTTGCGCCCACTGTAGGAGAGGAACTGGTTCGAGACCATCTTAAAAATCTGAACCTGCACAAGTCCATGGGTCCTGATGAGATCCATCTGCGGGTCCTGAAGGAGCTGGCAAATGAAGTTGCGAAGTTGCTGGCCATCATATGTGACAAATCCTGGCAGTCAGGTGAAGTTCCTGATGACTGGAAAAAGGGAAATATAACCCCCATTTTCAAGAAGGGGAAAATGGATGACCCGGGGAATTACAGACCAGCCAGTGTCAGCTCTGTGCCTGGCAAAATCTTGGAGCAGATTCTCCTGGATGGCATGCTAAGGCACATGAAAATCAGCAAGGTGCTTGGTGACAGCCAGCATGGCTTCACTAAGGGGAAATCCTGCCTGACCAATTTGGTGGCCTTCTATGATGGGGCTACAGAACTCATGGATGGGGCAGAGCAGTTGACGTCATCTACCTGGACTTGTGCAAAGCATTTGACACTGTCCCACAAGACATCCTTGTCTCTAAATTGGAGAGACATCAATTTGATGGATGGACCACTCGGTGGACAAAGAACTGGCTGGAGGCCACACACAAAGAGTTGTGGTCAATGGCTCAGTGTCCAGCTGGAGACCAGTAACGAGTGGTGTCCCTCAGGGATCGATGTTGGGACCGGTCTTGTTCAACATCTTTGTCGGTGACATGGACAGTGGGATTGAGTGCGCCCTCAGCAAGTTTGCCGATGACACCAAGCTGTGTGGTTCGGTTGATAAGCTGGAGGGAAGGAATGCCATCCAGAGGGACCTTGGCATGCTTGTGAGGTGGGCTGATGCCAACCTCATGAATTTTAACCATGGCAAGTGCAAGGTCCTACACCTGGGTGGGAGCAATCCCAGGCACAGCTACAGCTTGGGCAGAGAAGAGATTCAGGGCAGCCCTGCGGAGAAGGACTTGGGGGTGTTGGAAGATGAGAAAATGAACATGGGCCGGCTTCAGTGTGTGTTTACAGCCCAGAAAGCCAACTGTATCCTGGGCTGCATCAAAAGGAGCGTGACCAGCAGGTTGAAGGAGGTGATCCTGCCCCTCTACTCTGCTCTTGTGAGACCTCACCTGCAGTATTGTGTGCAGTTCTGGTGTCCTCAACATAAAAAGGACATGGAACTGTTGGAATAAGTCCAGAGAAGGGCCACGAGGATGATCAGGGGACTGGAGCACCTCCCATGTGAAGAGAGGTTGAGGAAGTTGGGGCTGGAGAAGAGAAGGCTGCGTGGAGACCTCATAGCAGCCTTCCAGTATCTGAAGGGGGCCTATAGGGATGCTGGGGAGGGACTCTTCATTAGAGACTGTAGTGATAGGAAAAGGGGTAATGGGTTCAAACTTAAACAGGGGAAGTTTAGATTGGATATAAGGAGGAAATTCTTTCCTTGTGGGTGGTGAGGCACTGGAATGGGTTGCCCAGGGAGGTTGTGAATGCTCCATCCCTGGCAGTGTTCAAGACCAGGTTGGAGGAGGCCTTGGGTGATATGATTTTGCTTAAGGTGTCCCTGCCCACGGCAGGGGGGTTGGAACTAGATGATCTTAAGGTCCTTTCCAACCCTAATTATTCTATGGCATGGAGCGTGGTTATCTGTATGGTTATTGTTTCAGTGGAAGCACAACACACATAAGTAGCATGCTGATGGGCATGGAAATGTGAAGCAAGCATTTTTCCTTGTTGTGCAGTACAGCATTTCATTCATCTGTCTGCCAGATTTATCAATAGGGCTTGGGTTCTTAGGGCACCCTGCAGTACCATCCTTTCCAGACCCCTGCTGCCAACCTTAACCTCCCAAAAGGAGGGGAATGGCACATACCTCGTCTTACTGAATTCCTTCTATATCCTACTATTAAAGGGCTTGATCTTCTTTCCATCAGAGACACATCTGCTCAGGTTTATTATGCATCACATTTGTGCACTGTCATCTGCCTAAACACACACACACCTAGATGCACAGTGCATGCATGATCACACACTCATCTTCTTGATCGATGTACAGTATCAGTAGCCAAACCAAAAAATAAAGGTGACTAGATTTTAATAAGAAGAAAGTAAAATACATTTTTTGTTTGCTTTGTTGTTTTTCAAACCAAAAGTGCTGCAGCATGAAAGAAAAAGTAACATTTCGATCTCTTCATTTTTAGCCTGTGTTATCTTATTAACGTGGATATTTTCACACTGGGAAAGATGCAGTTACTGCAGTCCATTTAATACTGTAATAAGAGAAAAAAAGTGAGTTTAAGAAACTATTTTTTTTTAAATCAATACAACAGTACTTCTGAAAATTAAACTGGTGTATCCCATCACTGAATCTAAATAAGCACATTTCCATAGATTATTGAAAATGGCTTATGGCAAATGTTTAGAAAAGCCATTTAACTCTTGTAGTGAAGGATGAAGCTTTCCCTGCTTGAAAGCTGCATTTAAGAAGACATTTATCTTGAACTCCACCTGGAAACTACACAAGCCTTCAGCTCTCCACTTATGAGAGAAGCACATTTTGTTTGTCTTTTCTGTAGTGAAGGCTTTATGGTTTGCTTTTGGGGAACAGGAGGGAAAACTCTTAATTGCTGACTTTGCATTTCCTGAAGTTTTCTAAAATTTCTTTGAAGCTTTTATTGTTATGTTTATGTTCAGTCCAGGGCACTTGAATGAGTTTCTCCAAACTCTGTTCTGTAATGAATTTCAGACATCACTTTTACCCTCTTCTTAGTTTTCCTGTCTTATTAACTAGCTCTCCTTCCAAGAATACTGAAGTAGAGCAGAGCAAACTGCTGGCTAGGGCTGCTCCAGCTTTCTTGAAAGGCAAAGGGTAAGTTAAAGAGAGAGTATGTTTGTAGCTTGCACTAACACAGCTAAACCAAAACCTTTTCCTCTATTCCTCCCACTTTTAATGTATTCAGTAAACAAATTGTGATAACTAATTAACCCACTGAGCTAAACAGGGCATGTTTAAATATATTTATGTACACCTGGGTGCGCGTCTTGATCAGACACTTCTGAGCAAATCCAGCTTGTGATTTCAGTGTGTTAATCATGTGTGCAACATATGTCTATTTAATGTATATATGCAGTAGATAGTATATTAAAGCAAATAGTGCTGACCTCACAATCTGCTGTATTTTGAAATAAATGGTACTGTACAGCCCCAGCCCCTGGCCCAATCTGGCATCTCACTCTGTAGTTCTACAGAGGGATTCTACCCTCCTAACCCTTTAAATATTTAACATATAAATAACAATAACAAAATAATTTCTGCACTTTTTTTTTTTCCTAAGAACACTTAAATATTCGTTCCTAAATTCCCATTTCACACCCTTACTTGCTCCTGCTTTCTCTGTTTATTTCCCTCTGTCTGTCCGGACTGCACCCTCTCTCCCCTTGCCCCTATTTCAGGTTACAGTACAGCCTCGATGTTGCAGACAGGTTGGCCGATGAACATGTACTCATCGGGTTGTATGTCAACATGCTGCAGAGCAACCCGGCACGGTTAGTGCAGGTTTGGCACCTTTGGGGAACCCAGGAAAGGGATGTTGGTTGGTCAGATGCTCTCACTGTTTCCTCTTGGCTGAAGCAGCTCTTCATGAGCACTAACCTGAAAGAAATACATATGAATATGGGGTATGTCCTCCCAAAGTTGGTGGATTGTGGCAACTGCTATTATTCTCTCTGGTGATGTTAAGCAGCAAGGTAATGCAAATAACTGCTTAGTTAAGAACAGCTACACAGATTGATTTGGGATGCCGTGCTGTAGTCAGTGAAGGACTTGATGGTGGTACAGAAATCTTCATACAGCAATGACTAACAAGTCCATGTTTTCAAGGTAATAATTTTTGAGGCGATGCATTATTTGTAGCTTCACCTTATCTTGGAAGAACTAAATGGTAATAGTACTTAAATAATGATAATAGTAATAATAGGAATTTACTTACTAACCTAGTGAAGGAAGGAGTATATTTCAATTTTTATGTCAGGCATTGTTTCTAAATCTGCCTGATTTCTTCATTGTTTGAATCCTGGATGTAAATTTCCTCTTTTCTCATTCAGACTCAGGCATGACAGGTTTTTAAATTAGTATCTTGAACATAGTTGATAGTTTCTGCTGGAGTGAATAAACTAAACCCAGCTGCTTTCCTAGCACTTGCAGATGGTGGCATTGCAGCAGGCCACCCCAGGAAGGGAAAACTCTGTCTTGCGTGTTCATGTGCAACAAAAGTCTAGACTTTGCAAGCCTGTACCAGCAAGGTAGTGAGCGGTGCAGTATATGGCCCTAGAAAATGTGGCACTGAACAGAAAACTGTACAGCGTTTCTAACAAAACTATGCTCATGAGGTTTCTGGTTAGATACTGGGAAGAAGTTTTTCACTGTGAGAGTGGTGAGACACTGGCAGAGGTTGCCCCTAGAAGCTGTGGCTGCCCCATCCCTGGCAGTGTTCAGGGCCAAGTTGTACAGGGCAACTTGGTCTAGTGGAAGGTGTCCCTGCCCATAGCAGGGGGCTTGGAACTGGATGAGCTTTAAGTTCTCTTCCAACTCAAACATTCTATGATTATGTGATTCACCTTTGTTTTCCTATACTGGTATTGCAGATTATTTTCCAGGTTTGGAGAAACTCTCCATTTACTGTTACATGTAGAAGGCAACAAGCAGCTTCATTTGGGAAGGTGAATGCAGTGATTCTCCGCAGTCTTACAAAATTTGCTTCTGTTTGTAGCCCCGGTTGATAAAAGGGAGCAATTTGCTATGCCCAGTGGAAAAAAAAGTCTGCCTTCATTGTTCTGGATCTGCTTCTCTACTCTGGAATGTGCCAGTGGGGAAAAGAAGGCAAACTAGTTTTTAGTGAGGAAAATTAAAACCATTTACTCAAACCAAAAACATTTTGAAGAGAAATTTCATTCCTGGAGAAGCACTTCTGGAAATGGGGTTATTTAGTGGTATTTACGCCATGGCTCTGAAAAGCTGTTGGGGATGTGTGTGTAGACCAGTCATTGCCCATCCATGATTGAGGACAGGAGTACACTACCACTTGCTCTAGTTAGGCAGAGAGAAGGAAATGTGGCCCTGTCTACAATGAATGACCTATGTATATACGATTGTTCAAGAGGAAAACAAAGAAGGACATGTAATTTTTGGTGCCAGGCATGGCATCTTGGATGCCATGTCTGTGATTCATTTTGCTTCAGTGAGGATCACCCGTTAGATTCCCTCGAGAGTAGCCTCACCTTTAGCATCTTCATCCTCTGCATTTTATCTAGTATATTACAACCTGTTCCTTCAAGGTTTTGAGCCAGCCTCACCAAGTCATAGTACCTTTGCATCCAAATCTGCACATACAAATTAGGTGCTACAAGGTCCTTCAAATTTAATGTTTTTGAGGGATGAAAGAAGAGTGACTGATAATGGCCTTAATTGTTTAAATAACTGATGCAAAGTGTAGTATATAACGTGATTATTGGCATTGACTCGCTGCAGTCACAGCATCCTCAATCTCAGTTATTTATATAAAATACCAGTTAGATTTTGACAGAAACATAACCAAGAGGGACAGCAATGTTAATCATGCATCAAACCATACTGCATTGCCATTTTCTGCTTTGTTCCAATGAGACTGCTAGGGAAAGGGAATGATTACATTCTAGTAAAGTCAAGAAGAACAGCGTTACCATCTTGAAGCTCCCGTGTGAAACCAGTTTCCAGGAGAGGAGGTGAGGGCTCTGCAGGAGGCTCAGCTGCTTCATCTCATGTAGGCTGGGGTGGCATCTTCAGGCAAAGGTGAACTCCTTCTGTCTGTGCCCTGGAGTGGCTGGATGGAGTTTGTTCAAAACTCACACAGCTGTGTTAGGGTGGTGCCGAGTTGAAGTTATTTCACCCTGCAACTTAGGAAGATTTGGTAACCTGAGTAAAACATTTAGCTAACTATAGTCAGGTAGCTTCTCATTTTGGGGTGGCTGCAGTTAGCCAGCTCAGCTATTGTATCTGCCTGCAAAATACCACATGTACATACCCATACATGCTGCCACATTACTTTCAAGTGCAACTGGCAGCCAAAGATGAAAAGAGGAATGATTGTAGCTGGACCCTCATCTGCAAGAAAAACCTACAGAAGTACTTTGTGAACATAATACATACCATTATCTGAAGAGCTGTATAGTAACGTTTCAAAATGAGTTGCTTTTTTTTTGGATACTGAGCCAGGCTAATTTATAGTAGCTAATGTTAAGTCCAATATAGCCCAGTATACCTTTTTTCTGGTTTAAATGTAGCTAGTATTTATACGGGGGGATGGGGGGGGGGGGGCTGTTAATTAAGTAATTTTCCCTATTTATCTTCATTTTTCATCTGCATTTATATGAAACTGCAACTAGGAAGTTTTCCTTTCCATCCCCCGCAGGCTAATAAGCTACTTGAGGGCTTTTTAGAATCCAGTATTTCAGGGAAAATTAAGAAACAAGAGAAAGACTTAATTCATGAATTATAGTAACTGTACAGGTAGTAAAAATATCCCTTAGCTGGATATTTTGGTTAGTTTCATCATAGAATACATTTTAACATGTAAACCCAATACTTGATACTTAATTTAGTTCTTCTTTCATGTCTGATTCTAAAAAAGAACTTTTAACTGCAAATAGTTTTCCTTTTTGTTCATATAAGGTAGAGACTTTACCTAGTTTTGAATATTAATTCCACATATTTCAGCCTTTTTCTTTTCAGGTGCAGAAGGACATAAGATAAAATATATTTTAAGTAGGAGGTTATTTTGGTTCCATAGCAAGTTATTTTCTGAATTTATTTATTTTTCTATTACACTGTGGTAAGTCATATTTCTGTGCTATAAAAGTCCCATACTATTCTATGGTATTTGATTTGGTAAAAAAGTGGTAAATTTTTGGTAGAATATTGTAATATTTTGGTAAATAATTTTGGTATATATTGGTAAATAAAATATTGGTAAATATGATAAAAATTTGTATTGAGGGTGTGTGCACAACAGCTAACCCTTGCTAGGAAGGCTGGTCTAATCCTCTCCTGAAAAAGGAAAAGCATTTAGAGACCTGCTGCTACAGAGGAAATGTATGGACACTTGTCTTCCTTGAACAGAGTTAGTTTTCATGATTATACCCACATATCTGAATGTTAATTTGATGGTAAAATCTTGGTGATTCTAAAGGTGGGGCAAATTAATAATAGCATCGGGGTCAGATGATGTGTCTCAGTTTCAAGTGCCTTAAACCAATCCAATTTTGAAAGTGTCACAGATAATCCTCAGAATACATTTGGTGGGGTGCTAATAGGACATTGTTCTTACAGCCCTGAGGCTTAGAAACCTGCCCTCTAATCTGTCAGTATTCTCTGTAGTAAATTATTTGTTAAGTGAAGGTTTGTAGAATAAGAGCATGTCACAAAGACCACACTGATGTCTCTCTTGCAAAAATTCCACACGAGACTGACATTTCTGAGGCTTTTCTTCCCAGCAGTGACGTAATTTTAAGACCATCGGAGACATCCATATCACCTGTTGCAGGGTGTCTACTGCAGATCAGGCTGATTTGACATATCCAAAGCCTGAGGAATAGCAAAGTATCACCCCTTTGTTCACAGGCTGTCATATTTTTCATCCTCTGCCTGCAGTTCTGAGATCCTTCTTTTATGGATCTCCCTTAGACTGCAGAATATTACATAGATCCATTAAAGCCTAAAAAAGAAGTCTTATTATGCAGGTTATAATATTGGAGTGACAATAATTCTGCCAGACCAATTATTGCTAATAATTTTAAAGTCTTTAAAGAAATAGTGACTAATGGAGAATCAGTCTTAAAAATGTTAAGTCTTTTAGAAAACAAGCAGCAGCAGGATACTTGTCTGAAAAATGTTCAATTTCTTTGAAAGGGGTTCCTGAACCATTCTCTTGAGGGTGCCAGGTTCTGCACACATGTTCATAACATTTTGAAGCTTATGTGTATTTCACTGTATCATTGTCCATGAAGCTGCTGAAGTAAAACAGAAGTGAATTATGTCATATCAGAACTGTGGGACATAAAAATCTTGGCAGTTGAGGCTAATGCTGCTGTGCATACCTTTGTTCTTAATGTTCACATCAAATAGTTACATTCCAGAACTAAATTTATCTCAGACACTGAAATTTAATTTACAAAGCTTTGGGACCAGTGATTTGTGGCATTCATAGGCAAAATTTGACGTGCTGCTACATCTATTTTATGAGTTCCACCTACACATAAATATATATCAAAGGCATTAAGTAGCAAATAAGAATCAAAATGCTGCAGTGGCTTGGTTCATTCAATAAAGTCATTGTCTCAGGAGCCAACTTGCATCTCAGAACTGTGTTACAGATTGTGTTATGCCAGCAAGTGGAACCATAATCCGTTATTTTTCCAGGATGGATAATATCCGTTGTTTTTCCAGCACATTGCTGTAGAAAGGAGAATTAATGCCGAATGCTTATTTTCACAGCCATCTGTTAGGATGTGATGTTTTAGTCATTATGGAAAAACTGAAGATAAAAGTCATGAAAGTAGCCCTTATTACCTGGTTTGCATAATTTGATGTGTCTGCAGGAGTCGCTTGCCCCTTACTTTCTCTGGGTGACATATCAGGACAGTAAGCATGAGTGTGTAAGAAGCAGAACTGTATAAATTTAGAAAAATACCTATAGCTTGCGTCTTTCTAGAAAGTAAATTTGTTATCCCACAAGAGTCTGGGTAAGCATAGGATTCAGCTATGTATGTAACAAAATAAATGAAACATAACCAAACCCAAAAAGTCAGTGTTTGTCTGCCACCAGAAGTCTTATGTCTAGTCTGCAGCTCAAGCTTAGCTTACACAGAACCCCCCAGCGTCTGACTTTTCATAGCTTTACTGTTTTTCTAAACCCCATGTTTGTGGTCTCACAGGTTATTGTCAGAATGAAAAAAAGATGATGTTTGTCTTTTTTTCCGTACCTCAGGAAGCCATAACAAATCCACATGACTCCCAGCTTTATTTTAATGATCAATGAATATCAACCAGTACTCATCTTTCAAACATAACTTCTAAATCCCAGTGGACTTAATCAAGACAACCCAAAGATGCACATTATAGTTCCCTCAGGTATCTGGGGATATGAACTCACTGAGAAATTTTGGAGAAATATTCCCTTTTCCTTTTAAAGATGCCAGTTCTTCAAAAGCAGAACTTTTTGGGCAAGCGCTGTTTTCATCTGGAAGGCTTTTGAAGTTCAAGATATAATTTCTAGCCAAACTCAGAGTAAGATGCCCATGCCCAATATAACCCTTGTTTTACACATTGTTCTGAAATGTGAAGCTCATTCACCAGCAACCAGCTTTGTGCCCTGAAGAGCACATGGGTAGGGAGTTATGCATCTGCCTCCCTTCAGCCAAAACATTAAGAGAGTTGCCAAGGGTTAAGAAAAGAGGACAGACTTACCTCTGTCTGGGATAATCTGCAGGCTGTCTTGTCTTCCACAGGGCAATGCATTCTTCTCGCCTCTTCTTAGAGGCTTCATTGTTCTTCTCTTGTATATACTGAAAGTAACACACTGCAGGATTCTAACTCCCAGGATTGTCCAGGGTCAACTAAGTCCTCTTCAGATGTCCTTTCTTGACAGTTTATTAGTTTTGATGGTTCTCTGCAAACTTCTAGATGTTTAGAATTAGTAAAGGTTCTCCACATAGTGCCTTTTTCCTTCTCATCTGACTAAATAATAGCCTTTCAGGGGTTAACCTGAGAGACAAATTTGTCTTTGATATTCTTGGGGGGGGGGGGGGGGAGAAGTAACAAGTTGCGATATTTTAAAGGATTTCAACATATTTGCTCTTTAGTTCTTGTGCTTTCTGATCACCATTGTGTGATTCCCTGAAACCTTATTCCCAAATACCAAGGAACCAAGAATAAAAGAGAAAGTCTGATTATAAATTATAGATCAGTGGTTCTAAAGTGTGACAAGTGCCCTGCAAAACTATCCTGAATACTGTTTTCTGTTGCAAATCTGACAAAGCTACTGAAATTTTTCTCAGCAAACACTGAGGTTCCCGCTAATCCACTGTCCAATCAGTATCACTCTTCTAGGTGGTATGACAAAGCTTATAAGTAAATACAAATGTTGACCAGTGGTCCTAACCACCTCCCACCCCTCTTTGGACAGAGTATCTGTGATTTGCAAACCCTTGCCTAGGATTTGCGGATTGCTGCTGTTTTCCCCTAAAGGAAGGTGCTGCCTAGCACCTAGAGCTGATCCTTCCAGGGAAATCAGCCTCCCACTTCCCTTTGTTCACTTAACGTCTGCCATTGTTAATTTGGCAATATTTTGCTTCTGAATTCTGTAATGAGGGTGTGTGAGTGGACAGCGTTGACACAGCAGTGGCCATTTTTACCGGTGTTAACATGTCTTCCCTCCTTCCCTTCCAACCCTGAGCAGTGTGCTCGACAGCGCAAGCCGCCTGGATGAAGAACATAAGCTGATCGCCAGGTATGCAGCAAGGCTGGCAGCAGAAACTTCTTCATCAGTAAGTGTTTTAATTAAAGGAAGGCTCTTTCCTTCTGTCACGTTCCAGGGGCTTGGCAAGATCAGGGACATTACATCTGACAGTCTTAATGATTAATGGATTATTTTTCCCTAACCTTTTCATCAGGCGCCGTTATGGTTTAGTAATAACACTTTTATGCAGTCCATTTGAACCAAAGAATCCACGTACTAATGCATATAATCTATATACTAATGCAATGGTATTTTAACAATTACAGCAGAGGGAACCTGACATCTTGAACTCATGAAAGACTAGAAAATACAGCCTGGACTAGCTTTGGTTAAAGGTTAATGATTTAGTGCAGCAGAAAAATGGGGTGGTGAATCCATTTTACTTTTTAGTTCAAATATCATGGCCACTAGGGCCCTAAATGCTGAGGATTTTAAAGAATGATCTTCAGCAGGATGACTCTAATGACCCCTTGCATTAGCCCAGGCTCCCATTTTTATTTCAAAGCAAAGATTATTCTGTTCTATGTATCCCAAGATACAAGGTGATGACAGGCTAAAACCTTACTAACTATATTCAGGAACAAGAGAGAATGAAGCAGGAACCTAATCGAAGTATATAAAAACTTAAATGGCACAAATAAGGTCAGCCTAGTTACTTTTTTTCCATCTCAGCACATTAGGTAGAACAAGGGACCATAAATGATGGTTAAGTGAAAAGCAGCCAGTCCAGAGTGCTCAGAAGCATATTTTCTCACTGAGATTTACATGGCGGGGTTAACTGAAAGGGCAAAATCAGGCACTGCTCTTGTGTAAAAATTTTGAGTCATTTTCCTTCCAAGTGAAGGCAGTGAAGATGAAGCTGCCACCCCGTGCATCTGTCATGGAAGATTTCACACTACCCACAGCTGCAGGGGAGGAGAAGGGTGCTCCTGGTCTGCCAGCCCAGCCCAAGTCAATCACTTCCAGAGGTGTGACATAGAGATTTAAATTTAAGGCAATCTGTAGCTGATGGTCCTGTTTCTACAGGACGGTAATTCTTTATGAGAACAAGATTTCACATTATTAATGTCTCTGGGTAGAAACTGATAGAAATCAGTTGTAGATAACATGTCTGTGATATGGGGGAAAATTTAGAAACAATATTTAGGTAGCTTTTAAATACAGCTGGTTTGAAGGAAAGAGACAGAAGGAAAAGAGAAAGTTTCTGTATACAGAAATCTTTTCAAGCATGAGAGTGGCACCACATTAAGAGCACAGTGGAAATTTTTAAAGCTTTGCTGATGGTCATTTTGTTTTTTAAGGAATAAAATGTCTTATGAACTCTGGGCATTCAGAATAGGGATCCTGGTACCCCCTGAATCAGTTGCGACATCCATCCACCAGTGTGAAGCAGTTTTTCTTATTTATGCACTGCTCTGCATCCCTGTGGTTGGAAATTTAATGGGAAAATGTAACTGTAGCAGAAAATACAATAAATGGTTACAGGCATAACATCCTGCCCTTTTCTCACAGTCAGTGCTAAAAAGGAACAAAGGTTTGCAATGAGACATATCTTCATCCTTTTTGAGGGTCCACCTCCTGGAGGAGGAGGTGCCTGGCATCACATAAAATTAGTTAGAGTTACACTTCACAGAGCTTTTATGGTGAGAAACACTCAGATCACAGCAGTAACTTAAAAGAGTGGTTTTTAGTATCTCATCTTTCAGGTTGGAAGTGGAAATAAATGGATATCTTTGGCAGCTGTGAAACTTTAAATGTCTTGGTCTGTGTTCTCATTGGTACAATACTGAAATACAGAAGTGTGAACAAGGAAAATAATACTTGGTTATTGCTGATAAACATGAAAAAAAGAGCATAATCCACGGAAGCTGTAGTGAACATTGCCTGCTTTGGTAAGAAATAGTTTAATTCCCACTTCATTTTATTGAGGGAAAAGGTACTGCTGTAGCTGAATGACTGGAGAAAGAGATTTTCTGAAGTATCAGCAGAGTGTAATAGGAAACCTTGGCCAAAACAGGCCACACAGACAGACTGAAAACTGAATACAGTATTCAAACTAAAACTGTACTTTCAAGAGAACAAAGCGTCACAGCGCTGGAAACACATCCCTTTCTTTTTGAAGAGAGGCACTAGGTTTTGCTTCAGTGTGTTCCTCTTGTGTGGAATATCAAAATGAACAGACATATTACAGCAAATGCCTGCAGCAGTGCTGTTGCCTTTAACGATTGGTTCAGAGGAGGCTCCCTGAAGAAGAAGTGAATGACAGGATGGCAAACACTGAGTCTTATTTACTCTAGCACTTACCCTCCTTCTACTAGCAGTGGAGCCATGCTGGTATGAGCACAACATGGATGCTCTTTTATTTTTATTGTAGGCAAGCCTGGTACTGCATTTTCTGTAAGCAGATTTCACAGAACACATCTGTGTTGAGCTTATGGGTGGATGCTGTCTAATCCTCCTTCAATGCAGCCTTCTCTTTTTTACAACAGCAGCAGGGTCAGCAGAGAGGGGCGTCAGATATCTCCTTCACCATTGATGCAAACAAGCAACAAAGGCAGCTGATAGCAGAGCTTGAAAATAAAAACCGGTAAGCATCCACAAAGTACCTGCTTTTGTTCAGGCCCATGTATTGTGCATGTTTGTTTCTTTCTTAACGCTTTTTGCCACCTACTTCTTTGCTTGTACATGCATATGCACCTCCCCCTACAAAAAGTGCAAGTTATAAAAAAGTCCACAAAATATCACAAAGGCTTTGAAATCCATAGCCACCCTGTGTTTTAATGAGTGTACTGTTCACTGTGATACAGTCATTGATGCTTTACTGTTTGCAGCTGCTGTTTGTGAAGAGTTTAAAAAAAAAAAAGCCTGACCTGTTTCAAAACCAGATTAACTTTGAGTTGGATCCTCTGTAGCACTTTAACATGAAATGATAAAAGGATGAGTCACGCTGGTAATGTTATGCTCCCCTGCTTTGATTTGTGGAAAAGGTGATTAAAGTTCTACAGAACACAATCGGCCTGGAAAAGGTTTGCAGAAAGGGTAGCAGCAACTTAGGCTGCTGATCAAATGAGAGCTGTGGATGTGACCAAGACTGGGATTATGTCAGGAGAAATAGGCCAGCCGGCCCCAAAAAGGAGTGATGCCATTTGTTAGCAGCAGAGGATCTGGCCCTGGGTGTCAGACTGCCTGATGCTGTGAAATGTGTGGCAGCAAAGCTCTGCTTTTACTGCTGGACTGTAAAATAGAGGCCAGCCCAGACCAGATGGTTTCCTATTCCAAACACTGCACTACCTTCTGTCACCGTGTAATGAGCCACCAGCTCCAGTCTCCATTTATCTTTCATAGTTCGAGGCTGCCTCCTGACTGTCTGCTGTCCAGCACGGTGTGAAGACAAGGCAAAACTCACAAAGGTGTCAACCTGCTGCTGCGAAGCTTTGTATTAGCCTTTTGACAGCACTCCAGGGCTGCCAAGCCAGTCATAACAAGTCCTGTTAAAGTGCTTCTGCATAAATTGTTGACCACTCTCAAATCTCTACATACACTAAAAGTATTTTTTTAAGAGCTGAGTATTTTATCTGATCCTCAAGAAGGACCTTTAATTTGTTACTTTAATTTGCATACACGGAGTGCTTCAAGTGTTTGTGGGGAAGAACAAGAAAGGAACAATTTAATTAAGCATAGAGCTATTTAATGTCTACCTCTGATTTTTTGGGGGGTCTTGAATCAGTATTTCCCTTTATAGTGAAATCCTAAAAGTTCATTTAAAAAATATCCAGAGCCCTGTTCCACTGCTGGGGGTTTCTTTTGTCGATTGGAGCCGAGTCATCATATCTGTGTTGATGAAGAGCTACATGCACTCATACCTTTTCCCCTCTTGCAGTGTCCACTGAGCTGGTCTTGTGGAAAATTACTGACTTGTAGTCTTTTGCTTGTTCTCCTCCCCAAGAGAAATCCTACAGGAGATCCAGAGGCTGCGACTTGAACATGAGCAAGCGTCTCAGCCCACACCAGAGAAGGCACAGCAAAATCCCACTCTCCTTGCAGAGCTCCGGCTCCTGAGGTAAGTCCTCAGTGGTAAAACCTCCAGCCATGACTGGGGCCAGACAGTCATTCTCAATAAGAGAAGAAATCAGAGATAAGCCTGGCTTACTGTTTTGGGCCTTTTTAAAGTAAAGAACACAATGCATATTTTTTCCTCCATTTTCAGTGCAGGCTGTAGTCCTAGAAGTAATTAAGCTTATGCTTTAAACAGCATGCATGAGAAATCTCACATATTACTCATCTACATTAAATTAAGCATGTGCATTAATGTTTCCAGAGTTAGGCCCTTAGGTCATTTGGAATAGGTCCCCACAGCCTTGTCCAAGTGCCATTAATTATATGGGGAAAAATGGTGTTCTGTCAGAACAAATGCTTCTACAAAGACTTCTCATTTATACTAAAGTAAATACAGAGCTACATGAAAATACAGCCAGAATTAGACATTAATTTTTGGAAATTTCCCAAGTGCTGAGCTCTAAGATGAGGTCAGTTCGCTTCACAGTGCAAAACCAGGCTGCAGAAGGATCCTCTTTGTCACGTGGGAAGTAGGGAGTAATGTCATCTGCGGCAGCTGAAGGGGATCATCTCTCCAATTATCCCACCAAACTAAAAACATCAATATGGATGTGTCTGCATGTTAATTAGGATACTTTACATGGATTTACTAATTGCCATGTGTATCACATTAAAGAAGTACAATAGTTATTGGCCCAGATATGCAGGCTCCCTGAAAGTGCTGTGTTGTGAAAGCCAGGCAGAGAAGCCAGTAAGAACTATTCAAAACACTTCATGTGAATAGAGAATAGAGTGTAAGCACTTTCTTTCTAGTGAAACAATGCTAAATTAAGTTTTATCCCTGTGCCACTTAGAGCTTGCATGAGACTAAAGAACATTTTCGGCCACTTAGGTGCACCTCATACAAGTAATATTTTAGCGGTCTGATTCATAACCAAAGGAAATTACAGTAAGAAATTGTGCTGAATTTTTTTCTTTGCAAATACTATATAGTTTTACTATAGAGTTTTCCACACTAAAATATTTTTCTTTTTCACAAATAACTAAATTTGCTTTCCAATCTGAAGACAAATTAGCTTCTTCATTTCTAAGAGATTTTAGTGTGTAATTACTTCTAGAGATCTACAGGCAAGTGACATTCTGTGTGACATGTGAAAGTGACTGTGATGAAAATATGTGCACTGCTTAAGATACACCAATAATGTAGCTCCTGTGCATCAAGCCTAAGGTCTATTTTAATCAGGTTTAGGAGATTAGCTTTCTGTGTAGTTGACAAATAAAATTAATTATCCTTAAAAAAAAAGTCAAATGATTGTGCAGCATTAGCAGACTGGCTACTTAATTATCCCCCTTTGCAGTTTTGCTACACATATTGGGAGCATAATATCCTTATTTGAATTTTGTGACACAGGGTGTCCCTAGAGCAGTGATTCTGTCCTCCTCAATTATGATATCTTCTCTGATTTAATATGGTAGTGTCAGAAAATAACTTATGGTCTGTGGGTCTGTACTGCTTTGCATACCTTCTAAGATGTTCACCATTTGAAAGGCAAAAGATTGTCTTCTGATTTACTGTGGAATTTCAGCACTACCTCAAGTTCTTAAACACTTAAGATGTCACGAGGCTGTTGTTATCATGTGTAAAACAGCAGGACTCAGAACAGCAGCACTGACTTACATGTTACCCCACAGACTTTGGGGGCTTGAAGCAATTAGGACAGTTTAGCTCATATAATATTAAGAAACACTGGAATCTGTAAATTATGTTGCAGGTACCTGTCCCAGCACCTCTGACTAGCTGCTGCAGCGTTGCAGTCTCACTGAAACAAGGTTTTGAGTATTCCTTCACATTATCAGTGCTGTCTTGGAGACAGATTGGAAAGCTTATTACTTCCATGAACTTGCTCGGGAGTACAGTGGGAAAAAAAAGTCAGAGGAGCAGTCTGGCTGCTTAGATCCTCTTCCCCCACAGAATGAATCTAAATCCCAGGAGAGGTCTGTGCTAGGGTCTGCCACTTTGAATTACATGGATTAGGTATCTTATTTTTGTTAGCAATTCCTTAAACTCTGTTGCCTTTGTACAGTTCATAGCATTTCCAACCATTACATGCCTGGAAAAGAAAAGCCAGCACAAGCAGTTTTTGTAGCAGAAAATAGATTAATCCTCCAGAAGAGTAAATACAGCTTTGCAGTGTTACTCTATGATACTATTATATAGGCGAGAGCACACATGAGCAATCCTGTAGAAATCAGTGTTGCTTGTATCAGTAACTGCTCACTTCCAGAGAAGCCTCAAAATTGAGGTTTCATATTTCCCTAAATACAGGAAGTGTACTTAGTCTTGTTGGCTCTGGTGCTTTTCCATTTAGGATTAAATTGTCATATTGGTACAAACCTAATGAAATAGTGGGTTGGTGTTATTTGCAACACAGTAGTATATAAAATATATCTTAATATGTGATTTTTCAACAGTAATGTTGTTAATTATGTCACAGCTTCCAAGAAGCAACAACTTTATTATGTGCTTATGTGAGAACCTCTCACACAATTCAGTAGTTGAACATGTGTAAGTGCTGAATCCCTGTCCTGTGCAGTGGAGCTGTGCAGAATCAAAGCTGTTCCCGTTTCTGTGGGCACAGACTGGCTGTCACACGTCTAGTGGCTCAGTATTCACGCTATCACAGGACCAGCACCGGACTCCAAGTCCAAAGAGCTATTTTTCAAGCAGTTCTATCTCCAGTATGTGATAGTCTTACTCTTTGCTTTCAGAAAAAGTAATAGAAACAAAAACATATCACTGTGGTTTTCTGGCTGAATTTCTGAACTTTCTTAGTTTCTTTCATATCTTGCTCTGTTCAGTGCCCCTGCTGTAATTTCCTGTCCTTCAGGGCATGCCTTTAATTTCTTCTGACAGCTAGTGAGGTTATTGACTTGAGAGATCCAAAGGCAGAAATTGCCAGGCTTTCCCACAAGGGAATATAACACAAATTTGTTTGATCCTCATTTGTTCTTTGGAGAAGGGTCTGTGTCAGTGTCTATCTTTTTCCTAATCACTATACTCAGTCCTGTGAATATTCTCAGTATGAGGGAACTCCCTAGTTTTCATGTAACCCCATTTCTAAGCACTGTGCTGAATTAATACAGTGCGTTTGCTTTCCTGTGGTCTGTAAGCGTATACCTCATATTCGGGCTGGGGAAATGATGTAGTTTAAAACTGCTGACACTGTGAGGGGTAAGCTCTGATCAGATCTGCTTGTTTCTCAGACAGCGGAAGGATGAGCTGGAGCAGAGGATGTCTGCTCTCCAGGAAAGCCGGAGGGAGCTAATGGTTCAGTTGGAAGGCCTCATGAAACTGCTGAAGGTAAGCGGCTCCACCTGATACTTACCAAGGAGAGCAGGCAGAGTGAAGCAAGAGAGGAGAGGGAGATATGACCGCCGAATTCTGCAGAACTTGACTATTTACAGCAATAAAATTTGCCTTTGTTTCCTTTCCTTTCTGTTTTTTGCCTTGGTCTTTCAATTCAGGGGTTTCAAATGAATCTCAGGTGATGTTGTTCCTGTAGTAACACTGCGTCATCATTGTCACCTGCTAAGTTGATGGAACATTAGAGACAGTCTCTGAAGTATTGAAGAATTAATACAATCCTTTAAATAACACTGGAACGTGATACAATGCAATCTTGGTTTGCTCTTTTGTAGAAGGATTTGGCTGCATTTCTGGATTTCAGGCTAGAATCTCTGGATTAACATTCAGCAGTGTCCGAACACAAAATACTTTGTGGTCCAGTTTCAGGTGGTGTTGCAGAAAACACTTCAGCACTGTATACTATTACCAGTTGACAGTACGGAATTGCTTTTGCTAGTTCCTTTAACTTTGCCCATTCAGTTGCTAGTTGTGTCAGATGGGCAATTTGAGAACCACATCTAACTGTCCGATCTTAGAGATGCTTCCCCAGCAGCACTTGGTCATTTTCATAAATAGAGAAACAAGGGTTAACCAAATGAAACAAAGGATCTCAGTTAAAAATGAAGATGTCAAAAAGCATGTGCATTTTAAGACAGACAAGGGCAAGATGGAAAATGTGTCTTTATTTGCAGAGTCCAACCCTATTTTATCTGATGTGCCTTAGGACAGGCAATGCTAGAAATTCACATTTCTGTGACATTCTTCTATTCACATAGAAGAAAGTGCTCTGAATAGCACTAGAGCCTGTTTTGTTGTTGCCCAGGCAGATAAAAAGAGTGCATGGAAATTCAGTGCAACTTGGGTCTGATATGGCTATGATAAAAACAGAAAGCATTTCACTGAAATCCATTTAGCAGCATGGATTTGCATCAAAGGATGATTTTGACATACTCTGTCATTTGCACTTCCTCAGGTGCAGGCTCCTGCACCCACAATGCAGGAACTGATGGCACCTGAGCCTCAGAGCCCACTGAGTAGCCAGCAGGTTTTTGGGAAGTAGACTGTGAAATGCTGCGGTGCTACAAGTAGCAGTTAGGGCTGCCTGCTGTCCACTGCCTGGACAAAGAAAATTTGTGGGGTGTAGGAGGTAATAGTAGCTTTCTGCACGCTTTGCGCAGTTCTGGTGTTTCAAAGTATGCAGAGGTCAGACCATAACACAGTCACATATCTTCAACTATCAACAGTACCAACTGTACCTTTATCCCTGTACTCCGAATATGGCTTTGTTTTCTGTTCTTCACTTACATCCTGGCTAATCTCATATGCTGATCCTATTTCCCTTCAGGAAGAAGAATTGAAACAGGTAGTAAGTTACCTCCTTACTGGAGGCCTCACTAACTCCTAAATGTGATTGTGTTCCTGTGATTTGTTACTTCCTTTGCTTGAAATGTGTGTGTGTTCTTTTGACCAAAATTAATAGTTTGCAATTCTTTCACACGTTATTTTCAAGTAGCTTAGAGCAATTTTCACAATTAAACATCTTAGCCCTTGAGAAAGTGAGTCATGGCTACAAGGTGTCTTGATCTTTTTCTCACTCCTCTAAGTAAGAACACGCACAGTATGGAAACTACCACCCAACTGTAGTGAAACCAACGTAGAATATGAACTAAAGAACACTTCTACCATAGACAGAGGTTTGAAAATGTAATGAGAATTTTGGAACTTGAAGAGAAACATAACTGAGTTTAAATTAGACCAGGGCAATAAGTTTGAAATCCCACTTTGTCCAGAAAATATCAGACACATCTTTTAAAGCAGGTACTGACGCTAACAGTTCCATGAGTCCTCAGGAGAATAATGTGGTTTCTAAACAGCTTCTGCCACCTAGATCAAAAAGGTCAAGTATTTATATTACTAATGGTAAATTGTAGAAAATACAATTGTTTTGGAGCTGTTTTGTATTGAAATGGATCTTGGAAATATATGAAGCTAAGAAAAAAGCACTTTTGAGACAGCAGCCTGATTTATGAGTCCAATAACAGTGTTTCATTCTAATAAAACATGCTTCCGCTCACGTTCAGCAGCAGAGGTACAGCCACAAGTCTGAGGTGTTCTACCTATGGTAGAGCATGCAGAGGTTGTAGATAATTCTCACCTTCATAAAACTAACATTTTGGCTAAGTTTTGTAGAGCATCGATCTGTTGCACACAAAAATTAAATCTGACCAGACATCACCTCCATGCAAGGGATGTCATTTTTGATTCCTCATTATTAAACAACCTTCCATTCCCAAAAGAAAAGAAAGAAAAGTTTCCAACGTGACCAGAGTTTCCCTGTCATATAAAATGTTCACTGAACAGTGTAAGTGAAAGTACATTTTAAATGGAAGCACATTTTCAGGCTGTTATGAGATATGATTTATTTCTTCCAAGAGCAATAGCCTCACTGAATAACAGGTGATGATGCTAAGGAATTACTCTCACAATTTCCATTAAATGATCCCCATTATGCTATGCCATTTCATGATCTGTTGAGAGAAGCAGGATTGAATTAATTTCTGGAGGAATTCAACTGGAATGAGCAGCCTGGCAATTCATGTAATGCTTATGAACTTTCTATTTCTCTACTGCCCTTCCTCAAGAAAGAATAATGAGTTCTTAACATCTGTGTCTTTGATGAGGCTGTGAGACCGGCTTTCCCCATATGTCATCCCAGTTCAGTTCCGGCAGAGGGAGCAATGGACTAAAGCTCCTGTAAAGCTAGTTTTCTTTTCGAGTGTTTTATCCTAAGCATGCATGACACGTGAGAGTGGGAAATCTTTTCCTGTCTAACAAGAGTTAACTTAAAATCCATAGGAGGTGGCTAGGGATGGTGAATTAAATAAAATACATGTAAATTTTTCCTAAAGACACAAGAACATTGATATCTGCATCCAAATACAACATAAAAGCTGAAGCTCCCCTTTCAGTATGGCTTTTTCCTCAGTGAATGGGGCTGCCAAAGTTTGGGAGCAATTTGGTGCTTAATACCTCTCCTGAGGATACCAAGAAGTTGCTACAGATTATTACAGCAGGTTTCAGGGCATGAGCTCTGGCCTGTGAAAACCACGTTTCTGCTGATAACCAGTAAGTAGGAATCTAATCCTAATAAGCACTCCATTCCCACAAAATTGGGCTGGGGTGGGTCTAGAGTACAACACAATTAAAATGTTCACCTCTCTGAAATCAGGCATTTTCTAATATCTGCCTGTTTCAACTTGCTGTTCTTCAGTTCTGTCTGATACTGCCCAAACAGCATAAAGAGAAATTTTTTTAAGGGGCAGGGAAGTCCACATGCTTCATCTCCCTGCGCTTCCCAAACAGTTGATTCTGACACTGAAAGCTAGAGATAAGAGAGCACTGTTTATCATAAACACAACATCTCAGTCATAGCTGCAAAACAGACACAGGGTAAGAACTGGTGTGCAGCAGCTTTTACATTTCTCTTGTGGGAAAATTCCAGCAATGTACTGGCAGTTATCTGTTATTTTTAGTAAATAAAATGCCTGTTCTGAAGTTCATTCCTTTAATGTGACTTGACTATAGGAAGCAAATTTTGTCCTTTTTTTTCCTCATCTTCTCTGAAAGTTTCCACTGTTGGTGTTGCCCAGAACAATAACAGGGATCAGAGGCAGAGGGGAGCTGAGGAAAAAGGGCAAGTGAAAGAGGGAACCAGAAATTCTTTAGCAAATCTGTTTCACAGAGGATGAAACATGTCCTGTCGTAGAATGAAAGGAGATAGCTAGAGATCTTCCCTGATGTGCAGGGGTGCGACCTGCAAGGACCTTGGAGCATCTTCAGATTCCTCCGTGCCCTGCCTCTGGAGAACCAGAGACCTGCATTTCTGCTGCAGTGGGTACAGACAATTCCAGAAACAGGAGATCATCTGGCCTTTATGTATTTGACTTCTCTTTCATCCATCATTTAAATGTTCTAAAACTGATCATTAAAGAAATTATAAGTATTAAATCCTCCGTTCTCCCATCAGTAATGTGCTTATTCCTCATAAACCTAATTTGCCCTTGATGTCTCTCTGGTGATAATGACTCTTAGAAAGGGGTGATGGGAGAAAAGAACAAATAGCTCAGTATTCTGATACATTATTTATGGTCCAGGGCAGAAATTCATAAAAATCTCAAGGGCAGTGCTGCAGTACTCCTGCAGTGGGCTGCTATTGTCTTTTTAGAGCACATTTGCCAAGCCATATCAGGGCTGCAGTGGCAGCCACTACAGGAGTCAAAATAAACACCATGGGAAGAGTTAGGAAATCCTCCTGAATCCTCAAAATAAAGCCAAGGTGAGGGAAAAACGAGCCCTCAGGTTACTTTTCACTGTGAACATGGGGCATGTGTTGCAGTTCCCATTCAACAGCACTCAAGCTACCTCCATCCTTGCCATTTACCAAACACTGTCAAAAGCCATGTGCAGTTTGGTGTGGACTCCAGCATCTGTTTTTCCTTATGTGGATGCATGTTCTAAGGGGGTTTGAAACAGTGGGTGAAAGGGGCACTGTGTCTCTTGGTATCACTCACCCAGCTGCATTTGTAAAAGCGACTCTTGTAAAGTCTGCTTGAAATTTCAGCTAAGTGATATTAACTGTAAGGTGCTAACAGCATGATGTTTTATATGACTGGTGTTAAAACATTTTCACTTCCAGCCACTGAACCCACAGCAGGAATTTATAGTGCCCTATCCCCACGGTGTTTTGGGAGTGCGTCAGTAAATCCTGTAGAGCAAACAATTTAATAGTGTATGATATAATAGCAGCTTAAAATAGTCCTCTAGCCCCGAGTAAAAAGCAGAAAGCTATATTATTTATTGTGAGTGTCGGACTTTATGTGACTGAGAGCTTGCATGTACTGTGACCCTCTCCTGCAGGGAGGCAGAGGGCAGGGCTGTGATCAGCTCTCATGGCAGCACTCTGATGAAAGGGGCTGTTTCAGTCCCTTGCCCAGGCTGAAAGCCTCATCAGCGCCAGAATCTTTCCCCTTCTCATAGTCTGAATGGATTATGTTTTATCAAACATGCGTGCAGACGGGGGCAGTGAGAGGGAGAAGAGAGCAGAGAGGAGCTCTATACTTTGGTTAACTTGGATTTTTTTTTATTTAGCTGCCTGACATTTTCCCATGCTTAAAGGAAGTCAGATCTTGACTCATATTTTCCTACTTACTGTTTTTCTCCACAGAAGCATTGCTGTCCACTAACAGCTGACTTCCGTATATTTCTTTTAGCAAGATTAACATTATCTAACAGACCTGCAAAGAGCATGATGCCTTTGAGCTGAGGGATGGGTGACAAGGGTAGCGAGAGAGGGCTATTGCAAAGACCAGTTTAACCCCTTGTGATTGTTTTTCAGACCCAAGGGGCAGGCTCCCCGCGCTCCTCGCCCAGCCACACAATCAGTCGACCAATTCCAATGCCCATCAGGTCTGCCTCTGCCTGCTCCACCCCAACCCATGCACCTCAGGACTCTCTGACTGGGGTGGGAGGAGATGTGCAGGAAGCCTTTGCACAAAGTAAGTCTCATTAATAGCTTGTCTAGATACTTGGAGACTGTTTGAAGAATCATTATTTCTTGTGAAATATTTCTAAATGAACTGAGCTCCTGAATAGCATGGTATGAATCAAAACAAAGCAAAACAGTTATGCAACAACTGTGGTTTACCATTGAAAATCAACTTTGTCAGCCATCAGATTTTGCTGTCAAAGTGAGCAGGTAAGCAGAAACTGGACAATGATGCCAATTAACAGATTTTGTGGTAAGAGGGAATTTCAATGCGTGATGGCCAGGCCAGTTATCAGCACTCTGTTAACTAAAAGAATTGCTGTTGACTTCAGCAAGGCGTTGTCACTGTGTTCGGTTTTAAATAAAGACTTTGCAAAGAATAGCTGGTGCAATTATAGGATTAGTTCAGGTGGAAAAGACTCTTGTAAGTCACCATGTCTTCCTGCTCCAAGAATGAGGGCTTCAAAGTGAGATGAGACTGTTCAGGACCTTAACCAGTTGAGTTCTGAATGGCTCTTGCCATGAATTTTCCACAGCCTCTGTTCCAGTGTTTGACCATGCTTAATGTGTAAATTTTTTGTCCTTGTATCTGATTGGAACATCCCTTGATGCAGTTTGTGACTGCTGACCCTTGTCTTTTGCTTTGGGCCTCTGAGAAGGGTCCAGCTAGACCAGACAGAAATTTTATCTGAAGTGTAAGTGAACCTTTCCTTTGCGTTTCCAGAAAACTGCCGTAGGCTGCACAGTGTTTTCACTCCTCTTTCCACTCTTTCATCAAGCAACAATAAATTTTAAACTGTTTTGAATTTCTAAGGCCACAGATTAAATAATTATGTTGAGTACTAAAGCACGAAGAAATATTCTCTAATCTGCTCTCTCCTAAAATATTTATATCACTGCAATTCTTTTATTTGAATCTTTTTTTTCCCCTGTTTCCTTAGTACAAATCAAGTTTATGTGGAGCTCTGGAGTTCCTCTGCTGCAGTAGAAGTGTACTTGTTCCAAGGAGCCCAGTTCAGCCTTTTCATGCACCCTTCCTCTTGATTTTCGTAGGAATTATGCCTCTGTGCATGTATCTTAAGACAAGGTTGAATCTATAATACAATCAAGAAGTTTCCACTAAAGTGCTAATCAATTCATGTATCGAACCAAGGAATATTTCCTAGTCTCAACATAACCGATTGCTGGATATCTCATTTTCTATGGCAAAAGAAATGGGCAAGATACACTTTTCCTCTCTTTGCTATGAAAAAATTCGAGACAGGCAAATATATGGACCACTAACCCCTATGCTGTTTTAGGATAGTTTCTTACAGAGCTGGGAGTAAGAGAAGTAGTGGCCACAATAAAATATCCATAAATAACATTAAGGCTGCCTCAGGCAAATGATTTTAAGTATATAAATGTGTTCTGTTCAAGATAAAAAGCAATATAAAAACGTAAGTGATCGCATTTAAAAACTGCTGCATTTGATAAATATCTAGCTTTATGTCATTATTTACCATATTCTCTAGATAGGAAGGTCAAACCCAAAGAACTTGAAGCCAGCTGTTCTGTCACATCTTGACATACAATTTTGTGAGAGGAGGTGTAGGCTGAGATTTTACGGCTCCTTTCTGTGCTCCACCAACAGACGTCTGCCTATCTGTACATAATGCGGACAGGCCACAGCTAAAGCACAGTTTCTCTTGTGGTTTGGGTTTTTTTCTCTTTCACAGTGTTTGCCATAGTTGAGAGATACACAATTGAGAACACTTTAGAGAGGGAGTGGCTGTCTCCAGTGTTTGTGTGTATAAGAGAGAGATTAACTTCTTTAATTTACATTCCAGTAACCATTTGCTAGTGGAGATAGACATATATATATATATATATATATATATATATAAAAATCTCTTTAGGATGTGGGGAAGTTTTTTAAATGTATTGGTTTGCATTCAGCAAGTTTTAAAGAATCTACAGCAGTCAAATCCTGACAATTCCTGTGAATAATCCAGTTTGAAAGATTATAGATTCTGTGGGATATATTGGTTATTCAGCTACAATAGGAGCTACGTTTGGGATTTGGGAGAATTAAGCAAGCATTACCCACAGTCTGCTCCTAGGGAAGGAGTATTTCATGCAGCTCACAAGAATCTTTCATGATTGATGGTTAAGGGAATATTGCCAGGTTCAGCAGGGAAGCACTTCTAGATCCATTATTAGAAAGAGTTTAAAAGCAGCCTGAGGCTGTTTAGAGAGTCAATAGTGCTCCCCTTATTAAAATAAAAAAAAAAGGAGAGACAGTAAATTATGGAATGGAGTGTACAAGAAAGTCCTTGAGCTACAGGAGAGGCTGAGAGGGAGTGGAGAAGAAAAGTCCATCTCAGTCTCAATGAGGTCAAGTATGTTTCTTCAACATTTGCCATAATTATCTGGCAAATACCTGGCAATAATGGTGTCATTAAACAGAGCTGTGGGAACTTAGAGAAAACACTTAATTTCTTCCCTCCTCCTGCACAGACATTGTCAATGAGTTCACACTGGATTTAATCTTCCAGGCCTGCTCTGCTGGTGTCACCCCACAAATGAAAGCTTGATGGCAGTGAATAATCTCCACATATCTGGCATTGTGATTAAATGAAGCATGAGGGTAGGCTTCTGCTCTTGCATGCAGCATAAGTAAATGAGGCTGTTCTGCAGAGAATTCTTCTGCACGTGTCCCTCATAAGGACTTTGATACTCTGAGTTATCACAATGGCAGCTTTCAACAGGGTTAAAACTGCTTTCAACAGGAAAACATATGTCTTGTGAAGAATAGTAACGCTGTGCTTTGTCTCTTGCTTCAGGTGCAAGAAGAAACTTAAGAAATGATTTGCTGGTGGCAGCAGATTCAATCACCAACACCATGTCTTCTTTGGTAAAAGAACTAAATTCTGGTGAGTGGGGCTAACACGGGTGGATAGTCATTTCACATCTATTTGAAGAAGTGGGAGGCAGGAAAATACAAACCAGCAAAAAAGCAGGATGATGTTATCTTCAAAGCTTTTTATGCTTTTAGAAAAAAAAACAAACAGCTAAATAGCAGCTTCAGGAATACAGCAGATCTGAAAGCTATGGGCAGAGAGATGCAGCTGGGTACACTGAAAACTCCTGAGAAGTTTGTTTGTGATTCCACATGGAGTGGGATTTTACTCTTTAGAAATTCATTTAGTATAGAACACATAGGACCTGTTGTAAAATGTTGTCTGTGGTATTCTCATTAAAATATCCTACCTAATAACCAAGGTAAGCAAAGGCGTCACTACTCTGTCTTACCAAAAGAAGAAAACTGTTAGCTCTGTAGATACGTGTAGAATAATATATGTTACTCACTATGAGGTGGCAGAACTCAAAGTTGGAAAGACAGAGAAATCCTTAGAGGATCAGCCAAGTATACACACTGTTGTGAAAGTTAAATGGAAGCATGTGTCACCTTTCACTTCATAGAAGTGGGCAGCGAGACAGAAAGCAATGTGGATTCCGAATTTGGACGGACTCATTTTGATGACCTTGTTCCATCCCCAACGTCTGAGAAGGCTTTCCTTGCACAGATCCATGCCCGGAAGCCAGGGTACATCCACAGTGCTGCTGCCACCGGCTCCCTCCGCAGTGACATGTGGGTACCTGCTCAATTTGCCTTCTTAATCTCATTCTTTATATGTTGAAAACAGTGTTTCCTCTCCTTCTTAACTGATTGCCACCAAAAACTGCGTGCATCCAAGTAAGAACAGCTTCATGGTTAGATAGTAATGAGCACTGTAAACAATAAAGGCCAGAACTAAGCAGCATGGAGGCTGTGGGACAGCTGTGCTCTCTCTTATGCCCTGCAGTCCTGTTCCCTTCGTATCCAGACTAAGGGGCCTGTTGGAGGCTGCTGGAAAAAAAGAAGTTTTTAAATGAAAAAGACAGAATGCTTTTTATTGACCAACTCAATTGACTTACAAGACAATTTATTTTTAGAACCTGAATCTTCTTATCAAAGACAATAGGCATTTTTCCAGTTATTTTTAGTTCAACCTCTTTGTACCAAGTTATTGAGAACTTTTGTTACGCAGTTCTGTAGAGCTGTACCCCCAAAATACCTTCAGCAGGGTATGTCCTTTTGTCTATTTCATCAATATCAGAGCACTGGAGAGAAGAAATAGGTGAGGTGTTTTCCAGTTCTAGGAAAATACTAGCCAATGGAGCATGTGTTGGTGTAAAAGCATCCCACTCTCCTCATAGTTACAGTAAAGGGAAGTGTTATTGACTCGGAATGTCACTCATCTCAGGAGGCTATTTATTGGTAATTTTCTTTAGGGTTACAGAAGATGGAGACCCCTATGTCAGAGCAGATGATGAAAATTATGAGAATGACTCTGTCCGTCAGCTGGAGAATGAACTGAAAATGGAGGAGTACCTGAAGCAGAAGCTGCAGGATGAGGCATACCAGGTGGGAGAAGGACGCCAGCTGCCCATATATCTCCATAAGTGAGAAAAAACAGTACACCATAGCTGGCCAGTGCCCTTCTTAACCTTAGTCCCTGCGGCGTGATGTGTTCTCAGTTACTAGAGCAGCCACATTCCAGAACCTGCTACTGTTCTCTTTTACTGACTGTCATGCATCTAACCTTTGTGCATATCTTGGAAGACCACACTGCCCGAGGCACACAGCAGTAGTCCTTAGGGCATCAGGTGGGACAGAATTGTCTCTGGTGGTGTCAAGCTGAGTTCTTGCTAGATTTAGATTACTTTTTTTTCTCTTGTAGTTAAAAACATTCAGAATGGCTTCTCCAGCGTGAACTGCAGCTCAAGTACAATCTGTGTGTTATTGTCATTGCCGGAATCTGAAATGAGAGGGGAGGGTTTGAAATCAGTTGTATCCCAGAGAACTGAGTATTCAAAAAGTATAGGGAAGTCTGGGGATTTGTCATTAAACACCCCCTAAGAAGATTTTCAAAGGGCATCTGTTCAGAAGTGTGAGTAAAACAAATTTGCAGGTGAAGCTGGAATTCTTGTAGACATCCTGTCCTGTCTGCGTAATGCTCTCTAATTCTACCTGGTGTAATGGACTATCACCAGTTTTTAGGCTAGCCTGACTGCGAACATCCTAATGTGAAATGTATTCTTATAATGTTGGTAGTAATGTCAGTAGGAGGGCACACTCGGTTCAGTTATTTGGGAGCAGAGCTGAAGCAAGCAAAATTAACTATTTTCCCGCATGGTGACCAGTTAAATTTGGAACTCATCATTACAGAACATAACAGAGATGAAAAGTATAAATGGTCTAAAAAGAAAGGATTAAGCAGGTACTGATAGATGACGTGTATGGAAATGAGGTTCAAAAACACTTGGGCAAAAATTCTTTAAACTGCTGTTTGCTGGGAGCTAACAAAATCTGGCCTTTTTTTCAGGTAGTTTTCTCTAGCATCTACTGCCAGTCACTTTGGAGACAAGAATCTGGGACTGACAGGCTCGTGATCTAATGAAGAATGGCTGCTCTTTTGGTCTTCTTTTCTGTAAAGCTGCTAGGATAAATTCATTGACTCAAACCAAAATTGCAGATAGTTTGGAGGCTGATGTGAGCATCTGTTGTTTACCTAGGTGTGCTACATACATGCCTATGGTACCCTGCCAAAAGTCATTCCGTTGCAAAGGTCTTTAAGGACATGACAACAGGAGCAGAATTGCTACAGACTATGTCTTAAAGCAACAGTGGGTGACATGGATTTTTTTTGTTCACAATTTTTAATCCAGGATAGGAGATGGCAAAAATGACAGCCTTTAAACTTCTGAACAGGATGAGCAGCTACTGCTGATGTAATGGAAAGTAACTGTAGTTATAAAGAAGGCGTACCTCAATAGTGACAGCTGTCAAGCATCAAAGAATAAATATTACTATTGCTGGTTAAAATTCCATATAATCCTGAAAGAGCAATAGACCAATTTTGACTGCACTTTGATTACAGTATGGAAGTGCAATATATGGCAACAGTGCTACATGAGCTTCACAAGTTACAACGGGATTTTGTTCTTGCACAAAGTTGAGTACCCATGTGCACTGGAAAATAAGGTCATTCGTTGTGCAGGGTAAGTTATACATGTTGCTCAATAGAACCGGGTGTTACTGTCACTTCAGTCAAGACAGAGCTTTTCTACTGTCTTCCAACAGTATTCCCAGAACAAGGGGAGGAAATCTCCCTATTGATGTGACAATAAAACTCCTTTTGAATTCAGGTCAGCCAAGGCTAGACTCAGGTGAACTTTGTTCCCTATTGTTTTACACCATTTGTTTCCACTGGGAGGAGAGAGCGAAAGAAAAGAACAAACAGAAAAAGCGAAAGGCTTTTTTTCTTTCACAGATGTATTCCCTGAGGGAACAGAAACTCCTCATTCTAGACAAGTTCTGCTTAATAACATTTTTCCAAAGGAAATTTTACTGTCTGTAAAATTGTCAGCCCCTCTCAGGCAATGATTTGACCATAGTGACTTGAAAGTAGAGAGTATTTTTAGTTGATAACCACAGACCCAAAGCATGCAATGCGCAAGAAGTCCTTCTCAAATATACTGGGAAGGACTTCTTCCTTCCCTTTTGATTCGCTTTTCACTAGGGAACAGGTTCAGAGGAAGCAAGAAGAGGTACTAAGTTAGTAGGGACCACTAGGATAATGAGATTGGCACATTGATCCTAAGACAGTGCTTTTGCTTTGACTCCTTCTCTGCACTTTGCACTTAATTTGTGGTATTTTGCTGTTCTCTTCCTTTTTCTACTAGCATCACTGAGTAGTCTCTGGAGATAAGGACACAACTATCTACTTGTAAACACAAAGGCAAAGTGGGAAATCTCTGTTTATGGTATCCTGTTGAAAAGTGGCCAGGTCAACTATTCTAATTTGCGTCAAACCATTGGAATTTATTACAGGCTATTTTGCTGTTTGTACTCACATGTACACTGCATTCATCTGGATAGCCAAAAAAAGCTGGTGGCTGTAGCTATCGTAATGCAACTGTCAGCTGAAAAAATCGGCAAGGAGAAACTCCTACTAAGGTTACAGAATGGTAACCTCAGTAACAATATGGTAACCATTTTTGTGTTATTAAATGTCTCACTTTGTGTAAAAACAGCACATTTAGAAAAACATGTAGATGTAGTGTAGCATGGAAGATGGTTGGTCAAAACCCACTCTTGTTATTTTGTGTCACCTTGTATCCAAACAAGATTTTCATGCTAAACTCTAAATTAGTATTAAAGTATGAGTGGAAAACCCAAAACACGTAAGGAAATCTGGGACAGGGAACCTCAAAGGAGGCTTCTTTCCTTCTCTTTTTTGAAAGCACGTTGTAAATAACAAGTATCTGTACTGGAAGAAAACCACATTCAGCGCACAAGTGTAAATGCTAACAGTGCTTATCCTCCCACATCTGCTACCAGTTGTGTTCATGTTACAGTCTTCTGCTGGATGTGCTGTGTAAGACACTTTTCATTGGGTTTATTTTCTGGGTCCATAATTGCTCCCTTTATTTCTAGGCTTGTGCATGGCTTTCTTCAGAATAATACACTGCCTGGCTGCTCACTGGCTTAATTTGTCATCTTCTTGTTTTCTATCCTTTGTTATCTACAGGTCAGTTTACAAAGTTGAGTGCAATATCCTTCTCTCTCTCCTCTCAAGTAAGTATCATTATAATTTAGAAGAATGTTTGGAATTAATCCTCATAATGTGTTATTTCTGTTGCAGTGCACCTTGTTCTGCAATGCTGTTTCTCACTTCTCTTAACCTGTGCTAGGATGTCCAGTAATCTCTCTAAATCATTTCTATTTTTAATGAAATGTGGTCCTAGTCCTGAGGATTCCTGTTAAGCCATCAACTTTTTATCTTCTTCCTTTGTTGACTCTAAGAGTGAGAAAACAAATTTTTCATCCCTGAGGATATATTAGCCAGTATAGAGAACCTTTATCCAGAAGGTAAGGAATCAGATTACATTTCAGGAAACCTGAGTTAAGTTCCTTACAATGCTGTAGTCTTCCCAGGGTAACTGAAATAAGTAATTCCTGATGAGACCAAAACATCTACTCTAGTATGGGAAGCAGGAGTGAGGCAAATACTACAGAAAGCAATCCACCAGCTGCTTAGCCATGAAGGTATCTTTAAATGTGTTGTGAGAGTTTAAAATGCACTGATCCAAAGTGCAAGATACTCAGCTCTTAGCTAGAGTCTGGCAATTCAGGGATAAGGCAAGAAGGTCTATGAATTCCCTGCTGGTCCATATTCAAGTCATTCTCCTCACACGTGCCAACCTCACAGTTGGCAGCGCTGAGTTTAATGCCAAGTTCAGCAACTGTGTTTTTCTCAGGGAGTCAGACAATGGCTATTTTTATGAAGTAGTTTGTTATTCTGAACATTTGCCCAGAAAATGGGAGACCACACATTGCCTTCTTGCCTCATCTGGAGCTATGGACTCTGCATTTCTGACTTCCTAGGAGACTGCTGTGAAGACGGCAGTGGGACATTGCCATCCATCCTACTCTAACACTGACCCACAGGATAACAGGACCAGAAAGGAAGAAATCAAAATAGAGGTCTGCCTCTGGTCTGCAAACTGAGTCTCCTCCTCAAAGCCAGAACTAAAGGCAACCAAAGGTCTACTGTCAAACAGACACTTCAAGTTGGGAACATGGTCATGTTGCTAGATTTTGTGTGTCATATTTTATGCTTGACTTCATTATTTATACTGCAGTTTTGATGGCAAAGTTTGACCCTGATTTAAGGGGTTTGCAGCTTCTGATGACAGTAGAATTTGGATGTTAAAGAGTGGATCTTATGAAAGCAGCTGCCAGTCTTGAGTGTTAAAAGCTGTTAGGTATTTCCAAAGCATCTGTCTCAGTGTCTCTGGCAGCTAAAGCAGAATAAATGGATGTGAAAAGCAAATAAACAGCAATACCCAGAGTACTATAAAAACCAAATAACTGCTCATAAAAATTCTTCTAACATTGCCCTTCAGGTTGCATTCATTTTCTCAGTAGCCTTGTTATAAACATGAGCCGTGTAGAGTTTCCTGAACACTGACAGCTGGAAAAGTAAGTTTTCTTCTTCAGTTTTATTGCAGTTGTCAGTTATAGGTCACATGAAAAAGAAAATAGATCTTTCAACAGCAATGTATGAGCGTATAACTGTATGTAGCAGAAAGGTTATATATAATTGAATGTAATTACAATTATGAAAGGTAATAACATTCAGACAAACCATTTGCAATATTAAGTGGAAAAAATTGTTCCTTTTTTTATTAGGAAGCACTGTTAAGATAGTGATGTGGGAAAACACATACTGCCGTACAGCCTAGCTTTCTTGGAAGCGTATCCTGTCTCAAATCAGATCTCAGCAGAGATGTGAGACTGAGCTGCTACCTCATATCCCCGATGCTTTTGAAACCTTTTGAAACTGTCAAGAATAATTTATTTAAGCACTGTGGTCTGGTTAATTTCATAGTGAAACTCTTTTTGGCTCCCGTGAGAGCCCTTCAGTCAGTAGCAAAGACTGAAACATCCCCCACCAGGTATAAAAACCTGGCCCTATAGAAACTAACAGCAAAAACTGGTGAACTCAGCGTTTCACCTGTATCCATAAGAACAACACTGTATTATGGTACATTGTGGTAAACGTATCTACACGTGATAAGCATGGCTTAGTGTTCTCAAAATTTACTCTCTTGTGACTGTGGAAGGCTGTCATATCTTGTGTATTTTATTCAGTACTAGTATTTCATCGCATTGGAAAAATAAACCCAAAATAGCTGATATCTAAAGTGCTTGTGCTGTTTATGTTGGGTTCTTGCTTGAAGCTTAGCAATTGCAACAAGACTTTTACTTCTAAGGTAATGTTATTCAATCAGTGATTGTACAAATACAGTCAGAATGGCCCTAGATGGCCGTATGAGGTAGAAAGCCAACAGACTTTCTCATCTCACAACAGTATTGATTTGTGCTTATTTATAAAAAGATAGGGAAAATGAGATCAGTTTATTGTAGCTTGTTATGAATGATACTGCTGTTGATAGCCAGCCGCAGAGTTTTGTTCATTTCCTCATTCATCAGTCGTGGACAAGTGGTGTTGATGTCATTTAATTAAGGGGTTTTGCAGTCTATCTTCATTTTTTAAAGTGCTTTGTACAGTTATGTAGAAATGACTTTGAAATAACATGTAGTATAACAAATTCCTAGGCCAGCAAGTGGTTCCAGTAATACATAAAACATAGTTTAATCACATTTTCAGTTTACTGTTTATGCTAAATGTACTTTAATACCACTTGTTGGTTTTTTTCATAGACTAACAGTGAATTCGCACTTGTTTCCAGCAGGCTCTAGGCAGATCTTGAAATTAGGTGAACATTTTTTTTAGATATTAGGAAAAAACTCTTCATTATGAGAGTAGTGAGGCCCTGGCACAGGCTGCCCAGAGAAGCTGTGGCTGCCCCATCCCTGGCAGTGTTCAAGGCCAGGTTGGACAGGACCTTGAGCAACCTGGTCTAGTGGAAGGTGTCCCTGCCCATGGCAGAGGGGTTGGAACTAGGTGAGCTTTAAGGTCCCTTCCGAACCAAACCATTCTATGAATTCTATGCAACTGTGACATTATTTTGCCTTTAGCGCTTTGATAGCTGTTGTTTTTTTTCCAAGGATGGCCAGTGGGAGTAGAAAGCCCCATCTCTGAAAGTGGTTAAAAAGTTGTTATTTCCAGTTAAGAGCTGCCGACTCATGCAGTGAACGTGTTCCCCTGAGACCTACAATCTCCTACATTTTCTAAAGCAGTGCTTTCTTAGTGCTGGCATAGCAGCATTTTAGTTGGTCATGTCTAATGCATTTAAATGCATTATTACAAGAGAAAAGGAGATGAGAAAAGCTAAATTTCCCCCATGCAGTGCCACCCTCCTCGTGGTTTTTAGTTTTTTCCTTTCACTCACTCAACAAAGCTAGTTCCTCCAGCCTCTTCCTCGCAGGTCAGTGATGCAGTGGTGAAGAACCAGGATGCAGGCACTGGATGAACTGTACACATCCATAAGCCAAATGATTCAGCAACTCATTCTGTTTTGTTTTGGGGTTTTTTTCCTGAACATATACATTAAAAACCAGCATTATGTGGACCATTCCATTTGAAAATAACAGCAGGCTGACAGCACAACAATATTCAAAAATGTCTGCTACATTCACTCAGCTCTATTTTGGTTTTCTTCTTTTTTTTTCTCCTTAAGTCCTCCTCTTCCTAGCGTGTAGGTGTAAAAAAGCTGTAAAAGAACTGTGACCGAGTTGACTGGGAAGAATCAACTTTAGTTTTGTGAATTTAATTCTGAAATTACATGAGGATTAGGAGGGATGGATTTTGAAAATCCCTGAACGGTAAATAACAGAAAAGTATAAGATCAGAAAAGAACCTGTGAATTAAGACACAAAAAGGTCAAGAAACAGTTTTATAACATGACAGATAATACTGAGTCTCAACTTGCAAGTGATTCTAGCATTTCCAAAGTGCTATAGTGAATTTAGAGCTCTGAGGTTCATTAGTACTTATTATTTATTGTATGAAAATCTCTATCCCAGTTCTGGCTGTGAACAGCCTTGAGAGAATTCAGAATAACCCTCCCCATGCTCCACTAAGGAGAAGTAATTTATCCAGAAAATTCAAAGTAAACCCAAATACTTAGCAGCACTATCAATGTGTCTTAGTGCATCCAGTGTTTCATAAGCCACTCTGATTTTACTCTCGTGCTTTGTAATGATACCATCAAGAAATACGAGAGGTACCTATATTTAGGTAACCCTGAAAATGATTCTTTAAAAATCAGTCTCAGGCAGTTGAGAACTGACCTCTTGCATGCCTTTCATTTGCTCTTTTTTGGCTGAATTGAGAAGAGCGAAATATGCCTTTATTAAGATTTCTAAATCAGACTTAAGCAGTACAGATGATGGCTGATTTCTAAATAATACTCATTTAAAATGTACCTCAGAATTTTTTTATGAACTTCTCATTAGGCTTGCAGTGCAGGTTTCCTTTCCATTTATCAACAAAATGTTAATGCTATGTCTTCTGTAACTGCCTGACACAAGGAGATAAATAAGATCATCATACCATTTGGCATGCTTAGGTATTAAAGAACTGGATGGAAGCATTTGTGCTTGAATAATTAATACAATCAAATGGTGTCTAGGAAGGAGAAGAAGAAAGAAAAACTACCTGACCTTTCTTCATTCATCAGCTTTAATTTAACTCTATTTTACTGAAGTAATTTGCATTTCATGTCTTGTCAGCTTTATACCTGAAATAAGTAGAAAAGAATTCATGTCAGTGGTGTTTGGGCTTTTGTGCTGCTGTTATCATATCTCATGCAGTGCAGATTGGATTTCTGTCTGAGGTGTCTCAAGAGGAAAAGGATGATGATCTCCTTAACTTTGAAAGGGTCAAGTGTGTAAACAGTACCTTTATGATAAATGTCCAAAAGCAAAAATTTGCCTTATTACCCGACTCTGCTTCCTGACATGGTTCTGAGAAAGAGCATCAATGTTTATCAAGCATTTTCCATTACCAACTAAAACTTTTATGCCTCCAGTACAGGAATTTAAGATACTTACTGATGTTCCAGGATATGGAGGAGCACCAGGGAGAAACTGGTGCCGCAGCAGGTTAGGCTGATTGTGAGCTGTAACACCCAGAATCGTTCTTTTAAGTAACTACATTTCTTTTTAGACACAGTAAAACATACCAATGCATGTAAATCAAAGGAGAGATGTTTACATGTGAGAGGAAGCTCATGATGGTGAGTGACTCTTAACTGAGTGGCTGAACGCTGCATACAAGGGGAATAATCCATGAATTCACCACCAGTAATCTGTTTGTAGAGAAAAATGGAAGGGGAAAAAGGGGCCATCTGCAAATCTGTGTCAGTGCAGACTGAGTTACCCCAGGTTCCCACAGCAGAGCAGGCAACAGTCTTCTCAGCCACGGTAAGAAGTTTCCAACTTCCCACGTGCCCTGTAACTTTCTGTTTGCAGCTCAAATACCTATGTCTCACCTAGGCAGAATGGATTTTTCACTTTTTTTCAGGTATGACCACAGGAATTGTCCAGCTCCTCTTTTTTTTTTCCTCAATAAAGCAGCAGGCAGAGGCTATACTTGCTCTACCTGTCTGGGTGCAGCATCTTAAACCAGCACTGTTTAAAAACCTTCCCTCCACGTTTCTCAACAGGCAAGCTGCAGTCAGACAGACAATGAAAGCTATGTAAGAACTGATGATGAGGAGAGCTGCTTTCGGACAGACGATGAAGAAAACTCAGCTGCAAACTTCACAGAAGAGTGGAACCAAGAGGTGCAGCGTCTCTTGACAAAAAAATCACATAACTAAGTTCTGAGGACTGTAGCACAGTACTTTTGTTCTAAGAGTTGTAGTTTGTAGATGTGTGTTTTTGACAACAAGACTTTTGTTTAAAGCTAACTTACATTAGCTGCATCTTCTGTAACATGGCTCATTACCAGTGAAGAAAACAGACTGACGTAAGTACTGCTGTTACAAAGAATAGCGGTATTAATAACTCACGTAAACCCTTTGCACATGATATTGAACCTGTTCAGTTTACAATGACAATACTGTTTATAGATAGAAACTTGATTTCTGAATACTTTGAGATTTTAGTAGCTCAGTTTACTATACACTGTACATTTTTTCCACAGAAGAAATAAAAAGCTACAATTATGCATTTAACAGTGAATGATTATACTCCTGAGTGTATATATGTAGTAGCCCAGACAAACAAAGTACCAGACTATATTTGCAATTTGTTTGCAAGTCTTTAAATTAAGACTTACAAAAAATGTACTAAAATAATAATTATAATAATATAATTAATAAGAATAAAAAACGTCTCTAATTTAGGGCTAATGTGTAACTTAGGAATGTTTCTTTCAAAATAATCTAACAAATCAGCCATAGAAGTTAGTGTAAATATTTTTTTTCCAAATAGATACCATATACAAAAGGTGACATTCAAATGATATAGAATCTAGTTTTTAAATCAGCACAGATCTTCTTAAAACTGTGAACTATGTTTTGAAATACTCGTTGCTAAAGCTGTTTATAAACCACAGGTGCCATAAGATCCCTGAACTGACTGATGTTACGTATAATCCTCCATGGTATTGTTTCATTGATGTTTTAGCTTTAGTAAGCATGTGTTCAACAAAACGGCTCTTTCCATCTCTCCGCCCCTCCTCTCCCCACCCCAAATGTTATTTTCGAGGCCTTCAGCTTTAAATGTACAGGCTTAAAGTGCGCTTGCAACTGTTCTTTTTATTTCCGAATGTGTATTGCCTTAGCCAGCCACCAGGTGTTCTGCATGCACTCTTGGAAATGTGTACTGAGACTCACTCAGAGCTGGATGGAGAAATAGCTATCAGTGAAAAGCACAAGAGAAGTGGTGGAATTTGTCGGAAGGACAGGCATACAGTTACAGAACTGGAGTTTTGTCCAGTTTAGTACTTTTCTGATACAAAGGCATGTCAGGAGAAAAGAGACTTACCTGGCCATTTTGGATAAGGCAGTGATACTGCTAGCTCAAAAGCATTTGCGCTGCCGTGACTACAAACCTACAGATACCGACAGAGCAGGGACTGACACAAACTAGCTGTAATGTCCTCCCCACAGCGTACTGCTTGGAAATAAAGATTATGTATATACGGCACATAGCGCTGCCATGCAGAAAATCAGAGCCAGGCCAGGAACAGCTAGACCAGAAGCCGGTCAGTGACACAGTGCAATGTTACATGCTCAGCCCTCCTGAGGAGCACAGTGTGTTAGGTTGGGATCACCTCTGTGCTCATGTAATTTTACTGCCCTGACACACAGTATTAGGCTTCCAGTATCTGGCTGACCTGAAGTGACACTAACAGCCCTGAAAACAGTAGTGTTTCATACAGATATTTCACACCAGCACAGTTTGCCTACAGCGAGTGATGAGGTACCCATCTAAAGCAGGTTATCATGGTTTGTCTGTCCTTGCTTTCATGGTGACGTGGATGTGTGCTGCCGTGTTTATGTGAGATTGCAGTGTAGCTCGACCCAGTAAGTCCACTTGTTTGCATGCATGCTCTAGGCTAGTGGCTGTTTCCCTGGGCACTATGTGTTAGGGAATGAGTATCTGTATGAAAGAGCTGCTGCCATTTTTCACTTTCATATTGTATTATTGCTTATGCAGATCTCTTGTCCGCCTCTCCTTGCATATCTGGGCTTGGTCTGAGGCATCTAAATGCATACTAAGGCATCCAGATACCTTTATGTAAGCTTTTCATTTCTGCAATCACTGGTCTTTGCTCCTGGGGTATGTGCCATCCTGGCAAGGCAGGCAGGCACCATATCCTCTGATGCCCCCTCCTCCAGCCTCCTCTCAGGAATGGGTTAGCCTCCACTAGTGCCTAGCACTCCATGTTTAAAGCTACTCCAGCGAATCAGCAGACATTGCTCTCAGCTCAGGATTCCACACGAGCATTTCCTGAACAGAAATAAATCAAGCTAGAATACAGCTACAAGCAATGGCTGACTAATTCAACCCATGTCATGTCTAACTGTACCCAGAGTAATAGATCCCTCCTGTACTGTCATCTTAGTGTCTGCGTGCTCATTATCGCTATGCTTAAAATAGATGCAATAGAATAAATCCATTGCAAGGGCTTCCAGACTAGGAGTAAGGAAAAAGTTGACAAATCAAGAGCCTTTCTTTCAGGCTGGTGCCAACAAAGTGATCCCCAGCAGAGCCCTGGCTCCCTTACACCCTAGAGCCCTGAGATTAAGCACCTCTTACTTGGCTCTCTAGATATCTATTTTAAGCATTTCCCAACTGTTGAGCTGGCTGTGTTTTCACCCAGCTGGTCTTTGTATGTTTGTTGAATATTGTTTTGGTTGTGGTTTGCGGTCATTAAAACAGAGTTACAGAAGAGGTCCCTGGCACGGGCCTTCTCTTAACTACCAGTGGCCCACCACAGCAGTCAAAACTCCAGGTGGTTTTACTGTCACTGGAGGAAAACCAGTGTTTGCAATCAGGAGACAGGGATGTGAAGATTTATAAGGTCCTTGAATGTCCAAAGCGAAGGTGGAGAATGGGTTGTCTGTAAGTAGTAATGTTATCTAAACTGCATAAAAAAGGTGTGTGGCCTTTGTTGTGATATAATATGTATTTTCTTATATGCATGAGCCAGATTGTTGCGTCATAATTTATCATAAGTGTGTCCGCCTTTACTTTCAGTCATCTTCTCCCATCCTTATTGGTTCTTGGCAATTACTGTAGATAGACCTTGTAAATATTGCAACCTTGGGTTGCTGCAATCACGTTGGTTCAATTCAGCAGATGGAGCTGTGAACAACAAGCACTCCACTGTGTCCTGAAGACAAAAGGGCATTTTTACATTTGAACCAAAAAAAAAAGAATCTAAGTATGAAGAGTTACATCTTGAGGCTACTAACTGTAAGACATTTTTGAAACTACTGTACTTGACACCAGTTGAGACAGATACAGACACTAAAGATGTCATGATATTCATTGGTATTGTAACAGAACTGCTATTGTATGGGGTTTTTGTATTGCTGTTAAGTATTGTTGTGTGTGTGTGTTGGAACCTACTGGGGACGTTATATTTTGAAGTGATTAAACTATTTAATTGTGTGTCTATATTTTGGAATGGAATTATTTCTTCATTAAAAAGATTTTTAAAAGTAACTTATGGAGCATCATATTTGTGGCTTATTTGGGGTTTGGAAGTCCTGTTCCATGGAGCCCAAGCGAGTGTTTTCTCAGTAGGGAAAGAAAATATGTCCCTGTGGTGCAGCAAGTAGTACTTCTTTCACCCACACTGACTCTTTCACCTCCATGCAAGAGAACTCCTTCCACCGCTTTCCCCAGCACTTTGAGCATCATACTGCCAAGCACCTGCCACCAAGTGGTTGCTTCTTTCTTCTTGTCTTTAGCAGTTTCATAACATGAAAATGCAGTTCCTGGTCTGTGAAACAGACCTGTCCTTCTACTTGACAGCACTGAAATCACCCTGAGCCTGTCAGGGGTCTGACAAGAGTCCTGGTATGGAGCTATGAGGGGATCCTGGTCCTGGGGAACGTGAACTATCTACAATAGTGTATTTTTTCTTACCCACTGTTTCCCTGGCTCTGCCCTTAGCAGGAGCAAGAGTTTGGAAGAGGTGCGTTTTAATGGCTTTACCATACACAGCCACATGTAAACTTTTATTGCAGGAAGATGTGAAGTCTTTGTTTTCCCAACTACACTTTTAAGATGTCTTTCCATATACCAGGTGTTGGTAATTCCAGCTGGTTGCTAACCTCAAGGAGCACGGACTCGCAAAGCAAAAGCTCCTACTTAAAGCAACAATTTGTGTCCTGAAGAGGTACCTCCAAGCATGGCAAGATCAGGAGGCCATACCCATCTGCACTTTTCTACCCATGGTGCTGGTAGTCGTCCATGAGGCAGGTGGCTGGGGGTGTTCTGCTGACCCATGGTGGCAGTCACAATGCAGCCAGCCACTGTCCCCAGCTCTACCACAGCGTTGCTAGCTGGCCAATAAATCAGACTGGAGTGGGGTCTGTTGGAAGGAAAGCAGTAGCAGCACACAGAAATATCCTTTATCTGCTTACACATATCCCAATATCTTGGGAAGCAGATGAAACCCAGGCTGCTGCCTCCCTCTTTGACGTTGACTGCTGTGGTAGCCTATAAATCACCAGGGTTTATTTGCCATAATTCCCCTGTCTACTCAGTGAAGTTCTTCAATAAAGACGATCATTTTACACTGTAAATTATTTTCCAGATCTGCTGAACTTTGCCTCCACATTCCCAGGCCAAATTCATATCCTCAGGATCGTAATACAGGATGACATATCACAAGCTCATGGTGATAACTGTTTTATCCACGCATAATCCCAAATTGCTGTATTTCTTCCTAACCCACAATCAGCCTATGGCCTTTGGGGAGCAAAGGAGGCAGTGAAGACTAATTTATAGGCAAAGGCTGTTTTCCTCTTTGCCTCCTGGTTACTCTAGCTGCTTTCTGCTCCACGCAAGGAAAACCAATTCAGCAGGAAGAAACAAATTAGTTTCATTTGTGAAAGGAAATATAAATACTAAAATGAAATAATAAGATAAAACCAATCAGATTTTAACAACAAAATATAAAGAAGTGGTCTTTAGATCTGGAAAGTTGGCACCTTGACTGCATTGCTGCTGAATGAGGTGACTGAAAGCATCTGGAACGCTCTAAAAGCACCTGGGAGTTTTCTTCAACAGCACGTGATCTATGGCCACTCTTCCAAAGGTTGCTTGGGAGGCCCGTTGCTCAACACTTGTGTATTCCTTGCAAGCAGCTTTTAGTTCTGGATGACCCCTTTTAAGAGAATGTCGCAGGAATACAAAGCTGACTCTGTCATGGAAACTCACAGAAATGTGTTATGTGGGAAATCTCTATTGTTCCACAATGAAAAAATGTACTGAAGAATTTCATATGATTCAGGATCATCCTGTCTAATACTCTGGATAATCTGCAGATTAAGGATTCCCCTTTGCTTTCTCATGAGTGATTGCCACTGGTTGAGTTGTCTGTGGATTAGGACAGCTATCCCACACTGCCAGCACGGCACCAACATGCCTTTGGCTGTGAAGCACAAAGCAGCAGAAATAGGTTGTGTCTCTCACTGGCTTCCCATTTCCCCAGGAGAGGGACAAGCCAATGATGAATGGGTCCCAGAGCGGAATAAGCCTTTCTGAGGGCCCACCATGCTGGAGGTCTCTAACAAAAGCTGTTTTGGGGAAGCAACCTGGAGGCTGGAGGATGTGTGCAGGGCGATTGTGCAGCCACATCATCTGAACTTTGAGATAAGACTGTTGATGCAGCTTGGAGGTAATAGAGACTGAAGAAGAAAGGCAATGTGGAAAAGGCTTTCCCGTGTCTTGGTAGGAAATGGAGGAGTGCATGGTGCATTTTGTCACTGGTATGCGACACTGCAGAATGTCGTTTGCTGTTTAATACAACATAATTTACCACCAGCAAATTAATTTCCTAATGACTTACGTATTTTCACATAGCACTCAGCAGTGGCCATATGGCAGATGGGTTGGGCCTGCTGTTTGTTATGCTGTCAGCCAGAGGGGCCTCGCTGTTAGCATTTCTTCTCCTCTGCTTGTTGTAGCCCAGTGCTACATGCAGCCCACGTGTTCTCTCACAACAGAGGCACCCTGCAAGGGCATTTTTTGAGTGGGTTTCTTACTACTGCTGGGTTCGGATTTGGCCCCACTTGGTACATTCCTGTCTAAAAAACGTATGGGTCAAAGTGGTTTCCAGTCTGGGGATGTGAGTGTGTGCACCTACATTTCACAGCCTTTGGTCTTTGTAGCTCCCAGCTCTCCCAACAGCCTCCCCTGAACCCAGCATGGGGCACAAAGCCTCCCTGCTCCTCCTATCTCCACCATGAGCACCTTGGGGTGATGGCAGGACAGGAGGCTGCTCCTCACCCACTTGAACCTGTGTCCTTATATTTTTGCTGGCATTCCAGTCTCACACCAGGGCGAAACAGGAACACCTGAAACCTCCCCAAAAGCTGTTCCGCCCCACCACGTGGAGCGGGGGCCACTGCTCCCCTGGAAAGCATGCTTCTCACCCTCAGTGAGAGCAATCTCACTTCCCATGGGAGCTGCCATGGAGCCCAGACTGAGGGATCTCCGGGGTGGGATTCGCTCATGTCAAATAGTTCCTTTTGGACATCCAAAACTCTTCCTGGTTACACTGAAAGCATTTGTACCCCTTCCCCTGCAGACATACCTCTCTTCCTGCACCCTGCACTGTTGCTCATCCCAATTACTCTCTTTTTCTTTCTTGCCTTGTTTTTTAAAGCCACTGAGAGTAGCTTTAAATCCCCGGTGGTGTTACACACACAACACTGCTGCTGTCAGGAGGAATCAGGTGCTTAGCAAGCCTTGAAGATCTACGCTTTTGTCTCCACGCTTCTTTCACATCTGCCTTCATGTGAAAAAGCAAGTTTGCTGGCTCTGTAAGACCCTGCTTTCATCACCATAGATATTATGCAGGTGCAACCAGCCTTAAACCCCCCCCAAAAGGCCTCAGCTCTGAAAAGCCACCCTATTGTCCTCTCCGCAAAGTGCCAAAGCAGTGGTTTAGCGTTTTTAGATGCCATTATGTGCTCTCCAGAGCTGGTTTTACATTTGCCACCTCTAACTGTGCACTCACTCTCGGCTGGTTTGCCCAGAGCCCCTTGCAGTGCCCCGGCAGACCGAACGGCTCAGCCCTGTTTGTTTTGGCTGAAAGGCTGATACTGGAGCTATTGCAGATGGTAATTAGTACTTGAGGGAGCGCTGCTTCCAGGGAATCCTCTCCTCACTCGCTCTGAGTCACATGCATATTGGAGAACACTTCACCAGAAACACATTTTCTGCGGATCTAAGCTCTCACAAATTAATTGAGTTCATGTATAAATGCACGAAGGAGGAATGACGAACGCTCTCCTAAGGTCGTCATTGTGAGGAATATACGCAGAAAGACACCTGTTCGCCAATTAAAAACTGGTTTGATAGGGGTTATGCAAGGCCTGTGCAGCTCCAGCATTGGTTGTTTGCCTGGCAAAGCAGCAATCAATGGGGAAATTAACTCGGCTGCAAGTTGGGGTTACCAAGGCTGATGGTGCCTGGAAGCAGAAAAATTGAATCATCTTACGTTTAGTTGGGCATCCATCACTTAACCTAAAGGGAGCAAACCTGCAGGACTAAAACCAAATGCAAACGAGATCACTGGTTAAGCAGCTATTTCATGGCCAGCTCCTGCTTTGCTTGGGAAGCAATTCGTTATTCCCCTACATGAGAGTGGTACATCTCATCTGCTCAGCTAATGCTGCCGTGTGGCAGGTGGTTTTCCTGCCGCGAGGATGCAGTGGGCTCGCTCCTGCCATGGCTGAGCCATTAGGTACAGCTGAGGTACAGCAGGCAGAAATTTGCCCTAATAGCTCTCTTGAGCTGATAGCAGGACTGCATCTGGCTAACCCTTTAATAAAAACGTGATGAATAACCATGGGGTGTTTTCCCTGGCAGCTGAAACCTTTTATAAGATGGGAATAATGTTCATGTCTTCAGCCACTCAATAGACAAGACAGAAAAGCTGGTGGCTTTGTCCCGAAAGTGTGAGCCATCCTAAATCTGGGGTGAGGTTTCACACTAAGATGTGTGATAATTCCAAGAGCAAGAATGCCTGTATCAGGTCCTTTCCGTATCCTTTGCTATAGACTGTCTGTACAATAATAGTATTAATTGTCTCACTTCTGAATATAGAACTTGGCCAACACATCTTAAGCTAACACATTAAAAAAAACCCTGGGAAAGGCGAGGTTTGAGTTTTGTTGAGTATCTGCATCATGCCCTGTTGCCTAGGTATCTATGCTTAAAATGCAGAGGCTGATTTCTAGGAGTTATGAGCTTGAGAAGTAAACAAGCTCTTTTAAGGATGCAGAAGAGAAGGCGGCTCAAATTTGGCTTGCTATATTTACTTTCTTGTGCTCATTTGGGCATTCATTGTCTGATGATGGGCTAGAAACATAGATACCCTGCAGAAGCATTTCCCTTACTCACTTCAGCCAGTTTTATATGCCTAGCCTTGTCTGATCTCTGGCACAGACATGCATATGCACACATACGCTGATGAGTTCGTTCTTGTTACTTTAAATAAGAGGTGACATTCCAGGCAGAACAGGGTGAGTCAGATGCACTGAGAGGTTATCCTACCCAGTTTGCATGGATCGGGTTCTTCTCATTTTCACTGTACAGGAGGTTGAACAGTCCTCCACCAGGTAAAGCCAAGAGCTGCAATGCACGTGTCCTCATGCCACCCTCCCAAGGCAATGCTGGCCATACCCTGCCAGAGGTGGTACCCATTCACATCCCAGGAATTGCTTTTGCTTGGCTCACAGCTCAGGCACCAGTTCTGCCTTTGTGAGATCTCATCGGTGTGAGAGCTCTGATTCGACTGCACAATGGCCACTAAACCTTCTAATTTAAGTCAAATTTACCTCTAAGATGTGAATAGGCAGTAGCTATTTGGAGTATCAGCAAGATGCGCTTGCCCATTAGCCTCATCCGACCAAAGCAGCTGCCCGATCAAGAAAGAACTTTTCTTGAAGAGCACTGTAGTAATGTTAATGTTTATTCTTTATGGCCTGTGAACGCACTTCATTACCATTTAGAGATACTATAGCTGTAATTCCAGAAAAACCTATTTTCAGTATACTGTATATCTACAGAGATGTTCAAGCTTGCTCCTGGATTTCTGTGCTGAATTCTGGCAAGTTTAGCCCAACCCAGCACTTTCCTTCATCTAATTTCCCACAAAGGCACGTGGACATGTCTTTAGCTGCATAAACTTAATTATACTCCCACAGCCCCAAAACTGACAACTAAATTACTGTTCCAGAATACTTGCAGAACAAAGCTTAACCAGAAGTGCTGCAGCTTGATTTGTTGGACCAGCAGTCTGCAGAGAAAGATTGTTATGTAAATTTAATTTGGAAATTATTAGCAAAGCAGTGCCATAGAACAGAATCCTTTTAGTTTTTTGAAGGAATTCCACCTGATTATAACCACAATCTGTTTCTGGTTACATTAGCTTAAATAAATTGCAGGTATATGAAATATATTTGGTAGAGTAGACAGGCTTTAGAAGATGAAGTCTTTCTCATATAATGGAGTCCTGAAAGAGGTCTTCAGCACTCTTAAAAATTCAGCATTGATTGAAAGTGTGATTTCTTTCCCCTGTAAAGCTGCAGAACTGTTGTTCTGGAAGCACTTGTTTTGAGCAGAAAGTTGGCAGTGCTCATAAATGAAGTCACGCTGTGAAAACTAAAGATGATACCTACCCTGGCCAGTCCTAGTCTCTACCACACTCCCTCCAGTGCCTTTCCTTTTATATTTACTGCCTGAAAACAGTTAGGCAAGGTCAGAAATTTCATAAAGCCTACAGTCCATGAAGAACTATTGCTAAACAGGGCTGATACAACATAATCTTGCAAGAAGTAATCTCTGTCATAGTTGAGAGTCCATTTGTATGCCTGTCTTTTCCAGTTACAAACTGACACTCCTTCAAACTAGAGAAGGATAGGTGTCTCTTAAACCAGGGCAAGAACCTATCGGAGATGTAAGCCTCCTTCACATTAGTGCTTGTATCTACCAACTTATCTATCAGTAAGTTTCTCTCTACCTTAGTCGAATTTAACACTACTTATACTCTACCACATTATTTATACTTGTTTACATGTGACATAGTAAGGCTTGGAAAAATAAATCAATACAAGCCCAGTCCTCATAGAAGAATACTGGCCTGGTCCAATATCCACTGATCCAAAAGGTAAAGCTTCTAATTTTTGAAGCATGGGATCAAGGCCAGTATTGTCTGTTGTGGAATATGGAGGAAATGTCAGCTTTTCCCTATATTTCTAAAGAATCTAAAAAGTACCATCCAGCAGACATGAAACGGGGGGAAAATACAGTTGAGTCTTAAAACAGTACAAGCCTGCAGCCGTGGAAGCTAGAGGGCAAATGCAAACCCCATTCACCGAACTACAGAAAATGCAGAAATACAGGAATGTGTATGTGTGTCTTTACAGTAATCATCAGCACATCTGTCTTCTAGAGAAGCCTGCTGCATTTCCACTAACAGCTGTATCCTGACAGAAATGTGGTAGCAAAGTTGTAAAAGAATTCAAGAAAAACAAATAAGCAGTGGAGTAAACTGAAAAGACTGGGGTTTATTTATTGCAGATAAGGACTTTCCCTTAGAAAGGAATTTAGAATTGGAAGATCCTTGTCACATTTTTCATGCCAAGCAAAAAACAACAACAAGCACAGATTTTTGGCATGACATTAGGCTTGAGATTTTTGAACAACTCTTTTCACTGCATGTAGAGACAATAATCCTGGTGTGATGTGAGCCAAGTCACTGGCATGCAGCATGATTTCCAGCCATCCTCTCCTTCCACCCTGCAGCCCCAGATACTGTACACCTTGGTGTGAAATCTTGGTCCCATGATTTGCTCTGTGTGCCTCCAGGTCTTTGGTGGCAAACAGGCAAACTAATGACCAGTGGTGAACGAGACCAGGTAAGAATAAAAATCACTTTGGAATGATTTTGAAGCATTTTACTGAGGTCTTGGGGTTTTTTTGTGGGCAAACAGTAAATTAAGCCATCAGGGATATTTAAAACATTGCTCTTAGGCATAGAGTCATACCTAAAACCCCACTGTTAGGCTATATTTTCAATTTATGGCCAAAAAGTATCATTCTTGCTGCCCCTGGTGCATTTCCTCTTCTTCATTCTCCTAACCTTACAAGTTTTTCCTTTTCCAACACCTCCAAGCACGGTCCCATCCCTGCTCCATAGTATCCTCCTCAGCAGGCTCTCATGACCTGCATTTTGACCTGGCTTATCTCATGGGTGGGATATGATAGGGTTGGAGCTGCCTCCTCACCCCTTGGCGACAGCATCCCTTGGCCTGTGTGGTTGGTCCCACTTCCTCCCAGCAACCAGGAGGTTTGAGGTACTCATATCCATGTGCTGTCTTCAGCTTGAGGCAATATATCTGCCTGAAGCACATGCCGATGAGCCCTCCAGGAGGACATTCTCCTTCCTGGTTCTACGAGACCTGATCATGAGCCACAACTTTCTGCCCACAGCAGGTCTGCTGCCATCTCCATCTCGGAAAATTCTCAGCGAGAACAATCAGCCATTGGAATAATCTCTCCAGGGAAGTGGTGGATTCCCCAGCACTGGACACTTGGAAGGTTTGGCTGGATGGGGTGCTGGGACATCTAGTCTAAGTCATGCTTTACCTAGAAAGGTTGGACCATATATTCCTTGAACTTCCTTCCAGGGAAGGACTCTATGATTCTATGATTAATGCTGAAGTTCAGCAAGTCTCACAAGACAGGGGCTGTGACCTCCAAAAGACAAAAGATTAATTGTGTGGTTTGCCATTTGCTCTTTCTATGGTTCAGTGAATGCCCTGACCTCCATGGCTTTGAAGTTTTTCTCCCTCAAGAGTGTCTTTCTTTCTTTGTTTCCTGTGTGAGACGTTTTCCTCTTGTCTAGCCTTGAAAATTTGAGTGTCTGGAAAGCTGGAGAAATTACAGCTTCAGAGGAGCCTCAAGACTAAGCAGTGAAGAAGGAGAGGAGTTTCCAGGCTGCCTGTAAATTCTTGGGGCTGAGAATGTAAACTTGTCCTGCACGAAGCTTGTGTAAAAGAGCACAGGGGCAGATGTGAAGGAGCCCTTTGTTCATTAGTTTATTCTCCTCAAATACATGCTTTAATGCAGTGATAAATTAACAGTTTATGGTGCCTCTGCACTTATTACAGCATTTATTACCACCAGTGACAGCTGAGGTTCCCTACTGATCAGAACCTGTAAAGGCAGAGAAGAGCAGATCTGGCTTCACCACTGTTCTGAGGTCGCAGGGAAAAAATGTGGTTTTTTTCTTGTTGAAGAAAATTTCATTTGAGGTTTTAAAATGTGACAGGAGAACAGTTGGAGAGAGCCACAGCACCGCTTTAAAGTGTTTGCCATGGCGGTCATCGTTCCAATCGATTTGAATGACACACGTACTGACTGCATTTGTCCGGTTTCACACACAGTTTTAGTATGGAAAAATAACGGCTTTTAAAAATATATTTTAATTATATAATATATAAGATTTTTTAATATATAAAATAAAAATTTATTTTATAGATTTAAAATGGTTTCAAATGAAAAACAGTTAAAAGATTAAGTTTCCTTTTCATAGTGACATCGGCATATCTAAAAGGGAAGGAAGAAACACACACAGTGTTGAAGAAAGCAGCATTAACTAGACCTGAAGTGAGAGCTTTACAATTATCTTATATATTCCATTATTTTTAATAGACTTCATTTCAATGCATGCAATCAGTCCAAATCTCCACAGACATCAAACTCATGCAGGGAAAGGGGAGCGGGTGCATGTGCATGTGCACACATGGCTGGGGGGATGATGGGAGGGGGGGACGGGGACGGGGACAGACACAGACACTCATGTGCCTTCTGCATTCCAGATTTATTTGGCTTTAAAGGGAAAACTCTAATTAACAAAATCCATCAAATGTGTTCTTTTCTGTTGGTTTCTATTTATAATTACCACAGGGCAGAAGTTAAGCTGAAAGACAGATTGCAGAATGAGAACAATCGGACTACATTAATCCCAGCAACTCTGGCTGCCTCACTGAAGAGCCCATATGAGAAGGCCAAGAAGGTGCCTCTTCCCTCTGCACTAAACGCCCATCCTTCTCCTGGCCCTTGACTGCACCACGACCTGGAGCAATATTGTTGCAAAGATTGTCTAATTCCTAGGGGACTGCCCGAGTCAAGCGAACACCAAACGGTTCAGTGTTCTATAAACACACTGATGCTGGAGAGGGGCATTTCAGGAGACTGGGCAGTGCTGGAGGACGTTAACAGACATGAGGTAACATGCTGACAGCATTGTTCCAGCCTGTTAATAGTTCCATTAGCCCTGGTGAAGCTGTTGCAGTTCACTTGCTAAGCCTGCTTATTTTGTTTGGGCATCCTTCAGACCTTTCAAAGTTACTTTATCCACTGTTTTGGAATAACATACCCACTGGTGAGTAAGTGAGTGTAACTTTTAAGTTAAGCATACATAAATGGTTTAATTTCCGCGGTGGCTCCCCTGCACAGGCGGTAATATGCTGCTGTCATGCTTTGCAAAGCACAGCCAAAGATCACAGTGCTCCTCCCCAGCCAGCTATGCCATCCTCTTACTTATACATTTGCTCTGGCCACATTTATCCTTGCTTAGCTCATAAAGAAACCCCAGTAAATCTGCCTTGAAACCAAATTCAGAGTCTCCAGGAATTGGTTCGGTCAGCAACATCTGTACTCTTCCTTGCTGAGAACATGCTTGAATTATCCACAAGCCTCCTGGCACTGCCTGTACAATCAGAAGTCAGGATACTTCATAGCCCTAACAGCTAAACCTCACTGCACTCTTCACTTAGTCCTTTGCCACATCCCTTCCCCAGTGCAACGTTACTGTGTGATGTAGCAGAAACAGCCATAAAAGGTGTTGATAAATTGACTATGGCCCCGATACCTCCAGGAGCGAATAAAGAATCTTTTTAATAACAACAATTAACAACAGCAAACAAAACTTGATTCATAGGATGGGAATGCAGTATTAAGGAAATTTCTAGTTCATTAGTTGATTAAGAGCTTGAGGAGCCATAGATCATACTGCTCGCAAGAAGGCTTAGCCGAAGAAGGACCCAAAGATGGGGACATCTCTACTACAGATCATTGATTTCAGTGGTAGGTAGATCATGCTTTATACCAGTGATGGAAAATATTGAAATTGCTTAGAAATAGGTGTAAATGCATGGGGTATCCAGTGATACCAAAATTAATGTGTTACCACCATGCCATGGAAACAGACTTGTGCCCCATTTCGCATGGCCCTTCCCTGGTGGTATCGTGATAGTCTTTCGTAATTCATAAAACAAAGATTAGCATCACAAAGACTAAGAGATTTTTCAGTTGCCCATGGTGTTGAACATCACTGCTTTAGGCTACCCATAACTGGGCACGCACTAGTCCTTCTGTGAGACCTTTCCCTTTGTCCCCATAGACCCAGGGTTCCCAGTGGATAAGGCATGCAGAAAAGCCTTCAGGTCTCACACTGAATTGAATTTAGCAAACAGCCCAAAGCCTGATGTTTCAGGCCTCTCCACAGCCTCATGAGACACGCTCCCAGTGTATTTTTAGCAAGGGTAACGTGGTTGCACTGCACCTATTAATAATTTGTCAGCACCTCAGATCCTGTTTCCCCAGAATAAGGAGTAACAGGCAAAGCTACAGAAGCAAAGGGCAGCCGCTCGCTTTTGCCTATTTTAAGGGTTAGTCATTTTCTCAGCCAGCCTACAATTTAACTATTTGAAGGAGAGATTTCTGTATTTCTTTTAGAACTACAGGAAAAACACTTTAGCCACTTGTATGCTTTAGCAGTGATTTTTATAGGGTAAGAACACCCTGCCGCACCTTGCTGTATCAGCTGCTGTTACAGCTATTTCAAGGCTTCATTCCCTCAAGTGCTCATGAAGAAGCCTAGTTACCACCTGCACCCCGTCATTACAGGTCCTGTGAGATGCCCTCAGCCTGAATCTCAGGCTTGGTGAGTACTTCAGCTTTGCTCTCCTGATGCATTTACTTCACCCTTTGCACTCAGTCATCTCTCTGTTGTGATTTGGAGGCAGAAGGGTCAGTTTTGTACAACCAAAAGTAATTAATTAGATCAGTCTCTTGAGGCCTGTTTGTAAGGGGAAAATACCTCCTGGTATTAATTTGCTTCAGTAATGTAAATGATGCATTTCTGGCTTGTTTTCTCAGACCCTGTTTCTGCTATTTTCACACTTCTAAAAAGGGAGCATACAGTGGTGCAAGCAATCTGAGGTTAGCCTATGAGCTCCTAATAACCCTGGGGCCACAGCTCAGATCTAAACTCTTACCCTATCCTATTTGCACTAAACACTACTTCAATTGTTACAGAAATAACCCAATAGTGCCAGATAAAATCCCACATCATGGAGCTGTTCAGGCTAATGTATCCTAAAAATCTGCAATGTCCACGCATCTTTTCAGACCCTTCCCTGTGGATCTTCTTCCTGTGGCTGCTTGTGCCACAGTGGGATAATCAAGGCAGCAACAACAGCCCTGTTGCACATCCTCCCCCAGGACACTTCTTCCACACATGGTATGAAATACTTTTTCTAACTACTGACTTGCACCTAGCACATGCTGTAGGTTGTTTTTAATAACATTAGAACATGTAATTGTACTAATATAAATGTAAAACGGAAGGACTATGGAAGTTTTTAACTACAGGGAATAATTTCACTTAAAGGGAACCCTTAGATTATGGGAAAATGTTGGTGTCTGTTAACTGCCTGTTAGCTACTCTGGCCTATCACAGCAGCCTGTCTGCTGAGAGTATTGAATTGTAAATCCTTGACTATGGTCAAGTTCATCAAGTTCAAAGTCCTACAGAAGGTGTGTCATGGACTTCTGCCATGCAGAGCTTTGGTGCCTGCCAATTACCAGCACGCCAAATAACCAAATGCAGTAAGACAATTGTCAAACAGCTACAGTACCATGTACCGCCTGGTGTTTGGCTGGGCCCCACAGAAAGTCCGCCTTCTGCATCAGCAAGAGCAGAAGAGGTCGATATCAGTACCTCAAACAACTCTCGATTTACAATAGGCAACATCCATCAGATAAAATGATTAAGAGATCAGCTTTCCAAACCATGACCCCGATTGGCCAACAATGATGCAGGGAGCAAGCACTTGTATGACTGCATCTGTCAGGACGTATTAGCACTGAGAAATCATTACCCACCCTAGGGAGGAAAATTAGCAAAGAAAACCATCCTCCCCCAGCATTAGTCTGAACCATGTGTAAATGGGACTTTCAACAAGCAGGAGAAGAAAACAGAGCAGAGCTTTTCCTTACTGCTGGGCAGCCATTAACTTTCCACATTTGTTCTTATAGACAAGAAAAAAAAAGAGCAGATCCATGAGAATAAAATTTGGGAATAGTGATATTTTTAAGAGAACTCCTTCTGGCCTCCTTAGCCTGCCTTTTGTGAGAAGAGGGTTTGGCAATTGCTTCTTCCTTTTGGTTTTGAGGTCATGTTCCCTGAGCACTGACAGCTTTACATTCAAATGAAACAAGAAAAATTATCCATTCATAAACTTTGAGGGCTTTTCCCTTTTTGTTGTTCCTGTTGTTTTCATTACTACTTCAGTTTCCTAGGGAAAGAATTCCTCACACCAGATGCTACCTCTGGGAAGCCTAGCATGTCTTTAAATGAATGTATAGACAAGTCTTTGGGAATTGTTATATCTGAGCTAATCCTTGACACTCGGTACTGCATGGGGTTCTCTACAGAGCTGAATCAGCAGCAGTAGCTCTGTTTCACTGGTATAGAAGCAGGGGTGCAACACTAATTCTAGATATTCAGTTCAAGGAAATTGTGGCCCTGATTTCAGGTAAGGTAATCATCCCATGAACCTCAACATCTCATTTTTACCCATTTCATTCTAAATGGGTATTTTATTCCCATTTATTCAATTACTTTCTAGGTCTTTAATATACAGTCCTCACTGTTGCATATGATGCAGAGAACAAAGCTGTCTGTGGTGGGCAGGATGGCCTCTGTGCATTTCTAGGTCTGGTAACATTTTGAGCCTGTAGGAGGTGTTATTTTTTTGGTAAAGAAGATGGAATCTTTGGCACAAGAAGGTGTCAGACAAATATATATCTTATTTTGAAAGATCTTGTTAACATCACTTTCTTTTTCTACTTTTTTTTAAAGCCACCGTGCTGCTTTTGGCATGCTCCTATTTTTCCAAGTACTGCATTCGAATATAAGCAGTAAGGAAAAATCTGTCCAGGTTATACAGCACAAAGGAGCATTCCTTCTATGTGGTGACAGACAGCCACTGGTGATGGGAATAGGTAAGGAGAGAAAAGTCTTTGAAACTAAAACTTCGCTTTGCTACCCCAGTTGAGTACAAACTGAAGGCAAAAGAAACGTACCTGTGAAAGCAAAACGTTCAAGAGAAATACTGAGAAAACATCCTGGAAAAGTCTAGGCTTTGCTGAACGAGTTTTGCTATCAACTTGCACAAGATGAGGCATTTGCCAGCTTGACCCAAGCCACACTACTGGTCCTGCTGCTGGTTACAGGGTACCCTGGGACCTAACTAGTCAGGAGCGATGGCCCAGGACATAGTGGGCTGTGTAAGTTTTTACCTCTGCCTTGTCTATCATCTGCAAGCACACCTAGGCTCAGATGCTGAACACAAATATGAGTACAGCTTACTCTTCATTCCACTACTAACTTAGCGTAGATCTTCAAAGATATTTACACTTTTCAACAACTTCAGAATCTCAACCATACCGATGGGCTTTACAGCCCCAGCAGGGCCAATCCTGACCCTCAGCCGTATCACCAGATGACTGGAAAGATCATAGAATCATAGAATCGTTAGGGTTGGAAAGGAGCATAAGATCATCTAGTTCCAACCCCCTCGCCATGGGCAGGGACACCTCACACTAAGCCATTCACCCAAGATGCATTAATCAAGTTAAAAGCATTTGAACAGTCAAGCTACATGCAGACAAGAGTTATTCCTACATTTGCCGCAGGTTTCCTGGGTGTCTGTGGATACATCACCAAATCTCCATGTGAATCTGCTGCCCATCACTGAAATTAGGAATTTCACTTTGTTTTCTGCTTTTACAATGTAATCCAAGTATAATTAATTCAATGTAATATCTAAAGGGCCTCGGTCATCTTTCTTTTCCTCCCTTCCTCTTTTAATCTTGTTTCTTGTCCTTTTGTCAACTGTCCTACACTTTAGTCCTTATGCTTAAACTAGGTCTTAAAAACAAACTCAAAACTTACATGATTTTTGCACTGTGGCCTCTGTTTTCACACTCTTCAAAGTGTTTCTGGGTCTGCAGCATAAATACACCTGCATGGGATCCAGCAGGGATTATCAGAGAAGATGCTGAGGTCGAAAATGGGTAGTAGAGAAGATGCCCACATGCATACTTGCCAGGTGCACAGGTTCATCCAAGACTGAATGAAAATTGGGATTGAGTCACAATGTGAATTGGGGAATTTTGATGAGAAAGCCAGACTGTGCCCAGTTGCCCTCCGCACCCGTTGGTGGCAAAGGAGAGCATATCAATGCACTGTGAATACAGCCACATGCTAGGATCTAACCTAGAGACTCTTTCCTTCAGAAACAGGGGATGATTCTGCTGCCTTTATTTTTAGTTCATGTGAAGTTCCCAGACACCAATACTTCCGTAAGTAGAAGAGAATCAATGGGTGTGCTTTGAATAAAAACAAATCAGAAAATAGTCCTGGCATTGCTTCCTTTGGCCTTGGAGCACTCTTCTATTCATTCTTCAGCAAATGACTAACGCTGGGTGTGGAATCTCCCATTTGTCAGTGAGGCTGCATTGACTGTGAAAAATCAGAACTTAATGAGGGGCACCCAGCAAACTGCATAAACACAGCAGTGCCAGTAGTTATCGTGAGAACGTAAAGCAGAATCTTAAAGCAAGAGACAAAAGTTCACGTCGAGGTGACTCAGTTACTGAGTGTTTTCCTTGGCCCAGCATGCAAGTCTGTAAATAATACAGTAAATTAATACACTGGCATCCTTTCAGCCATCGTTATTTCAGCAAGAAGCAATTACAACCTGCCAGACATGCGTGTGTTTCCGAAGGCCAGATGCCGTGAGGTAATCTCAGCCCCAGTGTCTCTCTGGGCCTGGTTCATGGATGAGTGAAGATAAAGGAGGGTCCTCCACTGGCTTCCACAAATGTTAGCACAAGACCTATGGGCACATGAAGCAGAAAACAAGAAGCATCTGTCGCCTCCAAAGCAGGGAGCAGACAGAAGTGCCAACCAGATTTCATTAGCTGTGTACAGGCAGGTGTTGCATGAAACGAAGTCTGTGCTTTGGTTAAAGAAATAATGCCCTTGGATGCTCCTGCAGCATCCTGGGACTGAAAATGTGTGCAATTTTACACCTGTTTTGCAGTGGATTTCTTCCATTGCAGCATTTTCAGTTCTGTACTCTTTCCAAATGAATTGTGTATCTAGAGGAATAGCCATGTCACTGCCAACATATGTAAATCACAGGGTGTTTGGTCTTCTAGCTGCAGAGATCACACACAGGGCTATCCCAGCACAGGCACAGCAGTGGACAAACCTGCTTGCTGTGTTGTTGGCAGGCAATCCTGTTCTCTAGAGAGAGAGGGAGGAAAACAACACGAAAATGAAGAGGCTAATGCTGCCTTTTAGTCCTTTGGCTGCTGGCTGATTTTTGTTGGATGGGAACATGATATCAAAAGGAGAGATCAGCCCAAGGCTGAGATCTTTGGACAAAATTCACCCTGACACAAAGTGGGAGCAGCTCCCTTCAGGAGCTGTACCTGCCTACTTGTTGTCTGGAGCTTTCCCGTCCTGGAACATTTGTTCATAGGTTTTGCTGTGTGCTGCTTTTTGCTGTTTTGGCATCACTTTGGGGATCAGGGAACATGAAATCTTCTCATCTTAGGCACAAAGGAGCAGAATGAGCAAACACATGCCCACAGGTCACAGAAAGGTGTGCAAATGGTATTGCTTTCCACAGTGCCTCTCCCTCTCAGCATCCTCCAGCACAGGTGGGGCTGTGCCATGGAGCCCCTGCACACAGTGATGCAGGAGTGTGGCCATGCTGCTGAGCCAGCCATGATCATGGCAGAGACCCCACTGGCTGCTTCTCAGCAGCCTTTGCTTCTGATTTATGACTTCTGTGCAGGGCGTAGTAGTGGCACAGGGACAGCACAAAAATAGGCTGTGCAGACAGACTGACTCTGTGGCAGTGTTAGCGGGTCTATGTAGATAGGGCTTCCTACGGGTTTAGCATGCTGCTTTCAATTAGAAGTCTGTCAGGAAAATAGTCATAGAAACCAACTGTATCAAGAATCTGTAATCATATGTAGGGGCTGAAATGGGGGGTAGCATGGAAAATGGAAATCCCTGGGGATGGCTTAGCAGTCCTAAAGGGACCAATAAATATTTTCCTTATAAAATAATGCATAGGAATACCTTGAGCTATTTGCAATAGAAGATTTATCTCAGTGTTTAACCCCTTTTCTCTCCATGATTTCTCTAGAACTAGTCTCAATTGTTTATGACTCCCTTTCTTAAGGTAGCCCATAAATGTTTTACATGAACACATTTCGGTCTATGCGTGCTCTTGAATGCTATATGGCTTTAGCCTTGAGTGTTTGCTTATCATGATTTGCTCCATGTTCTTTCATTGCTCATCTAAACAACAGAAGTTATTTTTCTTCTGTACTGTATGAGTGAGCCTGCACAGATGGGAAGATCATTTGTTATTACTTTGTTAGGAACATACAAGTGACCACGTAAGAGATCCATGTTTCAGATAAGAGGGAATTCACTTATTTCCCCAACATATTTTTACGCTGTTATAAACCTCTCGCCCAAGGAAATCAAAGCACTCCCTGTATTAAGTTAGTTCTCACAGAACCCTAGAGTACTACTACCCACATTTTGCCAAAAAAAGACATGGAAGAAGGAGGACACCAGTGATGTGCCTTGGCTTACACAGACAGAAGTTGAAGGAAAAACAAAGAACTGAAGACTCATTTTGCTACACCAAGGTCTTTTTTAGCTACTCCTCATTTTTCCAAAATGTCATCTCCTGGTAAATACTGAAAGAACACAATCACGAATTGGGGATTTTCATTGTTGCTTTTCTATTTCCATAGTTGAATCTCCATAGTAAGATTCAGAGGTAGGTGAAGCAATGAACTCTTTGCTTGGTGGAAGCATCCAGTGCTTACCCTAATCTGTTTTCCTGGAGGAAAATAATGCCTACCTGTCTGTCTGTGTGTCTATCTGCTTCTTGTGCTGTTATACACTCTTAATTTTCACTTCCTTCAGAAGTAATTTCTTTGCTTATATTTCACTAATTGCATATGTTCTATAGATCAATTTTCATTACACTGCATTTCTGCATCACTGGTTATGAGGATTGAGCCGCAGAGCGTAGACCGTATCTCATCCTGGCCAGGGGAGGTAATCAAAGAGATGGGTAAATCTGCTTCCTATACAGTCTGATAATTTTGAGCAATAATCTCTTTCTTCTCTTCTCTCTCGTGACCCCTGTGAATACGACTTATTAATCAGAGCTTCAAATGAAAGAGAAGGGGAAAACCAAAACGACACACAGTACCATACTGTGGCTCAAATTAACAGCTTCAGTCAGTGAGTCTTGGATTCCGAACTGCAATAGAACAAATCACATTCTTAATCTTTTAATTAGCATTTTTTAATTTGAGTCATATGAGGTTACACTTGATAATATAAAGCCCCAAGTGTGACACTCAGCAGAGGGAGGTCCTGAACAACTTGTAAAATCCTGCCAAGGATCTTCAGTTGATTCTTGGTATTTCTGAAGAAAAATTGTGTGGAGAAAGGCCTAGGATTTCATAATGCTTCCAGAGATTTATCTGAAAAGCAGAGATTGTACCAAAACAACGGTGTGATCTGTTGTACTTCAAGATTATCAGAAAACAGCTCTGAATATGTTTATTATCTATGCTCTATTTTGGATTCTTCTGGCATATCGAAGTTCAGATTTACCATCAATACAGCCCAGGTACTCATGAATCCCAAATTGCTCAGAAATCATTATTTTGATCTGATATCCAGAAGATTCAAGTTCTTTTTACTTAGCTCTGGGAACTGAACATAAAGGATTCAAAGTTTAAAAGCCCTGAGTACTAAAATATCCCCCTTTTTTCTCTTACTAAAAATTAATATAAGATCACATGAACAGATATATTGGATCAGATTCAAGGTCCAGCTAGGCCAGGATCCTGTCTCTGGCAGTAATGAATACTACCTGCTTTGGGAAGAATATAAAAATAGGCAGTAATGTAGTGACATTCTCTTAATATAGTTACCAGCATTCTGTGACTGCAGCTCAGGCAATGCCTGCACCCGAGATGGCACCTTGGTGTTCAGCAGCCCCCGAGGATTTTTCTTCCATTAATGCATCCAATCAGTTTTAACCCTTTGGGGTCTTTTAGATCCATAACATCCTTTGGCAATGAGGTCCACAACTTAGACAACTGTTGTGTGAAGAACACATTTGCTATTGCACTTAATCAATCTGCCACCTAGAACCTGTATGTTTTAACCAAAATTCCTTTGTTCTGGGAAAGAGCAAATGATTACTCCCAAATTACTTCTTCAGGTCTGCTCAGGACTTAATAGAGGTCTCTGTCGTATCCCCTCACATGCCCTTTCTCTAGCTGCAGAACACTTACTTGTCACGCTTTGAGTAGAAGTGGTGGCACATCCTTGGTCTGGCTGGTTGCCTTTCTGTGTAGCTCTTCCTCTTTTAGCAGTGAGTGGGGGAGAGAAACCAGATCCAGATGCACCATGGATTTATATGTCTTATGACATAGTGATAAATGGCATAATTATGTGAAACACAATAAAATAGCAAGAGTTAGCAACACAGATAAGGAAAGCAGCACTGCTGACCCATTAGCAATAGAGAACACAGAGAATCTTAACTAGATTCAGATGATGCTATATGAGCATTATAATCACATTTGCAACTTTACTTCCATGGATTAGAAAAGGCACGCTTGTTATTGAAGGTGCTTTTGAAATTTCCAGTCTTATGGAAATGATGAAAATTCTATAAACTCCAGTCTGACGTGTCAGTTTAAGTCAACCTTTACTCATAGCCCAGCTAAGGTTTCAGGCTTAATTTTTGCTTTCAATTCCTCAAGCTCTGGTCATATTTTCAAGCTTCTGAATGAAATATTTCTGTTCCACCTTCATGTAGATCAATTCAAATGTAAGAACTAGAAAAAAGTGGAATAATACAGATTCTTTTTTCTGTTTTGAATAGCTCTTCCATGTATCTGTACAGCTGAAGCTCTCCATGCCAAAAGCTGAAATTTATCATGGAATACCTCCAGTTACTTAAAAGGACTTTGAGTGCTTTGGTAGAACTGATTGTGTGACTGATTTAAATTAACCTAGAGACTTATCAGTGCACAGGAGTGTTCATTCTGTACAGGCGGTGGCAAAGTCAAGGCTAATTCAGCACCACAGAGAGGAGTGCATTAAAGCTACAAAGAAGAGAGCCTTCCAGAAATCTTTGTTTGAGTGTCCACATGTCAAAAGCATGAAGGTGTTATCCAGAGCCACTACGTTCTTTCTAACGCGCAGCTGATGTGGGACACACTCCATGAGTTATGCATCACATATCCAAGAGTGTCAATTAGCCCTCAGGTCACTATGCCAGAGGTGCTCCCCTTGGAAAGCAAGCCACAACCTCCTGAAATTGCACACAGTTTTTCTCTCCTCTTCCTCATCATCTCATGTTGGCAGAGATGCCGTCTTCCCCTTGTCTGGTTTCCAGTTCTCCTGGGTGTTTGAGGGATGGGTGGAGAACAGCACTGCATGCACCAGAAGAGTGAGACACATTGCTCAGCACTGCGGTGTGATGTGCCGCAAGCTCACACTGCTGCCATATGTCCCTGTTGGACCACAGGCACAGCCAGCTGCAGTGCTGGCAGACAGTGATTGTCCTTGGGACATGGAGCCATGTGAGGGGCAGAGGAGAGGACCCCACGCTGCAGTGAAATACCAGCCTGCTTTTGCCTTCAGAGTCTTGCTGCTGTGTCAACACCACCTCTTAATCATGAGGTGCATGGAGCAACCCAATGATGATGGACATAAACTTCTTTCTTAGGTTGTTGTCTATTTGAAACACATAGAGAGCTGGAGGGCAAAGGGAGCGTAACTGTGTGTGTGCAAAGGACAGATAACCTCCTCCAGCCCAAACCCAGCAACTGGGGCCATGACAAATCTTATCTCCTCACAGTATTTACACTTCAACTCATGAATCTGAAAGAAGGCTACTTTTGTGTACTTCTAACTTTTAAAACACAATAGTGTTGGATGGGGAGGAGTATTTGAGAGGGTTTTATTTTGGGGGGTTTTGATATTTACTTCCTCTAAAGCACATGGAGCAGTAAGAAGCAATAGCTGTTGTTCTTGTGTATCTTTCAATGGATCCTCATTAGTATCAGAGTATCTGTAGTACCAGGAATTGTGAATAATATTTACTTAACTAAATAATTACAAGTGGCCACTTTCTGGACAATCTGTAGCAAAAATATGTTTTGTTCTCTTCTTTCTTCCTCCTACCACTGTTACTCCTGGCTTTGCTCCCAGACAATTCTCCTCTTCAATCCAGAAAATGTCCTTTATTCCAAGTCAAAAGCAGCATATCCCAATAGTTAAAAGATGTTTGTTATGGTGTTTTGGGGTTTTTTTTTGCTCCCACCTAATTTGACTCTATGGTGTATATTCTGTGTCTGTCACAGCAACGATCGCTTTCAGGCTTTCAGCCCAACGAGCAATACTATGAAAGAGTTATAGTTCTTTGCCTGCAGAGAAATAATTAAAGCCAGGATGCTGGTTCTAAGAGGCAAGACTAATCTGACATTCCTTATTATCATCATCAGAAATTGGAGGCTCTTTGAGAATACAGGCCAATGTATATGTGCCAAACACTAGCAAAATTCTGGAGCTATCCAGGTGTCTCCTTTGATCTCAGGATATTAGACAACTAGCTATTTTTGAAGTGAGCTTAAGAAAGACTTTGAGAATTAAGTTCTTATTTCTGGGAACTTAGTCCTTATTGAACCTCTGCATGTGTGGGGCATGGTGATTCTCCTCTGCTCATTTGAAAAGCTCTGCTCATCTTTTGTTATCGATAGAAGCTGAGAACTCCAGCCCCAGCCTGTACCAGATGTATTGACATGACAGTTTTAATTCACATAAGGAGTGTTTTTTTACAGCGACTTACCTCGTTTCCCCCCTGGTCTTGTTTCACACTGTGCAGCAGGTGCGGAAGCCACAAAGTGGATTCATCTTGGAAGAAACCAACCATCTGATGCAATGTATTTACAAATACAAATGTGTTTAAAGTTGAGTGTTAAAGCTCTTCAGACCACAGGACCAGCTTATCCACTATAACCCCTCCCTAGCACACACATAATGTCACTGTCAGGTTCACCAGCACTTCCCTCTGCAAAGCCACTGCCTGCTCCTGTAAGCAAAGGCAAACTCATGCCACGGATAATGCCCTTTGCTGACAAGATATTCAACTTACTGGAAATGCAGTCCATGACAACTTAAATATGTTGTTGCCAGAGTCACCAAAGCGCTGCGGTACTTACAGCACTTACTTGTAGTGAAGTGCACATGTTGTGCAGAAAAGAAAGGAGCCAGTGGGGCAGGGCAAGGACACAGGATGTATTTTCTTACCATGACTGATAGGGGAAGCTGCTTCTTTAGCATCAGCAGGGCATTTCAAGGCCAGAACCGCTGGAATCTGCCCCTTATACTCTCCAGACCTGTGCTTTTCTGCATTTGTGACAGCACTTCAAAAGAACTCCTTTTCATCCCATATAAATTGGACTGCACTTACCATCTCATACTAATCCATTTTTCTTCAGAGAGCTCTACTACCTCTTAAATATATGACCACTTCCTCACTGAAATCACTTTAACTGCACTGGCATGTGTGTTGTCAGTACTTCTACACAAGTTTCCATCCTGTATAAACAGCATGCCTGGGTTTTCAATCAAACTCTGGAGCTGTAGCTCTGATCATCAGTCAGGATACAGACCTGTATTTCACTTCTTTGTTGTACTCTGAGGATGGTATGAATATTTATATTTTCATGTAAATTATAACCCGGGAGCTTTTTAAGACCAACTAGGACTGTATTTGCTCAGGAGTCTGGTATTTCTTCTTTATTTTCTTTAGTGAGTGTTCCTCACATATGACATTCAACCTGAAAATTTACTGCCTTTGTGGGAAAGAAAGTGGCTTGTGGAGGTAGGCATTGCCTATGCAAATTGTTCAGTCCTCTGGGAAAAGGTTTAGTCACTTGTCATTAGTTTCCTTATTACCCACTGTAATGGATGAACAGTTACTAGTTTGAATCTACTGTTTCAAAAGTAATATTTAATAAAAAACCTTTTATGCAGCAAAATCATTTGTGAGCTGCTCACAGAAAATCCACAGCCTGACAGGGAAAATGTGTTAATTTTTGTTCTCTTACTGTTAGTCACTACTACGAGACAAAACCAAATGTGCATACATGGATAGTGCACAGAATTAATTTCATCGAGAACAAAGAAACACATGGTGGCAGGGTGAACAATGTTCGGGGTTTTCAATGCTCTGCTGACTGGGATATTCAGACCCCTGGACTCTTCCACCATTGTTAGCTTTATTCCTACAGCTTCAATAAGACGTGATCCAGCTCTGTACACACAGTTCATTTACTTCTTCCATGGCTTGTTTCTATGGTAATACTAAAACAGGAGGTTTCTGATTACTCATGCTTCCTTATTTAGAAAAAAACAATGTCAGATGCCATCAATGGAACCATTTTAACCCATGATACTGGGGAAGAGCATTACTTTGCATCTAGGTGTGGCAATGCATCTTGCTGCTGTGATTACCCAAAGTGACCTCGGCTTTACAGGAAGAAGGTTTTGGGGTTTTTTTTCAGATATTTCCTCAGTTTATCCTGCATTTCAGTGTTTCCATCCTGACAGTCACGGAAGGAATGGCATGGCTCTCTCCAGCATCTGTTACAGTGTGATGTGCACAACGTTGTCAAAGAAGAATTATGCTCTGGGTTGCAAAGGAAAACCACTGCAAAGGGAAAGTGTTCAGCATGAGCTTCAGCTCAGCTTCCTCGTTATTCCCTCAGGGAGCAGAATTTCTTCCAGGAAATTCTTGTAATCAGGATAAGTCCAGCCCTTCAAAGTAGAAGATTTCCTGAATTTTACACAGCTTGAGCCACCTGTAGAGGGTGAGGAGACCTTGTATAATGACACACCGCCATTCGCAACCGTTCTGTGTGACCTTTGCTGCTTTCCCTGAGGTTTTTCAGGAACAGCACTTCCCATGGTGCTGCAGGGCTATGGGGACAAGCTTCACACTCAGTTAGGTACTGCCTCTCCTCTGCTAGGTGCCATAGACAGTATCTGCTCAGCCATCTGTTTCTGTCCCACAGACAGCACTATGATCCCACCTCTAGGTAGGAGAAGTTTCCAAGGATAGGAGATCTTCAGCCTCACTGCTCCTCAGTTTCTCAGTGTATTTTCCCTGATCATCCTCTGGCAGGTCTCAGCAGGTGGGGACTGTCCCCATCCACAGTGGTGCTACACTCTCACTTAAAAAAGGAGACCTACCTCCTTTTTACACATAGCCGCCTTCTAAACGACAGTCTGCTGCCAGTCCTTTTGGACTACTGGCTAATATTTCTCTGCTGCTGGTGACAAAGGTTAAATTAATCTTGAGGGGGTTGCTTCTTTCCCAACTTGCATAATAATAATAATCTAACCCAGAAATCCTCCTGACATCGGGAGAGCAGCACTAGCTTCGCAATATGCTTTCACACTTCACAGACCCTGAAAGATTTAACATCACGATTTCAGAAGAAAAGCAACTTCATTAGCCAGATCCTCGCTGGTGGAAACTTACTCCATCTAACGAAAGAAAATACTCCCAAATTCTGAAACTTTAAGGTCAAAGGTGAATCAGAGGATGGACTTCAACATCCCTTTGGAAATGAAGGATTTGGCATACATTCAAGGAAGCATCCTAGTCAGAAAACCATTTAGATGTGGTCATGATACAATATGCAGATGTAGGAGCTTTCCTGGAAAGGACCTCAGTTAATAGGCACTATTGCATAATCACTGGTAAAGAACTTGAGTGTAGCATCTATTTTTTTTGAATGTTGCTGATTCCCTTTAAATGAACACATTTCTCACCACTATCTGGCTCTTTTAGATTTTCAAAAGCTCCTCCCCTGGAGAGCACCACTTTAAAAGGCTATACTTGGGTCTAACCTCACGACAGAACCCCTTAAATTGAACGAACTCTTAAAACTCATTCATTCATTCCAGTGATATGGTATATCAGGGCCACAGTGAGGTTAGAGAAGAGGAATTGCTCTCCAGGGATGCTGGTAGAACGGGCAAATATGTAGATGCAGCTAAGAACCTAATTTTTAATGCTAGGACTGGGCTGAGGCAATTACCACTTAATGCTGTCCTTCCCTGAGGCAAGCAAGTTAGGTAAAATGAACAAGGAGAGGACTGTGACAAAAAGTCTTGCCTTGGCCCTACTAGAAATTAGGACAGCAACTAAAGCAAATGATCATATCCTGTATGAGCCAGGAATCCTTCTATTCAAGTCTGCCTTTGAGCAGCAGAACACAGAAGGTGATGCCCTTGAGTAAGATTTTTCAGACTTGCCCCCCTGATGATTTATATACTTCACTATAAAACATTAAGAAAGTCAGCTGATATATCACTTCTGTTCCATGCACACCATTTAAAATAGGCTGCGTGTATCCAACCGAACAATTTAATAGCCCACTAATGTATTTGGGTGGTTTTCTCAAGGTTTCGGTGGGAAAAAGACCTTCAGTAAAAATACCATACAACATATCTATCAGATTACTATGTTGACACAACGCAAAGTACAGCTTTTGCAGTCTCCTTGTTCCCCAGGCTCTGCTCACAGCAACTGCTGTAAAAGAGATGTACCAGAGGCACTGTATACAAATGAGGCTTCGTGGTCTTCAGTATGCTGTGCACTGTAGGGCACGGTGGCATGTAAGACTGCACACATATGTCGTGATGGTGAACTGTATGTTAAAATGGAGTTAGTAATTTATGTTATGGTTGAGTTTCAGATTAACTTCTCTGGGTGCTGGGCACAGTCACCTCTTGTTGACCGCATAGTGCCTCCTGGGTAAGAAGGGGTCTGAGGCCAGACACATGCTCCAGGCATATTGGAGTCAGTGGGGTTAAAAGGTAAAAAAATAAATAAACATACAAACAGAGCAAGCAGAGAAATGAGTAACAGTGAGAGATGATGGTTTTAAGAGGATTTCCTCAGATGTTTCTGGGTATTGAATTCTAAGGTTTGGCCAAATGCAGTATTTTGTGGGAAACTTGTGGTCTGGGAGGACAGTTGGTCAGGGAAAGAAAAAAGAAAGTCTGAAAAGCCTTATTTGAGCTAAATTTTGCACAAGGACAAAAAAGAACAACACTTTCTTCCAACAAGTTCTACAAAACACCTATATAATCTGTAATGTTTTAGAGAGTGCTATTACTTATCCTGAGACAAATATGGATTTTACTTGTTCTGTAAACAAAGGCTGGTGCTGTATATTATGATAAGCTCTATTCAGGAATCCCTTCCTGTAGTTATTGAAGTAGTAAATGAAGAAGCACCTGCAAGCAGGAATGCTAAGTTTTATATTCAGATAGATGCATTTAAATATATGCTTTAGTGTGTATCTTTACTAGAAGACCCAGCCACCCCCTTTGCTTTTACTATGGGTTTGTGTCATGGGTAATATCCAAATGCTGACAGAAGAGCATCTAAATCAGTTCTGCATTAGAGAGATTGATGTGCCTTTTGTTCCTCCTTTAAACTGCACTCACTGATGAAGATGATGAAGATAATTAATTGCAACTATGAAGAATGAAAGTGAAAGGACCATATTCCCTCCTCAGCCATGACCCTGCACTGGATTAACATCAAGGGGGTTGCAGGGTCAAAAGAGTTCAGGAAAAAGCCTTTGGTAATAAATTATACTGAGATTATGTCCTGTAAGCTAAATGCAACTCTTCCCACAGTGACTAAAGATTAAGTGTAAAGAGCTTTTAAAAAAACAGAAGTCATTGTTTCTTCCTGCAAGGAAAGTGAGGCTGAAGATGGATGTGCTGCCCTAAGGCTCTGCATGGCAGATTATTGGGCAGCTTTTCTGTACCAGGTCAGCCCTGACCAGGCCACTGCTGTATGTGGTCACGCTGTATGTACAGGCCATGCACTGTAGGTGCTTCACTTACTGTGTTTGAAGAAAAGCTAGGACTCAAGCATGTTGCTCAACTTGGAGTCATCTTCTGATTTTTCACTTGCCAAACAGGAATACATACATGAGCTACAGAGCAAGTTTTGTAAGGAAATAACCAGCAAGCACCCATTTCTAGAGGTGAGACAAATGTTCATTTTTTTAAACAGTTTTGGTAAGTAAATCCCATCCCACTGCCACTGTTTCTGCACCAGTGGTCCTTACGCTGGTGCTGGAATTGGCATAGAACAGTAACATAGGAAGTGTCAGAGGGAAGGAAACACATGACAGAATATCTACAGAGAGGGCAGCCTCCATGTAACTGCAGATGACCAACAAACCCCCAGCCCAGACCTCCCATAGACCTCAACATGAGTCTCTAGTTTCTAAAGTCCTCATTTCTGGATATTTGGTAAGGCCCTGGGAGATGACATCCATCGGACTGGGCTGTTTCAGCTTAGGAAATAGCAGGTGTGCAGGTCTCAGTGTGAGCCATGCTGCCCACCATGACTGGTGGTGAGGGACATGGACATAGCTGAGACCAAATACACCTCCCACTTCTCATGCTGGAAGCCTCAAGCAGGACAGAGGGACCAGCCAGCAAGTGACCTGCAGCTAAATCTCCTGATCACAGGTCTTCTGAGTCATCGGGTCTCCTAATGGGCATTTAGACTGGACGTGCTCAAAGACGAGGGCATGTGTTTTAGCTTGACTGTCTCTCTGCTCTGCAGCCTCCCTTCTGCACAATGAAGATAACAGTTCCTGCCCAGGCACACACTGATGACAAAATCATTCACCAGGACCTCAAACACCACAGTGCTGAGTTCCAGAGAAGACTATACAAAAATAGCATATCTCTTGATCTTCAAACTCAGTTAAATGCAAGCTGCAGATGCAGTGAAATCCTCGTATTGTGTTCAGCACAAAAATAGGTTTCTTGTCACTATGACACGAAGTAACGGGATTAAGGTGAAATTCAGAAATTTTCATACACTGCCAAGAAAAGCCAGAAAATTCCATTGCCTCTGAGCAGCAGGTTTTGAGGTGTTGGCCCCTCTGCATTACCAAGAATGCTTAGATTTGGCGTTTTTCCCCCTCAAGAGGTGTCTGTGCCCTGTGGAAGGCAGCAGGGCTCATGAGCCCACTTGACCTCTTGGACCACTTCCAGGGTTTCCCAGTTTTAGCACCATCCCAGTGGTGCTGCAGATTGGTGCCAGAGGCATGGCACTGTCATGCCTCTTCCACCATCAAACATTCAATTGCCGTGAGCCCTGCTCCACACGCTGCAGAGCAGCTGGCCACAGCCCACTTAGTGATGGTGAACCACTCCGCCCCTCAGCTTCAGCCTGAACCTGCTCCCAAGGCAGGGGGTTGTCTCTCTTCCTAGCAATGGGAAGGGTTGAAGACCCCATGGGTATCCCCCACTGCCATTTCCAGGCTGCACTCTCCATCAGTTAATCAGATCATCTATGCAGCAGGAGACGTCCCATAAACACTGGAGAAGAAGCTGAGACTCTGCCCGGCTCATTCACAGGGAGCTACTTAGAAGGGAACAGCGCTATTTCCTGTAACACGCCTAATGGTTTCCCATCTTTAAAATAACAGGGTTACAGCAAATTCAAGTTATTTATTCATAGTTTTGGGGCTTTTCCACCCTGTTTTTAATTTTACCTTCATTTAAATGTGCCCTAACATGACGCCCAGGGGAAATACCAGGTTGCATTAGAAGGGAGGGAAGGCTCTGCACTGTCTTCTCCTCCCAGCCCTAGTTCATAGCTGCCATTACAAAAATAGGAAAAAAACCATCCTACACAGAGATCACCTCCCCCCAGCACGCACAGCTACATGGCACAGAACTTGAAAACACAAACCACTAGACTCCACGTGGGCAGGACTTGACTAACAGTCCATCTGTGGAGCAAAGAACTAAAGATAGGGCCCTGACAGCTTCTTCGGCTAGCTCAGTGCTCGGGAGCAGGTGGGATGGTTCTGGTGCTGGGGGGGGGGTGGTTCTTGGGATGGTTTTGATGCGGGGGTGGGGGGGGAATGGGGCTCATTTCTGAGGGCCTGTGGAAATCAGCATCTCTTTCTGCAGAACAGGATCTTGGTTTGTGCCCCTCAGGTGGACTGAGGTGGGGTAATTTAGAGAGGAATAGCCTGGCTAAAAGGATCGATACTGGAGTTGCTTCCCAGCCCCCCAGGGAGAAGAGGGAGAAGGAGGTAAAGAGAGAGGGAAAGGGAGAAGAAGGAGGAGAAGGGAGAAAAGAATGGGGGGAAAGAGGTAAAAGTGAAGGGAGAAAAGAAAGGGAAAAATAAAATTAAAGGAAACTGGAAAAAAAAAAAGAATAAATAATATAATAATAAAATAACAACAATAAAACTACAACGGCAACAACTGCAAGCAGGCGTGTGTGGCTGCACTGGCAGTACGCGTTGTGCCAAAAGCCACCGGGACAGGGAAAGCCGCTGGTGTCGGGGACCTGGTGCCGAGCCGTGCCCGGAGCGGCCCCCGTGGCACCTCCCGCTCGGGGCGGAGCGGAGCGGAGCGGGGAGGGCGGACAAAGCCGGGCTGTCAGCGGGGCGGGCGGGAGAAAGGAAAAGCGGTGGCTGCGGGGAGCGGAGCAGGTGAGTTGTGGCCCTGGGTGGCTTCACAAGGGGGGGACACCCCATCACTGGGTCCCATTGTGCTCCTCAAGGGGGACGGGACGGGGGCTACGCGGGGCGCCGGCGGATGCCGGCGCCCCGCGTAGCCCCCGTCCCGTCCCCCCGCGCAGTGATGCTCTCACTGGTACGCACCTCAGTGCGGGGGGGGTTGCAGACGGACGGCTCTGTAGAAAGCACTGGATCGAAGCGGTAAAATAAAGGAAGTGAAATTTGTAGCGCTGTGACAGTGCTTAAAAGAAATCTCTTGACTCTTCCAGAGTCTGCTATCCTGTGGGAATGAAGGCAGGAAAAATCCCACGGGTACCACGATGAGCAGCATTGCTAGGGAGTTGTTAGTACTTAAGGGGTTTAAGAACTAAGAAGCATGTTTATGTGTTTGTTTTTGGTGTGAGTAGTTGAGAAACAGCAGAGTTGTTGGGTGGTTGTGCAATGTGTTGTGTCAAAGGCAGGAAGGCACTTTACTACCGCATGGATTCAAAATCCTTCTGTATATAACCAGTCTGGATGTTGCTGCTTAGTTGTGAGCTTCTGGTAACAGAGGCTTGAAAGAAGCTTTCCTCTGTCATGCTGTGTGGTAGGGAAGCTCTGTGATGAATAAATCCCATTCCAGAGAATGCACCCAAAAGCCTGATGAATCAGCATGCTGCATTCACTGACCAAGCGTGAAAAGAAGCGGCACCACAGGCAGATATTGACACTACCTGAAGCTGCAAGCTCCCTGTGCAGTAGTGGCACATGTGAGGTTGAGGGAGGGGGAAATGCCATCAGTTTTTCATTCTAAACGGCTACTTCTGATAATTCAAACAAACAACCCTCTGGTGCTTTCTACGGTGAGTTATAGTCCTTTTTGTACTTTGCTTGCTTCCCAAAGGGGTATTTGCTTTTCATCTGTGGCCTCAAACTGTGTAGCAAATGAATTGAGGCTAATAATTAAAGCTCATTACTTAACATAGCAAGAAATCTAAAGTGGTAAAGAAGGTGAAAACTTTATACAAGAAATAGTGTAGCAATTTTGCAATGTTTTAAGATAAGGGCAGAGACTGGGATGACATTTTAGAAATGGAATAGCAGAACAGTATTTCAAACAAACCATCACAAAGCTTAAAGGTTATTTTGTAAGATGCACTTGCTCTTCTAAAAGATAGTCTTTTGAAGTCAAATGAACTGTATAAAAACTACAGGAACACTATTACTGGGTAAATCTTTTAGTCAGTGTTCTGATTGCTTCAGTGAAGAGGTGAGTATTCAGAGGTAGTATCTCCAGGGCATGTTGATATATTTATTATACAACAGCTGTATGAGCAACTGTACTCACTGTCACGTCAGGATGTCCAGGTCATGGACCGAATGCTCTCCAAACGTGTACACGCGATCTCTCTGTCTCTCTTCCCTGAGATAGAGGGACTTGTGCTTCAATCCTTGTTTATGTCCTGACTCAAACAACTGGATGTGTGGGGCAGGCATTCACCCAACAAGTGAGAAGACACAAAGAACACAAAATGTCTTTGTCTCACACAGAGGGTGTCCGCAACCACTACTGAGATTCCGTGGCTGCTTGTTAGTAAAGCCCCAGTGAAAATCATCCCCAAAGTGGAGGACAGAAGGGTTAGGACTCCTTAAATCACCTACTGCTGTATCCTGTAGGTGCAGTGTTTGAGTTACAGGAAGCTATCTATCTAAAACACTCCAGATTTATGATGATGCTGCAATAATGAAGTTTCATAGTGTTCCTAGCAGAGAAAGCTGACTGAGATGCTATATAATCTATTTAAATACAACCAAGGGCTTCAGAAATGACTAGAAGTTAATAAATCTGACTTTTTCGGGGAGCAAGTGTAGTTTTCTTCAGTCTACCTCAAATTCAGCCTACAGAATTCATAAGCTACTTCAGCTCCATAAGGAGAAAAGCTTAGCAAAGAGGAGGGAGTTGGGGACAGCAGCATATGGGGCAGTAAACGTCATGTGGGCTTGGTGGTGTTTATGAGATACCTACACTTTTTGGAGCTGTTTCAGAGATGGGAAAATACGGATTATTTTGCTATCAGACTGTATCAGAATGCCTCGTGTTGATCATGGTTCGGTCATTTGGGGTGTCTTCTGCTTATGTAACCCTTGTGGCAATTGGCCGTTTACCAGGTACCTGTTCTTCAAAGTTAAGTCTTTCTTAGCGTGCCTCTTCTTCTGAGAAGCACCTTGTGCCATCACTTGTGCTCCTCAGGCAGGAGAAGATTCCTGTCCACAAGGGCAACAAGGACAGCCTACTGAGGACATGGAGCCTGTCTAAAGTACTTGGAAGTAACCAAGGCTTTGACGGTGCTGACTGTTGTCTGGGGTTGGAATAGTTATTTCAGCTCTATGATTTCAGTTGTAGTGGCCTGACTTAGTTTTAGTCTGATATTCTAAATCTAAGGCCCTTGTTTCACAACAAAAAAAAAACAACAACCCTCAAATAAGGTTTCCTTCAGCTTTTACCAGTCCAAGTGCTCTCAACAATTTATCATTGGCTCTTACGGATAGTTGGCATTTTATTTTGTTATTTTTGACCATTCCTCCAAATGCCAGTGAAATATTTGGAGGAGTTAGAGCAAACAAAAATGGCACTCCCCCTCCACCCAACCTCCCACACACACTCCCAAAGGGATAGATATAAATATAAATATATAAAAGAATAAATAAACATAAAATATAATAAATATAGAAAAGATTTCATCCTTGGTTAATCTTTGAAAAAGAAAATTGGGGGGGGGGGAGGGGGTGCCTTCAAAATTACTAAACCTTTTGCTAAAACACATAATTCAAATTTACTTTAAACCAGCTTTTATCCTGGTTCTTCTTCTCCAGTGCCTTGCAACACTGAAGGCGCAATAGTCAAGTTTTTCAAAACCAGCTTAATTCCAGAAGAGGGAGAAACATTAGACTAACACAATTAGGTGAGTGGAATGCATTTTCCCCTCAGGCACCTCTGGAGAGTGATACAATATCATGTTCAGATCTGTAAGCTGTTGTCTCAGCAAAGTTGGGCTGGACTGGTGTGCGCCTGAGATACGGGCGGGAGAACCAGAGCTGATGCAGAAAGCCCCAGTGGGGATCATGTTGATGGCACTGCTCTGAGTCACTGGGGACCCATAAACCACCCATTGCATGATGGCATACTTGTTGTTGTTGGGTGAGGCTTACATGAGATCCTGAGCCTTTCAGCACCTTTTATTATGTACTTATATCTATCTACTTGTGTATGTATATTAAAGTCATTGTTTTGGATTAGCTCCTTTGAGGATAGCTACAACTGCCAGCGTAAAATGCTTGCAGCTTCAGTGGGGCTTGATTTCTCAGTGAGGAAAAGGTGCAGTGATTTAGGGAAATCCATGTATGGCTTTTTGTCATAGGGTAGCTGCAGATGCTCCCTGCCAACATTCTCAATGATGCTGGTCTTTAGGAGCAGTGAACTTAGAAACTGAACCCTGACAGAAATGCTCTAAGGGCATCGAGAGAAGCCATGGGGTTTAGCCTGTCTGCAGGAAAGGTGGGTGGGAAAAGAGCCTCAAACAAGATGCTGTTTTCAAGGGGTGTGAAGACACTTCATGGACTGTAAGGAAGGAGCAGTGACTCCCCTGCTGCATTTGGGAAAGTCAAGTGAGAGGAAAGGGGGCTGGCAGCACGGCTCAGGAAAGGGCAGGAGAATGCAAAACCTGACCTACAGGGAAAGGATCCCGAAAATAAGAGTGCTCTAGGAAAGCTGTCAGGGCAAGCATTTATCACGGTATTGTCTGCCTGGATCTCAGAACAGTTTCAGGTTGCATTTGTCCCCCGTGAGCTGCAGTGTAGCCTTGGCATGTAGTTGTAGGACAGACAGGATTAATGTTCAGGCCTGTTCTGGGAGCACTGCCCAGTGTCAGCAGCCAGCACCAGGGCTGCCCTGTGCTATTTTTATTATGTCCACATCAAAAAGTGTGTTTTAAAAAGGCTGAAGGAAATCAGCCCCCTGCCTAACAGAGTCCCTATGGCAAAAGCTTCAGGAGAGGCAAGCATGCTCAAATCTGATTGGCAACTGTTGCCCTAAACAGGGGAAAGTTCTTCACAGAGGTCTAGCAAAGACACCTGATGATGATGAAGAGGACGAGGAGGAATAAGGGAAGAAGGGGTGGTAGAGAAGATGAAGTTTGTGGGGAGAGCCTTGATGATCTTGGCTGAACACCACCTCACAGGCCCAGAAACTCCTGCATCTTGTGCTCAGGTTTCACATCCTTGCAGCTTCATTCCATTGAATCTTGAAAGACCCAAGATTTCAAATTTGCCCTATTTAAAGTTTACGAACGGTTCTAATACTTTACAGGAGCCTAATCTTTAACCTCGTATCTTCTGAGACTGGCTCACCATATTACTTTTCCACCTTCTACACACAATCCATTAACATTTCTTCAGCAAGGCTATTTCAGACATTGAGTACATTTACGACTTTTACACTTTTTCCTCAAGGGATAAATTTAGTAGGGTCCTGACACTGGATAATGTACCGGACACATAAATGACAGGCTTTCAGGTTGATCTAATTACCAATGCCAAACCACATAAAAATAACAAGTTCCCAGGAAATATAAATCCTGCATAGATCTGACAGGTGAGTAGGGAAGAAAAATGTAGCGCACAGGTCTAGCAGCTATAACCTTCAGTCACCTAAGTTGTTTGCTCAAGTCAGCAGGGAAAAATCTGTCTTTCATTTCACCGCATGGTTTGATTGTGCAACATCTTATGTGAAATGGCCAAATATCTTCTCAGGCTACTCCTTCCAGAGGAATTTTAATGAAACAGGCTTTGATCTGGTAACCATTTTATGTCTCAATTAATACTGTGATGAATATATAGTAGTAACAATCTCTTCAGACAGTTTGAATCACACCGCAAGTGAAGCATCTCAACTTTTATCAAAGTAAAACAACATGTTTTATTTGGCTTTACAATATTCAGACTCAGTAGAAACGCTGTGAGTAAACACATTCTTGAATCTTCGTGGCAATATGGCACTTGAAACTAACCTTGGATCTCATGACTCATCTCGCTGGGAATACGGCATCCCTCGACAAGCCTGAGGTTCTGAATCCAAGACTCAGACTAAGAGGCAAAACTGAAGCAATAGATGAATACCTCTCTTGATTTCCATCAGTCTTGAGTTCCCGATGTTAGTTCAGATGACACTGGCTTGCAGGAGTACCTGCAAATGCAAATATTTTTTTTGGCACTGTTTAGGTCTTACAGATTTAATGGCCAAATAAATACGTTTGCCAACACCTGCAAATATTGTCTGCTTTGCTTTGTAAAATTGGAAGTAGCTCACTGGCAGATGGCATGAGCACATTGTTAGTATTAATAGACCTATACACACAAAAGGAGAACAGGTGACTTCTGTTTGTAATTAAGCTAATCGCAGAGACAGCAGAGACCTCTTGTCATATCAGGATTATTGCCTAGACTGCACCAACAAACCAAATACTTACCATGGCATTCAATGCTCCATTCAGCATCATGTGCTTTGGGGTTTCCCTGGAGTGGTTAGTGGCCGTGGTAGGACATCCTACTCATGCCGCTCTGTTACACTTCAACAGGTTAGTCTGCAGGTCTGCTGTAAAGCTAAATAATTTAGTTATTGCCAAACAAATAGATATTGAAAACCCTGACACAAAGTTAGTCTGATGCATGCAGGCTAAACCATAAAGCTCTTCATTTATTTTTGTTTCTATTAACTTTTACCTCTTTTTTACTTGCAGCTCAAGTTTGCAGCATTTATTTATTGCATTAACTTTTTATAAGTCAGTCCTATTCATCTTCTTTCAACTCCATTAACCCTTTAACTCTCTCATGAGCTTTGGTGTCAACAAGACTGGGGATAATGTCTTTAAACTGAAAGAGGGGAGATTTAGATTAGACATTAGGAAAAAATTCTTCCCTGTAAGGGTGGTGAGACACTGGCTCAGGTTGCCCAGAGAAGCTGTGGCTGCCCCATCCCTGGAAGTGTTCCAGGCCAGGTTGGACAGGGAATTAGCAACCTGGTCTAGTGCAAGGTGTCCCTGCCCATGGCAGTGGCCTGAAACTAGATAAGCTTTAAGGTTCCTTCCAACCCAAACCATTCTGTGATTCTATGAATTACTTGGAAAGAAAAAAAAAAAGAAAAAAAAAGAAAACCCTTAGGAAATTTAGAGGTACAAGAGACAAAACATCAGCAATTGGTTATGAATGTCTTTATGCCTCATTAACAAGCCAAAGAAAATTTGCTAGAAATATACATTTCTGTAGAGGAAGTGAGGGATGCAGTGTGCAGCTGAAAACGGTCCAGGGAATGTCAGAGGAAGAGTGCAGTTGCTGAAGTTTTGAACAGCAGCTCTAGGTTGGCTGTCTCTTCGAAAGCTTTTGCAGCGCACATTAAATAATTCCAGATGATGACAAAAAACTCTTGTTAGGAAAACAAAAGGTCTGGGCTTTCAGCCACTTCAGGGCTCTTGGGTTTGTGCCTGGAAAAGAACCCTGCACCCTTTCACTGCTGCTGCTTTGGCTGCTTCTCTGGCGTTACCCTCTTCTTTCTCATAAAATCCTTTTTTGTCTGCATTGTTTTGTGGGTGTATTTTCCCCTTAGCTGCATCCTCATTTCACTGCAAAATGAGCAGTAACCTGGTGGGTTTTTCTTTCTCTGCCTTTCTCTAGCGGGACTGGTTGGTGTCCTGTTTGTAGCATCATAGTTGCAAAGGACCTTGCAAGGTCAAGCAGTTCCAACCTCGTCTCCCGACAGAAAGAAGAGCTCGTCCCTGGGTGGGCTCGAACCACCAACCTTTCGGTTAACAGCCGAACGCGCTAACCGATTGCGCCACAGAGACTGCCCCTTTCGTGATGCTGTGTGCCGTTGTGACGTGAGATCCTGCTCATGACTGGCCGTGATGCTGTAACACTGACTGCACCATCCTCCCTCCCCCGGCAGGGTCCTGGGTGCTGTGTGACAAGGAACCTGTGTGTTCCAGCCTGGCAGGGTCCTGGGTGCTGTGTGACAAGGAACACGTGTGTTCCAGCCTGGCCGTTCAGGGGTTCAGGAGGAAAGGCAGGGCACCGGGAAAGGGTCACGGCACAGGTTTTCAGGTTAGCCTGATCCCAGCCATGCAGCAGAGCCAGAAAATGCTGTGCCTCACCACACAGAGTGAGAAGCAGTCTCTGCATTCAGGGGTTGAACCTGCTGCTTAATCAAAGCACTAGCTTTCGATCCAGGAGACTGTGGAACAAAATGGGACTAAAACTCAGTCTAAATTTTCCGTTGAATGTGAAGTGTCAGCAGACAGATTAATTCCATACTTTAAACACTGATGCCTTGCTGAGTACGGGCACATTTAGAGGAGTTCTTGCAATCATCCTTGCTCAGGAAAGAAATGTGTTTTTAGGTTTGCCTTTGCATGGTAGCAGCTGGCAAAAGCAAGATGGCATCAATAGAGATGGGTATGACTGAAGTGCCTCCTCAGTAAGGACTAACCTGCTAGCCCCTTACTTGCAGCTGTATACTCACCTCTCTTAGTTTCAGCTGCTAAAATATGATCTGATCAACTAAGCTTTAGCAATTTCTCCTGGTCATGATGGTAAAAGGCGTGATGGTTTTTACATGCATAATGCTGCGTTTGCCAGTCTAACAGTGATAAAGCAGTTCTGGCAGGCAGTGAGAGTATCCCTTCATAGCTGTAAGAAGTGCTGGTGACAGAAAATAAGTTATTTATTTTCTTTCCATGTGTGGGGTTTGTTAGGAGTGAATCCCAGGCACTGAGCATTTTCTCTCTTGATTGTCTTTGCTAGCAGCTACAGATGGGACCATACTCAGTTTCACTATTTCATGTTTTAGTATTGGGGTATAGCTACTACCAGCTAAAACAGCAGATCCTTTAAAAGCTAAAGTATCATCTCTGGTATCTTCCCAGTCCTGTATTTCTAAACAGAGCACGGTTTCAAGTCCCAGCCTGGGAAGTGCATCAGGACGGTGCTGGCTGCACTGAGCCCAACATGTTAGTACTCATATCCTGATTTCTGGTCTTGCCTATCTCCTGTGATATTCCCCCTCATTTCACTCACATCAATGCAAAAGAAGTGAGAACTCAGCCAAGGATTTTAGAGCTGACCTGTTGTGTCAGCTGTCACTGAAGCAGGTAGAGAGGAAGCCTGCCCATGATATGCTCCTCTGGAAGGTGGTAGGAAAGAAAACGAGTTCATCTCTATTTCTCCCAGCTCCACATTTAAATAGCACTGCTTTCTTTACTCTTGCACACTATGTTTTATTTGTAAACCCACCAAGATGTTGTCGTTTTCCCAGAATCATTGGACTTTCTTTAAAGGGCGAAACGGTTTTATTGCCCTTTGGAGAGCACTGCAGAATTTTTGCAGTCGCATAAAGTAGTGCATGTGACAGGGACATGGGTATCTGTCCTTTAAATATGGATTTTAAAATAAAGATGTTTTATCTTGCCTGCAGAAGTATAGAAGCAATGAAAAGTGAATGCTGGAGTTTATTAAGCAAAATTGCTTGTTACGACGAAGGAAGCTTTTTTCCTCCATCTGACACTCTGGGAGGTGGGAAAAGAGCACAGGCAATATAAAGTTTATATTCTAATTTATAGTAAAGTTCCATACAGATACATATATTTTAAAGAGCAGTCAGTATTTCCGGACAGAAATGTCCTGGTACTGTGCAAGGGTATGAATGTTCTTCTAGTGATGCTTTTAAAATTATAATTTGGCCCAAAGTACTAATTCTCAAGAAAATACCTCAACTCTTCATATCAAGATGAAACAATCACTTCAACTTAAATACAGGAAATGTTGGGCATAATAGCCATTACTTGCACAGATCTTGTTAACAAGAACATAATTTCCTAATCACTCCCTTGAAAGCAAACCCAGATGATAGAAGCATAGTTGAGCTTCTGCCAAACACCTCAAGAAATCTGATTTCACACCCAAGTTCCTGCAGGAGTGCCAGGGTAACCTCAACTATTCAGTGGAAAAAAAAACCTTTAAGCATTATGCTTACAGTTCTTTATACTTGTATTCTTAAATACAGAACCTATCAGTTGGGATGGTACAAAAACCTGAGTGAGGACATCTAGATGTGTTTGTATTGCACACCAAGGGAATACGTAGCTCTGCAGGCAATACTGCCTTAATGGCAACATCCTAGTGCATCTCCCCATCCTTTTTAATTAGGTCTTTAGAAAAAAATAAAGTTGAGGGGGTTTTGGGTTTGCGGAGTTTTTGTTTGTTTGTTTAAGATGTACAGTAGTTAGAGGACAAAAGAACAGATTCTAGTTTTTATTGGTGGTGGTCCCTCCACAGTGAAGGCATTCAAGCACAGAGATGAGGTTAGAAAAACTCTGAGAGAATTAAATCTGGCCAGGGATGTCAAGGGCAACGAGAAAGCTTCTATAGGTATGTCAGTGATAAAAGGAAGACTAGGTAAAATGTGCTCTCTCTCTGGAAGGAAATGGGAGATCTGGTTACCCAGAACATGGAGAAGGCCGACATTTTTGTCTCAGTGTTCACTGGCAAGTGCTCCAGCCACACAACCCATGTCACAGAAAGCAAAGGCATGGACTGGGAGAATGAAGAATCGCCCTCTGTAGGAGATGAGCTTCAAGGCCATCTAAGGAACCTGAAGATGCATGAGTTCATGGGACCTGATGAAATGCATCTGCGGGTCCTGAGGCAACCGGTGGTTGAAATGGCTAAGGCACTACCCATCATGTTTGAGAAGTCATGGCAGCCCAATGAAATTCCCACTGGCTGGAAAAGGGGAAACATAACCTCTACCTTTAAAAAAGAAAACTCAGAAGACCTGGGGAACGACAGGCCAATCAGACTGACCTTGGTGCTTGGCAGGATCAGGGAGGAGCTCCTCCTGGAGACTGTGGCACATGGAAAATAAGGAGGTGATTGGTAGTGGTCAGCATGGCTTCACTAAGGACAAATCACACCTGACAAGTTTGGTGGCGTTCTATGATGGGGTTACAGCATTGATGGATAAGGGAAGAGCAACTGACATCATCTACCTGTGGACCTGTTGGAGTGAGTCCAGAGAAGGGCCATGAAGGCATACAGAGGGCTGGAGCATCTCTCCTGTGAAGACAGGCTGAGAGAGTTGGGGTGGTTCAGCCTGGAGAAGAGAAGCTGCATGGAAACTTTAGAGCAGCTTCCAGCGCCTAAAGATAGCCTACAAAAAAGATGGATGGGGACTTTTTACAAGGGCATGTAGTGACAGGACAAGGGGGAGTGGATTTAAACTGAAAAAGGGTAGAGTTAGATTAGACATCAGGAAGAAATTCTTTATTGTGAGTGTGGTGAGACACTGGAACAGATTATCCAGAGAAGTTATGGCTGTCCCATCCCTGACAATGTTCAAATCCAGGCTGGACAGGGCTTTGAGCAACCTGGTCTAGTGGAAGGTGTCCCTGCTTGTGACGGGGGGGGATAGAACTAGATGATCTTTGAGGTCTTTTCCAATCCAAACCATTCTATGACTTTGTGCGTGATTTAATGTAACATGCAAAGGGCTTTGATCTTGCATCATTTTGATGATATAAGTGACGGAAACAGAAGCCTTCACTGGTGGTGGAGGCTCATTAAGAGGTGACACAAGTAGCAATTACTGCAAGTACACAGATATGTTTGCTTTCAATATAATGCATCTCTAATCCAAATTATCACTAAAGGCTTTTAGACTTCCCTCAGGTTGTTACAGCAGTGTTGTTAAAAAGCAACCAACCAAGCAAGCTCATCCACTAAATGTCCATAGAGCATGTTGCAGGAACTGCAAAGGTTAGAGCATCTTTACCTTTACTTATCCATGTTTCCCCATTAACTTGTGAAACTATCAACTAGCTATCTGGCTTCTTTAAACAGAGCACATGACAAGTTGACAAAATTATTGCCTTGATCCAGAGAAGCTTTTTATAGGCTCTCAGGGTTTCTAAATGGGATGAAGGGTGGAGCTAGGCATTTAGCCACACCCATGTGAGGTTTATAAAAGGAAGTTTTCTAGGGGAAAGCTCTTTTCTACCAGTCTATGACAATTGGCAGTTTTATTGAACAGGATTTTATCTTAAAGGATAAAATATCTTAAAGGCCTTACTATGTCAAGGTCTCATAAAAGTTCCCATAGTGGGGATGTTTCTGCAAATGAGCCTTCGAAACAGCAAGGTAAGGTAAGTGATGGAGTCTGCTTTACTACTTTAGTTCTTTTTCACACATAGTATTTCTGTGACAGAGAGCTGACTGTAATTTCAAAGGTCTGTATTTCCTCTGCCATATAGAATTCATTGCTTTCTGTAGTTTTGTATTCCTGTAACGTTAACTGAAGTGGAGAAAAAACAACCTTAACAAAAACCATCCTCAAACCTATTAGAGTTTGGAGAGGTTGTTATTTGTCATAAGTGTGGTCAAGCTTTCAAGACTAATGACTTTGAGGGCTAATTTGTACCACCTGTCCACAACACTAAGGTTAAAGTGGCTGTTGTAATTGTGCTGCTGTTTGCAAGTCACACCAATATTAATTGCTCAAGCATAAAAATAAAAGATATACTATGCTTTGTTGCACAATTGCTGTGACTTAGTCATGACTTCTTGATACACCCAGGAATCCTGCCATAATTTTTTTGTTTTGTACTGTATCACTGTTCCCTTATGTATACATGCATAGGGCCGTTTATAAGTTACTCTGTCCAGCAGAGGTCTTGTGGGTTATTGTGGATGTCCCTTGATGAGATTGTGTTATAAAAGTTTGTTTCCTATTGAACTCTGGTGCTCATATTGGAGCGACAATTCTATAGACAGGTCTGTATCAGTTACAAGATGACTGAGTGAAGCCTTTCATAACCATCAACTGAAGCCGAAGGTTTTGTATCAAAAGGTGATTGCAGCAATGTAGGGTGTGTAGCATGGATGTGTCAAGAATGCTGGTCAGCATAAAAAATACTTATCTCATTACACTGGTTACCTAGCTCTTGACTTACTGCTAGTGTGATGATAAAGCAGAATAATAAGGAATTGGCGAGAGGGGAATGAACCTTGAAGACGCTTTTTAGGAGCTCCTTTCAGGTCTTTGGGAAAATGGAAGAAAGTCTTCTTTGAAAACTTAATAAGCAACCAGAAAAAAAGTGTCTTCAAAGTTAATTTTTCTTCCAATTACTGTACCTGTACGTAACTAGATCAGAGTAATACATTTTCTCTTGTGAGCCTTCAATATAGAAGGCTAGTATTTTTGTTATTCATTCACTAGTATTTTAGTTATTCATTGCACCCAAAACATGGAAAGCATTTGAGGGTCACTAGTCTAATAGTTGTTCTCCAGACTATGCTTGTATAACTACCACTTGCTGCAAAAATAACCAGAGTAATGGTTTCCACAAACAACACCAAGCTGGTGGTGTTGGTGTGGTCTCTTTTTCAACCTGTAAGCAAAACTGTAAATTAATGTAGCTGGCAAAAAGCTGAGTGATGGCCTTGTGGGCAAAAGTGTATGATGTAAGCTGGAGAGACTGTCAGAGCATTTTGACTTAATGTGATCGGTAGACATGAGAAAATAAACACATCTTGCATTTGACTAGGCACATTTTCCACCTTGATAATGCTGTGGTTTTAATTTGGAGCTTTTGCTGTCAATGTTGAGCTTGTGGGATGCTTAACTTCAGCAGCATGGTCATTTCTGGGTTTTGCCACGTGCTTTTACTGATACGTAGGAAACTGTGGCTGTGCTGGATTGTGGTGAGAGGAGTCTTGTTTGACAGCATAGCTGTCTCCTGCCAGGGAGTGCCCTTGGCTTTATCCGCTGCCATTCTTCCTGGAGGTTGACATGCTGCAGCTAGATCATTCATAGGTATTTTTAATTGTATTGCATTTGTTTTAAGCGCCTGATGTGGACCAAACATTGAAATATATTTGTATTCTCTTTTGTTGTATTAGTACAGTAAATGGGAGAGATGAAGGAAGAGGAAAATACTGTCAATACTGGCAGAGGATCTTAGATGTTTCTGCTCTTGGGTACTTTTGGATGGGTTTTCTGAATCGGGGAGAAATCTTGAGCTTTTTCAAGTGGGTAATGTGGAGTTTGACATTGCTGCATAGCTTAATATGTGTTTGTAAATTTGGTCACCCCTCTAAGCAGGGATTAAAGTGACTTCTGCCGTTGTTTGACTTGAAAAGCAATATTTATGGAATAAAATACTTATCCAGTTTAATTCTGACACTAACCTGCTAGTCAACACAAATGAGTCAAGGGACATTCACTGTCCTGTGGCAAATTACTTATTACATTTGACAATTTTAGACAAATATTTAAAAGGCTACTTTGAAGTAGTCAAACAACAAACCTTAGGGTGCCATCTTCCTCTCCTGATTTGATTTTTGGAGCCACATATGTACCAAATGCAGAAAGCCCACAAAGTTAACTTCTTGGTGAGGAGCTGAGTAATTAAGAGGCAGATGGCCAATGACAATCTCTTGGTAACTGATTTCTTTGAGGTGATTTATGAAGACTGACACTGACAGCGGGATTACTACAATGTGGTATTCAGTTAGTCCTGTTGCATACCAATACTTTTGCTACCAGCAGATTCAAGCACAAAACTTCAGCTTATTTGGGTGGATGCTAAAATTAAGTCTTGCTCTGGATCCTCCCTCCTTAATTCATGCATGGCAACACCAGCGTCTTCAGAGCTGAGCTAGGGGAGGGATGTGGGGCAGCTTTCAGGTTGAGCTGGGGTGGCTGTGGAGAAGGGGCTGGAGTGAGTAGCCTGAGATGGTCCAAGAGGAGGAGGTAAGTTTCCAGGGGATGGGGAAGGAAAAGTGAAAGGAGAGAGGGCCTGTCAGAACAGCAGCTTCTGAGTCTTGGCTCAGAATTTAAATCTCGCTGGCCCTGTACAGTCTTCATGTCTCTACTTCTTTCCCATCATCTCTTCCACTACCACTGAGAAAGTGAGTTTTCTGACTGCTGGCTGAGGACAGAAGTGCATTTTTCTCTACTTTCCTGGGTCAGCCCAAGTCAGTTTTACCCATGTCCCTGAGAAGACCCAAGCTGACACTGCTTAGCTGGGTTCCTTATTGCTTTATTAATCAGCACATCACTATGGATTCTCCTGTTCAGCTGTTGTTTATTTAGCTTGTGGAATCCTGAAATCAGAAGGCTTTTACAGATGACAAGATCACTGCAGTTTCTTTAACATGACTAGATTTCTGTAAATACTGTTTTTCCTCAGGGCAGAGGAGTCGTTTGGCTTCTGTTGTCCTAGTTCAGGTCAAATCAAGCAAAGTTGCTGAGTTTAAACAATAAGTCTTGTAGGCTTGATTAATTTTTTCTCAGTTTATGTCCACTGACAGTCATGCATATAGGCAAAAATTTCCCTCACAAGGAAGAATCCCAAAATTCAGCTGTTTTGTGCAAGCTGGAAAGGGAGCTGCAAAGGATGCAGTAGGTAATGAAAACTGAGCTATAAAGAGCAAACGGGGGGGATATAACTGCCAGTCAGATGTCATTTGGCCTGAGACAGCCTTTCTGAGGTGTGTTTCTAAGATGCTTGAAGGCCACAACAGGTAAAGGATGCGATTAGCATCCTGTGTAAGATTTTAGGATAATGTACCATCTCTGTTGCAGCAATAATCTGTCACTGGGATGCAGGCACTACAGGCAACATGTGATCATGTTAGAAAACCAGACAGAGAAATCCTATGATAGGCTTGTCAAGTGACAGGGATCTTATTATATGACTGTGGAGCAGACCAACAAGAAACGTTTGTCTGACCAATGGTAGTGATATCTCTTGTCTTCCTTTGAAAAGAATGTGTGGCTACTGGTACAGTTCTGTCCATTAAAACAATGTGGCACAGAGGAGCTGATGCCGCTTTGTTACAGCATTCGCCCTGTGCTACTGCAAGAAATGCATAGTGCTGCCTTCCATCCTTGACTGAGAAGATCTTATTCCAGATTTTATTTAATTCAGTGATACGCAGCAGGGCATAAATAAAATGTGTATGTTATGTAGTGGCCCAAAAGCAGCCATTTAAATCCACTAAGCTTGCTGGTGCAAATCTCTGAGTTATTTCCTGCATACACGCTGCTGTGCAGTATGATGTTTATGTATTTTCATGGTGACCTGTTTACATTTGATAACTCATTTCTAAAACTTGGCGTTGCAGGAAAAGGTTTGCTCAGAGAGATATCTGGGGTTAAACTGAATGGTACTTCTGCCCTTATAGCACTGAGAGCCCAGGCCAGCCCTGGAAGGTAGTGCTGGGCCTGTTCATAAGTATTTGGTGGGAGTAGGTATCGGTCTGTGTGCTTGCAGAGTGCTGCAGAGGAGCCTGGAGCTGGCTTGAGCTTTATGAGCGAACCACCCACTCTTTTATGTGAGAGTGAGAGTGAGGTGTTAAAGGCTTCAAGCCCACAAAGCCAATTTTACTAGAATGTAAAAGCCATGAGAGAAGAAAAAGCACTTACCAGCAGGAAAGAAATCTCGTAGGTGAGATTAAAGCTCTGTAATAATATATACCTTCCATGCCTGATGTATCCTGTGCAGTAGGGTCCTCCCCTCCTATCTTGTCTAATTCTCTCATTTTTTGACTTCTGAAGACATACCTTGTTGTCCCCAGGAGAGTTTATTTTCACTTCTTGCTGGGCGTGCCTTTTGGTTCTAGTCTCTGGTACAAGCCCAGTACTTTGCATGGGCACCTCCATGACATGTTTGTCATGCTGACCCCAGAGGGGTTTCACTCCCAGCTCTCACCCATAGCGTGTACCCACAGCTAAGCCCCACAACAGTCACATAGCTCTGCGTGCATGTATAAATATAAAAACTGAGTTACATTCTTTCACTGTGCTACTGGATGCCTTTCCATTGCTATCAAGCAGAGACAGGCCCACCTCTTCAGGATGTGGACTGCAAAAATATGTGGCTTTATTCCAAATTAACTGTAAAAGCAGTAGCAACTTGTGTTCCTGAATTTATTGAGATCTTCATGTCAGAAAACTGTTATGCTGGTTTGCATGTCCAGTTTTCCTGGGTGAAGTAGTAGGGGAAAGAACAGGGCATTTCAATTAAGAAAGGTCATAAACATTCCTTAAAGAAAGCAGGAGTACTTCTGGGATTAAAAATGATGCACTTCCCAGTGTAACATTGTGTCGCTTGGTTAAAGCTGAGACAGCTTCAGCTGTATTATTCTTCGCACATCTTGTTTGTCAAAATACATTATCTCAATCATTCTCATATTCTGGAAATTAAACTTCAACATCAATTTGTCATCACAAGAGAACAGGAAAGCTGAACCCTGGCAGTCTTCTCTGGGATACAGCAATTTCTCAAAGCCAATGCATTACTCTGAGGGAAAAAGAATAATGCTGAAGTAAAATGATATTATTGTGCTCGCAAATAGGCAAAAGGCATTTAGTTTGATAAGATGCCAAAGAGTGTCATTTGTGAGCGCTGCAAAGACTTCCAGCTGTCTTGCATACGCTAACTAAATATTCGGGTGAATTAGAATTTGTCCCTGTGAATACTTCACCAGAAATGACCTTGCCTGATCTGGTTAATTCAAGCTCAAGTGCAGCCTGTTGAAATCTCCTGATAATAACATTGACCTGAACATCCTGCCTGATGCTGCAGGACTGTGTCTGCAGAAGCATAGCAGGGCTCTCCTCTCAGCTGCCTCCCAGCTTGCTGTGAGAGATGCTGCCCTGCTCTGTTGACTCATGTGGAAGGTGTGGCATGTTTTGACCAGGAGTGGAAGGGCGTAAGAGTTGCAGAAGAGTGCAGTGGAGTCTGAGACAGGCCCTGCAGGGAAATCAATCTTATGGGAAAGCGTAGGTTGAATCTTGCATTTTTGCTATGTGAGTTAACAAGCAAGCTGACTACCAAAAACGGAGAGAAATTGGACTTATACCACAAGCACACATAAACTGCTCATTGGCTTACGCTGATGCTGGATGCTTCAACTACGGATGCTATTCGGCTGCTAATTTGTTCCACAAGTTACTACCTTGCTTCACCTTGAGCATGTTCAGTTCAGTAGTACATTGTCACAGGGACTTCCAATACCTGACTAATCTGGCTGAAAAAGAGAAGGGCTTTGCTAAATGAGCTCATGCTTGGGAAACCCAAAACGCATGTTTACCTTTTGCACATGTATTGTGTACCTAGCGCTGCTTATTAAAGCAGTTGTGCATGAAAATATCTGATAGTTGCCATCTTGAGAGCCCTGGGTGCAGAGAGAGTGAGTTTATCCAAGACTGCTGTGCCAAGCACCCTTTCAGGCTCAGCTGAAGGACACTCTGGTCATTCCAAAGAAGAGCACCTACTTAGGAGGCTGCTGCTACAGAAAGTGCCACAGCTTTGAAGAAAGCTTATCTTAACAGGGTAGATGTCATGTGCCTGAGAAGAAACAGTAAGACTTGTTCTTCTGCACAGGGTTTGCTGTACTGACTGGTTTATGAAAGAGAGAAAACAACATAAAAAGTCCAAACACCAAAACTGCCAGAGTTTCCCCTCACTATTTAAGATAGAAGGTTTTTCCTTCTGGATGTGAAAAACTGGCCTGCATAGAAGTTCAACCTACAAGGGAAATAGTGTGCGTGTAAATGGCAAATCAGTCCGAAGTATCAGTTTTCTCCAGTTAAATGGGAACTTTTCTTGCTTAGTCTGGACAGCAAACAGAAAACATGGTAAGTGTCTGGGAAAGGCAGTGAGAGAAGTATCTACACTTAAATTGTGTATGCTACTGAAAACAGTTGAGTGCTCCTCCAAATCAGCGCTTAGAGACAGCGTGCTAAAAGAAGACTTTCCTGATCAGAGTGTGGTGGAAGCTTAAATTCAATCTGATAATGTAGAATAACTTGGAAATTTCCCAATTAGCTTTTTTTTTTTAATGAGTTAGTGGACTTGTCCACTGTGTTCTAACTCTGATCTACAGAACGACATAAAGACACAATAATTCCTGTAAAGTTTGCATTGCAGCCTCTGGGAGGAAATACTGTAGCTCAAAAATGCAGCCCAGACAGAAACTTCTGATATGGTAGACTTCAAATACAAACTGTCCTTTCAGAACAAAGCCAAGTTAGCTTGAGGGGTTGCAGTTTGACAGCCAGCGTTTTGAACCCTCTCCCATATGATTTGCTTTGATTGTGTAGTATCATGGAGTACCTAGATGAGATAACAAGCTGTCACTCTTATCTCACAGACTGGAATATTTTCCTTCAACTTGACATTCACAAGCTGTGATCAGGTGGCAATGCTGTTGTAACTGTAGGAGTAGAAGGCATTTATGCAACTTTCAAGTACAGCTGTCCTCTGAAGAACCCATCAGTGACACTGTTTCTGTTGATATAGAGACCTATTTCTAGTTTCCAGCTCCATAAACACTCAAGATCCAAAAAGCTCAGTTGACTTTCTACTCCTTTGTCAAATATACAGGTTTTGCAATTTTAGCTCTAATTGCTTGCATGGGGTTATTATCACAGTGCAAATGTCCTCAGTGCATTTTAGCTTTCCCATTTTGCAGGCAGGATGCAAGGTTGCTCCCAGTTTGTCACAGACCTTCTCATCCTTACTGAGAAAGTAGGTAACTATTATATTTGTCAATGAAGTTCTTCTCCTAGTGATCAGAGCTACTGTCACCTGGGTGGGTTAAGCAAACCAGCACTCACTATTTTGAAACATTAATAAATACCAAATAACATTTCTCTGCGTACTCCCCTAAGGAAGCCAGTCCTATCAGCATACCCAGATCATGTTACTTGTACCAAACACAGCAGTCACTGACTGCTTTCAGTCAAAATGCATGCAGAAAAGCGTGAAGCCATGGTGTGCCACTCCTCTACCTTGTACATGAGGATACTTAAAGGATTGACTCAAAACATGAGATACTAAATGGGATCTGCCTCTCAGCAGCTTGGAGAAGGCTTAAAACATGCTCTTCCAGAGAGTTTCATGACCACCTGGCTGTGATTGTCATTGGGACCACTTGACCACTTTTCTCCACTGATTAAGTAATGCAAAATATAAATACACTTCTGTCAGCAGATATTGGCACCCAGGGATGATTGTCACACTGTGGAAAAGAAATTCTTACATGCCACCTAGGAAAACTGGATGATTGGGATTGATTAGGTGAAAAGGAGTGAGGATGACACTCAAGCTTTTTTGGCTTTTAGTTAATGACCCAGAGCACATGTGGCAATCTGTGCAGGACAAATGAGGTGATGCTACACCCTTCAATGTATCTTCAGTCATGTGAGCACCTTATCTAATCAGAGGTTCACACATATAGTTTGTGGACATCTCCACAAACTATGGCTTTACAGCCTTCATAGGTTTGTGTATCTGTAACTGCAAGGAATCCGTGCTGCTCACAAGAGAGGAGTCCGAGAACTCTATCATCTGTTTTACCAGTATTGTAAAGAGAAAGATTTTGGGGTTTAGATTTGTATGTTAGGGTATTGTGTATTATAAATATATTTATATGTTATACATTTAGATTCTTAAGAGCTGAAATAAAAATCAAGACACAAGACTTTAGCTATTTTTACTATTGCCACAGATATTGGAATCTATCTTTACATCCTTGAATTAGTCCCATTTTCCTGTTCAGGAGCTTGGGGCACAGAAATTCATGCCAGACTGCTAAAACAGCTGAGATAGCAGTCCAATAACCTAACATTTCTTTCATGGGTAAGGCAACCAAGCAACGAGCAACCTGCATTGATGATACTTTGAAATGGAATCATTGGATGAAAGAGGTAATCTTGTCCAACTTCTGTTCAAAGCCATCCCAAACAGATCAGGTTGCTAGGGAACTTGTTGAGCTCTGAGTATCTCAAAGACATTCAGAGTTTCCAGCCTCACTGGACCCAATGCTCAACAACCATTGTGATGAAAACACTTTTCCTAACACGTAATCAGGATTTGTCCTGTTGAAACTTGCCTGTTGCCTCTTACAATGTCAATGTGTACCTTTGAGGAGGTCCTGGCTGCGTCTTCTCTACACCCTCCCCTTAGGTAGCTGTGGGCTGCAATGATACATCCCCCCACACCCTAACCCTTTTCTTCAGGCTGGACAAGCCAAACTCAGCTTCTCCTGCATCATGTGCTCCAGCTCCTTAACTATCTTGGTATAGTAGACTGGACTCCAGTGTGTTTATCACTGATTTGTGGCTCCTCAGTACATATGTAGCTCACTTTTGCAAGCCCTGAATACAGGGGTATAATTACTGCCCTAAATCTGCAAAGCCAGACCAGTGTAGAGTTCTCCTTCTCTACCACAAGGGCATACAGCTGAATTTTTTATTTGTTGTCCACCAAGACCCCTAGGTCTTTTTTTTCCTCTGAAGCTGGTCTCCAGCACCCAGCAATGTCATTCCCTCCCAGGTCCAAGAATTTGCATACTCGCTTTCCAGGCCTGTCCTTACCTCTTTCCTGTTTGGGAATAAGCATATGTGGTGAACATTGCACTGTTTTAGAGGGTATTTTTACTTTATAAAGAAAGCTACTGAATTCTGTAACTGAAAGACCACTGGTTCATAATCTGGACAACTTGCAGGTGTGGTCATGTGCTTGTAGTAGAGCAGTATGTTAGAACAAAGGGTTGGTAGGAACATTTATCCCTCTCTATGTGGCCACCTAATTGATTTTTGCTGAATATTCTCATGTGTTTAATTTTCTCCACTCACTGTAAAGAGAGATCCAGAACTAATCCTGCAGTAGAGGGGGCCCATATAATCTCAGAAACCCTAACTGAGCTGCCTGCATTTCTCTCAGGCATATCTAGAAGTGTATGGATTACATTGAAGGGTGCCATTTAAATAGAAGTTACACCTTAACTTAAAGCCCTTAAACCACCTTGTTCTTCTAAACATTTTCCTGGTCCCAAAGCTGGTACTTTTTGTATCCCTGAAGCAGTTCTGAGAGTCTTGCAGTTTGCTGCAGCTGCCTGGATAACACTTCTATGGAAGTGTTGTAGTTTATCTTTGGACACTTCCTATCATGCTTGCTCACCAGGCTTGTTTTCAAAGAATTCAACATATTATTACGCCATTGGGATTCCTTATGTAAAACTTCAGAGTTTTTTTTTTTGTCCTAAAAAAGCATCAGAAAATGCCTTGGATCAAAACACAGTCACAGCTTTGGGGGGTTTGAACTCTGGATATATACTTTATTGCTTTTTCCTTGACCTTTCTTTTTTACTGTAAGTTGCTAGTTAGCCTATAAAAATTCAGCTACAAATGAGGCTTAATGCTGGCACAGGAAGTGATAAATATACTGAAAACTGGACTGAAGCAGTTGCTGCCAGCTATTATCCATGACTCTTAGTCCTTCTATGTTGAACAGGGAAAAGCTGATGTGTGTTCTGCCATAGCTGTGTACCCACTAGTCTCCAGACCATACCTGGTACCCACTGGCACTAGTCTCTAGATCACATCTGAGGAGTTTGTGTCTGCTTTTAAGGCTTAATATTCCAGCCCACTCAGTGGGGTTTTCCTCTGTACTGTTTCTGGCCAGCAATACCAGCCAGTGAGATCCTGCTCTCCCGGTTGTGCCAACCCAACTGTTGATGGGGCCATGATGTGTACTGAAACAGGGAGTTGTCCCAGATTTATTTTTATTTTTTTTAATCTGGAAGAAAAAAGAAAACAAGGAACTTTGACATTAGATCCCTTTCTGCATCTGCTTCAGGGAAGATTGGACTCAGAGTTGATCCAGCAAAACAAAGAGGAGCTCAGAGATATAAACAAGGAGTAAGCAGTTAGAACTGGAATGCCTTAAAGCAATATTATTGCCAAATTCTTCATAATGTGAAACCTTAGTCAGTGCTGGCTTTTCATGCCTCACTATAAAACATATGCATCACCACAGCCTAACTTTGTTTATTAAAAAGGAACTATTAAAAATAAACATCTCAAGTGATTCTAGTGTATGAAACAAAACAGAAACCTGATCAAGCCTAATTACTCTTAAACCAAGTGCATTGTAAGACGGTGTAATACCTACCAGAAATCAAAATGCATAGTACACACAAAAGTGCATCAGTAGTAAACTGCAGTCCAGTGTGCAAACCAGAGAGAAGTGCTACTCAGAATTGGTGATCGTGTTGGATGCCGAAGCCAATAGACATAAGCACTGACTGAGCAAGTAGATCACATGTTTAGTTAGTGTGATAGAAATTGAAATGCAGATATCAATGACTCTGAACCAAACTTTAAAGAAAACGATGCCTCCAATAATTGAAGGAAAATTATCTCTTTGCTCCTTTTTAAGAAAACAAACTTTTTTGGTTGAAATAGGGCTAAGTAATGTGACAGCCTGCTGCTAAACACGAAGAATGATAAATACACATTCTCATCTGTTTGTCCTATTAGGTCTGCCATCTTATGCTTGATATACTGGTTTATCATTGCTTGTGATGCTGAAAAATAAAGTTTGCCAAATCTGTGTCACTACCTAGAATCATATGAACTGAGCTCTGCTGCACCCTTTTCAAGCTGGAAGATGACTGCATCTCAAAATTACTGGGCAGGAAAACAGGGAAGGTATTTGTTATTAGGAAGAGGGCAGATAGGCTGCTGAAAAAAGGTTTTAAGTGCATTGTGTCCAAGGCACTTGGATCTTGGAAACACCAATTTACAAATGGCAGAGGAGGCAGAGGAGAGGACAACAGAATTTGGTCACTGCCTTATACGGAGAAAAATCTAGTTGCATCCCAAGTGGTGTAGAAGCAGTCTTGAAAAAGGATGCATATTCTTTCCTACTAAGCAGGACATACTTGGATTTACTTTATATGTAAATGACAAAAAAAGGATTGGTTGCTTTGTAAATGAGAGGGAGGGAACAGTTTTATAAAGAAGTCTCTAGGACCTTTTTCATGCCAACAGATGACTTGGAATCAGAGGACTGGCAGAGAAGCAGAACTGGGACAAAGCTGTATTGGAAATGGCAAGAGGAAAACAGGTGGGAAACTGCTGTGTGCTCGATATCAGCATATTGAATCTTCTGGGCCTGCCTTCCTTGTGAAGCACTCCAGGTCAAACTAGGTTTCTCATGGTTTGGAGCTGGAGATAGTGCTAAACTCAGCCGTTACTTGATTTCTTTGCTTTGAGTTTTGTCTTTCTGCCTTCCACATTCTACTGCAGAGCATAGTCCTGAATAGGTGCAGAGGACTTACCCTGGAACAGTGAGACAGCGTAGGGTTGGGCTGTTAGTTAAGAGTAAGTTGAGAAATCTGCCAAACTCTGAAGCATCTGGGGGTTTATGTTTTGGTTTTTGTGATTCATGCCCAGCTCATAAAAACAGCAGTTCTTTCCTTTGACGCTGGAAGCCTTAAAATTAACCTTTCAGTTCACCTTTTCAGCAGGAAAGCATCATGTAAATAGTGATATACACTGTTTTCTGTTTTACGCCGAGTTTGTCCATTTCTGTAATTTGTCAAGCTGCTCTCCACTCAGTAAATACTTGGATAGCAGCCACAAGGGGTTTGCTTGAATTCTTTGAGTTGCTAAAAATAAGCAGGTTTTGAAGCTGTTGTCTGTAACCACTGAGGATATTTGAAGAAATAATAGGTGACTGTTAGCCTATATTGCAAATAATTTTAATGCAACATCGTATTCTCAGTCCTCAGCAAGGGGGAGGGGGGCTGGTAGGAAAAAAGTTCTTTTCAGTGTGGAGGAAAGCATCCTGAGGCAGAGTAGCAGAAGGCAGCACTGTGCCCACATGGGAAACACACTTCCTGGAGACAAAGCTTTGAAAATACATCATCAAATGTACTAAAGGCATTTGATTTTAAACCATGTTAAAAACATTCTATCCTAACTTTTCCCCGTTGATCATTCAAGCTAACAGCTATAGGTACTACTTTTCATAGTATGACTGTATGTAGTGCTTCTAGATGCTGTTGTACCTTGTTTTCTGCAGATCACTTCTGCTATACTGTCCTTTTTTCAGTTAGTTGCTTTACTTTCAGCCTCTTTTCTCACATCCCTTTTGCCCAATCCTTGTTTTGTTTGTGGGAGTGTTTTCTTTTATTGGCTAGTATTCATTCAAAATTGAATTAATATTTTTACAGCATCTCAAGGGATATTGTCACAGAAGCTCCTCTGTGTCAGTTTGTGTGAATGGATTCAACAGGTAATTAAGTTTGTGGATGTAGCAACAGCTACCAGAAAATAAGTTCATGGGGAGGGAAAGTATGCTCAGAGAAGGGAGTACGTGAAAACTTCCTGAGGCCAGATATGCCCTGAAGAGCACTAGTCCTGCTGAATCCACTGAACATCCCAAGAGCCCATAAATTGAACAGCAAGAGTCTGCCAAACCTGTCCAAGTCTTCCACTAGCACAAGCTAGCATCAACAGCAAGTTGTGTAACTCAACCGCACCTGGGAAAGTGGCAAACAGGCTACAGGGCTGTATACACTATAAAACAAGGAACCCTCTGAGGGACCTTCTGATTGCTTACCTGAAGGCCAGTGGTCACCAGTCCAGCACTCTGGCTGGGCTTGGCCTCCTGACTATCACTGGAGCAGGATAACGTGAGAGGTTGTGGGACTGGGAGAACTGGATACACTCTGCAAATAGTCATTGGCTATTAATAAAACCTGCTCAATTCTGTTAATAGCTTAACCAAAACATTCTAATAAACATTGGTTTGATTCCCCCAGTGCAATTAGACCATCAGGGAAACAGATACTATAATACAGGGAAATTGCAGCTATGCCTAACTTTAAAACATTACTCAAATCATAGTTTCTATCCTGAAAAAATGTATAATCCCATTTTCTTATCTGTTTCATTACATGGGATTTTCTGGGATTCGTCTTTCAACTGTTCTTAAAGACATATGTTTTTTTTTCCTGTGTTGTGAGGTCTTTTCCATTTTCCTGATTCTCTAGATCTTTATCCTCTTGTTTTTTACCCCTTGACTTTTTTGCTATGTTTTCCAGTGTGGAACAAGTAATTTCTTTAGATGTCTTGGTAGGTGACTCTTGAGGAGATGGGAAACTATTTTACAGTCATTGCAGCTTCCTTGTATTGGGCAGTTTTGAGGAACTGAATTGTGCTTGCTGGTTTATGTAGAGCAGTTATGTGATGCCAGCTGAGAGCTGTGTATGGCCTGAAGTGCAGTGGGAGGAAACATGGCATCCTTTTCTTTTCTATTGATTGTTTTCACTGCACACCTTTATCCCTCCACCCTTCCAAAGAAGACTCCAGCTCCCCATCGTTACCTTCTTCACACCCACTGACTAGGACCTCTACTGCATTCCTTTGTCCACCTAAATTAAATTCCACCCTAATGAGCCCATGTTTCCTACCACTCCCTTGCCTGGGTGCTGCTCCGACATCTCAAGCCAGAAGTACAGGTCGAGGTGGTGGCATGGCTTACGGAGCAGGTGGAGACCTGGCAGCCCTGCTGCACACAACAGCAAGTGCCAATTATCTCATCTGGCCATAATCATTGCACTGTAGCTCAGGTAAAAACCTGTATGCAGGCACAAAGTCAGGAGCTGTTGCTGAGGTGTTTGGTTTGGTCAAACCTCTTTGGTTTGACCTGTACAAGTATCATCATCAGTTTCCAAGCTTTAGGAACCTCTGCTATGGAGACATCTTTGATTTTTCCTGTATGAATGAAGTTCAGTATGGCTGCTTCTTATCAGAAGTTGTTGACCAGAACTTCTAACCATAATCTTAAGAGCATCCCAACCTTACAAGTTGCTGGGCTAGTACTGTTATTTCCCAGCAGAGTTCAGGGGGGTCTACTTGAGCCAACATAATGTGGTGGATTTGCTGTTCCTTTGCCAGTGGATGCCTGAGGTTTGTCAGCTGTGCTGGGATCACTTTCCACATTAAACAAACGGAGGAAGGATTAGAAAAAAAGTAAAGGAAAGCTTAAGAAGCTTGGAGAGATTCAAAGAAATGGAACAATAACATGTTTAATAGCTAATTCCAGTTCTGGTTTGGCTTTAAGGTAGCTCCAGCCTTCCAGTCTGCTAGCAGCCTTCCTAAGTTCTCTGCCAGGATGAGTCACAACTCCTGGAGCTGGGATCCAGTCCTTTAGACAAGCCATCTTTAAAGGTCTGTTTACCTTTCCCAGATGATAATGAATTGGAGTAAGAATTGCTTGATGTTTCCCTCCTCTTAAAGCAGGGCTTTTGATGAATATAAATTCACTTGTGAGAGCTTCTCACATCTCTCAGTCCTGATGCAATCCGAGTACCCCTGGGATCCCATTTGGTGTAGTTTCATGCTGTTGTGCAGATAGATGCCTTTGGAATACCCCTCCCTGCTGGGCTGTCTCAACTAGTTGGCTAGGAATGCAAAACAAGCAATAACCAGAGCCCTGGTCTGACTGTAAACCATTATTTACCTGGTAGGAATGAGATTTTCTGCTGACTGAGAAGGTGAATTAAGAAACTTAGCTGTGTAACCCTAGTATGTAATTCATGGCAAAAATTGAAATCCATGTATGGTTGCACTTGCTTATGTTTCTGTAGCCTGTCTTATAGCACTTGAGAGAATGGATGTGAGGACAAATCTAGCAATTGTAGGAGACTGCATCTAGGAACACAGAAGGGAATGGACCTTAACTTGGCTGCTACAAGTGGACAGCATCACAACTTTGTTGCTAAGTGAGGCACTTCAAAGGATTGCCAGTGTGTTTTGTGTTTTATTGGCAAAGACACAGGCTTTCCTGGATATCAGCTCATGTGTTTCTCAATGGTAGACTTTTTTCCTCTGAAAAGCTGTTCAGGCAAGTACTGCAAGGCCCCAGTTGCATGACACGATGGTCATAACTGATTGCCTGTGCTCAGAAGAAGGCTGGTCAGATGGAGAAACAGCAATGTGCCTGGCAATTATGAATAAACTCTGAATGTAGCTCTGCATAAGGGAGCTCATAGATTTGCCACTATATCAGAGGGACATCTGATTGTTGTGCAGACGTTAGACACTGAACCATTGTGAACACAGCTGAATTAGGGTATTGTAACGTAGGACTTCTCTTGCTTTATTTTTAGCATACGGCTATTGCATCACTGCCCAGCCGATATGGACAAAGACCATTCAGTGAGTCTTTTCTTCTTGTTTGCTCGTTGAACTAAAGGTTTTCATGTTTTCTTTCCAGTATCAAATTGCTGCAAGGAATAGTTCAAGCCGGCAACCAGGGAAAGTGTTTGGATGCTCAAAGTAAGTATGCTCATGTGTTTCTATGTGTTTGTCACAGTGCTTGTGACTGAGAAAGCACTCAAGAATTTGTGTTTGATGTCTGGAAGGCAGTAGCTAGATACATTTGGTATCAATAAGAAGCAGTGTTCCTTTGCGATATCCTTGACTGCATAATTAACATTAAAGTCATCAGGAATTATTCATGAAACAAATGAAAGCTGAACTAGGTGCAACAGTCTTTTTGGAAATAATTTGGAGTTTTGACTGGAATAAGAAGAAAATGCTGACAGAAAGGAATGAAGAAAAAAAGAAAGCCAAACAGGTAGAAGACACACTGAAGGTGGATGATGAATCTAACTTCCATTTTGGAGCTTTGAGAAATACTGTTCTTGATGTTTTGTTAAATATTAGCTCTCCTGCACATTATTAGTGCTGCCTTCATAATGTTAAGAGGTGAAAAAGCAAACTACATGAAATGCCACTGTAGAGAAATAGTAATTAAAGCCAGATAGAGTTTGTAAAGTGCTGTCCCTTTTTTAATCTTCAACTATGGGCGTTTAAATCGCATCCCACCAGAGCTGGATGTTAAACTACCCTGCCTCCAGCTTTGGTATGTTTGAAATCTGCTCAGGGAGTGAGTCACCTGCGAGGCGTGGGGAGACCAGTGCTATCAGGAGAGGGGAGGCCCACAAGGTGGCAATGTTTAGAAGGCCTTCGCAAGGAAGCGCTGGAACAGCCCAGTGCTTCCTGCGGTTGCTATCCCTTGCTGCCCTTGGATCATTACTGCTGCATCAGCGCTGTTAAAAGAGAACTCTTCACTGTTGCCAAAATGGAGCATAAGATTCCCAGTAATAAACTTCCTATTTGAACATATTCACTATGGACAGTGCTTGTCGTTACTGTGCTGGGTACTGTATGTGCCTCTTGCTTTGGCAAGGAGCATGCTGCAGCATCAGTGGTTTGCAGTACAGTGTGGGGTGCTTTTATCCATAGCTAGTGCTGAAAACTGCGTGTAGTGCTTAAAATATGTGCAGCACTGAAATAATGCTAGGACTGTATGATGAAGAACTTCTGTTTTTAAACATGCCATGGCATTTCTGCTAATGCTTGAAAATCTGTTATAGTGTCTAAATGCTAACTTTGGATGTAGGAGCATCTGGGTTTGCTGTGTTATTTTGTAGTTAAAAGTAAAAAGGGTTGTCTGTGCTATTTTAAAGGCTTGTTTCACAGTGAAACTCAGGGGTTTGCTCCAAGTTATTTAATGCCCTGGGGGAAAAAGGGGGGGAGAGAGGAGGAAACCCACCTAAATATGTTTGCAGAAAGATTTCTCTAGACATGTGATAGGCATGAGAAATTATTCAGGGTAGGTTCCATGGGAAATACAAGAATTGCATGTGTTCACTGGCACAGACAGAGGTAAGAAGAGACTGACACTGGGAGGGGGAGAGATAAGTGAGGAGCCAGAGTTCAGACTCATCAAGTTGCAAGAGATGGCTTCTTTTCACAGCAATTAGAAGATAGGCAGGGCTCAAGTGTACCTCGAGAGTCTCAGAACAACAGTCTATAATTTAGAGCTGAAAGAGGCTTGTATGCCTCAAGGATGAAGCAACAGCTCTAGGCTACAGGAGACATCTAAGTGCAAGAACTAGGAAAATGTAAGGTCCTCCCTCTGTGGACACGCTCTTTCCTATGAAGGTATTGCAGATGGAAGTGCAGGACAGTGCCCTGTTCTGAGCCACTGCAGGTTTCAACTACCGCTTTCTACTCTTGCACAGAGTAGTTGTCACTGGTTGAAGTCAAGCTTTGTCACTGTGGTTATACTGGCATTGTCATGAGTACTTTGAAACAACAGAAAATCTAAAGAAAACTGTGAGCATTAAGATAGTGCACAGCCACAAAATAGACATTTATAAAACCAGACTGCATCCTACCTGTCTAATAGAAACTTATCTGACATGTGCAGATTTCCTGCAACAAGCAACCCTCTCTGTGAGGCAACAGCTTTGCAGTGTATTCCCTGTGGATTTCTGCTTACTGTGTAGCTTTTCCTCTCCAAATTCCTTAGTCGTCATGGCCTATTATATGTCAAAATAAAGATCTAGTTATCAGCCTTCTAATACCAGAGATTCATTATATTGCTGGAGAATTAGCTAAGCGATTGCAATCGCAAAAGTCAGATTCATGTAGCGTGCTATTACATACTAGTCTTCATTTGGGAAACCTTCCAGTTGGTTTCAATGTCTTTCAGCCTATCAGATGGGTGTATTTTTTCATGGAGTTGTTATATGGAAAACAGCATGAGGAAAGGATGTTGAAGCATCCAAGGAATCTTGGAGTTCTCACATTAGGTGCCCTCGTGTGAGATGCAGATAAAAGGAGTTTTGGCAGTTACAATTCCTTGTTTGATATATTACCACTAAAATAATTGCAATACACCCTAACATTAGAAAGCATGTCTGGTTTCTAGTGGGACATTAGCTCAGGAATCACTTGTTACACTGCAATAACTTTGAGATAGGGGAAGAGAAAAACAATATATTAAAAATGTGCATATACTTGTATATACACATGTATATAAAGTGTGGTTGTGTGATGAATGACTAATTAATGAAGTGCTCTGGGGATATTGAACAAAAAAGCCTATAATAAGTTTTCCTCTTCCCTGCACATAAATAAATGTTCTCTGGTCATTCATGATAAAGATGCATATAGTTACTTAAACCAGGCAGACTAAAGAAGTCTTTCCTCTCGCTTCTTTCTCCCTACCCCCCAGCACCAGCACTGGTGCAGGATAAAATACTCCCTCTAGATAAGTGCACTTTGTTTCCTACTCACTTCCCCAATGCTTGTTTCTCCAGACTGGTCCCTATAACGTCCATCAAAGACCACCTGATATCTTAGGGGTGCTTTGTATCATCATCCAAAAGACTGGAGGAACACGAAATAGGTGAACTTCTGGGCTGAGCAGGGTGCTTCAAAAGCATTTTTATTCTGTGGAATCATTACAAGGTCCTCCAAAATGTAGTGGAGGACATCTGTTTAGTAGTCAGTCCTGCACAGGACACAGCTGCTTTATAGCTGGTTTTGATCCAGCATGAGATCTAAATCCTGAACCTAAGAGAGCAAAGTTAACCAAAGTGGAATGTTCGTTTATGGCTGCGCGTTCACAGCCCTGTTCCCTTCTTAACTTATGAACCGAGTAGCTTGGACAGCCTTTTATGGTGCTCTCTGAAAATATTCAGGCCTTTGGGGTGATATTTATTTTTTCAGTGCCCAATACCGAAAGTTATCCCACAGGAGCTCAGCAAAGCAGTTGATTCACCAGGAGCATAACTTTGCTTTTCAAAAAGATATGTGGTTTTGTTTAGTTAATAATGAGATACTTTCCAACACAGAAGCTGTCAATAGCACTGATGTACATTCACAGTTACAAAAACACATAGCCCTGTTGTTGGGGTTTTTATTAAATAGAAACCTCGTTTTCTGCTACAATGAGGAAAAGACACTGTTTTCATGCCACTAATACCTTTTGTGCTCTAAATGTTAGAAGCCCTTTTTTCATACACAAGATGACTGTTCAGAGGTTACAAAATGGTGTTACTTTATGCCATGACTGTTGAACCCATGACAATATGCAATAACATAAAAATAGAATTATACCCTTGTTTCTATTTGTCTTTTGTTGTCTTCTGCATTTTGCCTGTCAATGGTGCTTCATTTAAATATCAGAGAATGTTTATTAAAGGATGATTCAAGTAATGATTTGAGTTTTGCTCCAGCAGCCAAAACCAACATTTTTTTTCTTAAGGACCTTAAAAATATTAAACTTCGTCAGATACGTCAAGTATTTGTAGTACATCCAGATGCTATAAAAATAACTGTGCCATTTTTCAAAGCAGTTTCTGGATTTTATACACACAATCTTGTAAAAGTGAGCAGGACCTACCCTGATTCTGTGTATTCATCCTGAGTTTGTTGTCAGGTTGGATGTGATAGGAAAACGGAGGGCTTTTTTTTCTGCTAGTCTGTCTTGCATGTCTGCCTGTAATAATGACTGAGCGTGATCACTTGCTGATCACTTTAATGTCCAAAAGGTGCTGAAAGCAAAATGGTAAGTAGCCCTAGGTTTCATCTAGGGAAGGAAAGGCAGAGGCAGGAGTGATGGAGAAAGGAAGGCAGGTGGAGGAGTGTCAAAAGAAGATGTGAAGAGAAGGTTGAGCTGGCACATTGATGACCCTCAAGTGCTGCTGAAGAATATGACAAAGACCTCAGTTGAAATCAAAATGCTGTTGCAGATAAGGTGGGAGACATGTGGAGCTCTGAGTTCCATGGTTATGTTCTCATTGGCACTTTCTCTATAAAATACACATGCCTCTGTCCTGTGGTGTGGTAGGCACTGCATAGCTTACCTGGCCTCCTCTGCAATTCTTCTGCTAAAATCTGTACCTGCACATTGTGTTAAGATACGGAGCTGTGGTGCTCAGGGCCTCCAGCAGCAGAGTAAAATCCAGGGGGTGGACTGGTTCCCAAAAGCCCACTGTGCCTGCCAAGAGCCCAAGAGTAATTAAGGGTTTGAAAGAGCTCATTCAAATATTGCACTTTATTTTAAGGAGAGGAGTTTGGCTGGGTTTTTTGAGGCTTTTTTTTCTGGGTTTGTTGGTTTGGGATTTTTATCCTTAACCCAAATATCGACATTTTCCAATATTTCTTTGCAATCACTGAGGCTGGAAACTTCGTTTTTCATTAGCTGACTGCTGGAATTCTTGTATAATTAAGTTGCTGCATGATCTTCAGCTTCCAGAAAATCCTACATACTGAGTCACAGTAAAGTGCGAGTTGCTGGCAATGCACAGCATGCTACTGAGGTCAGGTGGCAGCAACGCACACTTAATTTTATAAGTTGTCATTACAGTAGAAATTTTACCTATAATAATGGCTTCTTCAGCCTTCTTAGAGACTTGTTTAGCCTTAAGAAGATTGTGGGAAGGCCACTGTTGTGCGTACCGCTGTTGCATTACAATACGCGGTGGTAATATTAGAGGTTTTTGGTGTCTTGGGACCTAGTAATTTGTTGTCCTTGATAGCTTTCCCCTGTTGTTAATTCAGGGCTTGTCCTCAAGCCCAAATGTTGTAATCACGTGTGCAGTCTTGCATATTTGTTCCTACCTGAGCCTGGAGCAGGCACAGAAACAGGTATGTGGTGGGAGGCACTTATACGTGGGCAAAGCTGATGGCAGCTGGCTTGAGCCTTAAAAGCCTCAGCTGGAAATTTGCAACCAAAGTGTGCATAGCTGTAGACCCACTTAACAAATCTTCTCTGAGTGATTAGATAGGCCAGGTACATGTCATGGCTACCATTTGGAGTGCGGGGTGACAGTTTTACTTTTCTATGACTACCTGCTCCTCATAGAAGGAAGCTGGCAGTGCCCCCACCTTTAGGTTTATGCAGTGGCTTCCATGAGAGCTTCATCCTCTTACAAGAGGCCTGGATTTGGCTCACCACTAATGACCTGAGCAGGCTGCATGGGATAAACACCTCCTGAACAACACTATAGAAAAGACCCTTACATTATATTATAGGTTTTCAAAAGAATAGCTAGTTCTTGTCTTGTGTCTGTATAAAAGAAACATATTGACAGTGCTTATGTGTTTTCAGACTTGGTCTGATTTCATAGCTGGGATCATTTTTGTCTAATATAAGAGGCTTCGTGTAATCACTCTTTTACAGCTTATGTTTGACAAGTGGGTCATTGCTTAATGGAAGCAAGTAAATCCAGCTGTTTATCTTTTCAGTAAGATCATGCGCTTTGCTTGCTCTTATCTGCTAAGAATGGAGATGTGTACATTTTTAATGCCCCTTCCCCCCCCCCCCCATTTTAGAGCAGGGGTGTGAGCTTTATATTGCTTTTTTGTAACATAATGAATTTAAATGAAGTCGTGTTAGTACTTCAGCTGCTGTCACATTTGATCCACAAATTTATGGAAGCAGTTGTGGTATTATTAATTTAATTACTAGGTGTGTTTTTTAAAAGGTTGGTAATTTCGCTTTATAAGGAAAACTTACTGTTGTACAGGGCTTGCAAGATTCCTTGCTTCCTCATTTCTCCTTCCCAAGTTGCTGTTGTATTGCTGTTGGCAGATGAACTCTCCACTAAGGCAGGCCAACTGTAGCTTTCTCCCAGCTAGCCTCGCCACTTATGCCTAATCAAGGACATTGGCTGGCTAATTTGAAATGTCAGGATTTCAGAAAGTGCTTGTAAGCTTTCTTTTCTAGGTGCTAGTATTTAAACAAAGCACTTGCAGCAATAGATCAATAAATGGCTCAAAGTATTCATGGAAGCTTGGTCCAATATGATAAATTCCAAAGGTCCTCTTAGGGAATGCCTGTCAGTGAGAAGCTTCTTGACGCAGTTTGCAAATATTCCTTTTATTCAGAGCACTAATATAAGAGTAACATGGCTAAAGCTATCTGAAAATAATTTTTCCTTTTTATCTGAAGGCTATTTTATTAATACTTAGGATAAATATGATTATAATGAACATTGATTTGTAAAAAGTCTCTTTTCCATCAATAACTGAGAAAACCGAACCTTTAAGATTAGTAAGAGTATTGTGTAAAGTAGCAATTAAATTGTTCTTAAGAGCAGTTTCTTGCTCCCAAACACTCTAGCATTTGTAAATAGCAAATATTACTTACAAGTGTGTTACAGGTCTAAACAACTAACAGCAAGTTAAAAAGTGTATGCATAAGAAATTATCAGAAAGTACTTCACGTGCTTCAGAGAGAGCTTCACATGCTTGCATTTGGCCTGTAAGGAGCCTGAAATAACTAAGAACAAGTCTATTTGAATGGTAAGACAAATCTTTGTTAAAAAATTGAGTACTACATACATTTGTTCTAGCCCAAAGAGGAAGCACTCCTTGATTTCTCTGTGAGCTAGAGACAGAACTGCAACCCAGTTCTGTGGAGGTGCCTGAGGGATTCCTGCTCTTTAGTATGGTAATGGTGGCCATCAATGTGTCACACAAGGTGTGCAAAAGCTGGGTGTTAGAGAGTCCTTAAATACAGGTGTCCTTTTTTGGGATGGCTTCGTGTGAATGTGCATGCACCTTAGCAGGCAAGTACTTGTACTACTACCTGCTACTATGCTCTTCTCAGCCTGGATCAAATGAGGTGCAATTAGCTAATGACAGTCTGTTAGCTGGACAATAGGTATGCTGGGGACTTTGACGGAAGGAAGGAAGCTCATCTGACCCAGGTTCTCTGCAGGTGGCTGATGAAGGAAAGTGGAAATGGCCCTGACCTACAAAGGATTATGTCTGACAAAGGAAGGGTGGGACAGAATGGGGGAAAAAACAATGGGGAAACCTCAGGTGTGCAAGCAATTTTGAGATAAAAGGGAGGAGGTGCTCATCTAGTTGTAGCAATGGAAAAAAAGGGGTAGGATTTTCTTGGCTAGAGAGCTGGAAATACTGCATAGATCAGAAAGCTAAACCATGGAAGATAAGATGGGGACCCACCAGAGTGGTACTGAGGGTGAAGCTTGCACAGACTGGTGACAGTGTTTCTGGGAAGCTGGTTGTAACAGCAGGGCTTGTTTCTGTGCTTGTAAAACGAGTAAATAACCCACATAAAAAGCAGTTACCAAGAGAAGGGGCAGGCAGCGTAAAGACAAAAAAGCACAGTACTTTCTGTGTAACTTCTTGGCATTCCCCAGTTTGATGGGCATGTGTGACATGTTTGCTTTGTAAGAGAATGATTTGTAGCACGCTATAGAGACCTGAGCAAAATATGTAGCATTTTGCATCAAGGCACCAGATTCTTGGGCCAGGGTTTGCAATCATGGAAACAAGCACTACGGAATGATTTTGCAGTGTGATTTTGATCCTGGTCAGGCACAAATGTACTCTGTATTTCTTCCACATTAACTAGAGTATGGAATAATGTTTATGTTGGCTTTTCACTGGGTTTGGTAGGACAGACACTTAAAGGTTTTCTGGGGCTGTAATGATCCAGCCCTTTCTGTTGGCTGGTTGAAGCATCAAACTTAATTGATCATCTGCTGGAACCACTACTGTCTCATGCCAGCCTCCTCTCTGCCTTTTTAACAGTGGAAAGCATCTTGGACAAGTTGGTAAATATTGACAAATGTTCCTTGTGATGGATTATAAACCCTGCGCAAGCTTCACGTATGCAGTATCAGTAATGCTGATATCAGAAAAGGTGCAACACTGCATGCTGAAAAGATCTTAGTCAATAATCGTTCCAAAGCATTTAAACTTCTCCTTCTTGTTTTATATGCAGGTATCAGATAGTCATGTGGAGCATTAAATTGATCGGATAACATGTACAAATAAAATGGCTATCAGCATCACAACTCTTGCTGTGCAAGAGAAGCAGACAACCCAAGTGTTGTTAGTAACTATTTTTTAATTCTTAGTATATAATATCAATATCAAGTTTTCAGCAGAGTAATGTAAGAAGTTATATTGGTAGTTATCACCTACCAATAAAGGTATCCCTTTAGCGTAAGATACAGCTATATCAGATTTTCATGTTGGAAACTTCTTCCCTTGGCAAAGGGTACTGCAAAGCTTCTCCTTTGTCCTTCCCCATGCCCCACTCTTGCCTTTATGAAATAGATCATTAGACTGAAATGCCTTCAAAAGGTGGCATTTTGCTGATATTTTTAGTATAAAACAGTAAGAAGGAACATCAGAGAGGTAGATTGTCTAATCCTACCCTATTCTGTCATCTTTCTGTATTTTTTTCCAGACACCCTTTTTAGCCCCAGGAAAGCCAAAGATTCCTCAGCAGCTGAAAGTATATAAAGAAATGCTAGACTTTTCACACACACGCACTTCAAAACCCTTCCTGATTCTACCATTTATAACTTGTTTCTTTGGCTTTGTTTAGGATATGAATGTCTGAAGCTCTGACTTTTTTCAACAGTCACAGTCATAAGCAGTTGAAAATCCCAAATCTCTCTTCTACAACACTAATCTTGCTTTCATTTAATTAGGCTATGGCTTTTCATAGTCTTCATATCTAAACTCTGATAAAATAAGCCTAGAAAGCTAGTTAACACCTCAATGAAAATGAAAGTGGTGATGGTAAATCCAGAGCAGCTCCAGCCAAATAATTACAGGTAAACATATGTGAGTGAGCAATGAGTCAGCCTCCTGCCCCAATTCCTTTCAATTGGCATTAAAAGCAGAGTGAGACAGAGCGACTCCAAGCATTTATTGATCACAGCCTCCATTTACAGGTTTTCAAATGAAAGCAGCTCCCCAAGGTGTGCCTGAAACTCTGCAATTGCCATGTGGGTATCAATGAACACAAATGTAATGGACACTCAAGAATTCCAAGTTTTGGTTTGGTCTGGAGTTAATGGAAGTAAAAATTTCTCCTCTTTAGAACTGTCCTTTATCAGGTGCTTCCTGCTCTCACTGGAGATTTTGTTATGTAGGAAGTGCTGGATTAAAAAGTTTTGGGTATTCAGTGTGAATTTCTTAAGTTTTAAGTACGGAGTCCTTTGATGTACTGAGGAGTGCTTCTTTCTAAATTCTAGGAATTTGGGGGAGGGTTTTTTTATTTTAAAGCTGCTGGATTTAACAAAACCCTGAAAAGGGCTGGATTTAATGAATGTCCATTAAACCTATGTATTAATTTTAATCTAACAAATAATATTTAAAGTGTATAACTGGTCTTAAAAGACCTCTTCTATTCAAGGCTTCTGAAGTCCTGTTTCTGTGAATGAAAAGATCCTGGTTTTGTAGATAGTGTTTGAATCTTGAAATAATCCTCCAATTTCTATTTGATTTCTACAGTAACTATAAAAGGTAATTGCTGCCTTTTTAAAGAAAAATACCCACAGGCTTTGGCTGCTCAAGACCTCTTCCCTGTAGTGAGGAATTCACACACTAATGGTCAGATTGGATTTGTAGCTTATTAGGCTAAATTTTCAAGAGTGCTTAGCTGACAAAGATCCTGAGTCTTGTTTTACTCTTCCTCACAGGCACAGAGCAACTCTTAAAATATTAAATGTGACCTCTGAAATATAAATATGTCCATATATTTAAAAATAGACTTAAATTACCTCATAGGGATGTGGTTCGCACACATTGTGTAACTGGGACAGCCTCCTCTTTCTTTCTCTTTATCTGCCTCTCTCCAGGGAAGGCAAATAATCAAGATTTTGCTTAAAGTGGCAACACCAGAATCCCCAAGGGTGGGAAGCTCATTCTTTGTCTGCAGGATGTCTGGAGTGATAAGTAGCTGTTTTATTAAAACCCATGCGGCGCTTTTTTGTCCTGACAAAATTATCATTTGCTGTTTGGTATGGTGTGTTTAAATGCAAGGCACCCTAAAATTTAAGGCACAAAATGAAGCAATGGGATGGAGGTGGGAGAAGTTACTTAGTGCTGTGTAAGCAAAAAAAAAACCTCTATAAAGTTGTAACTTTGAATTTTCACTTGAAGTGGTTTTATGCCACAGTGGGACCTTTCCTTTGGTCTGATTGATGCAGTTGACAGTATGTCAGTCAAATGGGAAATATGAGTTCTTTTGTATAACACAGGTCAGCTTGAAACTTCTCATATATCACATCATATCTGATATGTGTTCACTGTGTGAGTAAAGCTGCTGCTAATTCCTTTATGAATGTCTCTTTGTAGTATGTTATCGCAAGTTAGAACTGTGCACTAATTTAGGCTGGCACAAGCCAGTGCTCTCTAATAAACATGCAGTAGCAAATGCCTCATTTGTACTTCCCGTAGATAACATGCAAATCTGGATCTCCTGAGTCTTTTGTTCTTAATTTGCTAAATGAAACTTTTATTCATGGTGTATACTACCAAAAATTAGGCTGATTCTGATGCAGTCTAAGTATGCTCATGGTTATATCCATCTTGCTGTATCTACTTATGCTAGGAATAACGTATGTCTGTACCTTAATGAACTGGGGCTTCCTTGAACAAGCAACATGTGCCCAAGACTTAACACAGTAATTTCTTGCAGCTCTTCCCAAACTCTTTTTCTGATTTGCTCTTTTTCAAATCTAGATACTGTTAGCCAAGTCCTTCAGGGAAAGCCTGTTTCTGAATGAGTGTCTGATAAATATACTCTTGTGTGCGAGAAATAACTTTGATTTTGCTCTACAGAGTGTAAATCTGTTGCTTTGCAGAATTCTGTAAATCTTCACCCTGATAAAGGAAGACTATGAGAGTGGTTAAAGTAGAAAAGCAGACTACATTGATCAGGACTGCTGCTTTACAAAAGCTGTTCCTACCTTCTAGGTGTTTGCTTGCCTGAAATCCAGTTTTCTTGTTCTCTTTCCCAGAGGAAAAACTGCAGTTGTGACAGGAGTGTTCATGAAGCTCCTCTGAAAAGCGCAGTATCTGGGTCAAAATTATCCAAGCAGTGGGGAATTTCTGCAATCGTTAATTGTATTTATACTTTAGTTATGTCACATAGAAACCTCCCTAAAACTTTGGGGTTTTTTTAATCTTCTGACAAATATATCTCTACTGCAGCCATCACCTCTGTTTTCAGAAGCTGTGCATTGGTCAACCCTTATCAGTTTTAAAATGCTCATAATTTATTTCTACACTAGCTGCCTCATAAAATTCTGGCTTAAGCATGCCAGAGGTTTTTTAACACTGCATTTTGAGATTTTAGGGGATTTCAATCTTAGGTGTTATAAATTGCACTGCATGGCCTTTTTACTGCAGTAAGTGAAGCCTGGAGCAGCAAGTAAGGAGAGAGGAACTGAAAATGGGATCTCTGAGGAGAAAGGAGCAACCAGATTTTGAAGAATGATGTTTAGGCCTGTTGCAGTGTTCATTAATATTCACTCCATCCAGTTACCACAGCAGAAATAGAACTGGAATGCATGTTCTGGGGTAGGATGGTACCTTTTTCATCATCAGCATGCCTGGGACTTGCTGTATACTCCAGGGAAAGTGTGGAATCACCTTGTAGCCAAAATCAGGTGGGAAATAGGGAACAGCGAGCTAATGTGTCATGGGGATGGGATGCCCTTGAGAGGATGCGACATCTCCATCCTTGGAGATTGTCAAGGTTTTGCTAGTCTATGATTGTGCCACCAAACAGGACCTGATCTCGTGTTGGTGATGATCCTGCTCTAAGTGGGAGGTTGGACTGGATGACCTGTGTAGGTCGCATCCAGCCATTGCTTCTGTGGTTCTCAGTGCTTGAAGATCTATTACATCAGGTTTACTAATTCCACCTTTTGGCATTAATTGCTTTCCTGGCAGTTTGCTTTGCTTAGTCTGCATAACCACTTGTGAGTACTAGATTTCAGTGCTTTCAATATCCCATAGGTGGGGCTTTTTTATCAACACCATGCCGACCTTTTCTTCCTCAAGCTACTTTTCTATTTGTATGCCTACTGCATGTAAAATCTATATAGACAGCACAGCTGCAATCATCTAATAACAGCAACAAGTTCCTCTTTTTTCTCTGTGTTGCTGTATCTACTCTGAGACCTCTTTGCTCCTAGTGATGAGAGTGGGAAGAAGCAGCTGGTGGCTTCCTGCATGTAAAGATAAGAGTTGGGTCACGCATTGCTCAGAAACAGAGAAGTAAGTGGAGAGTGTACTATGCATATGGAATCCATATTGTGCCCTGTGCCCCCAGGCTGTTCTTGATCAACTGAAGAAGCATGATGCTTTCTGAAAATCAGTGCCAAGGTGCTTTAGCTGTGGCCTGGCTCAGCTTCTGTAAAGGTAAGGTACTGCATTGAGCCAGCAGGTGTGTTCTGACTTTGAATCCTAGTGCAGGAGCCAGAAGGGGTCTGGAGTGAGGCTGCTGTGTTGTCCTCACCCGCGCTTCTCTGTAGCTTTGCCAGTACACGTTATAAACAGTTTTGGAGACTTCAGTAAAGAAGCTTCTGTTCTTTGCCACTGGTGAAGAAATAAAAATACTTTTACAAGTTAGTGTAGCAGAGTGCTTTGCTGCTCGTTGGTAGCAGAGCAGCTAGGGTTATGTCTGGCAGATAAAGACCCGCTATGGAGTATTTTTATAGTGTTACCATGTAGCATTTCTGGCTTCTCCATGCTCTTGAGAGTTCCTAAGTCACTCAGTGGCCTTTTTAGCAGAATGTATTTTGTTGCTTGTTTTGAAAAAGCCTGGAAGGCAACTTTCTTTGTGGGGTTTACTGTTGCCAGATGAATGGAATGTTTTTCAATGGAGTATGTCAACTGCAAATATCCATAGGTTGGTTGCTGAAAGCAAAATTTTCAGCATATTTGAAAACCTGGCAGAAAGAATAAATAAAACCTCCTGCCATGGTGTTCAGAGGACCGTGGCAAATTGGCAGACAAATTTGAGGTTTGTTAGAGATTGCTCTGCATGCGTGTATTAATGTATACATCTGATTAAAGTCCTAGTAGTTTCTCAGCAGTCCAAGTGACATGCAGTTGGTGTTTAGTTATTGATTGTGTTCACCTTATAATCTCTCTGTGAATCCAGAGCCTGTATCATGAACATAACCATGCAAACTAAGCTTTTAGCCAAGTGTCATTTCAGTCTGAAAAGTTAGATAAAGATTATTTAAAATGTTGTAAAATCACTTTCTTTGTACAGAAAAAAAGGAGGTATAAACACAAGCAAACTCAGACTTCAGAACTGTGGAGTTTTAAAAAAATACCAGATTATGCCTCTGAGAACGTATTAGAAATACCCATATTGCTTCTATTTGATCTGCCACCTTAAAACTCATTTTGAGAGCTGGATTTGGGAGTGGGGTTTTTCAAGATGTTGGTAGATCTACCCCAATATTTTTTGCCCTTTTGCATCTAACAGCCTTGAGGTCATACGGAGCCCATAGTCACTCTTGCTGGTTTCTGTTTAGAGGAAACAATTTGTAAACAGTTGGACAGTTTGTTTCTCTAATGTGGTAAATGCGTGAGCTTTGATCCACTGTTGAGAAGTCAGGGTGGGTTCTGCCCTGGTGAAGTTCGGATGTGCTTCTGAGGGTGACCAGCCTTGCTCTGTGGTTAATGTCAGACTCTGAAGCATGTTGCTGTTCAGGCGAGGGGAGATATGCAGAAATCAGAGATATGCAGAGAGAAATGGACTGGGGCGTGGAGAGCTAAGAAATGCTTTTAAATGAAGGGGAGGAAGGGTTTAGGGATCTTGTGGATGGTGGTGCCAACGGAGCGAGCAGTGCCAGCAGTTCAGTGCTACTGCCTTGGCAGGTTTCTTTCCCTCTTGTTTCTGACCCAGGCAAGATGGCAAAGGATGTGCTGTTGGATGGTTTCTCTGTAAGCCTGAGAGCAGGAAAAAGCTGGAAACGTGCAGTGCAGCTTGACGGGTGTTTGGCTGTGCTCCTCAGTGATGCTGTAACAGGGACAGAGCCTGGTAGCTTGGGCATCCTGGTGCTTGAGTGGGAGGGGTGAAAATCTGGGTGGAGTAGTGAATTCGGGAGCAGGGGCAAAATAGCCTCGCTGAGCTTAGACCTCATGCTTTTATGACTAGGAGTCCATGATTTCTGACCTCCTTGTATTCTCACACCATTTAATGTGCATTTTATCAGCCTACTGTATCAAACACAAGGGGTGTTCTTGCGAGCTGCGGGCAGACAAGGCAAGCTTTGTGCGGTGGAAGTGGCGATACCCCAAGCACACCAGAGCAGAGCGAAGATGCTGAGGAGAGCTGGGCGGCGTTTCCCTGTCCGGATCGCGCCGCTGCCAGCTGGGCATTTTCACAGCGTGCTGCGGGCCCAACACGGAGGCAGCACCCGGAATAGCTGCCTGGTGTCGGGGCGAGGAGGAGCCGCGCTTCGAACGGTTCTCGGAAAACCAGGGCGAAACCGCAGCCGCCGCTGTCACGGGGAGAGGCGGGCAGGGAGCGGAGGAGGGAGGGGGACGTGCTTCGGTGCCGCCCACGAGTGCGGGGACACGCGTGGAGGAGGCGCGATAACGGCGTGGGTGCGCGTCCGGCGCTTTGTCTGCCCGCACCGAGCAGGCCCGCGCATTAGCGGCTCTCCCCGCACGGCCCGGGGCCGGCGGCTCTTTGTGTGGGGGCCTGGTCCCCTCCACGGGCGCAGCGGGGCGGGAGAGGCGCGGAGTCGGCCGGTTGCCATGGAGAGGGGCGGTCACGTGGGGCGGTGGCCAGGGGCTGACGTGAGCGGCGGGGCTGGGCTGGGCGGGGCTCGGCGCGGCGGGCGGGCGGGCGGTGAGTGTCGTGTGCCGCCACCTTCTGCACACCAGCAGCGCGGGGCTCGGCGGAGGCAGCCGCGGGAGCGCCAATGCCTGGACCGACACAAGCCCTGTCCCCAAATGGCGAGAACAATAACGACATCATCCAGGATAACGGGACCACCATCATCCCCTTCAGGAAGCACACCGTGCGGGGGGAGCGCTCCTACAGGTACTGCGGCGGATGGCGGGGCGGAGGGGGGGGGGGTGTGGGCTGCAGCCCGGGGGGGCGGTTGCATAAGCGGGCGGGCTGCAGCTCCCCCATCTCCCCGGTCCCGCCGGCGCGGGGGAACGGGAGCTGGCATTGTCCGGATGGGAAGCGTTCGGTGAATAGGCGGGATGTCTGCGGGGCTCGCCGCTGCCGGCGGAAGAAAGGCGGGTTGAGATAATAAAAAGCAAAAACAAAAGGGGAAAAAGGGAAGAGGGAGAAGAAAAACGGGAAGGAAGGGAAAGCGAGCCCCGCACAGGCAGCCAGCTCCCCCTGGAAAGAGCCGCAGCACCTCGCTGCGGATACCGGAGGCGGCGCCGTGCGGGAGGCGGTGGCCGGGGATGGCGGGGTGCGGGCAGCCCCTACCCGGCCCGAAGAGCGCACCGGGCGGTGGGCACTGCCCCAAAGGGCTGCTGCGTCCCTCCAGCCCCGGCACACCGGCCCGAGGCTGACAGCGGCCTCCCGCTCGTCGGGGCCGGGCTGACAGCCCCCACCCACCTCACCCCCCCGGTGCTTGCGGGAAGGGGGGGGGGGGCTCCATCCGTCCTCCTCCTCCCCCCCATCCCCCGCCACCCCCATTTTGTATTTATCGTTTCTCATTTGGGGGGGGGGGGGGGGTGGCACGTCCTTTGTCGCAGTTGTAGGCATTTTTGATGAATCGTTTGGCATGCGTTGCTGGCAGCGCTGCTGCGTTAACATCTCTGACAATATGCTCCGGCAGATAAGCTCATTAAAATTGTTTGCATTGTTTGATAAGGGTCGCGGCGTAGCCCGGAACGCAACTGGTTTGATGTGCTCCTTGCTGCCGACTCGATAAATACGGCCGGTAGCTCCCCTTATGTTAATATACAGTTATTTTAAATACTGCCCGAGTGACAGCAAGTGGTGCCTCTGCAGAGAACACGCCCCTTAAAGCTGATTTTCGAACGGCAGGAAATGATGCTGCTCTCGAATATCTGACTAAAGTGGCGAATTGTATGCTCGATTAGATGAAAACAAATGTGGATGACTTTGCTTGATTGAAGAAAATCACAGTATTTCTTCTGCTGCTGAGGAATAACAGAGCTGCTGAGCATTAATAACCTTAACAGTGAATCTTATTGTTGATCGCACACTGACGGGAGACCGTGAAATGCATCAGAGATCCTAGCGTGTGGTTTGTTTCAATACCACAAAATTTAGTCTGTCTCTCTCTCTGAATCTATTGATGCTTTGTGTAATGAAGCCCCGGATGCATGCGTTTAGCTCAAAGTAGTGAAATTGCTTTTGTAAAGACCTCTTTCTACTTGCAGAAAGATTGGAGCTCTGGCTTCCTATACTTACAATTCAGATGAGTGGTACAAGGTTCTGTTGTAGAGGAAAGCTGTATTTTTATCGTGCATCTAAGCAGAAATATGTTTTACATGAATTATCATGGATCTATTTTTAGTGCCACATGTGTCAGGTGCTACTGATTGCTATCTCACTGCTCTCCTTCAGAAGGGTTCTTCATAAAATCTCTGTTAGATGGGGTTCTCCTTATCCTCTTGCAATAGGTTTGTATGTAATTTTCTGCAGCTATCAACAAGGCAGTCATCTTATCCTTCTACCTGTCATATCATACATTGAACTGTGTCTAGGGAAGAGTCTTTGTGAGGCTGCTGTGTTAAACACATGATGACAGAAATAGTTATGTTACCCAGTTTTCCAGAAACTGTGAAGTTATTCTGTGTGTGAATAGCCTTTCATCCAAGAGAGAACTCCTTAGTCTTAGCTTTGTATCCATTTGTATCCGTACCTGGAGCAATATAGAGGGATGCAGAACTACTAACGTTAATGTCACATGTTATCTTTGAGCAGTAAATAAACAATCCAATTCAGTATTTCAGAAATAGACCTTTAATGCACTAATAAAAATTTCCACTGGGGGATTATATTCTCTTTGCCTTGTGGAAACCTATCTTGATCTACAAAGTCATAGCACCTATTTCTGTTTATTTCCCCCTTTCTTCATGGAGGTGGATGATACTTGATTTGTTTTCACCTGTAGTTGACTACTTTGTGAGGTAAATATTAGCCACAACACAAAGGAAGCGTTAAAGAAATATGTGAAAATTGTGGTGAAATTTCTTCTTGCCACTGGAAAAGAATGGGCTTTTAACTGCCATGAAAACTTTTAGAAGGTATACTAATTTGGTTTTTGATTGGTTTGAGTTGCAGCAGAAGATCACTAAATACAACAGGTTAATACCATCAGTATTGTGCCGACTGCCACACTGCACTGTTGGTGCCAGGCTGACTTTGAAGCAGACTTATGAAGCAGCCCATACAACTTCACTGTATGACACATCAGGTTGCTATGCCTCTGATTGTCAGGCTGGTTTGTTCCATCTGTATCTAGAAATATGGAATAAATAAGTCATTAAACACAGCCTGGAGCATGACACCAGATCAGCAGTTGTACTGATCTAGAAGCACGTAATTTGCTCACAACTGCAGCTTTGCTCTTAAGTTAAACTTCATCTGCCCTGTGTATAGAGGCTCAGTATTTACCTTTTGCTTCTCTCTCCTGTAATATCAGAAATGCTTTCTCATTTTACTACTTTTAACATGCTCTGTTTCATAAATATTTTAAAACAGAAGTTGTTTGATCATAATGAATGTGTTTACCAGTTTAGTCTTAAAGTTTACTGTTTCAAATACCATCTCCTACCAAAGACTTGATATCCAGCTCCTGAAGCAGACTTAGAAAGAGCTGTTTACACCATTTTATACACTAGGAAGCTGGCAATGGATGGCATTGCCCTAAGTCATCCTTTGAGTTTAGAATGCAGCAGGGAGTTGAACCTATACCATATGAGTCCCAGTTATGTGATCCGTATGCAAAGCCACAAATAGTTTTCCCAAGTCTTCCAAAGGACGTATTACATTTTGCAGACTGGGACATACAGGCCTGAGGTGTTAAGTTTCTCATCCAGCTTTACTTAGCTGGTAAATGGAAACCAGGCACTTTGGCATAAAATTTAGTCACAAGTAGATGTTACCTTTTCGGAGTAAACAACTGTAATCAATCTTTATTTCTCCAGTGAAATGCTGTTTCAGGCTTTCTGGATCTGGAGGCTGACTTTAAAATCTGTTTGGAACTAAGGTGTCATTTTTTTGGCCCAAAATAGATTTGGGCTCACTTCTGAGAACAGCATTACATTTAATTATAGTTTTACTTCTATCTTCAAAGAAGGCTGAAAAAATTCAATGAGAAACCGAATCAACAGCTTTGTGGGGAATTTTTTTGAGCAGGGCATGTCTGCAGTGCTTTTTTGTCAGACTCCAGACATCTTGTGTGGTTGTTCAGCTTGTCAGATTTTTAAAAGCAAGCTGGACGAAGAGTTTGAATATCTCCAAGTTTGAACAGCATACCTAGCCTAAACCATTCTGGTCTAAAAGGGAAAAACTGTTGTACCCTCCTTTGCAAGATACCATGTCTAACTTCTGTTTCATCTACATGCTGATAGAAAAATGGTTATGTGGCTAAGTTTAGTTTTATACCCCCAATTTCATAAAGGAAGGGGAAAGGGGACTATCTTCCTGATTATTTCTTTTCAAATCATTAAGCTTAAAGAAACTCAAAAACCCCACCAAACCTTCCTTCTTATGAGTAGGTACCTCTCTGATGGTATCTGGTTTTAGATACATTTTCCTAAATGTCATCTTCCTCTTAGAGAATGCCTTCCTCTTATGCTGTGTGTAATAATGAAAGCTTGGCGGAAGTGGCAATTTCCTCACCTACCGCTGAAATAAACCATGGGGTGTTACAGAGTGTATCTGGCTGTCTTTTACCCGGTATGAGCTGACAACTTCCACAATGAAAGTAGAGATTTACATTACAGCAAAATCTGTTTTGATCCTTGCCTTCTCAACTCCCAAAGAATTGCTGGATGCAAGCTGGTCCCGTGTGGCAAAGAGCATCCTTCCCTCTGCAGGATATGTCCCTGCCATCATCTCTGGTGCTCTGCCTTTCACACTTGTGCAGCTTTACTTGGGATACAAAGGGAGACTCATGGCTTTACCTTACTTTGAGTTAGAAGGCATTTCTTGCTCTAAAATTAGGTTCCATTGAGTATAGTAAGCAGGTAATTTCAATGAAGTAAAAAAAGACTATTTGTGTTGATAAAACTAAAGGCCCAAACTTGCTGAGAGCTGGGAAGGTGATACAGAGTAAAAGCAGTGAGTTGTCTTAATCATCCCCAGTGCAGATGGGCGCAACTGTTTTCATCCTCTGAAACTGTACATGCTAGTCAAAGCAAATGCTACTAAATATATTAGTAACTGAATTATTTTCAGGGGTGTTTTCTCTTGGCCTAAGGACTCTTATTGCATATTATGAGAATTTTGCCCTAGATTTCACTGGAAGCAGGAGAAAGGCAATAATGAATGGTCTTTTTTTTTTTTTTAAGTAAGAAAAGCAGCATGAATCATACCCTATTGATATTCCCCTTGCCTGTCGAGTCTGGGTTGCAACAAGATAGTTACTACCTATCCAAAAGAAGACCATCCTGATGAGTTTTAGCTAGCAGCTAGTAACCAGCATAAGAGGCATCATGCAGAAATCTCTCTGGTTCCTGTGGGCTTAGGTGCACTCTATTTTCCCTTCTTTCACTTTTGTAAAGCTGGCTTCCTGTTGCTGCTGCTGCTCCCCTTTAATCTTGTTTTCTGATTAGGGAGTACTTTGCCTAAGGAGAGCTGTTTTGGTGTGTTCTGCTGAGCAGAAGTACCCAAAAAGCACAGGGTGAAACTGTCTGAAGATAACTGGGAATCACATGTGAATGCATGCAAATATCTTGGAGGGTTAGGAGGATGACTCTGCTGAATACTGTGTAGTTTGAAACCTAGAGAGTCTGCCTCCATTACTGGGCTATTTCTCTTGACCTGGCTTTACATCTTCCTTGAAGGAAACGTCTTCACAATGTTTGGGGAGTTGAGGCTATTTGTTAAAATCGGGGTTTGAGAGAGGTAGCTCTGTCTGGGGGGGACACAACACACACAGCCAGTCAAGTTTGTGTAAGGAAATGAAAGTAACTCAGCAACCATCTTCTCAGTTTGCACTCAAATGCTCTCACCAAAGAGGTCTGAGTGCACCTCATTTGCACCCAGCCCCTGTGGGTTTCAGAAACATCCTGTAGGTGGGAGGCTGTTCTGGTTTTTGTTGCATGGTGTGGGGTGTTTTTTCAAAGTACCTCGTTGAGCTGCATAGCAACAGCAGTATGTTTCTGGCATACTAACAGAAAAAGGAACGAGTTTGGGGTATGTGAGAACTGAACCTGATTGCTGTCACTTTTAGAAATAGACATTTTGGCTTCTGCTTGGTTTCTTCAATGTAGCCTTCCTGAAAACAGCCACTGAAAAACATTGTGTGAAAGAAAGATGATTTGGAGGTGGGCCTGTGGACCAAGAGAGCCTGACTAAATCTATTTTTCTGAGGTTTTTCCTTTGCTACACAAATGGCTAGTCTGAGGGACAGCTTGCCACACACAAAACAGGTTGGACTGGAAGAATGTTTTCCCAAGTAGCATACCTGTACTAGTCTTTTGAGATATAATACTTATTTAGGAGGCAGTAACAAAAAATAAGTGTAGTAGGTCTGCATTCCAAGCCCTGGCATTTGTTTTAAAACTATCTTCGGAGGTTTTGGGTTTGGGGCTTGGGGGTAGGTAAGTTAAATTTAAATCTTTTCTCCTTCTTTGTGCCCAAAGCTAATTATAGCAAAGGCTTGGTAAAGAAGAAGAAAAATTGTGTGCCAGCTTTTCATTTAGGAGATGCAACTTTCAGCCTTTGTTTGATAATTGAAAACGAGTGGTCTCACCACATCTGTTCTCAATCACATCAACCACTGAAGGGGGGTGGCACAAAAGCTGTAGTGTGGAGTAAGCGTGGTGGCAACAGCAAGGCTCATACTGCACCAGGACAGTGTTTGGATACTTGTGTCCTCCTCGCTCCCCGAATTCTGGCCTTCTGTTAGCGGCACTGATTGCTCACTGCCAGTGTCAGTGCTAGGGAGCGTAAATGCAAAACATCCGTGTTTCTTCAGTGGATGGTGGTAGCTGTGCACTGTGTAGCTGTTTGGATCTTGCTCAGATCTCTGCTGCCTGACTCACCGACAAAGCATCTTCTTCATATTGTTTCATTATAATTAGGTGGGAGGGGAAGGGGAATATCAGCTATAGAAGTTTACTGAATATGCATTTAACTGTTCAGGTTTTAAAAGCAGTGTTTTTTTTTTTTTTATTTTTAGCACAATTCTGCTGTCTTCATCCTATTGCGTGTTTAATTGAAAATCAAAACTTTGCCTGTGATATTTTGATGTAATTTTGCCTAGTATTCTGCTGGTATACTAAGTTTTAAACATTTGGTAGAGAAGGCTCTGTACACTGAAAGCACGCTCATTAAATGGCTCTGCTTAACCACTCTAAAATGATTTCTTGTTTCCCATGCTCAGTGAAGGGTGCTTTTGTGTTAAATCTGTTGTTTTGCTATGCTATCCAAACAGGAAATGTAAACATTCATCAGCGAGTTGAGACTTGAGGATGTAGCTTCCGTAGGAAATCCTACAACTGAGCCAAATCTGCCTGCCTGCAGAGGAATATGCCATGCAGGTCGTGGGTCTTTATCTCCTCTTACATACAGCTGCCTTGCATTGCTTATTCGTGTTGACTGGGGGAGGGAAGGGGTTTGAAATATGGGAAAGTGATGGAATATAGAGCTTATGAATCTAGGTCCTGCATGGTTGGAGGGGCAAGGACAGAAAACTTGGTGTGAGCTCATGTGAATTTAAACAGAAACTGAGTGGTCTGGGGCAGTGTTTAAACAAGCTATGCAAACTGAAAGATTCTTGGTTTGGAGTTTGGTATTTCTTCTGTGTAAAATGGGCCCTTCTCCAGTGTAGCAGTTGAAAGAGTAAAGGAATAGCTTATTTTGCTCTAATGGTATAGTGTAAAGCAGTGCTGTACGTCCTGTTTTTCCATGTGGTTGTGTGTGTTGTTTGGGAGGTTTCATTTTCAATGCTATGTGTCTTGGCAATTTGGAGCCCTGACAGCTAGTTAGCAAGACCCGTGGACGTCAGTTTTGTCCTTTAGGAGTAACTCAAGTGAATATCCCCCCTACAGCAGGGTTCCTTACTATGTACAGATTTCCTACCCAAGCAGCTGTAATTATTCAGAGATGCACATGAATGCAAATTCTTGCCTGTCACTCTGGAATGTGGTGTTGATACTCGGAAGGGCTTGCTGGCAATATATATTAAACAATTTTGGAGGAATGAAAATTCATTTTAGGCAGATTTTACATGGTCGTTATGCTTCACTGCTTAAGGTTAATCTCTATGGAGCTAGTCCAGTAATATCATGAATAGGAAGCACTGAAATATTTGAAGTAGAATGTGTTTGCTTTACTTATGGATTCAGTGTTATACAAATCATAGCTTATTAAAATAACTATAGAATCTGTGAGTAATTGTTTGTGTGGAAGTGGAGTACATAGCCCAGTGATATGAAAGTCCCACAGGAGCTTTTGTATACAGAAAGACTATGCTGTGTAGGAATGCCTGGAGTATGGAGGTAGTGAAATGATAATTAGTTGAATAGAAGGGATATATTTTCCTAAAAGTACAACATTCATCTGGAAGTAACTGTTCTGTTAGAAACCTTGTCATGCAGAATGGTGTTAATTGTATTCCACTGAATTGTTGTTTGGAGTCTATATCACTCCTTGCCCATATTAGTGTTTCAGAGTTACGCAAGATGTAGAATCTGAATCAGGATCTGAAAACAGTTTTCAGATACCACATTCGTTCACAGAATTTGTGAATTCACAGAATCACAGAATGGTTGAGGCTGGAAGAGACCACAAGAGCTTGTCTAATCCAGCCTCCCTTCTCAAGAAGGGTCACCTAAAGCACATTACTCAGGGTTGTGTTCAGATGCCTCTTGGAAAGAGACTCCATGACCTCTCTGGGAAACCTATGCTCCAATGATCAGTCACACTCACAGTAAAGAAGTTGTTCTTTATGTTCAGGTGGAACCTCTTGTGTTTGGTGGAACCTCTTGTGTTTTAGTTCATGCCCATCATATCTTGTCCTACTGTCTGGCACCAACAGGAAGAGTCTACCCAGTTGTCAGACTCATGAAGTCATAGAATCATAGAATTGTTAGGGTTGGAAAGGACCTTAAGATCATCTAGTTCCAAGCCCATTTGCCATGGACAGGGACACCTCACACTAAACCATGTCACCCAAGGTGCTGTCCAGCCTGGCCTTGAACACTGCCAGGGATGGAGCATTCATAACTTCCCTGGGCAACCTATTCCAGTGCCTCACCACCCTCACAGTAAAGAACTTCTTCCTTATATCCAATCCAAACTTCCCCTGTTTAAGTTTTAACCCATTACCCCTTGTTCTGTCACTACACTCCCTAATGAAGAGTCCCTCTGCAATCCTTATAGGCCCCCTTCAGATACTGGAAGGCTGCTATGAGGTCTCCATGCAGCCTTCTCTTCTCCGGGCTGAACAGCCCCAACTTCCTCAGCCTGTCTTCATACGGGAGGTGCTCCAGTCCCCTGATCATCCCTGTAGCCCTCCTCTAGACTTGTTCCAATAGTTCCATGTCCTTTTTATGTTGAGGACACCAGAACTGCACACAATACTCCAGGTGAGGTCTCACAAGAGCAGAGTAGAGGGGCAGGATCACCTCCTTCGACCTGCTGGTCACACTCCTTTTAATGCATCCCAGGATACGGTTTGCTTTCTGGGCTGCAAGCACACACTGAAGCTGGCTCATGTTCATTTTCTCATCAACCAACACCCCAAAGTCCTTCTCTGCAGGGCTGCTCTGAATCTCTTCTCTGCCCAACCTGTAGCTGTGCCTGGGATTGCTCTGACCCAGGTGTAGGACCTTGCACTTGGCATGGTTAAACTTCATCAGGCCACCTGACAAGCATGTCAAGGTCCCTCTGGATGGCATTCCTTCCCCCCAGGGTACCAACCGAACCACACAGCTTGGTGTCATCGGCAAACTTGCTGAGGGCGCACTCAATCCCACTGTCCATGTCAGCAACAAAGATGTTGAACAAGTCATAAGAATTATTATTTTTTGTCCTGTATTTCTGCCTGCAGACATTTTTAATCTGTGCCTCTCAGCAGTGGGGGTACTGTAGAACTACCTTGTCTCTTAAGCAGCTTTATTTTTAATATGGTGAGGTGGTTGTTTTTCCCTGAAGTACTATACAGTATGAACCTGGTGATGCTGGTAAAGATGAACATGAGTCAGCAGTGTGCTCTTCCAGGGAAGAAAGCCAAGCCAAGCCAATGCTAGGCTGCATTAGCAGGAGCATAGCCATCAGCTCCAGGGAAGTTATTGTTTTCCTGTGGTTTTTCTGAGACCACATCTTGCATACTGTATCTGATTTTGGCCTCTCCAGTTTGGGAAAGACAGGGACACACTGAAGTGAGTGGTGTGGAGAGCCACCAGGATGGTCAGAAGGCTGGAGCGTGTGAGCTGGGTTTGGTCAGCCTGGAGAAGAAAAAGCTCAGGAGGAGGGAAGATCTCATTGCAGTCTTTAGCTATGTAATGGGTATGGTTTGGTAGAGAAGGTGCAGCCAGCTTCTTCCCTGAGGTGCCTAGGGAGAGGATGAGAGGCAATGGCAGACAGCAGCTGCAACAGTAGAAAGGACTTCAGATACTGGGAGAAAAATGTTCACAGTGGGGATAGTCAAGCCCTGAAAGAAGTTGCCCAGAGATACTGTAGAATATCTGTCCTTGGAGAGACTCAAAACTCAGATACATGGGACAACCAGCAGCTTTTTCTTGCTGGCTCTGCTGTGAATGGGAGGTTGGAGCCAGTATCTCTGGAGTTCCCCGCCTACCAGAGTCACTTTATGATCTTATTCTGTAACTCAAATAAGCATTAACAGCTCTTGAGCTCAAAACATAGCACACTAAACAGAATCATGAAATCAGGCACTTTAAAAGTGAAAGGAATATCATACACTAACAAATTTGTACTGCCACCGAGGTGAAATGATCCTATCATCATAGGTTCCAAATGGAAGAGGAAAGTGTGTGTATGCAGTCTCAGTTTGGCTGCATCAATTTTGTCTGTTTTCTAGCTTAATTCTCACAAAAAGCTATACTGCTGCTGCAGTGTCTTCATTACTTCATACTGCGTTCTTCAAATCACAGGGAACAGCTTCTGCAATTCAGTACCCAGGCATGACCAAAAGTCTGTAAACACACAGTAGAGCAATGGGATAGATTTGCTGTGTCATAAAAATAATTATGCACATTGCAGATAAAGATTATGTCTTGAAGTTGAAAGCTGGTAAATTACCCCCTCTACTTTTAAGGAATTTTTCATTTCTTATATGTAAAAGTATTAACATTATTGGTAAGTTTAATTTGCAGGAAATGTTTAACTTTGAGCACAGAATTAAACTGTGCCAGCCATGTGCTTAGTCTAACATGCTTTTACAGGGAGTGGTGCAAAACTGTCTTCTTGTATGACCTACAGCAACACTGAGAGGCTTGAAGAAACTAAATATTCACATTACAGCATAGGTTATTACCTTCTTAACTGCACTTATATGTAGTCAAAGGTAATTCAAGCAATAAGCTTTTTTTCCCCCCTTGTTTATTGTGGGAGTTGAACTTGGTAATGTCACTGTTTGCCAGCTGGAAGCAATACACTTCAGGAATCGACCTCAAGATATTCCATGAAAGGAGGCCAAATCCTATTAAACAGTACATCTATGGTTCTCTTAGCTTAAGGTACAAGGTTTTATTGGGGCTTATAGATAAAAACTGTTGTAACTGACAGTAATTCTGTTCTTACAATCACAGTTGCATCAAAGCAGTAGGCACTATAGAATAGGGTGTTTTGTGGGAAAACAAATCTTTGGGGATTTCTCACTTTTAGATAGGCAGGAGATGTTAAAAATTAAAATCAAAAAGAAAATGCCAACTTCACAGATGTTCAAAGATTAATATGGTTGGAAAAATAACTTTTGGGAAAGCTTTACTTGATGCTAGTAGTCTCAAGAACTGTGTTGGTAGTGCAACAATGGTAAAATAAGTTCGTGGTTGCTGGCACACAGCAGCAGTAATATATTACATAAATCACAGATGGTTGAGCTAGCATGTTCCTAAAGGGCAATTTATCTGCGATTAGCGAATTCTGGTTTTAGTTGCTCTGAAATTAATTCAGCAGTTAAGCAATTGCACTTAGAAGTTCAGCCTTATTCTAGGCAGTCCTTGGTAGGATTAATTCTTAAATGCAAGTCTTTTACTGGTATTATCTTGAGCACCAGAATAATGTCAGTGTTTCCTTGTCTATTATAGTATTAACTCATGAGAATCATGGAAGAGGTCAAGTTGCTTTGGTATCCAAACCCAAAATTGTGTCATGTCTGGTAGTGTTAATGCTTGAAATTGGTATAATATTAATAATGGTTTATGGGGAGTTTTACAGGTCAAAGGCAGGACTGTTTATTTGGGCCTATTTTGGCAACATCGGGGATGTCAGAACTCCAAGATTTAATTTTTTTTTTTTTTTTTTAACTATTATTATTAGCCCAGCTTTCACCAGCATTGGAGGGAGAAGTGGGAGGGAGGTTGAATGCAGAGCCTAACAAAAAGCTGCATCGTGTGTTGGCCCAGTGGTCTGCAGAGGCAATGCTGGCAGAGGATTTACATGTGGTTCAGGTCACAAATGTCTGATGAAGCTTGGTCCTAGAAACTTGCCCACTGAATGCTCTGCATACCCAGCAGGAAGCCTGGTACTTCTCTTCTGAACCACAAATGGCAGCAGAGCTGTGGTAGCAGTGGGAACCCTGCCTAACCATACTAGAGCTTAATATTTTGCATTACAGAAATACACAGCCATGTTTTGGAGAGTGGTGCACAAGTGAAAGCAGCCAGCACAGTTGCCTGTTGCTTCATCCATTGTCACATGCTTGTTTACAACTGCAGGGTAAAGGTGGCTTAAAATAAATGTCTTATACCCCTGCTCAGTGTCACCACCTTCCTGCTATGATGTCTTGTTCTGGGACGGAGCGAGGCTGGCTGCCTGCCTGGCAGCTCCGCAGCTCTCTCATGAAGGCTGTGCTCTGGCCTCTTTGCCCAAGGGTCCTCAGACAGTTGCACTGTTTGCTGCACTGTTTCTTGTTCTTTCCTGGGTGTCACTCCAGATATCTTCAAAGTGACTAGTTAGAAGGCCACTTTCACAGGGCCTTATTCCCTGCAATAATATTGAGTTGGACTCACCGATCCTTGGTTGGTCTCTTCCAACTCAGGATATTCACAGAATCACAGAATGGTTCAAGACCTTAAAAATCATCCAGTTCCAACCTCCCTGCCATGGGCAGGGACACTTTCCACTAGACCAGGCTGCTAAAAGGCCTGTCCAACCTGGCCTTAACACTGCCAGGGATGGGACAGCCACAGCTTCTCTGGGCAACCTGTGCCAGTGTCTCACGACCCTCACAGTAAAGAATTTCTTCCTAATATCTAATCTAAATCTAATATGTGTCAGTTTAAAGCCATTCCCCCTTGTCCTGTTACCATATGCCCTTATAAAAAGACCCTCTCCAGCTTTCTCGTACCTCATTTAGATACTGGAATTATATTCTGTGACTCTAACATATATGTTTGTTAAGCCTAGAATAAATGTTGCAATGCTAAATCAGTGTGTATCTACATTTGTTTTTAATGTAAAAGAGAGAAGAGTTGATGCATGACAAAGTTCTTGTTCTCTGTATCATATTGCATCATTTATGAGTAGAAAACATATATTGTAGTTCCTCTTTAGTGCAAGACCTTTCCCGTGAGAGTGCTCTCCTGGTTAACTATGCATACTGTGGACAGGCAGACTTTATTAAGTATACTGCAGTCTCTTGTTAGGAAACAGCAGCTACATGTTAGGAGAAAGGCGTTGCATTTCCCCTTGTTGAAACTCCTGTTTTCCCTTCTTCCCAGGCTCAACCTCTTCTGTGGATGCTCAGTGCCTGTCTCCTGCTGAGTCACTGCCTTGCTGCCTGGCTCTGTGTGGGGGTGAGGCCCTTGGAGTCTGCTCAGACCCCCTGTCAGGAGGGCTGTATAGTATTACAAAATCTCATTTGCCATTACGTTATGCTTGGAGTAAATCGACGTGTTACTTTAGCCTTTCACCTCCCAGTGTGTACATGTCAGGGAGGAGAAGGGGGGGCAGCAAAACCCCGGATAGGTCAAAACTAAATTCATGTGGTGACTTCATCTGACTCCAGTTGGATCTTAGCCCTGCTGAAACTCCCAAGCCTACCCACAACGTTTTCTGGACTTAAAAGGCGGAAATGGCAGGAGTCAGGAGCAGCGGGCCGCCTGCCCTGCCAGAGCTGCTGCCAGGCTGCAGCGTGGCTGCTGTGCTGGTGGGTTGTGCCTCCAACATAGTGCCTTGGGTGCCCAGCGGTGTTGGTGTTTCTTAAGGTTTCTGGTTATTTTTATCCCTTCCTAACCAGGGGCAGATGTTTTCCTGGCGTAGATGCAGGTGGCTGCTTAAGTGTGTGGCTGTATCCACATCATTTTGCCTGGGAGCTCATGCACTGTGCTCAAGTGTGGCAGTGGGTTCAGGGACAAGCTCTTCTCTGCTGCCATCTTCATTTTCCAATAAATCTGCATTTGCTAAAGCACATCCATAATTTAGTGGGAGCAAAGATAGAACGTTCCCCTGTTATTTGCAGAACCCAGGCTAGGAACTGGGGCTTGTTAACATGTGCTGCCTCTCAAGGCATCCTTTCTCCACCATGATGTGCTCTCAGCACTGCTGTTACCTTGCTTTATGGCACTTTTTAACCTCTTAGAAATTCTTTAGTTATGTCTGTGTGTATACTTAGTAATGTGTTCTTTTTGATGAGAGGGGAAAAAAAAAAAAAACAGAGAAGGGAGAATTAAACCTCTCGTGTGTCTTGGTGAATTGGCTTTGTTTCACAGAAGATTAAATGTTGGTTTATTCATCAGCTTTTTCAAGGTTTTCTAGTTACAAAATGGTCTTGGATCCTCTTCTTTTTTATAAAATGTAGGTGTTTCTAATTGACTTGGGTTTACTATATAAGTCTGAGTATTATTTTTCTCTGAATCAGTCTTCCCCACAATCCCATTGTCTATTGTGAAAGGTAGGCTAGTTGCCAGTGTCTGTTGTGAAAATTTTACAGGTTGGATGTCTTCCTTCAGGGCATCAAAGCAGCAACTGAAGCTTAAGATCTTGAGTTAAAAGCCTTGGTGGGGGGAGGGTAATAACTTTAAGTAAAAGCAGTTTATTTTTTTTTTAGCACTGCAGTCTTGCCACGCTTATGTTCCTCTCATTCATCCCACTTCAAAGGTTTTTGTGGTTCTTCGTTACTACAATGCCTTTTTAATTTGTAGTAACGTTCTTTTTATACTGAGATTTGTGCATTCTTGCCCATTTTGAGTGCCTGTTCAGCACTGGGCACTGCAATTGCTTGGTTGGACTACTCTGAGGTGCAGTTTGAGAGTGCTGTGCTTTCTTTCTAACCAGTTAGTCTGAATATACCTATGTGGAAATGGCAGTGGCCAAAGACTCTGAATTGCTTCCATCTTGTGTTTGCTTTTCTTGAACCTCTATCTGTTGCCAAGAATGTATTTTTTAGCTAAGATTTGTTTACTCATAGAAATTGATAAGGAACCTTTCAAAAAGCATCCAGACATTTTCAGTCACAATTAAGATACTGTGTAGTTAAGTGTTAATACCGTGTTGTACTTCTGGAGGCAAAGGTGGACCCTGGGGAAAACAGTTTAGCATTACTGTGGAAACATGACGTTATCACATTGCTGTACAGTTTCAGTGGCAGCAGGAGTGAAAAAGTAGTCAAATATTAAAAATCCCAAATCTTATTTATGCTATGCAAATATGACTGGCCGATCAAAAATATCAACTGATCAACTTCAAGTGAGTCAATGAATGGGGCTTGTCCTCCTCAGGTACCCTAAAATCTTCCAAGCACTAAATAATTTTCTTGGAATTTGTAACTGTTCTTTTCATTTTGGCAAACTACCCCAATTTCATAACTGGTTAGTGAATAAACTTAAAACTGTTTTGTAAAAACTGTGCAGCATTGCTAGTTATTGGGCCATCTCAGAGGTTTTGGCTCAGATTGTGTATATTGTTTAAATACTTCTGATTATGTGTTTGAGATTTGGGGGAACTGAATGTCTGAAAAAAAGAATCAGCATTTTTCTGCTTCTCAGCTAATACATTCTTGGGGTTTTAACTTTTTCTAAAACCTTGTGTGCCACAAACCAGAATTACTGCCCATCTTTGTAAGAGTAACTCATATTTGTGTCTAAACCAGTCCTTGAGACCACTCACAAACATTTGTGTAGGTCAGAGCATCCCAGGGTTGGCAGGCAGCCTGTAATCTAAAATAACAGAATTTAAGAATGCCCTAGTCTAATCTAAGTAAATCTCTATTACTCTAATCTTACTTGCAGTTAAACAGGAAACTGCAATGAGAACAATAGAAAATACGCTGTTTGCTGTGTTAAATGATAATTCTGCAACATTCAAGCAATCAAAATGTACATGGATCACCTCAGTCTTGTCTAAACTCTGTAGCATGCTTCACAAATCATTTTAGGTTGTCAAGCCAGATCCATGTTGTAAAGGTAACGTGGCATTAAGAAGTAAATCAATAATAATATGGATAATATTTTTTATTTTTTTTTTTACATTTCAAGGCTATGTAGTAACATGGGAACAGCACATAAGAAATTTAACATTCAGCATTTTAAAAGGTGTGAATTTCTTCCAATAATACAACCACAGGATTCTTTTCTCCTTATATTTTTTTTTCCCATGGCAGTATCTCCTTGTGATTAATCTTAGTAACTCTGAGTTTCTGACTAGACAGAGCCTTTATGCTGCTTGCTACAAATACCACTTCAGTTGCAAAGCTCTGGCGTAAAGCCTTTGGCCATGGCAATTGAATTTGCTGGAAGAATACAGCATAAGTCAAAAAGTAGAGTAAGAACACTCCTATCAGCATTGTATAGGAGCTTTTTGTGTTGTTTGTATGTCCTCAGCACTCCTTTCAGTGAAGACAACCTCAAGCATAACTGGCCTCTAATGACTATGGCTAAAGCTGTATGCAGAGAATGTTAAAAAAGCAGGCAAGGTTCAGCTGCTGTTTCAGGATGGTATAAAAGGATGAATTTTCCTTCTACAACAGGGATCCAGCTGCTGAGGCTGTCAGGTTTCTTCCTTCAGGGGGTTTTGTTTTGCAGTAGCTTTGATCTAGAAAGCCTTTCTAACAGGAGCTACAGCAGTCTTGCTGTCTTAGCTTTTCTGCTATATCTTCTGCTTCAGTAAATTTTGGTGTGTTATCTTCTGTTTTACTGGAGATATCTATCCTGATGCTATCAGATGCCAGCTTCCAGGAGACTCCTCTTTATATCGTCTTATATCGTCACACAGGCTTTCTACTGCATTTAAAAACTTAGCATCAGACCATGCTTAATTGTATGAAACAGGAAGGCCTTGCGGGTTCAGAGGTGAGGACACGTGATGGGTATTTACACTACGGATAGATTCATTGCTGTAATTCTTTCAGCCTTGCCATTATTACTGGTTTGCCATAATACAGTGCTGCTTCTGTCAACAATTATTCGTCTCTCCCCAGGAAAGTAAAGTATATATGCCTCTTGCACAACTGTCCTTAAACACAGCTGGATAGCACCTTGTGACAGCTGCAGTTATCTGTAACAAGAGCAGTGGAAAATGTCTAATAGCTGAATGTTCGGTGCTGCAGGTAGTGCCTTAAGAAATTAATAATCCTTTGGGTGTAATGTTTACCATCAGACACGCTGAGCCACTATATTTCTGACTGAGGTAACTGCTTAAGCATATACATGATTTTCAGCACCTAACTAATCCTCTGAACTCAGCTTTGTGGTGCTTAGCTGTGCTTGTGTAAAGTGTGGTCTGGACTACCATGTGAAGACTCTCCAATGGCTTGTTTGTATTTACTGAGGTTTTTATTCTCAGTTTCTCCTAAGTAAAACAAGGGAGAGTCCTCTCTAGTTAGGCAGTACTGTAACAGAAGTTTTTAAGCACCTGTGCTCTGAAGTGGGAATATGATGTGCTATCTTCAATCTGTTTTTAGCTACTAGAGATGCCGGGCATCTCTATGGAAGGTGGAAGGTCTTAGGTAGATGCTATTTTTCAGCCTTGTGTATCTTATTCTTGAGAGTGTTCAGTCTAAACAAGGAAAGCCTAACAAGTAGAAAATGTAAATAATGTCATTGGGAAGTAGAGGTATATTAAGACATATGATCAAGTTCTTAGCTACTTTGGCTGTTCAGAGTATGTTCTGTGTATCTCCACCTGTCCAGCTGTTCTGTAGCATTGCCTTACAGATGTTTATTAATGCATTTTGAATTTGGATCACATTTTTCAAAGTAGTTCAGCACTTAGGGAACAGTCCTGAAGAAAGCCTAAGCCCAGCTGTGGATGTCAAGCACGACTGTTCTTGTCTGTTGCTGGCCATGGCTCTGCCACCTATGTCTGTTTGTTCTTTTTCTTCTCCTTTGGTTTTTTTCAAGGTCTGTCTGTGTGGCAAACAGGATATATGTGTATCTAAGCACCAAATAGGAACATGTTTACACTAAAGGAAACCTTCCCAGCTGAGTTTATTTAAACTGTAACCATTAGGAGGGTGCGTGACAGCGGATGCAAAAGGCACAGCGAAGCCCTTCAGGAGAAGGGGACGTGCAGGATTCAGACATGTGTTAACACGTCACTGAGAATAAATTGCACTGGCATGTTATTGATTTATTTTTTTTTGTCGAAAGTTCTGATTAATTTTGCATATGGTTTAAAATTGTCTTGGTCCACCCTCACACATACCTGTGTGTATAAACGTGAAGCTATTGTCTCTGACAAATAGCCTGGACTTGCATTTGACCCATAGACTGGCAATAATTCATTCACAGGCACAGTGTAAGTTATATTACAGATATCGTTCAAGGTATCATTGTAAAGCTCAAGGTTATTCATTTACTCACAGTTTCCTGAAGTGGAGTTCCCCACCCCATGCGCTGCAGCAAAGGAGGCTGGTTGTTGTTCTGCAGAAAGATAGGTCTTTCTCTTTGCAGTTGCTTTTAGAAAAGGGTGAAGGAGGAATTTCTGCTTCCTTCCTGCGTGTGGATTTTCTTGATCTTTTTAACAGAGTACACTTTCTTCTTTAACCACTGGTAGCTGATGGTTGTTCTGAGTTCTACCAGGCCTTGAGAGGCCTATTAAAATTGGATGAAGTAGTGGCAATCACAGATCAGAGTATCTTTATTTCAATTGTTATCATCTAAATAGCTTGTTTAAAAGTTAGCAGACTGTTCCATATTGAACGGCTGCTTGCATATTAAACCCAGTATTCTGAATCTTAAATGAATGTTAAATTCACTGTTAAGCTGTTACTTGAACTGATCTTAAAAACAATATTTAACATGTTAGTTTAATAGTGACAGTGATAGTGTATTTCTGTTAGTTTCTTATCTATATAAAAAGCCTGAAAATAACAAAGTAAAAACCATGCTAGCAGTGGTGGTGTTAACTTCAGAAGCTATTAGTAACAAAGGTGCTGATTGTCTGCTCAGTCCCTACCATCCTGATGTTGACTCTAAGCTTTCATGGCTAGCCATTATGGTGTGGTTTTAAGAATAAAAGGGCACTCCCAGTTTCTCAAACTTTGTTCCTAGCGCTCAATTCAATCCAAGCACTTAGCGTGTGCCAAGAAAACGACCTTTGCTAAGTGTTACAGTGAATGCAACGCTGTACAGTTCATGCAATTAGCTGTGCTGTCTGGGAGCCTGTAGGAAGAACTGAACAGTGAGGGAGGACAGGCTGATTTGATCTGTAGTTCGGAAGTGCCCATACAGGAGTGTGTAGAAGGCCCGTATATACTTACGTGTTACTGAGTCAAGTTTCATGCTGGTGGGGGTTTTTTCACACATTTTACCTAAGTTGCCCCAGCATACCTCACTATGGGCAGAGTTAACCCCTGTGGTCTTTGTGTTTTCTGCAGAACTGTCTATTAAGCTTCAAATGGTTACCTCTGCAAATTGTCAGTGCAGACCTCAGATCCCACGGAAGAGTTCCTGCTCTCCTTCATTGAGAGAGGAAGTTGAGGTGCAAGGCTGAGGTATCAGAACTGGCACCAAAGCTAGCCAGTTAAGTGTTAGCTACACAGTGTCACTAGAGAAATAGGTGTGCAGTCCCCATCAAACCCTTTCTTTACAAGAATAATGGTGCTATTTAGGCTATTTGATCATTTCTGATCATTTCTGATCATTTCTGATCAAATAGTCATACATTCATCTCATACTTGGATTGCTACTAGCAGACTTCCTGAACTCCACTAGTCTTGGGAACATTGTTTACTCTTTTCATGAATGATTTTGGTTCAGCTGTTTGAAACTGTCGATGAGATGACCTTGGATGTGCCCATCTTTTCTCTTTGTAATGTCTTGTAACAGGAAGACGTGACTAGTGTAGAATAACAGAACGTAAAATCCAGCAGCATGTGTTTCCAGTCTGTGTACTTGGGGGCTGATGATAGAAGCTACTATGAATTACTTGCTTGCAGGAAGGACCTTAACTAACTAGATGAATCTTCTTACGATGATGTGGCTATGAAAATTTTCAGCACAGAGTGCTGTTTCACAAGGTCTTGGTGAAACATTGTCCCAGTGTTTCAGTTTGAAACTGTTTGGCTATGTTCAAGGGGGACTGCTGGCATGAGCAGGAAGTGAAGGTCTGAGTTGATAAGATACTCAGAGGATTAATTTGGTTGCTCTGTACTACCTGGGCATTGGGACAGACTGACTGCTTTTCCTAACACATTATGAAATCAACTCTGGGGAAGAAAAAGCCATTAGAGCTGAAGGATAATATTGGCAGAAGAACAAATGGGTTTAAGCTAAGAGGGAATGTTCCTAACAGTTTAGAGGAATCGGGCTCCACAGCAGCTTTCCAACCAGATGGTTGTGGGTGCAAGTCTCAGTTAATTTCAGGATAGAAGTTGGTGAATTGATAAAAAAGATTGCCTGGTATCCATTCTGTGATCGCTGGAAACAGAATTAGTGATCCAGAAGGCCCCTGAACCAGTGAGAAATCAGTATTTGAGGTAGTAGAACTGCTGCATCTTCTAGAAGATATCTGAAAATTAAATACTCGTTTAGGCAGTCTAATCATCCTGCAGCAGCAAAAAGCTGACAGATATATGTCAGATCACTATATTTGTGCAGCACTACGTGACAAATCCCAGGTCTCTGATCCTGACTGTATATCTGCAGGCTATGTCTTACTCTTTTTTTCCTACCTTATTAGCATTAAGCAGAATACTGTAGATTTGTATGTTCTTTAAATTCAGTGACAGCCAGAGAAATATGTTCATATATTCCAAGAGGACACTGAGGAGGTTATATAGCATCAACCAATAAAAATTAAATCTCCCATCTCAGTACATAAGAGAAGGTTGTGCAGTGCTGCAGCTTTTCTTTCTCTTACACAGGAAGTGTAAATTTGTTGTATCCAGAAAACAGCGATCAAAATGCCAAAACTGTTTTTTGTCCTTTTTTTTCCTAGTTGGGGAATGGCGGTCAACGTGTACTCTACCTCTATAACCCAAGAGACTATGAGCAGACATGACATCATCGCATGGGTTAATGATATATTAGCTTTAAACTACACAAAAGTTGAGCAACTCTGTTCAGGTAAGAAAGTGTGGTATGCTCTACAAATGTTTATTTTAAAACCACTCTAAAATTCCGATTTGTTGAAAATAGATAACTTTAAGCTTTGACATAAACCAGTTACTCTGAGAAAAGAGGCTAATATACGTGCAAAGGAAGTGTTTTTGTGTTCATGTTAATCATGGAAGGATAAGGTGCCTTGAGAAAGCATAACAATGCAGAGGTGAATGGGACGGATGTAGCAGAAGATACGCAGAAGCAATAAAAAGGTTGACTAAGCAAGAAAATAATACATTGATAAGCTATTGTGTTTTCAAGCTATTGGGTGGGCATAGCTGAAAAAGAGACAAACAGAGAACCGACACCCCAGCTGAACCAAATTCTCCGGCACCTTTTCCTTCCTGGTGAGGGTACTCAAATCCCTGCTGATGTTTGCAGAAAAAGAGCACAAGTGTGACTATGAAGAACATGAATTTGAGGAAAAGAGCCTCTAGCTGCTGCAAGGGCTTTAAGAGTTTGTCAAGAAAATCTTCCTGTTTCTCTGTAAGTGTAACTGAACTCTTGTTGTAAGTAACTTTGGTAATGAGCCTTGAAAAAAAAGAGTAATGGTTTGAATACTTTGGACATTTTGGTTAATCAGAGTGGCAGCTACAAGATATGTGTTAAACAACTGGTCTGTAACTAGATGATGAGTAGAAATGACACAGACAAAAGCTGATGTCTCACTGAAAATACAGATGCCCCTGGGGAGTGATTCTTTCTGATTTCCTACTGTGATTTTTAAATTTGAAGATGTTTGTGCTGGAGGAGATCTAACTTAGATTGCTATTTCCAGACAACTGACGTGCTGGGAATATCTTACTTCAGAAGACAATGCTCTGAGTGCATAGAACTGAAGCCACATTACCAGATTTCAGCCATTTACTGATCCAGCTGAAATGCATTAGTGGGGTCTTACATTCATACATTTGAATTTACCTGCCATTATAGGTAATTTTTCTGAGATGTTCCCCTGAAAGGTACAGAAAAATCTTTGGAGTATGATAGCTTCATAGCTTACACCTCAAAACTTAAAAAACAATTGTTAGCTGCAGAAGCAGGTTTGCATGCTTGCAGGTTTGCATGCTTGCAGGCTTGCACAATGACTATAAAATTGAAGTTGAGAAAGGGTAGGTTAAAGTGCATGTCAGTAACTGATATAAAATAAGTAATTAAAGGCATAGAACACAAGAAATAGCCTTTTTAAGAGTTACTGAACTTGAAATGTTATAGTTAGCTGCTGTTACATTTACGTGCCCGGAAGTTAGCCTAAGTATTTTACTGAGTTATACATTAAGAAAGCATTCATGTGGGGATGTGTGTGCACATATGTAAATATAGATGTAGCTATATATAGAGACATATGGGTATACACGTGCACACAGGCTTATCAGGCTATAGAAAGATGCAAGAAAATGGACATTTTCATCTCAAAATACCCAACTTTTACCATTGTTTGAAACAGGAAGTATACTAGACCAGTTATTGACTTGTTCCTGTATAGCTATTTATATGCTCATAAATAGTTGAAAGGAAGCTTTTGAAGTGAATTCTCCACTCAGTTAAATGTGTGTGGGCTTGCAAAAAAAAAAAAAAAAAAAAAACCATGAAAAGAAAAGACCAAAAAACATCCAAATCTTTCCCAAAACAGGGAGGGGAGAAGTGATCTAAGAAGATTTAGATTATGCAGAGTACAATGAGTTAAAGATATTTAAGAAAATAGATTGAGAGACTTCTGCCGGATGGGGCAGGCAGAAGAAAAGTATGGAAATTGTCACTAAGCCACTGTCCCATTTCATTACATAGTTTGTTATACAACTTTTTCTGTGACATCCAGTGAGGATTTTGGGACGCACCACAAGGGAAAAACTGAAAAAGGGTCGTCTCATTTCAGCTCTTCCTCCATTAAATCTTTTCTTCCTTTAGAGCTTCCTGGACTGTATTGACTGCTATTGTTACCTGATGCTTTTACAGGTCAAAGCTGTAAACTTGCATTTTGCCATTTGGTTTGATGAGCTTGATTCTTACATGTTATTAGGTTTGTGTTATTGTTCATTACAATCTTGGATGGGGGGTTAATAGTTCCTTACCTGAAGGAGCATTTTAGTACCCTATAGTCCAAGGGAATTGGTTCTCTGAGCAGGTGAATCTAAGAATTGCTAGATTATTGCAGACACTAGACCACGGTAGTCTTATGGACTAGGTCCTTTTTATTTGAGACTGATTAGTCAGTTTCTCACATGTAAGACATGCACATGTAGGGATTGAAGATAGATGAACAAGAAGCTTTGGGAATCTTTCTGTATTTCATATATATATAGTTTACCATGTAAACTCAAAGTACTTTCTTTAATGTACATACAATACAGTTTACAGGACAGAAACTATGGGGACAGTAGCACAAATGACCAACTGACAGGAAGAGCACCGGCAAGCATGATATGGACTGTAGTTTGAGAATGACCAACGTAATTCATTCTGGCATTCCTTTGGCTGATGTTCATTGAAGCATTGGCAGCTTTCATGCAACTTAATGTTAGTTTCCATAAAATATGAGCATTTCCCCAGGAATTCAAAGAGAATGAATATGTGGGAAATGCTTTACAACCATGAAGCACTTCACAGCATTAGCAGGGAGCTACAGAGCCACTGTAACTGAATTTTTATAACCTACTGTAAAATCATATAGACCTTTTCTTCTTTTTTTAGAAAAGGGCATGAAGATTTGTCATGCTGTTACATTACTATTCAGTTCTTGTTCATTTATATTAATAAGGAGCAATCAGAAGGCCAGAAAAAGCTTAGTGCAAGACCAGAAAAAGCAAGGGAGGGAAAAGGGAGAGGTTAAGTCTGAATGAAAAGCTGGAAGGCATTATTTTTAGGAGGCGTGAGCTACCTAGATGTGGCATACACTTGTGTTCAGCACCTGCATATGAGACCTCATGGGTGCCCGTGTTTTGCAGCCAACCTAGCAATAATTCTGAACATTCCGAGCTTAAGCAAGAAGGAATAATGTGAGATTCTGCCTTTTAATAAAGGCTTTATTCAGCACGTACCTAAAGCTCACCATGACAATTCATAATGACAGAAAAAACAATCAGACCTTTCTCTCATTGTGGAGAAGAAGCTTTGATAATGCATATGCTGTAGCAATACCAGCCTATTCCCCAGTTGCCAGTTACAGGAACAGAGCTGCTAGGATGAGGAGCAGCAAAAGAAGAGGCTGGCTTAGTCATAAAGTATTTGCATTCTTTGGGAGTCTTAGATGTGTTTTTGTCTCTGCTAAGTAGGCCGAGCAAAGTGCAGTGTCCCCTGAGCTTTCTGAATGCCTGCTGTAGTAGTGATGTGCCAAAAACCCCAGGTTATGGATGGATGCAGCCCTGGAAAGTCTAAATTTAGTCTTTAGCTCCTCTGGTAATTTAGTTTTGACAACTCGAGAGAAAATCTCTCTGAGCACCTCGAAGCAATGAAGTTCCCTTTGTTTTAGGTGAGTGTCATTTTGTCAGGTTTTGGTCTCTGGGTTTGACTACTTGCAAGGTTGTTAACCTGAATAGGAAATTTATAATCCATGGGTTTAATTGAAGGCATAGTGCATTGTCTTTTGATGGGCATTAGACTTGAGACCATTTAGTTTGATACATGAATGAAAAATAATAGGGAACAACTGAGTGGATTTAATGTAGTAGAATCCCATGTGCAACACCCATATGCCTGGGGAATAGAAGTTTCAAAGGAATTATGACACTGGTTGTTCTTTAGGAGTCATGCCATTTTTGCAACAAATATGCAGTGGCTTAAAAAGAATTCTGACTAAACAGCTTATAACTTAATTTTCTTTGCTAAGGCTGTTTTTCATCTATAGGGAATACCAAGTGAACGTGTTATGGGGCTTTGCATGAGTGTCTGGCTGCTACATGAGAGTATATTCAAAATAAGAGTCAGGCAGGAGTCTATAGAGGGCTTGCATACGAATTAAAAAGAAATAGCATGATGTATGCAAGCTGAATAAATTATAAGCAAGGAAGCTAGAGTTGATAAATGTATATAGAGAGGAAAACACAGCCTGAATTGAGGTGTAATTCCTTGCATAGCTATACTTTGAGGCTAAGGTGATACAGAATCTTTCCTCCCCTCCCCCTGCGTTTGAAAATTCTCAATAGAATTACAAACCTGCAAACTGTCTGGCCTCCAGTGCATACAGACCTTCTGTCTTGCAAGGATTAAGTGTAGGGTAGGTTTTTTCCTCTTTCCCCTTGCTTTCTATAAAAAACCGTATTATGAAGAGTGCATATGATTTGGCATTTTCAAACGTTAGACTGTGATACTTCCTGTGTAGATGCCCTGGGTGTTGCCACAGGGGATTTTTCATGTGGTGACTGCTGCAGCTAGTACCATATCTCAGTTGGCATTCCTTCTGTGAAAACGCATAGTCCCTTTATAGAGACATTTTGTTGGTACTCTTACCACTCTGATCTTGGAGGAAGGCAGGCAGCGTGATGACAGGGCAGATGCTCTTTGCGTGACTTTGTGTTGCCTCTCCTGCTCGGGACTAGGGGGATAGCTCCCTTACAGCCTCCTGTGACCATCAGGGAGGAGGGTCATTCCTGGTTTGTGGAGGGTGTCCGAGGTGTTATGCTTCCAAGGATGATGCGCTGGGGCTGGGTGCCATGGATGTGGTCAGTGACCCCTAGACCTGGCAGCATTTGTTTGCAAGGTGACCACCTGCACCACCCAGCCTCCAGGCCCTCAGTGGCAGCAGCAAGTAGTGTGCAAGACATGGTGCATCCTGAGCAGCTCCTCTCTCCAGCACCCAGCAAAGATCTGTCTGAGCAGGGCTGAGGTGATTGGAGAAGAAGGGTACTGGCCAATCACAGAGATGGTGAGAAGGGCTACTTCGGCTTGTCATTTGTGTATAAGTACATGCAAATGGAGTGTATTTTGTGACTTAGCTGCTTAGAATTTGGTTTTTCATGTCTTAAAAGGTGTGTTTTAGTGTGAGGTGTCCCTGCCCATGGCAGGGGGGTTGGAACTTGATGATCTTAAGGTCCTTTCCAACCCTAACTATTCTATGATTCTATGTTGCTCAGTGCCTATATTAACCCATAATTTCCTTGCTAAAATCTGCATTATAGGGCCCTGTTGGAGCATTTGGTGCCGGCATGATTTCTGCACAACCCAGTGTGCTAGTGCCTGCAAAGCTGAAGCTTGTTTCAACATCAGTGGTTTTGGGTGTTTTCCAGTTTGCAGTCTTGCAAAGGCTGGGTCTCTAGAGCAACTTGGAAACATGATTAAAATATGGCTTGATCCCATTTGCACTCTGTAACCAAGCCATGTTTCAAGGAACTGGCATGTTGTCCTGAGGTCATGCAACACAGAGAATACTCAGTGTCAATATCGCTCTAATGTCTTCCATATGATGTTTAGGATTAGAGGGATACAATGGATGTTAATGATTGGATTTAAGATCATTTCCAAAACTCTCTGAGGAAGCTTCTAAAGGAGTACCATGAGATTTTCAGCCACGGATATTTTTTAAATGTCATTCATTAAGAATTCAAGAAGAACAGAATTTAAACAAGGCTTTTGCTTTTTAAAAAATATTATTTAATTGCTCGTAACACTCACTTGAAGTCAGCTTGTTGATCTCCCTCCTTTCTTAAGAGCTTCTTAGATTTTGTGTGGTACTTTTTTCTAGGCATGATGAGCTACACAGCTATTTTAATTTAAATGGGAACTGTGTTTTCTGAAATTGTTCTGATCTTCCCATTTAAAAATTAATGAAATCCAAAATAAATTATTGCTAAAATTTAAGTATTAAAAACTCTGCTGTGTATAATTTATGAGCAGCTTAACTATTTACATATTTAAGAAAAAGAATACAAGTTAACACAGTGAAGCCTCCCTCCAACATGCATTATTTCAAATGATCAGTGAGTATTCTGGGTTATACAGAAACATAAACGCCACATAAATGCCACACCTGTGTAGAGTAAGATTTTCTGAAGCAGACATCATTTAGATGCATGTGTATCTGACTGTTGATAGATAGAGATACATAGTTCTTGTAGGCTATTTTTGGGGGTGGCAACATTGCTTTCAGAAGTTCCCATCGGTATGCAGGCACCGAGTCTGCCCTCGCTGAGGCAGCTCATGCATTTATGTGCAGGGCTGTACTCTTAACCTGCATCAGTTTTACTCTTATGTCTTTAAGTGCCCTCCCAAGGGTGTTGCTGGGAGGGTGAAGCTAAGGCTGGAGTGGCTTCACTGATGCACAGCCCCATAAATGCTTGCTTCTTGACAGCTAGTCAGGAGGTAAATTGATGTGGGCTTGAACACTCACTAGGAAATAGGCTGAAACTTCTTAATCTGTTAGGGTTTTGTTTTGTTTTTTTTTAATTGGAGGAGTAGAATTGTGTTGACCCATGTCCTCGGTCATAGAGGCGCTGCTGAAATGCAAATAGGAATTTGAAGACTGTGGTCTCCAATGGAGTGCTCAACATGGCTTGTGTTGTTTCTTAAACATGTGGCTATATATAACACAACTTTATGCTTACAGACATGCCCATCTTTTTGTTTGTTTGCTTTTAAACACAACCATAAACACCATAACAGAACACCCACATTTGAAATCGCAGTGAAAATCTATACTCTGATATCAAAGTCAAAAGCCTACTACTGTGTACTTACCTTAACATCACTCGCAAGGAAGCGATTCTAGGAAGCCTGAGGAAAAAGGCAAGCACAAGTGCTGCTGTGCTGTAAACAATGATTGCTGGCATTTGTGGATTTTCCCTTTTCTTACCAAAATTATTACATCACGCATGCTCCTTGAAAGTTACTGCCTTTCTTTTTGTTGCTGCTGTTGTCCCAGCAATAGAAATTCCGGGTGTGTGCATTTTCCCATTTGGGTTAGCAGCCGTAGTGAACTGAAGTGTCAATGACTAATACGTATACGGATCATCCTGTATTTTCCAAATGCATGGTCAGGCTGTTGCAGCTTTGGAGGGAATGAATACTTTGAAGTAATTTGTATCTAATGTGACTGGATATGTTTTTAGATTACCTGAAAAATCCCACTTGGGAAAGAGGCTGACTGTACCTTTTTGCTGTAATTAGAATGGTTTGTTTATCTGTTTGCTTTAATATTTTTCAAAGACTGAGTGTGAAAAGTCAGACTGAGGCCTGGTTAAAGGTTTAAACCTGAATTGAATGCTATTATATACTAAGCACGTTTCTAGTGTAGCACTTGGGTCTTTTTGCTGTGGCTTGGATATCAGAATTGAAATAAAGCAGCCCCCCCCCAACAGGCCCCATCTTTTCATGAGCCCTTTGTGTTCCTGGATTGGCTGGTGGTTTATGTGACTTTCTAGAATCTTGCTCCCACACACTGCAGGGATGACCGGGGAGGAGGCCGAGTCTTCCGACATTTGATGTGAAGGATTGACCTGATTCTATTATAAGGGACATATCTTTATTTAGCAGTAATTGAGCTTATAGTATTTCTATGAAATACTTCATTAGCATACAAAGTACTAACTGTAGTAAGTTTAAGGAAGTTAGTTTGCAAATAATACTTCCCTTTATATAAACATAAAAGCTATTTTTCTCCCCCCCCCCCCCCCCCCAGGATGTAATCTTGCTCTGGGAGGCTTACTAAACAGTAAAAACTTGTAGCAAACAGGATTCGCTTGTCTTCATTGTTCTCTCCTTTAACATCCTGTTGCTTTAAATAGAAGCACAAGTATTTTTGATTATCAAGAAAACACTTGTCTGCATTTGTGGATCCATCAGCCTCCAGATGGAAGAGGAGGAAGGAAAACTGAAAATCTGTGATGCAGTGTGCACATGCTTCAGAGCAAAATAAGCATGGACAGTCTGGGAAGAAAACATTAGAACTGTAGAACCATAGAATAGTTAAGGTTGGAAAGGACATTAAGATCATCTAGTTCCAACCCGCCTGCCTTGGGCAGGGACACCTCACACTAAACCGTGTCACCCAAGGCTCTGTCCAACCTAGCCTTGAACACTGCCAGGGATGGAGCATTCACAACTTCCCTGGGCAACCTATTCCAGTGCCTCACCACCCTTACAGCAAAGAATTTCCTCCTTATATCCAATCCAAACTTCCCCTGTTTAAGTTTTAACCCATTACCCCTTGTTCTGTCACTACACTCCCTAGTGAAGAGTCCCTCTCCAGCATCCTTATAGGCCCCTTTCAGATACTGGAAGGCTGCTATGAGGTCTCCATGCAGCCTTCTCTTCTCCAGGCTGAACAGCCTCAACTTCCTCAGCCTGTCTTCATACAGGAGGTGTTCCAGTTCCCTGATCATCCTCGTGGCCCTTTTCTGGATTTGTTCCAACAGTTCCATGTCCTTTTTATGTTGAGGATACCAGAACTGCACACAATACTCCAGGTGAGGTCTCACAAGAGCAGAGTAGAGGGGCAGGATCACCTCCTTCGACCTGCTGGTCACGCTGCTTTTGATGCAGCCCAGGATACGGTTGGCTTTCTGGGCTGCGAGCACACACTGAAGCCGGCCCATGTTCATTTTCTCATCAACCAACACCCCCAAGTCCTTCTCTGCAGGGCTACTCTGAATTTCTTCTCTACCCAACCTGTAGCTGTGCCTGGGATTGCTCCGACCCAGGTGTAGGACCTTGCATGTGGCATGGTTAAACTTCATAAGGTTGGCATCAGCCCACCTCACAAGCGTGTCAAGGTCCCTTTGGATGGCATTCCTTCCCTCCAGCATGTGGACACAGCTTGGTGTCATCGGCAAACTTGCTGAGGGCGCGCTCAATCCCACTGTCCATGTCAGTGACAAAGATGTTAAACAAGACCGGTCCCAACACCAATCCCTGAGGGACACCCCTCGTTACTGGTCTCCAGCCGGACATTGAGCCATTGGCCACAACTCTCTGCATGTAGGAAAGAAGGGAAAGTAGGGAAAAAAGAGTATAGGACAAAAGCTCGAATGAGTTCAGCATTGTTTACTGGAAGGGGGACAAGTGAAAGATTCTAACTGAAAATGCTGTAAAAATATTCTGATTATATAGATTTGGTAGAAATTTTCAGCTTTTCCTCTGCATGTGGTAAAACTCTTCAACTGTAAGAACTTTAAACAGCCACCTTTTCAATTCTGTTTGTACTTTTGTGACTTAATTCTGCCCCAGCATCCCTTTCCCTTTCCTGGCAGATGCCTGCCTGCCCGCCCACCATGGTGGGTGCAGTCCCCTCACTGGTGTTTGCTGCCTGCTGTGCCCTGAGCCTGGTGTGGGAAGCCCAGCAAACACCTCCAGACTCCATGATGCTGCTGCGATCTTACTGCTCAATAATCGAGACAAAAGTAGTGGCTGATGGGAGTGTAATCACACAGTCGAGTCTGCAGGTTTGGAGTCTGGCCTGTGGATGTCTTCTGTAATTAGTAGCTGCATTGATATTCTAGATCAAAATACAAAAGGACTTTTAGCCAGTGATTCTAAATCACTTGTTAGCTAATACAGGTGAAGAGGTTTTTAACATTGATCTGCAGTGCTACCAGCTGTAGTTTTCATCTTTCATTTGAGGAGATTCCAGATTATTTCAGTTTGTGTGTATCTTCATGAACATAAACATTTTTTGGTCATAAAACCAGATTTATTGAGAGCCGTTCTGAACAGGTAATAAGTTTTTAACTCCTGTATAGATTTGTTTAGGTTTTGGAGGGTCTTTTTAGTATTCAGGGTGTGTTTTTTGCAGAAAATGTAGGAAAGTTTTAAAATCATGAATAAAATGTAATGGCGTAAAAATCCTTTTTTGTTCATGTCAGTTATGCAAGAGGTATGTCACAAGCCATGATGTCAGTATCTCTACAGCCATTTTCTTCATGTTCTGTTAAAAATATTTCTTTCGTATGCACCTCCATTGTTTATTAAAGTGAATTAGTCTAAAGTGCTGTCCTGTATGCAGAGGTCTACATGTCTATATGCTGTGCCTGTGAGGTAAAGGTATCGCAATATTGCATCATTTAAGTAAGGCTATTCTTTCTGCAGCCTCCAGAAAATCTCAGCCGTGGGCAGTGTATAAAGTAGAGTCTGCATTCTGCTATGCTGATATTTAGCATGCAGATGCAATGTGACATATACAAGCTTTAGGGGGTAAAATCTTAAATTATAAATACTTATATAATATTAAAGTATGTGCATAATCCCTGTGTTCAATATCAGGTAGTCCCGGTTGACTGTTAATGATAGTTTTACTTCTGTTGCTCGGGTAAGCAGGTCTCTGTTTTGGGAGTTGGGAAGAGTTTCCTCTGTTTGTAGTTTACATTGTTTAGTTTAGTCCATGTTTATACGTTGCCTCTGTACTTCGGGAAGGAGTGTTTTTAATGAGTTGTGTTTGCCAAAGTAATAAAATCCTCCTGTTGGGGAAACAGCCTGGAAGCCAGCTTCGATGTTGTATCAGAGACCAGTTCATGCTGTCAGGTGGATGCAGTCCAGTGTTCTCTGCCCTTGAGTGTTGTGCAGACGCAGGACCACCTCCTGGCTGGCAAGCACACAGAAACAACTGCCAGCATGATGGGAAGGAAGCACAAGGAAATACTGTAACTAGAGTCTTAAACCTTGTAAGACTCTGTCTAAAGGCATGCAGAAGGAATTTGCATTACCAGCAGAAGAAGAAAATCGCATGTGAACACTTCGGGCTTCTAGTTTTCTAAAAGGATCTAGATGAAACACTGCGCAGCGTGTTTCCAAGGCCTCCAGGCAGTTATGTAGATATCAGAGTAAAGCTTATAATTGGAATATGGGGAGGATGAAAGGACAGAGTTAGGAACAAACTCAGTTTATAAAATTAAATGATTGCATAATAATCCTTTTGCATGAAATGAAATATCAATAAGTGCAGTCAAGCTATGCATGATCTGTATATCCGTGTTTTTAATTGTAATGTCATTTTCCTGTTGCCACATATTCACCAGCTCTCTCACTAAGGATAAGTTTTGAACAACTAATTGTGTGTTTATATGGCTTTCCATAAAAAGATGCAAATTTTTCATCTGAAGTTTGCAACTTGCCAGAAGGCTCCTTTTCCTTTAGGGAATATTTTGCTTTGACTGTTAATCATATCAAAACCATTGCAAACAGCTAAGCACAAGGTATCCTTGGGAAATCAGATTATTTCTTTTCTTAATAAGTTTTCCCCCACAAACCTAAGCATCATGAAGAGATTTTTTTTAAGAAATGGCAGTGGTTTTCAGCAGTAAAGCTTGAACTTGGTCATTAGCAAAACTTGTGTCAGCATTTTGAGAAGCTTTTTTGGACTCCACTCTTAAACTCTGCCTTCTCTTTTGGGGAAGTTATGAACTCTAGCCTTTCATATGATGGTTGAGTGAATACAGAGAATGAAAACTATCTCATGCGTAAAGTTGGTCATGTCAAAACACATGCATAACCATGGAGAAAAATGTCTTGAAGTTTAAGTTATTGTTGCCTCTCCTGTAAAACTGGGCAAGCCAGATATCTGCTTTGTTAACTTGGTTTCTGTATGAGCACTCAGCAGAATTGCTTTCTTAATAAAAACCATTGTTGTTGTTACTGGGCTGAGCTGTTAGGTAAGATTTGAACCCTTGTTTGTCAGAACTGATTTGCACTAAATGCACAGAAGTCATTTTTGTGAAAGCAAAGTTGAACTTTTTGTGAGTTACCAAGCGATCACTTCCCTGCCCTGTATGCTCAAGCTCAGGGGCTGTATGACCTGCAGCCCTCTGCTCCAGAAATGGACTTCACTGAATCTTTGCCTAGTATAAAGCATGTTGTAGAAATATCTCTTCTGAAGAACAACTGAAATTGTTTTTCCTCAAACATTTCCATCCTTAATTTCCAAATGCTTGAATATGTCAACAGTGAAGACATTTTTGCCAGTGATGATGACATGGTAACGTTGGAGGAAAGTCCCTGTATGCAAGAAAAGGCTGCATCTATTAGCTGTACTCAGTACAGAGTTTAGAATTTTTTTGCATATGCTTGCTGCTCTGTGCCAGATTAGGTACACAGGCACACACCCCCCTGCCTACTGCTGCGTAAATTCAGATAGCCCTCAAAGTTGAATTTAGAAACTTTATTGAGGCCTAAAGCTGGCAGCCCAGCTTCTGAAATCTATAGGTGGACTATGCTAAACTCTCCTTATTTAGATGTCTTTCTGAGGAGATGAAAATTAGTAAGGATGTTTGTTTCAGAGGAGTGGTAATTGGCTAGTATGTTTTAACAAGCTGGAGGTTTACAACTTATTTTGAAGTAATGGTTTGATATAATCTTAAATGATTGCCTTGGGCTTGATTGGCATTCACCTACAAGTGCCAGAAGAAAGATGATCTTGACTTGGTTGAATTCAGGGAGCTGTGAGGATTGAGCAAGCTTATTAAGAGATTTCCGTTTTGACTATGATCTTCTCACTGTATGGACAGTCCTGCTGTGTATAGGGACTCCAGTAACATCCATTTTAAATAGAAGAAAGATTTACTTTGCATTAGTCATGGTGGTTCTTCAGATGCTGCACAACAGTGTGTTATGCTTCCAGATTGAATGGAAAAAGCCCACATCAATGTGTCACACTGCTCAATGTACATTAGACAAGTAGATCTCGGGTGCATAGTGCTAGGTTAAATTACAGCAGGGACTTACTTATTCAGCACAGTTGCTTTCTGCTCATGCCTTTTGCTAATGACATTAAACGCCATTTGGTCTTAGCTGGGTGCATCTGGATTAACGTCAATGCATTCTCTTGTTATAGGAGCAGCTTACTGCCAGTTCATGGACATGTTGTTCCCAGGGTGCATTAGTTTGAAGAAAGTAAAGTTTCAAGCAAAGCTGGAGCATGAATACATTCACAACTTCAAACTTCTGCAAGCATCGTTTAAAAGAATGAATGTGGATAAGGTAGGCATCCTACAATCACCCATTGTATTTCAGTCATTACAAGTTTTGAAAGTTGTATAAACTGGGTAAAATAGAGGAAACAAACTTCAATACTTTAAGTCCATTGTTCAAATTTTGGACTGGGAACTACAGCTACAAGTTGTATGTGAAGTCAAGAATATGACCTTTTATCATCTGAAGATGGTATTTAGCCACAAAGGAAGAAATTTGGCATGCTCCATTTAAACACAAACTGAAAATTGAGTCCATGTGTCTGCTGAGGAATTGTGCAGCCTAACCTGTTGTATTTTAATATCAGAGACCCTTTTGATAAAATACCATGTGTTAGAAATTCCTTGCTATCAGTGAACTTTAATTTTAGATGCAGTAAAATTACCGATGACCTGAATTTCTAACAAACTAACTTGGAAATATTCTAATTATTCTGTGTTTCTTTTCTAAAACCAAATTTAAGGAATTTAAATTTTCCAAAAGCTGGAATAATTTACCCAGTGATTCAGTTGGTTGGACAGCACATGCTATCTTGTAAAGTTAAGAAGCCTCTTAGAAAATGGCTTTTTCAACCATAAGGTATTGGCTTATGTTTGAATGAGAGTTTGATGGATTCACCAATATTAATTACTGTGTTGATCAAAATAAATAATGAAAGCTGTGTGATCATACTTTTATTTTTACACTGCCTGTGTCTGCTCTGGCATTTAGTGATGCCTTATTCTGAAATTTAAACAGTCTTAATAGAGGATCCTGTAAGCTTTTTACAAAGCACTGGAAAGCCCTCATTGTTTCCTGAAATGTTGTGAATGCTTCTATTTACAGGGTAATTTGCTAGTGAAAAATTGGAAAGCTTAATAAAGTTAACATAATGAAGTTAACATTGTCAGTTATTCTGCAGGGAGCAAACTTCCTATGCCTTCTCAATGTAGAAATAAGATACAAATGGAACAACCTGAAAGGGCATACAGAATGCTAGGTTAATCCTTGTAGGGGTATTGTAGACTTACAAAATGCTGTACAGTTGGCTTAACCTTGAGCAAAAGTTAGAATTGCAAGGGGTTTAGGTACCCTTTTTCCAGCTGAAAAATGAATGCATTCAGGAAGCATTAAGGTGCATCTAACTTGGCTCTTTAACCAGCTGCATGAATTAAGCAAAGCAAGGCAACCCTCCTTCTGCAGCTGTAGTCCCTGTCTACCCACAGTGGCTGAGGACCTTAAGTTTTGTAATATTGCCCAAAGACACCTTTTGGAGGTTTCATTTCTCTGAAGAATTTGCAGGATATGGAGACATCCTCATAGAGTTTCTTTTGTTTTACTAAAACTTTATAGGCATTTTGGTCAGATTCTGCATGCCCACAAAGTGTTCTATGTATAGCTAGATACAGAATGGAAAAAAATTACAAGGTTAAAACCTCAGGGTTAGTTTGTATGATGAACATGTGCTACCAAAATGTAGGTTGGCTTGAACTTCAGCATATCTTGGAAAAGCTGCTGGGTTTTTGTAATTCAAATAATAGGAGACAGAGCAAGAAACTCCTGTCTGGACGTTTTGAAGAATTATTAGTTTTCAGTATGACAAACTGTAGCATGTCCATTAGAAACAAAAATCCCTGTTTAGCAGAATATAGTTTTACTCCCAGAACAGTTTCATTCATGTTGGCTGTCACTGCCACAGTGAAATAAGAAAAGAGTGACTCTGTGGAAGAGCTGTTTAAAGACTTACATTCACCCACTGTATGGCCATCTCTAAGGCAGGGTCTTTGTTTTATTTTGGTTTTCTTTCCTATTAAGAGCGCTTGCAAATCTACCATAATTCCCTTTCTTTTAGGAAGAAAACAATGATGGAGGAATATATACTGATATAGTTGGTAGATTTATTCAAACAAGTGGGTATATGTAATGTTTATACTTAAAAATGGCAGTGATACATTGTTAGAACCTTTATTCTGCTTTCCAGGTAATTCCTGTGGAAAAACTGGTCAAAGGGCGCTTCCAAGACAACTTAGATTTCATCCAATGGTTTAAGAAGTTCTTTGACGCTAACTACGATGGGAAGGAGTATGATCCTGTGGAAGCTCGACAAGGCCAAGATGCTCTTCCCCCACCAGATCCCGGTGAACAGATCTTCAACCTGCCCAAGAAGTCTCATCATGCAAACTCTCCAACTGCAGGTAACTTGCGTCCTAAAGAATTCCATTTCCGTCTCTGAAGACAATTACACACTGGGATCTATTTTACATAAATACTAGTTAAAAATTATTTCCTTATGTGCGTGGGCCATTCTTTTTGCCTTGGCTTAGGCTTAGCATCTGAGGTGGCAGAAGTTAACTTCTTGTGGTGTAATCATGTTTGGCCCAGCTGTAGTGAGCATAGGGTCTCCTCCACTAAACCCTTGATGTAAATGTTGTGGGTCCTAATGATATCTGATAGTGGAGACAAATGCATTTAATCTCCTTGTTGCTGGATGTGGCATGTGTAAGTGTATTCTAGATCATTAAATGGGAGTATGTTCTTCCCTCACACCTCTACCCTTACAGGAAATTACTAGCACAGGCTGATTTCTTTTTTATTATTTATGGTGGGCGAGATGCTTCCAATCTTAAGGGCTGAACAGAAGGAAAAACAAAAAAATTGATTTATTGATTTGTGGTTTTATACACTTATTGTTCAGGTATGCGAGCCCTCTGAAATGAAAAATATACAGCTATTGCTCTTTCTCAAAAACACCTCTCTCTTGCAAGTTTTTATTTTGGGTTTGTACTGGCTTTTGCTAGGTTAGAGTTAGCTTTCTTCACAGGTGATTGTATGGTGCTGCATTTCAGAGTTGTGACCAAAATAGTGTCGGTAAGACATGGATGTTTCAGTTACTGCTTACACAGAGTCAAGGCCTTTTCTGTCCCTCACACCACCCCACCAGTGAGAAGGCTGGAGGTGCACAAGAAGCTGGGAGGGGACGCAGCACAGACAGCTGATCCCAACTGACCAAAAGGGTATCCCGTACCATATAATGTGCTGGGGAAAGGAGGAGGAAGCAGAGGGGGATGTTGAAAGTGGCAGTGTCGGTCTTCCCAAGTAACCATTGCATGTGGTGGAGGCCTGCTTTCCTGGAGATGGCCTGCCTGGAAGTGATGAATTAATTCCTTGTTTCGCTTGTGTGTGTTACATCTTAAACTATCTTTATCCCAACGAGTGAGTTTTCTCACATTTACCCTTCTCATTTTCTCTACCATCCTACCCGGGGACAAGTGGCTCTGGGGGCTCAGCTGTATGCTGGGGTTAAACCACAACAGGGTTTCTGGAGCAGGCCAAAGGGCTAAACCTGATCTTTGGTGTTTGTGTAACATGGGCATGACTGGTGAGTAAGTAGATGCCACTTTTTGATAACTGAGTTAAATGAACAGAAGAGCAGCTAACATTTTTCTAACAGAATGATCACCAAAGAATTGTTACTGGGGTTGATAGCCTGTATGTGTATAGGTTTGTGCATATAGGTGTGTGCAAGTGTGTTTCTGTATGCACACTTTATTCCTTGAATGGTTTGTCCTGGGTTTAACTTCATGCTAACCCATTCCCCAAGTAAGGATTAATTTTCTGTTCACTTAAATCTGTGACCTGTCCTCTCGTGGGCTCAGATATGCACCAGTGCTGGCAAAGGGAAGGGGCAGGTATAAGGCACTTGCAGATTTAGGCTGTCTTATGCTTTGGAATATCCAGATTTCAGCATTCTGCTCTGGTCGCTTCTGACGTCAAAGTGGGACATACTTGGCCAGCTGCCTTCAGCTCATTAGTGCTTCCAGGAAACTGAACACCTAATAGCAGGTCAGTGCTGGACTGACCTGGGCTCTGGGCTTGTTTACATCTTTGTTTTGCACCATCTTGTGTTTCAACTTTTGAATTTCAAGGCCTGGCATGCTATAATTTCCCATGTGATGTCTTGCACTCCCTTTGAAAATAGGAAAACCCAAGTGCTAATGTCACAATTGAGAAATTGGGATAGACGCTTTTATTAATTACAGACTTTACCACGCTTGTTAATTCTTCTTGCACATGGTCTGTTTTTACCGAAGTCACAAATATGTCATCCAAATTAAAGCTGTAAACGTGACAATCCTGGAGAAGTAGAATAGCTACTGGAGTGGAACCAGCCAGCTGATACGGAAGATAAGGCAGTGATTTCACGTTGTGTTGCTGGTGTATGAAGAGCATGTCTCGAGACTTTCCCAGCAACTGAGATGGTGTGATGAGTTTTGTTAAGAACCTGTGGCTGTGAGACTTAGTATTTTTATGGAAAGGTTCCTTCAGTATTAAGTATTGTCCAGAAGTATGACAGGCAGGATGCTGGTTTAGTTTCCTTAGAGCTGAGGAGAGTGTGCACAGATGTTGTGATGCTAGGTGAAATGAGAGTTCTAGCTTTTGTTGCTACTTCATTTTAGAACAGAACTATTTCTGTTAGGTGTCATTCATAGGTTTATTCAATTTCTGGGTGCGCACATTTTCATTTCACGGATGCGTTTGTGCCACACCTCACAATATCATGTAGCCTGGTTGCTTGAAAGGATGGGAGCCCTTGATGGCTGCCTGTTGATAGAGGACATTCTGGAAGGAGTGCAGTATGCACCTGCAAGCTGTGTGTGCCTCATCTCCTGCCATTTGGAAGTAAATTGAAGATGATCAGGGGACTGGAGCACCTCCCGTATGAAGACAGGCTGAGAAAGTTGGAGCTGTTCAGCCTGGAGAAGAGAAGGCTGCATGGAGACCTCATAGCAGCCTTCCAGTATATGAAGGGGGCCTATAGGGATGCTGGGGAGGGACTCTTCATTAGGGACTGTAGTGATAGGACAAGGGGTAACAGGTTCAAACTTAAACAGGGGAAGTTTAGATTGGATATAAGGAAGAAGTTCTTTACTGTAAAGGTGTTGAGGCACTGGAATGGGTTGCCCAGGGAGGTTGTGAATGCTCCATCCCTGGCGGTGTTCAAGGCCAGGTTGGACGAAGCCTTGGGTGACATGGTTTAGTGTGAGGTGTCCCTGCCCATGGCAGGGGAGTTGGAACTAAATGATCTTAAGGTCCTTTCCAACCCTAACTATTCTATGATTCTATGTGGAAGCAAGTCCTGGGTAGTTGCGAAGTTGCCATGAAAGACATGCTTCTGTACTTCTGTCTTGTGCACTTTCACAATTGCCTGGAAATGAAGGTGTATTCATTACTGTTGTTACACAATCCATAGCATGCTCATGTGAGCTAAGCAAGTTTAGTGATTTATTGAAGGGCAAAAAAAAAGTCTTGAGTTCTTCTGCAGCAAGGTAAGAATTCCCCACCCCATCAAGAGCTTTTTTCTTTGATGATGCAAGCTCAAAAGGGGAATACCTGAGGAAGTACCTCAGGTGGGATAGTTTAAACTGATATCTATGACTTTTATGTTGACTATACAGATGTCTTATGTTTAGTTTATACCTGACTTCTATGTTTACATTTTATTGTTCTACTTTCCTGGCTCTTTGGTGAAATGGCTGAGGTTTTGGGCATGGCTGTACTTCCACTGACTTTGTTGTGAAAGCAGTAAACATTGTGCGCAGCTCGATGCAATAACCTCTTATACCAGTGCAGCCAGTACTTGCCAGCTTCTATAGCAGTTTGACACAGTAGCTTTTCTCTCTTTTTGTACGTTTTCTTTTTCTGTGTCATTTTTAATGTGTGTGATTTGCTCTACATTAACAATGAGGCTCTGAAATCTTGTACTGCCTTGTTTCAGTTCATTAGCAGAACAAAAAGAAGCAATAGTGAAAGCAAATAAAGAACCCAGAAGATCTTTCAGTGTAATTCAAAAGTTTTCAAACAGTGTGCGGTAGACATAGCTCAATGTATGCATCTATTGTTAAGTGTCAGGAGCAAGCAGACATATGAGTACTCATTCACACTATGATCTTCGGTTTTAACAGATTTTTAAATATGCCTATTCTGAATTGATCAAGTATATAAATTTCTAAAGAAATAATTTGCTTAACTGTTAGTAATTTCAGATGCATTTTAGGTGATTCCTGTTGTTCCACAGAGTAACTCTTCCAGTGCAGTTTGCCAGACTTTTGCTTCCAAGGATATAGGAGGTGCTGAGCTCTTTAATTATTCATAACTGCTTTATAGCACTCTGTTCTAACACTGTATTTTCAGAGGTAGACTAAGCTATGTCTTCCAGTTAACAAGAAAGTATCAGATCCTCAAGGACTGCTCTGAAAGCTTAACCAAAAATGTACTGGCATGAATTAGAATGAATTTTGGTATTTTAATCTGACAATAAAGCTGGACGAGACCCTTGGCTTCAGGTACCTGCTTTCCATACCTACACATAGCTATTTCTGCAAATGCACACTGTGGTCTTTATTTTACTTTTAGAGTTTCTTTTAAAGCAACCCAAACCTCAAGACATCTGAAAATGCACTGGGTTTTGTGTTCATTGGGGGGCAGACCAGCAGCCATGGCCCTACCCCTTCCAAAGGCGATCCAACTGAGGAGTCAGCACAGGTCAAGGATAATGCAGCTTGGAAATGGAAGCACAAATGGGTCCTTACAACTAATCTGCTGTGCCACCCTCGCACTGCCTCATCCCTTCCTTGAGAGATAGAGCCGATTTGTTGTCGAGCTGACAGGGGTACAGTGGGTGTATGGCTTTGGTGACACGGGTAAAAGGCTGCTTCTAGAAAAACTAGGAGCAGTGAGGATTTGCCAGGTAAATCCAGCTCCCAAATCTGGGGGAATGAGTGTGTTCTCATCCTTCGAGGAGCAGAGCCAGCAGCATAGACCACTGCTGCAGGCCTTCTGCCAGTAGCACCACAGCTGCTTTTAGATAGAACACCATCTGCTAGCCCTGAGCCAGCTTTCGATCTTCTACAGCCTCCACACTGCTCTAATGCAGTGGAAAACAGCCTGCAGATGCAGAGTGAAAATTGAGTCAAAATTATTGTAAGGGATTAAAATATTAGGGCACTGTTGTTTGTGCCAGCTCTAATGCTCCCCATGGAAAACAGCAGAAAAAGCTTCATTTGATCAAATTGAAAATGGTGATCAGGTTGTCAGGATTTTAGCTTAGTGTGTCTTATGTAAGTGCTCCTGTATGTCAGAGCAAATCTCCATGGAAAGCTGTTCTGTGTAGGGGTGTGAGGTGTCAAGAACACAGAGGTAAAAGACAGCTTAGTAAAATTAATTATTTACACATAAGCTAAAAATTGTGAGAGGTTCTAAGATCTGAAGGCTGTTAGATGTTGTAGTTTGAAATATTCAGTGAGAGCAGGATGACTAAAGCAGAGCTGGAAAATACTGGAGGGTCACATGAGGGCTAAAAATACTCACGCTATGACAGGGAAAATAACCAGGGCAGAATGAACTATTTGTGCATGAATGCTTTATATATAATGTGCCACTGAAGAGCCAGTTGCACAAGAAAAATACTGATTTTCTTTAGTGAAATGGTATATCCTACTGTGGCAGATGTGCTGTAAATTAATTTTGAGGGATAAGAATACTCCACAAATCCAGTCTTTATTTCAACAGCTAGTGATCAGTTAGGACTCCTGGGAGCCTAGAGAATTCCTCCTAATGCTTTTCTTTACTTTCCATCAAAACATGATACGTTTTTCCTCACGTGGCAGGTAGCTGGTATTAGTGGTGGTAGCTTCTGTTTGTAGTGGTATGGTGCTCCAGGACATCATGGCAGAGATGGAGATGGGAAGAGCCTTAGGGCAGTGAACTGAAATCGCTTTTGTGCCTAGTTCATACGAGGCCAAGTAATTGTACTAGCCGATGGGAACAGCCTGTGCAGTGACAGTGCCTGGGAAGTAGAAAGGGGCTCAGCCTTCATACAGACACACCTCCTCTACCAGCATGAGGAGACTTTAGTTTTTAAACCCACTAGACCTGAGAATTTAGACCCCAAAGAAATGCTGCTTGCAGTGCAGGAGCCAGGGTCATCTTCCTAGAAAGAATATTGTGTTTGAAAAAAAAAACAGTGGTGGAAATTGCAGTCTTTTCAGGGTACTGTGGATGTGGTTTGAATGTGTTGCACGATCTTTCATATTGCAATGTTTCTTTGCATATTTCTTTCAGATTTTCTTTTTGAGGCTGCTTTCTCCTTGTAGCTCAGCAGGCAGTTGGACTTTAGAAAATGCATGTTTTCAAAAGCATTTCAAATTTTAAATTGCATTCTTCTGTTAAGCCTATGTGGAATGGTTTCATCAATTGAAGATGTTTGCATGTTTACAGATGTTTCTAGAGAAAATAGGGGTTTCAGTTGAGAAAAATTAAAAGCTGCCATTATAATTTTGGTTATTTTCATAGAACCATAGAATAGTTAGGGTTGGAAAAGACCTTCAGATCATCAAGTTCTAACACCCCTGCCATGAGCAGGGACACCTCACACTAAACCATATCACCCAACGCTCTGTCCAGCGTGGCCTTGAACACCACCAGGAATGGAGCCTTCACAGCTTCCCTGGGCAACCCATTCCAGTGCCTCACCACCCTTACAGAAAAGAATTTCCTCCTTATATCCAATCTAAACTTTCCCTGTTTAAGATTGAACCCGTTACCCCTTGTCCTGTCACTACAGTCCCTAATGAAGAGTCCCTCCCCAGCATCCCTATAGGCCCCCTTCAGATACTGGAAGGCTGCTATGAGGTCTCCATGCAGCCTTCTCTTCTCCAGGCTGAACAGCCCCAACTTCCTCAGCCTGTCTTCATATGGGAGGTGCTCCAGGCCCCTGATCATCCTCGTGGCCCTTCTCTGGACTTGTTCCAACAGTTCCAAATCCTTTTTATGTTGAGGACACCAGAACTGCACACAATACTTCAAGTGAGGTCCACTGTTTTAAATTGCGGAAGCGGGTATCTTTTTGTAAAACCCAGTCTTTAGCAAAAAATAGTGAAGCTGAAACTATGAGGGCATATACTTTATTATGATGGACTGACTAGTGATTGTTTCTGGAGCACCACAGACAGAAACCTGTAATGCATTTCAAAGCTGGTTCATCTAATTTATATCAGTACAAGAACAAATTATTTTGTCTTTCAACTGTGAATGTATTTTTCCCATCTCTGGTAGTGTTATATGGGCAAAATGTTATGTACAAAAAGTTATCCAGGTGCTAATTGAAGCAGTTATTTACAAAACCTTCTAATTGGACCCTGAATTGATGTAAAATCGGAACATGCAGTAGCAGAGTTCTCACAGAACAGTGGAAGTGGGACAGCAGCCTCTGAGATCGCCGAGGCCAACCACTCTGCTCAAAGCAAGGTCACCTAGATCCAGTTGCCCAGGACCATATCCAGTCAAGTTTTGAGTATCTCCAAGGATGGAGATCCCCCCAATCCCTCTGGACAACTTGTTTCAGTATTTGATCAGAGTGAGAAAGCTTGTTCTTATGTTTCAATGGAATTTATTGTATTTCAATTTTGTGCCCATTGCCTTTTGCTCTTTAATAGGGACCACTGAAAAGAGCCTGTCCTCATCTTCTTTGCACCCTCCCTTCAGATATGGATAAAATCCCCCCGAAGCTTCTCTTGTCCAGGCTGAACAGACGCAGCTCTCTCAGCTGTTCCATATATGTGAGGTGCTCCTATCCCTCAGTCATCTTCATGGCCTTTTGTTGAACTCTTTCCAGTATGCCCATGTCTCTCTTCTACTGGACCCAGCACTCCAGATGTGCCTCCTCAGTGCTGAGTAGAGGGGGACAGTCACCTCCCTCAACCTGATAGCAGTGCTCTTCCAAGTGAAGCCCAGGAGGCTGTCAGCTGCCTTTGCTGCAGGGGTGCTTAGCTCATGCTTAATTTGGTGTCCACGAGGACCCCTAAGTCCCTTTCTGCCGCACTGCTTTCCAGGCTGTTGGCTGCCAGCATGTTCTGGGGCATGGGTCTGTTCCCCTCTGTGGCAGGGCTCCACACTTCTTTTTGAACATCAACAGCAAGCTTGAAAATGAATTGGTAATGGGTCATGTTTATGGTGCTGATTGCAATGTATGTCTCTTAGTGGTCAGTGAAGAGCTGGTTACCAGGTATTTTCAATGTAAAATATTTGCATAAAATGTTGTGCTTTGTCAAAATACATAAATGGGTTATATATAAATATTTTCATAGAAGATATGATATTGGACAGAATTAAAACTATGCAGATTATATAGCCCCTCTGAGCAATGCATGAGGAGTTATTCCACAATTGCAGTAATTTACTGCAAAGACACTGTGGTGCTTGATAGCAAAGTCATTAAGTCTGCCAAGATCTTTCATCTCCGTTTAGATATCTGGCTGTCTCAAGCACTTTGCACTACTCTGCCAAACAGGATCCTTTAATTCTTTTATGAAATTAAGCTTCTGTTAGAATGGGAGGCTTACCTCTGAGCTGATTCTAAAACTGATGTTTCAGAATAAATGTGCAGTAAAGCTGCTTTTTTTTTATTTCCTCCAGGAAATTTTAGATTAGAAATCCCAAGGCATCCTCTGTTGCAATTAAGTTCTATCCAGCTGTTGCTGATACAGTCTGAAATGCTCAGGTTAGCTGGTTTAAATCTGGTACTGAAATGGGGATATTGTGTTCATTTAAGAGCTGATCCTGAGCAGCGGAACAAAAGTCAATTTCTTTGATTTGTCTGGACATAATAAAGCTTAGTAACAATTTGGTTTAGAAATTCGAAAGGCTTTGTTGTTTTCAAAGAAAGGCAGAATGTAATTCAGTGTATTGGTGCTATCCAGCCTTCCCTGTCTGCAGACAGTGGTGATGTGCGCTTTCTCAGCGCACGCTGGGGGGCGGGCACCTCAGCTGCAAATAAGAGAGAATACCTAGGGATTAAATGTTTGTGCCTACTTTGTCCTTAACTTTCTCTGCAGGTTAAAAAGAGGTGTGTACTTAATGATATGGCTTTCTGTGATCAGAATCCAAACCCTCAAAGAGCTTGCTTGCTTCACAGGACTATTGAGCATGAAAGGGAGCAACAAGCCATGGCTGCACAATGTGCCTTGCCGTAGGTCTTGCACCGTGACCCCCTGGCAGAAATGGTGAGGAGCTAAAAGGGTGGGGGATACTGCCCTAGAAAAGCTGAACAGCTTCTTCTATGCTTGTGTGGAGGTGCTTGCTGCCTAGGCAAAGTCCAGTGCTGCCTTCAGGTAGAGGAAGGGTAGTTGGTATAGGCGGAGATGCACTGACCAGCCAGGGTTTCACATCTGAAGGTCCATAGCTTGCTTTTTAACATTTAATATTCAGTTGTTATCTTGAGCTGCACCTTGTAGGTGTAGAATACAATAGTAAGTGTGAATACCTTGGTTTAGTATACATATATATCGAATGATGTATAGGTAACTGTTGCAGTTGCACATTACAAGTAGTAATTAAATAACTTGAGACTAAACTAGAATGCTGTAGTCAGAGTGATTATTTTGTGTGTGTTTATCATGCATATTTTGACACCAGGTTTTTTTCTGTTCATTTGCTAATCCAAATGCAAATTACTTTCCTGGCTTTAAGAGTGTCTTAATCCTGCTGTGAAGCAACTGATTTTTAGTTAGTCAAAATCTGGACTGAACCTGGAAAGTGTTGAAGGCAGGGTGCTAAAGTTTATGAAATGGCCTAAAGAAAGATATAGCAGCAAAATATCTTGACATTTTTAATGTTTTTTTCCGCAAATTAACTTTGCTGATCTAAGTATGATGTGAAAAGCAGTTTAATTTCAGGTATATACACAACATCGAATTTTCCTAATTTCCTAATAGTACAGAAAGTCCATGTACTGCATCTGAAATCTGCTAGAAGCGAGTTTGTGTGTGCAATTAGGTATGGAAACTATTGGAGTCACGAATTCCTTTAAAAAAAGGAATGTCTTGCATTGAAGAACATGGAAAAGGAGGATGGGTATCTTGCATAGAAACGTTTGCTCATGCTAACTGAATTACCAAATTGGTTTTGTGTTCCGTTGGCATTAGATGACCCAGTTAATATAGAATTATCCTTAAAGGCAGGAGAAGATGCTTGTTACAGAGAGAGGCCTGTGACTAAATCAGGAAAGCTCAAGTGAGCTTGATTAAATAACCCATTGCTGCTCTCTTTTCCCATCACTTTTCAGCTCCTCCAAAGGATCACAGTACACAGTTCTAGGTCAGTGAGACGGTGTGAGTTCCACAGTTAGATAATATGAACAGGCCCACAAGTTGTGTCTCTCCCTCTCTTTGCCTTTCCCTGCCTCCTTGTGATTTCTTCCTAGTAATGCCTTTGTAAAGCATTGGGTTTACAATAAATTGTTTTATTAAAATGTTGTCTGATGCTGTGGATACAATGTGGAAATGACAACTTAGAATGATTTGTAGCATGCTGTAAATCAAGTAATTGTGCGGGAGGAGCAGCTGGTGAGGTGTAGGGTGGAAGGTGACTGCTGAGAAAGCTGGGGCAAATCCCTCCGGAACTGGTGACTTTCAAGCTAGAGCTCAGCTGGGAGTTGGGTGCTTGCTGGATTTGGGCTTTTTCCCACACCCTGTGTGTCCCTGGCTTCAGAGCCAATAGCATTCAATGGTGGAAGATGTCCATGGAGCCCATCAGCATGTCCGGACAATTGTACTTTGGTTTTTGTAAGAATCATAGAACGGCTTGAGTTGGAAAGGACCTTAAAGCTCATCCAGTTCCAGCCCCCCTGCCATGGGCAGGAACACCTCCCACTAGACCAGGTTGCTCCAAGCTACGTCCAATCTGGCCTTGAACAATTAGGAGATGGGGTATCCACAGCTTCTCTGGGCAACCTGTGCCAGTGCCTCACCACCTATACAGGAAATAATTTCTTCCTAGTATCTAATCTAAATCTACCTTTTTTCAGGTTAGAGCCATTGAATAAAAAGTGATAAATGTGGGTGCTGCAGAGCATGACTTGTGATTCACATGCATGCTTTATAAATCAAAATAGGTTTGAGAGGGGGCTGGGTTTCTGTTCTGTCATTTTAACCCAAGCAGTTTTTGTACCAGATGTATGTCTACTGCATCTGAAATTTATTCCTAGTTGGAGGGGATTAGGAAGAGGCAGATTGCAGTGCTCATGGGAACCTAGGCAAGGTCAAGAGCAGTGGGTTAGGCACTTGTGTACCAGGGTTGAGCACTAAATCAAAAAGACAGTGACAAGGAGAGGAAAGATGGAGAGGCGGAGCAAAGCGCCAGGAGATGTGTGTGAGGTTCATATGAAGGCACTGGATATCCTTTCACACAACTATTCCTCTGTTTGGGCATTTGTATGCCACAAGCATTGTGAAAAAGCATACCTGTAGGCATTTGTTACTTGCCACTTTTGCTAATAAAGATGTTGCTCCATATTCTAGCAGATTTGCAGTGCGAGTAATTAAAAACAAACACCAAAACCTAAGCAGATCAAAACTCATCTCTTGGTCACTATGGCAACCGTGAGTTCACCGATGGGTTTAATTTCTGCATGCTCTGTCTGAATTTCAATACCTATGTCTCAGGGATATTTTACACGTGAAAATGAGGGAAACTGAGACACTCTAGCTGGGTTTTTCAGGTCTATCTTTCTCCAGGGAAATTGAAGATAGGTATAGATATACAGTAAATACGGGACAGGGAGAATGGTCTGTTAATGGTAGAATTTTTTTTAAAACCTGAAAGCTGCTGAGACCTATAAGGGAACTTGATATTTGTTTGTTTATTTTGGTTTCAGAGTCACTTCACTCTCAGCAGCAAACTTAAACTGCTAGGAAATGTGTTTTTTCCTTTCTGTATAGCAGCATTGGGGCTTCCTCCACTGTCACCTTGAAGTGAGAGATTGAATGGCTGCCTGTAAAATGAATGCTTCTGTTTCAGTATCAGGTTAATAGGAATATATTTATCATGAAGAGAAATCTTAATTATTATTTATTGCATTTTTCAGGTGCTGCTAAATCCAGTCCAGCTTCTAAACCAGGATCAACACCTTCTCGCCCATCTTCAGCAAAAAAAGCTGCACCAAGCAGCTCAGCATCAAAATCAGATAAAGATTTGGAAACCCAAGTCATACAGCTCAGCGAACAGGTAAATTTGCTTTCGGCATAAGATTAGATGCACTCAGTGTCACAGGCAGGCACGAAATATATTGCCCTCTGTTGAATGATGCTCTCCACAATTATACGGGGACAAAAGATTGAAACAGCTCAGCTGGGAAGGTAAAAAAATAAAAGTGATTTATTGTTAAAAATAACATCTGACAGAGACGCCTGGTGTTTGCCAGGATTTTCAAAAGGTCATCTTAGGAATGACAGGTGAGTCCTGCTGAAGTTATTAGATGTAGAAATGTGTCTTTTCTTTCACTCAGATAGGAAAAGCCCCATAGCCTTTGCTCTTGTGTATTACAAATTTGAAATAAATCATCTCCATGTGTCATTGTGGAGAAAATAAGCCTGTTTATAATATCAATGTGTCAGAGATTTACAGCTGAATCAAGACTAGTTCATTGCACTCTGCTTTGTGCAAGGAAGGCATTAAGAACATAATAGGCCTTTTTAATTTAAAAATGTGATCTGCTTTTGTCAGAATACTTAATAATATTGCAGAACACTATAACTAATAAAGCTTCAAAATTTCTTTAATATTGGAATGCAAGGGCTTAGATTTCATTTATGCTATGGAGCTTTACACCACTGTGTCATTCCTGGACATGCAACTGCGTCTGCATTGGGCATGAATAAATGCATCTGGCCCAAGACTGTGATGTTGGAATGGTATAAATGAGGCCTGATCCCTGTATTTGTCCTGGATGAGGGAAAATGGAAAGGAAAAACCTCCCATTTTAGAGTCTGAGCTGCTTGGCAGCTGCATTCAGGAAGAAGTCATTACTCTGGATCAAGTGTAATTTTCCACAATTAAGGGCGTTTCAGTTTCAGAGTTTCATTGAACCAAACAACAAAGATTTCAGGTTTTTTGAGGCATCATTTGCAAATTCTTGGTTACTGTTGCACACCGAAAGGTGGTGGATGGATAGCCACATCCCAAACACAGCATCCTGTGGATTCGGGGTGAAATTCTGAACAGCAGAGAACACAACAGGGGCCACCAGCCTTTCAAATGGGCTTTTGATTGTTGCTGTAACAAAAAAGTTTTGGAATGTTGCACAAGGAATGGATGTATGTATGTTTCATGGAAGCTTTTTTTCTTTCTAATCAATGTAAGAGTGGAGTTGAAACGTCAGTTTGATGTACCTTAAACCATGACATTTGTACTCAGAAGTCAGAATGAGTTTGCTTCAGAAGGAAGGGTTGGTTTGGATCTGAACAACAGCAAAATATTTGATCTTTACTAAAATAGGCAGTCACTATCACATCCACTGCTAATGTATTCCTAACACATTCCATGTGTGAAAACCTTAAGCCCTATATACAAACAACCCAGAGGAAAACTGATGATTTCTCCCATCACCAAAGAGGAGAAGAAATTTTGTGGATTTGGAAAGTTGGTGTTTTAATAGCTAGTTTTTAAGAGACCTCTTCTAGCTAGAATGGTCTGGAAGGCTTTTTAATGCTGGCAGCCTTTGGGATCTCATTTCCCACTAATGGTTACTTGTGCACCCTGGGCATATAACAGGAGCCATAAAAAGTATGCTGCAAGCAGCTCTGAGCCACGTTTTTCTGACCCCCAGTCTGAACATGCTGCAAGACAAATTGCCCATTTTTAACCACTCTCCAGCAACAGGGAGATGAGGGCAACAGCCACTTCTACCCAGTTGCTGTCTTGATTTTTACCAAGTTGCTGTCTTGATTATGAATAAGAAACATTGAATGGTGCCTGTGGGCTTCAAATTCCTATATGGCTGTAACAGACTCTTTGTTCAGCCCTTTCATGAATGGCAGCTAAGGGACAGTGAAACATCTGAACTCCCATGCAATTTGTAATGGAAAAATTTAAGTAGTGGGGATGTCTGTGCTAGTGAATTGAATGCTTCCAAAGAATGTCACTGTGCACTAAAGCTTGATTACCCATAGCATTAAAATACTAAAGTGGTTCCTGCCGTGGTTTTGGTCTGTGCCAACTAACAGTTTCCCAAAGAGTTTTTCTGAGTACAGCTGAGGAGATGACAAAGACCAGGGACCTTTATGTATGGAGAGGGGATATTTACATATGGAGAAGGGACATCTATGTATGGAGAATGGTCCTAAGAACTGTTAACTGTGTGATAGCATGCAAATAGTTTCTGAAAACATCTCCAACTTGATTGCATGTCTACAGGATGTGCTTAATCTTCAGCCTGGTTCTGCAGCCCTGTGAGTTTCATACTACCAACAAGAGCAATCGGAGAAAAGACCAGTTAGTAGAGCTGCTGCCTTTGCACCAGTTAACTGGATTGCAGAAAAGTACTTCTGGTCCAGAAACAGAGCATGGGAATCAACATGTACTGTTCCTTATATAGGATCAATTTTTTTGGCATGTTCATAGAAGCAAAACGTAGGGTGTGGATATGCTATGTATCTGAAGAAAAACAAATTAATCCATCACAGACAGATATGTAACTGAAGAAAAACATATCTGCATTGGTTATAACAATATTTACTATATACTTAGCTAATTAACTGTGTGCATATATGCATAGTTTAATGATTCTGTTTCTTAAAATGAAGTGAATGTGATAGAATGAAAACAGGAGAATGCCTTCATAGTATGTAAATCAGAAGTGGAGATAGTCTGAGCAATTAGCTGCCAGTGTTTCAGCTGAAGTTCATTGTTTTCCCAAACTCTAGCAAGAACAGAGTAAAAGATCTGGAAGCAGTTACGTTCTTGTTCTGCTTGGATGCAGGCATTGCTCTCAACGAATATGCTGCTGCAGATCCAGAAGACGTGTCTTAAACGTGAGGTCTTCATCTATAGGCCAAAATGTTGTAAACTCTTGTTCCATTTTGCTATTCCTACTTTCATGAAGAAATGGTTAATTTTAAGGTGACTGGTCGTTGCATCAACCATAGATTCAAACTGCTAAGGGAAGATTTGGGTGTCACACTCAGGCGACCTGTCAGAAATGGGTCAGTGCATGAATTTGATGTTCTGAGATCCTGTCCTGATAACAGGTTAGTTCTGCTGTCTGACACCTCTGAGAGTGCAATCAAAGGTCAGAAAAAGGCTTTGCCAGCTCAGCAGTTATGGAGAAGTGAACTGATAGGATTTAGTAGGCTGTCAAAGCATTGTTTGAACCCTGCTGGTATTTTCACTAGTGAAGGAAATAAATCAGCTTGCAGTAAAACAGGCAACACAGAACATCCTATTAAATGGTATCAGTTCACTGAAATGTAGTCTGATGAGATTGCATTTGTTTAGCATGTTTTATTTAGAAAATCGTTTGTATAATTGCAGGCCTCAAAATGTGGATGTTAATTTGGCTGTAATTTGGATGTGATTGGGGTCAGTCTATTTACTGTAGACAGTTTCATCTGTGATTATTTCAGTTGGTTGTTACATTGCTGTCCCCTGAATTTGCAAGCCACTTACATTATCCTGATTGTGTGTACTCTGATGGACAGTAATTTATCTATTATGCTCCCACAAAATTGTTCTTTAAATACGTGTAAATATATATGTATGTATAAAAATATATTGCAACATCTTTCATGAATGATGAGGCTTCATTAACAGCTATGTTGCCCATAAATGATCTGTGGTAGTCCTAGTGGTGAAATTGGGACTGACAGCATAGCTTAAAGACTTACGAGCAAGGCTGCAAAGAGAAAGTTACTTGGCATTTGAGAGAATCAGATCATAATGTTTGTGGTGCAGCCAGTCACAGCATCAGAGTGCCAAAACATGGGTCTGTAACAGTATAGTAAGTGGGGGGCAGAAAAGGAGAGGTGAAAAAACAGCGCAGCACTACTCACATTTGCAACTAGAGGACCTTTAGTTTCCTAACTAGACTGTTTCCGTTAGTAAGCTTTTCTGCTAGATCTATTAGGTGAGGAGAATATTGTAGGTTTCCCAACAACTACACATTAATCCAGCAAAATAATGCAAGTACTGAGCTGGAAGTTTAATTAATTGCCATCAGATGACACTTCTGGCAGCCTTGTTAGGAGACAGAACTTAGAATCATAGAATAGCTAGTAGCTGTGATCCCTGAACTGCTGCTTTGAGGTTTCAGTGAAAAAAGGCACCAAGAAAACTGACCTTTAAGGATCAAGGTTAAGATGTATCTAAGAGGTGCAATGGGGGAGCCTGGTTTACTATTGTCTATTATGTAGGGTTCAATCTAGCACTTGAGGAAAAAAGTGACTTCATTTTAAGCTGTAATATTGAATATATGTTTAAGATTGTTCAGCACGCGTAATTGTAGACTGAGTTATTTTGTCTTTAGTGCACCTCAGCTGACGCATCACGTCTTGGTTCATCTGCAGGTACATTCATTAAAACTTGCACTTGAAGGAGTGGAGAAGGAAAGGGATTTCTACTTTGGCAAATTAAGGGAGATTGAACTTCTCTGCCAAGAACACGGGGGAGAGAATAATGACCTTGTGAATCGGCTAATGGAAGTCCTTTATGCTTCAGAAGAACATGTAAGTTCAAGCTTAATGCATTTTATTTAGACAAATTTCATGATTTATTGTCACAGTATTGAGTCATGTCCTATACTTTGGTGAGCAGAACTGTAGCAGCTGGATTTCCATACCCCATCCCCTGTAAAGGAAGTTGGCATTTGAAGCAACTGACTTTTCTACTTGGAGAAGGGATTCAGGAGGCTGGTTGCTTTTTGCTGCTTTCAGTGTAGATTTTGTATTCTAGGTTTGCTGAAGCTGATCTGAAAGAGGAGGGAGTGTGTCACAACTTTAAATTGGTTTCATATGGTTCTGAGCCTTAATTTTGTGGTTTTGTCTTCTGCCTTTCTGCATAAAGTCTTTTACTCATGTTCTTCAACATGTTGAAAATCACAGAAATTCTGACAGAGGTGCTGTTCAGTGTCTGCAGCTGTGAACCTTCTGTAGCCCATGTGGCGGTGTTGTAATACGTACGATACAGACTGCCAAATACGTAATTATATCTGCAGAGATAATGCTCTTTAGTATTTCTTCTATCCTGTTGCTATAAGCAAAATTCTTCCTTGTGCAAGCCCGATAATCCTCTATTATCGAAACTTCAGAAATGTATTGTCTGCAAGAGTAAACAACAATCTCATTGCATCTTAGACTTAGTGCTGTAGACACTGAACAAGAAGCTGCAAAGGGTGCTGGTTAAATTCTTCAGATACATGCAGGGATAATGATTCAGTGGAGTTTTAGCTGAACTGCTCCCATTCATGTGAACTAAATCCCTCTATGCATTGTACTGACGATTGACCCTTCGGTGTCTAGTGAATGATGGCTTTGGCTCCAGAGTGTTTGAGCATCAACTTAATCTCTTGACAGCACTGTGGTATTGTAGGCTGTCTTACATCTGTTCCCAGAAAGCTGTTGCAGCAGTGGTCATCAGACTTCAGATTTTGCATCAAAAGTAGTGCTGCAGGAACCACTAACTCACATGCTTTTCTAAAAGACTAGTACAGCGTAAATGAAAGTGAGGTGCAAGAGGGACACAAGCTTGCCACTGATAGGGGCACTGACATGGGCACTGGCATCTGAGCCACTGCTCAGATGGGAAGTGACAGGGGAAAGAGGTCAACAGTGTGGGGTGAGTGTTAAAGAGGAAAAGGAGGAGGAAACCATTATTTTCACAGGAATAAACAATAAGACAAATTTGCCAAGCACGTGATAACAGGCTAAAAGAGTTACATACATATAGTGGTCAGAGAAAATGTCTTCTGGATTCAAGAACAGTGATTTATTTATAAAGCAAAGCCAGAAAAATCCCTCTTCTCCCCATACCCCTACCACATCTGTCTGTCTGGCTTAAATAGCAAGTGATTCCGTGCCAAGGAATGCATTTGTTGCTTTTCTTCCTGCAGTTTTCCTTACTGGCAGAACACATTACAAAATGTTCTACTTCTGTCCACATCCCAGTGTTTTATCTGCTTCCTCCCTCCAAGCCTTTCTCTGTTGTTAGCATCATCCTTGCCTGCACATGAACTACATATAACAACTGTGCCTTTATCTGAAGCATGTTTGCATTTGGAGGCCAGGTACATTACTCCATCAGGAGAGCACTGCTCCCTCAGAGAATAATACAGAGGCCATTGCCAGCTCAGTTTTTTTGTTACCTTTTAGTGGGAGACTTGATCTCCTCATCTTGTGGGGTGCATTTCCTCCTCAGCTTAGCAGATAGACCATAATTTGCTGAGGAAAGACCCCAGTGCCTTAGTGTTAAATCAAAGACACTGGTTCCCTTGGTGATGCAGATCCTGCCTACCTTTTGTTCTTGGACTTTGCTACCTCAATGTCCTGTTTTGCCCTTCAGTTCTGTTTTTCCACCTTTCTGTAATGACTTGTTCCTGAGTTAAATTCTATATCTTGCAGCATTTTGCAGGTTAATCCATCAGTAGCAGCAGTTTGGCTTTCCCAGTCTGCAGATTGGACATAGCCCCAATTCCTAACCACAGACAACTTCAGCATTCCCAGTTTCTTGCTAGTGAGTTCATTGTAAATCTGGCTTAGATTTTTCTTTTTATCTGTTTTAAAGTCTCTCAAGTATATGGAGGCAAAGTGGAAAAAAGATTACATTAGTTCTCAGGATTTGTGACATTTATAAATGATACTGCGGCCATGAGGCTTTTCTTCAGGAAGGGAATGCACCAGAATGCAGCTCTCGCATACTGCACAAGTGATCCCTGACCAAGGCCTTGTGCTTGAAGATTGTGACTAGCTTTGTTTTCAGTTCATACTTCAGATAACTGCCTGATGGCAGTCTTGAACTCTTCCTTCCTAGCATCTACTGTATTTGACATGGCACAGAGGTCATGTCCTATCTTTCATACCAACTTGTTATTTGGAAGGGACAATTTATACTTAGTTTTCAGTTAAGCTTAATTTAATCCTCCTAAAAGAAAAAGAGTATGAAAAAGATGTCTGGACAGCACTTGAAGTAGTCACACCTCCTAGTAACTCATAGGTACCCCATGAGCATTGTAGGCTGTCAGGTGAATTCTGCATAGAATTATTCAGAATGCAGGTACAGAGTTTAGGCCCTATAAAAAGCTTTCTGCAGAGGTTTGAGAATTATAGTATTGAGCATTGAAGAGATTTTTATCATGTTCATGTTGTGGGATGGGCTATTTTTTTTTGCAGAATTCCAAGTCATAGTGTAGTTTCAACTATGTCACTTCATAACCTTCTGCTTTGTTTAATTCAGTATATGCTGAATTAAGACTGATCTAATTTTTTTTTTTTTTTTGGTGGGGGGAGAGTGTCTTGGTTTTGATGAGGTTTTGAGTCATACAGCACAAATATCAGTCTATTTGGGTTCCTTGTCTTTAGAGGCTCCCTTTACCCTGTTGTGGTTATGTTTTAAACCTCATCGTTATGTCTCTGGTTATGTAAGAGGGATGTTGTTACCTGCTAGGGCCATTTAACATTTGGCTGATCAGTCTGCAATACTTCATAATTTTTAATTGCAAATTGCTTGTTTGTAATCCTACCTCATCAAAAACATCGAAGTTGACAGAGAACAGTGTTAAAAAAATGATGCATTTGGGTGGTGGGGAGATGTTGGCCCTTACCACTCATGCTGTGACTGCTATAGACAGCACTGAGACCTCAGATAGTAAGTAAAGCATTTGGTGATATGATCTTACAGTAGGAGAGCTTCAAACTGATGAACCAGAAGAGGCTATGTGTCTAGTTATGAAACCCAGAGCCATGTAGGTCTTGCATAAAGCAGAAATGAATGGGAAGCTTTTGATTTCCTATATAGGCTATCCGGGCTGAGTTCAGGCAGGAGTTAGATCAAAGGTCAGCAATCCACCCATCAGTTGCTTTGAAGCAATTGTTCAAAATGCAGTTGGTTTTGTATCTTTCTGCTCTAGCAGCTACTACATCTGCTGCTGCTGCTTTTGGAAAAGGCACCCCCACCACCAGCAGCTGGTTTTTGTTAAGTCTAGCTCTTCCAGTTAGAGGCACACCTGAATACCTTGAGGCAGATGGATTGAATGGTCAAAAGAGAGCACATCTCGTTGTGGGAGACTGAGATGGCCATGGTTGTGTGATCCAGGCCAGAAATAAATGTTCTAAATAGATCTTCCACTGCTTTCCTTATTAGGGGATGCTATTCAGGGAGATTCCATAGTCCCAAGGTAATTGAACGTAGTGACTCTTGTCTTTCCCATTTCATATATTTATACAAGCTGTACATACTGAAAAGCACATGTCTGAGCCTCAGAACAACCTCTGAGGTAGTCCCATTAAGATTTACCATTTCCATCAAAGGTAAGCCTGGCTAAAGAGGAGCCATCACTCTTCAGAGCTGCAGAGTAGGTTCCCAAACCACTCCCATAATAGGCTTTTCCTATTATACGCATGAAAACATAGCATATACATGACCTGTAAAGTCTGCATGAGTGGGCTTTCTAATAGGTTTATCTCAGACTCTGCACACAGAGCTTATGGAACAACTGCTTTTCAGAGCTGGTCACCTCACCACATAAGGAGGGACAGGAGAGACAGGGACATAGTTTGCTGTGGCTAAACAAGCTTCAGTTTTCTCACCCCATAAGGCTGTGATGACATCTCACAGATGTCAGCTTCTCTCTGTAAAGTTCCTGTGCCCTTGCATCCCGTCACAGAAGTGATTTTTAGGTACTATGCAAAAAGCGGTTTTGACATGATGTGTGTACCGTGAATACTAAGGACATCATTCCCCCAAGAAGATGTAAGGTGCTAAACTGCAGCTGTGCTGATTGACATGCATGGCTTCTACCTGAAAATAGCACCTGAGTGACAGAAACCTTGCTTTCAATTGAAATTTGGCTGCTTTTGTGCAGTAAACAGTGGAGTACTTCCATTGTATCAGCAAATGTTAGGAACCTTCTTCTGCTCTTGCCCTTTAGAAAGGTTTTCTTCCAGAAGGGAATTTTTTTTACTGCGTAAGCTGCTCTGAACTATTCTGAGAAAATGCAGATTATGGCCTCCCTTTTCCTTTAACTTTTGCCTCAGATTTGAAACTTGGCAGCATGCATTTTTGAAGTTTGCTGTTCAAGTTGCTTGCTCCTAAAGAAAATTGCTGGGTGCCAGGCAAGTTCCACAGAGGTAACACATCAGGGGTGCTGCAGCTTGAATGGCAGCTCAATGTCTTGGAAAAGTTTTCCTTTGGAGCTGTCTACTAACACAAGGCGGAGTACATGTGGGGGATATTTTCAGTGCACAGTGCGCTGAAAAGATGGAAGCCACTTGAGAAAAGAAAGCTGTAAATGGAGCTGTGCTTGATGGGAATCCAGAAGTCAGCCAGACATCTTGAGCTCTGATAACATACAGGTCAAGTCAAGATACCAGGTCTATTGTCTCTAATTTAGAAGTTGTTTGAAATGGGTATCAGTGAGGATCCAGTCTTCCCTTCAGTCAAGGATTCTTCTCCTAATGCAACTGTATATCCAGAGACACAGCTCTGGAAAATACTGTGCGTAACATTTGCACAAGGGACATGTTTATTACTGATTAGTGCTTTCAGCAGTAGCTCTATAAATCACTGAATACTGACTATTCCCCCCCCCCCGAAAATGTGTTTGCAACTTGTTGGTCACATTTTCTGGAAATAGCTAAAACCCACTGTTTTGATAACCTTTGAAATCCAGTCTGTATTAGCATGGGTATATTATTTTGGGAAAGTAGTATGTCCTACCTCAAAAAGGAGGCTGAGTTTAATTTTTAAAGCAGGCAATAGCAAAAGTGCCTTTTCCATTTAGTGATACAAACCTAGATCAAAGACTGTATGAGAACTACAGCAGACAGGTCCAGAAATCCTTGGACAAACTGAAAATGGGAGGACACCAGGATGCTATGATACAGCATCTCACTGTCTAGGTATGCAAAACGTTCACTTACCAGAACAGTTAATCCACAGTGATGTTGAAAACTGACACTTTTTCTGGGGAAATATCAGTACTGCATGTGCATTGATTAAAAGCAAAGTGAATACATGTTATGGTAATATTACAAGATGCTGCTTTTCTCAGGTAACAGCTCATTTTGTACTTAACTGCACGAAGATTTGAAGTTAAGCTTTAGGCTATGATGGTGAGCACTGCGGGGCAAGATTACAGGAGGGATGCTTTCTGTTGAAGAGTGTTTTGGGGCCTTTTTTCTCCCTGCAGGAGAGCCACACAGAAGAGCATGAAGGTGAAGAGCAAGTCCATGAACAGCCCCAGCAGCAGGAGGAGTACTGACTCACCCAGCGGCTCTGACAATTTTCGTTTTGTGTGAGAACTTTCTTCTGGAGAATGGAACATCTGCGGCCTCAAACTTGAAATCAGTTCACTCCCAGTCTGCCATTAACATTTATGTACCATAGTGAGTGCCAGCCAGCCACTGCATTCTGTACCCATACTTTGCCAAGATGCATTTGCAGACGTCTTCTTTCAGTGTATCTTCCCAAGAGGTTGTAGGGCTACATCACCTACTGTACATCACTGCAACTTCACCACTTGGCTGCTTGAGATTTGTTCTGCTCTTTAAAAAAGTATATATATTTATTTTTTCTTTTTTTTTTTTTGTCTTAAGTATGATACACTTGTAACTTGTTCTAACATATTTATATTGGCATTTTGTGTGGCAAGAAGTACCGTACCACTAGCTGTGTCTCTCACTTTGTGGTGCTTTCGCGTTTTCTAGTACGTCTGCCTTGGGGCATAAATTCGGTCAAACAATTGGAATAAAGGGATACAGAGGAAGTCATAATCAAGCCATAACAATGAGATGTGTTGTGGAGGAGAATGCTCGTGTTGCTCACGTTTATTCCTTTCCTGCCTTCACGAAATGCAAGGCAGAGCATCTGTTTCACTAGCAGAGATTTAAACCCCTGTGTTAGAAAGCTTGTTAGAAAGCTGCATGATATGTTTTTTGGCTTATTTCTGGAGGAACAGACATCCACTTGAGTTTTTTGAAAACCCTCCTAGTTTCCTGACTAGTCAGTAGATGCTTCCCAGCTTTTCTTCCTTCCTGAGAAATCCAGTCCCAACCTCCAGCTGCAGCTCTGCCTCTGCATAGCTCAATGCTGATGGAGGTGAGAAATCTCCTTGACACAAGTATAGCTGCAGGACATGATCTCTGCTGTCATACTTGGCTTCCCAGCCCTTGGAAGAGGACAAAGTAGGCCAGCCGTTTCTTCTTGCTGTCCTTCCCGCTCTGCTGCCCTGGCCATACGAGTTGGAAGACAGAAATTTCCTCGCTGGTGTAAAGCATGGGGAAAGACCAGCAACAGCACTGGCCTTGAGCCCTCTGAACTCTCTGTGAGTGAGTAGTGGACACTTCATGGGTGTTGAGGCTGCTTACGAAGCACAGAGGGGCAGTTGAGGGCTCCTACTGGAGACAGAGTATACATCAGAGGGGGCCCAGCTCACCAAGGGGCACAGAGTCAGTTCTTTGCTTGGCTAACCCTCCTCCAGTGAGGCCTGTGCAGGGCAGAACCATGTCTGCCGTGGAGATGTCTGCAGTCAGAGAGTTCCCTTCCAGTGCTGTCCCATTGCCCTGTTCTAAATGATGGTATTTTATAAACAGAGGTATCTTGAAGTATGCAAAGCATTCCGTATTTTTCTTGTAAAACTGTGCATTGTAGTCTCTCTGAATATTTAATGCTTGGTATTCTTGGTCTTTCACTTGATTTTCCTAGCTCTGGATTGTTACACTGAGTTAGCAGGCACATGGAAGTCCCATCCCAATCAGCAGTCACTGGAAAACTCCAAAGCGTAATGAACAGCTAAATCATGTTAGACCTTCATAGGCTCCTAATGCGTAAGTTTCCAGCTTTACGCTTCCACGGAGAGGTTTTCAATTAATCAACCCCCTGGTGCACACAGACACATGCTCATGCAGTTTTCTGTTCCTAATCGATCTTCTGCAGCTAAGTGGCTCTTGGCTAAATGTGAGAACCCTGCTGTTGTGTGTCGCACCACAGACAACGTATAAAATACTGCTAAGCACTAGAACAGGTATTTCCAGATCCTTGATCCTCCCCCTGCTCAGCAGAAGAGTTTCTGGACCCCGCAGGCTGAAGGTTTCCCAGCCTTGTCTCCAGCGCTGGCCTCGTGTCCTACCCAGCGATGAAGTGGAAGTACTGCAACCTGCTGGCCAGCGCTTTCCTTTCCTTTCTTGATTGGTTACAAGCAAGGTCTGGTTTCTAAAAAAATGTGTATATTCCAAAATAAGTATTTCCAAGAATCACCACAAATGGGGGAATTGTCATTTTTGTTGTATTTGTGTTTATTAGAACATATGTACTTATTACAATTGTCATTGTAATAAACGGTAGTTCTTCATAATACTGTTGAAGAGCAGTTACTAATTTTTTTTTTTTCCAGACTCCTTTAACCTGTGTGGGATTTCTGATGGGGCAAGGAGTTTGGGATCAGTCTATAAGCTTAATTCCATCAGCACCAGTCTCCTCTTACTGCAGTTCACCCTTCTGCTAATACTTGAGCAGATGCATGGAGAGCACTTGAAGATAAAATGTATTTCTAAAGGTGCGAATGGTTGGGGTTGCTGAGCTCCCTGGAGGGCTCATGGCCAGGCTGTTGTGCACCTCTCCTTTTCTCTCTTTGGAGCACATATTAAACAATAGTAAGAGTCCTAAAAAGCTGAACTTCATCTGCTGAAAATTCCTTATATCCTGTTTCTGGTCCAAAGAGCATCACCCTCTCACTGCTTGTATCAAGGCGGGGGGAGTGACTGATATAGGGAGCCAGGGCGGTAAGATACCTTGTGGGCACTAGAAAACTGGGCTGTGCTGAGTGGCGAGCGATGCTCTGAAAGGAGAAAGAGTTGTCCTTCTCCTCCCACCCCCTGTGAGTAACCCATTCTTCTGTTACGGTTTTAATATGCATTTGTAATTACATTTACTAAATAGCACACCATAAAGCTTTGGTTATATATTAAATGTAAACCGAAAGGAATGTAAACATATGTATTAATTATAAATAGATAAGTAATGGCATAATAGATACAAAAAAGTCTTATTTGGATGTATCAGTCGTTTTACATTATCCACAGATTGTCGCATGGTAGAGTAGATTTTTGTCTGAATATGTGAATAACTTGCGTTTATCTTTTTACATATTTAATAAAAAAATATATGTTAAAATCTGTCTAGCTCTAGAGACTATTCACAACATTCTAAAATAATACTTTTCTGCTTTAAATACGTATTCTTTTCTTCATTAGTGAATGCATATGGGACCAGGAAGAAAAAGGCAGCTGCTTTGAAAAGAGATTCACTTATTCAATGTGTGTAGGTAGTATTTGCTTCCCCAAGAGCTCAGCAAATGTACCCCCTTCTGCAAATCAAAAATGAGAATGTATGTGCATGTAAACAGAGCATTCTTCTTTATGGTAAATGCCTTCTGATTTGAGTACTAAATCTCTTGTCTCAGTTTTGATACCGCAAAAGCAAAACTTGCAGCAGCCAGGAGGGTGGAGAGAACTGTAAGAAGGACACTTAAGATCCCAATGGACTTTTCATGCAATGGCCAACCATTCAGGGATGACTGTTCCATGCAGTGCATAAGTCACTTTCATTGTAGATTAAAAGATGGGGTTTCGGAAGAAAAGGGAGAAACTTAATTGTAGTTCTTACAGCTCTTTTGCAGCATGAAGCAATATTGCTGCAAGCAATTGCTGCTAAATTTCCAGGGCTTTGAGCCTTGGGTCGGGACCTCTTTCTGTCATTGAAGCTACCTGGTTGTGCTCTATACTAAAAGATCAGCCTAGGCCCCTCTGCTGCCTTCAGCTATCCCTGGGGCTGGGACTGAACACTGCCCACCACCACTTAGGGAAGGTTTCTGATGGAGAGGGTGAAGGATGAAGCCAGGACCAGAAGAGCCCATTTCCAACCCAGGCACTCAAATCTGGGAGAGCAGCCCTAGTTTGGTTGCTTTGTACATGGCAAGGGCGGAAGCATGTCTTTGGGCTAGCACTAATCCCCAGCATAAAAAAGTTACTTACTTTCCAGTTATTTACTTTCAAACAGTTGAAAACTTTCTGACATAATGTTGTGACTGTTAGGTCATGTACATACCATTATCTGACTTTGCAGAATAAATCTGTGACCATGCTGCCCTATGAACAAAGCATTTTTATTCCCATTCATTGAACCAGTTACCATCTCAGATGGCTAGCAATTCAATATATACACTGTGCAATACATGCTCTCTTTTTATACTTGTCTTCATAGAGATCGTAGTGACAAGTTGTTTCAAAAAGGGAAAGTTATTTATTTGCCACATCTTCATACAGAATGTGAGAAAGCTGGCTGGAGCTTAATTTCCTTTGAAAGTGACACTGTATTTCTCTTTAGAAAGATACAAGTGCAGGCAAGTTGTGGCAGTTCAAGTTCTAGCATTTCATTTAATGAAATATATTCAAAATACTCCATTACAGTGCATCAGATTGTGCAGCTTCTGGAAACCTTATTTCCAACTGTTTCCTAAATAAGTGCAAGACAGAGGGAAAAGGGAGTGCCTCCAGTATAACCACATTCAATCCAGAGGTATTTTTGTTTATTGTATTCTAATTCTTTTCTAGTCAGGACTTCCTCCGGATACTTTTGATGGATGGGTTAAATACAAACTGCTGGAACAGGTGAGACTTTTGGGGCATCATAGGTGGTATCGGATGTAGTATTTGACTTCATCAAACGGATTGCTGGGTATATGTCTCTATTAAACTTGTTCCCCTTCAAACACAGTCAGAACTGCCTATAATTAACAGTTTAATTAACTGCCTATTAAATAAACAGCTGTCAAGCTTTTTCTAAGAAAAAGAGTCCTTGGGCAGATAGGGAGCACCAATGTGGGAACCCCACGCTCCCTGAGCATCAGATGTGGTCACCCGACAGTGAGGAGGAAGGCTGGAAGACCCCGCTCTTTGTTCCAGCCCTGGAGCTGGACCACAGGGGTGCTAGAGGGTGCAGGAGCCTCCTCTCCCTGCAGGGCTCTCTGCAAAATCTCCAAATCAGCATTAACAGGATGGCCTATGTCCTCTGATTAACTCAAGCTTTAAGCTGCTTGAACTGTGACTGCAGTATGTGGCTGTAGTAGGGGATGGGACCCTCAGCATGCCTGTTTACTAGGTGGAACATGTGTGTTTTCAAGCCATAAAAACCGTTGTAAGTTGGTTTGAATTTTCTGCTTTGTGAAGAGGGGAAGCTGATGTGCAGGCCTGTCCCCTGGTCCCTGTCGTAAGGGCTGCCATGGGAAATCAGCCCAACTGACGGTGTGGTAGATCAACTGCTCTAACAGGCAGTAGGAACTTAAACTGAAGCTGTTCAATTTAAAATTGAACAAAGCTATGAAATTGTACAAAGATGTACAAAGTCAGTGCTCAGCTGAAAATATTAATAAGAGCCACTGATGTAAGGGTATATTAATTGGGGAAAAATGATAAGGTGAGTGATAAAGCCAGAGAAATGGTCTAAGAACTGAAAAAGTTGAACTTCAGGCTCAGCAGCTCAACAACTACGCTTCTGCCCAGCTTCTGGCAAGCGAGATAGGTAACTAGTTAATAAACATGCCAGTCCATCAATCACGTCCCTCTGTGCAAGAAATGTAATCTAATGCTTACCTTGGGGAAAGTGGGCAGATTGTTTCATTAGTGCTTCAAGGCCACAAAATCCCTCTGGCTAGAGCAGCGTATGAAAAGAGATGAAACTTAAATTCTTCCTCCTTCCTCCAAGGCACACAGAAAACCTGCATATATTATAAATGAAGCGAGTGGTTTGCATCTGCACGTAAACATGTAATGTTTAAAAAAAGCCTTTCTTGCCTTTTTTTTCCCCATTATCTAAAACCACGAGAATTTGTTTCAAACACAAAGGCAAATAATGATTTGCTTTGTATTTTGCATTCATAGATGATGTTGACTAATTAATTTTGCAGTGAAGTATGAGAATCTTCTAAAGTTTTTTGGCCAAATTTATTCTCAGCTGGTTACCTTTGTAGGGTTATATTGCTTGTAGCTACTGAAATGCCAACAATGTGCTTTTTACTGCCCAGAAAACAAGCATGAAGGCCAGGTGCTGCTGTAAGGAGCCTGCACTTCTGACAGATACAGGTCAGCTGAGATTCATCTTAATGCTGGGGAAGAAAAATCCCATAGGTTTTAAAAACACTTTACTGCACCCATAGCTTTCTGATCTCGTTCTCTTTTCTTCACACATTCATCTGAGGTGAGGGAAAGCCTGAATGTGTGTAAGCCCTTCAGGAGGTTGTATGGAGTAAATGAGTTGTGAGAAAATAAATATGGAAAATGAAGCAGGCGCAGATGTCTGAGTGGGAAGGACATCCAGGGAGGATTTGCATTGGCAGGGTCCCACTGGTGACTACGCTGGGAAAAAACAGTGCTGGTTATAAACCATCGAGGATCTCATGGAACCTGACATGGATTTATCCAGGACTTTGGACACAGTGGCAAGGAGGAGGAAGACAAAAGCTTCAGAGAGGGCAGTAACATAACATTGCTGAAGAGAATATTAGAGCAGAAGAACTTGGTAAACACTTCTCTGCTGGACAGGAACCTTCCTCTGAGATGAAGCATCTTGCTGCATAGCTCATTGTCGCAGTGGTTCAGATACCCGGATGTATCTATTCTTTGGTTATTTTAATCAGATTAATTCCAACTATGTATCACATCAGAAGAGTTGCAAATCTCCATGTCAAGTATTACAGTCTGATCGTAGTGCAGGTGTTCACTCCTGGACACGTTTCTTCAGGGAAAAGATGTAAATATTCAAGTGCTCACTCAGCTGCCTGCCCTAAAGAAGAATTGCAGAGATTAGCAACCAGTTTTGATATGCTTCACAATTCAACATCTCTCTTCTGGTCAGAAAGAGGAGAACCTGACCACATTCCTTGGATACCTGGAGACCTTCAAGTACATAGGGACCTACAAGGAGCTGTGGTCTTTACATTTCTCTTGCAGCACACTGATGGGAAGCGAAGTCAAGTCGCTATGGACCAGATTCACAGATGACATAAACTGTGATGGAGCTAGGCCACCTCAGTCAATAGCAAATTTTGATGAGGTGTATCCATTCTGACCTCCACCAACTGGTCTGTATTGATGCTGAGGTAAAATCTACAATGATGCTGATGTCTGCTAACAAAAGTCTTCTTTCAAAGAAAAATCCTTATATCCCAGGGGTGTATCTCAAATAAAAAAATGCTGACAAACTTCCTGTGAAATGAGACCTTTCCCATGCAACGTGGTTCATCTAAAAGCAACCCCTCCATTAAGACACTTTCCTAAGGATAGTTTGACAATACTCTTTAAAAAAGAGGGCATTATCTGAGGGAAACAGTTTCAGCAGTAATTCAGATGACAATAAATGACAAAACTGATACCTAGCAGGCACAAAAATGCATTGCTAAAACCGAATGTCTCATTCATGTCTCCAGGCTGAAAGATGCTAACAGAGGGCCAATAAAAGATTAGAAATTGGGACAACTATTTTGCTTGCAGAGTCAAAGCAAAGTTAACCTGATTTTATGAATTCTATTCCTGGCACTTTGCATCTTACCTTCCTATTTTTTTTCTGTCAAATAACCTCAGGAAGAAGAAAGGGAAAAAAGAGATGGGATCATTCATGCCACATGAGTCAACCACTGCTTAAAAAACAGCCCATAAATATTCTGATTGTGATGGCTTTAAAGCCAAAACCAGTCAGCTACACTGAATAATGTAAGTCACTGAAGTTTCTGCATGTGTGAGAAGGCGCTGCCTGCAGTAAAGTGACTTTTAAACCTTAGACTAAACAAAACATGTTAAAAACAACCCAACCGTAACAGCATCCAGACTCCCACATCACTGCACCAGCTAGATAGAAACCATTCCCAGACCCCATCTTCCTCCCCACCTCAGTGCAGTTCTCCCATAGCCACTCACCACACAGACCCCATAGTGCACATGGGCAGCCGTGACCAGCACAGTGAACACAGCGAGCACGGCTTCTTCCATCCAGCCCAGCAGCCCGGAGATGGCTGCATAGACCACCAGTGCCAGCGGGAAAAGGAACCAGTGGAAAAGCTCCGGCTGGGTGCTGCTCATCTGGCAGATGATCACCTTGCACTGTCAGAACAAAGAGCCAGGTGAGAAGAACTGGGTTAGTCCAGGGTCTGGGTAAAACCACATCTGTTTTCTCTGCGTGTTGCTTCTGATACGAGGAAAACAAAGCTAGAGTTCAAAATGGGGCTTGTTTCTGGTGAGAAGACTACTATAGATATACCTCTGTGCCTCACTGTCTGTGAGTCAGCATCGAATCACAGATTGTTTTGGGTTGGAAGGGACCTTAAAGATCATCCAGTTCCAACCTCCTGCTATGGGCACCTCACCCATAGGTGCTCGGAGCCCCACCCAACCTGGCCTTGAACACTGCCAGGGATGGGGCAGCCACAGCTTCTCTGGGCAGCCTGTTCCCGGGCCTCACCACCACCACCACAAGGAAGAACTTCTTCCTAATATCTTATCTAAATCTATCCTCTTTCAGTTTAAATCTGTTCTCCCTTGTCCTGTCACTACATGCCTTTTAAGAAGTTCCTCTCTAGCTTTCTTGTCTGCCCTCTTTAGGTAGTGGAAGGCTGCTCTAAAGCATCCCCCCAGAGTCTTAAAGGACTTCATTACAAATAATTTAACATACACACTTCTTTCCTGGAGACAGTGTTTTGACGCGCTTCATTTTATAAGCTGAAACACATATTTACAAAAAGGGAATTTGTTTGCTACCTTGTGCTTCCACACGGGCTCATGAAGTTGTGATCCCAAATCAAATGTGCCGCCACTTAATCACTGTGAGAGTGTATTGGTATTTCAGTGAGATGGTGTGACAGAAATACATTCTGATTCATTGTATAGAAGGGAGGGAAGGTAATATATGCCACTTTTAAATCCTGGTTTTCTTTTCTAGCACTTCTCTATGTATTAAACCACCATTTCCTTGGCTCAAACGTGGCAGTGGACTCCCTGGAGGTAGAGCTGGGGGCCCAAAGTAAAAGATCCCATTCAGAAAAGCAGAAAAAAAATGAATACAATATATGGTGCATGGTTTAACCGAAAGGAATTAGCTTAATTTTACTGAATTCTTGAAACGTAATGAGATTAACTCAGCCAAAGTTCACATTTTAAAAACCATTTAAGCACATGTGGGTGTTTTACCTGGTTTAGACTCCTTAAGAAATGTGTCTCATGTTTCTCATCTCCTTTACCAAAAAACCAAAAATGTATTTAGACAGGTGAAATATTTTATCAATTTAAGTTTCACTTAGAGTTTAAATGTGGTTAAAAATAGATTTTATGCTTTCTCAAAGCTATAGAAGAGTGAAAAATTCATTCCTGTGCAGTGCCTGAAACCCTGTGACAGCAGCAGGAGGAGTCTGACCATAGGCAAAAAAATACTGGCTTTACTGTCTGTGCTGTGGAAGCTGAAGAATGCAAAGATAAGCCATAAAAACATGATTACCTTTCAGTAATGCAAGAAGTGAGCATTGGTACCTGGTGTCAATAGCTCTTCTTACAAAGCATTATCAGTATTTTGATTTTTTTTTTTAATAATACTGGTTTTATGAGGGCTTTGGGAATCATTGCAGGGGGAGTCAGAAATTGAGAAAGCAATCTGTACACTAGAATTTTTCTGGCTGAATAATTGCACCCACCCAGAGGCTGGATTTCATATTTTTTTAACCATTATTACACCATGTTGTCGTGGTTTAAGCCTTGTCGGCATGTCAGCCACACAGTTTCTACTACCCCCACCCACACCCCTTGCCCTCCCCCTGCTCCTGGAGGGATGGGGAGGACAATCAAAAGAATTCAACTCCCATGGGTTGAGATAAGAACAGTTTAGTAACTAAGGTATAACACAAATCACTACTGCTACCACCAATAATAATGATAAGGGAAATAACAAGGGAAGAGAATACAACACCTCAGCACCCACTGACTGATAACTCGCTCCCCCCAGCCTGACTGAGCACCCACCAATACCTCATCCAACCCCGCAGTGCCCTAGCCATTCCAGGAAACCCTCAGTTACACCCTGGGCATGACGTGCTGTGGTATGGAATACCTCTTTGGTCAGTTTGGGTCAGGTGTCCTGTCTCTGCTTCCTCCCAGCTTCCCCTCCTCCCTGGCAGAGCATGAGGCTCACAAAGTCCTCGGCCAGTCTAAACATTTGAGCAGTAACTAAAAACATCGGTGCTATCAGCACCATTCCCAGGCTGAAAGTCAAAACCACAACACTGCACCAGCTACTAAGAAGGAGGAAGAAATGACTGCTACTACTGAACCCAGGACACATGTGAAGTACAATACTCAATTCAATTGCTTATTAGTATTTGGAGCAGTTCACCTTCAGTGTATCACAGGACTGCAAAATGGGACTATACTCCGTGCTCCTCCCTCAATTCCTTATTCCCCCTGGTCCTGAAGCACTGACTGACACTACAAATGAGGCAAAAACAGTATTAGGAGATGAAAGCACAGGAGTCTGGAGAGGCAGACTGGAAAGAAGAGGTAAGGCTATAGGACTATGCCCTTGGGGTGGGATGCGCTTTTCCATCTACCTCACCTATCATTTGCAATGCTACCCTGGCTGTGCTGAATTTACACCTCTAGCAGCTGTGGTCTGTGCTCCCAGTAGATCCTTAGTGTCTTGTCTCTTGCCGTCTCCCCCTGGGAGGCTCCTAATAAAGTATCTCCTGTGTCTGAGATGTCTCAGCTCGTCAGCCAGCTACCACATGTGCTCCTGCTACAGGAATGGCTGAAAGTCCCCTTTGCGGGACTTACTCACCCACTACATCCCCTCCTCCTGCACCCAAACATGTGCCCCTGAGGGCTTCCTAAGTGGGAGCTGTGACAGTTGTGCTGTGGTGGTTTGCTCAGACCTGGATATTTCTGAGACTTGCTCTATGAGTTAATCTCAAAGTAGAGGTCTGAGCGTCTTGCAATTCGTAGTCTACAGAGTAGATAATGGAAACCCAGGGTTAGACTATCATGGACAAGAAAAGCACTGTTATGCCTTACTCTGATACTGGAGGAAACATGTATAAGGGACCAGAGGAAATGAAAGGCTTGGTTTTAATTTTTAAAATGCTACAAATCCTAACTAACACCCATATATTTTTAATGCTTGCTTCTAAAATGTTGAAAATTTCAGCTAACACACATACATTTTTAATTCACATGAGCCTCTAATGCTGCAATAGATGTTTTGGTAAAAGAAAAAAACAAGTCCTAAAGAATATGCATTGCACTTACTGCCTAATAAACTGCAGTCTACTCAGAGGTAGGAGAAATGTGTGATTCTGCTCAGTTTTAGCTGCAGTTTCTGTTTCCTTCTCTTTGTTCACGTAAAAGTCAAAGCAGTCTCTAAATAATACCACCACCACTAATAAACATACTTACAGTAACGTTTGAGAAAGCAACCCCAACCATCCATAAAAACAATCTTGGTTGCTTTGCTAATATGTCGACTGGAGATAAAGCCACCCAGACTGTAAGAAGCATGAACAGCAACAGAGGTGACACAAGAGGTAGGAGTCCTTCATACAACGAGTTATTCCTCAGTGTTTTCTTCAAATGTGCTCTGTAAATAAATACAATGGTTTTATGGAGTAAGAAAATATATCCATTCTATTTCTGCCCAGGAACTAAACTCAGCCCAAGAATTCATCCTGAAGCACAAGAACTACCTGTGCAAATGTGCTGCATACCCAGGTATTTTCTGAGAAATTGTAGGATACTCAAGTAACATTTGTTTCTGGAGTAAAATTATATTGGTTTATTCCTATAGCTTCTGGTCAGCTCCACACACTCATCATTGCCTGGCAATGGACCGCTAAGCTTAACACAAAGTGAGCTGCAGTACTCTGTTTTAGTTGTCATCCAAATGCACAGCATGCAGGCTTGCTGTGAATTCAAAATATGTATCTTTTTAGAGGATGAAACTTCTGACATGAGACATTGAATTACTTCCCTCAACATCCCCCATGTTTTCAATGGCAGCAGAGTCAAGCACGTGGCTGGGGCTGGCACACATTGCTGTTGTTTAGATCTTCAGGTGATGCTGCCAAACAATCCTGTAGTGTTGCCAAAGTGTAGCCTAAAGGGGAGCCTTTTTTTGCTAATTAGAGTACAGGAAAATTTATGATTCATTGTGTCTTCTTGGCTATTTTAAGCTGTCTTCTAAAGGTAGTACTATTAAAGGTAGTGAATGGCTATTTTCTGTCAGCTAAGAAAAAGATAACTCTAAAATGAACGGCTCTTTTGTGTATCTTGCATCTTTTTCACTCAGGCAAAACTCAGAGATTATAAAAGGAGTAGGAGGTTTAATTTATTAAAGGTCACTACCATTGAACCATCTCTTCATACAAATAGCTCAGAAGAGCAATTCTGTGTACTAGGAAATGTCCTGTTTAAAATCTGAACACTTGTATTTGTAGAAACATCTAGACAAAAAAGACAATTCATATATTTCTCATTCAAAAAAAGAATATCCTTCTGGTAAGACAGCAACTGAGGACAGGCAGCAGGATGAGGAAACTGAGGGGATGACTGGAAAACTCAAATCCCTCATCACCAAACAGCTTGTGTGTGCATCCTTTAAGCAAACCTGACCGGATGTTTAAAATTACTGTGCTCCTTCTGTTCAGAGGAATCATAAACCCACCGGAAGGGCTGAGAGAAACTGTGTCGAATGATGACTTGGAGAGGAAAACGCTAAGAAGTCCTGACATGAGAGAAAAGAAAGCAAATACTAAATATTCAACTGGTTAAACGCTGCTACTGCCATGGACTGCCATGCCCATGGTGTTTCCCTCCTTCTCCCAGTGTTCCCTGAACCAGAGTCCCTTGCATCACTGGTCACTAGCCCCCTCATGCTGCTGCTCAGCCTTTCTGCCAGTCCTCAGCCTTTCCTGCCCCACGTCTCCTGGCTCTCCACTCCTCCTGCCCCAAAATGGGGTAATTCATGTTTTTATTAACTGCAATATGAAAAGGGCTGTGTAGGAGTGATGTGTTATTGTCTTATAGTCTTGCTAAAATTTAAATCTTCATATTAATTTCCACTAATTCCTGAAGACAGGCAGTGACAGTCCCTCCTCCAGGACACTTAGGACCTGAGAGACCTGATGTGACAGATGAGGGAAATGAGCTAGCAAATACCAGTGCAATGCAGGCAGCATTAATGAAAATAGGCCATCAGAATATAAACTAGCCATGTATAAAATTCCTAGGTGCAGCAAGCCAGCACTGAGATGTAATCACAGCTTGCCACCTGTCTAGCTTGTATCTGACAGCAATTATGTGCAGACTTCATACAGAGGAGAGTTTTACAGAAGGGTCTGGAAGACAAGAAAGTAGTTCATGGAGTGCAGGGTGATCAGGTACAGACTTTCACCTAGCGCAGGTAGAAGTTAAAGTCACATTTGACTGCAAATAAAACGGATTGATTGTAACTACAGAGCTTTCATCAGTGTGAGACTGCCTGGAGAATGGCAAGTAAAGGGAAAAGGAGTTACAAACATGGAAAAGAAACCACTCAGATTCAAAAAATTGACCAGAAAACCCTTTACTACATTATCAGGACAGCATCTGGCTGAAAGAAGGCTACTTCAAGCATTACATTTATTATTCAAGTGAGGAAACCATTAAATATACATAATTAAATGGGAGGGAATAGAATTCATTTAATGCTAATTCACTTACCTGTAAATGTTGTATAGTGTTTGTGGAAATGAAAGAAATAAACTGAAACCTGGAAGAGAAAAAGATCAATATGTAATGAGAGACAGTTCTGCTACACTGATCATCTCAGAGCTTTCTCATATGGTAACAGAATTAGCGTGCTATTTTAAAAATGACTCTGTATTCCTGTACTCATTACTGGATACAAACTGAGTTTGGAGGCTTTAGGCAATAATGAAACCCTCCTCATTCTTCCAAGAGTTAACTGCTAGAAATAGTAGCTGGTACTGATTTTCCTGCGTAATGAGTGACATTTTTTTAATTCTGATGTAGTTAGTAGGTAGGATCAACTATTTGTCATACAGGTTCCTCTGCTGGGCCCAAGAAACAGCATAGCCCCATTTTGCATAAGCTGCTCTCTGTTCATATAGGAAAGAAACCCCAACAAAAACCTTGCAGTGGAATATATAAAGGCAATTAATCTCAAACAGAGCTGCCCACATTACTGGGGAAATAACAGGTTTATAGTTCAATATACTAAGGTTCAACTAAAGATCTGCTTTACTGATACAGCAGCTGAAATGAGTTCATTTCTGTGATACAGCCATAATTTGAATCAGTGAGGGGCTTTACTACATTTTTTTAATACAGCTGTGACCTTTCTGGAGCTCAGCTTGAACCCACACAGAACAAGTAACTTGCCTTTGCTAATACTGTGTCTATCTGCATCAGGGCTGGTATTACCAATACAGCTGCCAGCAGCCCTAGGGCTGCCAGAAGACCCAGTTGCACCCTGTCTGACACCCACACTGGTCCACTTAAGGGTCAAAGAAGTCCTCCAGCAAGAAGTGGAAGTGCAAGGTTTAAACAAAAAAGCCACAGTATCAGTCAGCCTAACTGGGTGAAAAGATATACAAGACTTATATATCTATTCTTATCATATCTTAATCTCTGTTTCCATGCAGAACTCTGGTTTGTGGGGTTTTTCCCTATTTTTTGTGTATTAAGGGCTTTTCTCTGGTCTGTTTGCTGCTTGGAGATTGCTCTAAGTAACATGTTTCTGCCCGGTCTTTTGATGCGCTACATTAATACAGAATTCCTATTTTGCTATGGGCAAGTAAAGCACTCTGATGTTGTAAACCTTCTGGTTTTACCTTAAAAAAAATCTCATTTAAGAAACATAGTGCACAGTTTGTATAGAAAAGTAGCAAACTTTAATCTCATCATTAGAAACAATTATTGGAAATAAGGAAAAATAAGAACTAATAGAGGAAAGAACTCATTTCAGATGACTTTGTACTGGGGCTAACATGGCATAGCAGAGTCTTGAGAAACGTCAGTGTTTACCATTCGGTCCTCATCAAAGACATACCCAAGTGTTTAGCATGCTCGGGCCACGCTGGCAACTCAAGAGAAGGAAAACTCAAAAACCAAGCAAGAATAGTGGAAATGAGGGTTGCTGGAAAACAGGAGCAGTAAAAAGGGATACAAGAGATCATCTACTTCTCCATTTTTTCTGTTTGTCTTTTATAGAGAAGGAATCAAAGAACTGGGAGGGAAAAGAGAATATCCAGCCTGTAAACAATTTCAGGTATCACATTTTTGCTTTTTAGAACAAGTAAGATAAAGAACCCTGATGCTTTACCATGGCAGAAACTCCTTATCCTACAGCTGAAGGACGTGCAACTGAAGGAATATCCAAATAATTTCGTAGCTATATTTCTCAAACTCCCACGCTTAGTACCTTCAGAGCGATCTGTGTTTAACGTGCACCCCGGTTAGCTATGTTTCCTATTAGGCAGGGAGGGCTAGTTCAATAAAATCTTGGGTTACGTACAGCAGTTCCAACATCTGCATCACATTAGAGCAGACATGAGACAAAACATTGACTCTTGAGGTTAAATCTAAATTTCCTGCTGCAATCCTGAAGTTTGATTTGTTAGGAGAAAAGCAACTGAGAGTAACAGAAATAGAGACTAGGAATAGAAATAGAATTCAAAGAGCAGTGGCTGCCAACAATTTGTTCTTTTTATGAAGTGCCATTTTAGTCAGAAATAACACACTGACCACAAACAATCCCCCAGTTAGCTAAAAGCCACTTTCAGAATGGGGCAGCTGTACCAGTTACTCCTCTGTATCTTTATATGGCTTCCCTTTTAGCAGAATGAAAGCTGTCGATGCAGGAGGGAAAGCAAAGGGTGTTTCCCTGTTTCTTACGGGATTTTCAAAATTCCATCATTTCCTACAACATGTTGCTTTCCCATCTTTTTTTAGCTAAGGAGGCCTGGCTCGGGGGCTGCTTTTGGTAGTCATTAAGTCTGCCTTTTAATTGGCATTAAGGATCCCATTGTGCCCAGGAGCTAAACTGCGGCTTCCGCATTGCTGCCATTCCCTTCTGGTCTGGGGAACAAAAGGTGCAGCATGGAAAGCAAACTCACTGCTGTCTCTGCCCAAGTGATGATGATGATGGAGCTTTTTTGGGTTTTTTTTCTTGTCTAAGTCACAAAACGCACATTATTTTTTAAAATCATTAAAAAATCAAGTTTAGTGCATTAGACATTTTTAACACATTACAGAATGTAGAACTTCTTGAGTGTTATTCAAACTACTACTGCTCTTCCAGTATTTTTTAATTCCTCCTTTAGTATTTTCCTGCTTTCAGCTGATTTACATTCCGAGACACAACTGTAAGAAGACAGGCCCGTATTAAAGGCAAAAATACTAAAGCACAGATGGGTGGCACAGATACAGGGAATTGTTGTGTCACACTAGGCTGAAGGTATCAAGCCCAAATCCTTGGATTTAGGTACAATCCTGTAGTCAGTCCCTTGCCTTGCACTCTCTTGACTCCCTTTTCAGAGAAATAAGCATTTGTGAAGCTCCTATTTTGTACATATTAAGCAAAAAAAAAACAAACTAACTAACAACAAAACCCAAACCCCAATGCATTCAGGAATTCAGGATTAGAGACATGCCAGGAATAAAGGCATTATCTTGTTTTCTAGGTATATATATGCAGAAACACACAGATATATACACACACATACATAAACACGCATATATATACACACACGTGTGTGTAAAAGGGATCAAAATAGGTAACTCCCATCAATTTTAGTGACAACTTTAGATCCACTGGGTAATTTCAAATTCAGTTCTAAAATGGTAGGATGCCATGTGATATTGATTTAAAAATAAAACCCCAAAACAGTACCACAATACAATTTGTTCCCTTAGTCCTGACTAACAGTGATGTATTTAAGTTCAGTTACATGAGGGCATCCTAAACCCTCATGTAACTAAGCTGAAAGGCTAATGAAGATAGGTTGTTTCTGTGACACACTGCGATTACTTGGTGTGGCTGGTATAGCTGAGTTAACTTAGGCATTTGTGCAAATCACAGACTTGTTCCCTGTAAAGAGACAGTATGGCCAGAATTGAGCTGCTGACACCACTGTCAGTTCTAAAAAATGCTATTTCAGCAATTAAGGGAACAGCCCCACGCTGGCATTCAGACAAAGGTAGGAGGAAGTCTGCTGCAGGTACCCACATTCCTGAATACACCAAACTTCACAGACTGTAAACACCACAGCATAAAGAAGCAACCTCAAGAAAGTAGCCAAGACACCTAAACCACTATCTTCAAACAGATTATACTGCTTCAAAGAAAGGACAATGTTTACCCTATCTTCTCCACACTTCTGCTATCATACGCTGCATTTGTCATTAAGCTCCTGACAAGTGAGCCATCCTCAGAACATTGTTGAGATATTATCTGTTTAGAATTGGTTCTTCCTTATAGCTAAAAGTTCAAAATGAGACAGTGCAATAAAGAGATGCAGTTTTAAGTGAACACCACAATGCAAACATGGAAATTCAGTCAGGATAGAACCCTTCCATCCCTGCTCTGTTCCCTCCAAAAAAAAGCTTTCCAAATGCATTCCTCCCATTTGGGAAGCAGTGAAGAGGTCTGCACAGACCTTCTTCAGGCCATACTGCAGAAGCTGAGCTCAGTAAAAATCAACTCTAACTGTAGGCAGTTGCAGTTGTATTTCAGCCTGCAAATGAAATACCATAACCCTCCTCTTTAATTGCTCACACCTCCACATAGCCTTCTTCAGTTATACTGCTTGGTCTTCCTGTCTCTGGGTTAATAATTCATCATAGTCAATGCTTCCTTTAAAGAAAAGGGATGTTATCATTTATCATTTTAGCCACCAGCCAAAAAAAACAAAACCCCAAAATTTAGGTCTCAATATTAGCTTGGAAAATATCTTTAAATGCTTTTCCCATGTTTTTTTCTAATTTCTTCCACATTCAGAGCCACTAGACACTGAAAATATCTTAACACGCTGAATGTTTAGCACACTGAGCAGTGCCTGGAAGCAAGCTTCATTAAAAAGTGAACACTCAGAAGCACTTGTAACTTGAACAGCAGCATTTTATGGAACAGTGCGATGTTTCTCAGGCATGTCTTGAGAAGACAACACTTTTAATTGGCTGTGCAAACAGATAATTGCATATTGAGATGTCCACTAAATATAAAATTATGGTTTATTATTATATAAAAGGGCAAACTTAGAACCACTTAGTAACTGAAAAAAAATAAGCTTAGAAAATTGGTATATGATCGTCAGACTTAATTGAGCCTGTGAAGTCTGAATACATTAAGCAATTGATGGACAGACGAAAAATACACCCAAACAGATCTATACAATATGAAATGATTTTACAAGGATTAAGAACCCAGCGTAAACGTAAGCAGTGTCTTCAGGCACAAAGCTGATGCGTGTTTAGCATCTAGGCTACTTCTTGAGTATGAAGTGTGTAAAGGGATGGATTTATCCTGCCTGTTGATTTCATAGCTTATTTTCAGTGTCTCAGGAAGCACACACTGCATTTATCTCTCTTGAACTGAGCTGTAAGCTAACAATATTTGGAGGGATTTAGTACAGACTGAGAAATTATTTTGTTTCTTTGATGTAGTTGTGTTTGCACAGCATGTACACAGCATTCTCTTTTGGGGGGGGACACAGCAAGAACTGAACACCAGAGAATCAGTGTCTTTGTTTGAAAAGCCCAGGCTAGCTTCCAGGAGGACTCCACCAGGTGAGCCCCTTTGTTTGACTCTTCTGGGGCTCCCAGCACCTGTGACGTGACTCCTCGCAGCTAACACCACCAAGCCCATTCCCACTTGTCATTAATATCCCGTGACACTGCCCTGCCTCCGGCCTTCTGTGCTCTGGTTTTCTGGGCTTATTGTTCTGACTGGTTCGGATGAGTTACTGCAAACATGACCTCAACCACTTTTTATTTATATATCTCAAGTGACAGGTGAGTATTTCACGCCCTTTACTTCAACGAAGTCTTGTACAATCTGTCACAACAATGCTTTCATAAATGTTAAATTGGTGACAGACCTGTAGAAGCCAACTCACTTTAACCACACTTTTCAAACCAGGCTAGTCAAAGCTTGTCGGAGTGATAGCATTTTGAAAACATATCACTTAACATTTAACCATTCAACTACCCATCAGTAAGGCAGAACCATCAGCTGCTTTGCAATGGGAACTATAGGAAATCACTACAGAATTACTTCATCCATATGGGACAGAAACAATTTATAATTTGACTGTGGCCTCCTAAACATTTTCTGACACTGATAAAAAGGCAGGCTGTTGCATAATTACTCACTGCAAGGACTTCTGTGTCCTACTTTGATACATAGACTGTAGGACAGTGTAAGGACAGGGCAGTAGTTTAGATGGATTAACTGTGCTTTCCTACTATGAAGGAATTCAAATACTTGGCGTATTTCAAATCTTGTGGGTTGGTCTCATCATTAGTTTTTTGTTGCTTTTATGTTTTCATTTATGTGTTTACTCCTTGTTTTATACACTTCAATAGCTGGGAGAGGGAGTGAACCTCAAGGAACACACACTCTGCAAAAGTCAGCACAGAACCCACCCCAATTCACATCACAGGAAAAAATTCTGACTGCTTTGGCCCCATCTCCAGAAGAAAGTTCAAGTTTCAGCTCTCTGACAGATGTTAGTATTCCAGTCACATTTCATGTTCAAACCTGCATGCTGAAAATTCGCTTCAGCTCTGCCACAGGCATCAGTAGCCAGATGGAGTGGACTCAAATGTGCCACTATCTCTGGATCACAGAACTGTCTGCCCCATGTGCCACACACTGATGCAGCACAACATTTTTGATTCACACTTTATTGGTCCTTTACCCACAATGCTTATTCTTGTGGTTGCAATTAATGAGCAGCAGGAATCTTTCTGTGCATCCAGAAGTCATTTTTCCAACCTGGCTTCCTAAGGAAGCTGACATTTTAACACATAAACATGCCTGTTTATGTGCATGCCATCATAACTTCTGCGTCCTCTGGTCAATTCTGAATAAATTTAACGAACTGAAAGAAATTTGCAATAACTTGTATGGAAAGGAACAGTCAGGTACAGGAAACCAGATATATAAATGTCTCTAGTAAGGAAAGGATTGCAGCCTGAACTCAAATTTTATTAGACATTATAAAACCTATCTCCTAGACAGCAAGTATGAATGTCCCAAGAATGGAAAATGCTTTATTCAGAACATGTACCTATTAGAGTTCATTTAATTACAATGTGAGACAGAAACCATCATCAATAGTAATGCTGTTCCCTGAGCTACTATGTTTACCTGTCAGTAAAGACCTGCTTATAAAGTCTATAGCACCACAGACTTCATGTGAGGAATTGACTGTTTTAAAATGCGTATTGTAAATATTTTATATTGCTCTCAACCTGATGGCAGAGTGACAAGGAATGCTAGGCATTCAGGATACCCTGGAGGGGTGAAAATAAATGATAGCTCTCACCCCAGTGCTGCCCTTTGAAGGGACCCTGGTTAGCCAGATAATGCTATGGGACAACTGTGGTTAAATCCCAAGAGAGCTTTTGGAGTGTCATCCACAGGAGCCTTGCTGAGAGCAGAGGTAATTAGTTCCAGCTGAGCACACAGGCACATCACTTTAGAAAGGTCTGGCCGCTTTTGCGCTAGGAGAAAAGGCATTTCTGTCTAGCAGCCAGGACAATGCACTCTGGAAACAGGAAAATGGCCTTCCTCATTTGTTTGGGGTCCAGCTAGGTGTGTGTTTTGGAGCTGCAGGATGGAATTGCATTCACTGCCTGTGAAAATTACAGTGGACAAGCGAAAAGTTCCCATAAAATACTATGCAGAAGTTTCTCTGATTCACAGGGGAGTCCTCCGAGATCTCTGTTCAGCAGCCTGAGGCATGGCCTCCCTACAGGTGTTCACAGCATGCTAGAGAGTTCCCAGGGACATATGTAAAGCTCTCTCTTGGGAAGCTTTCTTAAAACATCTAATCTAAACACTGCCATTGCTGCACTTTTATGTATATCTTTGTGTGGTCTGGCACCTGATAAAAAGTCCATTATTTTCAGGGAGTGAGTGTCACCTGGTGACACCACAGCTTCCTTGAAGGAGGTACATTTTCAGAGTTCATCCTTAGGTTATACGTGGGCTAGTCTTCCTGTTTGATGGTGGTTTTTTTTTCCCCAGAAACCCTTGGAAAGGCGTCTGAAAACCTCCACTCTTGTGCATCTCATTTGGATGCCTTTCCACTATAGAAGGTACTAGATAGAGCCCAGCTGTTCTTGGAGAAGTGACGGCTCAGCAGCTGAACTCCTGTTGTGTGCAGAACAGTAAAAGTGTGAAATGAATGCCAAGTATTGATGGAGTAGCTACAGGTTCATTGTTAGGAGGACCACTAGTGACTACTAAATGCCATCAGATGGTTAAGGACAGCCAGTTACAGTTTAATGGCTCCTCTCAAGGTCCTGGGAAACTAACTCATAAAAAACATCAGGGGCCCACTACATCGCTTTATTTTTTAACTAGCCACAGAGGCATTTAACTGAGCATGCCAGAGAGGGGGCTCTCTGATACAAATGGATCTGGCTGAGCAAGACACACTTGCTGCAGCCTCTCTAAGGGAGAGAGAATAATTTTGTCTTCCTGTCTGCTTAGCTGTTGGCGTAGGTTACATCAACACTTTTCCTGCAATCGCAGTGGAGTCCCACAATTTACTGCAAGCTTCCAAAAACTTTATATATCCATATTCACTGCACACAGCTTCTCCAATGATAACCGCTATTGCTGAGCTGAGATTCAAACCTGTGCTTTCTGGATCAGCATGATCCTCAGTGGAAGGATTCTACCTTTTTTTAATATTTAAATTTAGTGTCTGTTTTTAAGAGATTTACCATGCACTGTGACAGTTTTGTAACATAGAGTCAAGCAAGATCATTTCTTGCATACTTTAAGCCCATATTTAGCTATAATTAAGCTGCAAGAGTGGCCCTGTTAATGGCATTGTGGAGAGAGTGTCAGAGTGTGTTTAAAATAAATCTTTTGGCTCTTACTTATGCCTACTCTGCTGAGGACAATGCTGGAAGAAATACTCAATTCTCTGCTCACAGTTCCATTCATGCAAGTGTACCACACGAGACGGAAGCAGTACTTCTTTCTAATGCTAATGGAATAGTTCATCAAACCTTGCTTTGCAGCTGGTTTTGGTAAAATATGAAAAAGGATGCTCACTTCTGCAGATTTGATGACATTGACATGCTTTCCTACCACAAACCTTCCCAATATGTTGAGCAGTTTGAATTAAACCTTCACCCATGGCTTCCCAAGCACAAGGGAAGACATCAGTGTACTCACTGAACTGCCTGTCATGTGCCTTAGTGACAAGACCAAAAGCAGCCATGCATGTAGGGCAGAACAAGCGTTTTCAATGGACTTGCCCATGCTAGCACATCATGCCATCACAGGCCTAACCTGCTGCCTGTGAGCAAGCCAGCATCCACCTCTCTCGGACCTGTGATATTTCTTCAAGGGCACAGATCACTCCCCATCCGTCTGCCCTGCCAGCCACCAGAGGGCATGTTATAGCTGCACCTCTGACAAGCTGAATAAATCATGGCTTACTGAAAAGGCGACCACTGTTTTATTCCCACTTTCTTTCCTTCTTTTCCTCAGAGTGCCTAAAACAGGCCTGACAAGAAAAAGACTGTACAATACCCTTGGTTACACAGGGTCAGTTTTACTCTGGGTAAAGCACAAAGGTCTGCAAAACCATGTGCTTTTATACTTATACTCACTAGAAAGCACAGCTTGAATGCAGGGTCCTTTCCAGTCTGGCAATTCTAGGAAGCACTGCTGAGACTGGAGGCAGTCCCTGCTGAAGACCTCACCATGTCAATGCAGTGGATTCAAACGTCCCCCCTGAAATGCTCAGATGTCTCTTAGTGTCTGCATTGGGTGGGCACCTATATCCAAGTTCTCCATTTGGCTCAAGGACTGAAGAAGCTTCTTGGGATGTAAGTCTAAACTCTCTGTGTCAAACAGGGGTGTTTTGTTTCCTCTTCTCATCACTTGCATGCTTATATAAAAATCCCTCAAATTTACATGCTAATTTATTCACCTTACAAGCAACACACCAAAGCCATTTTGCACACACACATTTTTAGCTAAGGCTACCATGGTTTTAAATAATTAAAATGTAACTGCTCTCGTTCTCAGTCTAGCTATAGCAGTTGAAAAATGTTCAATGCTTATTTCAAACTGCACAGATAGTATCAGAGGATGAGCAAATAGACTACTGCTGTGTATGAAAAATGCATCACTTCAGCTCTGAAAGTAAGTCTAAAGAAGAGCTTAGAATACACCTGGCTCTTTTCAGATCTACTTTTGTGCCTTATAAGACTATTTAATGATGTCTTTATTCCTTCTATCTAAAATGTTTTGGAGCATAGTGTGCTGTAGGCCAAAACATTAAACTTATAATATATGTAAATGTGAGTGACATGTTCCAGATAAGGAACATTTTTTGTATTATTTATGTGTAACAGTAATTCGGTGAGGAAAAATGTTTCAAAATTATCTCCTTTCTTGAAGTTTTCAAGTTTTTGTCTTTTAAATCAGCCCCATTCATGTGGACTTTTTAGACTAAACAGCACAAAATAAAAAGAAGGAAATAAAAGAAATATCTTGTCAAAATAATTAAAAAGCAGTACAGTTTTGCATGGATTTGGACACTTACCTATAAGTAAGATTACTAATGCGTCTGTAATGTAAAAACCAAAGAGAAGAGGCTTGTGCCAGACTTCCACGCCAACAGAACCTGTGAGCAGATATGCTGCTATTAATACCTATAGGAAAAAAGATAATGTAGTTTTAATCCTTTACTTCTAAAGACACGGAATTTAGCTTATCATCTTAATACAAGCTGTTATTTTCCTCCTGTCTCCACAATACAGGATCTTATGCTACCATTCCAAAACATGTACTTCTAAGCAGTGAAGCAGCTTTCAGGGTCACAAAGAGAGTTATTTAAAACATATGAAATGTGGGGAAAACATGTAATTTCCCTGCAATGTGTGCATCTGTCTGCATTTGGCAAATATTACAGACTTACCTTTTGAAAACACAAAAATCCCTAAATCCCTTTCTAATGTCAGGTCTCCCCAGTGTACATACACTTTCTTGTATCTGCATACAGACTTCAGAATCGGCAATGTGGTTATTCTTGCAGCTCAGCCCCCTGAACTGATCACATCAGAATAACTGAGAGAGGAAAAAAAAAAACTAAGCTCACCTGAAATAATAATAATTGATTTCATGTGAATAAATAAAAAGAAGGAGAGTGAGCTGAAGCCCTCCCTGATGTTTAATTTGTTTGAAAGATAGCATTATTACAGGGCACAAAAAGAAACACGTAGTCAAACATCATTAGGAGTGAAAGGGCTCACACGTAAGACTCTTGAGTCTCTCTGAAGCGCTATCCATTTCAGCAGACATGTCAATGAAGTTCTTACTCTCTTTTCAGAGATATTTCTGTGACCCGGCTGAGGTCAGCAATCTTAATGCTGTCAAAACCCTACAGCTCCTATGGCGATACATTTCACATTGTATTACCTGTAGCACCTCATACATGGTACAAATTGGAGAAATCTTGCCATTTTAGGTGTGCAACATTCAAAAGCAGTAATGATTGTGTTGCAGTGGTTCCCAGCCCTTGTATTCTTAATCCCATGTCCTCAAGAGAACCTGTTCTACCTTGAAACCTGTTTCTTGGCTTAGCCCAGGCTACCCACTTTAATTTAAAGATACACTGAAAATCTCCTTTTTAGATAACCTGATGCTTAAGATCACAGATTAGCAGCAAACACTGATGTTGCTTAAATTCCTTATTACATACAGATATTACTATATTTGACTTCACTTGCTTCTCTGTATCTATATTCAAGATTCTTCTCCTATCAGTATGTAGCTCTTCAAGAGTTTTCCTTGAATTGGCATTGCCGGGTTGGATGTTTGATTCACCTGTGCAAGAACAAGCAGCACAACAGATCTGCAGCGGAGAAGCGCTAGTATGAGAGTTACATCTTGGGCCATTGAAGACAATGAGTCAAATTTTGGTCTAAATGAAGGACATGTATCATGCGTTTTGCAACTGACTACAGCAGAGCTACCATTTGGCTTTCTGCAGAAATTGCATTATGTTATGCATAAGACATGACGGATGGCAAAACTCCAACTGGTTCTAATGGAGCCTGAATTTACCCTCACAAGTTGAATTCTGAACAGACTTTTTTGGCAAGTGATAAAAGAGGAACTTCGACATTATCCATTATTACAGACAGTGCTTTTGGCAATGCAGTCATGAGTATCCCTGTCAGATGCCAGCACACCTCTAGGAACAGTAACATTGATGCAACAGGCTCTCGGGGAAAACCCCTGCCCTGGGATTTGGTGATGCAGTACTCGCAGGTTAAGATTGCCTCTGATTTAACAGTGGTAGGGTATGAAAGTACACTCATTGGCTTCAAATTTTTGGTGTGCTCTTTTTGAAGGAGATGTAACTTTGACTTCACTGAGGCAGTCCCAAAGACCTCCTTTAGAAAGCTGGAAAATGGCTGTGCCCCTTGATCTAAGCTATATTAGCAGCTGAGTAATTTTTTACTCCTCATCTCCCTGGCATAGATCAGCTTTACTACTTTTCAGATACAAATGTAGTCTTTAGTAAGTAAAAATAATTGCAACCTTTTGCAAAATGGCAAGTCCAAATTAAATACCACAGGTCAGGACTATATAGCAAGTTAGTGTCAGACATACACAATCTTGGATTCAACTGCAGCATCTGGCCAGGAAATTCTTTGGCTTGCCAAGGTCTTATCTATGAGGAGGAGGAGTACTTATGCAGATAAAAATCTGTTAATCTGTAGGCCATTTGATATGGCTGAACAACAGGATAACTGGCTCCTGAGCAGTGGCTCCCTACCTTGCCACAGTTCTGTAAATCACGGCAACATAATCACATTTGTCCCTCTGTAAATTCAGAATACTTCTTTAATGTGGCACTGGGAAAATTCTGTATTTTTTCTTCCTCCTAATGATTCATCATTTCTGTTTTACACACAGGTACATTGAGGATGCTGTATGATGTACCACACATTTAAAAATCAAACATTTTTTCATTGTTTTGAAAAAATATTCTGGCTGTGATTTTAAATCTTGTATGATTCCACAAAAAAAAACCCAAAAACAAACAACAAAAAAAACCAAAATAACCAAAAACCCCACAACTTTAATTTTACTGTAATATTCAATTTCACAAGTGTGTTCCAATAGTATTAATTGTTCAGGTGTTGAAACGTTTTCCATTAACACAGTGCTCAAACTGTCTGTGAAAATGACCATATGGCAGGAAGCCTGAAATTTCATTTTATCGGGAAAGTTTTGTCTTTAGGTATTAGCTTTCTTTCGTTGGGCTTGTGACAAAGTAAAAATGTTTGTTTTCACAAGATGTATCTGAGAACTTCTCACAGAACAGAGCAAAGGTTTATTTTACAGACTTCTCTTCGTGACTTTTGGGGGTTTTAATAGGTGTGCTTACTCTAAGGTGTATGAAAAGTGTGTAGATGGTGTAAAGAAGCTCCTCTCCTGCATCTTTTTCTGCCCACAGAGGAGTTGGCACAAGGTAGCTCCTTGTGCTGGAGAGGGGAGAGAGGGGAAGAGTTTTCACTGTTGCAGACACCTCCTCCTTGATTCTGAATGCACAAAGCAAGCATTCCTCTGACCACGCATCTCTCAGACACGTTACAGACATTTTTCAAGTTTACAAACCGCAGCTTCCTATAAACAGCTGTCTGCTGTAATCAAAGCTAATTGGAGTGCCAATTACAGCCCAGCTACCGTAATTAGGTGCCCAATTCTGGTGAGTCATCAACTCGCAGAAAACTGTGATCTGCATAAACCCCACGGATTTCTCTGTCTACAATGAGGTGATTTTCATGAGGAACAGCAGCTCTTCTAACACCGCAGTGAACACAGAGCCAGGGAGTGTTTACATACAGTGGAGCGGACTCAGCAGCGGTGTCCTGGGAGCTACAAGCCAGTAATGTTTTCATTAAGGTCAACAGTTATCTATTTGCACACTTATACTAATGACTGTATTTCCTGACCTTTGTGGTGATAACAAAGTCCAAAGTTCCTGGCTACTATCAAATTTAAAAGCAGAAGCAGAGGGCTAGACTACCTGACTGTCTGACACGCCAATGTGACAGCATCATGTCGTTGGTGAAGTTACTCAAGACAGAGCAGAGAGGCGCATTTATGCAGCAATTCAGCTAGGAATGCCACAGAGGAAATAGTGAACTAAACGCTGGGAATCAGTCTGAAAGCAGCTTGTGAGTGCTACCACTCTGTCTCTGAATGTGGCTGTGGGAATATCTGGCAGGTAGGTGGCAGGGGAAAAAACAGCAAAGGGAACGTTACCTTTCTTACTCATCATCAGCCATTTGCTTAGGTCCTCAGCATCCTCATCACCTGCAAGTAGCTGGAGATGAAGAGCTACCTTTAATAGTGGGTGCATCATACAAAATTTGCTGAATTATTGTACTGCCTTGCCCCTTACAAAACAAGGGCAAGGCAATTTTTGTAGGGGAATTAAGATCTTTTACTAGACTGGTGAGTACAGCTGAAAACAACCCAAACTTTCCGGTGTGCGTGAAATGTAGTTTGAACTAATGGAAAAAATACTACCTTGATCTACAAGTCCTGTCTTTTCTTTGTTCAGAGGCAATCACAGCTACAAAAGCTGATTTTCACAGGTGGGTAAACTGACATACAGAAAATTCAGTAGCACTGTCTTTCACTGCTGCTGATGATTGTGCATCAAAAAAATCCTTACATTTATATCCTTAGCATTTAGACTGTAAGCAAATCATCACAGAAGTTACTAGAAATGAGCATGTGGGACAGCAATTCAGTATCAAAGGGGGACGGGAAATAGCAGTTGTTAGCACCTTGCATCCAAGTTAATCAAAGCAGTTTGCAAACTTTCTGAAATCCAGCCTCACCACAACTCTGTCAGGCAAGGAAATGTTACTACCATTATTTCCCAGATGGGAAAGCAGTGACAGAGGCATAGGTCATGAAAAGGCACTGACAACAGTACTGCTCCACTAATTGATACCCACTCCCACATTTAACCACGAATATCATTCAGATGCTGTAGCAACCTAGAAGAGCTTTCTAAACATTCACATGTATATCTACAGTGATCATCTGAGCAGCAAATGAAATAGGTTTGAACATAGATGTTCCTCTCCTGCTGGAAGAACTTCACTAAGAAACCTTACACAAACATGGCTGAACCTTGCAGACCAGCTGGCTGCCTAATGTCCTAGTCCTGAGCCAACTTCTTCTCCCAGGACCTATTTTGTAGGGGACGAAACAGATGTACCACAGCTGGACCACCATCTCAGTTGTTCTCAAACCACTGGATTCTGATTAGGTTTACAGCAATACATCTGCAGCCATTAATTTAAATACTGTATTTCCATTAAAGCACATATTTAAATATCTGTCAAACTTATTTTCAATTATATATATTTGCCTGTACCTTTCATCCTATGCCTGTGACAGGAAGATTAGAAGACTGGGACTGTGCTTCTCAGGCTGCAAGAACCTGGGTATCTAAGAAATACATAAGACAGCCCAGAAATCCCAGTGCTAGGCCCTTGGCAGTGCACTGAGCTTGTTACTGCTATTGCTAATTTCTGTCTGGAGGCCACCACTCACCATGGTACCCTGGCATGTTTCTGAAGAGGGCCACCTCAAGCAGGGCTGTAAGCCAGTCAAGAACTCAGACGGACACTGGCTGTGGGCTGATATGTAATTCACATTACTGAATGCCATTCCCAGAGTGGAAACCTCTAATGGTATGACTTACTTTTTTTCCAAGGGTAAAACTCACTTGAAAACAGTTGATGCTTGCTGTATAGGTACAATGCTGCTTCCATCACCACATTTGATGGAAGAGGTAGAATTGAGAATGTCTAGTGTTGTATAGCTGCATAATTACTATTAATAAACACTCCTTGAACTAATTCACATACTGCCTCGGAACCCAGTGTTGGTGAGAAAATTGCTTATGGCTTCAGACAGCACAATAATTTTTGTTAATACCACAAATCAAATGTAGTTAAATGACATTCTTACGAGCATATCTGACTGCTAGGCTTGCTGCAAGCCTTTTTTTTCCTGAAAGGCAATGAATCTCTAATGCTGACAATTTGCTTTAGAGCATCCCTTCCTTGCAAATGCAGGAAATATTTTTGAGTTACTTTTAGGGTTATGCTATTTCACATTCAAAATCTTGGCCAAATATATTTGCCTTGAGCTCTGTTTTTCTATTTCTGTAATATTATGAAAACACTAACACAGTAAAAAAAAATAAAACCAAAGCAGGAATGATAAATACTTACCACTTGGCTTATGTCATATCCCCAAGGAAGGAAAAGAACTCCTGTGTTATATTTCTCCCAGTGTGAACACATAAAGTTAAACAAGACAATGCTTAAATATATATACATTGTATATACAGAAATTCCACTCCTCCCATTGTCCCGGGAACAGACAGAAAAAAACGAAAGCACAAAAATGGAGGTAGCCCAGCTATCCAGCCCGTGGTCAAATAATTCTCCCAGAGGAGTACTGGACTGAGTCCTTCGAGCATGTTTCCCATCTATGGAATCTAGAAGGATCAGGAAAGGAAACAAATAAAGAGTTAGAGCACAACAAAAGGAGTAACTTCCTTCACATACACTTCACTACTGCCATATATAACGTATGAGAAAAATAAATCAAAGACAGCAAACTGAAGCACAACTGTGGCTTCAATACCAACATGTTAGGATTGCTTGTAAAATATTTGCTTCAGTTGTCAAAAGGTTTTTCTGTCCTTACCTTCACTCTTAAACTAAATGCCACCTTTGTTGTGAGCTTTAAAAAGACATTCATAATTACTTGTCCTCAGTGGTCTTTAAACACTTTAATGTCAGTCCCTATGATCAGTTTCTCAATGAAAGCATGGAAAAGTGTCCATAGGACTTCTTGCCCATGTATTGGTGTTGTGAACCCTCTGAGATTTCAGACCACTTATGGAGTAGTATCACTAAGGCATTTAGGTTGCCTGATGCCAAATGCCTCCATGACTAACTGTTATGTGGCAGCCAAAAGTCACAAAATGTATTTGTGTGTGTACCTGCAGAAGATGTTTTAAAGAGTCTTTTGGTTGAAATCTTAAGGTACAAGAGCCAGCAGTGTGCCCAGGTGGCCAAGAAGGCTAATAACATCCTGGTCTGTCTCAGAAACAGTGTGGCCAGCCTGCTCAGCTGGTGGAAAGACAGCAAATATTACATTTTCTTCAGGGTCACTGAATAGAACTGTCACTGTGCATGGTATAAAAAAGAAGGGAGGTGGCACCAGGGAGGAGCAGTGAATGCAGGGAGGAGGAGGAGGAGGAAGGGACTTTAGCAGCTGTAACCTTTCTGAGTTGTATTGCCAAACCATATCCTTAATTTCTTCTCTGAGCCTGTGCTGGTGAGAAATAGAAACATTTTCTTAAAGTGAAGTGTAAATACACAGGAAAAATCTCTTAGGAAAAAGTACACAGAACAAGCCTTACAGATTACTTATTGTTACCCTAAATATCAAAATAACATGGAGAATTTTGTTTTTCTTTATAATGTTATTTGGAAGGTACTGTAGCTAATAGTTATTAGTTATTGATCATTAGTAACCCAAAACTAACCAGAGATACAGCTCAGCAGAGGGAGACCAAAGACTCCACAGCTGCTATAGATCATATGCTACTTACTTCTCCAGATTATTTGGCAGTACTCTGAGTTTTGTTTAATGTAAATATACTTCAGGGATCTAAACCAGGAAAACATGGGATTTCATTCTGTACAGATTTTAGACCATCTCCCCATTGGAATACCTAAACATCTGTGAGATCTCCTCCTCTCAAATACAAATCTCTTGGGACAGTTCTTACAACTCTGAAAATTAGAGATCTCATAGAGGATTTCAAATATAAATTGTCAGTATCTTACTGAAATGTGCAGAAAAGAAATTGTATAAGTTTGAGGTTACTGGAATAGTGTTGCTACAAATGTAGAAATTCTTTTGTCTGTTAAAGGATATTTCTGAAACTTAACTACCAAATAGGTATGTAAATATCCCTAAACAGTTTATGGTCTTTTATATCTCAAGAACATTTACCCAAACTGGAGACAATTCATTTATAGGGATAAAATAGTATTTTAAAAATAAGAATGTTAAAAGATTTGTCTGTTCATATATTATTTTCAGTTGTCCAAAAGAATATTCATACTAGATACTGAAATATATACAGCACAGTGAAAGAGTGGTTTTCATTTTGCAGGAATCTTAGTTTCACTGAAAAAAGTTAGGTTTATAATGGTGTCATAAAATACAGTGCTTCTAATTCTAATGAGCATGGAGAAAAAATAAAGGAACTGTATAACACATACGTAAAATAGGATTTTCACAACCCTTTACCCACATTTTCCATGTGGTTTCACTAGCTTTTTAAGAGACTGGAAATATTTTCTGTTTAGGTTTCAGTTTGAAACCATTCACGCCAACAACGCTGTATGTTCAATAGTGAACATACCCTGTGTCACACTTCCATTGCTTTGGAATTCTTATATTACAGTTTTGTCTCATAAAGGTTTATAAATCTTCAGTTTTATTAAAGTTTACATAACTTTTAAATAGTGGAATTCAAAATACCAGCAAAGAGTACTCCATTTTAAAGACAGGGTAAAGATACCAAACCATCTTAACAAAGGTGGGAAAAAAGAGTATCATGCTAGGGAGTTTGATGAGAGTAACTGTCATTAAAAAGAAGTTGAGAGAGATTAGAACTGCATATTTGGTTAGTTATTATGGCCCTTTGCAGTCATCCAAAAGGAAAACTTTGGCCATGCAGAATTAAATCTGAGACTAAATATTTCCTGAAGTGGCTTGGAGAGCAGACATAAAAATCTGCAGATACATCAGCTCATTATAGCTTTGACTGTCAACATCATATTCCTTGTCTCCCAAGTATTAGGAACTATAGGCCTCATTGGCAAATAATGTACATTAAGAACCTCAGAAGCTGAATTTCCAATGAGCTTTCAGTGGTGTCATACACTAAAAGCTCCAATATGTAATTCCTGTTTATAAAACAATAGCCACTTCATTAAATTCCATACAATTACATAAAGAATTATTTTCACAAAAGAAACTGCTGCTTCTGCTAATAATTAGAGAGAGTTGTCAGGGAAATCTGACTGGTAGTCAGACTCAAGGGACTGTTGTTCCAGTGATTTTTATGCTACAAAGAAATTCTGGACAAAATAATTTTGGCACAAGCTTGCCACTTGAACAGAAATGCAAAGGCATTTACAATACAGAGAGAGAGATGTCTGCACAAGAGAATACTCCCAGGTTAATCAAGATAGCTCTACATGCATGGGTCTGACACCAGAAATGGGCAGCATCTTTGCACAACATTGCAGTGTACATCTAGAACACATATATATCTAGCCTGGGTACCTTAACTATGGCACAAAAACATACGGCTACACACTGCAGCGAAGAATATTGTAAGAACCAGCTCCAAAGAAAAGGTACATTTACACAGCACAGTGCAGCCCATGTAAATATACTACCTTGAGTCCCTCAAAAAATTAACTCTGTTGCACCACATTGTGGAGAGATTAGTTTGGAATGAGAGGAAGCAAAAAGGCCATGCTAATGTGGATCTCACTCCCACATCTTCATCAGCTCAGACCTACATCTTCACACCACTGCACAGCAAGGTGCAATGTACTTAAAAATACAGCCACAGTGTGATATAAAAAGTAAAAATGGAATCTGAGTCTGAAACTGAGGTGTAGGTGTTATGGGAGAAAAACAGCAACAGGAAATTAAAAAAAACCAAACAACTTCATCTCCACAGGCAGCTCAGGCCTGTCACCACATTCACACCATCTCTCCCGACATACACCTTAAGCAACGAAGCACCTAACACTCTAAAACACAGCGCTACACTCATTTTCCTTTTTCTCTGCTGTAAAGGGTAACCATTATTTTCCCTGTCTTTGAAAACACCCTCCATTAATGCTTGTGTCAGGAAACTTCTCACAGTGTTAGCATTCGGGGCCAAAGACTTTTATGAAACCAAACAGCAATGACTACTGTTACTTAATGATTTCCATTGTTCCTCTAAAATAATTTGAACTTTCAAGAGGGATAAGAGCTACAGTCATAGAACCTCTAATATATAATTATATTAATTTATCCACGATGCCTTTTCATCTCAACATCAGCAGTAGTGCATTAGTAGATAAAACTATAGGAAGATGCCAGACATGTAAATGATTTCATTGTACTTTACCTAAAGCATAAGCACAAAAGGTGGTAAAAGCACTGAACAGCCACACCCAGGTGGGAACAAGTCCAGGACTGGTACCTGAAATACATCGAGCAGTGAGTCAGTGTAACAGCCGTTAACATCAAAGAAATCCACTGAGATATGCATATACACATGAACAACCTGCCACTGATTAGCCCACTACATCAAACAGATTGAAATAGTCAGTTTTGACCTTAAGTCATCAGTAAGCTCCATCAAAGAAGCAGTGAGCAGGTTTGAATATGTATAAACTGTAAAGAACAGAAGGTAGAGGGGTTTTGGTTTTGAAATGACTCTGGTATTGCACAAAACAATGACAGTAACTAGGCAAAAGCTTTCACAGTTATGGGAAGACTGTCTACAAATGAGTTAATATAATACTAAAGGGGAAAAAAAAAGTACTTTTCAAGCGTGATCATTATTATTAGTGCCAACATGGGGTTGGCGTAGCACTTTTACTGTATAGATCTGAACAGGAATTTATGTCCTTTGGACTGGACAGATATTAGCACCTTTTTTTTTTTTTTAATTTCCTTGAAAAAACAAAAGAAAGTCAAATTGGACAGAACCCAGGGTTCAATTATTGCTCTGCTGATAGCAATAATGCAAGGATATAATTGGTTTTTAAAAAAAAACAATCCTTGTTACAAAGAGCATTCTATATTACATTAAACATAATTCAGCAAGGACTGCACCAGCACTAAACAACCGTAAGCACAAAGCCCTCTCAGTTTTTTGGCATTCGGCACCAAAAACAGGGAATGATTGCACACAGAGGTGTGCCCTTGCTGGACAGGGAAACACCGGTACCTAAAGCAGTGCCCTCATCAATGCCTCATCTTGCCACTCTGAAAGAAAAGATGGCAAGTTCAGAGTCCTAGCTGCAAATTTGCAAACTGTAGAATGAAAACCAGCTGTCCAGGAAATGAAGTCCTTTATTTCTGATCCTAGGTATGGGGTTGATATATGATACTCAAAAGGCTCATAAGGTTGCATGAACGGTTTCAATCAATTGAGAAATGATGGGCGCTGTTCTCGTGTGAAATGGAGGTTTCAAAGTATACATAGAGGTCCCAATTCTAACAGGCTTAATCACAATTTTAAATGTCTTCAAGTTCAATGTGTGCCTACTGGGAACGTGTCAGGGTAAAATTATGCCATTCAAAGATCTACGCTGGATGCTCTTTTGTTACAGAACTTAGTAAATACGAGCTACATTGATTTAAAAAATCCCCAGAATGTATAAGGATGATGTCAAATAACTACATAATATGCTGGTACTGAAAACTTAATGCTCATACAGGGTTATTTTTGAACCAAAACTGCTAATAAGCATCCCTGCCTCTAGAACTGTTGTGATAAATGTACAAACAGCTCACCCCACAGGGTACCTCCTGAACCTAACCACAGGTGTAAGAAATGAAAGACAGCAAAAAAAAATCCCAAACATAATCGTTTCAGGAAATAAACATGTTAAATCTTCACCAAATTGTCTAGTTTAAAGAAAAGCAAAGCTTTTTATATATAAATCGCCTGGGAGATGCTTACTACTTTCTGTAGGCTCCAAGCTGGTCTGAGAAGCCCAGAACTGAATGCTAAGGAGCAATTTGCTCCAAAAAGCTTTTGACTTGGTCTGCCATGAGGAGCACATATGGACTTGGACTTCAAAAGTCATCATTTCAAGAGGCATTTGTTTAGAAACTATTTCTTCTTTGTCTAGAAGCTGTCTCAAATGAAGGGTGGAGTAATTAAAGGGAAATGAACTTGTTCAGGCACCCATTTAGGTATTAGGAAATGGGAAACCCATTTAATTTTTATGAAGAACATTAGTGTTGGTTTTGGCTGTGTACTTAAATCCTGGAATACACTTTAAATAAAATGAGATGTTATCATAGACTTCAAGCAGCATATGCTGAAACCCATACTTAGGGAGAAAACTAAATATGATTTTTCTATAAAATGATCTAAATTTATAATGCCATGTGTGAAGTCAGATCCTCCTATATGCACATGGAGCTTCATTAAGGGAGTGAGTGGAAGATCCAAGTATCTGATACTTCCCTGTATAATTCAGAAGTATGACATAAGCAGCTCACTAATCATACAACATGAGGATATTTACCTGAGGCAGTGTAGTCCCAGTCATAGGAAGATATTAGAAAATAATTTACTAAAATCATGACAAATCCAGAGAATGTTAACACATTGGGGGCGATCCACAAAGGCACTATCTGTTGAAAAGAAAGAAAAAAAATGTAAGAAACATTCTATTTCAAATTGCAAGTCCTACTTTAATTAAGTACTTTCTATATTTTATCAGGAAAGGAGAAGCCTGTAGGTGACATCAGCGGTGTTCAGATTTGTGCATATTTTCCCATTTTCAAATTAAAATACAGTTTTCATTTCTGAAATTTATTTTCAAATGTAATGTTCTTGCCTGATTTTTGTGGCTGCAATAAAAATCTTGTTTTAAAATGTTGTATATCCTATGCTGTACGTTACCCTTATTTTCCCAGCCACGGAGGAAAGCTACTTGCAGTTGTGTGTATCACAACTGAAAGAAGGCTGCAGCACCCCAGTGTGGTAATTCAGCATCTACATGGCAGGCTTTTTAAGCATTCTATTCCCACACTACAACAAGGAAATTTCCTCTTCTAAAAGAAGTCAATAATTTCCAATTCAATACATCAACAAAGTCAGGCATTGGGTGCATTACACTTGTAGATTCAGAAGATCTCCCTGTTTAAAGCAGTTACCTACTTCTCTGGAGAGTAACTTTCTGCAGGGTCTCGCTCTTAAGTCATAAATTATAAACACTCCATTAATTCATTTTACTTTGCAGAGTGCTGAAAAGGACTCTCTGACTTTGCCTAAGCCTCTAATTCTTTGCCCCATTAACTGTTCTCAGCTCTTCATCCCCTGCAGCTTTAAGGTATTCCTTACACTGCAACAGGGATCCTTTTTAATAACACTCTTCCCAAGCAACAGTTTCTCCAGAATATTTTCAGAAGCAACATATACAGCTTCCTATGTGATTTTTAGACACGACATATTTGCAGTAATACAAGTATCAATCACTACCATCACTAAAATTCAGCATCAATATATTCAAATTATATAAATATTGGAAACTTATAATCAAGTTCTTCAGAGTGTCTAAGGCTTAAACACTATAATAAAGTACACTATAAAATACTGCAAAACAATATTAAAGAAAAAGTTATCATTTCAGATACTAATGATAGTTTTGAAATCAAATGTCTTTTTAATTTTTTTGGACTAGCTAGATGGACAGACATGAATATATATTATTTTGTATACATATTTACATTTCCTCTCTCCTATTACTACATGAAAAAATTGCATATGAATTTGAATGCTTGGACTGACTATCCTGACTAGATCCTCTTTTTCTATTATAGAACAAGTAACAACATTCAGGGAAAAATGTGCAACTGATGTTGTACAGTGTAAACTTTCAAAACTCACATGAAAATTCCTGAATATTCTTCTTAGATATTTTCTTTAATAACATTGGGAAAAATAAGAAATCTGATTCACTTTCCTTATGAATAGGATTTTGTCACTAATTTTAAGATACTGTATGTCAGCTTTTATAGTATTTAAAATACATCATGGAATGCATAGAGCTGCAATTAAAAAAAATCATGTATCATTCTGAGCTTTCAAAAGCCCAATTCTAAATCCCTAAGAACAACTGACAGCAAGCATTCCCTGAAACTCCTTTAGGAGAACACCTGAAGAGGAATCCTTCACTGCACAGTCCCCTCTTCTTACAGTGACTGCACGCTCAGCATGCTGCAACAGCAGCACATCTCCTGATTTTGCTACCAGGAGATGCAGAAACCTTGTAAGATGGAGGCTTGGTACAAGTTGCCTGCTGTGGAATTTTTTCTGATGTCTATGACCTTACATGAAATAAGGACAGATACTCAAGGAATTATAGATCAGCCTCTTTTAAGCTAAAACCTAGATCAAAATAGTGCGTTTAAGACAACCTGTGGATGAACCTTTTACATGGATATACAGATGCCATCCATTATATTGTTTTAAAATGACTGATTTCTCCTGTATGATTCATAATAACTGTTGACTATTAACTAAAGTGGAGCAACATAAGTATCTGCTTTATAATTGGGCTCATCATTCTAAATAGTCACAATGCCATTATTAACTTATTACAGGAAATAATTTATGCTTTCACAGTGCAAACATGAAGAGGGTACTTTAACCCACTTTCTTGCTAACATCATGCATCTTAAGAAAGAAACCATCAAAGAATACTTACAATCCCTTTGGCTAGTAGACACACCATGAAAAACAGTTATGGGAGATCTATCCCCTGGAAAGCAGCCTCTCCTGCAGTTAAATCCCTAAGCACACTCTTTTGATCTTAATGAACCTAATCTGTCTGGGTATTTGGAAGGTATCTGGAAAATATTCCAGTTGCAGAATCCCTTTTGTTACATTTAATGCCCCTTATTCTTTTGGTTGGTATTACACTGCCATCACCCAATTTCACAATTCAAAAATTACAAGGTGTTAAAGACTAACTTTTACACCTGTTGGAAAAATAAATACAGCCTGAATTTACTAGTATCCTACAGAACAATATCTTGCAATCTTTATTATCTAATTAACACACAGTAGAAATCTAACACATCAATGCACTACATGATTAATACAACTGGAGATGCCTCTGGGGAAAATCACATCTGCTTTCCTGCAAAGTCATGTTAAAAAACTTTAAGTTCCACAAAATGCTCATTTCAGTTTTAATGGGTCCATGGCCATTCATGCTAAAAGCCTTAACACACAGAGCAAATGTTTAAATATATGACCTATTTGAATAATAAACGGTAAAGTACACATGTTTACGTAAAGCTCTGTTCAAACTTGAAATATTCCTTCACTAAGTCACTTGAGACCACTAAAACTCTATTCATGCCCAATTCTAGTGATAAAATCAAAGGTTATAAAGGCAAGAGAGGGGGAAGTAATTGACTTCAGTGAAGCTGGCACACACCTGTGTATCCCAGTGGGATTTCCTCCTTTTCCTCTCATTGTCCTGCATTAATGTGATTTCAAATGAATACAAATAGAGGAGGAATATTCAGTTTATGTAGCCAAGTAGTACTATCCATTGTGTGTCAGAGAGCACATGACTGTGCTTTATTATAAAATACAAATCTTCTAATTAAAGGCAAAAGGACAGAACATTGAATTAATTAAAGACAAAATACCTATAGTTGCAAAATCAGAACAGTTTTAAACAACACACAGAGAAAGTTAATTGTTACTCCGTAGTTTCCTACAGGTGTATAGTTTCATACAATGTGGAAAAGCTGCCACAGACACGAGTATCTCAGAATACTTCAAGCCCATTATAGAATTCAGGCATTAAACATTACCTTTCACTTTCTGCTTCAGCATCAAATTCAACACATTTCTGAACTACATACATCCAAAAACCACACTGAAATTGACACAGACACATGATACAGTGCATAAGAAAGATGTCCTTGGAAGAGGAAGGAAGGTCATGCTCAGGACTTTCAGGAAGATTTCTAACCTAAATGCACAAATTCTTTGCTTTCCTAGCATCCCCACCACAGGTAAATGAGCTGGGTTATGATAACAAGTTTTCATTTCTTATTATGTCAAGATCCCAACTCATAAATTCCCATATCATGTCTAATGTCAGGCTCTTCTTAATTTCTCATAACATAGGAAATACATCTTACAATGAATGATAATGTCTCATTCATAGAAGACATACTTTCCAATGAATTCTGTTGCAGAACATAGACAAACTTGTGTTGCAAATAGGACTAAATTGACAGATGAAAGGCCAGACCTAAATCCGAAACCTCTGTTCTCATAGATTTGTTTGTTTGCTTGTTTGCCTGGCTCTGTGAAGTTTAGGTTGTTTTAATGCCTCTAGAATGTGGTAAAAATAGTCCCTGTGGAATGTTTATTTTCACCAGATTAGAAACTAAAAGCTAACTGATTCATATGTGCTCTCCCAGTTCTGATTTTTATCTCTAGGAGCAATCAAGATGACTCTACTGCAACCTCCAAACATACCGCTTTCCCCTCTGCAGCTGTGCTTTCCCAGTTCCTCTGCGTGACTCTGATTTTACCTGGCAGTATTTTTTATGTTAGAATGACTACTTCTACAAAAACTGAAAGCAATATAATTTCCCTCTAAATCCTTGTGATAATCACTGAGAATTATCGTGCAATGCTCTGGCACTAGAAGGCAAAGCAGAATGTTCATTGCTGTATCTTCAGGGTTCAAATCAAGCCAAATAACAAAGTACAGACAATACCCACTCCAGCCTTTGATTCTGTACTCAGATCTCTCAGCTTTTGAAATAGGTTTTCAGTCCTGTGCTCTGGTTTAGGTTCTCCTGCAGCAAGAAGTGAACAAAATCATGCTCACCTAAAATTTAAGGAGGATTAAAAAAATCTAAAGAGGTATCATTCTAATAGGATCTATCACCTTATGCTGCATGGGTCAAGAATGTTGCTTTTCTTCTGGGAAAACCCTGCAACCATTTGAAGAACTTATCTCTAAAGGAAGTTTTTAGCTGATAATACTCTCCCTTGAATCTGATAGCAGATGAATACCCATGGATCTCCTAAATCAAAGCGAAAGCACACAGTACAACCTCTACTAACCTCCTGAGCCGGACTCCAGGATGCTGAGCAGGGTGTGGGGGGGTGTGGGGTATGCTTTTCTGCTTCATTGTTATCCTCAATATTATGATTGGAATGAAAACAGGGTCTTTTAGCTGAATTGCTGAATTCAGTTTCTCATCTTTCAATAGCTTTTTTCTCATACCTTGTGTGGGTTGTTTTTTAAATCTTGTTAGGTCATATACACACTTCCATGAAATTAACATTGAGGTTATGAGCGAGTGATTGGTTTTCCTGCTATATCAAGCATAAACGACACCTGAATTATAGAACCCAAGGACGGCAGATCCAACAGCACTCTGACCACATACATCCTTTTTGTTTGTATATAGCTTGTTTTCAAGTCTGCTGCACTTTAAAGATTTCCCCTAAGAAGGCAGATGCAGAAGTCATTGATTCCTTGGAGATCAATAAGTTCATATTTATTTCAGATAACGTTGTTGGTTTTGTGGTTTTTTGCCAACAACATCAAAACTTATTGTGAGCAGGTTCATTTTTAAAAACCGCATATGATAATGCATTCAAGAGATCGTTACGGTGATCATGGTAACCGCTCTCATTCTCAGCTTCTTAGAGAAATGCCTAGCTCCCCTGAGCAAGTACTCTTGGGAGAAAATGAGACAGTACTTGCATAAAATCATGTGCACAACACAGAGAGAAAGCCAGGCTGTTGTTAGGTGGCATATGCTGCACAAAAATAATTTGTACTCAGTAAACGCATCAATGTCTGCAAAGCTGTTTAGTGAAAGATGTAATAATGAAAGATGTAAAAAAGAAACAATTCCTTTTATACAGTGATCAGAAAAAAATTAACAAACCTTATTTTTGTAATAAAAAACCCACCTCAAAATCCAGACATACTCAAATACAGCTATATATCCCAAAACATGTTTCTTATATACAGATATCTTAATTTCAGCTTTACTGATCACTTTGCATTTTTAAATGAAAATACATGCCGTATTTAAAAAAGAATAAATAAAATCTGACATCATCATGTAATATTTCAATTAAAACAAAATTCTTACCTTAATAATTTTGTTCCAGATGGGCTGCATAATATACACAGATAAAGGATTTGTATCCACAGCATTGTACTGTGAGGAAAAAAGCAAACACGTCAAACAAAGCACTGAGCAACGCATGTTTTCCCATCACTTTATATCTTTCAGCATCTAAGAACAATCCCTCTGAGTGTGAGTGGTGTCCATTTATTTTACTCTGATGACTATTCATACCGCTTTAATTTAATTTAAAAGCACTGGCCTGATTTACAATTATCTTGATAGCAACTGCATGTACTAACACAAAGGTTTAGGCTTGTGAAATGGCAAACAGTTCTGTAGTCACATTTTACTTTTAAATTCTTAATAATTTTAAAAGTTATCCTATAAGACTCTGCATGTCTACCATATTTTGGATTTAATACCTTTATCTGCACTATTAGTAAAGCATAGTCTGAGCAGCAGTTCACTGCTAGTACTTGGAATATATAGCGCATACAGAATATGGTCTTAAGCGGAATTTTTTCTCACAGAGATACATAGCTTCTGACATAGTAACACAGTTGCATTTGCCTTATGGTAATTAATGTAAGGTGATGTTATGATAAAAATAAGCTCTAAATTAGCATAGTTCATTACCACAGTAAAATTTACCTATTGGAGTGATGTGCAAAACATTACGTGTATTTGTAAATTCCAATGAGTACATGTCTGTTTCTTTTGCAGAAAGTATTTCAGAAATCCAAGCCCATCCCAAATTGCTGTTGTCTACTTTCTCCTCAGAGGATAGTATCAAGTTTTATCCTGCCTTAAGACTGCAGAACACAGAACAATCTGATAATACCACTCACAACAACTTTCTTAAGTCCACAGTGGAAGAAATTAGTCATCATTGGGGTAGTATATGTAATTCTTTTAGAAATACTTCGACTTTGAAAGTGCTTATATGGCTTATGTTGTTATATGCATATGACTCACATAAAGATTCAGATATATCTATACAGCATTGTCCAAATATCACCCATCAACAATGGGAAGAAGATAGAATAGAATTGCTAAACCACAATTTGTCAAAGCTGTTCACATGCAGAAGCGCTGATGACAGAAAGGCTTTCATGTCACTTAACTTCAGCTAACAGCTAATTGTTCTCTCTCTAGTTAATTTATTGGCCTCTCTTAGCCAATTACCCTCTGGATGAGATTGCACTCTGGAAGTACTTGTTTCAAGTCATTAGTTCTCAAAAGAGCTTAGACACTTGTCTTAAATTTAGGCATCTTTTAGATGACTAAAGTCTGGCAAGATTAACCTCAGTTTCAGTATCCCCATCTCCAAGCTTTTACACACACACACACTTAACCTGCACACATCTGAGCTAAGAGCTCTCAGTGGACAAGTGCAAGTGGGACAAAAGATGAACGCAGCATGCTTCAGGTTTTGAATGCACAGTCTATGACTTTTCATCTAATCTTTCTGAGGATATCAGGCTATGGAGTGCTTAAGAGCTCTTCCACACATTTCCTTTTTCCAGTTGCATACAAAGGATACATTTTAATTACTTTCTGGGCAAAACAAAGCATTTCCATAGTTGTTCTGTAATTTGTGGTTAAGTTTTAATCACAGATAATAAATGCATTATGCTTATAAAATTAATATAACACAGTTACATGTTCATATAACAACTGGTCAGACCAGGGAGACTAACTTTCAACATGGAATAAAAAGTACAGTTTAGTGAAATGTACATCACTTTTTTTTTTTTTCTAAAACTACTGGAAATGTCACTTAGGTATGTCATTTTTATCTGCTTCTGCCACCCATATTATTTAAAACATGCGACAATTCTGTCATTGATGGGTTTTCTGCCAGAAATTCAGTGAATTCAACCATACCTGGGTAAGGATGCATAAAGGTCAAAATATGTGACCTTCACTCCTCCTCCTGCTTTGGCTTTCTCCTTTTCCCCTCCATGCCAAGCCTTCAAAATCATGAATAAAATCACAAAGTCCTAGTTAAATAACAACAGTAAAACGATGCTTTCTACCCAAAATACTCACCAGATGTCCAGAACTATTACTTGTTCCCAGGAATTAAAAAAAGGAAAAACAATTTAATTTCTTTAAAATTATTTTCTTAAATAGGAAATATATGAGATTATATGGGGATTATTTAATTTCTGTGTTTTCTTAAATGGAAACTGCAAGAGATTATGCAGCTTTCCAACATATCTCTATATGAGACATGAACGTAAGACAGCCAGCTTTTTGTTTGCATGATCGTCTCCAAAGTCAAGCAACAAAAATTGAAACAGACATTATTAGAAAAAAAAAGTAGAATTACAGTGTCCTGGGTTCAGCAGTAGCAGTCATTTTTCTCCTCCTTGGTAGCTGGTGCAGTGCAGTGTTTTGACTTTCGGCCTGGGAACAGAGCTGATAACAATGACGTTTTGATCTGGCCAAGGACTTTGTGAGCCTCATGCTCTGCCAGGGAGGAGGGGAAGCCAGGAGGAAGCAGAGACAGGACACCTGACCCAAACTGACCAAAGAGGTATTCCATACCACAGCACGTCATGCCCAGGATGTAACGGGAGTTAGCTAGAAGGGCTGGTGGACGACGGGGTTGGAGGAGGTATCGGTCAGTGCTTGGTTGGGCTGGGGAGAGGCAAGTTATCGGTCGGTGGGTGCTGAGGTGTTGTATTCTCTTCCCTTGTTATTTCCTTTATCATTATTATTATTGGTGGTAGCAGCAGTGATTTGTGTTATACCTTAGTTACTAAACTGTTCTTATCTCAACCCGTGGAAGTTGCATTCTTTTCGGTTCTCCTCTCCATCCCTCCGGGAGCAGGGGGAGGGAAAGAAGGGGGGGGAGTGAGTGAATGAGTTGTCTGACTGGGTTTAAACCACGACATAGAGCCAGCTTCTGTCATTCATCTAAAGACATTTCAAGATCCATCACATTTCATCCTGTTCATTTCTATGTCTGTGGCTGAGCCGTGGTCCTCTGGGCAAGGAAAGAACATTCAGCAAATGCGCAGAAGAACGGAAATTTGCTCTTCTCTCATCAGTTATCTGTTGTAGCCAAACCAAAGGAAACACCCATGGAAAAAGCATACTGCTAGCTTTCTGCCACGGCAAAAATAAAACTTTAGAAATAGAATCTGCTATACAGTTTAATACTCTGCTTTGCTCTGCTCCCAAGAAGCTGCTAAACTCAAGGCCATGAAATCCTGGAGAGTTTAATGTTCACAGCTGCTCAGAAAATGAAATTACTGAGTAAAATGTTCACATTACGATCAATAGAGATGAATGTAAGAGTGCACTGAACCTGATGTTAAAGAAGTACTGCCATTTCCTGTTGCATAATTCTGTCCTTTTCAGGACACTTACAAAGTGGAGGATAAGCACATTGGAAATTCTTATGTTCAAGAATGATAGAAGTGTTAAGTACTCCCCAGCAAACACTTTCTCCACTAGAAAAGGGATCTTTATTGTCCTTATACAAAGAAGAATAACTTGAATTAAGCAGAAAGCTTCTGTGTAAATACCTTTTATAAGAAGTTGTAATACTTGGGAGGGAGGCGTGAAGGAATAGGAAAAATAGCATTAAACAACTCCATCTTACTTCCAAGTCTGAAAATGCTTCTGCTGTTTGTTTTGGTTGGGTGTTTTTTAATAGCTGATAACTCATTGAAAGCCATCTGCTTTCCCTCTCTGGATTACAGATATCTTCTAACAGAGCTAGAAATGAGAATACAGACACCAGATACATGTGCACAATACACATTGATTCAGGCAGCACACTTAAGATGTGTTTTTACTCTGTGTTCTTGCATCTTAATCTCCATCCAGGGAATCCAGCACAGCACCAAGTCTGTACTGGTCAGCTGCCTTAGAGGGAAGAGGATAGAGAATTAAGATGAAGAGGAGAAAAGGGGTATGAACAGTAAGAAAAGTAAAAGCAAGGAAATACAAGTAATTGAGAAAAACAAGAGAAAGAAAAATGACCCAAAACAAAGGTCAGAAGACAGACAACTGCTCTGGAGTGGCAGGGCAGAGCCAGCCCACCTGTGGGTCAAAAGCAATCCCAGTGACCAAGGTCTGCAGTGCTAAATACAAGATGAATGGTAACCTTCTGGCTCACATCCACACAGCTTAGAAATACCTCTCCTTATTGCAAACTGGTCACGTCCATACCTCATGGTATCTGATGGAGGGTGTTTGGGCCTCATTATCTGGCCCCACACACCTGAGAAAATATTAGCAGTGAGTACGTTTCAGTTCAAAGTATCTGAACCAATCTAGAGACTACACTGTAACCCAGCAAAATGGCAGTCACAAGGCATGCAAGTGAGCATTGTGCACATTCAAAAATCCAAATGCCCATGTTGGGCAAGAGCTGAAGGATGGAAAAAGTCAAAAAATGGTGCATAATACCTCCAGAATGGGCCATTTCCAAAACAAAACCTACTATTGTCTTGGAGAGACCTTTGGAACAGAAAGAACCAGGGAGTGAGCTAACCATTAATCAGAGCAGCCAGCTGGATGGACCTCCACTGGGGTTCCTGGCCCTCACCAGCCTTGCACTGTAGAGGTATCACAATAATAATATTTTGGAATGACTACCACGAAGAGGAGGATACAAAGCATACCTGCACAAACTTCAGAGTCAGCAGACAAAACAAGTTGCAAGAAATGTAGTTGCCTTAACTGCTGGGAAATAGTTAATTCAACTCAGGCTGCTCCTTACTCTAACAGACTATTCCTTCCTTGTACTCAAATTATCTTGTTTCAGGTAGCACCATACTGTGTCATACAGTCTATACATTCAGAGATACAGAGTAAAACGGTTGTGCATCATTTGCATTTGAATTGTTGTCATTCAAATGACTTCGTAGGTTTTAATTCTGTATTAGTAGCAACAAATTTGCAGCACTTCAAATTCCTGCCCCAAAATCAGCAGATTTTCACTGAATTCATGAACTAGCACATGATTTATTATCTCCATTGTATAGGCTGGAAAACTGAGGCACAGAAGGGCTGTGATTCACCCTAAGAGTATATAGCAAAGGAGACAGCCCATTAGTGTTAAAGGTGTCACCTTTATATAGATAATTTAAGTATAAGCATTACCAGTTTATTCAAAGAAAGTCTGCCCATATTGGCTCAACTTTATAATTGAGTTCACTTTTACAAGAGGAAATAAAGAAGACTATTAAAAATGTAAAAGCTGAAAAGTTTCTTTCACAGATAAATTGTTTTAAATAGCTATATACTAGCTAGTAATCATGGTTTAGGTTGGAGGATGTTGAATATATGGTTCTGTGATACCTCAAGTATTACATGTGAAGTTACATGCCTGGTACAAAAGAATACATTAGCTGTTCCTACATGGAAAACATGAGCACCATCTAACGACGACATAAGGACTTGGATGAAGACCAGGAACATTGTGATAACCTGCCCTTTTCCACAAGCAAACTCTGCCAGGTCAGGAACAGGTATGGAAAAGCCATAGCTGTAGCTACGTGCTGATGTTCTAACAACTCAGTGGTCCTGCAGGCGTGGGGAACCTCATCTTAAGTCAAATGTTCATTGTATTTACATTACCCATGAGAAAAAGAATCCTCTCCATTAGTAAGCAACACCTGGCAAAAGAGCAAATGATGAGAAAAGGTGGGAACATGTAAAGAGGTTACTACAAGATAATCAAGTGTTTGCCTTGCAATGCATCATGGAAGATGTACCTGTGCATGTCATTACCTCACGATAGATATTTGATGAATTGAGGTAACCTCTGCCTAAATGGAGAAGATTAAGGTACTTCATACTTCCAGAGGGGGAAGCACCAAAATGAGAGGAGCTAAAATGCAGTAAGTTTCCTTCCCCATCTTATTCCACATAAATTATCACTCTAAAACCAGTTCAAAGTGCTATCAAACTTTTAAAGTGCTATATCAAAGTTTTAAAAGACCTTTGAGCCTGCAGTCATTCACATCTGTTCAAAATGAATGAAAATGGGAGGGGGAAAACAAATCATTCTCTTCTCCTGTTAAATTAACTTTTCATGAAAATAAATGAAGGCAGCCTAAACTAGCTGAGAATCAATACATCGAATCAAAACAGGCCTTTAAGCAAGTGATCTATTGAAAATAGTACCTCTGCAGAGTGGTTTTCCACAGTGTTTGCATGATGGCACATATCCACAATGCCACCTGGACATCTACGGGTCATTTCTCCAGCACATTTAAACATGAGCTTCTTGTCATTTGGCCTACACTTATACACAGGGACCTACATCATGGATGGAAAATTTTGAGGGATCTGCTGTTGGAAAGGGTTTGAAAAATTGATGTTCCATAGCATATATTTGAAACAAATGATGAGGTTTTACCACCTACCATGTATGACCTAGCTATCGCTCTGAGGGCCCCTTCTTTGGGTGCCCTCCTGGGTGCTGAGGGCAGCGACAGCATCCCAGCCCTGGCTCCTTGGAGCTTTCAACTAAGCCTCTACCAGTGGGGCAGGATGGGCTGCTAGGCCCAACCCTGCCGCCCCAGGGCCCCCACCTCCCCCAGCCAGCATGGCACGCTGACAGCTACCAATACCTTCATACAGCTTCTTTTTATCACACCTCCTCTCTGATTATGAAATTTCACAATACCTGTGTTCTGTGACAGACAAGGGGAGAGGAGAAATGACAATGGAGGAACACTTTCTTTGGCATTAGACAAGGGGTTTTGTGGCTTTGAAGGCTGCAAAATGACCCTCCCAATCCAGGACATGAACCAGTCACCATTTAAAAGAGCTCAGTGGGAAATCTCCCTTCTCCAAATTATTCCATACTTATGCAGCATGAATTTCCCTTCTGTGATATCTCACGCTTCTGGAACCACACAAAAATTAAAGAGAATACTGAAATACTGACACATATGGTCATTATTATCCACCCATCTTTCAGATTCCTAAAATACATTAAACGTGTAGGGTTTAATTGTATATTACATATATTTTTACAGGTTTGTAGGTGTTATGGGACACAGTCTGGGGTTTTAGCAAAAGCATCACAAAGGGGAGGAAGAGAAGTATTCTGTAAACAACAGAGCTACACAATACAGGATGCCAAATGAATTCCAAATGTTCAGCAGTTTAGAAGTACTGATGTATTCCAAAGCACAGTCCTGTTATTTCTAATAATAAATTTACTTTCTGCTATATCATCATTTAGTTAATTATTCATAAACAATGGCTTGGATTTTGTATCTCCTATTGCTTAAATAGTTTGGACTACCCTTCCTTCCCCCCATCCACATACATATCTGTATTATGTCACCAGTACCTAAATACAGGAGTCATAAGACCCTAAACCATCTAGTTCTGAAGCATATGAGTAGAAACTAAAGAACAGGGTTTGTAATTTAGCCTGGAAAAGAGTAGGTGGTGGGGGACACGTAACTGCACGCTCAGATGAAAATGCATGTTTCTTTTTGGGGGTCTGAGGTTGTTGGACTCTATTATCCAGTGGCTGCAATGTCTGTACTAGGGCTGGATGTGGCTGCAGTGCGGGAAGAGGATACCTGAGCTGAGTTCCTGAGGAGTTTTCTCCCCTCTGTCTTTGCCCCCTGCATTCCATCAGCCTGTCCATACTTACGGCCAGGAAAAATGGTTAAATTTTCCTTCCATCATAAACTATCCCTAATAAAATACTCAAATCCCAATGTCATGGTTTGGGTGACAATTCCAGCTGGTATTACTAAGGCATCAGGAAGCTGGTATTATGTAAACTGCTCTTGGTGATGCTTCTTTGTAAACACGTACTTATCAATCAGACCTCTACACTTTCAGGAATCTTGACACATGTATTGGGTCACACGCCGCATCCCGTCACTTAATGAAGGTATCTATGAACCCATGTTCATGAGGTCACAGGGCACATGGAGTTGTGGATCAGGATAGGCTGCTCTTAGGGAGTCATGCCTGATAGTGGCGCATCCTCTTGCTCACAGAGCAATATAGTCACCTTAAGATCACATTCATGGGTTATGATCACAGGATAATTCAGGTCAGAAAGGACCTCAGCAAGTCTCTAGTCCTACCTCCTTCTCAAAGTAGGCTCAGCCAGGAGCTCAAACCAGGTGCTCGGTGCTTTATCCAGTTGGGCCTTGAAAAGCTCCAAGGACAGGACTGCACAACCTCCCTAAGACACTTGTGTGACTGCCTCCATAGTGACTTTCCTCCATAGGAAAATTTTCTCATTATACCCAGCACGATGATGTCTTGCTTCAGCTTGTGCCTGTTTTCTGTTGTCTTCCCACCATGCACTGTTATAAATAGCCTGGCTCCATCCTCTGAAGGACTTCCCCATAGATACTTGGGGCTGCTGCTAGGTGCTAGGTGAAGAAGTTCATCCCCCAGCCAAACAAGCCCCAGTTCCTCAGCCTCTCCTCATAGGGCAAATATCCCAACTCCAGCTACCCTTGTGGTCTCAACTGAACTTGCTCCATTTTGTTGAGGTGTCTTTTGTACTGGGGACCCAAAACTAGACACAGGGTTCTAGATATGACCTAGTAAAGGAGGATAGTTACTTCCCCCTTACCTGATGTGATGTGCTACTGTTAATACAACCCAGGATGCTGTTGAACTTCTTTGCTGCCAGGGCACAGTAAGGGCTCATGTTTGGCTTCCTGCCTACTACAATCCCATCTGCCAGTAGTAAAGAGCTGATGGATTGCAGATCTGCTAACTAGCTATGCTTGAAATGTGGGATGAGAGACATCAGATCCACAGTACAACTGAGGGAGAAGCACATTTTGGGGCAAGAAGTCATAATGTGCTGACCTCAGCACTGAGGTTCTTGCTCACTATGTGAGACTAGATAGATCTGATTTTTCACTAACAGGACTGTAAGCACCCAGACCAGGAGGAGATGATAACATTGGAAGTCAGCAGCCATTTTCCGTCAACAGTAGTTATATTAAGGATGCTGACTAATTTGCCTTCAGGAAAAGGCTTAGTTTAGTGGGACACATTCAAACACTTAACAATGAAGCCAAAATGCGGAAAAGAACACAGAAATATAATTAAATATTGAGCAAGGGATAACGGAAGACAGGTGCACATTTGTTGCTATAAGGGACAAAGGCTGCCCCAGGCTGGCAAGTGTATGAATCCTGCTAAAAAACAAAAACCTGCACACTCTTAAAAAACTGCACAACATTATCCTAAACCATCTATATTCAAAGAAGCTCTAACATGGCAAGGAAGTTGATTTCTATGTATTTTTTGTGTAGACTAGTCTTCTGTGGTTGGTAAAAGGAGATGACAGCAAGCTTCTGTGCTACATCTATATGTGTGCCTGTATAAACATGTGGTTTTTTGAGGTGCTAACAGCCCTTTAAAGATCAAACAGTAGACCAAATTCCCATGCAGCTAGAGGTCTGCCAGAGCATGTACCTAAAGCTCTGGGGAACCCAGAGAAACTGCTCTAGGCCCAAAGGGGCAGACAGATAAAATGTGGCTTGAAGTTCTCATGAAGGATGCTAAACAGGGGTTCTGTACCATATATACTGAACAATTGTATTCTAGGATCCTCACGCACTAGAGAGAAGGTATTTCACAGGAAGATGCAGAACCCCAATTCTTTCCTCTCCAAAACAATGCTTATAAGATTTGTTCCCCTAGATTTATAACAAATAAACCACATCCAAATCACAGATACATCTTTGCAATCAGTCTTCTATTAAAACACAGATGAATAAACAAAATTACATGTATATTAAGATGTACATATCTACATGCGTATCCTACATGTAAAAATCCAATTAGAACTTTGGAATATGAACATCTCTTGATAAAGCAATAAAACGAAATCGTGTGGTTGATGTTTGTACATTTATGAGACTCAACAAGGCATACAACTCCTGCTATTCAGCATATTTGTCCCCAAAGTGATCTAATGAACCTTTGAAAATTCATGAGCATAATGTGGCACTCAAAACCACACACAATTACGCCATCACTGGGAAAAAAGTCCTGCAGCAAGTAATATCAAATGCAGCATCTCTGTGATGTGATTTCATTATGTTTTTGGCTCATCAGCATTAGCATATGTAACGTATAAGGAAAATGATTACAGAGCTTTTGAAATGCTACATTATGTCAGCTACCATTACAACAGATTGAGGAATACAAAATAGTGTGTGCATGAAGATGGTCTTTCAGAATTTTGCAGTTCACTTGGCCCCCGACCCTTTCACAAATGAATACAGTGACAGAAAACATAAGGGTAATGAATGATTTGGTTTATTTTGCATATTATTCAACAACTTTTAATTATAAGCCCAGTCTTCCAATCCACCAAAGTAAGACAAAGAAGACTGGAAGAATTTATTTGTAGAACAGTGGGTTGTTGACTTACCAGTTCTATGGAAGGTGGAAAATGTTAGTTATCACTGCCTAAGATATTCAGGGGCTTTATTAAACTCGGGTGGTTTGAAACAAATAACTACAGCAGATAAAATCTATTATAGCAGCTTTTACATAATATTTGGAATTAAAAAATATGAAAAAATAAAAATATCACCTGCAAATATACTATAATAAATGTTATATATAATATATAAAATTGTCCTTTTGCAATCATGAACAGTATTAAGTGCTTCCTTAGAAGCTCCAGATAAATACGCAAATGAAAGTCTCCTGTCATAAATTTTCAAAATCATGTCAAATCCTTATGCTACTGCTATCAAAAGAAAAATTCCCATTCAATCAATGTGAGCAGAACCTGTTATGTATCTATATTTCATAGTTATACAGGTAGCCTTGGAAATACATAAAGACTTAGCAGAAAACCAGCCTTGTATCTGGAATGATCCTGAACTTCTAGAAAGTAGTTCACTGGATTATAGAATCATAGAATCATACTCAACACACTTCGCTTTTTCGGTACGAGTCAGTATGAGAGAAACAATTGAGCCTTGAAATGTGATCTTCATATGTCTGATCTTGTTTCTCCAGCCTACAAAAATGAGAGCTGGCAGGTAACTTGAGAAGTCTTCTAGTCCAGCACATTCACCTAAGGCAGCATCACGTTCAGCATGCATTCAGGAAGCAGATCAAGTTACCATGAGGTAATGAGCCAGTTGTTTGAGACAAACGACCATATCAGCACATTAAAATAGAACACATTGCCCAAAACCTTGCTAAAAAAAAGGTGTAAGCAACTGCTTATTAATACTTAACACTAGACTGTAAATCCTCCATCAGAGAAATCAAACCATTTCATAAGACTGGTAAAACTATTGCACAATCCCCCTTAGTACCTGTTTCAGTAATCCTTATCAACACAAGAATGATGTAGCACCTGCCTTAAATTTCTCTTTGCACAGCCAAAACTTACATATTGTTTTGGTTTGGGTTGTTTGTTTGTTTTAAGGGCATGCATGAAGACCAACTGGCTGTTTGTTAGGCTCTTACTCCCACAGTACTCAGACTGTTTCTCACAGCTCATCGTTTCTAAGCCTCTTAATATTCCTGATGCCATGCTGTGGATTATAAACTGTGTGACAAAACAAGCAGGACACATTATTTCAGCTGATACCTGAACAGTATGTCAGGCATAGGAGCATATGTAACCCTTTGACATATATATAACACTTCACACTTAAGAGCTTTCTTCTGTTTAATCTAACAGCCATAACACTGCTGATGCTCTGATCCCTAAGGATCTTTTTTTTGCAGTCATTGCCTCTTATTTTATGCTCAAAATGTTGGTTTTCTTTCCCCTCTGCATTGTACCTTGTTTACTGAATTTCTTTGTATCAATTTCTGGCCATTATGTCCCTTTTTCAAGAACATTTTGAATCATAAGCCTATTCTTCAAAGTGTTTTAGCATCAGGTAATGTCATCTTACTTACCTTTACCTACTTATGAAACAGTGGGACAATATCAGAAGTCCCACTGACATGAAACCACATATACCTCATTTACTGGCCCCCCATTCTCTGCAGAGAGTTACCCTCTAAATAATGGCTTAGAGGATAGAAAAAGTGTGAACATACAAAGATGAAAATGTGGAAACTTGTATTTTAATTTTTAATGCTATCTCTGATATTTTAAATCATATTTTCCAAGGCCTATTCTTTCTATTCTTTGAGGCAAACCTCTGTAGTTTATCCTTAGATCTCTTTCATTCTGAAGGAGGATAAGGTGTCAGAGTTTACTGGCTTGGAAAATCTGTGTGTAGGTGCTGTAGAAGAGTTGATTCAAGGCAGATTTGCAAGGGAAATTCTAAGATCACAGTGATAAGAAGAGGCAATGGCACCAAGAGTTCACCATTAACATTACTGCATTCTGGTGAGGAGGACAAAAATAAAGAACCAAATTTTGCTTTTATTTGTACTCATCAACTGGCTGTCACGGAACTGCTTGTTTCCAACAGAAACCCAAAGCAGCTGTGAATCTCCATGAGTGCTCCTCTAGAACTGCAAAATGCTGATAACAGGAATATAAAAGCAGGAACATGAACTAAGCCCTACAACTGCAGTTGGTTGCAGCTTTTCAGCTGTGTCACTCCAGATCCTAGGGAATAGCACAGTGCCCAAGTATCAGATGCTTCTGCTCTAGAGTTGCACATCACCTGAGCATGCAACTGTCCTGAAATCAGTACCTGCTCACCTGCCTCATGGGCAAAAAGGCAGCAGAATTACCACAGGAGCAATACCCAGGGCTGCATCTGAACTGTCTCATCGTCACATCTCCACCTGTTCTCAGTGCATTTTTGAGCAGAAAAAAAAGAAAACTGAATCCCCATTAACATGCAGAACAAATGGGAATAGATTTGTATAGTGAAATAGCTAGTCATAAGGGTCCAGCATCCATCCTAGAAGGATTTCAGAAGGTTTTACAGTTAACTGCTTCCAGTATGATACCATGGACTAAATGCATTGGGTGTACTTTTGTGTTCTTAGTACATCTATTTTAGGTTCATTCAAACACACTATTTTTTGTGCTCTGGAGCCACTCTGTGATGTAAACTAGAGCTTGGTAATTGGGGAAAACTTGCTTCAAAAGCCTGACATACCATGGACTAAAGGGTGCTGAAGTCTTTGCATTCGTTAGGTCTGCCATTTCCTTTGCAAAGAACTGCTGGGTTTGTTGCCAAGGCCCTCCTCCAGCTGCAAACAGGAGATAGACAGTGCCTGAGACATACAATTGCAGCATTCATGGCAGAGAAATGAGTTCAGCTATGTGAAAATTTGAAAGTGGAACAGTGTTTTTTTAATTTATTAAATTTACCTTTATGAAAGGAGATGATTACACAAATTATTTTTTTAAGCTATGTCATGATTAGCTCCCGGATCAGCTCAGCAGATAAATTGTATTAAGTATGGAGCATATTAAGCCACTGATAATGTTGCAATGTAATGCACAATGGAGAGGTGGATGCCCCTACCTATTTTCCAAGGGATGCTTTAGGTCTGTTTTAGCTCAATACTCAACATGTGCCTAATAAAGCCTTTCAGAGATTATCTAGCTCTTCACAAAGTGAGCCTATGTGCCCCTCCACAGTACTCTAGAGTTGGGTCCATCAGGAAACACACAATAGAGAATCTGCCAGGTGATTGTAAAGAGGTAACCCATGTCTGCTACGCACAGTAACTTGAGTTTAGCACCAGTCCTGTTGAGGAGGCAGCAAAGGCAGCAGCAATCTCCTCAGAGGAGCTGGGAAGCTGGAAAAGCAGGATGAGGTGAGGCCCTAGGCTGATAAGGAGAATGGAGGAGATGGCAGCCAGAGGGCAATGAGGTTGAAGAGCATGTCTCAGGCCTGAGAGGTGGTAAGAACAAAGCTGTGGTTGTGGTAGCAGCCCTAGGCATGGGAGGGTGAGGTGAGGAGGTGGGAAAGAAGATTGTGGCAGTAAGTAGTGTCTCCTTGCCTCTCCTTGCTACACTCCTTTTCCATCTTGGTGGACTTTGACCCATCGTGAGGAGCACTTCGGGAATGGGCATTGCTGCAGTGTCCCCCTGTAGCCTGGAGCACCAGGAAGACTGTGCAGATACCCCACCAGCTCAGCAGCACTGACTTCATGCAGCTGTACCTCTCTGGGTGTAACCTGTGTCATTTGGATTTATTTATTTATTTCCAAGATGTCCCACTCCTGATTCAGCTCAGATAACAGAGAGCTGACTATTTGATTTCACCTTCTAGCACCTGTACTTACCACAGTTTACCATAGGTGAACAGATACTTCTCCAGTGTGATGTCCATTTCCTACAGTTAAAAAAACTACCTAGCATATTTTATGGCCTTTGAATTGCTCCCAAGAAAGGAAAGTAATTTCAATATACTCAAGTAAAACGTTTTGATATGTGATTCTCTCTCTCAGTTGCCCTGTAATCCCTAAGTACCACACAGTGATTACAAGTTTTAAAAAAATGTTTTGATTCTTCCCCATCTGCACTTATTTGCAGCTACTTTCATTCAAGTGATAAGGAAGAATGTGATACAAGCGTTCCTTGTATTTGTACTACAACACGAATATTTTAGGAATGTTACTTAAATAATAATATCTGTTTATGCTAAAAATAGCTTTTTATTTTTCCTCTGGTGATCTCAGTCTAGACTGTGGCTCCGGTGTTCAAGCACAGGCCTGTGTAACTTATGCCTAGTGGCCAAATGCAGCTTGCAGCATGTTTTATCCCACCGTCACTGGAGAAACACAAACAGGTTGGTACATTTTAACTACCTGCTCTGCATAACAAGTTCCTAACAAGTAACCTGGTGGAGGCTCCTGAAGCCACAGTGACTTCAGCACCATTCACGCTGCAGTGAGCAGGCATAACTGCTGGCCGGGGGAAGGGAAACACTTGATAGGAGCTGGGAGAAGCTGAGAGCTCTGGTTGGAGGCCAGGTTGGGAGGGTGCATGGCAAAGGCAAGAACCATGGGGAGCACGAGGCAGGAGCTGCTTTAGGAAACTGAACATAAGGGAAGCTGGCATGCCCCCGTGCTTTTAACATGAAGTGAGGTAAGAGTTGTGTGAACAGAGTAGCATGGCCCATCTCAGACACCTGTAATGTCCTGGGAACAAAACCCAGGTATCTCCTAAATCTGCAACATAACGTTGGTAAATAAAAATACCAAATGATCCACCCATTCATTTGGATTCTGCAGGCTTGTTATTTGCAAACATGAGGTTTAGTTCAAATTATTTAAAGTAAGCTTATTTTTTTGCTTTCTTATGTATTTCTCAAAGCCAAAACATTCCTGTGTATGAAGAATTTGCACACAGCCAGACAAGCACCAGCAAAGCAGGCTTTCTTACAGAAACACTGTATTACGTTTTTAAAAACGTACCAGGCTTTCAAACATTTTGCTACTCACTTAAACCTTTAAGTTTGTTTCCACAGAGACCTGCCGCTTCCCAAATACCCAGCGCCTACTCACTTGGTCACTTGGGTCTGAGCAAGACCCCAGCCAGGTCAGAGACACGACGGGTTCACAGAGGTACCCTCCACAGGCATAGGGATGGCCGGGCCGCACGCAGAGCGGAGCGGAGCAGGGCAGAGCTGGGATGGGCATTCAGCCGCGGCAGAGCGGAGCCCTCCAGAGCTCAGACACGCCAAAGCGGGAGGACCAGCCGCCGCGCCCGCACGCCGCTACCCGCGTCCGACCCGTCCCGATCCCGGGGTCCGGCCGTTACCTTGTACTGGTGGAAGCCATCCAGCTGCCGGCCGCTGACATACCGCCACCGCCACATCGCCCCGCTGTGCTCCGCGCCGCGCCGGGAGGGACGGGAGGCGGCGGGGCCGGGCCGGGGGCGGGTCCCCGGCCGCGCCCCTCGGGCTGGGGCCTGCCTCCGGTGCCGCCACCCCCGTCCAGGCACGGAGCGGTGCAGTACAGTACGAGGGCTAGGTGCCCGCTGGCGGTGGGCGATGCCCTGTGGCTCCCGGGGGACACGACACTTCCCCGCAGCCCTAGTACGTCCCTCCGGCCCCGGTGCCAGCGTGCCATTAGCCCCCTTTAATTGCCTCACGGTATTCGGTGCTGCGAACAGTCTGCAGCAGCGGCTGTGGTCACAGCGAGCCGCGACACGAGTAACGTAGCTGGTTAAAGGTGTATTAAAGATGCCATGTTTATATTATGTGCAAAGATGTGCCTGTGAGGACAGCACACAAAACGCTGAATTATAGATTCATAGAATGCCAGGCTGGAAGGGACCACTAGGACAATCTGGTCCCGCTTTTCCAGGTAAGGCATGACATATACTAGATGTCCCAGCACGCTGTCCAGATGAATCTTACAAGTATCCAGTGTTGGGGAATCCACCACTTCCCTGGGGAGATTATTCCAATGGCTGATTGTTCTCATTGTGACAAACATTCCTGTTGTGTCCAGCCAGAATCTCCCCAGGACTAACTTGTGCCCATCACCCCTGGTCTTTTCCATGTGACTCCTTGTAAAAAGGGAGTCTCCATCTTCTTTGTAGCCACCCTTTGAATACTGAACACGGTGACAAGGTCTCCTTATCATATCCATGTATCCTTACCTCTTAACGTCTCTCAGGGTTATTTATGTGTTTTAGAAACAGGTGACCCTGAGGATTTAAGATTTTATAGGCATTCCTTTCCAGGAATCATATACCTCTTGCATCTTTTTATTAAGACACCTGCACCAGAGCCCTTCACACCACATCAGTCTGCAGTACATTCTGTACCTTTTGATTTCTAGGGAAGCAGGGCACTGGTGCAGGCAAAAGACAGGGAAACATCAGGAATAATGTTTCAGCTGCAAATGCATTTAAGCATACAGCATAACACCTTGTGTTACTTTCATTGTATGCTATTAGAGGAAGGTTTGAAATCATAGATATCAGGGTCTGAGATCTTATTGACCAAATGGATCCTATCCAGAAAGGAAATCAATTAAAATCCATTACTCTCACCCCACAAGCTCTTCCAGGCACCTAATGCACTGTGCAGGTTTGATAGGAATCATATACAAGTTAAAATTGCTAAGTGCAAACTGCATAAAATTGTTCTTGCTCTTTATTATTAATCACTAGATGTGCTTACACTGTCATTCTGCTTCCAGTAGCAGCATATCTAAACTTCTGCTCTTGAAAACAAACCAGAACTGTAACACTCAACTTCAGGTTACTGAGTTAAAGCTCTATTCTATTTCCTCATAGCAGCCTTCCAGTATCTGAAGGGGGCCTATAGGGATGCTGGGGAGGGACTCTTCATTAGAGACTGTAGTGATAGGACAAGGGGTAAAGGGTTAAAACTTAAACAGGGGAAGTTTAGATTGGATATAAGGAGGAAATTCTTTCCTGTTAGGGTGGTGAGGCACTGGAATGGGTTGCCCAGGGAGGTCGTGAATGCTCCATCCCTGGCAGTGTTCAAGACCAGGTTGGACGAGGCCTTGGGTGATATGATTTAGCGTAAGGTGTCCCTGCCCACGGCAGGGGGGTTGGAACTAGATGATCTTAAGGTCCTTTCCAACCCTAACTATTCTATGATTCTATGATTCTATTCCAGTTGGGATAATTAGAGGTTTGGAGCTTACATTTTTTAGGAGCCAAGTCTAATTTTAATTACTGTTCATATGCTAATTTTTATTTGGGATTTTTATTTGGGATGCCCTTCACCTCTCATTGTTATTTTCATCTTTTTAAGTTGTATTATGTTATTGAATTTATCTATAAGGGTATCTCAGAAGACTCATGACTACTACTGTACTCAGCACAACTAAGTTACTAAAGTTTACAGTTATCACTTTCACTTCTTAACTTCAACACTCATAAGCCTCAAACACGAAAGCAGAAATCTGTCTGAACAACTATTAGGACTGTGACAGACAGTAGTAGAAAAGGTGCTTGCTTTTCTGAACTGTAGAAGGTTCCAAAGTATTTTTTCTCTTTGCATGCCTCTAAATTCATGCTAAAAAGATGTAGATATAGAAGACATATAGATATAGAAGATATATAGATATAGCGGATATAGAACAGAAGTTTTATTTCCTATTCTTCACTCCAAACTGTCTTAGTGATAAACAGAAAACCCTCATAAATACTCCACTAAACTGAGAACATATATATACGTAATAATGAAATATATATTACATATAATATATATACCTAAAAATGAAATTTCATTAATTCATACCTCAGCATGTTCTGTGGCAGCTGATGAGCATGTCAAAGAAGGCAGCATTAGAAAAGCTATACTGAAGAGAGGGAAACAGACTGGTGACTGGGTATGGAACATCACAGAGCAAGCTATGACACAAGTAACATGACACCTGAGAATATTGTGGAAATTATACTGACACATGCCAGCCTTTGATTTAAGAAACGTCCTTGATTTAGGCTTCACAGTTCATATGAATGGTTGGCCCAAGGACGAAGGCCAGCCAATCCCAGGTGTGAGCAAAACCCACAGCCATGTGATTTACTGCTGCACCTGATGTCTCACTGTTTCCATGTGTATCCATGTATATGTTTAGAGGTTATTCTATAGTTATATTTTTCAATCTGAGATGTTTTAAAGTTCTTTTCCAGACAATTGTTTGAGCTGCGATCCAAGCTATCTGCCCTACATGCAGGATTGTGTGAAGAGCAGTGAAAGTAGACTTAGTGCTGTAGCCCATTCTCTGATGTCTTCTGGAAAACAAATGAGTTGTAGTCTGAGCAAAGAGGAGCTCTAACTGGCACCAGCATGTGAACATTATAACCTTGAACAAGCTTCCATTTCAGGAGCTTGAGTGTGGACAGACAAAAGCCCAAATCAGAGTACAGTTAACTTTCACTACAGAAAAAGTTAAAGTTTTTTAACAACTGTGGCTGGGACATTTCTGACAGTTACACAGTAAATGACCCAAACATGCCTTTCTGCAGCTCAGGAGGGAATAATTCAAGGTCAGATTTGAATACAGTGAAATCAGCTGGGGAATTCTTAGGTCTTCAGCACTGTTTATTAATTATGTGTTGTACTGAGGGGAAAGCAGTGATTTATTATTTTGAAAGAGCAGGCATATTGTAGCACTAGTACTTGCATGAAAAAGTTAAAAAGAATAGCTGTTCCACAGATACAAATGGTATTTAAATAAGAAAAGAGAAAAAAAAAGGACACTAAACATCAAGACAAGTTGTATTCTTAATCCATCAAAATGGTAGGCAAAGAGATGAGAGCTCAGGATGGCTTAGAATAAATCCTTGGCTTTCAGGTTTCACTCTCTCTGCTACAAGTTATTTTAATACATTAATCATGATGGAACTCCTGCATAGGGAAGACTGCTTAGTATGACAACTTTGGCTTTTAATAATTTATGACAGTGTCTTGTTTATTCACCTACTTAAAGCTGCCTGCTATGCAGTAACCTTTATCTAGACTAGTGCACTGAATAGTACATTCCTGCCTCTATTTCAAGAAGTAAGAAAAATCAGAAAGAAATCATGCAGAGAGCAAACCCATAATGATCAGCTACCAAGGCAGCTGAAGAAGAGACTAATGTATTAGGAAAAACACGTAAAGAGGGAGCAGTGTGGGATACATCATCTGCCCCTAGAATGTGTAACTTGTAGGATTCAGGCAGTGCCTCCCTCCCTATCACTGCATGGGCTAGCATAAATCTGTTAATATTCAGGGTTTCTATGCTGTAAAAGAAGAAAGCTTTTCTAAGGTGGCTAGAATCATTTTAGAGGCTCATTTTAAGTCCCAGGCTCTCTGTAAGCTTATCTTGGTCTCTTAACCTGGTTTATAACTCAGGGCTATTTAACCTAGTAAAAGTATTTAATGCTAGAAAATGATCACATCTCTCCTCAAAAATTGCTGTATCAGTCCCAAAGCCAGCTGTCCATTCGCAATTTCAGTTTGCCCATGGGCAGCCTTGTCCATACTGCCTGTGAAAAACAAGTCCTGGCTAGTGCTAGCTCTTAAACAGGGGCACTGCTTCAGAATACACCAGCCTGAGCACCTGCTGACAACTCAGTAGCAAGGACAATCAAAAGAGAGTACTCAACTTAGCCTGTGCCCTGGTTCCCTCCAGTTTGCTAATGGGAAAGCCTGCTGAGCACTGGACTTCCCTGTCCACACCACTTATGTGTGTGCTTTGGACTCTGCTTTGGATCATGCCAGGTCCTTTCAGGCTGCTGTGGAGCAGCTAGAAATGTTCTGCATGGATGCACATGAATCCATGCCAATCAACACTTTTTCCCCCAGCAGTATATACACTCTAGGCTTAAGGGATGCTTAAGCTGAGCTTTTCAAAGAGGAAATATCTTCCTGACTGTAGACCGTCAGCAGACCCCATCCACTTTTCAACATACTCTTGGGCATGGCATTACTTACGGTTTTTCAAGAACAGTCTTTGTAAAGTCTTTAACACAAAGGTACGCCATAGTCACAATAAAACCAATTATGCTCAAATAGTATCAATATTAGACCTAAGAGAGTTTCTGAAGTTACTAAAATATATGAAGTGCAGTGTTATCAGTGCCTCAGTAGTTTTAAAATCTCACTGAATTAAACTAACAGGAAGAACTTTGGTGGTAGTAAACTGCTCTAATGACTGAAGTTTAAAAAGCACCACTTTCTTCCAGCTCTGATTATGTGCCTGCATTTTTTTTTTCACCAGTTAGAGCCAAACCAGAATACTTTGATGATACATGTTCAGTTTCAGCTTGGAAAATCTTTATTTATGCTTAACCACACTGAACTACAGAGACGTTTGGTAAATATGCTTCCCAAATGTGACTGTCTCTCAGGAAGTTATGTACTCATATTCCTTTTATAGCACTAAACACAAAGAAATGGCAAGAGAAGACATAAAACTGTCAGTCACTGTAAGATGCTACAGGCAGCACTTGGTGATGGGACGCTGAGATGACTGGGCTTAGGCCCAGTGTGCAGCCACCTTGTTGCAGTTGGCAGCCAGGAGGCCCTGGAAGCTTGAGTGCCTCATGGCTTTATGACCCAGGGAAAAGTCAGGTAAGCAGATGCTTCCTGGGGATGTTGATTAATTTAAAACCTATTTTTGCCCTTGATTCTTAAATGATCAACAATTAATTTTTAATTTGCATGAATGTAAGATCTTGACCCCGTTTGCTTCACTTAAAATCTGGCATCCCCCTGGGGCTTTGCTGGGATTTTTTCTCATTTTTTCCACACGTTTAAAGTTTGCCTCCGCATAGCCATGCATCCTACTCTGAAAAGCTACAACTTAATTTAAAGTGGAACTGACACTGCAGTATGGGGATTAAAAAGTCTGAACTGTTTCATGTTGTTTCCTAGGAAACCTTAGAAAGGCTGGAGTCATCAAACTGTAACACAGCCTACAGAAGAACATGTTATTTTGGATCTAGACTGGGGATCTGTCTGGGATCTAGCCTAAGCCTTGGATCACCTCTTGCCTGGGAGATTCACAAAAATCCAGCTGACCCTGGTAGACAGACTCTGAAATAACGAGTTCTTCCTCATCCATCTCATCCCAGTTGAGTGGCTGGGATGTTTGTGACTTTTAAAACTTCACTAAGGAAATGACTTAAACCAAAAACCTTTCTCTGCATTTGAATTTGACATTGTTGGTATCGGGCTTTATACACTAGAAAGCTTTTAAAGCTGTAACTTAATGCTTCATAAGAGGAAATGAATCCATAAACCCATATTAGAATGAAGGACAAGCACAGTCAATCAATATAAACGAGTTCTCCAAACTTCAGTAATTTAAGCCTCCTTATCTTTTGGCTCCTTTGTATAAAATACATTTTGTTTCTTTGCAAGAGAAGCTCTTTCTACGCATGCATTGAGAGACATTCGTGCAATCCACAGCACCACTGACAAATACATGCTCTTTCTTTGTTGGACTTCACTAAAAAAAATTCAATGTTATTGTTAACAGGATTTTTGTATTTTTCACAGAATTTTCATGCAACAAAAATACATAAAGTATAAAATTTCTTAATGTTCCCTGAGCAGCAGCAAATTTGATCTTGAACACAAACACAATCAGTGTATCAGATGAAACAACAGACTCAAACTACTATTTAAGCCTATGAGAACACAGGCATAGAATCATAGAATCATAGAATGGTTTGGTTTGGAAGGGACCTTAAAGATCAGCCAATTCCAACCCGCCTGCCATGGGCAGGGATACCTTCCACTAGACCAGGTCGCTCAAAACCCCATTCAACCTGGCCTTGGACACTAACAGGGATGGGGCAGCCACAACTTCGTGCTTGTACATGCAGATGAAAAAAAACCAGTTTTTCAAAAATTGTATAGACAATTAATATGACTTCCAAAAGCATGATGCACAGAAATTTTTAGGAGACCTGAATACAAATGTACTGGTATTATGAAAATTATGCTTTTGTTGAGAAGTTCTGCATGTATTATTCTTTCTCCACAGAAACATTATTTTTAAAAAACAATCACAGCTTTAATTCCTAATTTATAGGGTGGTTTTCCAACCCATTTCCTTTATCTCCATGTCATTTTAGTCCTTTTTTGTGAAGAACATGAAAACACATAAAGGAAATCTATTAATTGAGTCATCTTCTTGGAAATCTATAGAAGTAAGTTCCTCCCAGGTGTAAGCACCTTGCAAGGAGTTTATGTACAGAAAAAAACAATGCAGTATCACCAAGCAGAGCAGATGAGACTTCTATGGTCCACGCATTTCTCTGTGGTTTAGCTCCAACACAGATTGTTTAACTGGATAGTACAATAACATACTTTTCAAATATCAAAGAAAAGCACTTTGGTGATACATGATAGAATTAATTTGTCAGTCTGGCAATTTCAAAAGAAATACTGTAAATATTTGGAAGGATGAGAACACAGTACTTTTAACTCTGTTTTGAACATAACAATCAAAGGCAGCATCGGATTTGGATGATACTGTTTCTGGCTTTCCTCTCCTTGTAAAATCCATTTTAATTAGTGGCAGTTTTATAAAGTGAATGTGAGACGGGTATTGGCCACGGGGTGCCTTGCAACAAATACAAACTGTAAACTTAGATACATGCAATTAGGGTTTTAATAATAAAAATGAAGCCATATAGTGCCTTCTATCAAAATGTGCTTCATAAATTCTGAGATACAATTATTTTGTTTATTATTCTTAACTCTGTTTAACAGCAGCACTGTCAGCCTAAGTGAACTTCTCAAGAACATACAAAAGCAAGAAAAAATTACATATCTATCTCTTTTCTGCCAGTGTTTCCACTTGCATCAGAAGAAAAGCATTTTAAAAGGTCATCAGCCTTTTTTTCCTCTTCAGTTGCAATGGAAGAGAAGGTCTATTCCAAGCAGTTTTAATTCCAAGTAGCTACATCTTAGCACTGACATTACCCTTTTTACCTGTAAATTTATCAGCTTGCTTGTGGTTTTGGGAGTTAAAACTCTTAATGGCTTAACAGCAAACATTATTCATGAAGTGTCTTATGTTCAGACATTACTTCCTTAGATATCTAGCCAGTGTTTATATCCCAGTGCTTTATTTCCTTGTGGCATTAAACAGCACCATTCTTTTGAGGTTTATTCCTGACTGAACTTGGCTATCATGAAGGATACAGAGACGAAACACAGGCTGGAGAACTTCTCCTGCAACACGCAGTTCAGCCACAGCTCTCCACATCAGTCCCAGAGAAATCAGACAAAGGAATAGGTGACCTTGGCCCTGTCGCCCCTCATTGTTTCCAGCCTCCCCCAGCTCCACAGGAAACCAACCTGGGGGCACAGCTCAGTGGGGGCAGGGTAAAGGGATGCAGTGCCAGCAATGGTGCTTCCCGACAGAAAAACTCTGTGAGCCTCAGGAGGGCCAGTTGGTAGGTGCATGCAGAGACCATTAATACCTCCTTTGAAACTGCTACACTGTGAGGAATCATAGAATCAACTTGGTTGGAAAAGACCATTAAGATCATCAAGTCCAATTGCTACCCCAGAACTGCCAAATCCACCACTAAACCAACTAAACCATGTCACTGAGGGCCTCATCTATACAGGTTTTGAGCTCTTCCAGGCACAGTGATTCCACCACTTCCCTGGGCAGTCTGTCCAATACCTGATCACCTTCTGCATGAAGAATTTTTCCCCACTATCCAAATTAAACCTCCCTGGCACAGCTTGAGGCCATTTCTTCATATCCTGTCACCTGTTACTTGGGAGAAAAGACCTACTCCCACTTCTCTCCATTCTCCTTTCACGTAATTGCATAGAGCAACAGGGTCCCCCTTCTCTTCTACAGATTAAACAACCCCAGCTGTTTCTCATCACACTTGCTCCAGACCCTTCATCAGCTTTGTTGCCGTTCTCTGGATCTGCTCTAGCACAGTGTCTCTCTTGTCGTGAGGGGCCCTGAACTGCACACAGTATTTGAGGTGAAGCCTCACTTAGGGCCGACCAGAGGGGGATGATCACTACACTATTTCTCCTGCAGGACAGGATGCCGTTGTCCTTCTTGGCTGGCTGGGCACAAGCTGGCTCACACTCAGCCGGCCGTCAACCAGCAACCCTGGTGCGGGGCGAGGGTGTGGCACCTGGCCTTCGCCTCGGCACTCCGGAGGAAGGGAGGCACGGAGAGAAAGATGTGCAATGATGAGAGCTGCCAGGGCGCCGCACCACGGCGGTAATAGGGTAGCGCGGATGAAGAGAGCTACGGCCCCCCTCCCTCACAGATGCCACCCCCATCCCGCCCCGCCAACCGATCCAATAGCCGCCGCGCTGCGCATGTGCACAGCGAGTCCTTCCTGTCTTCAGGAGCTCCTGCCGCTGCCCGGAGAGGAACGTCACCCGCGCTCCGCCTCGCCCGCCCAATCAGGAGCCGCGACTCTCTCGGCGCCAAAGCTGTAGGAGGCGGGGACACAAAGCCTGTCCCGCCTCACCTCCCAGGGGGAGCGCGCTTGGGGGGGGATCCTCTTGGCCCCGCCCCCCGGGGCTCCCCCGCCACGTGACCGCGGACGTGGCTGCCTTGTCAGGGGGCGATGCCCAGTAGGAAGGTACCTGCGCGCGGGACGGGAGGGGGCTGTGGCGGGCGAGGGCCGCTCTGCCCTGCGCTTCCCTCAGGGCCGACCCCTCCTGCAGCCCTGGTGTGAGGGCAAGGCGGGCAAAGGTGGCGGCGGAGGAGCAGCAGCCCTGCTGCCCGCTCAGACCCACACGCGAGTCCGCAGCTCGGGCTCGCTCCTCCCTCCCCGCCTGGCCCCGGTGTAAAAGACACTCAGCCGGCTCCCCGGGCAGGGGGGGGTTCCGGCGCCTTGTCCGGGCAGGTGATAGCAGGGGCCCGCCGAGCGCGGGCTGCCGGGAAGCGGCCCGGAGGCTCCAGCTGCTGGGCCCTGCCGCGCCTCCCCCCGCGGGCTGCTGGAGGGGTATAGCTCGCTGGGGGTCGTTCCGAGGCGAGACGGGTGCGCCGGGCAGGGGGGCGGGAAAACGGGCTCTTCGCCGCATGTGTGGTGGTGCTGGTTGCGCAACTCTGAGGTTTTAAAATCATAGAATGGTTTGGATTGGAAAGGACCTTAAGATCATTCAGTTCCAACCACCTGCCATGGGCAGGGACACTTCGCACTAGACCATGTCACCCACGGCTCTGTCCAACGTGGCCTGCCAGGGGTGGAGCACTTAACCACTTGTTTGGGCAACCTGTTCCAGTGCCTTTTTCTTCATCCTTGCACAGTAGAAGCACAGCTGTGCCGAGGGGAAAGTGTAATTCAGCCTCTTTATTAGGTTACAGTCAGGGAAAACAGCCGGGAAAGGAAACCTGTAAGAGGAAACCTTGTCAAAATTGTTAGGCTTAATACTGTTTTGACCAGCTTAGCTTCTCTGAGCATGGGTGGGAGTAGAGGGAGAAGGCCCCATGCTGCTTTTTGCAGTCTCCTTATCGTGGTATTTTGTGTTTGATGGAGTCTGCAGGATGGTCATTAGGATGCTGTCTCTGATTTGCAGTGCTTATTCTAATATTGAGGTGCTGCTGAAAGACAAGCACGGTTGTTTGCTTTATACAGAGTCCAAATGACAGATCTGGACTCTGTAGCATTTCATTTCCCATTTAGGATATAAATAAAATTCTGAATATTCTACACCATTTTTTAAAATAGAACCACATTTTAAAATAATTTTTATAGAAGTAAATGTAAATATCAAGCCTCAAATAACATACATTAAAATTACTCTTCAATACAGACACTCTACATATTTTCTTTGAAAAATTTTGATGTTCTTGACTTGTGAAAACCTGCCCACTTCAGCTGCTAAGGTTTAATCAATTCATTGTAATGTGATGACAGCTTCTCATAATAGTAGTTTATTTTGCAGACACAGATAATGTTCCTCATTACTTTGTCAATGAAAACTCTGCAGGTCAAGTGAAAAGACAGCAGTCTTTTCCATTTACTGACTATTAAACAATGTAAAAACCCAAATCAACCTGGTAACACAGAAAAGGGTATGATACTGATACTGTATCCTAAATGTTTTGAATAATCTTGTGAAAGCTTTTCTAAAATAATTCTGTTTTAACCATTTTGATAGAATGCAAATTTCTCTCTAACTGCTTGGCATCAGTTATAAATACAAAATATATTTCAATAGTATTCCTATTCTGTGATTTTATTTTTCTGCAATGTCAGCATATATTAATTTATATTCTTGCTTAACTAAGCTTGCATAGGTCATGTTTTCCTGGGGGTTCATTCCATGATTTTTGGAGTAGCCCCAGGAAAGTAATTGCCTAGGGTGAAAAGGGCTGTATTGTAAGTAGTCTTTGAGCGTACAGTCCCTGTCACTATAGGGTACTTCTAGGTAACAAGTATTTAGCATGAGGAACAATAAAGACTGGTTGAGTGGAGATGTTCTAGGTAGGACCACCTGTTTAAAACCCCATACATTTAGTAGTCTGTTGCATAACTGTTACGCTAATTGAATTTTCAGCATGTCTCACTTTTCCTTACATCTACACCCATGTAGGCTGACTTACCTTCATCTCACTGGAAATAACTAAAGGAGTAATGGGGGAAGGATTGCTTGTGGTGCCTTTTATGTGGATGGCTTGATCCCAGTTCCACTGACACCAGCAGGAGTAATTTTTTTGTCACTCCTTTGTAAGGAACTGCTCCAGAGACAAAATGCAATGCTTTTGTGACCAGAGATTTCAGATGCTCTGTGCAATTCAGAAGATTCTTTGCCTGACTAGTTTTGTAATAAATCTTGATTTTTTTTGTGAGGTATGCCAGGTCTACATGCTGTAGCTCTTTTAAGGCTTGTCTCTAGACCCTTTATGCATAACATTACTAAATTACACAAGATTTCTTTATGTGCCCCATTTTTAAGCCAGAGGAAAAAAATTATGATTAACCTTATGACTCAAGACTAAAGAGAACTCAGTGTTGTTACTGCATTTCTTTGGGAACAGTGCGGCCTTCAGATTATCTTCTTTTATAAGCATAGCTTTTCTATATGCACCCTAACCCTTCTTAACTAAGGGAGAGGGCATTAGCATGTAGCTTTTGTCTTGCTGATTCTCATATAGCATTTTTTTTCCACATCTCGACAGTTGTGCTCTACTGGCCATACTTCTGCTATGTTCTGCTGATTGTCCCCTGACTCTTTGCTCCATCGGTATGGCACAGTAGAGAGAAGTGGAAGGATTCTGTTGGTGAGGGAGTGTCATGATTTAAAGAATAACATGGATGAGAAACTTAAGGGAGGATAATTCTCTAGCTCTGTGTTTATTAGGCTTTGTAACAATAGAAATAGATTATTAAGCCTGTTTCATGTAACTCTTTGTGCATGCATTTCTGGACTCTCACTTATTTGTGACTAGTTTTGCTTTTAATTGACCATCAAAAGCAGTGTATTGTAAACTCACATGCAAGTCATAGTGCTATTTTTGGCACAGATTCTTCAAAACTGGAGTGTGCCATTTAAGAAATAGGTGAACTGTATTTTGTGCTGTGAATTTTTGTCTGCAAGATGTATCTTGCGAAATCTAGAGGCTGTGAGAACAGCCAGTGCTGGAAGCCCTGCTTATATGTGTAAGGTTAACAAGCAAATAAACCCTAAACTAGAGCCATGGTATGGTTTTGAGCCTTGGTGCACCACTGACTGGCTGTACTGTTAACTGACCCTAACAGAAGTGGTCCATTCTGGGGGACATGAAGGTAAAGTAAATGCCTCCAACTGGAGTGAGGCCTTGCTGTGACATATTCCTGCAGAACCAAAAAAGGGGACTTGATGTGTTTCAGTTGTTAATATTTGCCCTGTCCATGCTTTCTTCTGTGCAGAGACAGCAGTACTTACCAAGAGGATAGCACAATGTACAGGTTCATGTCTCTGGAGATCGAGGCTTGGACTAGCAGCTTCACTGGGAGGAAGGCAGGGTTTAGATTATCTTTGTATTATAAGGTTAAATGTTCTTGTTTCAACTGCTATAGCCTCCTTACTTGACATTGTGTCCTTATTTAAAGTGTTTTCGATTCCTTATTTAATACCACATCAGATTCAAGATTGTACTGTGTCTCATTTGTAGGTCTGTGGGAGTAGTTATGGGTACAGTTTGACTTTGGTGATAATGACCTCTTGTAGTAGCTGCTTTGGGGTGTAAACATCCACAGCAATTTTAGAAGAGGATCTTGGCAAGGTCACTTACTGTCAGAGGAAACTGTAAAGCCCACTTGTTTGACTTTACACACGGTGACAATAGGACTGGCTGACTGGAGGGTGAAGTAAGATGCCTTTGGGAAGTACTTGTTTCATTCTGCTGAGTACTCAAACGATGTAGAGGAAAAAAATATGCATTGTCAGTTACAAAATGGACAAAAGTTGGCAGACTTTTTTTTTCTTTCTTTCTTTCTTTGCATATGTTTCTTAGTTTAAAGTGTGTGTTAGTCCTTATTGACTAGCCTGGCTGAATATGTATATGATGATTAACGTAACTTTGGAGTAATTCTTAAATATATGTAAGAAGTATACTTGGTTGAGAGAAAATAGAAGAAGAAAGACGCATTCGGGCAGATAATATAGTCAATGTTTTGTAAGATAAATTTCAGTAGTATAGTGGGCTAAGATGTTTATCATGCTCAAGATCAATTTATGTGTCGAAACTAGTGTAGAATCTGAAAGATAACTTTGAATGTGATAACAGGCAATTCTCATCCTCAGCTATTCTCAGCATTAAAATCTGTTGCATGAGATGCATAGCAGGATGCTATGATGTAGATAAGCATTGATGCCAATCAGCATCCTGTTCCACGACTTACCTTAATCCAAATGACTCCTGGCATCCCATATAAGGAGTAGGCAACACTTAATCTACTATTTTTTGGGTAATGGTTATGAAATCAAATGTTATTCTTAGAGCTGAAAGAGTCTGAATTTTGGATTGGGTTGTGGGGTTTTTTGGTTTTTTTGGGGGGGGTTGTTTTTTAATGGAGGGCTGTATAGGGATATCTGATTTTACCCCCTGCATAACAGAATTAAATCAGTTTAAATGCAAATTTCAAGGAATTATTTAGTTAAAGTATATTTTGCAGAGCTGTTCCTGTTCAGGGTAATATTTTCAGCTTCACTGGCAGTTGGCAGGTAATGCAAATGTAACTTAGGCAACAGAAAGGAATATACTTACCAAAAATTAAAGTTACCCATGACATTGGTGGTGGTGGTAGTATTTAGTGTTGCATAAAAATAGTTGCAACTGTTCAGGGCTTTTTTTCACCCAACTCATCAAAAATTGAAATTTGTTTGTAAGTATTCAGAAAATACTAAGGGGCAGTCTAGATAAATAAACTTAACAGAATTGCGTGTACACAGTGCTTTAATGGGTTTGTTTTTCCCTCATAGCGGAAGCGATTTTGGAACGTGGAATGCACATCCTTCCCAGATGAGACACCCCTACAGCTGAAAAAGTCAAATGTCAGGACATCAGGGGCTGCTACTTCAGTTTCCAATGCGTGGCTTAGGTGTGGGGATGGTTTTCAGAGCACTTCAGTGCTGGAGGTAAAAGGCTGGCTTAGTGGCGTAAGAAAAAGATGTAAACTGACAGTAAACCAGTTTCCATGCTTGACTGCATTACAAGATGTTGCCCTTTTTTGTTTCCCAATGAACAGCATATTTTTACAAATGTCAAAGTAGACAAATATGGAAACCAAGGTTACATGAGGGCATTGTCTTAACTCATAGTTTTCTGAACATAGGTTAACCTTTTATATTCTAGATAACATCAATTGGAAAGTTTCAATGATACACTAAAGGATACAAAAGTTATTTGATTTTTGGGATGGAGTGCTGCATTTCCTACAGAATACAGAACAAAGATTCTAGTTCTCATCTGAAGATTTTTTGCTAGATAGGATCAACTAAGTTGGAAAAGACCGTTAAGATCATCAAGTCCAACTGTTACCCCAGTACTGCCAAGTCCATCACTAAACCATGTCACTAAGGGCCTCACCTATGCTGTTTTGTTTTTGAACACTTCCACGAATGATGATTTCACCATTTCCCTGGGAAGCCTGTTCCAGTACCTGACCACCCTTTCAGGGAATACATTTTCCTTAATATTCAATCTAAACCTCCACTGGTGCAGCTTGAGGCTGTTTCCTCTTGTCCCATCACTTGTTTGGAAGAAGAAACCAGCCACCTCCTCTCTTCATCCTCCTTTTAGGTTGTCATAGAGTGATAAGGTCCCCCCTTGAGCTTTCTCCAGACTAAACAACCCCACTTTCTTCAGCCATTCTAAAGAGTATGCTTGCAGTAATGAATTTGCTGTATAAAATCCTGTTTTTTGATGACCCTGCAGATCTAGGTGCAGATGCTCTTTTGGATCATATATCAAATTATACTTAAGTTTTGTGTGTGTATTGGTCTCATTGGTCATGAACAGAGATGGTCATTCAGCCAGCATTGAGTAGGAAGTGCTTTGTGATGAAAATCATTTTCAATCAAGGTGCTTTTCTATTTCTTCCTCTGGTACTGAGCAGTCAGTATTGCATTGCTTGTGGGATTTAATAAAATCAGAGACAGGGCCAGTGAGTGCTTCTTTCTATAACCCTTGATCAGGGCACATGCTTTATCAAGCGTGCTCTTCCTGCCCACTTTTGACATTTTAATGCTGAAAATACTGGCTCTAGTTCTTCACAAGGTCAGATGTGATTCCTGTCATAGTCATGAGAAGTTTATATTTTCCAAAACAATGAAAATTCAGATTTTATGATACTGTTCTCATGCATTATTACTTCATTTGTTATATTGCAGTTTAGCAGAAGATAGAAAAACTCACTTGAAATTGTGCTACTAAGTTGGGGGAGGTGAATAGCAACAGTTTTGAGTATATTGCTACATGTTAAAATTGTCTTTAATGTCATGGTGATTAAATCTGTCTCTTTTTAATATAGTCCCTGAGACCTACTGATAAGAAATCCAGGATTAAGAAGCATCTTGGAGCACTGTTAACATCTGCTGAATGTGCAGGAGGTATAACTATTTCATGTTAGTGCTGTTTAGCCCTTTAGCAAGTAAGAAGTTTGCTCAAAATACTGTTTGCTTTCCTCTCTGTTATTGTAATCAGAAGCTAATTTTGGTAAGAGGCACAGTTGTGATGCTACTGTGATTGGGCTCCTCTATTCACCTGGAGTGCCAGAAATATATCCTACAAAGCTGCAGGCAGTTCAGCTATTGCTCTTGAGCAGGTGAAGGAAGCATCGTTAATGCTGTATATAGTGCATGTTCCAGCAGGGACAGGATATTTAAATTCTTCACATTTTTAAGAGGAGAATGAAAAACAGCCCTTAGCTGTCTAGTCAGTGGGTGAAATTACTCTTTCTTCTGCTAGAGATAGACAAGCAGGCATGAGAGAAAAACAGATACTTTGTAAGTAGGAGCAACAACAGACAGAAAATCAGAATGTTGCCAACCTCCTGCTTTCATTGTCTTTTATATGCACCCAAGTCTGTTAATATTGTGATTAAAAAAAAAAAAAAGAACTCTAGGCATAATAAAGAGGAGAAGGACCTATTAATTCCCTCCATTTTTTCCCGTTTCGAGGAGAAGAATGAAAGAGGATGCTCCAGCACCTCTGCTGCTTCTGTTGGAGTCAAGTAGGTGACCTTGGTCACCTTTTGGGGTTCAAAATTGTACTTCAGGTTTTTGAAAACAATCTTTGTGTGTTGCAGAAGAAGTTGCGGTTGTGTTTCTCTCTTCTGGGCCTTCCTGCCTAATTCCAAATCTCCAATAATTGTCTAATTTTCCATTTACCTAAAAAGCTTTAGTAGTGATAGAAAATACAATCTTCTGCCTTCCTATGATTGCTAATTATGTATGGTCCATGCATCAATCCTTTTCTCCTTGTTATTTAAAATAATAAAGATATTTTGAATTCAAATGTCTCACTCCAAAATGCAGCTCTTTATTTGTTACTCCTGAGGAGATTAAATTCTTTTTCTCTCAGGACAAAACCAGAGAGCAGTCACTGCTGATGGAGTACTTTCAGTCTTTTGTTGTTCTTTGTATAAGTAGGAGAAATTCCAAACTCAGAGTTCTAAGGACAGTCTTTATTTAATCCACTTACCATTTTAAAAGGACACTTACCATTTTAAAAGGACTGTTTGTAGAAAACTGTCAGACACTGTATGTCTTCACTGTGGTGAAGGACAAAGTGATAGCCTCATTGTATAAAATGAAGTGTGAGCATTTATTGTGGAGAACCAAAATAATACATATATGTGTAAGAAGTATGTGTGAGTTAATGCTCTAGTATTGCTGTCTGCCTGGTGACAGATTTGATACTTCTTTTCCAGTTCAAAACCAGTATAATTTAAGAATTTTAAATTTAACAAAATGACATTTCTGTAACAATCTAACAGTTTGCAATTCTTTTTAAAGGATCTGCTGCTGCTGAAAGCTCTAAGGAAGCTGAGGGCATAACATGGACCTCTAGTGGCAGCGATTTTTCAGACGATGGAAATAAAACATTGGTTCCAAGGTTACAGACCAAAAAAAATCATGCTTCCGAAATAGAGGATTTGCCTAGCAGTCATGAGGACAGAAGCAATGAAGGTAAGTTCAAATGCAAGCAGATCTGTCATGTGCTAAAATGAAATGACTCTGAGGTCATTCTGACAAAACATGATCTAATCCTAATTTGGTTAAATCAGTTGGAGTTTTTTTTTCCATCAATTTTGAGTATAGAATAAGCTCTTAGTATAAATTCTGTACAAAAAGTTTTGGACCTTGGAATAAAGGAGCCTAGTTGGCCAGATTAGACAGCATTGAATAAAGCATGTCAGTTCATTTCAGTGTATTACAGTTTATTTGTACTATTTCCATCTCTGTGCTGTGGTACAGATACTGTGCCACAACCTGCTTTACAAACGTGGTTTGCTGTGCAGACAACCATGAATTTTATTCTTAGGACTTCTGTTCTAATTTATGGAGCACAGGATGACAGCAGGGACAGAAATTGATTAAAAAGTGCAGCTGGAGACTGAAAAAACCTTTACTTGTGTGCTGTTGTTTAAGCATTACTTAGGATAATGTATAATTTGAATTAGAACTGCAAGGAGGTATTTTCAATGTGAAAAATAAATCAGGTTAGCTGTGTAATTCTTAAGCTAGATCTGAAGTATTACAATTAGACTTCACATCCTGGAAGTCTGGCAAAGTGTTCAAACACCACTGTGAGTTGAGCAAATGAATTGGCTAATTTAATTCCTGTTTGATGTGTTGAGAATTCAGGTAAACATGCTCCCTAGGTTTAAAAGAAAAATTCTTACTCTTCCTCTTTTGATTCATATTTTTGTCACTGATACAGCACTGTTGTTGACCTATCTATTGGTCATCTTTTGTAATTCCTAGTAATTTTCTTTCCTTCTTTTGGAAATGGAAAGGCTACAATTTTCTAGACTGCAGTCTAATGCTCACAAGGAATCTTTCTAACCTGTCATTAATATCATTCTATTGGACTTGTCTCCTGCAAGTATATCCTGCAGGTTTTAATCTTTAATTCTCTCCATCACACAGATGTGTTTTTACTCTTGTAAGACAGCAAAACTTGTTTCTTTGTGTAGATGAAGAAACCCTGATGCATTATGTTATCTCCTTGAAGTACTGAGGCAATAAAATAATTTCCTGTTTTTCCTTCTAAAACCCAGAATATATTAAAAGCAGTTACTGAAAGCAGTGGGGAGTAAATGAACTGTAATTTCCATGCTTTTCCAAGTAACCATCTTATATACTATTTACAGTATTGTACACATGTATCTCTCTGTGTGTGTGTGCATGTGTAGGTACAGTTGTAAGTATGGCAACAGTATCTGAGAAAGACAAGATAAAACTGATTGCCTGGTATTTTATAAAGGAGTTCATAGTCCTTACCACAAGTTACACGCAGCTTGCCACACATCTTCCACAGAGACCTGTGTGTTCTGCCTGGTCACCCATGTCTGTGTTTAAAATTTCTGATGAAGCTTTCTCGTAGTTAGAGACAGAAGTGCATTCATGTGTGTGGAAAAAACAGGCAACACCAGAGCTGTTTATTTCTCTGGGTGACTTCAGAGTTTGGAAGTTCCATGAAGAAACTAGTGACTTAGACTATAGTAGCACTGCCAAGTCCAGAAGGTACTGCCATGGTTTCATAGGTCTGTACAGATGCTTGGAGCATTCTGCAGGTGCCTCCTTTCTCTGCTGCCTCTCCCCTACACACAACTCTTCTGGTGTTAGAAATGTGCCATTTACAGAAGCAGAAAAGCAAACCCAAAAAAGCTTTCATCCATTCTCCTCCAAACATGCTCACTTATACAAAATACATTCTTCCTCTCAGTACCTTGTGGCACTTGGACCTGAAGGGTGGGGAGGCTGCTACAGCAGCTCAGGCTTCCACTGCCTTCAGGAGCTCCTCAGAAGTATGAGGTTATTTGAAAATACCATGTCTTTCCTTGTGCCTATTTCTGTTGAATTATCCTAAACAACCCTCTCCCTGATGTGCTTAGAGGCTTGTTTTGCTGATGTGTGTATTTAGCCATGGTGTTTTAGGAAGTGACCATTTCAACTAGCTTTTTTATTTCTGTGAGGGGGTTACCACTAATAGTAGATGTTAACTTACACTAAGTTTTCAGCTATTCCAGATCACTGTCTGAGATGTTTGCTTAGAGCAGTTGATTTCTGAACAGGTGCACTGGTAAATCAAATGCAATTGGGCAAAAATGCCCCCAAAACAAAGCACTTAACCCTAGGAAAGCTAATAACTACTAAACTAAAAATCCCCTTCCTACCTCAGTTAAATATCTTTGGCAGTAGTGCTTTGAAATCTTATTTGTATGTAATTTTTGTATCTTTTTTCGCGGAACATTGTCTGCTTCTACAATTCAGATTTTATGAGAGACAGGATTACAAAATAGTTAAAGATCAGTTGAACATATGCAAAAAAAAATAACATTGCATTTGTTTTCTCAAGTTTGGGATAACTGTAGTGTTACTCTGACCTTGTGGTTATGAATAATACATGGTGATTAAGAAAAACTCTTTATACAAATATTGTATTTCAGATGACTTGGAGTTCATTGACTGGGAGCAGGATAGTGATTCCACCGACAGGTGTGATGGATCAGAAAAAGACAATAGCTCACTGGAGATATCAGACTCAGACTCCTGCACAAATCTTAATTCTTTGCGTGTCAAAGAGGAGGATGATGGGAATGATGTGCTTTGTAAGGTAAGAAACTCTTTCAAGAAAAAAAAAAAGAAGCTTCTGCTATAATTATGGAGAATATTAATATTTGACTGCATTTAATTTGGAGGAAAGTGAGGATTTTGCTTATCTTTGCAGAAGGAATTCTGTACACAAGAATCTTGTCTGCTAAGATTTAGTAGCATTTTATTATTACATATGTTACATATATGGAGAAAATATCATTTTATTTACAAAGAAGGCATGCTGTGTCAACCATACAAGAAATAGCAGAAGTTTTTGTCTTTATTTAGTATCCAACAGCAAAATGACTTGTATTAAGAGACCCCAGACTTGACAGTACGCTAGGCACAGTGATATTTAACCTCTGGCGCTGGAGGCTGGCTGAATCCTCCGGTGCCTGCCATGCTCCCCAGTATGCGAGGCAGAGGCTCACAGCCAGGCTACCCAGCCGGCTGGGGCTGGCACCAGCGGGCAGGGTGGAGGGACTAGGTTTGCCTGGCCTGGGGGAGGCCGAGGAGGGCCAGTGTCCTTCTCGGAGGAGCCCAGCGAGAGGGCTTGGGGCAGCGGGAACGAGCTGGACGAGGCGGTGGCGGAGGGCCGGGAGGAAGCCGAGGGCATTGCTCGGGCAGCCGTGGCACCGGTGAGGACTCACACAACTAACTGCCTGCCTGCGTGCCGGACCGGAACGCCGCGAGCCCGCTCTGTCGGTGGCGCTGCCAGTAGGGCCCCGGCAGAGGGCGCCGCAGGCCTGGGCAGAGCCTCCCGGGTCTCGGCCCGGGGCGCGGCCCCGCTCGCCGGTCCGGCCACCGCCTCCCGCGGGCGGGGCCCTGCGGCGGCTGGGCTGCTTTGCCCCGGCACGCAGGCTGGAGGTGTGCCGCCGCCCGCCGACGAGGGAGGGAAACGGGCCGGGCTCCTGCCGGCGGCAGAGATGGGCACGCGGAGGCTCCTACCGAAGTGCATTGAAGATTCACCAAACCGCGTTTAAATTTAGATGTAGATTCTCTATTAAGATCACTGTGAGAGAGTGTGGATGGAGAATGATGGTCTGGTCGTAAAGCATGGCAGCATGCCAGCTGCTGTGGTGGGTGACACATGTGACCAAGCTTTCCGCTTGCCCACGTGTGTCAGTAGCAGTTCAGCATCTGGAGCTCAGAGTTCAGCAAGGGTTAGTCAAGTAGTTTTCAGGTTCATGAAGATGTGATTTTAAATAGCACAAGTGCTGGGCAACAGCATCAGGGGAGATCGCATAAGGAGGTCTGCATAAACCTGAGAAAAGAGAACTGGGATTTATGCAAGCAGTAAAAGTTGTTCTGCTTTTGTTATACCAACATGACTTACCCCGATATACATGGAGAGTTGGATAAATGTTATGAAACACGTTCATATTAGTAGATGGTGCTCATGAGAGGCCTTTTTCAGATGCAACCATACTGTAATAAAAAGGTTTTAGCCCTAACCAGAAGTTGTGATACTGCAAGAGAGGTGGGTACACTGGGAATCTGAGGATGCCTATGTGAATTTCCCTTTCTCTCTTCCCAGTTGCAGTACTATGCTGTGAGAATTTTCGTGGGTGGTCAGCCTCGCCAGTAAACTTTCTTCTGGGAATCTGGCATATGCAGGGGGGTAAATCCCCAGTGATCACTGTGCCTGTTGTAGTCTTTGTTTTGCTTTTCTTGGGATATGCTGGTTTCCTACAAAAAAATTGCAGCCAGGCTGTTGGAGAACTTTCCAAGACAGAATAGAAAAGCAGTGTTCACTCTAGGAGGTCATTTGCTGTATAAGTATTCTTTAAAAAGGCCTGTTAATTTTGTGGCCTAGTTCATGGTCAGGGAAGGAAAAAAAGCCGAATGTTGATATATCATCATTTTTGTGGTATTTACTGAATCTTTGGAACCTAATGGAGTGTGTGGATAATCAAAAGACCATGAAGTTTATTTTACCCCACTTCAAAATATGCCAAATACCAAGAGGTTCTGGAGGTTTAGGATTGCTGCCAAAATTTCTTTATGGTAGTATTTACCCATTGTAGGAGTGGACTAGGTTTCTAATGGGAAATGTCAAAAGATGAATAACTTTACGGCTTTTTTTCCCCCATATATACCAATAGATCTATTTTGACATTTATTTCTAGTCAGTTATATTTAACTACATAGAAGCACTTTGTGTATTGTTTTCATATGAAGATAAAACTCTTGCTTATCTGTAGAGTGCAAAGCTACAGTCCTGTTTCACTTTATGTTCCAAGTCCTTATGCTGTGTCTTTCCTATCAGCTAGCCACCTCTGATATGTGAAGCTGCTTGACAGAGGACACTGAGGAAGATAAGTTGAAGCTGGCCTTGTGGGGAGCAGCTGTTAGCTAATTTGGGGGTTTGGTTCAGTTCAGAATTTTTGCAGAAAACATGCAATGTATGACATGGCCATGCTTTGCTTTCCTTTATATATCTTTAGGGGATGGGAGAGTTATTTTTTAATTGTTAACTTTCCTTTGACCTATAACTGGTTAAATTTTTGCTTAAGATGGTGCAGGACAAAGGTTTGTGAAGGCCTGATCCCAGATGGTTTTATTCTGCGAGTTCCTGTGCTTTCAGTTGCCTGTTGTGGATGCCTGCTTGACCTTTTTCTTGGAGGCTGTGGTGCTAAAATGACAATTAAACATTAATGTTATCTTTTTCAGCATATTTCTTTTCCAGAAGAGCACTATGTAATCACCTCAGAATCGACCTAACATTTTTATGCATTGGAAGTGACTGCTTTTTGCCACACTTGTGCAGAGATTTTGTCTCATGAGCTTGAAGTTCCATATTTCGTAAGAATTTTTACTCTCTGAATTATTTTCAACTTCTAGATATTTTAATGCTAGGGATTAAATCAAATCTAGTGCTCTTGTTAGGTCAGTTCATGTCTTCTGCCATACTACCTCCTAAACTGGTTACTTTCTCTGGCCCTGTACACTAAGTGTGGCATCAACTCATCATACTCAGATCCCTTATGAGATTTAAGGGACTAACTTAGTCGCTTATAGTGGGCCAGTGGTTTTATGGAGTATATCATTTTGGTATCTTACAGAGTATGGTTTTTTTTTTTTCCTGTTTGATAAAACTAGCAACTCTATTTACGAGTTGCTAGTGGGTAGCCAGATATGCCTCCCTTATAGGCAAGGCAAGTAACATTTATCTCTGACTGGTGTGAATAGAATTTTTCACCCTTTATATTGCTGATGTGTAGGAATTAGATAGTCTTCTGTACTTGCAGCATTAATAAAGCTTAACTGGTTATAGCAAACCCTCTTTATTGCAGGGCACATTATTAAGCTTATCTGCTGATCTTAACTTCTAATTTGGCTGAAAATTCATCCAAAAACCTAGCATGGTTAAGAGTTTGTTTCATTTAAATACATAGAGAATACCAGTATCCCCAAAGAATTTTGCTGAATGCTGATAGGGCAATTCTCTTTTTCAGTTGTCTATTTTATGTGTTTTTAAAGTGTGAAAAGGATCACTGCTGTGTTCTCAGCTCTATTGTGCTTCAGTCTGTGTGCCCTGACAGCAGGCATTCTGATGTCATGTTGAGTCTTGTGCAAAAAATTTGTGTAATGTTGTGCAAAAGGTTAATTTTGGGATTTTTCCTGAGTGAAGAACACATCTGAGAAGTCCTTCCTGCACATTGAATGTATGTAGGTGTATGTCTTTTACTTGAGGCCTTCTTATTTGTCTGAATAAAGTTCACTTAGTTGCTTAGTTCATGGATTTAATACTATCTTAACTTTGTTTTTTAAAAAAACCAAACTCTTCCCTTCTGTGGCATTACATTGAGGGGGATTCAACATAATGAAATTCTGAAGAGATCACTTAAAAGATGAGTAGGCCAGTATTTTCCGGGCCTGCTTTTATGTCCTTGCTCTCTTGATCCATTATAATGGTAATGGTGACTATCATTGGCTCAGTAATTAGAATTGAGTCTGGAACTATTATTGTGTAACAGAATTTAAAAGAGGTTATCTTAAAGTAGGAAATCATTATTATGGCAAATGGAATTTGTGTCATTTTGTCAGACTGATGACTTAACACTGATAAAGGGTGATGATATGACCATGTTATTGCAAGCACTTATTTTTTTCAGTCCATTACCAAAGAAAACTTACTAGAATGTATACAAGAACCCTCACAAGCTTACTTTTACTCTAAATATGTACTTCATGGACTAATTCAGGTTGGAAAGGACTTAAAAATGTCTCCAGTTCAACCTGCAGAAAGCAAGCTCAGGTGCAAGGTCAGATAAGGTTGCTTAGGGCTTTATCCAGTTGGATCTTGGAGTACTGTTAAGGATGCAGACAGCATAACCAGTCTGGGCAGCGTTCTTCTTCCTTCCCTGACTCTTTCCTCCCTGTCTCCCAAAAACTAGAATCTTACTTTTCTGGGTAGAATCGGTCTCTTCTAGCAGGACTCTTCAGGTGGGCTTTTGAGGTGAGAACTATTAATCAAAATATTGCCGTCAGTAGTGGTACAGAAACAGATGCCTTTTGTGTTCATATCAGCAAGGTGGAATGATTTATACCTGAGCTGCTAGACAAAACTGAACCTGTGCACCAGCTGCTTTCTGCTGCATCCCATCTGCAGGGATGTCCCTGCATCTTCTGATCCAGAAATGGAGCTTTGAAGCTTTTTCCTAAGTCACAGACAATAGTTTCCCTCTCAACTTTGTTCTCATGATCTGCTCAGATTATTGGAATAGGAAACAGCATGTTTCTGGATGAGCTGTGGCTATCCGCGTTATAACTAGCTTCTTGTAAGCCTCCAGTTAAACAATGACCCCATTGATTTTAAATCTGTATTGAAGATCCTAATTCAGTTAATACCTAACTGGCTCAGATGTTCCTTTTGCTTTGATGGTTGAGAGTACCTTGGGGAAAACTTTTCTTTATAATTCTGAGAGATGGGAATTTAAATCTCAGTGTAGCTGAACTGGCTCATTATTTTCAGGAATGATGTGGTCAGTCGTATGAGTGCTTTGACACTCAAGTGTCTTTTTGATGGTGTAGAAGTCTCGAAAGTCCATGGTGCCCATTTTGAAGGAAATTTCATTGGCTGTTTTCATACTTACAGGTGCTTGCATGTATGTATGTGTGTGTGCATGCTTTTGTAGGTGATCCAGAGTGTCCCTGAGGTAGCTGTACTTCTGTGTGCTTATCTAGTGAAGCTCTTGGATGTGTTATTAAGGAAGTATAGCAAACACTCCTGTGTACCACATTCTGGGTGTACAAAATCTGATGGATTGCAGGAACTATTACAGTGGCATAAACAGACTGCAGACCTTGCTGCCTTGTGCTGTCATTCCCAGACTGTATTTTTATGTTTGAAGCACTGGGCTGTTTGTGCATGCTAATCCAGCCCCTCTGCTTTGTTTGACTTAAGGCTTCAGCTGAGCCCTGTATTCATTCTTGCACAGCTCTGGAGAGCAACAACTTTAAGTGCAGCTGACAGCATTGCTATCTCTGCTTCCACGTATCAAATGCCCCCCTCTTTGCTGTCTTCCCCCATCTCTTCCCTTCTTTTGTCTGGTGTTTTAAACAAGATTCAGAAGGCCTGTGTTAGTTTTCCTGTGTCTGCATGCTGCAGGAGACATCTGTGTTTCCTCAGGTCTGGCACTTCTCAGTAGCGTGGCAATCTTCATAGCACTGCAGAGGATCTTCAGGTGTACTAGGGAGAAGCAAGGTGGTATATGTTTGCCTTGTCATGGCCCTGATCTGCAGCAGTGAAAGAGGGTCTCATCTGTCTCCTGCTAGTAGCCTGCTTGGTGCTACAGCAGAAGAGGCTACAGGAAAGAGTGGAGCGTGCACTGCCTGGATTACAGTGCCCTTCTCTGAAGGGAGAGAAGGAGTAAAGCCAGAGGAGTAAAGAACATTGATAGGAAGTTGAAGGCTTTTGTCATGCTTGCTTCCCCACCTCTGATGAGGTGCTCTGTTGCTTGCCATCATCGATAATTTGCTAATAGTTTTGTGCTTTGCAAAGAGCCAGGAGGACAGTGAAAAAGCTGCTGGGTTTTGATTTGGCTGACTTAGTCTTCCAAACTGTTTCAGGACTCCTCAGGCCAAACTGGACAAAAGTTTGATTTGAATTTGTTTGAAATCCTTTTTCAAAGAAATGGTGGAAGAGTATTAAGAATATTAGTGGATTATATATATATATATATTATATATATATATATATATATGATATATATATATATATGATATATATCATATATATATATATATATGATATATATATATATATATATCATATATATATATGATATATATGATATATATATATATATATATATATATATATATATATATATATCATATATATATATATATATATGGTTCTGGAAGGAGAACCTGAACAGAGTAGACTGTCTAATGGCTTGGATTCTTTAAAAGCCTTTGATTCAATCTTTCTTGTGGTTTGTTACTTGGTTTTAATAATTATATGAGCTTCTAGTGCCTGGTTCTGTCACCCATCATGCCAGTTCATTGCGTCAGGTGGAGGGTTGAATATATCAAGGAAAGTCAAATGCTTTTTTGCTACCAGGCATGTTTTTTGCATCCAGTGGTGAAGAAGACCTGGTCTTTTTAAGGTACCTACTGCAGTTGCAGGTTGCATCTTTTCATAAGTGAACTTTACTGGTCTATGGGTTTGTGGCAGCAATATAGGAAAGATAATACACAGAGCCATCTTGAAAAAATGCATGTGTAATGGTGCTTATTGAATGACTATTAAGTGAAAGTAGGTTCTTTGAATGTCCAAGGTAATTCAATTCCTGATAGAACAAGCAAAGCATGAGTTGTACAAAATCATCCAACTATTCCTGTACTTAGGCTTCATCTTCTTATGAGTTTCTTGTCACTTTTCAGTGAAACAGAATTGTCCCTTTTTTGGTAAGGGGGTTAGTATATACTGGCTCTCTGTAGAATCTACTCAATTGTGAAGATGTGGAAATAAATTTAGAATATCTTAGAAAACACAGGAAAACCAAAGTTTAGAAACCAGTCTATACTAACCTTGGGGTTATTAAAACCCCCAAGGTTTTTCCAGTATGTTTCTTCCTTTTTGCAATGGATTAGGCTCTTGTATATCTGTGCTTGTTTTTATCGCATGGAAGAAGGCAGCTATGTGGAGGTTTTGTTTTGTTTGTGGGTTTTTCTAAGTCGTGCCACTGTATATTTTGTTTGGAAGGAATGCAGTTTGGTGGTATGCTATGGGGAACAGGACGTTTGTTCCTGGTTCCATTGCAATGTGCATGTTGGATAGATAAGAGAGGAGGACAGGACAAATGGAATAAACTGAGTATGTTTATAATGAGACTTAAGAAATTTGGAGACGGGAACTTCTGTTGGGTGGGGGGGGTTGGCTTTCTTGGGGACAGTGAGATGGGACTGGGGTGGGGTAAAGTCCTAATGTCTTATATCCAGTTTGACAGGGTCTGTGTCATCTTCTGTTGATCTTGCGTTGCGGTAGACAGCTTCTGTGCAAATGTCTGAATCATCTGTAGATGACAGTTCAGATTTACAGTTCTTTTGTTATCAGGACACATTCCAGACTAATAACACTGTTAACTGATTAACCCTTTCTGTGGAGATGGTCTGTAGTGATGGGCTGTAAGTCTATAACATGTTAAAGAGGATTTTTCCTGTCTGTGTGCTCATGTATATGCCAGCTGCATACAGCCCTGCTCCAAGAGGAGCAGGGTTTTAAGATCCTTTGGTTTTCTTTTCCCTTCTTTAGGGTATTGTTACTTGCCTTCAGACAAGGGCAGCAGCCTTGACTACTTGATGGCTTTGTCTCTCTGTCCTCGGTCTCTCTGGAAACATGCTGAAACATAAAGCGTTGCTTCATATGATAACTCGCACTGTTCACAACTTCAGCCCAGCTTTTTTATTCCCACTTCCTGGATATGCAAAGAAGCTGTTACACCTTGCTGTTGATTCAGTGCTCAGTCCCAGCATGGTGGCATACTTTTTGACTCAGTCCTTGTCATTCTCCTCCCACTCTGTCTCCTCAGCATGGTCACTGTTTCACTCACTTGTCCCCATTCACCCTCACCTGGTCATTGCTCAGTCTCAGTTCACCAGTTTTCTCTTACCTAATATAACTACTTAGTTCCGTGCCACCAAATACTGTCATGTAGTTGCAGCTCCTTAGAAGTGGTGGCTGAGGCAGCTCCTCATATCAGGTGTTCTGCACAACGCAGCAACTCGTATTTCTCTGTGTGTATTTTTCTCATTGTTTCACCAGTGGAAGAAACTTAGTTTCTTAGAAACTTACTTAGAAACTTCTTAGAAACTTACTCCCTTAGTACGAATCATGGTGGCACTACTGGGAACTTTGATGCTTCTGAGAGGAAATGACTTGTTGATGCTCTGCAGGCACCTTGACACAATCCTGTGCAGGGAAAAGGGACCATTGAAGCTAAGTGAGAAAAGCAGACTGGAACTGTCTGCTTGCGAAGGCAAACATAATGTGCAGAGCAGTTTCATCCTGACATAAAGTAGTCATGGATGAGAAGGGTTGAGGCTTATGTTGAGGCTTAAATATTCTGAAAAGCTACTAAAAACATTGCAGTTCAAACCACAAATTTTGCTCATCAGCTGTACTTTTGGATAGTAGTTTTGGTCTTCTCATTCACAGGAACAAAATGCAGTGAAACTAGGAAAGTTTCAGAGCAAGATATATGGCATGTTTCCTACATGAGAAAAATTCTATGGAGTAGAAGCCTTCAGCTTCAAAAAGAAACTGCTATGGAGAGGACATGAAAGGAACCCATGAATCAGAAATAGATAGGAATAAGTAACCAAAATGACTAAGTGCTGAATGGAGCTAGGAGACATCAAGTGAAACTAGCAGGTTGATTCAACATTAAGGAGTTTTATTCATCCCATCATATGAGCTGCAGAGCTCCTTCCCACAGGATGATATGGATACTGAAAGATTGCATGGGTTCCAAACTAGTTGGACAAGCTCATGGAAGACAAATCTGTTAAGGATTAAATACAAAGATATTGCCTCCAGTTGAAGCCACAAACTAGAATCGGGGAGACTGTTCTGTGGCAGCATTGCCACATGCTTGTCCTGTTTTAAACTCTTTCCTAAACATCTGACACTAATCATTGTTGGAGACAAAAGTAAGGGGTTGGAATGATTCCCCTGTAGATTCCCCTACAGCTGTTCTCATGTTTGCGTGCTGTGGACTTTTCAGTGTGTATGAATTTTGTCTTCTTTCAGTTGTGACCCTTGATGCTTTCCCTTGAGAGCAATTGACAAGTCACATACCAAAACATGATACTGTAAATGGATCTCTACTTGGTGCAGTGGTGTGGGTACCCTTTGTAGCTCTGGTTCTCTACCACCTGCGGCTCTGTATGGCTTCTGCAGGGTGTTTTTTCACATGGTCAAGTTTGTGCTTACCTCATGTTTCTAATAAAGCTTTCTGAACAGACACAGGGATGGAGAGGAGTCTTTGAGACAGCTTGTAGAGGGTGATGGCTGGAGCCAGGCTTGCCTAGAGAAGCATTTATCTTCCCTGGAGTGAGCTGGTGACAGGCTTCACAGCCTAAGCTTCTTTAACTTGATTGGGTGAGAGAGAAGTGCAAAGGTAAGTTTGGGTTGGTTTGGTTTCCTTTTTTTAACTGAAATCTGTCATTTTTATAACTAAATCAAAAAGCACCATGGTTTTCTTTTTTTCTAAATGTATATGTTTGTTGAAGTACATTTAAGCATCATGAAATGAAAAATAATAGTGGTGTTGCTGAGTTTTATTGTGAATCTGGTATGTTCCAGTAATAAAGCAGTTTGTCTAGGATATGAAGCACTTCAGGATCTTTTGGAATGGGAGTACAGTATGACAAACGGTATAAAAAGAATAAATACTGTAAATCCACAATATTGAACTTTCCTTCTGGGCTAAGCAGGGTAATTGCAGCTCCTTTTTGGAGTATGTGTGTGAATGCATGAGTGTATAATGGTGTGGGCTTTATTTAGTGCATATGCTAAAGTAATAAATAATGTGTTATAAACTGATGACACAGGATTGTTGAAGGTTTATGTAGCTGGGGTCCTGAATTAGAATTGTACTGGGAGAAAACTGTGGGACTATACGTATACATTGTGCAGTGGGAGAAGGAATGTTTCTTTTGCAGTTTAGATGCATTGAGATTATTAAGTCTGAGACATTGTGAATTTTATCTTTCATTAGCTAGCTCATTCCCTTTCTGAACCAATTTAAGTTCATTGTCTCCAGACATTTGGTGGGAATGGATACCCCAGTCTAATAAGGCATTGTGTGTTAAAGACAAAACTAGAAAAAAGACCTTTTAGTGTGGCAATTGTACATAAAGCATCATATTTCTTTTTTTCACTTTTTCATTTTTACTTATTTTCTGTGCTGTTCTTTGTAGACATGTTCAGAGAGAAGAGCTAACAGTATTACAGCCAGTAATGTAACGGTTTTACAGAGCTGCTTTTAAAACCAGATTACATAGCTGTATACCAGAAAACTTCACCATTGGTGCGATTTGGTTAAAATCTTACAGGACTCAACAGGATCATCCTTATAATGTAAGATATTTCTGGTCTGTTGGGAGGATATAAGAGGTTTTGTATGGTGTTTATTTACTGGTTTAGAAAGGGTCAGGGCAGCTCTTTGCACTAAGAAACTTTGTCATCAGCCTCAGCCTGTAGTTATTGGAGAAGGAGGTAAAGAGAGAAAGGCATGTATTGTTCTTTTGCATACTTTGTTGGGAGAAGGTTGGATTAAAAAATATCAGGTTATGGAGACTTTTCACAGGGTATAAATTAGGGCATAACTGCCACTCTCATATGCTTAAAAAGCAATGAGCCAGACAACAGGTAAGACTGACAGTTTAAACAACAACAGAGTCCATGTTTTTACAAGAAACAAGTCTGAAAAAAAAAACCAAACCAGGAGGGTGATTATTCCCATCTACTTTTTAACCTTTAGATGCACTTGAGTCTTTTTTTCCACATAATTTCCCCCCACGCAAACATGAGTGGTAGATTTGTTTCTTACATTATTTTTTACTTTTGGCTTACATTACTTACAACTTAAAGGCTCTGTGATAGCTTTTCTGTAAGAGTATTTAGTTTTTTAAAGCTTAGCACTAACCACAGGGCTTGTGGAAGCAAAAACTAGTCATAGTGGGCATCAGAACGGGGCAGAGAATTCTTTTCTTATATGGCTTTATAACTTCAGATAAATGGTTCCCATACATACTTGATAGCTTCTTGTATCTACTGAGCTTAGAGGTAAAACTAGGTTCAGGAAAATGTCTATTTTAGTTTCTTCAATGTTTAGGACATGAAATTATCAGAAAAGTGAATGCATCACTTTTTGATAATGAAGATGCCGAGCTGATTCATCCCTTTTTGTATATGAGTCCAATTGACAAGTATTGCACATACTGTTGATGTTCCCATTTGGAAATTGTGGATGCTGAGTATAAATATTTAAGTTAGTTAACATCATAACAGTTCACTCTGGGAGCTAAGTAGAAGAAATAATTGGGGAAATGATGGAAAGGAAAATTAGAACATAATTTTATATAGTATTGGAAGGCAATGTAACTTCTATGCCACACTTCCACAGTGCAAGTCGCTTCTTGAAGACTAGAATGACAAGGAGATTAGGGGGGAGTTGTACCATATGATTATAAAGAACTACACATAATTTTTCATTACATGTATATCTTTGCAACTACCCTGAGCATTCTCAGGTTGGCATTTCTGCATGTTTAACATAGCAGATGCTTGTGGATCATGACTTCAAAACTTTGATTGTGAAGAAGCAAAACTTCACATTCATTGAATGCAAATTGCATAGGTTTTTGATGCTATTCAGCTGTTAATTGCCATCGATTAATTTGTAAGCATTTGGAAAGTGGTCGTGGAAGTTTTCTGTCTGCCTTGCACGCTTCAGACACTCTGAACAGTCAGAAGTAATAATGTAGACAATAATCATTGAGCTTTGCACAGTTGTGATCCTTGTCGTCATCACAGAGCCAAAAAAAAGTAAGTCTACTGGTGATATAATGTGTGGTGGTTTATTCTCACATTTTGAGCAGAGAGGGATGATTTAAGAGACCACAGAATGCTAATTTCTGTTGCTTTGTTAGCATGCATATTTTAAATAGAAGAACAGCAAATAGATTTAATTTTTGAGATTTGCAGCCAGTAGGTCACAAAAATTCTCCATCTGCTTGTTAGCAGCACTGTGCTCCACTTTTTAAAAGAAGAAATAAGATCAGCTTATGTGCTTCTCTGAACTGGAATGAACTGGAATTCACTGGAGTGAAATGTTCAAAGGAGATTCCCAACTGTTGGTAGTATTGCAGGGTTTGACTGCAAGAAAAGAATCTTTCAGTGTTTTTTTAACTCCACCACTGTGACTTTTATAAAATGCACTTCATTGCTCAGGCTCTTCAGCTGGCATGAAGTCATTGAACAGAGGTCGCCACTTCTTTTTTGCATTTTTCGGTACAAGTCTCAGCATAAACTCCTTAATTTTTCTGAGTCTTCTTTAGGTGTTGCAGCAATAACAAACAACAATGGCTGGACTGGAAACCTATGACTGGTGACCCACCTGTGGTCTCTTCCAATTACTTTTCACTGATGACATTAAAAATGTTAAGAAGTTGTACAATATTACTAGGCTTCTGCAGAGTTTGGTTTAATAATTGGACAGGTTTTTCTGGAGAAAAATCTGTTAAGGTAGTAAGTCAAATGACTCTCCCTTGGGATGTTCTGTAGTTGCAAATCACTTCACTGTGGAGGAGTATGTCAGGGAAGAAGTATTTACTTGCTTTGTATTTCTTTGCATTATGCATCTCACATAGGCCACTGTCCCAGATAAGATGCTGGGTGCAACAAGTCTCTGGCCTGACTTATTCTTGCTGTTCTTACTTTGTTTCCTTGATCTCCACAATTTTTAAGTCACTGCTTTATTGTGCATTTAAGTCCTTGACTTTCAGAATGGGTTAGCATGTTCTCTTATGTGGCATTACGCCAGTGTTTATGGGATTAAAGCAAAAGGAAGTTCTGGCTTGCTGTTTACATCCACAGTGCAGAGTAAATGGGAGAGGTTACTTCTATTCAGTGAAACTGAAACTTCAGATCTGGTGCCTCAGTCTCTCTGGCCAGCATTAGTCTCAGTATATTCAGTTTCTACAAACAATAATGCTTTAATTTTTGCTAGATAAAACTAGACTAATTGCATGTGTAGACATATAAACAAACAATGCTGGGAAAAGTTAGAACTGAAGTCTTTTGTTTGGTTTTATGAGCTTAACTGTGTAGTGTTGTAAAGAGAGGAAATGGTACTGTGGAAAACCAATACTTGCTATAACTCTTAAAAACCACAGAGGACAAACTAAGGCAAACCAGTGCATAATGAAATGGAAGCATAAAACTGAAGTGAAGAAGGTGATAGTTACAGCTATAAAGGAATTGACAAAAAATTAGAATGAAATTAAGACTGAAGAAACGGACTTCAAATTTTAGTTAAATAAGGTGTGAGTACAAATCTGTGTTAACATTGCAAAATTCTGTAGAATCCAGAAACTTGGTGGGTTGTACAACATCATTACTGTGGTTAAAATGTGGTCAGAACAAGTGTGTGTGTGTTTGTTCTTAGAAAAATACATCAACCTGTACTAGCTTTTGAGAACATACACAGACCCCCCCTCAACCCTAAGCTGGAATTGGTAAAAATAGAAGCAAGTGTCTAGGAATGCGTTCCCATATGTAGCTGGAAATGAACATCTCCTTCACTGCAAACAGTAATAACTTATATTTAATAAATTGGAAGGTCTTGAATTTTGTATACATAGACAGATAGAAGCAGACAAATTGTGCCTATCTGCGTTTATTGTAACCACAGCTCACGTAAATCCTGTCATGTTGCCCCATTGGTAGCTCGACTTTTTTTTCCTTTCACCTATTTTCTCTGCTTTTCATCTGATAATAAGTCATTTCCAGACCAAAGCGTTATGAAGACTGAGAGATCAGGTGTTCTAAACCAGCAATAAAATTAAAATGCTTTGACTTTGAATATTCCAGAAGCTGAAATGCAACGCTAACCTAATTCTGGCATTATCCTACTCAACCTATGGGTGTGATTGTATCGCTCACGTGCTATTACACTTCCTGGTCCTCTGAAGTCATGTTTTTATGTTGCTTTTGCACTTACAACTCACTCCTGTTATGGATCTGTCCTAGATTCTTTCCTCTGACTCTCTAAATGATATTTTAACTATGCTCAAAAATGAGGGAGGAGAAAGTAGGCAAGCACGTTAGACTGTCAGGTTCTGCAACATCACTGACAGTAAGTGCTCTTTGCTTTATTAGCAAGTGACCCAGCTCTCAAATTAATAACATCTTAACAGAGCTATAAGGGATTGCTGCTGTTCTTCAGTATGAATCTTGTTTACACTTGTTTTTAAGGAGCATGACCCATCTAGTATAATCTTCCTTGACAAACAGTGTTATATTTAAGAAAAGAAAAGTATTCCTCTCACCTAGATATTTTTATTTTTTTTTCCTACCTGGCAGGTATGTAACTGGTAAATGTAAAGGTTTCATTTTACATATGAAAGCTGTTGTGGTTGCTTTCATATGTATATAGTTGAAGATGGTCAGAGATGCATTTATGGCTCAGGATTCAACTGTCCTTTGAAAATGGGGCTTTACCATTAAAATTATTGGTGGACAGGTGGGGTTTTCTTTTATATGTTAAATAAAAATATAATGTGCTGCAACTGAAAGTTCTATGGACAATATGTACCAAAGTCAGGGAATGCGTTACTGTGGTTTTGGTCCTGGTGCAGCTAATTGCGTCCAATCACATGAGATTTCCTAAGCCACAAATGAAAATATTCCAGGGCTTAACAAACTGAAATACTTCATCTTTCAGAGTGATAAGGTGGTTTAGGAGAAGGGCAACAGAGCACGTCTTGCTAGCTTTTGTATTCAGCTACAAAATATGAAGGCCTATTGCTTTATCTTTTAATTGCAAGAGATCCTAACTAATTTTTTCTTTTTTTATTTAACATCCCATTCACAGTCTTGAAGGGTGTAGGAACAATCTTATTGAACACATACTTTAAAGAAAGAAATCTCACCCTGTTTGAGCTAATAGCCTTGCGCATTTGTTTAGAGGCTGTAAACCACACTTCATGTTAGGGAGACAAGTAGCCTTGCATGACTGTGGTGTGTCACATCCTGCCCTCAACTTTGCCCTCCTTGGAGGCTCTGGCAGTCTCCCTGTGGTTTGCCCACTAGCCAGCTGGGAGTGGCTCAAAAACTTCTCCAACCTGTGGATCTGGTTCTCGAGCAAACTTTCAGACTTAACAGTATCTTGGTGCTCCTTGCCAAGCCCAATTAGAAGAGAGGCAGGGTACTGGGACAGGCATTCAAAGTTTGGTGGACAACTCATCTGTAATGCTGTGACAAATTTAATTGTGTGTATTCAAAGCATGCTGCTCAGGGATCACTGTGGGTTTTTCCTCCTTGGCAACCCAGTAAACTCCTTTGTAAACATTAGACTACCGAATAGCTTCCCTCTTCTAGGAAAATATTGCCCCCCATGCCTGTTGCAGGAGTAGTTTCTGGCTGTGCTTGAAGGGGAACGGGCAGGTAACTGCTTTGACATTAGGTGCATATGTTGTGAATGCCAGTGCATCTTGGTTAAATAGGAACTGCTTCTTCCATTGGGATTTTTAAAATTAACCTATCAAGTCAAGGCATGTTGTTGGAACTTTATGTCTCCTGATATGAATTCCCTGTCATCTGTGCCATCACCTATCTTTTGTATTTCTTATTTGAATGCTTTTTCTTCCTGTAGCTTAACTAACTCTGAATTTACATTATCTCTGCTGCTTATTTAGGTGCCCTCTTTGATTTGGAGCCTGACCCTACAAAAATGAGATTAGAAATTATCTCCACTGTTGTTTCTCTTGCTCTGTGAAAGTTTTCACTTATACATGATTGTGCCAAATGGTTGTTAAGGAGGTGATCCTGCCCCTCTACTCTGCTCTTGTGAGACCTCACTTGGAGTATTGTGTGCAGTTCTGGTGTCTTCAACATAAAAAGGACATGGAACTGTTGGAACAAGTCCAGAGGAGGGCCACGAGGATGATCAGGGGACTGGAGCACTCCCGTATGAAGATAGGCTGAGAAAGTTGGGGCTGTTCAGCCTGGAGAAGAGAAGGCTGTGTGGAGACCTCATAGCAGCCTTCCAGTATCTGAAGGGGGCCTATAGGGATGCTGGGGAGGACTCTTCATTAGGGACTGTAGTGATAAGACAAGGGTAACCGGTTCAATCTTAAACAGGGAAAGTTTAGATTGGATATAAGGAAGAAATTCTTTCCTGTTAGGGTGGTGAGGCACTGGAATGGGTTGCCCGAAGAAGTTGTGAATGCTCCATCCCTGGGGGTGTTCAAGGCCAGGTTGCACAGAGCTTTGGGTGACATGGTTTAGTGTGAGGTGTCCCTGCCCATGGCAAGGAGGTTGGAACTTGATGATCTTAAGGTCCTTTCCAACCCTAACTATTCTATGATTCTGTGATTAATTGTTTATAGAGAGCTTTTAAATTATTCATCTTTCAGGTAGTCCCATTCTCTACTTTGTCCTGATCAACATTTGTGGTTGGTTGGTTTGGGTTGGTTTGTTTTTTTTTTTTTCCTCCCATAGGTGAATGTGTCCTTGTTGTATCCCACAGTGAGGAAAACCAAAAAACAGTGTAAGAATTGTATTTTTCTTCTCTCCCTAGATCCTTTTACTTTAGGATCCATATACTCAGAAAATGGCATTCTGAGCATCCAAAATACATATCCACAAAACATCAAACACATGACTTTTCTCATTATTTTTTTTTTCATCCTGGGGATGTTAAGGCAGACATTCTCCCCACTGTTACAGTACTGGAGCTGATAATGTTTTAATTTGAAAGACATAAGCAGGGTTCTAGTTGGAAGAAAAGGAATTTTGAAAGGTTTTCTGCGATACAAACCAGGGACTACTAAAAGGGCCTAATTGTTTCCTATGCAAGTTTTATTGTCTCTCTTTAGCAGATAGCTTATTTCTATAGTTGTAATAGTCAATGTGAAAAATAATCAGTGCAGCTTTCACATATAACACAGGCTTCTGATGTTGGAAAGGGCTCACTGGAGACATGGATCATCTCCTAGATGCATGTGTTGTGTGTCTCATTAGAAAATCTGTAACTAGACAAAAATGTTGTCATTTTCAGCTGATGGATGATGGGTGGTGGGACGCTGGATCAGCTATTAACTGATGCAGCTTTTCAGGTTTGCACTGAAATAGTGGAAGCAGCTTCAGTGGACTGTCCAGGTAGGGAGCACTTCTGCCTTTCCATCTCCTGTATATCCCTGTAACAGCATGAACTATGTGCTAGGCTGAGGCTGTGTGTGTGAAAGGTAATGAGGATGAAGCTGGATCCATCTTGCTGTTGTGGCCTGGTTGGAAGGCATTGCTGGAGGCTTCCACTCCAGGACACTGGTGTGGTTGCAGGTGGCAGGTATGGCCCAGCTGAGTGACTGGGGAAGACCCTCTCAGCAGGTATCTGTGAACTGGTTTTGATCCTGCACCTAAGAGTGTAAAATGCCTTGATCAGTCACTGAAGAGGAGGATAGGACATCAGAGAAAGAAGACGTGACAGAGAAGAGGAGGAAAATAGACGAGCTGGCCTTTGGAGAGGAAGAGGGGGAGTCCCAGAGGGAGGAAGTGCAGAAAAGGGAAATAATAGCCATATGGTATATGGGGGAAGTACATCAAGTTCATGGTTCATTAAGTTTATGTTGCCTGTTCTTCTCCTACTTGTTTGCTTTCCATTGTATGACAGAGGGTTGTCATAATCCATTTGTGAATGACATAACTGTACAACTTATCATCCCCTGTAGAAGCGTTGCATGAGATGCCTGCCTTGTCGCCTCTGCACGAGGGCTGGGTGAGGGGGTGAGTCAGGGGCAGCCCAGGCACAGGAGCCGCTGTCTGCCCTGGCTGCCGGGCTGAGCGCTGCATCGGAATTTTCCAGGTAGGGCACGAATGGAGGTGAGAGGGAGAGCGTGTGGGATGGGATTTGGACAAGGAAGGGCTCGTCCTGGGCAGAGCTGCCCATGTGCCGAGCTTCTAGAGTGCCAAATGATAAGAATAAATCAGGGGGGAAACGCAGCAGATGCATTTAGAAGTATTTAATGCTGCCTTTGTGCTTTATTACCTTTTCATTATCATTTTCCTTTATTAATTTGAAACATACACTGACTTCTCTCCCTCTCTTCAGCGTGGATTTCAACACATTTTTGTGCGGGTGCCAGGAACACTGTGTTCTGTTAAGTCACGGGGTGACGTAGGGTGCTGGCCGCCCGCCAACCTGGGTCAAGTTCATTCAAATCAGTTTCAGTGGCGGCTCCCGCTGCCGGAGCCCTGTCAGTCCTGCCTTTCCATGGTAGGTGGCTCTGTTGCGTTAGTTTTCCCAACAGCCTGGGGTTTCAGGGCTTTAAACTTCACAGGCTTGCCTATTCTCTCTAGTGTTTGTGGAAGGATTAATTAAACAGAAAAAACAAAGCCCGATGTCACATGAATCTGTGAGAAAAGAGATGGCCATGGGTTTACCGAGCAGAACAAGGTCCACAAGTTGTAGCATGTGTTTAAGTGTGTTCCTTTCGCTGCTTTTTAATTATATTGACTTTTTTAACTCCTGTCCTTGTGATGGCTTGTAACCATGGTGTATGATTTGTTTCTTTAAAGCAGGAGCTACTCCTGAGGTTCCAGTGAAAAAAATCCCTCTCATGACAGAAATAGATGAAATGGCACAGATGCGTTAAAGCAGCAAGGGCTGTGCTAGGTTAATCACTTCCCTTTCCTACAGGATTTTGTGTTTCGCTATGTTAGCCCTGGAGCTTTGGACGGCTGTTAAAAATGCATTAAGTAAAGACCTCGCTTCTTCAGGGTGGGCTTCCATATACAGGATTGTCCCATGTCATGATGTTGAAAAATCAGACCACTTTTCTTGGTCTCTTTATTCCAGCTTCCCTTTCAGGGAACTATGTTGTTGCTACTTTGCATAGCAGCATACTTTTCCTTCCTGTAACCCTACCAGAAATCACACTAGATCCCTTCCCCTCCCCTTCACTTCCAGTAAGTGCTCTGTGAGCAATAATTTTGGAACTGCTGGCAAAATAAGAGTCTTTGACAAGCTCATAAAATCCTTTACAACAGGATAGCAGTTACAGCCAGAGACATCACTAAATGGTCTCTAAGACAACTGTTGATATTTTAGTATTTGATGAGAAACCCATTCTTCCCGTTTGCTTTTGGGATGTATATTTTTAATTAAGAATGAGATCTCTGGGAAAACTTGATGTTTCCACAGAGAGGTGATTAAAGAGAATGAAGAAGTGAATTTACAAGTCATGATTTAGATCTGTTTTTACAGTTTCTTCTTTGGACAGATTAACTATTTTATTTTCATCTTCATTCTTTTCAGCTGTGCACCAAGTTTCTTGGTCTTGGCTCACTTGATGTTGGCTTTTAAGGGAGAGAAACACAGTAGTGTTAGGTTCCCATGATTCAACACCCACTCCTGAGTTACCTGTCGATGCTTGCTGGCTTATCCTCTCTGTGAGGGAGAGTGGAGGATGATCAGATCTGTGTTCATCACTAGGTGTCACTCACTTGCAATTACTTAAAGCATGTTTCAGGGCAAAATTAAAAGCAACAATAACCTCTTTTGCTTCCCCACCTCACCCAAATTGGGCGTGCATGGGGGAAGGAAATGGTGTGAAATCTGGAAAAGATTTTTTTCCCATCCTTCTTTCCCATGAAACTACTGTATGCTATGTTTTGTAATTTTATGGCTTTATAGCGTATCTTGATCTCTATTTTTGTTATTCTTGTATAGTTCTGTCGATGCAAGATAAAATTTTCTTGTGTATTTTCAGTGTTCTTTTCCCTCTATTATCAAGTGTGTTAAAGCTTAAGGAATAACAGATTGCTTTGTAAAATGATACAGAAGTCTAGCTTAGGGGAGTTGCAGTGATGGAGCTACAGGATCACTTGAGAAAATGCTTGGAAAAAACCACAGATGATAGGACTCAAAGTTGTTCTTGGGACTTGACCACTGAGCTATGTTGGGCAGAGGATGGGGATTAAAAACTATGCACGTATAAAGATGATTTATAATTCTGTTATTTAAGAAATTATGTGGAATGTGGTGCCTCAGCTGGGTTCTGGTCAGCCTTCTCCTGTGTCAAGGGATTAGTGTGGGTAATGTATATTCCGTTGTTGAATTATAGAATATTCCAAAATTTTAATGTCAATGCTAAAAAAAATAAAACGGGGGAGAGGATAAAGGTTAAGCAGTAAAACTCAATGGATTTGTTCAGAGCTGTTGAATGCATACCAAGGGCTCTAAATATTTTATTCCAGAAGGAGAGTATACAAATTCCATGCGTATAACTGGAAATTATTGGCAGTAGGACCGTTTTCTCCTCTTGTACCTCATACCCTTTCCCTTTCTTTTTCTCTTGAAATGTGATATGCATTTTACCCAACCTGCTTCTGTCATTTGGTTTGGGAGCTGGGACTGCTGTGAATCAAGATGCTGTGTAGGCCCTGCCTCCCTTCCTTCAAGTGAACTAGGTCTGTGTTCTGTCTGAGTTTGTCTCCTCAGCAAACTGAACCCTGTAAAAGGGTGTCAAGGCATCATTTTCTGGGGCAGGTTCTCTAAATGGCTTTTAGTGGTGTTAACTATGAACTTTGAATGTCAGTTAAAAAAATGGTGAAAAACTGAAGCTTCTCTGTTGTGCATTTCTTTTTCACTCTCCTGTGTAACCAGAATTGTTTATTTTAAAAGGTATATTCTAAATGCAGAATTTAGCTCCCCCATCTTTTCTTATATATTAATAGCAGTGGCTATTTGAGATCAGCTACTCTTCTGTGAAAAGTGACCTGAGCCAGGGAAACCCCTCCTGGACAAAAATCAGTATTCCTGTGGGCCTGGACTGATGAAGGTAACAGTGCAGCAAATCTGTTACAGGGTTGAAAATACAGTGAGAAGGAAAAGACTTTTGGCTTGTTTATGCTGAATAAGATTCTTAGCACTAGCCTTCTCCTTTCTACAACACATATGTGGATATCCATTGAAGTTATGTGCTAACTATATAAACAAGAAAATCTCTTAAGCTCTGTGTCAGACCCTGTGTTTGCAGTGTCTTTCAGGCCCTAAAACTAGCATGAATTTCTTATGGCACTTGAGAAGAAAACATACAGCCTCCACTGATACCTGCACAGATATGACAGAACTCTTAATCATAAGATTTAGTTTCCCTTTGCGAAGATTATAGGTTAAGACATTCATCTCCTTGTTCTATCTTGGATTACTAAGTGTTTGTGGCTGTGTGTCACTGTATTTATCTAGTCCACATGCTGTATTTGAATTTAACTGAGAGTGTGTTTGGATGAATAAAGTAGCATAATTTCCTTCCCTTCCCCTGAAGGAGAGGTGGGTTTCTTTTAAAGTATGGCAGCTATTATGACTAACTGTATAATTACACCTTTAATCAGAGTAAAATATTTTAGATACACAGTAGCCCCATTTGGCCCCCTAAGTGTTGAACTGAAAACCCTCTAAAGATGCATAGTATGTCCTGTAGTCATCATCCTCACCTTTAATCACTCAGCATATTAAAGCCACTATGCAGGAGTGTACACGGCTGCATGATTTACTTTTGGGGGTGGTGGTGAAGGCAGGGAAGAAAGAGGCGTTTATATAAACTCCTTTTTCTGCCTGTAAATCCGCAAGGACACTATTGTGTCTCTTCTTACTATCTCTGATCATCATTTTGCCAACATGAGTAGATTTCCTCTATTGTTGTGTTGTGTTTGAAGGTGGATGTGGTTCTGAAGATGTGAGGAGCAGCTTTTAGTCCATCTGGGCCACTGAAGCTTTTGAGAGGCTGGTGGGTCTTGAAAGCAACTTGTTCAATGCACAGTTTAGAGGCATGGCCTCCAGAAAGCCTCTCTTCCTCCAGTCAGTAAACTAGGTGAACATGTCCTCACAGCTCCTTAAAGACCCAGATCAGGTACTGTCTCTCCTATTTTATGCAGCTAAATGCTTGTCTCTAATTTTGGGCATATTGGGATTCAGTATTCCCCAAAATAAGAAAAATGTACTGCTACAACTAACATCAGTTTTGTAATTTACACATTCCACCCCCAGTGTTAATCCTATAATTGTAATAAAGCCTAGTGAGTGCTGTTTCTTGCAGACCTTAATTATGCTAGCAGCTACTTTTGCTCTAGTTGAAATGCACTTACTTTCAACATTTACTTCTAATCTGTTTCATGTTTTGCCTGATGTATTTATTTTATATCTTGTGCAAAGAGGATGAATAGAGGAGGAAAGGAAGGGGCAGATGTCACATAGTGAAGAAGGGATACCACCAGAATGACAATTCTGTCAAATAAAGCCAGATGCATGGATTTCACAAAGTGGCACATTCTGTTCGTATTTGTTGTCATCTCTAAAACTAATGTAGACTAGTTTGGGGCTAAAAGGCTAAAGGTTGTTGGAAGCAGAACTGAAAATGGCTGAGAATACTGTTTGAGAGGTTTAGAGAGTTGGGTTCTGCTGTAGGAACTGATCTCACACTGAAAGGCCCAGAGTTCAGAAGTGAGCCAATCTGTGGTTCCAAGACAGATGTGTCTGACAGATTTCAGGCTTAATTATGCATGGTGTATTTTACTTGATTAGGAGTGAAAAGTTTTGAGCATCAAGTTTGCTAAATGATGGTAACAAGTTTGTTGCCTGTTACTGCATGTTTTCTTACAACTTACTGGGTATACAAACATTGTATAGGGATGTTAGTAGCACCAAGGGCAGCAAATTAAAACAAACATCATAAATGGGAAAGCCTTTGTAAAAATGTGCAGACAACTGCATTCAGCACAACTGTTGATGGCTTGGCCTTGAGCTCAGTTGGTGGAGCTGCTGCTGCCCGACTGCCAAGATAATGTGTATGATGTAACCATGCCAAGCCCACATTATCATGGTATTACTGCAAAAGCTCTGTCTGTGAACTGGCATCTTCCCAGTTACATTCAGGTAGGGTAGCAAAGTAATTGGAAGGGTTCTGCCAATACTGTAGACCGATACTGTACAGCTTATAGTGGGTGTTTGGGGCATGAAAGGTAAAGTAAGACTTTTTTGCTGGCCTGGTACTAGAGAAAGGTCTTGGTACCTTTTTTTTTTTTATCTAACTTTTGTATTAAATGACCCTACAAGCATGCACCTCTTCCCCAGCTGCAGAGGAACGTTTTCTGGTGTAAGAACAGCTATATAGGATAGACCAAATATCTGTCTGTCCAATGGCCTCTTCTGTGCTTGTGGTCAGGAGCCCACAGTTTGGACAATGGACAGAAACACAGGTTAAGCGAAACAGATTAATTGGCTAAATCATACCAGTTGCTTTGCTGCTGGCTGAATGTGCATTAAAATAATCCCTGATCTTCAGTGAATACTAGATATTTGAGTGCTAGGAAGCTTTGAGTAATACCGAAAACTTCAACAAAATGTAGCAAGTGTTCTGGTTTTAAATATGTTTTTTACATATTCCATAACTGAGAAGGTACATAATATAAATGTCTTTGTATTATCTAGTTTTAAGTGCCTGTATCTAGCTGTCCAGCGGGTAAATAAATAGGTCCTAATGTGACCTATTTAAATAGGACCTAAAATTTGGACCTAAACAGGTCCAAATGTGACAACTGCAAAGATAATTTGTTATGTCATGTCAGAAATATGTGCAACTTGATGGGAGATTTTTTTTTTGGGGGGGGGGTGGGGGGGTTGTTTTTTTTTAATTGGAGACATGTTCTTAAGCTATTTACACAGTCCGAACTTGTTTATGGGGTTGCATGCAGTTTCTTCACGCAACCGTCACAAACCCTTCCGGCTTTCTGAAGTTTTTGGAACAGTTAGTAAATTCTAACTCTCCATCTTCCTCTTTGACTGAAATTTGCAATTTCCTTTCGAGAAACAACTTCCTATTGAGTGTGAACTTATCTGGCCACTTTGATGTATTTGAAATTCATTTTTTGAGGTCCTGAATATATTGCAAAAATCTAGTGTTGTCTTCACGGCTTGAATTTCTGCACTGCCTGAACTGCAAAAGTATAGAAGTGGGTAGGAGCTCATCTAACTAACCAATGAAAATCTGAATCAATTGTACTTGGTCGTGCAGTGTGATTGTAAAACTGCAAACTGCAGTAACTGAAATCTGGTTAGGCAGCTAAAGGGGACTGAATTGTCACATATTTGCTGTAATCAGCATAGACTTTGGGAGATTTGCCTTTTGGGAGTTGTGTGGATTTCCAAAAAATGCTGCAGCATATTTGGAGGCAGATACAGAAATGGGCTGATCTCCGCAGTGCAGCCGATCATCATGCCAGACCTGCACGAATCTAAGTCCTGGCCTGCAAAGTAGCCATTAAACTCAGATTTAGATGCCTGTGTTCTGTATACAATGAACAGAAGAGCTTAAGTGCTAAATACCAGGATTCCTAGCTACTGTCTTTCTGACCAAGGAACGCTTAAGCTCCCTGTTGTTCCTGCATTTTATCTAATGCCTGTTTGATGTGGAGCCAGGGACTGGAGCTCTTGAAGACCCTTTGAATCTTGTGGGTTTTTTTTCCATAGTGGCCCAGCTTTCAAAGCCGGGATAGAAATTACCTCCTCATTGCTTAGTTTGGTCAGTTGAGCGCTTTCCTGAGAGGGAGGAATTTAAACTCTCTTAAGCTAAAGATTCTCTTGCCAGAATTTGGGTTTCTTGCTGCTTGGGCTGAAATGTCTGGAGTGTTACAGAAGATTTATGTGTTTACTGTTGTGGATGTGCTTTGTAATGCAAGCAATGCATACAGCTTGCTGCGAGTGAAAATCTCTGCAGAGCACCACACCTACTGAATCAAGCCCCTAAAAAGGCTTAGGTACAAAAGTACCAACTTTGTACTCACAGGCTTAAAAGTGACATAAACTGCGAGACTGCAGAGCTGCATTGCAACTAGGTATGTCGAGAAGAAGTACTTTAAGAAGCTCTTGAAATACTAGATATTGGAAAAGCTGGGTTTGTCAGGAGGCTTTGTGGACAAGAGTGAAAGATTTTTGTGACTGACCTCTTGGACTTTTATGTCTAAATGCCACGGAGTCTGAGTCTTAGCTTTTGTAGCTGAAGATAACCTTATGTATTTACACGCATAGTCTCTTTTGAAGTCTCCCTGAAGTTAGAAGTGCTCAATAGTCTCCTGTTTTGAAGAGACTTAAAGACTTTCAAGAGTCTTTTAGATTTGAATGCCTGCTTATGCTAAATTCAAATGGACATGCCTTGCAGTTCTGCTTCGCTTACCTCTGGACGTTAAGCCTTAGTGGTGCACAGAGCTTTCATGTGGGAGTTGGTGTCTAGCACCTGTGCAAAATAAGCTTTAGAGTCAAGGTGCCAGATAGAGGTGGGAGTCTTATGAAAATGTTGTCTTAAACAGTGTGTCCCGAAACCACAGGAGCTGATTGTAGAGCCAGTCTTAAATGTCAGGCTTTCTGAACCAGTCCTGTGCTTACACCACTACAGCATCTTTTATTGAGAAGGTTCGTGTGTTCAGGCAGTACTTGGTAACCATCGTGTGCTTTCTGAAGTAGATCCTTGGGTTTCTATTACTGCTATGGTTTCCTATTCTGTACCTGAAACAGGGAATTCCCCAGCTTTCTCCCAAGAGCTTTTTCTTTGTGTGTGTAAGTTCTGGATTGTGCTCTCTACCTAGAAGTCTTCTGGCTCAATTTTTTACTTCATGAGTCACGAGCAAACTCTTTTGTTGGTGGTTGCCATCCACAGCTAATAGCGTTCCTCTGCTTCCACCAACATGGTTTTATATATTGTCTGTCAAACTAATTTAGACATCATCTGTGCTTCCTTCTGCTATGGTTGTATCAACAGAGAGACCACATTTGTGCACCCAGCCTTCACAGTCTTGGCCACGATATGTGGCAATATTATAATATCTGGAAAACCCAGGCACATAAATCCAGCAGTGTCACTTTCTGTAAAACGCAGTCCTTTCCGGGACCTCTCCTTATACTGTGCTTTTGAAAGTTGTTGAATGAAATAGAAGGGCTTTTTTGATCTGCCTCTTTTTCCTGGAGTTCCATACTTGCTGTTCAGGACATGAATAAGGCAATGGATTGATGTTGTCAAATTCCTAGATTATCAGTGTAGCATCACTTGAAACTGTAAAACCCTCTTGGGATATTGGCCTTAAGTTTTGAGGTTTTGAGTATAAGGAAACATTGCTGCTTTTGCTCCCTGTTTTTGTGTATGTCCAAATGTTAAATTACCTGCCATGAAATTCCTGCATATATTTTTCTATATTTAAAACCAATTTTTAGGGTGCATATGTATGTATAGTGTGTTGTGGGGTAATAAGGAGTTCGATTTTGAGGCACAGAGGAGTGGATGTTCATGCATCTGCTTTCTACATACACTGTTCTTCCTTTTCTCTTTAGTAAAAATTATGTTGAATTATTACAGCCTTATACAGAGGAAGTTGGTGAAGTTAACTGAAGTTGCTATTCTGCAAAAAGCAGGGTGAATTTAGGAACACCTTATAGTCAGAGTCCTCATAGTTCAGGCAGGACATGCTAACAGGTTAACATTAGGTATATAAAAATACAGAAAGATAAACCTAAAACTAGGGAGAAAAGTATGTGACATTTCCTAAATGGAAAATGACAGGTTTGTTTAAATATGAGCAAATAAATGTAAATGCCTGTGCTTAGGATGTGCTGTGGTGCATGTGTACACACGTGTGTGTTTCACTGCAGTGTTTGAGAGTGCAGGTAACTTGTTAAATTGAACTTTCAATTTCTTAAGAATTTTTTCCTTAAGAAGTGGTTGTCTCATCGGGTAGTCTAAATGTAATTGTGTTCTTTTTCTCTTTTGCATAGGGTAGGCTTTGCATTCCTTCTATAAGAGCATTCCAGGAATAATAATACTTCTGTTTGGCTGTAGTGATGCAGTTTTCCAGGACTTTTGTTAATAATAAAATGGAAGAGGGGTGGAGGGAAGAAAAAATCACTTGCTTGATGGTACTCCTGCAAATTGAGAGAAATTTTCTGGATCAGCTTTTGATTTAGAAACTCAGCCCTTCCTCCTTCCTAAGTGATTAGTAAATAATAGAATCCGTTTGCTTTTGGCAATTTTGGGGGAAAATGCATTTAAAATGTCTGAGATTTCCAAGTATAAATTTGGCTGTAGTAGATGTCAATAAACACGTCAAAAGGATCTTTATCCTGAAGTCTTGGTATGTGTTATATTAATGCTCTGAATTGCAAGAGCTCCAGTGGAAATCTTGAGTCAGCATTTTGGAAAGCAGGGTTTACTTGTGAGTGTATTTTTACATTAATTTGACAGGGGAGTTTAAAACTGAGCAAAACAATCTTTTTTACAAGAATATTCAAATTCTTGGCTGAATCCTATATTCCTCTTTATGCCTAGACTAAATCATCTTGTACCATTATATGACACAGCTGCATTTGTTGTTAATCTAAATTTTCATAAGTGACTGAATATTTTGCTTTATTTTAAAGATATAATTAGTTTGTAGTTTGCTTTTAATAAGTTGCTAACTCCAGAAAAACCCATGGTATTTGCCATTCTGAATAGAAAATACTGTATGAGTTGGAATTTAAATCATTAGAACAGCCATATAGATAAACTGATCGGATTTTTGGCAAGTAGAGAGCAAGATCTTGCTCCACTGCAGTTCTGCCCTATACTGTACCCTGAAAAATGACCCTTGAAGCATGTGAAACTCTTTAGATTTTTATAAGACTAATTGTTTAGTTATTTTAACAACTCTGCTGTAATGTCTTGCCCATCTTTCTGACCAAAATGAAATTACTGTCATTGCAAGCTGGGGAATGCAGATCATCCAGTTACATTACTGTAGACACAAGTATCTCTGGTGATTTGAAGTGGGGAATAGAAAACGTTGCAGTGTTTTAGGTAGATATACTAGATTCCGGGACCATTCATTGCCACTGAAATAATATGAATGTGTGCTACATTGCTGTCTAACCACTAAGATAAAAAATAAAACCGGATTAAAATAGTCTCCAGTAAAAAGAGCACAAAATACAGTGGATGCCAGCATTTGCACTTCTGCATTTAGGCAATAAAGCTGCCTGTATCAGACACTTCCTCAAAATGGTGTAGCCAGGTGCCCAGAACCACTTGAGCTCTTTCTTCAAAGCTGCTGTTACTGTCCTTCTCTCAAATTGGCTTTTCCCTCTCCCCCTACCCAAGCTTCTCAGTGCTGTGAGCACAGCTGCAACAGCAAGACCTCCAGATGCTGCTGTTTGAGAGTTAACTGCTGTTTAATAAGGATTTTTTTTTCTTGCATTTACTTTTACAACAAATTTTAGGCCCAGGTTTGTGGCCCCACATATTTCAGGAAATTGCAGCTTGCACAGTATTTTTAGTCACTTCATGCACAGCATATAAGTTTGTTGATCAGAATGTCAGTAAGTCACTTAAGGTTCAAGAAATAAAAGATCTACATTGCTCTAAAAATCCTGCTAGCTGCAGAGGACAAATACCACATGAGTATTTGGGGAGAGGAAAACAAGCAGAGAATGTTTAATAGGATCTTGAAAGGCACATTTTATTTTTAAATGCTCCTCCTAGAAGCTGAATAAACTTCTATTATTTTAGCATACTCTTGTCAGGTTTGAGCTACTCTTCTATTTTAATAAAATAGAAAGGGACACATACATCATTGAATCTTGCAGAGACTGCTTTTTCTATGACACGTATAAATACACATTGACATGTGCTAACTTAATAGGGAGGCAAATTTCTTTGTGATTCCCTCCTCCCCCCCCCCCGCCGAAATAAAGCAAGCATTGATTTAAGAATGAAAATGAAATTGAGCCATCACAATCTCTTGATCTGGTTTGAGATAATAGAGGCATGAAGCCAAAAAGTATTGGTGATTGCTGTGGAAACCAATCAACTATTGCTTTTAAAAGTGTGTTAAGGTATGCAGACAAACACCAAGATTCTTCTTCTCTTTGCCTGTAATTGAGAAGCATTATCTTAATACTTTTTAATCTTCCTACTTTATGCAAGCTTTATAATCCTTATAAGGAACTGCTTAGTACAAATTACTGATGTTTGTATTTCAAGGCTTTTTCCTTTGCAACTTCTCCATGCCAGTTGCTAGCCAGTTCTTTAAAGACTTGCAGTCCATTGAGTTTAATTGTGTAAGGACTGTATTTGATTACCCTCTTACTGGGACATTTCAAGTGTGTTTTTCCTGGTATGTTTATGTGGTATGCTTATTTACTAATAAAAGTTTTAAATACGTGATTGTCTCCATGTGTCCTGTAAAGTATGCTATACCCACATTACGGCAATCATGTCACTGTATGTCATGTAACGCACATTTATTGCAGCACATACGTGCTTTTATTGTAATCGAGATCTCAAAGGAGTTTTAATTGGTCTTCACTTTGAAATCTTTGATGGACTGTGAACAATCAGTGTAACTAAATGTGTCAAACTTAAGACAGTATTGCAGCAGTTAGCACCTCTGAATCTCTCTATAAAATGTGTATTTATAACAGCATTACAATTTTCAGTTACAGTGCCTTACCCAGCTGATGGTTACTTTATTTTCCTTCTGCTCCTCCAAAGTTTAGGCACATGATCTAAAAGAAAATCTGTAAACTTAGTATTGGGCTCCTTTTCTTTGTTCTTTCTCCAAACAATTAATTTTAGCAGAGTACATTTTATGTGTTTTGGTGGTTTGTTGTTTTTTTGGGGGGGTTTGTTTTATTTTTTTTGTTGTTTTTGTTTTGTTTTTGTTTCATTTGTGGGGGTTTGTGTTTGGTTTTTTTAACTAGTTTTCTTGTTTGGTGTTCTTTGCTTTACTCAGAAAAGCAATTAAATGGGTCTTCTATGTCTTCAGGCTGCATATAGGCGCCCTCATCATTATTAAAAATGAGTTTAGGTGAAGGTGGTGCTTTTGTATGCGTACTTATGCTGTCACCACTAACACAGTATTTCAGACGTGGTAAGACATTTCCTGCCCTGAAATGTTTGCTGTTTAAGATGGTTTTAATGGTGCAAAAATGTAGAAAAAAAAAATGGTCTAGAAAAGGTAAGCGGTGGAAGGACTTCTGGAGAGGAGGGAAAGGGTCAGAAAAAATTGGAAATTAAGAGGGAAGAAATGAAGTGACTATTTTAGGCTTTGGGGGCAGTACTACAGGCGCTGCGAAGCAATAAATGGGGCAAAGGGGAGAACAGTCAAGTGAGAAGAATGTGGAGTGAGTGGGAGTAGAAGAAAATGAATGTAATGTGCTGTGCTGCCCAGCAGCCTGGTGTCTCCTGAAGCTGCCAGCACTGTAGCTGTGAACACCGGCACTGCTGGAGCTGGAAGCAGGGTCTGAATTTCAAGATGAATATAGACCTCTGTGGAAAATATGAAGAGAAAATGATATTCCACTAGGTGCTGAGCATTACTGCAGAAATGATGCCTCTATTGCATTTGTGTGTTATACAACACTGTGCCACTTGTGTTGCCTCTCTCTTTTTTTCGTTTTTTGATAGTGCTTTTCTAAGGGGTTTCACAGGAAACTGCAGGCAGATCAGCCAGAGATGAGAAGCCAGTGTGCATAATTTGTTCTTCACTGTGTGTCTGGGTGCAATCTCTCAGTTAGTTATTCTGGAATTGCTTCCTTTCATCTAAAAAATAACCTGCTTGCAGTTGTCACCTACTTTTTGAAAGAGAACAGGCAATATGAAAGATGTTTTAAAGTCTTTGATTGTTCCTGTGTCATTGGTAGAGGTATTTTTCTCATGGGCTCTTTTTCATAAAGAATTTTTTTTTTAAAGAAACTTGTAGGATCGTTATTCATAACTGTGTAGGCTAAAGATACAAGAGAGAAATAATCTTGTAAGGAAAGATTTAATTTATTTAGACTGAATGATCTCTTTGGAGTAAAAGAAATTTGACAGACTTCTGGGACCTATAGAAGGGCTTAGCGCTGAAAGCTTGTCTGTTTTCCCACAGTTACATCTGTTTGTCTAGTTAAAAATATTACCTCTCATTACAAGTATTTGTTCTCTCTGAAGGCTTGGAACAAAACAAAAGAGTTTCTTGAGGATGGAAATGTATTTCCTCCCTTAACAGTTCCTACTGAATCCTGCAGGTGTTTAGTCTAGGTGCTTTAGGATTTAGCTCATAAATAATAATTTGGCTTTTAATCATGCCTTTCAGTTGAGTCCTCTTGTTACATCCAAGTTTTAACCTGGATGATTACCATAGCATCACCTAAAATAGAGACAATAAAACTGAGGTTTCGTGGCCTGAATCCACTAACTTTAATAAATGAAACTGAGTGAACAACTATAAACAAAAAAATCTGAAAGTAGGTTATCAAACCATGTGATAACATCAGCTCCTTGGAAACATGAAAGTGACTATTTCTGTGTCAAGAACTAAACCCTGTTTGAATGGTATTATAAGCTGACTACAGTTTTCTTGTGTGCTCAAACTTCAGTGCATAACATTGAGGCTTCTGTGCAAAATGGTGTTAATTATCTGCATGCCCTATCAGAGTCAGGCATTTATATTTGAAAACCTGGGTCTCTGTCATCTGGAGGATCCTTATCAAGATGAGAGCTCAACTGCGTGGGATAATACGCAGTTGCATGAGAGGAGACCTGGTTCTGTCCCTGAATAGTTTGCAAGATGCAACACGTGAAATGGCGTCTCCCCCCTCCCCTCCTAGTTTTTAAGGAGAGCAAAGGTTATGGTAGTTCACATGAGTGTAGTGTTGGTTAACAGTATGTTTAAATTGGTCCCAATTGTCTTTCTTCCTGGGAGAAACTGAAAATGTTCTTGTATGATGGAAAAAAAAAAAAAAAAGATTAGACGAAGAGAAAAACCACCCCATTTATAAGCTGTTTGTATTGATATTTTTCAGCATTGCTGGTTCTACTAAAAGCTGACTGTTACTCCCATCACAGACTGATGGCAACATTGGTGTTAATGCAGAATATTAGGAAGTGAGAGGTTGACCTCATAAGGATAAAGCTTCATTAAGCTACTAAAATGATGCTTTTAAGAGGTGCAGTTGCAGCACAGCACAAATGCTACAGATTGCGGGAAAACTGCAGCAGGGTTTTTCAAACGTTCCCTTCAGTACAAATCAGTATCCCTTCACTGCTGTTCGGTAAACTGCTTTATGCTCATTTTGTACCTTAATAGCTCACAGTCCCCTACTATAGTTTTCTGCCCATGTGCCCAGCACACAGATATTTTGTTTATTCAGCCTCCCTGTTTAATTCTACATCTAAAAGTATCCTTAGAAGTAAACAGAGTGCTTCTTGCTTTACTGACTTATTTTGTATAAAAACGCACTTTCGCTGAGAAGACAGCCTCACCTGTTTCGGTTGGCTGAACCATGCCTTAGAACAACCTGTTCTGGGAGAGGCAGGCTGGAACACCTTGTGGATATACCTCCAGAGGTATAGCCTGCTAAACCTGTTTGCCTTGTAGAAGCTGAGGTTTCTGCTTCAGGATTATGAGTTATGGCTTTGATTTCATCTTCCTTACCACTTGTGTATTCTTTACCTGGCTTAAAAAAGAAAAAAATGAAAGTTGGTAGAATAACCATCTTTTCATAAAGTGTGTAAAAAGTCTGGTTTGTTGTCATTTAACTCACTCCTCTCCCAAAGTTTTTCTTTTTGTGTGTATGTGAAAAATCTTATTTTCATGCTATTTTTTCCATCCTTGTTTTCTAAAATGATTAGTGTTGTGTGCAGGATACTGTGTGCCAATGGTGTATGAGTACAGGATTATGTGTGAGAGAGCTCAAACCAAAGAAAAACATGTACCTCTCCCTCCACAAAAAAGAATACATAGCCAAACATACTGTATGTACTCCTCATCGTCACTTCATTTTCCACTTCAAGGCAGTGTCATCCACAGAAGATATGGGAGCTGATAAGTGATGATACAGGTTACTTATTTTGTTAATTGTTATTTCATGTGTGATATAAAACAGCATTTTGTGGGCTTGCCTACTGTACTTAAACTTCAAAGAGTGTGGAAGTTGAGAAGGGAGTATTCTGTCCATGTTGTCCTCCACGCCTTTTCTTGGTTTCAGAAATGATGCAGAAAGTCTAGTGTCAGAGGGTAGCTGGCAGTTGGACTTGACAGCAGCTGTATCGCTCCATTAATTTCTGCAGAGTTACATCCAATCAAAGCCTTTTGAGCTCCTTCAGTCCGTGAAAGCATCTTTGAAACGGTCCCATTTACTTGTCATAGAATCATAGATTAGTTAGGGTTGGAAAGGACCTTAAAATCATCTAGTTCCAACCCCCTGCCATGGGCAGGGACACCTCACACTAAACCATGCCACCCAAGGCTCTGTCCAACCTGGCCTTGAACACTGCCAGGGATGGAGCATTCACAGCTTCCTTGGGCAGCCTGTTCCGGTGCCTCACCACCCTCACAGTAAAGAACTTCTTCCTTATATCTAACCTGAACTTCCCCTGTTTAATTTTAAACCCATTTCTCCTCGTCCTATTGCTGCAGTCGCCTTACATCCCTGTAGCCCCCTTCAGATACTGGAAGGCTGCTAGCCCCAACTTTCTCAGCCTGTTCTTTTGCTGACAGTTATTTGTATTTTTCCTTGGAATTGACTCATGCTTTTAAGACAGTAGCTGATGCAGCTATAATTTTTGACCGAACTTGCAGAATAAATGGGGTTAGACATGTGTAAGACTTCCCTAGGAGTTCTCCAAAGGAAAGTCCAGCAGTGTAAGCAGCGGTTCCTGAGGTGCAGTAGCTGGCCTCCTTCCTCCAGAAATAATCAGGAATCAATTTCCTTTAAGATAGGAAGTACTGCGCTGCTGGAGGCAGTGAATCCTTTTTAATTAGTCATAGAAGAGAATTCCTCACCACTTGTTTAAAGGTCTCAAAGCACCATTAAGAGGAGATGAGGGTGCAGTCTGTGACCAGATTCTGCTTTGAATAATTACAGTGTTGCTGCCTACACTTCTTCATATTCAAGTAGATACAGCATTCTTCTTTGCTACTTGGCATAAATGATTTTGTGTGCTAATAACTACTGCATTGCAGTCTAGGGGCGGTAGCATCTAGGAGACAGCAAAAATTCATGGCCACATCCATGTGAAGGGAGATGTTGCTGAAGTTTAGAGGTGGCTGAGCAGGGAGAAATAAGCAAACAGTTTGTCAGCTCAGTGGTAGGTTCCTAAAGAAATGCTTGAGGTGGCTGTTCTCATGCCCTCAAAGAGTGTATGGCTCTGTTTCCTGTAATGGCAGCCACATAATGTGTGTGAAGCAGGACATGTCGATACCTAGTGTGCTGAACCAATGCCACTGATAAGTATTTAGGACAGACCAGATGGTCTGAGCGCATGTGCTGTGGAGGAATGCTATACTTAGCGAAACAGCCAGGCATTATCTGAGATCCATGTTAAATACATGCCGTCTCTGTAATAAGGCTGGCTGGTTGTTCCAGATACAAAATTTCAGTTAATCTGCTGTGTCAGTTTGGGCTTGCAAGTCCAAAAATACCTTGTTGGTGATTTACGTCTTTCATTGTTGTTCTTGTTTGTCATACGGTTATCTCTGCCCACGCAGCACTACCTAATCTTGTACGATTTGCATGCTGTTCCTGTGGTTATTCCGTGAGAAGAAAGTTTGGTGTCACCCACAGAGTGGCACACGCCTAGCTCTGCGCTTAACATTGAGCTTCTTGTGTGGAGGTAATCTGAATTTTATCGCCCTAGAGTGAAAGTAGCTAGTTTACCAAGGACCAAACTGTTTCTCAAGATACTAGGGAAAATGTTCGGCATAGACTTCAGTGTTTCAGTTAAAGCTTCAGAAAACACAAAGCTTTGAAGAGAACTGTGGGCTTCAAATGCTTTATATCTTTAATTATCTTTATAGAGCTGAATAATATCCTGTACTGTGTGCACAATGCTTCAATTAATTTTGCGTCGATTAATTAAGGGGAAACGTCTGTTTTTTACCTTTACCCTACTCCTTTTAATCCTGCAAGCCAGCTTCTGCTGGAGTTAGCTTCAAGCATTCATAAGCATAGCCTGGGCCTTTGACATACTGCACTGGTGATTTATACTTGTGAATATTTGTTGTAGCAAATCCAGCGGCTTTTCTGCTTGCTCAGTTTTTTTTGGAAAGTACCATGCAACAAATAAAAATCTCCTTGTAGCCTGTAACTAACTCTCTGGGGTAGAACTGTGCTGCGTTTGAATCCCTTCACATGCACAACAGTGCAAATGTAACATTGCTTATCAGAGAGGAAGACTGTGTAAAAGGAGAGGTGGTAGGATAGTCATATTAAATTGACTCTGTGTGTTTGTTAATACCAGCCAGCTTCCACCCATCTTGAGAGCTGTCATGAGGGACCAGTTAGGTGGAATGCAAATTAATTCTGATAAAAAGGAAGGGAATCCAAAAAGAGCAAAAGAGTCCATGAGAGAACAGGCAGGAGATAACAAAAAACAGTTACAGAGTTAGAAGCAAAGATACATGAAAAAACAAACAGGAATGGAAATACCGTAAGATTAATTTCCCTCTGTATGTACATTGATCAAAGTCTGAAATTCTCCACTTTATTTCCATTTCTGACATTAGTTGGCTTTGTGACCTCAAGAAAGCCTGGTTCCTTAAGGGTGCCATGTGAGAGACGCTATTAGTTCTGCTGTTTGAGCTAAACTATAGTAATGTAATAAGAGGGAGAAAAATTAGTGGGTTTAGGGAAGGAAACGACAAACTAAGTGACCTGCGACTGCAAAATGTTTTTTCAGTGTCTATGTAGAACTTCATAGCCATTTTTTGACAGTAAGATGAGATTTGGCCATACTGCAGCATACTGAAGCATCTTAGTTTCAGCTGATGAACTTGTTCTGAATATCTGTGAGCCTTTTTTTGAGCATTGTATCTGCAAAGTGTCTGCATACCAACTGGGAAAGATTTACAACATTTTCTGAATGTACGATGACCGAACAAGTGAAAATGTTTAACCAGTACAAAAGTAGGGTGTATATACTGATGTATTTCTAAGAAAGAAGGGTTACACTGTGTGATATAACTTGGGAGGAGAGCCAAGGGGGATGTGAAACTCCCAGCTGCTCGTCTCCTTGCCTCTCATTAGCAATCACTGTATGAGAAAGCCTTTCCTTAAAAATACTGATCTATTATTCAATAGAATTGATATATTAGCTTCCTTTTTGTACAGGAAGTGTTGTATAGTTCTGCTTTCTGTGCTGAAGCTGGAAGCTTCAAATGGGAATTTAACACTTCTCATTACCTTACTGCTAATTTATTGATAAGAAATATCAATATTATTAAAGTGATCACATACAGGTATTTCTTGCTTCCATCATTATTGAAGCAAAAAGGTAATTTTTTTTAGACCTTTTAGAGGTAAGTGCTATGCAGATTGCAAAGGTACTCCCGAAGACTTCCCAGAGTGTTCAAGGCAAAGCAACAGGCAGCTGAAGCAAACCTTCTGAGCGTGAAGGAGTACTTGGTTGCAGAAGTAACAGAAAGGTATCTTGTGTGCTGCCTGCATGCAAAATCTGCATGCTTATGAATGCTATCTTCATTTCACTGAAGTCAAGGGGTTTTTCTTTGAAAAATTTGGGCCAGGATTTTACCATTAATGTGATAATTTTTGTGTGTTTTTTTTTTCTTTTAAATGAATTCAGATTGATACAAGTAATAATATATTCTTTAGCAATCTTAACTGTTTAGCTGGGGGGTGGGGGTACTGGGGAGAGGGGCAGAGAATAGTCCCTGCTTCTCAGTCTGGTTTCTATTTTTATGTTTGTACCATCCTTTACATTAGCTAGTACTAGTGAATGCTGTCAAAACCACATTATAAATTAATTAATCTTAAGAACTATCTTTTGATGCATTTTGGTTTAAATGCACTTGTTTTTAAAAGACAAGGTCCTGGATGCTCTGCTACAGTACTCACTGACTTTGTTTTCTGTCACCAGAGCTTATCAGAAGCAATAGCAGTATTCTGTGCATTTATATTACATTCATTTTCCCTTAAAAGAAAGCGCCATAAAAGGAGAGCATTTAGAACCCTTCAAATGAAACTTGTCACAGAGCAAATCGATTTATTCTGAAAGTTAACAAAGTGAGCCATGTTTGTCATTTTAGTGAGAGAGAGATTGAGGTCAGCCCCTGCATTTTTTTTCCACTCAGCTCTTGGATGTGGAAAAGTGGTTAGCATGACACAAAAGAGTGTTGTGGCAAGGCCACCATTGGAAATGATAGGTAAATCTCAGTGAACAGTCTACTACCAAGTATTTGGAGTGATTGGGATATATGGGAGACAGTCATGGTAAACCCTGGGATGGGGATAATTAAATTGGGCTCAGGCACTGGAGGAAGGGATTGGGGTGGGGAAACTGAGCCTGTGTGTAGTGGGGAACATTGTACCTTCAGCCACCATAACCAAAATTAACTATTTTTTAAAAATAATAAGCAGAGCAGTCAACTGCTTTTAATTTGACACTTCTCTGTGCTTAGCAGTGCTGCTTTTCAGAGCCTCTCAGTGATATTACTTGAGATCGTATTTAAAAAAGCCAAATGACCTCTGGAAAGTTCAGCTTCATGATACTGATAATTGTTAAACAATTTCTTCACTATTTATCAATGATTGGTTTAAAGTGAACCTAAGAAATTAATTGATTGTTTGTTGCCAGCTGTCCACCACCATAACGGTAGACACACCAGTTCATTGACTGGGTACTTGAAAAATCATGTGTGTATGTTTTGAAAATACTTTTCTCTTAAGACTGTATTCTTGATGGTGGCTACAGTTCAATAATGCACAGAGTTGGAAGGCTGAGGTTTTGTTCTTTGCTTTTCTTCTCTGTTTTTATGGCTTCCTCTTTTAAGACAAGTTTCCAACTGACCCATTAAGAAAAAAAAAGCACGAAGAAAAAAAGCTACCACCCCCCCCTCCAAAAATCTCTCACAAGCAAACAACCCAAAAACAAAACCCCCAAAGTATGGTTACCTTGGGGAAGTTAAGTCTAAACAAGTATACCATAATAACTATTAGCAGACGAATTAAATGATTTATTAGACAATCTTTACTTAGCTTCTTAACTCTTACAACTGCCAGTAGGATTAAAACATGCATATAGCTCGCAGCACATCCCCAGGGTTTGGCATATACTTTTTAGTTGCTCAGAGAACTCAGGTTTATATCCTTTTTTTAGGTGCAGTAGGTATTGTGGCAATTCGAGCAAAATTAAAGCATTCCTAAAGCACAAGAGTGCGTCGGAATGGTGTTTTAAGAATTAAGTGCTTGCTTACTGCTTTCATGCTGTTTGAAACCTTTATTCCTGGCTCTTTTCCAATGTGGAAGGAGTTTGTTTTCAGAGAAATATTGTTGCCAAGGGACGAATGTTGACTGTGTTGTGTTTAAAAAAGGCTGATATTAATTACATTCTTTTAGCTATTCTCCTTCTCTGGATAACTTTAAAAGGTCCTTCCAATTTCCAGAATACTTAGGTAAGCTCTCAGAACATGAGCACAGTGCCTTGTCTTCATTTATGTGAAGAATGTATTAAAGAACTGGTGAGGGCTGAACTCATTTTTGTGCACAGCAGAGAAATGCTGGTTTCAGATTATTACACTAATTAAGAACATACAACAGCGTTATTGAATGCAGTGATTTCCTTCCCTTTCCTCTTTTATCTTTAAAGTCTTTATCTGAGCTAGTTGTTAGATAACCTGTGTGGGGAGCTGCTTATTGCATTAGACCAGAGGAATAGACTAATTCTTTTTTCAGGACTGGGGCAGTAGTCTTTGGGTTTTTCCATTTCCCCGTTGGTAATGTGAACCTAATGTTTTGCTCTGGGTTTTGGTTCTTACAAGGATCAGGCTGAATTATTTAACTTTTCTACAGGACAGTTTTGTGCAAACCTCCTTGAGCTGGGTTAGTTCTGGTGGTCCCAGTGATGGGACTAGTACTATGCTCACCCCACCAGAACTTGCACAGAGTGTGGTTTGTTGTTTTGGCTTGTTTTTTCCCCCAGCTAGCTCCAGAAGGACTGAGCCCAGCTCATGTTTCTTAGTCTTCTGGCTATTTCAGAGTTTTAGATCATTTTGTTCTGTACTAGGCAAAACGCTGCTTTCCAAGTGTTTTTACTTAATACTTGGTACTTTAAGAAATATGATGTCAAGAGGGCATAATGTACATAACAACTGTGCAGAGCTCACCTTAGGGTGCCAATGCAGCTGCCTTGACGTTGCTGTGCAGGAGCCAGATAGGACCAGTAGAACAAGCTGAGCCAGAACCGGTGAATTTTCCTTACCAGCCCTCCCCTCAGCCTTCCATGTCTCTTTGCACACTTGGGGCCTTATCCTCTGCTCTCATGCCTCCTTCAGTGGGATGAGTTCAGTGTGTCCTTTGAGTATATAGGAGAAAGAGCTCCACCGAGGTTTTATGAGTCAACTCCAGCCCTGGCTGCTGAGCAGTGATCAGTCCTCTCTGGAGCTACCTGGATGTAGCCTGATAGCTTATGTTCAACTTCTGAAACCTTCCTGGGAATCTGTAGGCCTACTGGACATAAGTGAAGGCCAGCTTTAGTGGGCAAAATCTTGTTTTAACCAAAGATTACATACTTTCTGCCAGCTACGAGCTCTCAAGAGAGGCATATATTTCTTCCCTGCATTCAGACTGTGGAAGGCAGCCTTCCTACTTGAATCCTGATGTGAAAGCTCCCTTTCTCTCAGCTTTCCTTCTAGTCACTCTTTCTGCTTTCCTGAAAACTTGCTTTAATCCTAACACTTGCTGGAAACTTCTGATAGAGATAAGCATTGGCTTACTGTCCTGATAAATTCTGTTGTTTGAAAAAACAGATCTTACTCATTCCAGTTGTCCCCCAAGAGATAGTCCTTATTATTCAGGAGTTCATGTTGACTTATGAAAGAGTAATGTGCATTTACAATGAAATTGTCCAAGCTATATTAATAAATTAGCCTTCAATTTATGGATTGCCAAGGAACATAAATAACTGCCTACAAAAGCCTGTACTGTCTCAGTAGCATTCTGTTTAAATAGCTTTATATTTTTATTTGTTTAGACAGCTTTGACAGAAATTTCTGAGTATTCATCCGATAATGACAGCGTGGGAGAAGGAGGGACTGGCCTGGTGACCACTACTCCAGGATCCACTAAGAGCTTACAGTCGAGGGCAGGAGTGGACACCGGGGATATTACAGCACGGCCGGCCAGCGAGTGGCTGAGGTCTGCAGAGGCCCTTCTTAGCACCCCCAGAAAGCAGGCGGGCAAAGCCCCCCGAGCCCTCACCGAGTCTGTGAAGAAGAGGAAGCTGCTGAGGTAAATGCACTGTCTGCCTTAAGGCATTCTTATTTTTTCTTAATTGTAAATAAAAGAATACTTATAGAACAGTAGGAATGCATTTCCAGGGGAAGCATTTTAGAGATGCAGACTCCAAAAACTGAACAAATGACATTTATTTGTAAACAAGCAAACAGGGTGAGAAAGAACTCAGTTCAGATTTTAAATCTGTGGTGAAAGCTTTTGAACTCCTGTGTACAAATCCACATTCATTATTCACTATTTCTCTAGCTAATCACAGTGCAGAAGTGGTCACTTCCTATACTGAGTTAATGAAAGTTGCTTGAACATAAATGGTATATATGAAGGTATGCCTCAAATTACAGAGACTACAACTACAAATATTTTCAACGTGATTCCTTCTTACTTTTTTTCACAGGTGATTCTATGTGCAGTAATCAATCAATCAATTACTTAAAAATGAATCTTCACTTTGGTGAAATAGCCAGACTCTATTTTTCTCTAAAAATGTTCTTGCTTATTTCAAAATGCTGCCTGAGGGAACAGATCTGGAGGTCCTGATTACTGAGGATCTCTACACTTAGAAGTGTTTTGCTCGTGCATTCAAACTCTATTTCTTGTTACTTCAAAAATATGACACTACTGTACTATGTCAGACCAAAGCTGTAACCTCCAGAAATGCCTGTTTGTGGCCAAAAGCAAGTATGTGTGAAAGTAATAAGAACAGGACAAGTGTATAGCAATATTTTGGCCAGATGCACTTCCAGCTTTCAGCAGGTTACCACTTAGGAGCTGTTTCCTACACTCAGTGGGTTTGTCTTTTCATGAGTTTGCCCAGTAGTCTTCTGAAGCCATAAAAACTTTTGGCTGCTGCAGTAACATTCCAGGGTTAGTTAGCAGTTCTGTATCTTAAACGTGATTTGAAACTGCAGCTACCAGGTTCACTTGGTGACCTGTACTATCAACAATGTTAGTGCAAAAATATATTTTACAGCAAAGATACTATGAAACAAGTGTGTAAGAGAATAAATGGCTCTAAAACCAAACCAACCAACCCAAGCCAACCACAATGATATAGAATGTTATCTGTTGGGAGTGGCCAGAGGAGCAGAGCTTGAAGGATTTTTCATTCTTCCATCCTGTGGTTCTACCTTGGGTTCCTTTGGGAACAGGGAAGCAGGCAGGAAATTCTTCAGTTATGAGTTTTGTTTATCTAGGTGTTTGTCCAGGTAATAGTCATCTTTTCACTCTTCCTGTTCAGGGCATTAATTTTGTGTGTGTCTCTGCCATCCTTCCTTTTACTGTTGATGGAGAACATTTTCATTGATATGATGTGCTGCATCTTCAATAGGAAAGCTCAGATTTTCAGTGCTGTGGATTGAAGACCAGTCTGGGGAAGGGTTTATCAAACACTACAGAAATCAAGATGTAACCAAGCCAAGAGAAAACTTCAGAAGTAGGCTGATTGTGGATGATTAAAATAAATTCCGCTTATCCTAGTGTTAGAAAATGGAGTGTAGATTCAACAACTTTGAATGGAAAAAAATGAGAAACCTGTCTAGGTCCCCAAAAGAACATGCACAATATACAGTGTTGCTGGTGATGTGCAAAATTTGAAGGTGCATGTTGCAGTCCTCTTCTTTAGGAGTTAAGTGGAGTTTTGGAAAGTGATCAGCATTTGCAGACAAGAAAGGCATGACAGAAGCAATTGCTCCCCCACCATGCCTATGAACTGGACTGTTCTATGCGCATTTGCCAAACTCTCATCTGTGTTCATGTAACCCCTGTAATGTTAGTATTTGTTCCCAAAATTGTTGTAAATAACGATTGTTCTTTCTGCCACAGTCCACAGGGGAGAGCAGGTAGTTTGTATGGTGGTGTTTGTCCTTCAGGGCTGTTGGTCATCCCAGGCAGGTTCTGAAGTAACCTGCAGGGCAGTGCTGTAGGAGGTGCCAGTTTGTCATGTAGTCGGGAAGTATCATCTCTTGGATTCACAGCCGTATCTCTGCTTCTGGACATCTTCACCTTAAACATTGGTTTTACATGGCATCTTGTCTCACCACCCTTATTTAAACAAAATTGGTGATGGATGGAGTAGGAGTGGTATAATTTTCCCAGGGATGCTGACAGATAAATGGCATTTTACTACACCCATAAGCTACTAAGAGAGTTGATAAAGAAGTGCTGCTAGTGGTATTTGGTCCTAAGGTGAGTTGCCTTGGTGATCAGGTCAAGAGCTGTTGGGTTTAGGTATTCTTTTTATTCCACTATGAAGATTCAGTGTCTCAGCTTGAGTCAACTCTGCATGGGAAAATAATGCAAGGGATTTGCACACCTGATGGGAGAGCATATACACTGCAAATAGAAGTTTTCAGGAAGTTCTTTTTAAATTTGGAATTCATGTAAATGCTGCAGGGTGAAATGTTAAACTGCACTATTTCCAAGTCTTTCAAAGTTCCCTTGTGAAAGAAGGGAGTAATGAAAAGTAGTGAGAGTCTCAATGTTTGTTACAGAGGTTAAACAAGTAACTGAGTTCCTTCAGAATTTATAAAGAAGAAAGAAGAAAACTCAAAATGCATGGATGCATTCAGCTCTTCTCATCTACAAGTAAACCTTCCATAAAGGTGTTTTAGATTGTTTGCTTTTTCTACTAAGATTCTATTTCCATCAGGGAAAAAAAAACAAACAACAGTCCAAGTTTCAGTGCAGGAAACAGATATCTTAAGTTATATAATGTTATCCCTAGTTCTAAATCTGTCATGTTGCAAGAGCTTGTAGTTGTGAAGAACAGCTGTTTTTTGTTTGTTGTTTTTAATATTTGAGTGGCCATTTTTAGTTTGATAGTAAAATAAAATCTTGGGAAATTCTGTTTAATTATCATATATCTACTTGTATGCAGACCACATACAGATCTGAGCTGCTAAAATTAACCTCTGTTATCAAAAGGGGAGAAATTACAGAATGTCCTGGTACTATGTGCAGTAAAATGAAACCCGGTTGTCACATGAGGCCAACTGAGGTCCTGAAAATAAAGGAAATTGCCAAGGGAGGAAGGAGCTGGCACAAATAAAGCAGGCTTTTACTCTAAAATTGGGTCTGTTCTTTCTTACACATGTCCACGAGTAGCATGAGGGTGTAACAGCAGCAGACTAGCCTTTTGACCCTCCTGTTCTTATGCTGATTTTAACTATTGGATTAAGTTTTCCTTGCTAGTGAATTTCTTGTTGGATTAGGAGATTATAACTGAAGCATATAATGGCTGCAATAGTAATCACTGGCAATGTACATGTGCAAGTTATTTTGCACTTACTGAAAGTTAAAGCATCTTTCTTTTTTTATAAAGTGTGGATGCTTTCATGGGGCCAGATGTTTGGTATTAACAGGAAAAAAAACCCCACCTTTTTCCTTAAAATAACAGAATTCTCCAATTTAATGTGTAATGTACATTACTGATTGGAATGGTTTAGCAGGGTACAGTTGTTCCCCATCAGAAGTAAGTAATTTTGATGCCTTTGGTTTGTTTAACCATGGAGCTTACTTTTGTATGCAAGATCTCTGCTCAGGCAAGTCAGAACCTTCAGAACTGAAGGGGAAGCTCTTCCTTTACCTCGTGGGCTCCTGCAGAGTCTTCCTTTTGACTTCATTACTCTCTTCTGTAAGGAATTGTGCATGTGAGTCTGGCATTTGATTTTTATTTGTTTACTTTTTTTAATACCAGTCAAAAAAGGGATAACTGATTTCTGGGAAGCCTCTCCTTATTGAATCATCCTACTTCATGTGAAGGCCTCTGCTGCAAGACAATATGGAATAACTTTTTTTGGTACGGATTCTGAAGAGCCAGAGAACTGTAGTCAACTTCTCAGCTGTGGTTTGGGGTATTTTTCAATGGCTCATAAGAAGGGGGGTGACCAATGTTTTGAAAACTATGAAAGGAGCGGGCCCCAAAAGCTTTCTTATTTCCAAAGATGTTCCTAGATTAGGAACATCCTAGATGTTTCAGATAGTTTGGCTAAGAGCTTGGCTAAGTAGAGGCATGGGAAAATCAACTGCCTAGAAAGTTTTACTGAAAATCTCTCACTGGAGGCCATAAGTGATGTAGAAAGTGGTCACTCACCCTGTTCTCAGCAGTTAGAACTGTAATCCTTCTTACATCTGTTCTTCTGCACTGTCAGAGACAGCTACGGCCTGGAAAATAAATCTCACTACACAAGAATGATAAAGCCTTGGTTTCTGTGACAAAGAACTATTCTTGATTTGCAGGAGTAATTTTATTATAGTGCCATGTACCACTTGCAACAGTCTAATTGTTAAAGGTGATATTGAAGATGTCTCTAGAATATTTTACAATCAGGAAATTACATATTAAGACATTGTAAATTCTCTACATGGTCACTTTTGGCTGATGCAATTGCTTGCTTTCAGTGTGCTACAAGGAGTCACAAAAAATGGTATCTTTGTTCCACATATGTTTTGTAGAGGTGACCTCTTTTGTGGAACAATTGAAAAAAGATGGTGAGAGACTACAGGGACTCAGAAAGACTTTTGGCTTATTGAACTCTTTAGAGAAGCTCCAAATCCTTGAATATTTATGACTCTACAAGAGGCTTTCCAGTATGTCTGCCTTTTTGATTTGGCTAGTGTAAACAAACCCTCTCTGGGTGGGTGCAATAGATCAGAGCATTGTAAGCTAATTGATAATAGCTGATGGGTTTGCAGTGTTCACAAATCAAGTGCCAGCAGGCTTAGGGACCCTTTTTAATTCTTTAGCAAGCTCCCCATGGAGTCAAAATGGTCAGGTGAGTGTTGCAGAAGCCAGTTACTTCACCAGTCAACTTGGAAATATGAGAGGAATTATGTCCTTGCTTTGAAAAGGGGGGGGGTATTGCCCACTCCTGAGATGGGAATATGTATTTGTGTAACCTGTAGTGTTTTGAAATACAAGGAGTCCTGAAGTACAGTGTATATGTCGAGATGACTCGATAATGAGATGCTTAAGTGGTCACTGTTTTTAAATTCAGACGAAGTCTGGGCAGGAGTAGGCTTGGATGAATGTAGGGTTATTTTTGGTAAGTGCCTTGCTGAATGAAAACCTTAATAATAAATAAACACAGATCTCCAGCACTTCAGAAAGATTGAAAATTGCTTTTCAAAACACAGCCTACTCACTAATGCTCTTCTGTTGTTGTTTGTTTTTCTGTTAGCCTCCTTGGAGTTGGAAAGTAGGGACCAGCAGCCTTACTTACTGATCAGGCTCAGTGTTACCTTTTGGAGATACTTGTCACATAGTGGCAAAAAGTTCTTCAGTCTTGCTGTTGAAATTTGTGGAAAGAGGCAGCCACCAGAAACAGGGCTTTTGTACTAGGTTCTGAGCTTTCTTACAGTCATCAAAGCTGTCTTTCATGTGGATACTGTTGGACATCGACAATAATGGCAATGTGTTGTTTTAAATACAGTATTTCAATAAACTCAGATTTAGTACAGAAATAGGATATGGATTTCTGCTTGTTAAATCTGTCCGCCTTCAGGGATTTAAAGGCACAAAATAGTTGTACTGAAAATTTCATGATTAAAAATAAAAAGGTTGTGGGCAGTGGAGATTGTATCTAAGCAGTTTGGCTTCACTAAACAGCCTTTGCATTAGCAATTTGCCAAATGCATTCAATTTGCTCATATTAAAATATTCTGGGGGCAAGTTTGAAGTGCGGGTCAGTAAAGTATGCATCTCAAATTACAGTTTTTGTTACTTAAATACAGTTTGTCAGGTCCCTTGATTACAGAAATTGTACATTAGTTTGTACAAAATATGTTTGCTATATATGAATACACATATACAAACACACACTGGATGTTGGGTGTGTCATGGAAGACAATTACATACATCATAAGGGCTAGATCTGGGAACTGAATAACTTTTCTTAAACTCCTTGAAGCAGCTAGATGTATAAATAAATACAGACTGCAGATTAACCAAGAGTTGGTACTGTAGAATCCATTCTCCACCCTTGATGGCAAGAAAGGTCTTAGATTTGACAAAATTAACCCAAGCAGTTTCTGCAGCCTGAATAGCTGAAATGCTAGGAAAGGTAGGGGATATTTCAGAAGGACAATGTATGCACAGTGAAAAGTGAATATTATTCATCTCTACCTTGTATTACCTAAATAAGCAAGTTACTTTCATGTACTAGAATCTATGCCAAAAAAAGACTTTTAGTCCCAGTAAACCCAGCTAACTACCAAAGCTGAAAGCTCATTAGATATTGAACAAGCCACGGACATGCAATTTGGAATAAAATAGTAGTAATTTTAACTGTTTGCTTTTTTTCAGAACATTAAGTTCATTCTTACACTGAAGCTGGCACCTGCTTAAGCTTTGCATAAGCTCTGTGTAACTGTCTTATCTTTAATCTGCACAGCCAGGAGTGCCTCCGACTGTGTAGTTTACAGTGTCTCACAGCACATACAAAAGTGTTTGCAACAGTGTGGGCACCTGTATTGTATGAGGAATTAGTAGTTTTCAAATGCCATTATCATCAACCTGTTAGAATATGCAATAGAAAGCACCCTTTTCTTTGTTTTACATGTTTGAGCATCCTGGGTTTGGAGTGCTGTTTACATTTCTTTGTTTCTACCTTTCAAAAGAAGCAAACCATAAACTACCAACTCTCTTGCCATCAAATTCCTTTTGTGCATGGCATGTCCTTGAATTGCATTTTCCAATTTCACAATGTATCAAACAGACATTATTAAAAAAACATACTTCCAATGAGCAGCTAAGAACTGCTCATACGTACATTTTGTTTAAATTTTATATTCTGCAGTCAAGAAGTGCAAAACGCTTTATGTTGTTTTCAGTTTAAACTATTTTTAACTGCATTTGGAAAGTGAATGGAAGAATTATTATTAACAAACATAAATGAATTTTATTAGCACAAAGGGCTGCTAACGAAAGGCAGTTTTACTTTTCATGGACCTTTGTAGTAACTGTTATTCTAATACAAGCATGGTTAGCAAATTAGTAATGAAGCTGTGTCAGTGAGACCCTACCTGGTAGGCATATCAGACCTGAAGCAAGAATGGTGTATTACTGTTGTGTGCAATAGCCACGAAGCCAGGAACTTGTTTTCCTTTGTGCTACAGGGTGATCCTACCGTAGGTGCAACAGTAGTGGGCTTACAGAAGAGTAGGAGCTGATTGACTGGGCACAACCATAGCCCTGTTTCAGGGAAAGGGGGAAGAATTTAGGCTGTGAGCCAATAATAGGTGCTGTCTTATGCAGGTACTTTTAAGGCTTTCTAGCATTATTTGGACAAAAAAAAAAAGTACATTTAACTGTTGTCTGTGGAAGGAATCAAATAGGGTTTTAGAACACTTCTGCTGAACAATTTTCTTTCACCAGATCAAAATCTTGAACTACTAGCTGTACTGTGTATGTCTATAGTCTAACCACACAGTTCAATGGCAGACTCATGAATGCAAGACTTAAACAAACTCAAAATGGGTTTACCTGCTGTATTTCTAAGCCTAGCTGAGCTGGCATTTACCTGTCCCAGCATGGCTCATGTAGACCATGCAGCCAAGCTGAATTACGAGTGCATCTGGGAATGGTTCCCTGGCAAGAAGAGAAACTGGGTGGACGGTTTGCTGGAGTTTATAGAACTGTCTTGCTCCCAAGTGTTGCAATGCAGTAATGCCTGAGTGCCTAAGTTTTGGGGAAAATGTGGCTGGGCAGAGTGTTACCAGCACAGTAAGCTGTCCTGTACGAAGTTCAGTGCTTGACTGTGCTGCTCTTGGTACCAAAGCTTCCATTGCACTTGCCCGTATTAGTTGCCCCTGTGTCTTAAAGTCCATGTTAAAAGCAGGTTTAAGCAAGGTTCTTAAGCTTACCTGGAGGTTCACTGGAGCCCAAGGTTTCCCAAATATTTTTGTTTTCTCCATAATGTAGCAGATTTTGTAGCTTAAGTGTGGGCTCTTTCTTTGGGGAGTTAGTGATTTTTTCCTCTTCTGAAAGAGTGAGAGTTTCTATCTTCCTTGCCTGAACCACACTAGCCATGGAAGAGATGCAGTAATGTAAACTACAAAACTTATATGGGTCATTCTGTGTCAAATGTGACTCTTGTATTTCAGAGTGCTTATTCATTGATCTTTACTCCTAAGATGCTTAGCCATGCCATCTAATAATTCTTGCGATAGTTATGAATTTGCCAAATATACAGGTGTTCATTAGAAATTCAGCTGAGACGGCTGTCAACTTTTCATATAACCTGTTGGCTTGTGTGCAGGTCTGTTAACCAAGAAGAGATTTTTATGTAGCCTACCTGAAATGCTGCTTAGCCTTTTTAGCTCCTTCTTGGTTTCCACAGGTGTGAATCCTTCCAGTTCCATGTTTGCACTATGAGCTTTACCAAGCTCTTTGACTTTTTTTGGCTTTTTTTTTTTAAATCAAAACTTTCTAAGAATGTGCACAAATTTCCATAAGGTGGTTGTATGTTATCTCTGTTGACTCCTAACCTAGTTTAACCCAAGGACACATTTCACCTTCGTAGAAATATTTATTGATACACTGGATAGTACTTGTTGTGGAAAAACTTGCACTATAAGGAAAGAATGAAGTAGGCTTTTATGCAAATAACTTCTTTGAAGACAAATTAAAATGTTCAAATACTCCTATAGTAGTCCAGAGCAATTTTGTAATAGCCCAGAGACAACTTCCAACACATTTGTCTTTTTGTTCTTCAAGTGAGAAATTATGTCTTCTGGCTTTGATTCTGGGGGTAGGAATTGCTTTAGTGTTACCTTAAATGTATTTGTGCTAGATGCCACTCCTCTGTTCCTCACCTTGGGAATGCTAAATTAATTTCATCTTGGAGAGTGTTCAGACCACTGAAACTGCACACTTGACCCAGCTTGTGAAATGAATCATAGGGTCAAGTATGGGTAAAAGAATATTCTTGTGATCACTCCTTGCCAACAGACAAACAAATCTGGGAGGGGAAAAAAACCCAACCTGTTATAACTGGTGGTTACACTGGTTTGTTTTGGATTCACAATTGACTGTAGGTTCTATTAGGATACATGCATAAGTGCAAGGAAAAGTTGGAAACCTTTTGTTACAGTCCTTGTGTTGGAGACAGGACTGAGAATGTGAAGATTTTGAACACCAAGATAGTGAAAATGTTTTAATGTGTGTATTGATGCTAAGTGTGTGTTTTATTGGGAATATACATATTGGAAAATCAAAAGTAGGAGAAGTAATCTGCAAAATGTAGTTTTACTGCATGTTTCTGTCTCTAAGGCTCAAAGCATACATATTCCATCTGTCCTACAGCTTGTCACTTGGCAAAACTGAATACTGATTCCTGGCAAACCTCAGTATTCCTTTATTCTTTGTAGGGGCGGACTAGCTGAGAGGTTATGTCAACTGCAGAACAGAGAAAGATCTGCCATTAGCTTTTGGAGGCATCAGTGTATTTCAGATGCTAAAATCCCCTCAGGTAAGAAATATTATACATATACTTCTGTGTGAAAGTATATACTTACATGGATATGTACATGGCCCACATACGGGTACAACTGAAGCTTGTATTATTTGTGGGATTTCCCTGACTTGAATTTAATAATCTGTTGATTGTCTTCTAAGACTATATTACATTTCAGCTAAATATGGTGGTTTATAATGTCTCAGTTATCAAAGTGTTTGAATGTAAATGTCAAAGAACTTGGTTTAAATACCCTCCATGCAGATTCTTCACAACTCCTTGATTTCCAGCATCACCTAAGGAAATGGTGTTTGCAGCAGACTGTTGGACATTCAAGGTTTAATTTATGGGTGTACAGATGGTTTTTTTTTGCTCCTGCTAACTTTTTCTTTATAACCACCTTTTTCCTTGTTATCTTTGAAGTCAGCTGTATCCATGGATAAGTGCTGAAATTGTGAATGACAGCAAACAGGGACAAATGAGCATGAAGCATAACTACAGTAAGGCACCTCACTAAAAAAGAAATAGTGGGAGTTTTGTGAAGTAGTTACAAGTGACTGATAGCACCAGTTACTTTCAGTAGTATTTCTTGAGAGATAATGGATTCATAGAGCTAAAGTGTAAAGAAATGGTTAGGGTTTTTTATCAGTTTATGTATGTGTAACTGTAGGCTACAAAATTTCAGGCATTTATTCTGCATTAAGCCAACTACTTGTTTCTGAGCACATACTAACTTCCATTTATTTTTCAGGAAGTCCTCTGGTAGTAATTTGAAAACATACGGACGAGGGAATCTATCACTTGCCTTGAGAGTGTCCTTAATTCCACTCCCAAATTTTTAAAAGTGGGCTTTCTTCCAAATCTGAGTTTGTCTGGCTTCAGTTCCCCTCCTTTGTTTCTTGTAAAGCCTTTCTCCATTACATTAAAGAGCTCTTCAGTATGTGGCATTTTCCCTCTCTGGCACTTGCATAGCAAAATCATGCTGCCTCACAACTTTCATAACCTAAACAGTCTGAGCTCTTTAATGCTCTCTAAAGCATTTTTACCAGTCTTTGAGTGGTCTGCATGGCTTTTTACTGCACCCTCTCAAACTTTTCAGCATGGGCATAAGAACAAGAATGGTTACTCTGTATGTATTCTTCTGGGTTTAGTCTCATCAAAACCACTGGCCAGGTCCAGTTCATTATTCTGCCTCCTGTATGCTCAAGACCTGTAATGAGTGTTTGAGTCTGGTTGTGCTTTAGTCACAGCACTATGCTGGGACTTCACATTGAATTGATTGTCCAATATGATTTCATAACTTCTGTAGCTGTTGTTTTCTGAGATCCAGTTTCCACTCCACAGCTACTCTTTGTATTTCTTGTACCTAAACACAAGGAAGTATTTGTGCAGATATGCTGCATTTGAGTATGCCCAAGTAACCATGCAGTTCAGATCATTGTGTATGTCAAGCCTGTCCTCCTTTAGTCACAAATTTGCTTGAAACTGTGTTACCCACACAGTTTTTTATTGTGTTTTTAACTTGTTTTTATGCCATTGATGAAACCATTTAATAGCATGAGTGTTTACTTTTAAATCCTGCTGGAACTGCTCCCACTCAGTTATGACTGTCCACTGATAAAAACCTCTAACTGTAATTCACAAAGTTCTCTGAAAGTAATATATATAATTTCTTTTTGCATTCCACTTAAAAGGGTTTGTTACTGATAGTGAAGATGGTTGTCTTTTCATAAGAAGGTTGTATGATTTTAAGTCACATTCAAGCTGTTGGCTAAAGCTAGTCTCACAGTCTCTCACTGGAGCTTTAGAGTGGCCACTTGCATGCTTACGTATTCAAAATGCCACCCATGTGGAATGGCACATTATATTTCTGACCTTAATTCCTTACTTATTTTTCCAGTCACTTTGCCTAGATCTGATGTCAAGCTAGATGTTTTCCAGTTATTGTAGGTCACTTTGTTTGCCCTTCCTGAATAGTAGCACAATATCATCATCCTTTTAGTCTTCTGGAATTTTGCCGGTACTTGAAGACTTACTAGAAAGTAACATCAGGGAACCAGAAATGTCTTTAGCCAACTCTTTTCTGAACTGCTATATTGTAAATTCTACAGGAATGCTGACTTAAAACCAGTCAAGCCTTCTGCATGCTCTTATCCTCCACCTGAGTTACTAAAGAATATGAGGGTACTTTATCATTCTTACGTGGTATGAGAACATCCTCTTGCTTCCTCTGAAATATGGAACACAAATTGATCCTGGATAGGTCAGTCTTTTTAATAAAATGAAATTTTTAGTATGGTCTATAGTAGTGGACCCGCAACATTGCTAATACACTAATATTCTTTCCGTCTTAGCCACACATGTCATTACAACACCTTGTGCTTGGCTACTCACCATTTTGTTAGACTTAAACTCCTAGGCTGAAATATTCCATGCTAAACATCTGCCCCTGGCTGAATTCCTTCCTTTGATTATTCTTCTTTCAGAAAATGAGTCAGAATTTGTTAGCATTTTATGAGAAAAAAGGCTATGGGAAAATACCTTGCTCTGTTCCAAAAGACATTTAAAAAATTCTGATGAGTCTCTTCAAGATGATTTAGTTTTGGCAGAAGATGAACCATTTCTGGGATATGCCTTTTGTCATCAGGGTTAAAATCTACAAGAACTTGAGCAAGTCAGAAGTCTTTTAACACAAACTACTGTTTCATTTACCCTGTGAGCATTTGCTGAAATATCTGAAAGATGCTGAACACGCCATAACTTAGGAATACACTTCAACTTCACAGCCTAAATTTCACTTCCAATTCCCAAGCCTTATTCCAAAACATGAAGATGATAAAACAATCATTAAAGTAATTGTGATAATATTTGGGGGATATTTTTTCCCCTAGGGTAAAATCTATCTTTGATGCTTTTGTTGTTAGAATGGCCATACTCTTTCACGTCACCAAAATAAAATTGGTGTTTGGTTTGGAAAATGACAGAATGGTTGAAACAACCTTCTTATTGCTTCTAGTCTGAAATGTGAAGTGTCAGTACAGCCAATACATACCACTTTCATCTTTTATCTTGTTAGAGCCATACTAAGGGTGTCTCACTAATCTGAGATTCTTCTTGGATATTGTTTCCCCTCTGCTTTGCCCAGTAATATTTCTAACCCATATTGTTTCCAGGTCTGTTTCTGTTTGGGCAAAAAAAGTAAAGGAAAGAACTTCCCAAATGACAAACTTCCCAAAGGACAAACTTAAATGAATTATCAAAGGAGCCTGAAGATTCATGTGAAGGATTGAAGTAACTTAGTTGCTGGAAGAGCTGTCACACCATTTTGGATATCCTGTAGACATGCAGACAATAAGTTCATTGCCAAGGCAAAGGGGAGCAATTTCAAATAAGATCAGTTTGAAGTCCTTCTTCCATTTGCGATTTAAGGAAAAATGTTTGCAGAAACGTGGGTTGTTCGCCCTTTAGGCATTTCATGTTACAGAATTTTATGCCTTTGTTGTGCTGTTGTTTACTTTTGTGTTGTCTCAACGGCCATGTTATCCAAACCCCCCTTGCTTTGGCTTTGTTTTTTAAAAATTCCTCTCTGATTGCTCCCCTGACCCCTTTCTGTAAGTAACCATTGTGGTTTGGCTGCTTCTTGGTCACTGGGATGAATCACTACCCCAGAAAAGAGCACCTCCTTTCAGCACGCTCTTTCTGGCTTTTATACAGTGCATGGGGGTCTCACTTTTGGCTGATTTACTCCACAGGGCAGAAGAGAGCCTTGTGCTTCCTCCATCTTGACAATTTTGGGTTAAAATTCCTTTTGGCAGCCTGACCCTGTGTTGGGATAGGCACTCAGTAAGGATGTGTGTTTTTGCAAGGTGATTGGTAGTTCCACTTCTGTAATCAAGCTAAACATGTCCAACAGGCCTGAAAAGAGAGAAGACCAAAGCTTGTGTATGCTACGCGGTGTTGGTTGCTGTGGCTTAGTTCTAACAGAGATGGGCGTCGGGCTCTTTGCCACAAATCCAGAATTTTTTCTTTTCTTCACAAGATGTAAAAGGGAGGCTGAGAAGCGTGCAGGCACCATAACAGCAAGTCTCTAGTCAGTCAAGCTGAGAGACTACTATGTGCAAGGGCTTTTAGGCCATTTGCAAGCTTTTTTTCTGTATGTAGTGCTGCAACTTCCCCGTGAAATTTCCTGTTTGGGCAAAGAGGAGATCTGGATAGTTGAGAGAGAGAGAGAGAAGGGTGGGGGGAAAAATGAAAACCCAAACCTTTTCCTGTCAACATTTGCCAGTTGTATGGGGATTGTGTGAAAAATAGTGCTTTTCTGAGTTGCATTCAGGCAACTTTTCCTGTCGATAGGAGAGGACACTAACAGTATTTGAAGCAAATTCATGTAGATTACTTCTGTAACTTCTGAAATTTTGTTTTCAATACATTTTCCATTGCTTTTCTTTTCCTTGCAGCTCTTTACCTAAAATGCAGAAGCATATTATTCTGTAGGATTTGTAATCTTATACAAGGATATTCAAGATTTGTTGGCCTAAGATTAAGATTTGAGATTGGATTACAAGTGAATTTGAGTAATAAACTGATAATAAACCCAAACCATTGATGTTTCCTTCCAAAATACTCCTTCCTCTTAGGGGAAAGTGACCTTCAAGGGAGAATAGTTGTTCAGTTTGCTGAGGCAAGTGGAACACACACGTGAGGGGAGGAGGGTGAAGCCCTGGAGATGAGCACAGGGCTTCACATGCAACACCACATTTTGAGGAAGGCTGAATGGTTTACAGAAGAGGACATAAACAACGACTTCCCTCACTTCCAGTTTCAGTGACTAGTTGAGGTGATGAAAAGAAAGGATTTTAGCAGCTTGAATACCATGAGGCTTGCACAAAGAATTATCTCTGTGGATGAAGAAAACAAGGGTAGTCCCTTCACAGGGTTTCGTTTTACCATGCAAAATTCTTCTAAAAACACAAAAACCTGAGCTGTGCCAGTTGTTGCTTATTTTCTTAGCTCTTGATAGTTTACTGCTTTAAAGTTAATGCTATAAATTAGAGAGATGGCAAGTCAACAAATCTGTATTTCTGGGTTTTTTTGCTAGCCAACTGTCTGAACTTGTTGCAGCATTGGGAAAGAAAGAAAAAAACCAATGTAAACTTGTCTTTTTAAAACAAGAATTCTTTGTATTGTTCTTGTTTTCTTATGAGAAACAATAATGGCATGCACACTTCAAGTAGCTTACATATGCTCCTATAAAGAATGTGTAATGTTTAAAGCACAGCCAAATTCAGCAGCCTTTTTATAATGAATATAGATGTGGCAAAAAAGCCATCATGCTTGCAAGACTTGGTGTGTTTTTGAGGGAAAAAATCTTTTCAAAGGGCTTCAGAAGTTACCAGCTCAGGAAGAATAATGATATGTATAAATCAGAATAGCAACCAGATGTGTTCGTACAGGCTATGAAAAAGTTGGAATCTCCACCTGGAGATTGACACTGGATTGCAAGGGTCTACCTGAGCATGCAGATCTGCTGAGCTGATCGGCATGGAGGTGCACTGGCTACCCCAGCTGACACATTCCAATCATGCACAGCGTGGTAAAATTACCATCTACCCTGGCTACCTCTTCACAATCTGGGAGTCATGTACACAAGTTTGCTGTCCTGAAGCACCTTTCTTCATCCTGTAGGCCTCATAGGGTCTGACTGCTGGAGTTCCATCATCTGTCTCTAGAGAGAGTCTGTTCCATTTGAGAGCTTTCTGTTCAAGGCTACAGTGTTTCTGGAACACTTGAACAGTAACATTTTAACAAAATTCACTTCAGTGACTTGAAACTGCATGTAGTCTTACCGATATCAACATCTGATGCTTTTCCGTACGTAAGTTCCATGGATCCTCTCCTTCCAGTGTGTTCAGCTTCCTGTCACTGTGTAGCAAGCGAAACATAAAATACGCAGTCCCTAAGAGATCATAATTTCTATATTTTTCTTCTCATTTGTCTTCCTTATTGGTAGTTACGAAGTTATTAAAACAAACTTTAGAGTTGTATTTCAGGCACTGAAGCCAGAATGTCTGAACATTTGTTTTTTTAAATTGTGCCCCTCAATGTTTTTCCTTTTCTTCTCTCCCGCCTGCTTTTTGCTTGTTAAGAGTCAAAGCAGACTGGCTTTCTTCTTAGCTTCCCTCTAGAGCTGCCCTTGGCATGGCCAGTGTGTCATCTGTGACCGTGTACATTCAGTGTTGATGTGGCTTAAATATATGCATCTGTTGTGGAGCCACTTTGTTTGCTCTGAAGATTAAGGGCCGTCACTCTGCCAGAGACTGTAGGTTCAAGATCTCAGGATCCATGACCTCCAAAGGAATGGGGAACTCCTTTGGTTTTCTTTTCTTTTAATTTTTAACTCTCCTGGAATTCAAAGTAATGCAGAACATCTGCAAAGTACCGCGTCAAAACATGTTTTGATGTCATGGTATACGACATAGTGTATGACTGAAGGCCAGCATCACCCTATGTACTGAAATAATAAGCAGAAATGAAAGGATCTAACAAGGAAAATGCATTCAGTGTGAAATTTGTTTGTTCATCTCCCATGTGCTTGAAATATCTTGCAGCTTAATTGAGCTACTTCATGTCCACGTTGCAAACTGGAGTGAGAGACCAACAGCCCAGAGGTCACGTGGAAGTAAATAATCAACTGTGATGTAAGAGCAGACCTACTTAGGTGCTCAACCCAAAGGTTCCTCTAGCTTAGAATCCTGTTCCTAGAAGTAGCAAGAGCTACCAAAGTGACTAGGAAAAATTCTAACAGGGTTAACACTTGATAATATTTCACTAAAATATTCTCTAAACTCTCCTGACCATCCCTGACTCGGGGACTTTCTGAACCAGAACTAGTGTCTGTGTTCTTAGAACTTCTGAATAACTTTTTTCCTCCTGCTTACTGGTTGTTTTACTGAACCCACACACTATAGAACTGTTTTGATCTCACAATTATAAAGCATCAGGCTTTTTTGGAAATCATGCCCAGGTTTGTTCGATTTACCACTGCTGCCAAACAGACCTTTCCCTGTGCTTTCAAAGTTTCTGCTAAAAGTAGCAGTGAGAGGATGATGTCCCATTTGCCTAGGTTTGAATCAGGATTTCTTCATCTACCTCTCAGAAGCCTGAAGATATGGCTTCTGGGTATGATGGTGGGGTGATGCTGAATCTGCCTGTCTAGCCTCCTTATGGCAGGGCTGCTGTGGATGGCTTTTGGCAGAGTTTGTTTCGTGTCAATCATAAAGAGGCTTCACCAGAGATACTTTCCTGCTTAAATGGCTTATTCTTGCCACCAGTCAGTATTTCCTGCTGCTTTCCCTCATTCTGGACCGCTCGTGAGTTCTGGAGAAACTAATTTCTTTGATCATAGTCCATCTAGCAATGATTTCTGTCTGATGCCTTCCAGCGGATGGCACTTACTAAAGCAGCGTTCTGCAAAGGGCTGATGTGACCTTTATGGGTGGAAACTAACCCAGCTCATCACGGGTATCTGATTTTTCTTGTACTCCATCTCTTCTGTGACCAACATTTTGAATCACTAGTAGCCAGCATGTTACTGTGCGAAGGCTTTTTCTTCTTACATAAAATTCTGTTAGAAGTGAGGGAGCATAACAGGCCCTGGTGGCTGATTTCCCCTTCTTTTAAATGGCGCACTTTAGAGGAGGCATGTTGTACATCCCAAGTATGTCTTCAGAATTCACACTCAACCATATTTATGAGAGCCTTTCTGTTTCTCTTTGTGGCACCTCGAGCCTTGTGCATCAGAGATTGAATTTATACTTCATGCCCCTGGGATGAATAAGCTTTCTGTGTTCATGAGGCCAGATCTTTCAAATGGTCCTTGTGCCTGTGTCAGTGGATGTTTTCTGTAACTTCCCAGCTGACTCTGTGTGAAGGTGCTGGAAGGGGCAGCTGTTCCAGGACCACAGAGCTGCAGCAGCCCTCTGTCACCAGAAGCTCAGAGTGCCCAGGGCTTTGCTGAGAAATGCACCTATGTCTGACGCTCACCAGGCAGCTATCCAGGTTTCCATCTTTATCTCCCTCAAGCACTGCTGCAGAGGCATCTGGCACCAAAGAAGTGTAGTCCTCAAATTGCTGTTTGAGTGGAGGATTGCTGAACACATACAGGCAGCTGTATGCCTACTGTGAGTGTGCATGTGAACTTGTCTTTCAGTGGGAGAAGAAAGGTTATCTTCAAGTAAGTAAACTGAAGGTTTTTTAAAATGAGCATTCCATAGGTACCTGCATTTCATACTCTTTCTCAGGGTCCCTGCACTATATTGCATTATGCCTAGAGACAGTGGTTGAAAGATAACACTAGGTATGCTGTGACTCATGTTTTCATTACTGTAGTGTGGTGTTTATCCATTATGGACACTGAAGATCAAAAAAGATGAAAGAATTTGGCCAAGACTTGTAGAACATGTACATCGATGGTATCAAATGTGCCTGTGGACAATGCACCTTGAACAGCTGGTATCTCTGTTCAGTGACTTCATCTTGTGTGTTCTTCCTGCATGCTGAAGGAGCTTCAAAGGACAGTCCAGCCTGCGCATGGTAGAAGAAAAGAAGTAACTGGATACTGTTTGAAACTGGCTTAATCCAGGCTGGTTGGGCTGTCACTGAAAAGAACCATCTTCCCTCAGCCCTTTCCTGCCCCACCTCCACTCTTTCCATCACTTCTTCCTTCTTCTCCCTAGTATCTGCTCATGTGCTTTGGTGGCCTTGCAGTTAGCTGGATTAGCTCATGAATTTTGTTAAAAACAAACCCTGAAGAAAGAAATTAATGAGTCATCTAGACAGCAGAATAGGAAATAAAATAATAATATGCAGTGTAGGAATGGGCAGGATTGCAGCACAGTTATTGCTTCCTCCTTTTTTAATTCATTTGAGAAATCATGGCAGTCAGGTGAAGGTCCCGACGACTGGAAAAAGGGAAATATAACCCCCATTTTCAAGAAGGGGAAGATGGATGACCCAGGGAATTACAGACCACTCAGTCTCACCTCTGTGCCTGGCAAAATCTTGGAGCAGATTCTCCTGGAAGGCATGCTAAGGCACATGAAAATCAACAAGGTGCTTGGTGACAGCCAGCATGGCTTCACTAAGGGGAAATCCTGCCTAACCAATCTGGTGGCCTTCTATGATGGGGCTACAGAACTGATGGACGGGGTAGAGCAGTTGATGTCATCTACCTGGACTTGTGTAAAGCGTTCAACACTGTCCCACACGACATCCTTGTCTCTAAATTGGAGAGACATCAATTTGATGGATGGACCACTCGGTGGATAAAGAGCTGGCTGGATGGCCGCACGCAAAGAGTTGTGGTTAATGGCTCAGTGTCCGGCTGGAGACCAGTAACGAGTGGTGTCCCTCAGGGATTGGTGTTGGGACCGGTCTTGTTTAACATCTTTGTCACTGACATGGACAGTGGGATTGAGTGCGCCCTCAGCAAGTTTGCCGATGACACCAAGCTGTGTGGTTCGGTTGATACCCTGGAGGGAAGGAATGCCATCCAGAGGGACCTTGACATGCTTGTGAGGTGGGCTGATGCCAACCTCATGAAGTTTAACCATGCCAAGTGCAAGGTCCTACACCTGGGTTGGAGCAGTCCCAGGCACAGCTACAGGTTGGGCAGAGAAAAGATTCAGAGCAGCCCTGCGGAGAAGGACTTGGGGGTGTTGGTTGATGAGAAAGTGAACATGAGCCGGCTTCAGTGTGCGTTTGCAGCCCAGAAAGCCAACCATATCCTGGGCTGCATCAAAAGGAGCATGACCAGCAGGTTGAAGGAGGTGATCCTGCCCCTCTGCTCTCATGAGACCTCACCTGGAGTCTTGTGTGCAGTTCTGGTGTCCTCAACATAAAAAGGACATGGAACTGTTGGAACAAGTCCAGAGAAGGGCCACGAGGATGATCAGGGGACTGGAGCACCTCCCGTATGAAGACAGGCTGAGGAAGTTGGGGCTGTTCAGCCTGGAGAAGAGAAGGCTGCATGGAGACCTCATAGCAGCCTTCCAGTATCTGAAGGGAGCCTATAGGGATGCTGGGGAGGGACTCTTCATTAGGGACTGTAGTGATAGGACAAGGGGTAACGGGTTAAAACTTAAGCAGGGGAAGTTTAGATTGGATATAAGGAAGAAGTTCTTTCCTGTTAGGGTGGTGAGGCACTGGAATAGGTTGCCCAGGGAGGTTGTGAATGCTCCATCCCCAGCAGTGAAGACCAGGTTGGACGAGGCCTTGGGTGATATGGTTTAGCGTAAGGTGTCCCTGCCCACGGCAGGGAGGTTGGAACTAGATGATCTTAAGGTCCTTTCCAACCCTAACTATTCTATGATTCTGTATTGTATTCTTCCTTGTTTAAGATTACTAGGCCTTGCCATGAAACCTGCACCTCTGCAGGTTTGAATTTCTTGGGCTGTGATTCTGCTTTGCAAGTAAAATTAAATGAATGAGGACTTCAGCAAGTGAGAACTTCTGTGAATTATCCAAGCTGAAAGAGAACACTGCAACACCTTAAAGAGAGCTTTTCACGTGGATGAACAAACAAGTAAACTTTTCTGGAAACTAGAAATTGCAGTGAGCCAGCCCATCTCCTCACCCATAAATTCTCCCTTCACTGTGCCGCCACATATGTTTGATTTATTTTTGATTGACATAACAATACAAGAGCCAAATGAATTGAAAATGAAGCTGCGTTCTGAACTTTGATGTTTCATCGTGTGCCAGGAATCCAAAGTGCTTTGCCATGTTGTTTGAGAGAGGATTCTATCAGCAGCAGTAGTAATAATTTTGAAGTAATTAAATTAAACTATCTCTGTGCATCTAAATAAACAAATAGATTGTGGTTCTGTAGAATGTGCATGTGTGCCAAGTGTGAGACTTGGCTAGTTGCTGAAATTGAGCTGCTTTTAATGTAGAAGCATTCATCTTCATCTAGTATCAGGTCCAAGTGTTTGAAACAACTTTAAGACTGGCTTGCAAGAAACTCTGGTACCTTGATAGGGTTTTTTCCTCCAGTGTCTTTTAGAAGCTTTAATATAGGTATAGTTTTTAATTTACCCAGTATTTTAAACTGGTTTATAGTCAGAGGTATTTAAAAGAAAAATGTTACTAGGTTGTCCTTCATTGTCTTCAATCTGCTTTATCAGCTGAGTAACACATACGCTGCTGACCAGTAAGAATTGTCATCAATTTCTGCACATACAAAAAGCATAGTTTGGAAGTTATGAACAGTCTCTCACAGGCTGTCTTAATACTTTTTTTTTTTTAAATAAATGTTGGTGTGTTTCAAAATTGAAGTTTATAATTTTTTTGGTGACTTGGTTTTTAAAGCAAATGGAAGTGCACATTGTGCAGTATGTCTAGAGGGGAGAGGTAACTGCTCAGTTACTTTGAAGGCTGAGAATTTTTGTGGTTGGGAGAATTTGTTTATGCATGCCAGATGACTTGGGGTTGACAGAGGACCACAACTGCAGCTAGTCAGGCAAAACAGAATTCCAAGTGTGAATATTCTAAGTCCTTGCCTTTAGGCATAGAAAACTAGCCCACGCTCACACTTAGCAGAAGTGATTCTGCTAAGTTTGCACATAAGCAGACCTTAATGCAGTGCAGTATTTGGAGTAGCACTGCAGTGTTACAGCTTTCCCTGAGACAGTGATGGGGTGAGGAGTAATAGCAGTGGCAACCATCTCTCTTCATCGCCCAGCCTCAAAAAACCTGGCAGAAAGGACCACTTCCACTCTTGCTTCTCAGATCTGGAAAAGGAGGTCCAGCTTTAATGGCCTGGACAGAAATGGCTGATGTACATCACATGGGGTACTTTTGGTTGGAACCCTTTATCCTGCTGGAAAATACTGGTTCATGGGAAACAGAATGCTTTAAAGAAGCATGTTGCATGTGATGAAAATTTGATTCACATAAAAGTGGTTTCAAGAACGTTTCAGGTTTATATTTCAAAATTATTTCAGTTTCAGTATAAAATGTAATAAAGACTGGGGAATACAAAATAGGGACAAAATAGTTTCTTCTTTTTTTTTAATTTCTTTCTCCTGTTTTTTTCTTTATTCTTTTTAGAATTCAACTTTATTAAACCAACCTGAAAAGTTTTAGGGCCCAGTTTCTTTGGTTTGGGTTTCTTGAGGGTTGGGTTGTTACTTTTTTTTTTTTTTCAAGTTTCTCATAAACTAGAACTCAAATATTTTGATTTATTTTCCAAAGGAAAGGCATTCGCAATTGTGAAATGGGCCTTAAAATAAACAAACAAATAACTAGTGCAGCTCTGCCATTAAGTTCCAGTATCACATTCACAGTTCCTGCCCTGTTTCTTCTTTGCTGTGGGAAGACAATAATTTATATCAGCTGTTTTTCTTGAGATGCTGTGCTTTTCCCAGCACAACTTGTAGATCAAAGTGGGTAGAATTGGGGCTTTGCTGTCCCTGTCCTCTGGCACTCTGTCTTTTCCCACTAACTGCTCATAGCATTTGACAGGTAGGTAACAGTTCTCCCCTCAGCGACCAGAGTGCAAATCTGAGCAGGATTAAGTGAGGAGGAGAATCACTCTTGTGTAATCTTACAGTATAGATCCATGTCTGTCTGAGGAACCCCTGCCCTGTGCAGACTGCAGAGGAGCTAGAAGTAATTTCATTTAATCTCAAAGTTCTTTCTTGCTCAGCGTAGATGAAAATGCTTAGAATCAAACTGGGGATACTGGTATCTGTTTATGCTTTAAAACAAGAAAGCCTTCTGTATCCTGATTGCCTACTGATAAAACGGATGATCACTTTTGTGACAATTTTTAGGCAGTGCCTTTATCTTGCTTCCTGTTTCTCCGCATGCATCTCTAAATGTGAATTATCAGCTTTTAGAGACTTTCTACCTAGCAGGTACTATTCGAACTTGGTCCCTGACAGCTGTTGCTTTGAAAAAGATCAAGGAGGACAAACACATCCTCACGTTTAACACAATGTGGTTATTCGGTTTCCAAATAAATCTATTTTGTGCAGTATCTAATAAAAGAAAAAAACTGAACAAAGTGAGTGAGGTGCAAGATTAAAAAGTTCAAATATGGTGGGAGAGAGCTTCTTGTAAAGAGTTTGTGATTTCTTTGGTGTTTAGGAGAAGTTCAGGTAGGCTTTTATTAACAGCATCTATAAAGAAAAGAAAACCACAAAACCTTAACGTTTTTTGGTGGGGCAATGTATTCTACTCAGATGTGTATTTTTCATAGTCAGCTCTGCAGAGAACAGAGGGATGCACATCTCCAAAGTGCTAGAATTAGAATTTCCTCATTGAGACTTTACACTTTTATTTTTCTTTTTCATTTACTTTCCAGATAAATCTGGTGTCTTAATTGTGAAGATATTAGAAATGCTTGAGGAGTGTACAATACAAGTTGCCATCTGCCAGCAGCTGGAACAGTCTCCTGATAGTATTTCATCCAAGGATGCTGTCATCAATGCAAGAGAACCAATACTCAAAGTCCTCTTTGCAAGAGAGACAGCAGCTCACCTGAAGAGCAGGCCACAGGATGTCATCCACATCTACCCTCCGTGGTGAGTAGGAAGAGCCAGCCATGCTTGCTGTAGCACTGCAGAACAAAGCAGGGTTGGAAGAATCCTGGCTGCACTGTTGTGAGAAAGACCTCGGGGGTTAGGGGTAAGCAGGGCTCTCTTTGTGGTCATCTGTCTCTGGCAACTGGAGAGACATGACAGATACCTTAAAGACAGCTCAGATAACAACTAAATTTGTATCATAATGCCTCTGGTGTTGCTCAGGGCTTCAGTTTTGTTTTCACTTAATATTTTCATGTTTAGAGCAGTAGAAAGGCCTGGGCAATGTCTTATCAATGGTAAGGCCAATAAAGTGCATACTTTCTGGTAGCAAAGTAGTTTAGGAATGCTTAGCTGTTGCTGTGAGTATGGGTATAATATTTCAGTGGAAAAGTCTGTATTAACTGTATAGTATTCAGCAAAAACAACATGCAGCTAAAAATGGGGGGGGGGGGGGGGGCGCCGAGCAACAGGAAAATTGGATGCACTCTACTCTTAAGGAATCAGTAGACAACATTTTGTTAGTTCGGTATTGCTGCTGCTGCTCTCACTGTCTTCAGTTCCCCAAATCCCTCTTCAGCACAAACCTTTCTGGAATTCTTCAAAATGTTTGGTCTGCATTTGTGGGTTTTTTTCTGAATTGGATTACTTTTTAAGGAGTAGCATAAAGTGATGAAATTTCTAGTAAGGCAGCTGGTTGTTGGTAGCTGTAGGTTGGAAGGTCCAACTCTCCATAAAAATCGAACTTTGAAGTGGCAGTACTACTCCTCTTTTCACTGTTCTGCACCCAAATTATGAAAAAGGAAATATATTTCTTATGTGTTTCAGCATTCATTGTCTGAGTTTTAGCCTCCAGCTGCAGCAGAATCCTGCCTCTAGTGTTTGATCTTATCCTTTTGCAAAATACTTCCTCCTGTTTGGCAAAGTCTGTATCTGGTTTTTATCTTCATTGGTAGCTGAAAATCTTGGGGTTCCCCAGTTTGTTGTAATCTTTCACTACTAAAATGTTATTTAACTGTCTTTGGAGGCAATTCAAAAGTTAAGGGAAGATACTTAATCTGAGGTTTATTATGGATACAGATGCAACTATTGATAATTTAAATGTAAATAGACTGGTAGCTAAGGGAAATATAGTTGAGTATTAATTAAGTCCTGGCTGATATGACGTCACTGGTTTTTCATTTCCTTCCATCCCTAAGATACTAATGGTGGTTCTCATTTACCTTTTCCTTCAACAAGCTTCTTGTCATGCTTTAAATTTGTTTTGTTTCCCCATTTTCTTCTTCTTTCTTTATCCTACAAACTTCCATCTTAGTTCCTTTTTTATCTTCAGATTTCCTCTGTTGTTTCTAAAATGTGAGCCACTGCATTTATGGTGCCGTATCTTTCTGTAGAGACCTTAACCTACACAACGATATTTGTACCAACAAAACTGATTTAGTCAGGGTATGATTCAACTTTATTTTCTCCTTTTTTTTTTCTTTTCTTGAATGGTTACTGCCAGTAACAATGCTTAGCATGTATAAGTCCCACTCTGCTCTAGCTTGTTCCATGTCTGCTCTGGGAAGATGTAACTGCACTGCTACGATCCTTTCCAGACTACAAGCGTCTGTAACTGCAGTAGTGTACTCTTCTGATTTGTTTAAATGCCGTGACATTCAGGACAGAACTAATTCCTATATATATGTAAACTGAGGTTTTTTGAGAACACTTCAGAGCTCTCTGTCTTCCCTGAAATACCACATTTTATTTGCTTTTGGTTTTTATTGTAGCAGGATGCGCTTTTCATGTAAGCAAGCAGTTATTTTGTAAAACAGAATGTTTGGGCAGGGGATATGTCTGCATTGACAGGGTTGCTTTCCCTACCCATGTGCATCTCAAGGCACTTAACAGACATTAGTCAGTAGTGCAAAACTGCATTATAGCTCATCTCTAGTCCTATTTTCAGTCAGTTTGAAATTAATGTCAGTTGTCTTTTTTGTTTCCTCAACCAGAAGTCAAAAGAAGTTGGGCTGGATACGGTTAAACTAAACATACTGGAGGCAGGGAGTGGGGAGGATGAGGGATGTTTTTGTTTTAGATTATTATTTGGCACTTTTAGTTTACATTATTTGGAAATTGGACTTGTACACTTAATGGAAGTTTCCTCTATCACATTTCCAAGGTTCTATTCTGTTAAACACTTAATTGAGAGCTCTTGACTGCTGAAATGTAGTTTCTGTTGCTCTGCATTGAATTTGCACTTCTGTCATTAAAAACAGATACTGTTTGTATTAAAATGCTTTTTTGATGGTTCAAATACGTGAGTAGTATGAAATCAAATCACCTAAATCTAATCCTGACATGATGAAATAAGCATATTTAGGTGTCTTATTGATATCGCTAATTAAAAGCAAAAGGGAACAAAAAAAAAGAAGCAAGAACAAGGGGAGCAGTCCTTTAAGGACCTGTGTGTAGCTGGGACACAGAGCACACTGTGCATCGTCATCCTGTATTTTCAGATACTTGTATGGTAAGGCAGAATGGGATGAGATGGGGTGATTTATAAGTGGCCTACTTTAACATCCTGAAAGTAGAATTTCCTGATATCTTTAACATAACACCCTAGAATTATGTTCTGACATTGCCTTTTGCTTTCTGATGAGGCATCTGAGTGAGTAGGTAAGATGCAGACACACGGTTGCTGGCTTCTGTATATAATTATTTGTGAGCAAAATCTGAATGCCTCACTTCAGAGCCTTTGTAAAATTAGGCTTTGCTTTTGTAACTGTGTTTGTATGTGTTGTGAACTGAGTGCACAGCTCAGTATGTGAAATGTCTCTGGCAGTAGACTTGCATAAATACTTGGGAAGAAGTGTTTAGAGATTTGTTGATATATTTGTTGGTATTTGTTTGCATGCAGAATCCCATGATACTTCAGAACTAGAACACAAGCAATTTAATTTAAAAAATAAAATACTGACAGGAGGCTGGTTATAAGACTCTTACCAACCCGGAGTGGTCCCACTGACTTTCAGAAGAGCTTTGTGTCAGAGTAAAAATTTGCAGGACTGAGCCCTGATTTGTTTGTAACTGGATATGGGGTTCTTTGTGTCTAGGGTCTTAAGGTACATATTTACAGTCTTGGATGAAAGGGATTTCATGTGAGAATTGTCACTTGCTATAGGGAAAGCAACCCCAATAGGCTGATTAACATTTCCAAACCAGTGTGTCTGGCGAAGGATGGAGCTCAGCTGGAGCTCAGCTGCCTGGTCTCTGAGCCATCTGACAGGAGTGTACTGATCTTGAGGCTATATAGAAGTATTATTGCAGTGTTGTATCTAAATAATGCCTATTAATTTGGACACATCACATGAAAGCAACTGCGTGTTTTGGGCTGGAGCTGGTTTGTGTCTGGCCAGTTGGTAACACAACAGGCAAAAGAACTCTGTCCTGCCTGCCCCTGCCTGTCAAGGCTTGCCTTTGGTTGTCTTTGCAGTACCTGGACAATTTCTTAGATTAAAATTTAAGTGAACACTCATAATTTTTTGCAAACTGAATCTGAATCATTAAGTGTTTTTTAACAGCTGGAAAAGGAAAAGCTTATTACTGAGCGTAATTAAGTTGATTACTAAGTCTTTATTTACTTCGCAGAAATACATACCTGACAAAAAACGAAGACTGCTTGATACTGCAAAGATGTGAGAGAATGGGAACAAACGCTTCCTGGTTCTACTGGCAGTGTTTTTATGGCTTCAACTTACCTGAGGGGTTTTGCTTGTTTAACTATAAAAATGATAGAAATCATTTACCATACCTAACAGAAAGTGATGAGTTGGTTTTTCTAGAGACTTCAGGATTCGTTTTTCTGCTGACAGCAGGGCTTGAGGATAGACAGTCTTCTTCAGATACTCCTGCCTCCTCCTCATAGAAATGCCTACTGTTGAGCATTCAGGATAAATTAACCTGAAGCAAATGGTCCGGATAAGAATGCTTTTCCTTATGATCAAATTTAACAACTTTGCAATGTTTCTCATGTATTTCTGAAGTTTAACTGTTTGAAGCATGTTGATATCAGTACAGTTGTTGCCAATATCAATATAAACCACAGATCATGTTTGATTTGGACAGGGTCAAAGATTGATCCATACCTCCTGAATGTGATGGTCTGGTATGAAACCTCTAGTTCAGAAGGTTCATGGAGGACTGGGATGACAGGAAGGAGATTGCATTTTGTTCTTACACAGCCTGTAAACTTTGGCTGTCAAGCACTGCAGAGGACAAGATCCTTAGCTGGAGAGCTGCTATTCCCTGTGCAACTTCTCTGTGCTTAACAACAACAGCAAAAAAGAAGACAGAGTTTATTTTAGGAACTCAGTATAGTAAGTATATAAAACACTTAATTCTGTGACATCAACAAGCAACTTCAAAGTTGTTCTTTAGTTTCTCTTAACCTATGAAACCACAGGGAACCATAATTACTCAGCTTTTAAAGTGTTCCAGTGCCTGGTGAAAGTGTTTAATGTGGACTTCTCACTTCTGCTCGGATTACACTAGATTTGCTCTCTCCCCAGTGTAAGAGATTTAGAAGACTGAACTATTTACTGCCTGGAATTGCTCATACAAAACGCTGCTGCAGATCAGCTGATGTACAATGATGAAACTTTGTAGGTTAAGTCCTTTAAGGTGGGACCAATGATGAAAGTTGCTGTAGAAACATGCAAGCAAGCTCTGAACAAGTTTATATAAGGAAAGCAATCTAGCTTTGTGGACTTACGTATTCTTCTACTTCAGAATTATCCTGGATATACTGTAGGCTGTTTTGTTAACTCAACAACAGGACTTAGGATAAATGGATATTTAGTGTGATTTTTGCATTGTCTTACTTATTACATAGCCTTACATTGCATGGTTTTACATAACCTTAGTGAGAAATACAAGCACCAACACAGGGAGCTAACATGAAATAGGTGTTTGGAACTAATGTGACTGGTGTTGAAGAGGGTTTGCCTTCCATTTGATGAAGATAGAGACTTTTTGTCATGGTTTCTCTCACTGGCCAAGGGAAGCACTTAAGAACATTGTTACAGAATACCAGCCTATCACAATAAAGATCATGTGAAAAAACAGGATCTTGGGCTTCATATACTAATAAAATGCAGAAATGACCTACTGCTACTCTGTAAGAAGGAAAGTATCTATAACCTTTAAATTTTCTCATTCCATAAAGGTAAAATACAAATACACATTAAAGACAAGGTATGGAACTTCTTTCGCATAAATTCAGTTTCTTTACTTACTCCAGAGAGGCAGTTTCTTTGCGTGCTTGGTTGATCAGTTGGACAAAACTTATCTGTGTTCATCTTCCTTTGATGAAATCTAAGCATTTATAAATATGTATATACACATGCACATACGGATATTCAGACGGATGGGAAAGGGGGGGGGAAAGATCACCAGTCAGATCCCTCCCATTGGAAAGATGTTAGCTCTGCCTTTGCATTCTTTCTTTGAAGATGTTATAATAGCAGAGTGGGAGAACCCTGATAAGAGGGACAGGGCTCACTCAGAAGATAAAATTCTACAAAACTTAAGAGCTGTAAAGCTAGTGTGGGCACTATTTCTAAAGTACGTATGGGAATGGCCTTGGAGCCAAAGATCAGATTGTATCATCTGTTTGGAATTGCTTCTCAGAGATCATGCAGTTGTGAAAATTGAAGTTCCTTTCAGAAGAAAAGGAACAGCTGTGGATTTCTTGCAAGTATTTATGGTGTTTTTGTTTGTTTTTTTTTTTTTTTGTTAGGTTATACCTTTCCTACTCAAAAGACATGAATTGTCTTTTGAGAATAGGTATGTGTATACTTTTTGTGAACGGAAAGTTGTCTCTGACAAGCTTTTAATGTAATTTCTTAAATACTTATGTTGTTTTATCCATTTTGACAGAGTAGTCCATTGGATTTTCCTTTTTATTTATTAATAAATTTGGGGTTTTGTCCATCCTGTAATGTAAGGGAGAAAGTTTTATCAGTAGAGCTGCTCAGTTATATTTTATGTTATATCTCTAGAACTAAAGAGATCAAGCCATTAGTATTATATTTATTCACCTTGCATGTAGAAAATCAAAACACCACAATTTCTTAGTAATCAAATCAGTGAATAATTCTGTTCCTTCATAGGTGGATGACATAATTGGAAAAATACAGAATTATAAAGCTTTGATTCTGAGAGAACAAGTCATTCATGCCACTTCTCTGATTTGTTACAACCAACTGAAGCAACAAATACCTGGTATTTCGGATGTGGGTTATGTCTAATAAACATAGGAACATGATGCCACTTTTACTGTGAGATAGACCTGTTTATTTGTATAACTATGGCATAAATAGATGTATTATCTGAATGCCATACATAAATTTTAGTACCCTGAAAAACAAAGGTGAACGAACTGCTCTCTATGAAAGAGGTTTCCCACGGAGAAAAGAGTGGAAACACATTTGGGGAAGATGGGAGCCTCAAGATAGTAGATCCAGAGTTCTGCAGAAGATTAAAACTGAATTTTAAAACATGTCTGCCTGTCTCTGGACTAATAGCTGATGGTATCTTGCCATGCTGAAAAAGGGGAATTTCCACTCTATTGTGCCAAAGAAGTGCTGGGTTTTGTTGATATGTTTGTTTGCTTTGAGCCAATCAGAGGGGTCAGAAGTGAGTGGTGTGTTTGTGAAGTAGCAGCTTGGTTTTTACATCAAGGTTGAAATGCATTGTCAGCACATAAACCTCCAGGAGGGGTAGAATATGTCTCTCAGTCCAGATGGATGTCTGAATTGGGTACATGTAGTCAGTTGTTATGCTCCTGGCTCAGACAAGCAAGAAGGGCTACCCAGAGTTTGCCTAGAAGCAACATTGTGTGTTGTTCTCAGGAGGTAATTCTGGGCTCTGGAGGGAGCCTCCACCAGGATGACTTTCTTTGATACGAGCCATTTCATATGTAAGAACAAAAGAATTGTAGAAAAGAGGCAGTGAATGTAAATAGCCTGTTTTATGCTGGGGGGTGGTTTTCTACATTTTTCTAAACACTAGATACAGTCCTACATGGATCCTGCTGGAATGGTTGTAGTGTCCAGTTAGTGGGAAAGGTTTTAATCACTGTGATGCTTACATGCTGAGGAATTAGTGTGCATTTGAGTCCATGGGTTTTAGGAACAAAAGAGGAAAATTATATTTTTAAACATCCATTCTTTACAGTGATGCTGTTTATGTCTGAATTCTTAAGTCACTGGAAAAAATATTCAGTGAGAATGAAAATGTCCTATCCTAATAGTCACAAAATATTCTCATCCTGAAAATCTAATCATGTGTACTTTTTTTTTTAATGAAAGGTCTGTACTTGAAACTTTCCAGCTTTTATAAGTGAGGAAATTCCAAGCATTTTGTAGTGACAGATACTGTTAGTGGGTAGTTGTCCACTGACGTCAAAAACAGAGGATGGCGAACAGCTTTGTTCAAGTCAACGAAAAATGTACCGTCTTGGATAAACTCTGTGTTAGCAACGGGGCTATCAATGATATACGAGCAGCTTCACATGAGTTCCCATGTGCATTCAATCCAATGCTAAATTCCAGATCTTGTTTAATAAGCAACTGATGGAGCCAAGACCTGGCACTGCACAAAATCCTGCAGTCTGCTTTATCCAGTCATGAAGAAAAAACAAGCTAAATAAGATCAGATGAACAAGTTCAGAATTACTGCAGGGTTATTAAAAAGTTGTGATTTGTATTCCTCTGCTAATGTTTATGACTAACACATTTGGGACGTGTAAAACAATACTTAATTTGTAAAAAGTCTATGTGCCAAAATTCCTGCAGTAGTTTAACCACTAAAGAGCAAGTTTTGACTGTGTTGAATGGGTTTGTTTAAATGTTTATCAGTAATCAGCTAATCTTTTTTTTGGTTTTTCTTTCAACCTACATTTTGAAAAATGATGATTTCTCGTTGCTGGATTGCTGGTTAGTACTTTCACTTTGGGAAATACAGTGTATTCCTGAGCTCATCATGGAGAAACAATTTTTAAGTCAAGTCTCATTCTCTTTGGCAGGTGTGATTTGCTACTGTAATTGTAGGTGTGTGGTTACAGTAAGATTTTTTTATATGCAGTCCTATACGCACTTGTGTTGGGCTTTGAATATGCTGGATCTTTTAGACCACAGAGAGTTTCACGCTAAGCATGCTGGTGTCCTTATGCAATTTTGGATGGGCAACGAGGTGGATAAAGTGTGAGTTCATCATATTGTCACGTCTGGCAATTCCCTCCAACATGTATGCTTTCTCAGACTCCTCCTCCTAAATGTCATATTTAAGTGTAGGTAAGCAAAAGTTAATTGCTACGCTCTTAGCAGAAATAGTTATTAAAACCCCAAGTATTTCAAAAGGGGAATGTTGCTTTCAAATATTTGAAAAATTTGGAATGTTGCTACCAAATGCAGTATTTAAAACATCTCTGCTATCCTAGTGGGCAGGGACACAGAGGCAAGGAGGAGAACAAATTTTGCTACTTCTACAAGGCAGACTGCAGCCCTTCTGTAAAAGCTCATGGAAGAAATGCCCATGGTTTTACATATTTTTGGCAGCAATAACATAATTTGGTATATAAAGCAGTTCAGCTGTGAAACATTCAGTGCAGCCTTTTGTGTGGTTGATGAAGCTTCTCTTCCTACCAGTCTTCAGAGTCAACATTAACCATGCAGATTGCGGTGTATTACTTCTCCCTGAGTAGTAGTATTTCTCTTGTTACTGTCCCAGGATGGCTGTCTGGCAGACCACGTTTCTCACAGCAGAAGTATCAGAACAGTATTCATGATGTTAGAAGTGGTGCACAAGCTTTAATTTTACCTTTGAGAGATTCACTGTGTGTTTTGAAAGCCAAATCACTGACGTGGCTCCAAAAAAATATTTGGCAGTATGTGGGAAGGATTTTGCATGTGTGTGTGTTTTGTTTTGTTTTCCCTCTTTAACCTCTTTGGACTCCTGAAATTGTGTATGTTGTCTTTCTCCTTGATAAGTCTAAAACCATAATGAATATTTCTGTGGATGTTTCTGATTTTCAGGGTTCTTTATCTCCCACTTTCTTAAGGATAGGATTCTTATGTTTTTAATAAGTGGTGCATGTCTGTTCTAGAGCAGATCATGACAATGGGCTTTGCACAGTCTTCTCTAGAATCATTATCCATAGTCAGTCTTCTTATCTCTGGCTGGCATAAAAGAGGACTGCGTGTCCACCATGAAGTTGCTGCTGCTGTTCACAGCACATCTGTTAGTGCAAACCCAAGTCTGTCAGCATCTTCAACTAATACCTCATAATTTAAAATACCCCTTTTTGCCATCTCTGAGATATTGTTGGGACAGACAGCATAGATCATAAAAACTCTGAAAAAACCTGGGAGAATATTTACTAGAATGCTGCACACTACAACACACTGAAAGCACTGAACTTGAGAACAGTTTGGATTCACTATAAAGCTATAAACTGCATTGATTATATTTGTGTTTTCATTTGTCTTCCTACCGTGGCACAGCTTGTCTGCCTTTTGTGTTTCCAGAAACAAATCACTCCTCTGAGTTGAGGTTCCTTTTTGAGAAACATGCGCAAGGCAACTATGTGAGACTTGTACGCTGCGTTTGTGCCTTAGCAAGTACAGCTTGTCTAATGGTTCCTTGAGCTTGTCATAAATATTAATTTAATAGGGTTGGTACTATTTCATGCATTGTTAATGTACAGATTGAGGAAGAGATAATTCATATGGGCTGATGCTGGAACTGACAGGGTTTGTAGGCTTAAAGGAGTCCAGTTTTACAATATATCATTGTTTTCTTCAGATTATTTTAAAACTTCTTATATAGAACAGGATAGTTCTTTATTATCTTTTGAAATTTTTCTTACCTTCCATTCCCTCCCAAAAATAAATAAGCTGTCCAGTATTTTGTCTTTTTACAGCCTCCTTTGGCTGACACTCATGACTTGCAGTTTGAGGAGTTCTGCATGAGGTGATTGTTTAATTTTGCTGGGAAATATTTGACTCTAGGTGTTCAGCTTTCAATCATGCTGTATAGCAGGGAACCATTTGGTAGCTGTACTCAAAACCAAACCCATTTTAAAAACAAACATCAACATACCACATTATCAACTTCTGAAACAGTCCACGTAAGCCTTGAGAATTGCCTTGGGTTGCTGGTCACTTCAGATATGGCTGTAATTTCCTGATTTTTGAGGACTGCTGCTCAGGAAGGAATGGAATCCCATTAGGTTTACTGGTTACCCTGAAATTGCCCTTAGAACCAGCTCAGCTTAGAGGAGAAAACAAGGATGGGGGGGGGGGGGGGGGAATTATTTCCACAACCTAAACATAAATGACACCTCTGGGGGGAGAGGAGGATAAAGCAACTTTTAGATCTGTTTATTTTTTAGATTGGACTACATGTAAAAGTATTCTCTTCCTGTGTCTTGCAGTTGTTAATTGGTCAGGATTCTTACCTATGGTCACAGATCTTGTTCTTAGGCAAACCCTACAGAGTGAAGTTTGCCTTTATGGAAGAGGTCTGATATTTGGAGATATATATAATCTTACATATAAAGCCCCCCTGCGTTTATTTAGATTAAATTCTAAACACCCATTTTCTAACTTAATATAGGTATTACTTGGTTGTAGTGTTGATTTTTTTTCATTTAAGCTTTTCTTGAAAAGTCATTTTCTATCCCAAATGATCAGCTGTTGTGTTGATGTGCTTCAGCTATGTCTAGGTAAAGCTCTTCTCATCCAGAATGTGGACTAAATATATATAGTATATACATATTAAATGTATTACTAGTTGTAGTTTGTTTATTTATCTGCTATCAAATTGCTACTGCTTTATTAACTAAACATACATTGTGCACAATTCAGAGGAAAATACTCCCTATAAGCTAGCAAGACAAAACCATGACACAGCCTTACTGTATAACCTCATCAGATGTTAAAACTTACATAAAATGCATATATTAACGTGTGTAAATCCTACATTATGAAAACATGGAAGCCTGGCTAGCACACGTGGTTTGTTATTGCTCTTGACCGAAACTGGGCATGATCATAATCAAACCCATTAGAGCTGGAGTCTGGAATGAGAGGCCCTCAAGTCTGGGCATCAAGAGCATGGTACTCTCCTCCCCTCAACTCCTACTGTGTTTTTCCTTAGCTTTCTAAGCTACTTTACAAACAGTCACACTGGTGATGCATTCAATACTATTTTAATTGTGGTATTCTTTACTATGTGGTAAAGAATGCTTTTCCTTTATTGTATTTCCCTTTGATGTGCTGTGCTCGCTGTCCCTCAGTTGTACCAGACCAGTTGTTGCTGGGACTGTGCTGTACATCAAATCAATTAAATAATTTGCTTTAGCAGATTTTAAGTTAGGTTTGTTGAGCAGCATGGTTTACAGTATGTCTTGTGGTAGCACCAAAGACCCAGGTGAACTGGCAGGAGGCTGGGCATGGGCCAGGGCTGAACTTCGCATGGTTGGGAGCGTTTCCTGTAGCACTGTAAGCATTACATAAAAACAGGCAGGGAGGAGAAATCCCTGCCAATGGGAATCATTTTACATAGTGCAGTGGTGGGAGCCCCTTTTCCAGCTTGCGTTTGCAGAGTAACTCTCAGGGGTGGAGGGAGGCTGGCTGAGCCCCACTGGAGGCAGGCCCCTGCCCTTCCCGCTGGCTGCAGAAGGCAGCAGTGTTGTCAACAGAAACGCAGGTAAAACTGGTCCTGGGCAACTGATGTCTCCAGATAGCCTCAGCGCTTACTTGTCCAGAAAGTCTTCTGGCTTCAGTTTTGTGTCTGTGAACTAACAGTCTGCAAAAGGGGGATTTGTTTAGTTTTGTGTCCATTACTTATGCACAGCTTTTAATAACTCGGTACATTATCTGTTCTGAATGGAGGGGTGTGTATGAGACAGTCACCGCACTGTATACACAATATTCTCTTCCATAACGCTGAAGGAGGCCGTGTGCCTTTTCGTTTAATGCTTTTAAGGACTTCACTGTACTGGCTGTCATTGACCTTTGGCTTATGGACAAACCATTCCTCCTCAGAAAGTGAAACTGATCTCCTTAAGAAGTTTCATTTCTGCAAAACACTTGTAAATGTTTCTGAAACCCACTGTAATTTTCTGCCCCCCTTGTCCCCCAAGATGTTTACAAACTTTGCTTTGAAGTGAGCTTGCCAGGGGAAAAACTGAGAACTTCCCTGCATGCTATGAGTTTTGTTAAGAGCTACCTCCTGGCTATGACAGGCTTTTAACCTGTTGAAAGCCTAACAGACCTATTCCTGGCTTTGATGGGGATGTTCTTCTTTTCATAATTTAGGAAACTCCTTGAATCTTTTTAACTACTTCAGATGATCCTCTCTAAAACTTTTGTGTCTTGTGATTTTTAACATTTTGTTCTAATGCTGTTCTCCACCCTCTAGGGAAAGTGCACAAGTTCTTGGCTTACATTATCTCCATTCCTTTCCTGTCTCTTGATTCTGCTGTGGTAAATCCATCACTGATTTTAAATTGTCATGGAACCTTTCAAAATATTTAATTACTTGATTCACCTCTCGCTCCGTGTTCCTTACCAAGTCTCTCTGACAAGATATAATGGATTTCATCTATTCAGGAGGTCGAGTGGGGCAAAAAATACAAATCCTTGATGTACTTTACAGTAAGCAGGGAGCAGATAGGATGATGTTGTAATCCTCCACCTTCCTACCTGACTTCATTTGCAACACAGATGACAATTTTTGTTGGACTTCTTATCTAGTTAGTTGTAGTTTCTCATATGGAGGGAAAACAGAGTTTAGATGCCTAATGCAGTACAATTTCTAGGAGTTTAAATAATCAGTCTGTAAAGTTGTGTGTGTGTCCTCTTCTTGACCAGTGTATTTCTCAGGAATCCTACTCACTGCATCAAATATATACCAAAAGCTTCTGTTACTGCTTTGGTCTCTGTTAGACAAAGATTGTTTAACAAGATGGCTTTTCACTCTGTTGTGCAAATGGTCCAGCAGTTGTCCACTGGAACCCTGGATGTATTACAGAAAAGTTAAAGATGGGCTTTCAGATGCCAGCTGGAGGTTTGAGCAGTTTGTCTTACAGAACCTGCTGTATCCTGTCTCTCCAAATCAAACAACAAGCCAGAGAAAGCTTTCTTTTGAAAAATCTGTTTTGCTGAGCTGTGTGGGAGACTTTTCCTTTTCAGAATTGGAACTGGAAAACCAATAATCTCCAGCTCCAAAGAGGAAACAATTTAAGGTACCACCATAATTTTTGTAATTATTTCTTTTCACAGTAATTGCAGTGTCAGTCTTCTTATTGCTTTAAGACTAAAGTGAGTATGAAGAAATACTTCACCTTGGGACTTCTCTTTAAAGCCAGCTAAGTAATGCAGTCTCAAACTGTTGTGATAATAATAATATGGCTGCCCAAGCAGTAAAGCTAAACAAATTGAGGCAAAAGCTTTGTAATCATAAAATTTTCACATTAAAGGAAGTAGATGCTATGTGCAAATATAAAATGTGGAAATAAACACATTTAGAATTTTTGTTTTCTCTTTCCAAACCAAAGGGAAAGAAAAGGCTTCCCTGTGATTTCAGAGTATTGTTAACAAGCCCTCGTAGCTATTAGGAGCCTGGAACAGTAAACAGCTTAGTAACAACATAATTATATCAATAAACCTAACATCAAAATAACTCCCAAAATTTATGTACAGATGGTTCCATTTTACATTACAAAAGAAGTTTTCTGAAGTCCATTTCCCTAAAACAAAGGTTTTAAAGGCACAGTGTAATATTTGTCCTCAGATCTGCTGGGTTTTTTGCATGTAAATATGAATACCAAGGCAATTAACTCAATAATTTACCCCGTGATGGAGTTGAACTTCTCTTGGTAGCTATTGCTTTAAGCACAGTTAGCATGCAGTCTTCGGTATGCTGATGGGCTCTTGCTCAAGCCTGGTATATCGGCCCTCAAAGTGTCTAGTGCTAGGGATAGTTCACCCTCAGGAAGTTCGGTTTAGATAACTATCTGAATTTTTTGGGGTACCAAAATCTGGAATGCAGCAGTGAAATCTGATGAGCCCAGGCTCTCAGATCTGAGTCAGCAACAGGGCTGGACCCACTCTTGTTGTTCAGCACTTCCACTGCCGGGTCCAGCCAGCAACAGAAAACAGAGATGCATGAAAAGAAAGAGGAGGGAGCATGCTTCAGAAAAAGTACGGGCGTGCTTCAAAACAGAGTTTGTGTAGGTTATGTGTGAAGGTGAGAAGCTGTGAAGAAATTGCCACTTTCTCCCAGTACAGCCTTCCAAAACCTCAGGGGGTGTTTGGTTCTCAGGGGGCTTTGCTTTTAGTCTCGTGTAAGCAGAGGTCTGTGCAACATTAGCAGCTGGTGTCTGGGCTGTTTTGCTTACCAGATGTAATAGTGAACATATGAGATTAAGTTCTTTGCTGCTCTGGGTTTTTTCCCCCTGCTTCTGATCCTTTGCAGTTAAAAGTATTTCAGGTATTACAGGGCACACTATTATCAACTGAATTTTTAGTCTTGGAGGAGAAGAGTTACCCACCCAAATGGCAGTGTAAGCAAGAAAGGTATGGAAAAGTCAACATATTTTTCTTACTGATTTCTGGGTATTAATCAATTTTCTTATCTCTTTTTCTTTACACCCATTGTTTTCTAAACTGTTACTCATGTTTGAGTCCCTTTTCTGTAAGTTCAAGAAAAGAAAGATGCTTTTCCCTCTAGAAGTCAAGTAAACTGCTGTGGCTCTGCCAATTGGTAGGAAATATATATCACTCTGTGTTACTCTTTTGGTGAAAAAGAATAATTTCATTAAAGTATTTGTAGTCTTCTGAGGCTGAATTTCCATTCTAGCGTCCACTTCATCTGTGGCAATCAATTGATGGAGATCTAATCACTTGCCAGGCTTTGCCAGGAGAAAGTTGTCCATGACTGAATGGCAGTGCGTGCTTGGTACAAAGCTCATGACTCACAGGTTCTCGAGGCGGTCTCCTGAAACACACCTGAAGCTTAATTCTGTGTACAAGGCATAGAAGGAAGTACTCACTGTGACTTCATTCATGCTTTTGGCATCCAAACGTTATTCCTGGTGATGAAAAATAGTAGAATGAATAAGCAGCTAAAATGCAGGAGAGAAGCATGAATTTAAGCTTTGGAAAAGCTGAGAACACACCCCGCTTCTCATCACTTCTGTATGCTGTGCCTATTCTAATCCCCATCCAGACTTCAATACTAGGGATTAAATAGTCAAACATTTTTAAATGTTAATCATTCAGAACTTCTAAAGTCAGCTTTTCAGAAGTGACCTGTTTTGATTTGCATATATTTACATGTTGGTAAGTTTTAAGTTTATTTTAAAAGAGAAATAATTTCTGAAGAAAAAAGGGAGATTTTTTAAAATCCCTAATATACAGTTGAAAAAACCCTGTGTATATCTATCTCTGAAGGTAGTATAAAAGATAGAAAATGGAGGAAAAATGTCAAGAACAAAAAAGTGCACAGCAGCATAGTGATAGGACAAGGGGTAACAGGCTCAAACTTAAAACAGGGGAAGTTTAGATTAGATATAAGGAAGAAGTTCTTTACTGTGAGGGTGGTGAGGCACTGGAACAGGGAGCCCAAAGAAGTGGTAAATGCTCTATCCCTGGCAGTGTTCAAGGCCAGGTTGGACAGAGACTTGGGTGGCATGCTTTAGTGTGAGGTGTCCCTCCCACGGCAGGGGGGTTGGAACTAGATGATCTTAAGGTCCTTTCCAACCCTAACTATTCTATGATTCTATTCTTCAATGGCTGCAGGCTACCTTAGCTTGTACATAATTTTAGAAAGTACTGAGGACATATTTCACTTTCTTTGTCTTTAGTTTAGAAAATCAACCAGTTCTACTGAGCTACTACTTTTATTCTATTTAGGTAATAGAATATTTTTCTTGTATTTCTTCTGTTTTTCAGTGATAGAAACTTAATGCACTTTCCTTTTCTCTCATTTTGTTGCAAAACCTAAAGTACTATTTTTAATAGTCATGTACACTGATGGCTGTCTGTTGACATCAACAAACTTCAGTTAAATGTATGTAAGTATATGTAAAAGCAGAGATCAGCTGGTTGGTGTTTTTTTTCCAGTAGCCAGTGGCTGCAGTGTCTGCAGGAAGCTACAAGTGTTTTTCCGGTTTCCCATCGACTTCTGCAAAATAAAATTGAGTCTTCTTTTTGTCAGGTTGTCCAGCAATGCCAATTTCTTTATATGATACATCATTTGAATATTAGTGACCTCTGGAGAAGAGGGCAAAAAAGGTGGTTTGGGGTTTTCTGGCTGGTCAGATGTGGGCAGCTGGTGTAACCAGTGTTTGCAGGCTTCTCACCAGGAAAGCAATGTGTTTGCTTGCCATGCGGTTCTTCAGAAAGCTGGTTTCCTTAAAGAAGTTGTGGGTGGCATGAGGTTGGTCAGAGAGCAGACATTTGTTTGACCTTTTAGTAACAAGTCCTTGTATTAGGAGAAAAACCCAGCATTTTTTATTTCTTAAATTGCCACGAATGGAGTGAGAAGCTAGCAAACTGGGTCCAACAAACGTCCTGCAGGTTTTGGAGCCATCTGGATCTTGATGTGTAGGACTGCAGCTGAACAAACAGTGTAAACCTAACAGCACATAGCTGATTAATTACGATTAATACTGAAAATGATGTACTGTCTCGCTTTGGTTTTTAAAGTGTGGTCAGTCAACATTAAGAAATTTACATTAATTATGTCAATATTTGGGGGAAAAGTGATACATGTGAACACTTTACTACCACCAGTCACACTCTCTAGCTATTCAGGATGAGTTTTGGCTTCCTTTGTATTCCCTGGGAAACAATGATTAAACTAACATTCATATGTTAGGGTTTTGTTGGTTTTGGAGTGATGAAATTATATATTTCAAACTTTTTCTTATATGATTAGAGACACATGAAATGGAAAAGTGTTTCTTGAAGAGCTCTGTCGTCACATCATCTAGGAATTGAGGGTTTTCCATATTAGATTTGTTTTCATATTCGCTAACCTACCTTCCTGCTCCCTTCGCGTGGTGGAAATGGGGAATTCTTCTTTAGCTTCATGACAGTTCTGGCAATAACTATTGCTTCTTTTTACTCTTCACTGTCTTTGATACAGTTGTTTCTTAAAATATGCAGAGTTGTTTTGGGTTTTTTTTCTGAGCATTATATTTTATAGAATTTTAAAACTTTATGTCCCCAAATTATCAAACCAGACTAGATATATTGAAAGGAGTAAGCTCACTGACTGAAACTCAACCAGGAAACTCTCATAATTTTAACTATCAGTTAGTTTAGAATGAAATGATGCCATGTATTGTTAATGTGTTATGATAAATGAAATTAGAGACATGTTCAGAGTTGAAATCCCACCCTGTCTCATCTTGTTATGCATTAGACGGTAGATACTGTAGGAAAAGCCCTGAGATTGCCGTTGCAGCGCTGTGTTTGACGAAGGCTGCCTGCCTAGGTATCCTTATCACGTCATGATCTCTTGGGAATGTCTTAAAAGTGAAAAAGCAAACAGCCCCACAACAGCACGTCACTGTTTTCCTTGGCACCCTTTGGCCGTGAGCCTGTAAGTGAATAAATGAGAAGTAAAATGAACGAATCATGAAAGTCAGTGTCGAAGCTGATTTAAACCTCCCATGGACCTGAAGTTTATCCAAAGCAGAAACTCCTATTTAAGGGCAAGAAGAAGGGGAGCATAGAGTGGCTTGAGTTAACATAACAATGCCTGGCTTGGGCACCATCGCCCGTTCCTAAGTTTATTTAAGCTCTGTATGCCTGGGGAAAGCAAGTAAACAGCAGGAGCGATAGACAATCTCTTAGATAAACACCGTTTCTGCAGGACCAAGACCTTGATGGCTGCCGTCGCCGTCTCTAGCTTTAAATGGCGAGGAGCTCACGGCGTGACTCAGGGCAGGCGGCAGCTGCCGGCGGCACCGCGCCGCTGGGCCGGGGCCTGGACTCTGCGCCGGGGCGGTGGTGGTGGGCCGTGGCGGGGAGGAGGAGGAGGAGGAGGAGGAGGAGGAGGAGGAATGCTGCCTCCCTGACGTCAGGAGCTGCTCCTGGGAATGTTTTGCATTCCTCTTCCTGGCAGTGGTCAGGTGGCTTCCAGCAAGAAGGAAGGAACAGCCGCTTCCAAATGGAAAAAAAAACTAAAATGAGAAAAAAAAAAAGGGGGGGGGGGGGGGGGGGGGGCGGGGCGGAAAAGAACACTTTATAATAAAAGTATTGTGGGGGAGGCACTTTTATTAAAAGCCAGATTGGGAATTGGAACCAGATGTTCTGCATTCGAAAGCTGCACGAATGTTAAATGCGTTTATTAATGACTGTGATGGCTGAGGTATTTGGCTATCTGCCTCGCTTTAATCTCTAGTGCTCCGTATTTAAAAACAGTTGAGAAAAACATAGTTTTTTTTCTTTGTACCCGACTTTAGGCAGCTTCCTTTATATGAATGTTAATTAAAAAGTGAGAAAAAAGGAAAGAATATTTTTTGCGGCGGAATAGCCACATATATGAGAGAAGAAACAAGCAGGGAAACAGTTAACATTGGTCCTGTTCTTCTGTTAGTTTTAACATATGTTTTGTACTGAAAATTAATGTCTTTATATTCAGTTTCCTTCTTGATTTGTGGTGGTTGGATAATGCATGTGATGTAAGCCAAAGAGGTCAGAACATGCAATTACTCTTGCTCGCAAAGCACTTCCTATTCCCTTTCTTTCTCTCCTTAATGCCCTGTCAAAGTGGGGGTTTAAAGCAAAACAAGAGGAGATGATCAGTCTGAGGTGGGTGATGTAGCAACTGCATTCACCACAGGCACGGTTTGTGAAATAACAGCTTTATATCTAGAGACAGACCCGAGTGCATGATGTATCTCAGTTTCCAAAGCAGTTTGTCCACCCTGGTGCTTGTACACATTTGGGAGTCTCACGCATTGAGAACTTCCATGAAGGTTTGTGCCTCAGTGGGGATGAGATACCTGACAACACCATAACCTGTACAGATGCAGGCAGATTTGGGGCATCTTCAAGACATCTTTGTGTCCTTTTCTGACCACTAGGCTCTGTGGTTTGCAGGCTGTAAGATAATCTGTGTAAAGCATGGACTGCTGGAGGGAGAGAGAGCCTGGCATCACATCCCCCTTCCGCTCCCGGGCATGGTGATGCCTTAAACCTGTAGCTTCTTCATCAGCTTAAGAGGGGAAAGCACTCACTTTCTTTGTATTCTCTCCTTACCTGGTGGGCAAGGCTCTGTGTTTTAAGAGTTCAGGTATCTTCAGGCAGGGCACAGGTCCTGCCAGGGGCTGATGGAGCAGAGCTATCTCTTGATTTGGGCTGGGACAGCCTGTATGATTTAAACTGTGCCATAGAGACTCACCAGTGCCCTAGCCCAGTGTGTTGCTTGGTTTGAGTTTTTTTAATGCAATTAAATTAATCTTACATGTTCCTATTGTCACTGCACACAGTTGGGGTTAGCTGAGCCTGTTCCCTGGGCAGTGTTCTATGGAAGCTGGTGGCAACAGGGAGCACTGGGCAGTTTGGGTCCTGTTCTCTTGAGCAGTGTCCCCAGCTCAGGTGAAGCCCGTGACGGCCCTCCTGTTTCCGGGTACCGGCTGAAGTGGACAGGCAGCTTCCTGCTACGGGGTGGATGCTTTGCTGAGGAATTTCCAGAAATGCTGAGAAGTGCTGACTCACAGCTTACGGCCTGTCTGGGCTGAGGGGAGGTTTTCACGTCCTTGGCTGAAGCCAGCAAAAAATGTTGCTGTAATGTACTGTTTTATTTTTAGCAGGGGGAGGCTGTGTTGCTCAGGATGAGAAGCTTGCGAGTGGTTTCAAGATGACAGGCACTTTTAAGGGGTTGGGTTTTTTTTTTCCTTTTCTATTTTTAGAACTTGGAAAACAGGTTGTTTTGCTAAAATACAGACACTTCTCTGTTTCCCCACTAAATGGGTTGTTGTAAAGGAGCCTTAAGGAGTTCATGCAGGAAGGCTTTTACCGCCCCTGCAGGTCAAAATGTCCTTCAGGGGAGGAGATACTGAACTATTTGAGATTGAAACTCAGCTGGCACCTACTTGCGCGGTATTTCTCACTTCTGCTGAGGTGGGACTGCAGCTGCAATTGTTGGAGCTGAAATGTAGCCAGGTATTTGATGGCTGCTATTACGAGATCATTGTAAAAGCTGGGTGCTTGAGTTTCATCCTCCCTTGGTTTTAGCAGTCACTTCTCGAGTAATTGGCCGTGCGTTTTTCTTTCTGAACAGCAAATGCCCTATGGTGTTTTCTGCTAGTGTTAGCCAGAAACTAGAGGGAGGGAGGAGTCATTTCGAGCTGTGCCACCTCTCAAAATACAATTTTGGTGATTGGGTTGTAGGGGCAAAGGGGTCTTTTTTGTTGTTTTGTTTTCCATTCCGTACATTTTTTTTTTAATGTATCCATGTATGTCTGTGGGTTTTTTTCTGTTCAACAAGCAGTGTTGAGTGTTTGGGGATAATCTCCCAAGTATGCGCTGTCCCACAGAGTATCATAAATGGAACACACGTTTGTAAAAACTCTTTTACTTCTAAGTTCTAAAAGTTGCTATCAGCTCTTCTTCATTCGCAGCTCTGTATCTCTGCGTATAGAACTGTTTGGAGCCTTTTTTGACATCTTACTTGTGGTCTGTGTAACAATGAATGATCTGCAGACTACTCACCACAAGGCCATTTTTTTAACCTGTAGCCTAAACTAGCACATTTTGCACACAACCCCACCACCACCACCAAAGCAAAACAAAAATCAAACCCAAAACTCACACCTCTTATAGCAACCCTGCAGCATCTGGCTTGAGAATAACTGGTACACAGCTTCCCTGACAAAGTATGTTTCCCTCTTGTAGGTGGATCATGTTTTAACTGCTCTCCTCAGTTTTTGCCTTGATGTTATGTGTCCAGCAGGGTCCTCATTTGGCAACAGGAAAGAAAAAAAGGATAATTCTGTGCAGGAAGAGCAGGAGCGTGTCTCCATGATGTGCAGTGAGCTCATTTGTCAGTTCACTACTGTGAAAAATCCCAGTCTTAGTTATTTGAATAGCAATACAGTCCTTGCATGTGAGCTGCTGCTGCTGATTTTTGTAGGCAGAAGTAATTGTGGGCTGCACGTCTATCACAATTTCCCCATCAAATCCACTTTTACTAATGGCTCTAACCTTGCCAGCTATTCATCTCCAAGAGAAAGCTGTTCTACCCGTATCTGTCAGTTCCCTCCAAGATTTTACAGCAGCTGCATAATCTCTTCTAAGAGTTGCATAAGCATCTTTTTTTGCTTGTGTCCTGGCACCCAGAACTATACCAGGAAAAGTTATATAGGCCTTACATTATTTCTAGCCACCTGTCAGTAAATTAAGGACAAGAGCCATGAACTAATGTCCCCTTTAGATAGATGTGTCATCCGACCTGGGTGGACATGCCTCAACTGGGCTGCCTGACTCCAGATAACCCCTTCTGCGATCCGCTGCTGCTTGACCCTTTTCTACTTTGGATGAGGCACAGAACATACTTTTTTTGTGAAGATTCTGTCCCCAGCTTCTAAAAAGAAATAAAATCATGCATGAATGTTGTCCAGCTTTCCAGGAAACATGTTGGTACGACATGTATCACTGTAGTCAGAACATCTACTCATTTTACAGTCAGCTTTTTTGTAATTGAATCTGCTCTAGTAAAATCCAGCAGTCCTTTCTAGTAATATCATACTTCACAGTCTGGTTCCTGTGTTTAATACAGACATGCCCCGCAAAGAGGTTTCTGCTTGTGCTAGTATAAGCTTGTACCTTCTCAGATATCTCAGTCTCCTCGTGCTACCTGTTCTTGCATAGCTTTCTGATCTCTCCACTATTTGATACGCTTTGTTGCTAGCTGCACTACAGTCTTGGTAGCTGTGTGAAATCTCAGCAGTTCATGTTGATGCTTCAGTTGTCATACTACTTTTTGTTATCGTGTCATTGTCTTAAATAATTTTTACTTTTGATCTTGAGGAATTTCCTACACCCTTCTTGTACTTTCACTTAAGGTCATTATGACAGCCTATTTCTTTGTGCCCAAAAAGAACAATAAATCCAGATTAATGGTAAACCTTTAATGGTAATTAATGGTAAACTGAGTAGTCAGCTGCTTTATCATTATCATCACTTACATGATAGCATTATCATTAATTGTCTATTGCTCTGTTTGTCCATAGGAGTCTTGCTGGTTTTCAAAACAACTCAGTTCAAAAACTGCACTGCATATTACTTCATGCTCTGCTGGGAATGGTGGATCATATACATTGATTTCTATGTAAAGATGAGATTATGGTGGTAAAAAAATAAGACATTTTAAAAATTAGTAGTCAGAATTTGAGTGTCCTAAGTAGCGCAGTTAAGCCAATCCAGTTGTTTTAGTAAAGGTTAGAGGAATCTTTTGTGAGAAATTTTAAAGAATATGCACAGTAGGCACATGTATGTGTGTGACTGGATATATGAATGATAAATTTCAAGAATGTAGGCTGATACTTATAAACAGTTTGAAGCCATGAATAGAAATAAGTCACATTTTGTTTAAACCAATAAATAATCCAGAGAGACTAAGGACAGAAAGATGGAACAGGTGGTTAAGGAAAAAAATAGCTTACCATTATTTTGTGAGGGTCTCCCTGCTTTACCTCAATTCTAGTAAGCCTCTTCAGTCATCTTTTCAGTTCTCCTGTTTTTAAGTCTCCTCTTTCATTTTTAATCTTTTTCCTTAATTTTCTTTTGATTACCTTCAGGATTCCATGGTGTCATAAAGGTTAGAAGCTGGATCACCAACTATCATTTAAAACTTAAACTAAATCAAGGTTTGCCTCTTCTAAGTAGAATGTGATGTCAATCTTCTTCAGGATTCCTAGGTATCTCTTGTGGCCCCAGTAATCAGTATGTCAAAAAATGAATACATTTACAGCTGTTGAGAAGACTTGTGCTAACATTGCTGGATGTAGACTGGTAGGCATTCATTATTAACATATATTCCCACTGAGAATCTTGTGGACAGTGCATACCAAAATCTGATCATCCATGTGCCTGGCACTGCTGGGTATTGTTAACATCATAGTTTGGTGATTTCCTTCTTGTGCCATTGATTCCAGAGTGTGTTTCAAAATGTCTGTGTTGATCTGTAGCAGGGAAAATTTGTCTTTCTGTCTTCCACAGTAATACATCCTTCTGAAATAATGAAGCTGTCAAAGGATGCAGGTGGGATCGTGTGTATAGAAGACAAACTTGCCAAGGAACATGAATGTGGTTTTGACACAGACATGTCTGTACTAGCAAGTGATGTGATGTGGTAGGAGCAGCTCTGTGGAGTAAAAGTTGGTGTGGGAGATTTGGTCCTGCTATATGCATTGTGAAGTTTTACTTGAGACAGGCTGCTGGTTGGTCAGGGTGCACTGAATGCCTTGTAACAGTTGGAGTGCATCTTCAGATTTAGTTCCATCCAGAAAGAATCCATTCTGTCCCACAAAGGGGGTCCCACAGTCCAGACTGAAGCACAGGGAAGATTCAGAAGCACACCACTGATCTGAACTGCAGGACTGATGTGGACACACCCAGGGATGACCAGACATCAGACCAATCCATCTTTCTCGCTTTGGCTTGCTCTGAGAATTCCTATTGTCATACATACACACAGATGCTTAGTTGTAAACAGATAAAACCCAGACAACAAGCTGATTTTTTAATACTAAGAAGAAGAAGGGCAAAGGAAAAGAAAAAACGTTATGTTCAGCTTTTAATACCTGGGTGTTATTCAGTCTTGTGATGGTGGCTGTGTAGCCATCGTTGCAACTGAAAATTTTCTGGCACTTGTCCCGATGCATCCTTTCTCTCTTGGAGTCTCTAGAACTGTGCTAAGATACTAATATTGTTCTCTTGTAGCTGGTATGTATTAACTTTAAAAGAGGTAAGTTTTCATTCCCATGGTTACCCTGGAAATCTTTGACAACATGTGCTGTACCACATACTTGATACCACAGCAAACAGATACTTGGAATTGGGGAAACCAGTCTTAAACACTGAACTTCTTATGGAGGAACAAGTTCAGAGCTTAGCATGACATGGACACCTATAAGAAACTTGTGTATGTTTGCTAAAGAAGGTATGATGGTAGTCCTTTACACTGTTAATGTAAATAAAGAATTTCTGATTCTTCCAGGCTTAATTTTGTTAAAGTGATAGAATAGAGGTATCACCTAGATAGAATAATGTGCACACACCACAGCGATTGCAGACTCTTGATCTCCCCATCATCCATCTCAGTTGCTGAGGTTTCCTTCCAGCAGAAGTAAGCAGGCTCATGTGGACTTCTGCTTTGTTTCTCTACAGAGTAGATTAGAATTGGGAAGTATAAGCCCTCCAGAGCAATGGGTCACTCAGACCCAGTCAGTTTTGGTCATCTTTTAACAGCTTAGCACACTGTTACAACTTGCTCTTCTGAATAGAAGCTGCAAATGGTCAACTTGTAGTAGCAGGTTTTTATAAACATTTATTGTACAGAATTGAAAAACTGAGCAGTCAATATGTACATCAATATATAATTGCTTAGAGACAGGATTGCAGTAAGCGTAGGTAATAAAAACTGGGCTGAGAAAACAGTCGGTGTACCATACGGAAGGGATAGTTGCTTTATGAATTTTTCCTTTTCCTGTTTTCCTCTTTCCACAGAGAATACGCATTGCATTGAGGACAGAGAAACAGAAAGTCTTGGCAGCTTCTACTGTGCCAGAGACTTTGTTCTGCTCAGTGAGGAGGGGTGCAGTTCCCAAGAAAGATGTCAAATACAGTAATTAATGTTCTTTCTTCATGTGATGGATACCATCTGTATTTAGAAACATCTGAGCTTGCGCTTGAATACAAGTCACGTAGCATTTTTATTGGTATAGTGAAGAACTTGAGTATCTTTATTCATGATACTTGAGGCTTTGCTCCCAGACATAGTTTAGAAATGCGTGACATTCCTTTTACGTTTCGAAGTGAAAAGTGAGCCAGGGTGAGCAGGAAGGACATTCCGTAGCTCGGTGAATCTTTTAGCAGTTTTTCATTGTGTCATATTTGTTTTTATAGAAGCAACGTCAAACTAGGGCAATAGGAGCAGCAAATTAGTTTTTGCCTCATATAAAAGCAAACATGATCAGCATCTGCTCATCCGCCAGGGATATTCATGGAGTCAATTATAATCAGGATATACAACTTTCCTTTTTTGACAGCCTTCATTAAGACTGGTCAAAATACAGTGTCTTCAAAACAAACAATGTTTTTAGTTTTCCTTCCTTCTTAGCTTCTCCTATTTCCCTAGCAGTGAAACTAGTGACCTTATCTGAAATCATCTCTGTGTTTGTATCCATGTCTCTTACAGCTGGGATGTGGCTCCAGTAGTTCTGCAATGCAGCAAGTTACTTGCTATCTTAGTCATGTAATATATCTTTTCCTTTTCTTTTTATTCCCTTTGTTTCAGAATATAAACATCAGCAATTATTATCTTGATTAATCCTCTCTCTGTCGTACATCTCCTCTTTCCCTCTCCCTGTTTTTGAGGAAAAGTAATAAAAGGCAAGTTTATTGTTTTCCAGCTAAGGTCTGCTAGTTTCTGTGAGGAAGAATGTCCTTTTTGTCTTAAACATGCTTGTTTTGTGTTGTCTTAATCTGCTTGGAAGGAATTGCTGTCTGAATCAATACACCTGTATTGTAACCTATCTGAACAGATAAGAAAGTGGCCTGGAACAAAGGTTTGGGGCAATAATCGCAAATTTCTTGACAACATAACATTGCAAATGGGCAATTCCATGGTCCAGCAAATATATGCAAAAATCTTTAAGATACTGTAAACCCGATTTTGAAGTCAAGAAAGGAGATGCCAGTTAGGCTGAAAACCTAACTGTGCCAGCACTGGGTTAGAGTTTTCTCCTGAAGCAAACCTAAATTTAAGAGAGTGCATGTAACCTCAACTGTGCCAAAGCCCTCCCAAGTTCACAGTTTGTCCAGGGACAGAGGAGGATCATATGCCATGATCAAATGCTACCACTTGTCATGGTAGTCTGTGTCATACAGCTGGACATATGCCAGTCACATGGTCAAAATTTCATCCCCTTCTCTGCTGGCTCTTGACCTGGCACACACTTGAACGTCTTGTAGTATAAGGAAGGAGCATAATCAAAGAATACTAGATAAGGAAAAACAGACTTTGTATTCAAAATACTCTGTACATTCTGGATTTCATTTGGCTTATGCCACAGGCTTCTCATAAAACCTCCAGCAAGTTATTTGTTGTGAGCCTTGATTTTGCATATAAAAAATGAAAATAACAGTGCTTCTCAGTTTCACTGCATTATTAGTAAATAAAGTTAGTGTTATTGAAATGCTGGCCTACTGGGTTTGAGAGAGGGCCAGAAAAGTGGAGAGGGAGAGGGAATTCCCTTTTCTTAGGGAGTTTGGAGGAGCGATGCCAGAGGCTGCTATAGTTCCCAGGAGCAGCAACGCATTAAGAGAGACTTAAAGATGCTGCCTAGCTACCTCTTTATGAGCTCTGAATCTTGTGCTTCTCTTTAGAGGCATGTGCACACTTGCCTTTAGGATGTATTTGTTCATATGAAATGTGAGAATATATAAATATTATTAGATGTATTATAAATGTACCTAAAATTATTTACTGGCAATTAGCCAGAGAAATTCACTTAATTTGAGAGGAAAGAGGAGAACTTCTGCTCAGACCAAGTAATTTGTGTTGTAAGCAGCTACAGAAAGACTAAGGGAAGAGTAGGTGGAACATCAAGAAATTTGAAACGTAGTATGTACGGTCTTGTCAAATGGGGTACATTTTAAAGCAGGAAATGAATCTATTGTGAACTTTGAGACATTTTTGTGTATAAATATACATTTTACTGTCTAATGCTGCATTCATTTTCCTTATTATTTTCTGAGTATGTACCATTAACCATGTTTTTATTGAAGTCTTCAATGTCAAAGCCAAATATTTAAGACCATGTAACATTCAGAATATTAGCACATAAAGTCATCATAAACCAAACCAGAACAAATAGCACTTAAGCAATTTTTGAAGTTTCTCTATCAAGAAAACTTCTCTTGTGGAAGACCAGTTTTAATAGCCAGGTATGAAAAGTGAATAAGGGGATAGCCGACCCTTGGTTTTGAGCTAGGTTTCCTGTTAAAGTGGTGGTGGGAAATGTTCTTCCCGGAGGAGGATGTATGCTGTTCAGCTGTGTTTGCCTCAAAAAGCTGAATCCAGTCATTGTGTCTGTATCTTGGCTTCTTTCCCACTGTGAAAGTACAGAGCAAACTCTTGCCTGCTACTCCCTGTGAGCTCGATATCCTTATTAAAGATCAGGGAAAAGAAAGGGGAAAACCCAGGGAGGTGAGTGAGTTCATTTGCATACGGCGCCGGGGCCAGCGCATGGTTCAACATGTGATGCAACAGTGAACCTTTTTGGTGAACTTGTAAAGCCATTGAGAGGCGTTTTGAACTGCAGAGGTGCAAGACTGCAAGTTCTTATTCACAAGCAAGAGTGAAAGTGCTTTGTAACTTAATTACATAACATAAATTATAACATGTTTTGCATTAAACAGAGAGCTATGACAATATTTGATGCTTGTTGTTCTGTTCCTGTTCTTGTTATTACTATTAATGCTTGAAGTATTTGATACTTGCTACTGTTCCTTTCTTAAAAGTCTTACAGTCTATTTGATGTCTTAGCTGCATGGAATTGGCAATGAGAATCACCTAAAATGAGCCACATTGATGTTCATTTTGTGCTATGACATCTGGCTGGGTGCTTTTTTTTCCCTTTGAAACTGGATTCTTTTATGGTCCTGTTTAACTCCATTCCTGGGCAAGAGCCCTGGCTGCTGCCAGGCGGTGGGATATGTGTTCTTGCCATTTTGCCTGTGTGGTCTTCAGCGCACATCACACCCTTCTGGGAGCAGTTTCCACTCACCAGCTTTGCACCAGTGTTTTCCTGGGTTGGTGAACTGAGCCAGCTAACAAGTGGGAAACAAGTCTAAACCCTTGCTCCACTTTTTAGGGTTAACCAGTCCTTAGATACGCTTCGTTGAATCATCTAGCTTTATGCTTTCTTTTGTCTACACTGTTTTTTTCTGGGTGCAGAAAGGGTTCAAGAAAACCTTTGTATCTTCTTTTCTAAATTTACTTACATCCTTTTGACTGAAAGTTGACTGTAGCCTTTTACAACTTGGTGACACAGAGTAGGTGGAGGCCTAACATCTTAACCTGGCTTAACATCGCCCAAGCCAAAAAAGAAGGCCTTGTTATAAAATATGTTGTTTAGTAGTATAGTGGACATATCAAGACTTGTAGTACACCCTGTTTAAGAATAAACTGCGTTAGAATAATAAGCATATCGATATAACTGTCTGTATAGTTAAATACAACATTGGTAACTGAACTGGTAAAGGCAAAGAAGTGCAAGTTCATGTTGACAGATTGAAAGCCATGCATGAACATAGGCCCTTATACAAGTATATTGAGCTTCAGTGCAGTCTAGCACTTGTTCATGCACTCAGAAAGTCCGTAGTGGGTTTGAGGGACTTCAGGAGAAAGACATGAGTTTTGTTTGGGTTGATGGACGATGGAACTGAGAGGAGAAAAGCAGTAGTATGACACATGATAGGAAAAAGTTTCCATAAACAAGTATGGTGAAGTGAGGTAGTTCATAACTTTTCTGTCCTCATGATTTTTTATGTTCAATGATACCTTCAGGGATATACATCAATGAAGTGATTGTTTCTGGGTAAGAATTCTTGCTAGTTTCCTGAACAAAAATTAATATCCAGGACTTGCATGGCTTCATATAACCATTTTACTGTCTGGTGCACTCTACTGTTTATTCACGTGGTTTTGGTGGTTCTCCATATGCACAGTTAATTATCAGTTCTTTTCCAGTTTGGAGCATACATAAGAGGCAGAAAGTGAAAATTCAAAGTCAGTGAAGTCTATTCTCTTCTTCACATGTTTTTAGTTACCTTGAAGGCTGATTGATTTTATGCATGTATTTCCTGGGACTTTTCAAAGAGCTGTGAGACTTCTCTCTGCTGGGGCTCAACTGAAAATATGAGATGTGTTTATTATGATGTCAGTGTTTCTTAAAGGGCAGGGCCCTGGTTTAATTTATGACTCAGCACTCTAGTTACTAGACTCTAGGTAAAATGGGGCCTGTAAATAATTTTCACCACCGTTTCTTAATTTAGAAGCAGTGTGTTCCTTTTGCACAAAAAATTGTTTTATGCCAAAGTGTTAAAATTTCAGTAAAGGAATTATAAATTTCTCCACTTTGCAACAACTAAGTAAAGAAGAAAGGAATTTAGTCACCGCTTGTTTTTCCTTGTGGCCATATACTTTTAAATAAGTGATTTAGGAGGTTGTATTCCAACTGATGGATTTTGTTTCTGGTTGTTGGAAAGCTGAATTTTTGTCTTGTTTGGGAAATGGTATCTAAGTAGAAGTAAAAGCGTATCACTAAGATTTAGAGGGAATCTTGGAATTTTTGTTTGTTTTATGGTTACCATTAAAGTAAAACATCCTCACATTTCTGGGAATCTTGCATGATCAAGGATTATAACACTGAGACCATGTTTATATTAGTTTTTCATTGAAATTTTTAGAAGTGATTACTTATCTGTTATATTATTGAAGTTCCTGTTGCCTGGTACCAACCAAGCACATGCCTAGCAATTTTTGTTCTTGCTGTATTTTTCACCATTACTGTGAAAGGATCTCCTTTCCTTAAGGTCTTTGTTTTCAACTGAGAAGTTCAAAGCTGGTGGCTGGATGACAGTGAAATGAAGAAATAGCTTTAAACTATTGTAGTTGACCCAAGTCCAAGTAAAGATAAACCTTTCTGATTTACAAAGTGTTGCATTATAGCTTGGTCTGCTCTCTGAGGGGTTTTGTCTGAAAAAAATAAAATGTGAAGTAGAGGCTTGCTTTTACGTAAAAAAGCTCAGAAACGACAGCTGTCAAAGCTCACTTTGGCTATGTGTGGTTTTGGCATGGGCAAATAAACTTTCTGGTGAGGGGAAAAAAAGAAACCGAAAGCCTTACCAGCTTTAGCAATCCCTAATCCAGGGCTAGTGGTGCCAACCTCAGCAGCGTCAAGAGTGCTTGCTCAGAGAGAGGTGGGGGTTTGCCCAGGCCTGATGCTTCTGGCAGACAGTTTTGGGAAGCCAGGTTCTTCATTTCCAGAACAGAACCCCTCTTCCATCAAACATTTTCCTACTCTCCTTTGAAAACCTGAACTCTGTAATAGAGGCGTGCTGCGTTGCTTGTGAGGTATGAAATGCTTCATTTGTTCTTCCACCTCAAAGACTGCTTGAGAAAAAGCTGTCCATGTATCTTTTCTCCAAGGCTTAAAGCATCTTTACATTTAGTAAGTAAGTCCCTCTGCTAGGAAGCTGACGAAAAGGTTTGTGGAATGAACTGTCAATAGCCTAAACTGAAACATTTGCAACATGAAGCTACTTGAATGATTTCAGTGTTCTGTCTTTTTTTCTCATATTAGTGAGGGAGGGATTGGGTTTTTACCCCTGATCCAAAAGGACACCAAATGCTACTAGAGGCATAAGATTGATTCTAGTGATAACTCTGTGCTCTCAGACCTTTAAAAAAAAACAAAAAAAGTAAGGCATGTTTAAGTGCAAATATTTTGTAGGTGTCTTACTGCCAGATACTGTCATTGTGTTATCATGAATTATCATGTTAAACCTGTGAGTGAAAGCTTAGAAGGATAAATGACCATACTTGTATGTGTGGTAACTAGTGGAAATACATATATATCTATCCCCACATATACAGTGATCACTGTATATGAACTTCATGATGACAATGTAAGTTATATTATTGCAACTTTGAATATAAAGCGTCAGTATTTGTCTTGCACCCTTTACTCCTGTTCCCACTGGAGCGGAGTGATTGATTGCCTTTGGCCTGATAGTATGTTTGAGGAGCAATCTGAAGCTTGCTCTGTTTTCCTTTCAACTTCTCCTTTGGGCTGCCACATGCCTTTCTGCTTTATTTATTGCTGGCTTGTTTGATTAGATTGAGGAAGGATTAAGGGATTCACTACCCTTAACAAAAGGCAACCCCTTGTTTATTAATGTGTAAACATAATGTAATTACTTCTTAATTCCTTGTGTTAAATAATAGAGGGAATTCTTCAGCAGATAAACCCTGACAGGTTTTTTGAAAATCAAATGGAGGCAATATGCTGACTCAGAGATGTGTATGCCAAAGATAAGTATCCCTCACAATGCTTAGGTTTAAGTTGATATGAAGAACTTCAGCTACTTTGATGCCCTTGTGATCCAGATAATACACATCATCAGTCCACACTAATTTCTAACTATTTCTCACTTCCCATAATGAAAGGAGGTTTTGTCTCTACTTAGACAATTTAGGATTTACCGTTAACTGTTAATTCAGCTCTTTTTACATTAGCAGTAGTAAAGGATATAATAAGAAGAGGATTCAGCTTTTATTCAGAAAAAAAAAAATGTTTAAAAGCCTTAGCACCCATTTTTCTTCTATCTCTACCATTACCAGCTCTGTAGTATAGGAAGTTCTGGGTAAAGAACCATCATAAAAGCTGGTTGGGGAAGAGGGGAAGGTAATTTCCTGTCTGTAAGCTCAGCTGGTATCCTTGCATTTGGTTGCTGGTTTTTTTGTGTTTCACAAATTAAAGTAAAAGAACAATTTTTAAAACAAAAGAGTAAATGGGATTCTGTTAGACATTGAGGTAACAAACTGTGTGCATGTGTGTGTAGTCTGTTCTGTAGGTGATTTAAAGGAACATCTCAATGAGAAGAACATTTCTGTGCAAGTCCTGTCAGTTTCAGTTTTATACTAGTTTACTATTTCAAATTTAGCATCTCTATTTCTAGATTTCTTGTGAGCAGTTTTGCCTGCCTCTCATATGGAAGGGGAGTTGAGAAGCATTTCTCTGGACAGCACCATCCCCTTACACTTTTGTAACTCATTAGCAGTGAAACATTTCACCTACTTTATTCTTTTGTGGTTTGATGTACATTATTTTTCTTCTTTCTTCCTCTGGGTTTGTGGTCTATACTCCGTAATGTGACTGGGACTGCGTATTTATATTATACCTCACAGGTCTGTAACTGGCTAATTCTGAGGTAGCTACTTGCAAGAAGTTGTGATGATTAGATCAAATAGTAGTGATTTGCTTACATGTGCTAGGCTGGTGTCAAAACACCGTATCAGAAATTATGCCAATTTTGTGGCAAAGGTTTCTGTTGCCCCCTCCCACCCTTTTTTGTTTTAAATCAAAGACCCTCGACATGATCTGCTGTTGAGCTCTTGCCATGATTACTCACATTGTACCATAGAATAAATACCTACAGTTTCTCTGTGACCCACAGTGCACTTGAAAGGAGTTGCTGGAAGATTCAGAGTACTGCTGAGTGTAATGATGAACAAAGTGCATTTTAAAGGAGAGTGAGTGTAAAGCCTTGCTGTAAGAAGACTGAAAATAAATCTGCATAAATTGTGACTGAATTTCTAGCTTAGGCTTGGGACCATTTGGTGCTTCAGTTTTGAAAGGAACTAAGTCACATTAGAAGAATAATGATGGAAGCAGCTATCGTGCACACAACCTGTGTCCACCACAGCCACAAAGGAACAAGTCACAATTAGCATAAGCATTGAAGAGCATGTTTCCTTTGGAAGCTGGCTTTTGAATGTATTCAGTGGTGGTGCTGGGTTTAAGGCAGTAAAGAGTATGAGGTAGTGGATGATATGTTAGAGGATTTCACTATAAGCCTGGTGCTCTGACATCTGAGGCCAAGACCAATGGTGTACCTTCGCTTCCGCTGTTCTGGCCTCCTCTGATTGTTCCCACTTGTTCCAGCTCCTGCACTATAGCACACCTTGTTTTGTGCCAGTGGAACAATTATGGGGCTCTGCTGTGACCAAGATCTGGCCAAGGGGGCTGCTCCAGCTATAAGAGTTTCTTTTTTTGGAGGCAGGAGTTTTCATTCACATTGTTTTTCAGCTTGGATGAATTCTTAATCTGGTTTGCAGCACAACCCAAGGCATGTCATTCTAAATGAGAGCTGGGGGGTGGACCACAGCGTGAAGGTATTGTGAAGCCAGAGCTTTCTTTTCTCAGATGCTTTAGACAACCTAGCACCTCTCTCTCTTCATTTCTCATTTCATGAGGTAAAGGGAGAAATACTTTAATTAAAGCAGGTATTACAAGATGTGTGTATATTAAAACTGTTGTGTGAGCTTTTTAATTTTTGTGCAAGTTTATAAATCTTAAGGGAAAAGGTACTGTGAAATAACTAGGTATTATTGCAGCTGACTTAGCACCTCCATCTTTAGAAGTTGATGCAGTAGCAGTTTTAGTTTTATGAAATGCTGTTTTCAGTAGAGGAGCCTCTCCTGCGCTCTTAGACACAGAGCTACCCATGCTGGGTTTCCAGTCATCATGCCAGTAGCTCATTCTTGTTCTGAGGACTGAACCTACATCCTTAAAAAACGTTCATGGTTCAACAAATTTGTTTGTTTAGCAGAGGTTCAGAGAAGTCACTGATGATGTTCTCTCTGTTTTGAATCTACACTAAGCATGATTTCCCTCTTAAAATCTTCAGGACTAGCTTAAAACAACCCCTTGTTCCCTGATTTTCTGTTCTGTATCAGCTACATATATATAGCTGATATATATGTTTTTGTTCCCCAGTGAACAAAAAAAACATTGTGTAATAGCATGTGATACAAGTATTTTGGGGTTAAATTATCCATTACCTTCTTAAAACATAGCTGCAAAGTGATAGGCTGCAACACAAGATTATTGCACTTTGGAATTGCAGTTCCTGAGCTGCCCTGCAGCATTTTTTTATTACAGCAAGTTAAGTTAAAGTGTTGGGATTAATAAGTGTTTTCAGCCCTACATGTGAAAGTATTTCACTTTAGCTTTACCTCAGCTTCCTTATGCACTTTCTTTGTCTGATAGAAGCAGATACACCCACATATGTCAACAACCAACCAACAAAATGATGAACTGACGAAGGTGTTTCTCTTGACGGCTGGGAAGGAAGGCATCAACATTGCTAAGGCACACCGATACTAACAGCCTCATGGAGCCATATAAATGTGTAATAATGAAATGTGAAACATTATACATAACATTTGGTAACTAATATCTCCAGTGTGTGTTTCAGTAGTTATGTTGAGAACTGGCATTTTAGATGTGTGGTTGGTTTCAGTGAGGGGAAGAGCTGGCAGAGTGTCTGGTTGATTAAGACTCTTGCTGTATGAGTGTTGTGTGGCAGAGGTAATATTTTGATAAAGGTGGAGTTAAAATTCTCCTTAAGCTGTATACTGGGCTCTTAGATGTTAAAAGATGACTTACGGTAACTTTCCCTTTGATTTAGACTTAACCCCATTTTTTGACTTATCTCCTCACTGAGTTGAGTGGGCTGAAGAGGAAACACTGCCAAGAGCACAGGCAGGCCATGGGAAAAGCATTGTGGGTTAGTTGGTGCCTGCATGTCTTTCTCAACACTTCTGTGAAAGCTGCTATTTCAAAAATAAGATTGTATGAATGAATACTGAATCACAGAATCATAGAATACGAGGTTGCAAGGGACCTCAAGCACCATCAGGTCCAACCTTTCTTGGGAAAGCACAACCTAGACTGGACTGGATGTCCCAGCAGTCAGTCCAGCTGAATTTTACAAGTGTCCAGTGTTGGGGAATCCACCGCTTCCCTGGAGAGATTATGCCAATGGCTGATTGTTCTCATTGTGAAAAACATTCCTCTTGTGTCCAGTTGGAATCTCCCCATGACTAACTTGGGCCCATCACCCCACATCTTTTCCATGTGACTTCTTGTAAAAAGAGTCTCCACCTTCTTTGTATGCACCCTTTAAATGCTGGAACATGGTGATAAGGTCTTTTCTTCTTTTCTCAAGGCTGAACAGACCCAGTTCTCTCAGCCTTTCCTCATACAGCAGGCTTCACAGTTCTCTGATCATCTTTGTGACCCTTCTCTTGGCCCTTCCAGCCTGTCCACATGAACCTAAATAATTCCTCCTCAGTTCAAGAATCAGCCACCCTTGTGTGTGACTGTCACTGTGCCAGTCAGTGAGAATGTGGAGCCAACCCCTAGGTGAAACAGGCAGCTGTGAATTTTCTTCACGACTTTACATTTCAGTCGTACAAATATAGTAGGATCACAATTGAAGAAAAATTGCAGAAACAGTCAAAATACAAGTCCTGAACTTCTGATTTTTGTCAGATGAAGAAGAAATCTCTAGTTCACAGTATTCGGTAGCCATCCCAAAAGCAGACAAAGAAAGACCCTATTCTAGGTAACTAAATGATGGCAAAATTCTTCTGTTTGCCATCAGCCAGAATAGGGCGTATCTGTGTTGAAAATTTGGGTTTCTTTTTTACATTGGAGCAGCTAAACTCTGGTGTAACCTCTCTGCTTGACTTCTGTGGTTGTACAAAAGGCAATGCAGTGGTAGAGCCCAAGGCTGAATTAAGGCAAAGCACCCTTACTTGTACTGTGTGTAGCCATAGTAATGCAAAAATCCCTAGGGATAGCATGCCTCTAAGACTTAGATTTTATTGCATTATATTACTTGTGTTCATTAAAGTAGCAATTTTGTGGCTGATTTACATTTTGTTTATAAAGTAGAAATAAATTATTTTAATTTTGCTTCTTAGGCACCAAGTAACTCAAACCTAAATCTTGCCAGCATAACTGATTAACTTTGTAATAGCATCTTTGAGATACTAATGTGCGCACTACCTTATCTTATGCTTTATCTGACCTTTATCTGTTGATTTTAATATCCTTTGTGGTTGCTAGTGACGTGTTTTTGTTGTAGACAGTGAGGGGGTTTGGCTCCTGTTTATTTCTGGTTTATCCCCATTCACTCTGTTTTGCCCTCTCAAAGAAATAACTGCATCAAGTAGAAAAAAACCAAGATAATAAGCCATAACTCAGAAGCACAACAGGAGTCACGTCTGCTAGGAAAGTGTTCTGAACATGCTGCGAGCTGCATATAAAGTTACCACTCTGATGTGGATTGACAGTGAAAAAATGAATTGCTCATCCTGAACAAATGCAGAATAATCTTTTTTTATCCCTTTCCAGCATAATTTACATCTCTATGACTTATGCAAAGTATTTATATAGCATAAAGTTTAGCCATTGCATATGCTTGCAGCATTGCATCGTCTTGCAAGGCTTGTGTGCTTGTGATTCACATCACTAAACTAGGAGGAAACTAATCAGAAAATAAATTTAAAATAAGATGGGATGGGGGGGAGATTATGACTTCTTTGTTGTTCTACTGCATTAAACTGGCTCAGCAGGATCAAGTATATCCTACATTAGCAGAGAGACAGAAAAGTAGCAAGGAGACCAATTTCAGCTGCAGCGAGTCTGTCTGTGGTGTGGATCATCGCTCACAGCTGCTTACTCTGCGGGTAGCAGACGCCTGCTCACGCCTCCTGTCTTGATGCAGATCAGTGCCCCATGCCAGCAGATAGTAGAGGTGAATGTGTGAAAGTCCTTTGTGTAGATTAGTGTGAAGTTGAGAGCCGCATGGAAACTGGTGATTTAAACCAGTTCGTGCTAATCTGGCTGGCTGTGCGCTGAAAGGATTAGAGCTCTGCCGTAGGAATGGGAAACCCTGCTAGTACTTGGTCCCGAACAGCTGTGAGAGGCGTGTATCCTGTTCAGCCACTGCAGCTAGGTCTAGAAGAGAATTAATGGGTTCCACCATGCTGTGAGCTCGTGGATGTATCACAGTTCTTGGCTGTGTGGGGATGACTATAATCTCACTGTATCTGCTGTGCTGTTCACTTGTTCAGAGTCACTTGTGCTTTTTCTGCGTGGGGCTGTGTTGAGCACCAGTGTTATTCCCATTTGTGCAACTGCTTGTCAGTTTAGCTCCTACAGTTTGGAGATATGTAGGAGAATGTGGAGTGTAATTATTCTGTGTGATACCATGCTAGTTTTTCAGTGGGTGTTTTCCTTGTTCTGTGACATCTGATTTGGCTTTCAGGGACATGAAAAAAAACAAACCTGTGTAGTTTCTCTGTGATTACTTCAATTTTCATGAAATCCTACTACGGTATTCTCATGGTTGAAAAGTAAAAGAAAGCAGAAGTAAGAATGGAGATCTCTTCTCCTAGCTGTATCTCTCTATCTACAAAAGTAGGTGATGAGAAGACTTCCCTCTTCCCAGCATCAAGAAGAGAGATGCAGAAAATCTCCTTCTTGGGCAAGAGGTACAGGAGGCAGGGAGCAGTTTGGAGTAAGGTTTCATTATGATTTTTCTCAACCCATTGAAGCCTCCCATGATGCCATGATGGAGCTTGCAATGCTGAGAGCAGCTCATGTGGTGAGAACCTCTGCAGGCCTCTGATGCTTTGGCAAGGGGATTGCCAGGTTACAGATTGACTCTATGCTGTGCTGGCCCTGCCTGAGCAGCATGGCAGGCAGCACACAACCCAGGGCACCTGTGGTATGGCTGTGTGAGTATCCTTCCTAATCCTTCTGTAGGAAACAGGGAGAAGGAAATTGGCATTTCTGGAATTATCTCCCCTCCTCCTAAGGACATCAGGTGAACCTCATTATGAGGTTGTTCATTTCTGCTCATCAACTGTAAAGAGAATCTAAGGGATGGATTGAGAAAGTTAGCTAGATGAACCCCACTCTTAAATGTCAAATAAACATTTTAGGCTTGGAATGTCACCAGGTATTTACTGATACCTTAGTTTCTAATGTAATATTTCTCATTTGTCTGCAGACTGTGCCACTCTACCCATCCATGGGACGTAGTATATTTTAATTGTTTCATCTTATGAGTATACTGTAGTGAGCAGCAAACATTTTTACCTAGTACTTGTGCTGTATTTTATTTTAGATATACAAATAAATTACTGTTTTTATATGCAATCGTTTTCTTTCGTGGCACCAATTACTTGGGTGAGCAAGGCTTCTAAAACTGCATTTGCAAAGACTGCTGCTCTGTTTATATTACCTCCTTCTGTTTACAGATGTGCCCAGAGTTAGGGCACTACAGTACAGTATACAGAAAGAAAGGGCTAACTGTAATACAAAAACCCGATAGGACAACTATCGTCTTGTACTGCTGACATGCAGTAGATGTGCTGCAGATCACTTTATCATGTGAAAGGGAGGTTGGCAAATTCTCCTTAGCACCCAGCCTGAAGAGTTGGCAAACTGTAGTATAAACTTATTAACGTAAGCATTTTTTGTTTGGATGCAATGCTTATAATTTGTTCTCTTGAAGAATTACATTCATGTTACATCCTGCTCTTAGCAGAGCTCATGGCAGTTGCAATTTGTCAGAATTTGCCTTCTTTATGAACTTTGGTTTTGCTGACAAATTAAATTCTAAATTAAACGAAGAAATTGAGTTTAGACTCTCTTGCTGCCAGGTTCCTTCCTCAAAGATGGTTAGCCTAAGTAAAAAGACTCATATCCTCTTCTTTTGTGTTTTAATGAGCCACCTGAAGGCACAGAGTAAGCAAAAGTACTTCTTTTTTTCCATCAGGATTATCACTTAGGGCAAGTGTTTTCAAACAAACATTAGAAGTCTCTGGCTATGTTTACAGTTTGGGAGGAAGGCATCCACAGTTACTGTTTTTTCCATGTGTAACTTTTATAACCCAGTTTCTGTGAAAAGCATAGAGATATTTCCGTGGCATAAACCAAATACAGATGTATACGCAAGTAGATAAAATTGGTTTTATCAAGTAATGTGTGCCCCGTAGCAAACAATCTGGCAGCAAGGAGCAGTGAAAGTAAAACTAACTGAACTGATTTTCAGAGTAAGTAAGTGAGGTTAAGGGACATAGCAAGGGAATTTATTTATTTACTTATGGTAAATTATACTTATCATTATGGTAATGATTACTTCAAAATACATTTGGAAGAATGTGCCAGCCTCTGGAATATTTTCTGTATTCAGGATGAGACACCATGGCTATGCATACCTGTGGTGCTTGTCCTGCAGCTCTCCATCTGACCTGCAATTCCCATACCCCAGGTTCTCTGTGCCTATGTCAGGATAGACCTGAATTATGTCCTTTGCTGAGGAACTGGTCAGTGCTCATAGGTTTGTCTCAATGTCAAAACCCTTTTTGTCACCCAAGGGTGACTGTGCATTCTGTTGTCTCTGGAAGTGCCACCCCTTTCCCTGGCTCAGAGAGGAAGAGTATGAAGATTTCAGCCCTTCAGGGGCATCCTGAGTGCGACCCTGAGCTCTCAGCCACAGAGTCTGGATTTGTGGCTGTGCCTGTTCAGCTGGTGCTTAGTCATAACGCTGTTGGTTGTAACTCTGCGTTTGAGATCTGGCACCACAGCATGATATTTACTCCCTGTTGGAATACTGAGACACAGCAAAACAGCTGGGAAGAATCTTTCTGGGAAGAAAGATTAAAAGCAAGAACAAGATAAGAAGCATTCAATAGCATTCAATATGGAGTTTGTGTTTAGATGGATTTTTTTTTTTTTTTTATCTCCACACCTGCAGTGTTCTTTGCATGCCTGACTCTGTTATGGTGAAGAAAAGATGATACTAGCCTCTCAGAAAGTGCAGCACACTTGATACAGTTCAAGTTTAGGGAGGATGGAAGCACGGTAAAGGCTGAACCTCACAAAAGGTGATACAAGTGAGCAAAGTGTTTGCTTACATTTTTACCAGCCATTCATTCTGCTGCATGAATTACTGATTTTCAGTATTCTTTTGCTATGTTTTCTGGTCTAGCACAGCCTTTTTCTGTGTCTGTGCCTATTCAAAAAGTTGCAACTATTTTTGCCTTTCATGTGGACCTTGTAACCATTGCAGTGGTACTGAAATGCTACAGCAATCTCTATGTAGCTGTATTATCCAAGCAGAAGTAAGCTGACCTTGCACATGAGCATATATTTTGTAATGGACGTGTGATTTTACCACATTTTAAAAATTGTTTGAAAGCTGTTAGGCCTGGGTTTTGGTGATTTAAGAACATTAAAAAAGGTAGCATGGAAAAGTCTGTACAAGTGACTGCTAAGCTGCTACACTTGTGTTTAGTGTGTGTCCTTAAAGCCAGGTACCCTCTGACAGCATGGAAGGGAGACTTCCTGGTGAATTCAAGAGGCTTTCTGAGCTAAGGTGTGGTCTACTGATCAGTCACAGCCAAGCATTCAGGGCACCCTGTAATGGCCACCTGCTTTCTGAAGTGAAAGGGGGAGGATTTGGTTTGGGAGGGTTTACATTTACAGAGAGCTGTTGTGGACAGGCACTCTTGGGTTTGTTTGTTAAGGCCTTGAATTCTTTAAAAATTAATTCATTTTAACCTCTACAGAGTAGGCTTAAATAAAAAAAGGCAGTCCTAGAAAAACCTCAGAATAAAATAGAATGAAATCTGCCTGCATCTCAAGCTTTTCATGCATTCTGTGCGGAGTTAATGAAATGAGGGATTTGTATACTCTACACAGCCGTGCAAACATATGTACATTACTGTCATTACACCATTGGTTGTGGTCATGGTCTGTGGCAGCTGAAGTTATTATACTGAGCACTGTCATGACAGAATGAGCTTGAGACATACTAAAAATGCACATAATGCTTAACTGCGTTTCATGTTCTGCTTTTCTGTTAGGCTATGCTTTTATCGGCATGGAGGCGAAACGTGGTGTGATGAACAGACCAGCCCTATCAGATTAGATAGTAGTTCTGCCTATCTGGGTACCCTATCTCCAGGAGTGCATGTTGGTGGGAGAACAGAAGGACTGGGCAAACACAGATGGATTTTTCCCTGGATTAACCTGCCAGCCTTCAGCAAACTTTAGTTCAAGGACTTCCAAGGGCAGAGGTTGCATTTCTGCACTTGGCAACATTTCTCTTAAAAATGCACTCCGGCAAGTGTTTATGGGAAGGACAGTAAGTTCAATTCACTTTGAGTGCTCCTGTAGTTGAGTCAGTCCTTGAAATGAGATTCTGTGATGCTGTTTGGCCGTGTATAGCTGGTTGTTAAAGCAATACATGAACAGTGAAGCTGTGTTGAAATAAGATTCCTTATAAGATTTTCAGCCCACATGTACACTTAACCACAACGTAGAGAACAGATATGAATGTTTTTGGCAGATAGTTAAAGAGGGTGGTGGTGTAGGAATTTGGAGGATAGCAATGATAAAGAAGAAATGGGGAGAAAAAATGATCTGGGGATAAGGTTGTCTAAGAAAAAAATAATAATTCTCTCCCCACATTTAGGAGAAGAAAAACCCAATGTGTTTTCACTGCGTGCATCTCTATCACAGGTGTAAGGCTGTGGAAGGCAAGTCTCTTGTGCATGCCATTCACCATCTCAGGAGTAAGCCAGAGGGACCGCTAACAACATTAGCCGAAGGCCAAAGGATCTGACCCTCTCCTCTGAGACAGCAGCTCTGTTTTCTGGCAGGCATCCCAGGGGTGCTGGAAAGCAGCGCGGTCTGCACAGTCTCTTTGCCTCTTGACCAGAGACAGTCAGGGTCACAGACGTGAATATTATCTTTGTGACGCTCCAAGCAAGCAAACAGATAATATTTTTTTTAAAAAAGGAATGTTGTATGCAGTCAGTTGAGTGTAAAAACACTGTATCAGATCCTGGAAGAGCTCTTCCTTTGGGTGGATGTTGTGCCAGCTCACCCACCCCACCCGGGCAGGGGCAAGGAAGGGAAGGGAGCACACGCATGTGCATGCAGTTTTGTGTGTATGTGCACACACATGCTAGAGACACAGAATGGCCTCTTTTCTCAAGATGAGTCCCTTGTGTCTTCCCTCTGATGTTAACTAAGCCAGGGAACTCCTCTTTTTTCCTGTATCATAGTCTGGGAATCGTGCCCTGGACATTTTTTCAGCTGAGCACATTTACATACAGGAAATCAACCCAAAGACTCCTCTTTGAACAGTATTTGTACTAGACAGTTTTGCTCTCACTTCAGGTATGCTTTATTTAAGCCACTGATGAAGAGGAAAAAATATGGCACACAAGTAACTTTGCTTTAAAACAGATGTATAAATATGTGTTAAAATGGAGTATCCTAAATGTATTTACTGTCACAACTTAAAGCAAGAATGGGGTAGTTTTCTTGCATTTATGTTTTTCCACATCCTGTTTATTGATGTGGTTGACTAAGAGAATAAGTTGTATTTAGGTCCATCTTGATTTGCACGTGAACATGAGCGTGAAGCTCTCTCCTCCTTTGCAGAGCAGCAGCACCAGGAGGAGCAGCATGAGAAGGGTCTGCCAGCATGGCTGCAGACCAAGGTGTGCTCCTTGGGAAAGGAATCTCAGAGAAGGCAGCCTTGGCCTAGCTGAACAAGAATAGGAAAGTCTTTTAAATAAAAGATAAATAAATAAGAAAAAGGGGAGGGTCTTGCCGCCAGAGTGGGAAAACACGAAGAATTTCAGCTTACATAGGGGTGAGTATCAGCTGGCACAAACATATTTCTGTTGAAGGTAGAAAGTAGTTTCTTAGCAATGGTACTTCAGTTGTAGTGGGACTAGTCAGCATGAAAGGCAGGTAGTTTTGCTGCAGCCTGATCCTTTTGTCAAAGATTTTCTTCTCTTGGTTTTGCCTGTGATAGCACGTGACTTGGCCCAAAAGCTGGGGCCAGTTTGATCTTGTGTGTGTAGTGTAAAGCTTGGCATATTGTACAGTGATACTGTACTTGCTGTTATTTTAGTGAAGGCACTTAAAGAGTGAAAAGTATAAAGAAGAAAAATAAAATGCATGCTGATTCCTTTATCAGCAGTCAGCCAGCAGTCCTTTAGGTTCATATTCCTCAGGTTTTCAAATTTGGCTGCAAAATCCCCACTTCTGAAATTTGGTATGCACCTTCCAGGCCTGAGAATAGAGATGCTATCCTTTGTTAAACAATATGGGATATATTTAAGCCCCTGTTAACTTACAATTGTTTGCTAGGGAAATATGTGTGTAGGGGAGTTGTTTCACCCTTTATTGTATAAACATTTATTTGTACTGGCTAATTTTGCTTTTGTTCTTGTCATTCTCACTATAAACTTCACGGGTTTTTGCTTTGCCAGGGCCAAGATTTCCATGATGGCACACCTTCCTTCTGCCTCTCTCACCATTTTTCTGCAAAATCTGTATGTTTTCACAGGTGCTTTCCCACAACTTCAAAGGCTTTGTTTCTGCTCCTTGGCAGAGAAAGGCTGGATGCAGTAGAGATGCCCATACTCCAAAGCACTCCTTTCCTTTGGAAGTGTGTTGCTTCTGCAGAACTCTGTAGCTGAAGTGGGTTGTCCAAGAACCAGCCCTTCATGCGTGACCATATGTCACAACCTCATTGCTGCCAAGACTCTTCCCAGTTTTTAAAGGTTATTAGGCTTGTGGAAGTTTTACTATGTTTATGCTTCAAGCAGTGACTGAGGTTACAGTTCTGTTTTCTTAGGTCCTCTAGGAAAACACAGATCTTGTTCTTGTTCTGAAAAAGTTGTTCTTAGGTTTTGGTTTTTTCCCCCTTCTTTCAACTTGGCTTCTAATTAGTTTCAAGAAGCTGTATTAGCATGAGTGTGTAACACAGAATTGTGGTGGATAAACTTGGCATCTTGGGTTGGTAGATATTGAAGTAATTTATGTGAGTGTATTGTGATACAGTATGAAAATTCTCCCAGACATGATCTGGTGGCTAATTGTCATTGCAACTGTTCAGTGAAAGAAAGCAAACCAAAAGTGAAGCGATGGCATGGAGACCATCAGTATAAGATTTCAGTATTAGAGGTATTTGCTTGTTCTGTAGAATTATATCCTTGAAATTATGCAAGGATATTGAGATTCAAAAAAAGGAAAAAAAAAAGACAAAGAAAATGTTGATTTTCAATGTTACTTGTCAGAGGGATTTTCCTTGTTTGAAGTGTGAAAGAACAATGGCACAGAATCCATCTATTGCAGTTTAATGGAGAAGATACGTACCATTACATAGAAGCTCTGAAAGTAGTTGCTGTGAATAATTTAAAGTACATTCACTGTTAAGGGCTGTTTTCCACCCTGAAAGGAAGAAAGGTGTTTTGCTTATCACAGAAGAGCAGTCTGGCAAGCTGAGCCACTGGGCTTCCCTTGCACAGGAAGTTTCACTCAGGCTGTGTCTACAGCAGGATGTTTCAGTAAAGAAAGTTCCCAGTCTGGCCTCTAACATTGCTGTCTTTCACTGCTAACTGTGGTGGGTGGATTACTACAGACAGGACTTTGCCTGAAACAGATTTCTGTGGTACCTGATTTGCCACATGGCCTTTATCTTTGTTACGCATTTATCAATGGTAGCACCAAATAAAGGAAAAGAAATTGATTTTGCTCAGCTCAGTGAAGCTGTACCCCAGTGCAGGTAAACTTGGTCTACAACCTAAGGGCCTCTGGAGCTCTGCATGGCAGCTGGGTCCAGCTAGTTCCCTTTGCTTGGCGCTATTCCTTTAGACCTTCAGGCTCCTCCTGCCTGGAGGTCTAAAAAAAATGTTTCTTGCTGAAGGAGTTTGACCAGCCTAGAGAGAGTTTTCTGCTTTGCTGTTGTGCTCTGTGGCACTGAACAAGCCCTCGCTACCTTTTGTGACCACCTTTGTGTTCCCAGAACTACTGCTACTTTTAGCTACTGTCTCTCTACTAACGTGCTGATAGCATGGGATTTGTCTGCACAAGATGTGACTTCACAGGCCAGACCAAACTTTGGTCTTGCTCCATGTCCTGGCCAGGAAACAATAGGAAATGCACAGAAATGCGTACCAGAACAGGAGTACCTGAACAAGTGTAATGGGAATTTTTGGTTGTTTTGTAGTTGTGTGGTGGGTTTTATTTTTTTATATATCAGATTTAATAACAAAATGCTTAAATAAAATCAAGCATATGAATATATTGAGCTGTCTTTCTGAATACTAGAGTTTACTCAGGGATAGGTATTTGTTCTATCTACTGTGCATGTGAAAACACTTCTGAGCATGTATGCAAGCATGGACTCGTAAAGAGTCTTTGCCAATAGCAAATGCCAAACCTCTATGGGAGAAAAGGCTAGTGTTCTTAATAATCTGTGAACATTGTGAACAGAACATGGAACAATGTGGTTTGAAATTGAATTTATTTGTTAAAGTTCTCCAATAATCCTCCAAACTTGAGCCAACCAGCCAAGTACCCTGGCTCCCCATACCCTGGTCAGAAATTCTGAGATCAGGTTCTTCACTAAGGGCCCTTGGCTGCTTGGGTGGATACTGCAGAGCTCTTCCAGTCTGAGAAGCAGCTTCTCTTACCTCAGGAGTGGTGATGATGTGTAACAGTGGCAGAGTGGGCACATTCCTTACCTTTCTACCACAGGAAGAAGAGTTGCTGGTGTAACCTGTTGCCTCATATCTCCATTGTGTCATGGTGCCTATGGAGGAAATAAAGAATTAGACATCTTCTGTACAACACAATACTATACGGGTTTCCTTCTTCAGTGGCACACTCCTCACAATCCTATGGACAGGGGAATATATTCATCCTCCTATAGAGTGCTCTAGAACTAGTGCTGGAGGAAGTATTTGACCTCTCTTACTAGGAAATTGTAGGTAAATGCAAAAAGTGCATATATAAAATCATGGACTCTGGATTACTAGTATCCAGATCCATACTAGATCCATACAGTATCCAGTATGTTTTTAGTGTTCTGATAGCTCCATTAAAATGTCAACTTAGTTTTTCTCTAATGAGCAGAAAAATACATAGAATGGTAAGACTTGCTAGAAATGGAGTCAGAAACATCGTGATGTCACTGTAGAAATTCATGGTGTGTTTTTAGGTTGGAATCTCAGTCTCCTAAATCAAAAAATACTTAGCAGAAGTGGAAAATTGTTAGAGAAGAGTGATAAGGAGAGAGGTATGGAAATGAGAAATGACTAAGATCACTAGGGCTCTTCACCTTGAAAAAGCAGTGGCTGGGAGAGGATGTGATAAAGGTCTGTATTAGGAAGTGCATGGAGAAGAATGATTGTTCACTGCCTCTTGAAAGCAAGAAGTGGGGGGCAGCAGTGTAACCACTAGGTGACAGATCAAAACAAATAGAAGGAAGTGGTTTCTCACATGTGTGTAGTTAGACTGTAGAGCACTGTGGATGCTGCAGGATGTTGTGGATGCTGTAAATGTACAAATGGTCAAAAAGTAGGCACATAAGTTCTTGGGAGAAAAGCCTACTACAAAGGTATTACTTCTGCTTTAGGAAGTCCCTAAGATGAAAGTTTTTAGAAGTTATTAGAGAGTGTTATAGAGAACTTTCACTAGGCGCTTGCTTTCATTTTCATAGTCTTTCTCAAACATTTGCTGTTTCCTGCTGTAAGCTAGAGTATGGGGTAGATGCGCCTCTGATCTCACACCAGTACAGCAATTTTTGTTGTCTCTAACATTCACAACAAGTTTTAATACAGTGTCACATTGCAGTTTGCTTACTTCCCTTTTTCCCCTTTCAGAATCTCTCTGACATATCCCTGGACTTTCTGGTGGCTCCAGCCATCTTCCCTCACCCACCTCAAACCCTACGTGCAGTTTGGCACTGGGAGCAGAGAGAAGTTGTCTGAATAATGAGCTCGTGGCTAGTCAGACACAAGTTGATATATGGGGTAAACACACAGATTGGAATTCTTTCATAACATCTTGATTATGAAAAGATAACCATGATATTTACATCTCCCTAGTTACTTGTAACCCACTCATACTGTGTGTGGGGGAGTCTTTTTGTTTTGGTTTGGTTTTAAAGCAGACTTTCTCATTTAATGCTCTACTCTGTGCAGGTTTTTTAATAATAAAGTTTACATCTTTTAAAACTTGCTTTGTGCCTGACTTATGTGTAAAATATTAAAAAAAAATCTCAGCATCACAGTTGGAGTAGATTTTTAGCAAATTCTCTCATAAGTATAACCCCCATGAGCTCAAGAGACTGTTTTTGTGCCAGTTTGTACATAAGCATAGCCTGTGACTGGAATTTTGTGTTTGGTGGTGCTAAACACAAAGGTTAAGCTCCGTCATGGTAAATTGTGGTCCAGAATACTAGAAATCTCAGGTAATTTCTTCTTAGCTGAAGCAAGTGGCTGGAGAGCTCTGAGAAACTTCCCTACTTTCCAGTCTTGGTAAAACCTGGTATGACAGTAATTCCCTGGAGGTAGATGAGATTTGCTTTGATATCCATCTGTGCTTTCCTACATCAGAAGACTTGTACATCCTCTTCAGTTAGCACACGGTGTGCCTCCCAACAGAGCTGAGAGCACCGGGTGTGTGTTATAGTAGTGCATAATGTTAACCACAAGCTTTTTATAGCAGAGCTCTTAAGTGTGAAAATTTCCATACAACTTATTTTCGTGGTACAGGGTGTCACATTTCAAAAGGCAGTACTATGGCAAGCGGGTGGTTAGTTTATAAGATTACTTTGAAATTAGCAAAATGATATTGAGATAAAAATGTTGGCTTTGAATACAGTAATTTCTTTCTGGAGTGATTTCTTAGGTTTGCAAGTAATTTAGTTGAAAAGTAGAATATTATTTTGCAGAAAGAACTTATGCTGTAATAGAAAAGATTCATTTTTTTTTCATTACCTATATTGTTTTACAAATTTCATTGGAGTTTTCTTTTACTTAAGGTAGAGTAACAAATGGAAACAGATTGGATTATAGCAACATAGAAATTTAATAGCTATGTATTCTTTACTTTGTATGTTGTATTCATGAAATGAGTCCTCAGGCAAAATATTTTTCCAGTAGGAGAACAAAACAGGTATCCAGGTATTCACAAATAAAATGTATCATCCTCTAAAAGTGGACATTTTAGACACAGCTTGAGTAGGTTTTAATTGTTCTGTCCTCTGCAGAGCTGCTATTCTGAGGTGCTAAAGCTACATTTGTTTGGAAACCTGACACAGTTGAGAATGGTATATTCGACATCTATGACTCTGGACATTGATTAACACTATTTCATCATGGGGAAAAGAATCGAGCTTGCAAACTTGTTCCACAATAATCTGTTGCTTTAAATAAGATAATTTCAAGGAAAGATTACCAGCTGATTTTTGCTTTCTGTCTTTGAGGTTGGGGCAGGGGAAGAAGTTTTGCATGGTGAAAGTGTGAGCTCACAAACACAGATCATTCAAGCAATGGTAAATGATGCTGATGCAGGCTCACACGTGAGTGGTGAGATTTCTCTGTCGTATATAAAAATTCTGTGGTCTGTTCCACGTGACTTTTGAATTTGGGTTACATATTGGGAAGAGAGCTACCAACCTTGAGTGGAGGGTGGGCAGAGATCTGCCTGGACTTGGGAAATTTAGGGGTTTTTAAATCATTATTTTGTCAGTGCTCAGGGACTTCTTGGACATGTTACAATTTTTCACAGGTGCAACATTTCAAATGGCACTCAAACCCAAGTGAGGGGCAGCATGAGCAACTTCCCTCATACTGGGCAAAATATGGAGCAGTTCCTAGAAGTTAGGGATGGGCCCTGTACGGTGTCCCTGTGAGGGTTGATTCCTCATGCTTCTGGGCAGCAGTGTAAGGCTCTGGCATGCTCTGATCCTGCACGTACTACTACTGTCCTACTTGGTGGGTGTTAAACCTCCTTTATGGAGAAATCATTGTTCTGAGGCTTGAAATTAGCCTGTTTCATAATTACAGTGCATGTTGTAGGTCACTGAAATGTTAAGAGTGTTCAGTTAATGCAATGTACTCTTTTAAAAAAAAAAGAAACGCCTGAGGCATTTTACACTTGGTAAAAGAGAAAAAGCCCAATAAAATACCCATGGAGAGCGAACAGAAAAATATATTCTGTAGTTTAAAGTGATCCAGAGTCTTCTGGAGTTCATGAACCAGCATTGCCGTTTGATGTCAGCAGAACTGAGCGGAAGCGTGTGGTTTGTGAGCTAGCTGCTGCTGTAGAGTCACAGCTTCACGCTGGCTGAGCCTGGGGATGGGCTGTGCAGGGAGACCACAGTGCAAACCTGACGACTGTTCCACTGCAGGATTAAGACCCTGCCTCAGGTTCAAACTTCAGCCACTTTACAGCGTGTTGCGCTGTAAGTTTCTGCAGCGTTCCACGTCTCAAATGCTGATAGACCACAATTAATGCAGAAGTAGGCAAGGACATCTCCTGCTATTTGCCAGATAACCATTTCATCATAGGGGGGAGGAAGAGAAAAAGCAAGCTACGTCCTGGACAGAGAAGCACGATGCTGCTGGAAAAGCTAAAAAATAACATTATTGCCTCATGTTCCTTCAGCATGTGACCAGTTACGGCAACTGCTGATTGTCTACATACCAGGAAAAGAAATGCCCTGTAGTATAAAAAGTTCACAGTCTCTACTTCAGGTCATTACAAATGACCTTTCCTCTAAAGGCAATTATTAAGGAAGTCCACAACTAATCCAACATTCAAATATGCTTTGCTGAGCAAGAAGAAAATCATAGAGTATAAGAGAGGGTTGTTTTTTTTTTTAAGCCTGCAGTGTGCTTTCTTTCCATTGTCTCTGTGTGATTTGCTAAATGAGATGATGTCTCTCATGCTTTGAAAACAATCTTTTAAATATAATGAAGCAGACAGAAAAGAAGAAATGTAAGAGAGGTCACAGAAGGCCTGAAATGACCATTTAAGACCTTATCTGTTAAGAGGATGCTGCAGAGTGTATCCTGCAGAGTAGGGCTACTTCTGGCCATAGAGAATCTGCACATACAGACACAGAAGGTTGAGGTGAGCAGTTACGGTGTCTCAGGCACAGGGCAACACATGCAGCTCAGGACCCCAGGGGTTGCTTGTGGAACTGATTTTTGTTTATTTTCCCAACTGTTGCAGCTTGGCAGGCTTTCTTTGCCCTAGTCTGTGTCTTTCAACCAGACAAAAAAGAATTAAGGCATGGGTATGTGTTTCTAACATGGTTGCTTTTGTTGCAAAGAGAACAGTTTGAACAATACATAGTGGCAATGGAGAGTTTTCTGCCATGATGATGAACAAAATTCCCATCCTGTAGAGCTTGCTTGAGCTAAGCAATACTAGGAAGAACTTCTGGAAAAGGACAGAATTTTCATTCAATTAATTAATATTATATTAATAATTCTGCTCTTCATATTGAAGAAATTATAGAGACATATAAGTTTAGAATAATACATATTATATGATATGATACAATATAATGTCATATATTATACATATTATATAGATTTAATAGAAATTATTTTAAAGGTATTATCTATATATATAAACATAAAATATTTCTATTTAGCTATCCAGCTATACACAAAATAGTGAGCTTATTGCAAACATTTATCTTATTTCTTTCATTTCAGTTGGTTATTATTACTACTTATTGCTGATACTTTTCCTTTCCTATTGGGAGGAATCTGTCCTTTGAGAAATAGAGAAGAGATAAGTGGACTACTGTGATTATTCCTCTGACCTAGCTGAAGAGTTACTGCTAAGTCTGTGGATGCTTCTGCAGGCCTTAGCCAAATAATTCCTCAAGGACAGTGACTGCAGTAAAGAAATGGGGGGCTTTTCCTGCAAGTTATATATGTTTACTTTTTGCTTTGTGTAAATGCTGAGTAGACATTAATTTATGCATTACTCATGTAAAGATGTGAACACTGACCTCAGAAAGCTCTAGGTGGTTATAAAAGTACTCGAGGCATGGAAGGCATATGCAAAACCATGGTACATGTAATTTGGGTATCAGTAAAACCTGCCTGCCTTAAAAAAAAAAAAAAAAGAAAAAAAGCTGATTACAGATCTGTACAGGAAAATAAAAATAAACCCATAAACCTCAGAGTTCCTGCGAATGATTTGCTACTAACGTCAGTATTTTTTTAGAGAATGAGATGATTTAGATCAAGCAAACATTCTTCTGACATTAGTGATGTAACAGTCTTGTGTTCAGCGAGATTTCCTGTTTACTTTGGGTCTCAACACAGACGTCTCAAGAAAGTAGGTGCTAAAATTTTCATTCCACATCTGCATGTAATGACAGCCCAAACTGTTCTGACATCTGGAACAAACTTTATATACGTTTTTGTTCTTCAGAAACAAGGGGGTAGTGACACCTGAAAAATCTCATGAGATCAGAGATTTCTTGGTATTTCTTGGTTTGCTGACTAAGCTAATTCCTCAGGTTTAATCCTGTAATGCAGAAAATTATCTGGCAGTTTTAGTTTGGTAGCCATGTGAGCTACTGTCATGCTCTTAACTGGGACCTTTGTTAGCACATTCACCTGGAGTCAAGGGACTCGGTGTCCCTTAGGGATGAACCATGGCTCATTTAGATCTGAAGAGCTCACAGATGGCAGTAAGGCATCGTGGTGAAGCTCAGTACTTAGCTTCATGCTGTAACTTTTAATGAATTTTCTGTTTCAAATCATAACTTCTATGGGTGTTCACAGATAGAAGCAATACATCTTTTTTATAATTTATGTGTATGATTCATAGTTTCAAGTGGAAAGCTTAGTTTTAAATGTATACTTTTTTCTAAAAGGCAGAGGTCATCTTCCTGTTGCATTATTTTCCTAATTATGAAAAAATGGGGATTGTATTTAATAACTTGTTGCAATTCTTTCTATGCCTTTGAAAATATAAAAGCTTTCACTTTCATTTACATATCCATACTCAGGTGGATGAAGGAATCTGTTATAAAACAGCTCATGGTCAAAATCTTGTATGGACTGAGATCAGAAATAAGTATTTTTGAGTGTTTTTTTTTGTTTCATTTTCATTTGCCTTTTGACTTTGCATGGTTGTATTTTCACAAGCGGTGTCATAGATGTGAAAACTTGCTTCATAATATGACTGTTGAGCAGTCTAAAGACTGAAGTCCTGAGGTTACTTCTGAACTCGGGTCAGCTCAACTTTGCTGCCAAGGCAGGAGGCCTTGTTTTACTCCCAAGTGATAAAAATCTAACAGTAGAAAAACACAGCCTGCAATAAAGTCACTCAGTGAGTTTTGTTTCTGTTTTGATGGTCTCTAGAAAATGAGATTGCTGATTGTTTTTGTTAGCTGACTTCATTAGGTTTGTATCCTGTGAGTATAGAAAGTGTATTTCTAACTGTGTGTTTGCAGTACTAGCATATGAAAAAATCCACCACTGAGATGTGCTCTGGCATTAAATTATTGTGTGTTTAGAGATTCTGCAACCATTACCTTAACCTAGTAGGCAAGAAATTGCTGCATGCAAAACTGTTTGGAAATTTACATTGGCACTAGAAACCAAAACTGGGTCTTGGAGAGCGCATTTATGACAGCAGCGATACACACAGGCAAAGTAATATCTGGCAATAGTAGGAAATGCATAAGATTTTGCTCTTAGAAAAAGAGAGGAGAAAGAGCAGAGGGAACAGCTTGCTGCTGGCTGCAGTGGGAATGAATGTGGGTCAGTGGGAAGCATACACTAGAGAGGGATGTGCTGCTCTACAAGGGCCAGGCTGGGTCCAGCAGAGCCAGCACTCTGAATTAACACAGAGCAGCATTAATAATATTTTGTTCATGGCTTTTACCTCAGTAACTGTATGCCAGCGTTCCTCATGTCCTTGGTTCTGCGGTGACAATGCAGAGACACCAAGTAGGATTTGTGTGAAGCCAGATGTGGTTCATGGGGCTTGTCAGTTCAGATGGCTTCCAGCTGTAAGTTGTCCCCGGGTGCAGAGGAGCTCCACTCACCCAGGGCTATGTCTGAGCTAGTATGGCTGGTCATGCTGAATATATGTATGGGGTGGGTTATTTACAATTTGGATAACATACCCTGGAGTGTTTTAGTATTAACTATAGAAGAAGGGGGAGAGAAGTACAACACAAAAGACATTTTAAAATAGTGCTTATTGGTAGTTTACCTTGTAATTGATTTGATGCCACTGAAATTATTTTTTCCAGGCAAAAACTGATTCTCAGAAATGCGGATGTTCCTGTTATCATGAATACATATTTTAGTGAGAAGGTGCTACCCAGTGAACACTCAGAAACAAGAGAGAAGACATACGGTCTTACAAAGATGCTTATTAGGAAGAATATTATATCTTTGGCAGAGGTGTTCAGGCTCGATGACGTTGATGATGAGTCACACGAGCAAACTTCAGATAATCAGGTAAGGTCCATTTGGGTCACAGTTCAGTACTTGCTAAGAGGTTGGTGTTGGAAATCATAACAAAACCAAAATTCTAAATTACTGACCTGTTCGGTTTCCCCTTGCATTTAGCCAAGGCTGAATAATATGCAGTGTTTATTTTAATAATATTTTCTTAGTGGAGGCTTTTGGCCAATCCAGATGCTGAACTGCTGCGAGGTTATTTTGCTGAAGTCTCATTACTATGCTAAATAGAATCATAGAATCATAGAATCGTTAGGGTTGGAAAGGACCTTAAGATCATCAACTTCCAACCCCCCTGCCATGGGGAGCGACACCTTATGCTAAATCATATCACCCAAGGCCTCGTCCAACCTGGTCTTGAACACGGCCAGGGATGGAGCATTCACAACCTCCCTGGGCAACCCATTCCAGTGCTTCACCACCCTAACAGGAAAGAATTTCCTCCTTATACCCAATCTAAACTTCCCCTGTTTAAGTTTTAATCTGTTACCTCTTGTCCTGTCACTACAGTCCCTAATGAAGAGTCCCTCCCCAGCATCCCTATAGGCCCCCTTCAGATACTGGAAGGCTGCTATGAGGTCTCCATGCAGCCTTCTCTTCTCCAGGCTGAACAGCCCCAACTTCCTCAGCCTGTCTTCATACGGGAGGTGCTCCAGTCCCCTGATCATCCTTGTGGCCCTTCTCTGGACTTGTTCCAACAGTTCCATGTCCTTTTTATGTCGAGGACACCAGAACTGCACACAAGACTCCAGGTGAGGTCTCACAAGAGCAGAGTAGAGGGGCAGGATCACCTCCTTCGACCTGCTGGTCACGCTCCTTTTGATGCAGCCCAGGATATGGTTGGCTTTCTGGGCTGCAAGCGCACACTGAAGCTGGCTCATGTTCATTTTCTCATTGACCAAAACCCCCAAGTCCTTCTCCGCAGGGCTGCTCTGAATCTGTTCTCTGCCCAACCTGTAGCTGTGCCTGGGATTGCTCTGACCCAGGTGTAGGACCTTGCACTTGGCATGGTTAAACTTCATGAGGCTGGCATCAGCCCACCTCACAAGCATGTCGAGGTCCCTCTGGATGGCATTCCTTCCCTCCAGGGTATCAACTGAACCACACAGCTTGGTGTCATCGGCAAACTTGCTGAGGGCACACTCAATCCCACTGTCCATGTCAGCAACAAAGATGTTGAACAAGACCGGTCCCAACACCGATCCCTGAGGGACACCACTCCTTACTGGTCTCCAGCCGGACACTGAGCCATTGACCACAACTCTTTGCATGCGGCCATCCAGTCAGTTCTTTATCCACCGAGTGGTCCATCCATCAAATTGATGTCTCTCCAATTTAGAGACAAGGATGTCTTGTGGGACAGTGTTGAACGCTTTACACAAGTCCAGGTAGATGACATCAACTGCTCTACCCCTGTCCATCAATTCTGTAGCCCCATCATAGAAGGCCACCAAATTGGTCAGGCAGGATTTCCCCTTAGTGAAGCCATGCTGGCTGTCATCAAGCACCTTGTTGATTTTCATGTGCCTTAGCATGCCATCCAGGAGAATCTGCTCCAAGATTTTGCCAGGCACAGAGGTGAGACTGAGTGGTCTGTAATTCCCTGGGTCATCCATTTTCCCCTTCTTGAAAATGGGGGTTATATTTCCCTTTTTCCAGTCATCGGGAACTTCACCTGACTGCCATGGTTTTTAAATATGATCTCCAGTGGCTTAGCAACTTCATTTGCCAGCTCCTTCAGGACCCGTGGATGGATTTCATCAGGCCCCATGGACTTGTGCACGTTCAGATTTTTAAGATGGTCTCGAACCAGATCCTCTCCTACAGTGGGATCGAAGTCTTCATTCTCACAGTCCCTGCATCTGCCTTCCAAGACTTGGTTGGTTTGGTCAGAACCTTTGCCTGTGAAGACCAAGGCAAAGAAGTCATTCAGAACCTCAGCCTTCTTCAAATCCCGTGTAGCCAGTTCTCCTGAGAGCTTCCTGAGGGGGCCTACATTCTCCCTAGTCTGTTTTTTATTTGCTATGTACCTGTAGAATCCCTTCCTGTTACCTTTAATACCTCTAGCTAAGTTTAATTCTAACTGGGCCTTAGCTTTCCTAACCTGGTTCATAATTTCCTGGACAACATCCCTGTATTCTTCCCATGCCACTTGTCCTTGCTTCCACTTATTATAAGCCTCTTTTTTCAATTGAATTTTCCTCAGGAGCTCCTTATCCATCCAAGGAGGTCTCCTGGCCCTCCTGCTGCACTTCCTTCTGGTTGGGATGCAACACTCCTGAGCTTGCAGTAGGTGATCCTTGAATATCAACCAACAGTCTTGGGCCCCCCTGCCCTCTAGGGCTGTATCCTATGGAACCTTCCGAAGCAGATTCCTGAAGAGGCCAAAGTCTGCTCTCTTGAAGTCCAGGGCAGTGAGCTTGCTGCATGCCCTTCTCACTGTCCTGAGGATCTCAAATTCGAGCATCTCATGATCGCTGCATCCAAGGCTGCCCTGGAGCATCACATTTCCAACGAGCCCTTCCCTGTTGGTGAGCACGAGGTCAAGCATGGCACCTCTCCTTGTTGGCTCCTCTATTACTTGCAGAAGGAAGTTGTCTTCCACACAATCGAGGAACCTCCTGGATTGCTTGTGCCGGGCCGTACCGTCGCTCCAACAGATGTCAGGGTAGTTGAAGTCCCCCATGAGAACAAGGGCCTGTGAGCGTGAGGCTTTTCCTATCTGTCTATGGAGTGCTTCATCCGCAGGTTCTCCTTGATCAGGCGGTCTGTAACAGATCCCCACAGTAATGTCTCCCATAGCTATATTCCCTTTAACCCTGACCCACAAACTCTCTGTGGACTGCTCACCTGTCCCCAGACAGAGTTCCATACTCTCCAGCCTATCCCTAACAAAGGGCAATTCCCCCTCCCCGCCTGCCAGGCCTGTCTTTTCTAAAGAGCCTGTAACCTTCCATTCCAACACTCCAGTCATAGGAGCCATCCCACCATGTTTCTGTGATGCCTATTATATCATACCCCCATAGACGTGCACACATCTCTAATTCCTCTTGTTTGTTCCCCATGCTACGGGCATTCGTATAGAGGCATCTGAGCTGAGCTCCAAATGAAGCCGGCTCATTGGCTGGAGAAGCTGGAATATCTCTACATCACTCCGAGCATTTATTATAGGTGCTGGCAACTGACTGAGTGTGTTGGGATGGAATGATGCCCCCCTCCCCCAACACATCTAGTTTAAAGCCTCCTTGACCAGTCTGGCAAGCCCCCTACCAAAACTGCTCTTTCCCTTCTTTATCAGACCAGCTCCACCAGCCCCCACTAGACCTGGCGTACAAGCTTGGGTTCCGTAAACAGTAATAGTAGCTTGGGTTTCCATTCATTTCTCTCCTATTCCTTAGAGCTGAATAGCTAAGCTTTATTTGAAATAAAATCAGTTTTCTGCTCACTCACTCAAGATATTATTTTAAATAAACATTCCTTTTTCACATTATTTCTTAACTCATTTCCTAAGCAATCCTATGCTTTCTTTAAAGCACCAATTGGTAATAACACCATCGCCCTTTCCTGCGCCTTTAATTTGTTTTCTTTCCTATTTTGACTTTATGGTAAAGTGACTACTGACTGTGCATGTCTCTATCTGTGGTTCTGCAAGCTGAGGTATTCTAAGAGATCTGGTGTTCTGATAGTCCGTACTAGCACTTTCTCTTGTAAAGGCTTTATTTTGGCCACCCAAAATCATTCTTAATACTTAGTATCTGAGAAGTTTGGCCCTACAGGTTTGATGAACAACACTGAGTGTCAACATTTTGTGTTTGCCTTATATGTAATTCCCATGATAGGCCTGGGAATGGAAAAGTTACATAAATCAACTCTCCTTTCTTGCTTCAGTTCTACCTTGTAAAAAGCTTCTACTGTGGTATTCAAAAACCAGAACAATTCACTCGTTCCCCCCATGGTGCTTAGCCATCGATATATATCGATCATGTTAGTCTATGCTTGCATACACTTTTTACTGAGAAATTTATTTTAAAATTAATGAAATTACTCATTTAGATTAAGGCACAGTCTAGCAGAATTTTATTCATATAATTTGAGAGTTTGGAAGATTTTATTTATAAAATATGTTTTAAAATTAATGAAGTGCTTTGGAACCTACTTTTGGAAGGAGGATTGGACTTCTAAAGTTCTATACTTTTCATTAATCATCTAATTCTTTTACATTGAAACATTTTACATTGAAATGTGCAAGTCTTAGGACTAGCTTACTGTTCTCTGAAACTAGACACCTGTTCATTTTCAACTTAAAGTTCAGAAGCATTCAAGTTGGAGTTGACCCATTTTAGAAGAGGAAGGAGCAAAATATCAACAAACTAAAAATGAAACTCAGTTCAAAGGGAAGAATCATAAATACTGGTATCAATTGTTTTCCTGCTGGTGTCACCCTCATCTCTCATGGACTGAGTTAGGTCAGTGCAGAGTATGAGTTAAATACAGGAGAGCACTGTGTGTGCTCAGCTCTCTTGAGAGGTCATTAAAAATCAATAGTAAATACTGGCCACTAGTCTGTAAGATAGTTTAGGTGCAGTAGGTATTTTGAAACTGATTTTGCATTTCTTTCAGTGATTTTTCATGCTGAAGTTTTACTCTTTAGCACTGCATAGTTTCAAGGCCCCCATGAAATGTTTCTATTAATGGGTTTTCCTTCGCCAGGTCGCTTGTGCTCCACAAATCTGTAACAACTATGATTCGGAAAAGCATCCCTTAGCACAGAGTGCTGTTAATGATTCTCTGCTTGAAATGGTGGAAAGCCAGGGAGCAGTGGGTTGGAAAGAAGCGCATGTACGAGTCGTTATCCAAAGGGTGTACTGTTTGCCTGCAAGAGGTTATGGAAGCCACGTTCAAGGAAACAAGCCTCTTTGTGCAACACCCATCATAAATTCAGATCCACCAAATGTTAGGTGAGTAGTAAGATGCATGGGAATTTTTCTGTTGAGGCTGTGATATATGAGAAACTAAAAAGGAGGGAGTTTGGAAATGTCATTCTTAATCGCCAGCCTGCAGGGAATAAGCATGCTCAGCAAAGTGTGGAGCTCTTGATGGAAGTGGTGTAGTTATTTAGTCGGTATGGTGTGACACAGAAGTAGTCCTGCCCAAAGGAGGGAAGGGTTTGTCTATAGCTTGTGTCATCACCAGAAGACTTAAAACAAATTAATGGGAATTTAATTTAAAACCAATGATGATCTTCAACATCTTACACTGTTCGTTGCGTTTAACAAAATAACTGTTATTTACCATTTACCTATTTCAGTCTCCAGTACGCTCTGCTAGTAAGTTATGCTGATAGAGTGGTCTCCTGAAGCAAAAGAGAAATATAGAGAGAGATGGAGTTATAAAATGGGGATTTTGCATAGATTCCATTAGAGAAACATAGGCATAGACATGCAAACCTCCATTGTGAAGCCACTGGAAAAGGCTCCTGTTGAGTTCCGGAAAACTGGAGGTCACAGCAGTTCAGCTTCTCTGCAGTAAAAAGTGATCTGGTGTCAAAACATTAACAATAATGAATAAATCTTATAGGCAAAACCTGTGGAGCATACAGCTTCAGACCAGTGGTTTTAAGCATTTCTGGTTTAGTGTTTGCATCCTAATACTGGTCTGTTTCCTGTGTAGGGAATCAAGAATGGGACCTCGTTTTCTTAAGTACAAAAGCTATGCCAAGCACAGTTTTCCCTTCTGATCAGTACTGAACTGCTGCATCCTCTCCTTCTCCTGTTATGATCCCCAAGGTTTCAGACCAAATAGTGATTTCAGAGTCTTTCTCCGCAGTTCTCAATCTGAGATCACTGTGTCTGTTATTGATTTTCCTTCCTTTGGTTTTGCACTAACGTTTGGCTCATGATGACTTAAAAAATTTGAAAGGTAAGATACATTCAATTTTGTTTTCACTCAGGAAGCTCATTAAGGAAAGTTACAGTGGCAGAGATTGTATAAAGCTTCTAAGTTTGGCCTCTCAGGACATTAGAAGATTTCTCTTCCCGCAGAGTTTTCTGCTCTGTAGATGTGCAATTAGTTTAAAAGGCCCCGTTGAGAGCTCTCCAGATGTAATTTGCAATAGGCTTTGAAGGGATTCTTCAAGGTTTGAAGAATTTGAGTTCCAATAAGCCACCCTGCTGGTGGGTAGTAGCATGCTCACAGGTCCTTCTTCCTGAGCTTTTGAAATACTGGAATTCTCCCAATTCTCACTACCTTGTAAGCGACTGGATAATTTACAGCACTCATTGATAAATGAAATTCCTCCAGGAGGAATTCAGGAAGATTGTTCTTTCCTAAAATGCAAGCTCAGTCATCCCTCACAGGAAAGTAATTATCAACAGCCGTGTCCCCAGTATTTTTTAAAAAGCTCCTTTGCATATAATAGTTATATTAACCTCAACTTGCATTATTTTTTTAAAAGCAATCGATACGTCTTGTCATGTGAACTCATTGCTTTATGTTTAATTTGTTCTTGCTGTAGTATATATTTTTTTAAAACTGAGACGAAAAGTATTTTTCCAGTCTCACATCAATATGTGATTTTGAGGTGAGTATTCCTCTGTCTAGACTTTTCTTCCAGAGGGCTAAATTTGATCAAGTCAAGGCAGCTGGCAGTCTATTATTCAAGCTGATTTTTAGCAGCATCAGTTCTAGCAGAGTTCAAATGACAATACTGTCTCTGTATTTCCTTTCCTACTTTTAACCAAAAGTATACTTAACTTGCAGTCACGCCATTTGAGGTAGTTAACCTGCCTGAGCCCACGCCCTTCACAGGAATGGGGTGAAAGAAAACAGAAATCTCAGATTGCACTCCTTATGTCAAACTTGAAATAGAAATGAAATAAAAGAAAAAATGAGTCCGTTGCTTTTGAGTACATACTGTAGCTGGCTATTCTCATGTGCAGTTGTTAAACTGGCCTCTTCCGAGTTCCTCACATTTTATAGATATCCCAGCCCAGAAAAGAGCTTGGTTGTCCTTGTTTGCAGCTGTCAGACTGTCTCGTGGATCCTGAAGAGGAAAAACAACCCACTTTCTCTTTTGCAAAGAAGAGAACAAACTCTTCTAAGACTGAGGAATGGAAAACACCTCATACTGCTTTATCAGCTGCTATTTCCATACCTGATAGACATCCACATGAGACTTTTCTCCTCTGTCAAAAATGTCTGTGTCTGTCACCTGATAGTGAGCAAAAGGGTCCAACGCCTTCTGGCAGTTCTTTGAACCAACTGATGGCTCATTCTTTTGTGACTAAAAAAAAAAACAACTTTTTTTTTTCTTTGTAAACTTCTTTTTGTGAAGTGAAACTGCCGTAAAGGTTTGTATTTTATGAGGCAAGATGAGTTAGATAATTCATTCTTTCATGAACAGAAGTTTGTAATTAGATATCAAGGTAGATGAATAGTCACTTGGTTTGTATTTTGGACAGGCTGTTTTATTGTGTATCTTCTTTTGTAGCACTCCACAATAACCTAGATGTTGTTGCCACAGGGAAGCATAAAAAACACAGTAAGCTGAAAAAAGGCATGAAATTAAATGTGGAAGAGGAGAAGTGATGCATTTTGTGCAAGACATCCAGTTTCTAGAAAGAGACTGGCAAATAGTGGGAGAAACTGCTATTTTCATTGTAAGGAAATGGATTCATTTAATTGCTTAAAAACATAAAAATTGGTAAAAGATAAAAATCACAGAAATGCCTATATGCATCTAGCTTTTATTGTTCATAAATACACATATGTAGAATATGGCTTCTTACTGATAGACAAATGGATACGTCTGATGGGTTTAAGTCTGTTTAGCTGAAGTATTTAAAGCATTTTCTGAGGACACTGAGAAATCATAACACAGACTGAGGAGTTCTCTGGCTTCTGTTGTACAGAAATTGGTCCCACGTTCCCTGAATTATTGTTGAATTATTTGCCTTTCCCCCCATAATTAACTGTTCTTGCAAATGGACTTTTCATGCTGAAGAAGTTTCTTAGAGAGGGGGGGAGAGAAGAAAATATGACTCGCCGTGACTGCCTGCTCATTTCCAGCATTCCTAGCATACTTTTTACTGCCTTTTCCCCTCTGATGAGATACTTTTGCTAATGACACGTTTGTGTAAACCCGATTATTTTGACTCTTTTCAAAAAAGGCCTGGCTCACATGTACAGAGATCCCAAAGAAACTCCTGTCAACCTGAGCAGCTCACTGGTGCTGAGGTGTCTGACTCACTGCGTCGGCCTTGTACTTTGTGTTCCTGGGATAAAGCAGTGTATAATTTGGATTTTGCTCTTGCCAGTATCTGTTTGTTTTGAGTGGGCCACGTGAGTTCAGTAAAAAATAGAGCTGGTCAGTTTTATGCCTTAAAGAATATGGCTGGTTGTTTGTGAAACTAAAATAGATGCATTTTTAGGACTATTAGGCAGTTTAACTGGTCAGAGATTTGGATGAGGAGGCTGGAGAGAAAAGGGTGTTGTCTATTAAGAAGGAAAAGCTAACCACTGCTGATATAAAACAATGCTAGCTATAGCTATGAATCCACATTTTAAAATCTTTGTGGGTAACTAGAGAAATTTTCTGGTTGTTTCTCTTGGCGTATGATTTGTCCTGCTTCCTACCTGAAAATTAGCACTCTAGCCTGCTATAACTGTCTATTCCAAGAACAAAGGAAAGGCAGTACATTTACTTTAAAACATAATGTTCTCAGCCTCTATGCAGTAGTCATCAATAGTTCTTTTGGTTTTGCTCTTTGTTTGCCAGTTGCCAGATCTCAAAGCAGTGGAAAGGCCTGCTGCCATGCAAGCAGGACCCTTGGGGAGCAAAATATTTAGAGAAGCCAAGGATTTGTTTGAGTGGCTGGAAGAAACAGAAGTTTGGGGAAAGTCACATTTCTCTTTCTGAGCAGGCCCTCAGAAACATGATAGTTGCTGGGATTCATTATGCTCTAGCAAGTTGTTGCAAGTTTCTGAGTAGTCTGCTCATATGTAATTCTGTATAAAACAGGTTTTTTGCAAACAGTAATTCTGTAAAGTTAATTAATTTCAAAGTTGGATTTCCTTTTTTCCTCTCTTTCTTTGTCCAATGATCTTCACTGTTTATCTTAAAACAAATCTAGCCAATGGGATAACCTGTCTGGCAGCATGCACAACTAGAAGTTGAATGTCAGGTGCTGCAACTAACATTCCAAGTAGGTGGACTCATATATCGAAAAGTCACCCTTCTGGTGTGGAAAACCTAGCTTACATTTTATAAAGCATACTGAAATAAACAACAACAACAAAAAAAAATGGAGGTCTTCTTATCTGAAAAGAGCCCAGATTGGAAAGGAGTGTCGTGAAAGATCCATGTTCACAGATGCTAACATCTGTCAGAATGTTTTTTGTGGCTGACTTAAATCTGTTTACAGCATTCCATTTGTTTTTTGTGTTTTTTGTTCAACAAAATGTTTTAAATGGAATGGTCATAAATGTAAGTTTTTTAAAATTACATTATGTTTCTGAGATGTGATTTTTCAAGTGGGAAATAAACAGGAAATAGGTAACTGAAGTGCAGTAGAGAATACTCCATAAGCTTCTCTGATTTCCCTTTTTCGGATCCCTCTCAGAAGAGAAGATACGTGCTTCTGATATTGCAAAGTAGTCTAATTGCTCCTTGGCAGACCTGTAATAGTTCTCTTGACAGCTGTGGTTCAAGGTCTAGTAACCTGTTTCTGCTCTGAAGTCTCTTGCTTTTTTCCTTTTTTTTTTTCTTCACAGTTAAGACTCTCTGACACTTGGATTATTCCCCTTTGCCTCCACCCTGCTCTATTTTTAATTCTCTAACTGGAGCCACCAAAACAGAGAATAAGGACAAAAGGCTGTTGGAAAAATTGCTTTGGTATCACGTTGTCTGGCTGGGGCAATAAAGTGTATTATATATTTAACACTGTAGTTTCCCTGTGCTGTTGCCCAGATAGCCCTGAAAGTCTGTTTTCCCTGCTGCCGGTGGTACAGACGGATAGATGGAACTTGGGCTTCTTCCAGTGCCACTGTAGTACAACAATTTGTTAATTTGACATTACCGTTTATTTTTCAGTGCTAAATATTTACATAATCTTATTCTGTCCAAGGGCAAGGTGAAAGCACTGTTATCTGATATACTCTGTACAAAGGAAAAAAAGGACCCCTCAACATACCTCACCGGGTTTTGGCCCTGCACTGGGAATAGGCAATTAATCAATTTGCCATTGTTCTAAAATGTCAGGGCAGTGGTAAAAGCTGCTGATACAGAAAAGAGTCTCCAGAAGACAGCAGCCAGCATAGACCACAAGTGTGACAGAGATTCAGTCTTTTTGGAAAGCAAGCAGGCAGGAACAGAAACCAGCCATCAGATGGCCAACACTAACACTGTGTGTGCGTTCAGCAAAGACAAGACACTGGTTGCTAGCTTGTATTTCCTCCCTGCCCAAGTGCTTAAACTGATCAGTAAAGTGCCCATATGTTCACAGAAGAGTGTCACACACCCGCAAGCCTTTTGTTGGTCAAGAAGGAGGAACAGCTCTACTTAACCGATAGCTCTACCCTATGATAGAGAAATTGCAGAGATACATAAATAACAGAGATGTATAAATGGTTTGGAAACATCATGATGTAGTTGCGTATTCACCACCACTTACCTTGTAACAATACCTTTTCACACCTCCCACATCTGATGAAGTGGCTTTAGAAATCTAGGGAAGGTTTATGGCACCTGAACACCTTGTTTCCCACTGCTGTCTCTTTTAAGGCTGTATGCACCCAACTGGTTATTTTCAAGGGAATGTGTAAATGAGGAAGAGCAAAGTGGTCCCCTGTATGTTATCCTATAGTGGAGACCAGACTAGGGAGTAGAAAGCAAACAATCTGAAAAGGTAATTTTCCAGCCCTAGACCCACAATCAAGGTATGTGCTGTTGTACATTGTCTGTTTTAAACCAGGAATAGTAATTTTCCAGCAACTGTTATTTGTTGAGAATTAGTCTAAGACGGCCTATGTAAAAGGTATGGAATCTTTACCTTGGTTTTGACCTTTTTTTCCCTTGAGTTTTTGTATAAGAGCAGAAATCCTCCATGTGTGTTTTACTCCTCTACCTTTCACTGTCTACATGACTTCAGTCCTGACGTGGAGGAATTGTTAAAAGTTGTGCTAGAGCTCTCCAAAGTTTTTATAAAAGCCAGATTTTGTCTCTGGAATTTGTTTTCCTGGTATCATGGGACAAAAGGCAAGGACTGTGAGCAGTGATAAGTATTATACATGCCTGGATGGCCATGCTGAGCTAGCAGCTAGGAGAGAAATTTAACCACCCAAGTATTGCATGTAATTTCTGGGCACCTTGGGCAGGTAAACAGTCTTTGTACACATAGTCTCAAGTATCTGCATAGATCAGTGGATGTCGGAAGAAACATCAGCACAGATTTAATACAAAGGCAAGTTTCCAAAAAGGAAGATTCTTCAAAGTAACTTTTTGTCATCAGCTTTGTAAAAGGTTCTGTTTAGATGTAAGAAATCAATACTCCTTGGAAAGGTGTTACGAACTTACTCTTTTGGGAAGAAGGAGGTATTTTGTCCCAAAGAGTACAGAGTCAGGAATACATTGTTCTATCTGGTTTTAAAACGATGGGCACACTCCAGTAGTTAAGCCAAGACAGACTGTGAAAGGGGCCATATTGCTGGGATATTGGTCTGTACACCTGTATCTTAAGCTTTTATACACTTTCTGTTATAGAATACAAAAGATTAAAATACAGCAAACAATATGAATAAAATATAAAGTTCCTCAGAGAAGACAGTCATGATTAGTTCTTTCAGTAAGCATTGGGGTTTAAAATTGGTATGTAACTTACAACTGCACTTAAAGTTACCTTATGCTCACGTGCCAGTCCTGACTGGCTGCAGTGCCTCCTGGTTTTGTTGTATTTCTCACAGCCAAAGGCAGTCAGCAACAACACACTGGCAAGGAATCTGCTACAGGCTGTGCTGAAATCCTCAAACTCATTTTGGTTAATGCCTCAACCCTCTCTCTGGCTAAAGGGGGCTTCACAGGGTTTGGAGAAGAACATACTCCTCAAGTGAAAAAAAGTGATGATCAGAAACCTGGGATAAACTTACTGTGTATTACACTTCGCAGTGTAAGGACTCAAGTGGAATGGCAGTTAAGAGAGACTTGATTAGTTTTGTAATTTTAGTCCTATAGTAAGAAAATGGAGATTATTCACCTAATACATACTGCCTGATATATGTTCAAAATGGTTTTGTAACTCACTGAATCTTGATACTTGATTCGTAAACTGTGTTTGGTTGCAGTGTGGGCTTCTCTGGACAACCTGCTTTATAAGTGCTTAAGGCTAGGACTGAATGAAAAATGTATTTCAGAGAAGTTTCCTGTTTAAATGGACCAAGAACAATGTCATGAAGTTGCAAAGTGTACTTTTTTGACATGTTTGTGTTGTGGGCTGTGTTTTATTCGATATCAGATGATAACAGGATCTTATATACATGTGGTTTCCCATCTCTGGCACTCTTACTTCTGGTGGTATGCCAGTCATTGAGATAGATCTTGCAGAAGCATCTCCAGATCCTGCCCTGTTGGAGGTGCTAATCTGAGCCATCAGGCAGTTACCACCAACAACTGTAAGGACCTTTGTGCAGCTCTTCTTCCAGCTCAGAGGCACTTACTGATCTGTGCAACTAGATGTGCAAGGGCTACATCTGAAAGCTGACTTCATATGGCCACCTGAGAGTGGGGTGAAGGTATTGGTTGCTCCTAGTTGCTTTTCTTGTGTCTGCAGCAATGGAAAGAAGAATGCAAAGATGGAAGTGAAGGCAGAAGGTAGCTTTTCTTTGTGAGGGCTACTCTGCCCAGGACATTGTTGTCCACTGTCTTCCACATACACACAAATGTAGATAGCAGATAGGAGCAAAGTTCCCTGTAGGGTGTGGTGAAGTCTCTACCCTATTGCTACTCCCTCTGCAATTGTGCTGCCATATGACACTTGGAAGTTGTGCTGTCACTGCAAGGTCCTTTCTTATTTTCTGCTGTACAGCATCATTATCCTTACATAGGAAGATGGCTTTAAGGAAACCGTATATTTTTATATTATAAAAATATAAAATTATTAGAATCATAGAATAATTAGGGTTGGAAAGGACCTTAAGATCATTCCAACCCCCTGCCATGGGCAGGGACACCTCACACTAAACCATATCACCCAAGGCCTCGTCCAACCTGGTCTTGAACATTGCCAAGGATAGAGCATTCACAACCTCCCTGGGCAACCCATTCCAGTGCCTCACCACCCTAACAGGAAAGAATTTCCTCCTTACATTCAGTCTAAACTTCCCCTGTTTAAGTTTTAACCCGTTACCCCTTGTCCTATCACTACAGTCCCTAATGAAGAGTCCCTCCCCAGCATCCCTATAGGCCCCCTTCAGATACTGGAAGGCTGCTATGAGGTCTCCATGCAGCCTTCTCTTCTCCAGGCTGAACAGCCCCACCTCTCTCAGCCTGTCTTCATACAGGAGGTGCTCCAGTCTCCTGATCATCCTTGTGGCCCTTCTCTGGACTTGTTCCAACAGTTCCATGTCCTTTTTATGTCGAGGACACCAGAACTGCACACAGTACTCCAGGTGAGGTCTCAACAAGAGCAGAGTAGTGGGGCAGGATCACCTCCTTCGACCTGCTGGTCATGCTCCTTTTGATGAAGCCCAGGATACAGTTGGCTTTCTGAGCTGCAAGAGCACACTGCCTGCTCATGCTCCTTTTCTCATCAACCAACACCCCCAAGTCTTTCTCCGCAGGGCTGCTCTGAATCTGTTCTCTGCCCAGCCTGTAGCTGTGCCTGGGATTGCTCTGACCCAAGTGTAGGACCTTGCAATTGGCCTGGTTAAACTTCATGAGGTTGGCATTATCCCACCTCACAAGCGTGTCGAGGTCCCTCTGGATGGCATTCCTTCCCTCCAGGGTATCAACTGAACCACACAGCTTGGTGTCATCGGCAAACTTGCTGAGGGCGCACTCAATCCCACTGTCCATGTCAGCGACAAAGATGTTAAACAAGACCGGTCCCAACACCGATCCCTGAGGGACACCACTCGTTACTGGTCTCCAGCTGGACATTGAGCCATTGACCACAACTCTTTGTGTGCAGCCATCCAGCCAGCTCTTTATCCACCGAGTGGTCCATCCATCAAATTGATGTCTCTCCAATTTAGAGACAAGGATGTCATGTGGGACAGTGTCAAATGCTTTGCACAAGTCTAGGTAGATGACATCAACTGCTCTACCCCATCCATCAGTTCTGTAGCCCCATCATAGAAGGCCACCAGATTGGTCAGGCAGGATTTCCCCTTAGTGAAGCCATGCTGGCTGTCATCAAGCACCTTGTTGATTTTCATGTGCCTTAGCATGCCATCCAGGAGAATCTGCTCCAAGATTTTGCCAGGCACAGAGCTGACACTGACTGGTCTGTAGTTCCTCGGGTCATCCATTTTCCCCTTCTTGAAAATGGGGGTTATATTTCCCTTTTTCCAGTCATCGGGAACTTCATCTGACTGCCATGATTTTTTAAATATGATCTCCAGTGGCTTAGCAACTTCATTCGCCAGCTCCTTCAGGACCCGCAGATGGATCTCATCAGGCCCCATGGACTTGTGCACGTTCAGATTTTTAAGATGGTCTTGAACTAGATCCTCTCCTACAATGGGCGCAAGGTCTTCATTCTCACAGTCCCTGCATCTGCCTTCCATATTTTTTTATTCTTATTCCATATTTTTCAGTAGTTTCCCAATTATTCTAGACCAAGGGCAGCCACATACTTAGGAATGCGTGCTTGGCAGGGGGGGTACAGTCCCACAGCTGTGCAGTTGTGGTCCCTTTATAGCACATGCTGCAGAAACTCCACCGGAAAGGAGATGTGCACTTCTGTTTCTGAGCAAGTGAACAGGGAAAGTACAAAGAGCACACCATTAGTGGTGTGGGATAACAGATTACACTACAGTCCCAACTTCACAGAAGTGGCTAGTGTAGTTAAGATTATGGAAGGAGAGTCCCAGATGTGGGAGTGTGTTGGTCATGGGAGAAGGAAGTAATGAGTAGAGCTGAGGTCCTCATATGAGGAATATTAAAGTCATCACAGGGTATTAAAATACCATTTTGTGTGAGTTACCTTTCTGTCTGCCCATTTATTTCCCTTGAGCCTATGAAGTTCCTGTTATGTGTTTCTTCCCTGAGGCAGCAGCTTTCTCCACTATTGAATTCAAATATGAACTAGTTACGAGAGCTACAGATGCTCGTCTTTGTCCTATCACGATGGGATTATGCATTTTCCCCTGCCTCTGAACAAATGCCAAAATTTGTAAATTCTATTTGACATGAGAAAAAAATGTGAAAGGAAATTATTTGGATTGCAACAACTCATATCTTCAATACAGAGCTATAACTGACCATATATATAATGTAAATGGGAAGTAGAACAGATTGTCAGCAAAAACATTCAGTGCTTAATCTCTGCAAAAGTGTTTTTAATTTTTTATTTCTATTTAATTGTAAGTGCCTATTTCCTTTGCAAAGGAACTGAAAACTTCCAAAACTTTCTTGAGCTGTTTAGTCATGATTAAAAATAGCTGTGATAGGAGCTCATCTATACCTTGGTGCTTCTGTTTATCTGAGTCATCATCTGTATTTGGACTGCTAGGGTTTAGGGGAGCATTGTAGCAATAACATCCTGTGAAAACAGGTATTTGAAGTGGGTGACTTGACAGGAAAATCAGTGGCTCTCAGACTGTTTGCATTTCACTGGTGTAAGTGAGAAGGGGCTCTGCTGAGGTCGTGGATTTGTAAGAATTGAGTTGCAACTCAGGTTATACACACCGAGCAGAAGGGAGATAAAGCAATAGGAGGTGCCGTGTCTTATTTAGAGGTTGGAACTTCAGCAAACCAACAAACTGCAAATGGATAATTTATTTTTAAATGCTTGCAAAGGGTTGCACCGTGTTGGGTAACATCTGCATGTTAGAATTAGGAAACTCCTCCACAGACAAGTAGATTCTATTCTAGATGAAATACAATAGATTCTATTCTGGGATGAAACTTTAGTTTCATCCCCATTAAATATATAGAAGCTGGATTTGGGGGTGACCCACCAGGTTGAGTTGCTGTCTGGGTAATACAAATCAGAGGAAATTTTAAAAGTCATGCATTGAGCAAAATCATCAGAATGAAGAATCATGACAGTTAGAAACAAGATTTTTTTTTTTTTTTACAAACATATTTTTGAGTGTTTCTAAGCTTTTTGGGTGAAGAACCCAAAACCTCCTGTTCAGCCTCCTGCGTAAATGGATTTCCATTATTTAAAAAAAAAAAAAAAAGGACAAAAAGCTAGGTATGATTCTTACTTATTGGTTGGACTTCAGAAGCTCAGGTTTTAAAATACATATTCAGTATTTTGAGGTGGAAAATACATCTGAAAACAGGCAGCCCTGTTAACATGCTTTATGTGCTTCTAAAGGAAGGCTCCCCTTTAAGGTGGGCTAATGTTCGTACAGTGTTAGATTGTGACAGTTCTTAGGAAGCAGCAAACAGGACTGGAAGGAACTGGGATGAGTGTAACTGTGTGTGCCTGGCCTCCCAGCAAAGACCTGAAGGGTTTGTCTCTGTCTGAAGTCACCTGCTGAAATACATAGATGCAGATAGTGACAAAGTAACTGCTTTCAGAATAAAACCAACCCTTTTATAATAGCAGAGAAACAGTCCAATAGTCAAAAAGGAGAGAAGAATGTATGTGCACACAATACGGTTGAATAAAAATCATGGAGTGTCTTAGCACTTCAGTTTCCTGATGTTTTGGTCCAAATTTGCAACTCCGAAATCTTGGAGTTGCACGTATCCTTTTTTCCACTGAGCAGAAATAGATGTTTTTCCCTTTTCTGAATATGCACTGGATAAATCTGAGTCTCTTTCACTTTTCTGCAATTTTGTTTTCTATTTGGCACAATAAAAGTATAAACCCTGTAGTAAGTTTGGAGAGCACGCAGAACCCTGAGGCATAAAGTGTCATTTCTCTGCTCCGTGTATGTCGCTGCGTGTATTATTTATTACAACTGAATTTGTAACGGCACTAGAGCAAAGCAAAGTGACATTACAGCAAAACACAGTAGTAAGAACCGGGCTGTGTTCCGTCAGCTTCGGGGTGGACTGACATTCTTATGCCCACAGGTCAGCCCCTTGGTTAATAGATATTTCCTTCCTTTCTGCGAGCCGCCAGGAGAAACGCAGGGCTCCGGGTTACGGGAGGACCCGCTGGGCGAGCGAGGCGGGCACGTGGTTTGCCGCTCCCCCTGCGCCCCCCGTGCTCAGTGTGTCTCTGCACACGCTGTTCAGTAAACAAACCGTGGAGAACCAGAGCGAGCTGGTTCAGAGCAGCCAGTTCATTCACACAGACCACTTGGAAAGTGATGCCTTTGCGCAGCCTTGACGTAGGGCTGAGGGAAGCGGAGAAGTTAGTATTTATGTTTTCATTAATGCTTTTTATAGCAGTGAGCCAGCTGTAGCTAGTTAGCATTAGCCTAGGACATCTATTAGCGTGCAGACCTCTTACGCAGGATAAAGGGCTTCTGATGGAAACAGAGTTGTTACTCATGGTTGTGTGTTTACACGAAGGCTGTTTGTGCTGACATAGGATATATATTAGAACATCATGCACCTTTTTAATGAACTAATTCTCCAGAATCAAGAGGATTTTGTGTAAAATCTGTCAGTGGAGCAAATAATGAGATTTGCATCTTTAAGTGGCATACTGCTTGTTTAAGAGTTATTCTTTCAAAATAGTGCTTTGCAGCTAAGCAGGTACAAAAAGTGGGTTTTGTTTAGCTTTTAAGATGAGTCGGGAATAAGCAGTACTCCTGCAAGGCTTGAACACGCCAGTTTAGACTGCTCATTTTTTTTTGCTATGAGTGATGTAAGTGGCTGGCAGTAGCACAGGATGAATTGGACCTAAGTGTTTGGCCCATAGGAATTGATGGCTCAGCTATCCTTCTCTGGTTTCTCCCAGTTCTTGCTTTTTCCTTTTTTTCCCCTTCTTCTGGAAGATAGTTAGTCAGAAGGGTATTTAAAAATAAATAACAAAAGCAACTGCAAAACAGAGAATGAGGAAGGCACAAGGAGTGCTGTTTTCAGAGCTCCAGCTAACAGGCACCGTGGTCTCTGGAATTTGCGTCAATATGACACTTTCCTTTCCTGGTCAGTCAGTGTTCCCCAGGCAATTCTGGCAGCTCCACTCATCCAGGCAACAATAGAGGCATCTGAAAAGAAGAAGTAGGAAATTTTGTCTGTCCTCTGCTTTGCATTTCTGTAGGAGGTATGGAATGAGCTTATTGATGTCTCACAGCTAATTTAGTCATTTTAATAGTTAAAGCTTTGGAATGGGAAGTTTCAGGGCTGGCTTCTCTCTCCAAGTTTTCTTCTCTTGAGAAGGGTAGCTTGCACTGAAGACCATCATTGCTGTTTCTCTTCTTACCAGGTCTTCTGTCTCTACTTGCAGTGTGCTTTACAGAGACTAGAGAAGATTTCTGAGTCATTGTAAACCAGTCTTAGAATGGATTTCCATTTCTGTTATCTTTGTCCCAATTGTCAGTGCTGAACTCTTCAAGTAGAGGGGAATTCAAGAAGATCATTGTAAAGAGCTTTAGTTTGCCTTGTTAAGCCTAGCCTCCTCATGAAAACGTTGATTAAATCAGCCATCATCATGACAGAATTATGCCTTTAGGTTCACAGAGAGAAGCTTTATAATGCTATTCTTTTTCACCTGCACAAAAGTCTATGTATGTGAAACTGCTGAGTGGCCCCAGTTGCCAATGTCAACTCACATGGTTGAACTATGGTATTACCAAGACAAAGAGTCAGGTTATCTCCCAAAATTGAATCACTTCTAATCTTCTGTTCAGATACATTTCCTCCACCCATCCATTTAGGTACACCACCCTTAATGATCCACTTGAAAAGAATGCGAGGAGCTCTTGAAAGCCCTGTGAGACACTGGAAGCACAGTTCATGAATTATGCACGTACAGTGCTTACAGCTGTACCCTCCAAATACAGGTGGGAAACCTTATATCTAGGCTTCCCTGCAGAGCATGTTCTGTGATTTGGCTCCAAATTACATTTACAAATGTGAGTCAAGGGTCAGTTCATTCTAATTTCGAAGTCTTTTGAGGGCCAGAAGAATACTTTCTTAGGCAAAGTCAAGCTTTGATGTGCTCACATTCTTCCTTTTAATGCAAACCAGCAAACTTATGCTGGAATGTTTTGTACAATGATTCGGTAAATCTGCTGGAAACTTGTTCGTTGTGATCTGATAGGAAACATTTTTGTTCATATTTACTACTCTCCTAAGTGCTTCATAAGTGGTTTTTGTTATGGAAATGACCTATGCAGTGTCATCACATGCTGGCCCTTGGGCTTGTTTTGAATTGACTGTTCTGCCATTGAGGGTCTTTTCTTATTTGTTCCTCATGCCCTTGTGACTGAAACTAAAACCTCTGTGCAAGAAATTAGCTGCAGGAATGTGGAGAATTGGGAAAAACAGTTTCATCTAACAGAATTTTCCCACAAATATGGCTGGGACAATCAGCATTGTGCTGCTAGCTTTGGATATTGTGGACATAGATCAGTGTATCAGATACGTTTTTACAGGACCATGTAGCCTAAAAAGCAGTGTCTTTCTCTACCAAATATTTGGCAAAGGTGGTTTTTTAGTGTTTTCTCACAGCCTGTACTTCCGTAACATCTAATTTTAATACAGACGAATTTAACATAGCCAGATCTTGCCTGACCGATCCTTTGCCTGAGTCAGTTGTCTGTTTTCTTTAATTTATGGGTCTTGCAAGTTTTTCCAACCCACAAAGAACATGTGTTCTTTGGTAAAGAGGCATTTTTGACCCTGGCAGGGCACCTGGTTACAGCATGGATTTTCCCATTCCTCAAATGCTGTGATAGAGAAAAGGTAGTAAATAACTAAACCCTGCAAACACGTGAAATCTTTTTGACCAAATCTGGCAGGAGTTTTCCCAGATACTTTTGATGTCTTTCTCTGATTGCTTGAGGATGGTCTTTTTCCTATGTGTTGTGTCCATAGCATCTTAATGAGGCACATGATATGTGGGAGGCATGGATAGGAGAGAGATAAAGCTGCAGTTTCTGTCATCAGGCAGTATGGGATGACAACTACTAATTTTATCTAATCTATTCACCATATACCTTACTCTTTATGCTGTGTAATTGCCAGAAAACTCCCTTCTTTTGGCCCCTTTCCAAAATAGCTTAATGCATCTTTTCTCTCTCTGTATATATATGTATTATCTTAGTGTATTTCTGATCTCAGAAATAGTCAGGTTGCCTGCTTAAAAAGAAAAAAAAAATGAGACATTTGTCTTGGGGTACAGATGTACAAATGGAATGGATGCTGAGTAAGAGGGAGCTTTAAGGAGATACTGGAATTGAAGACCTTGTTGGTGTGGTTGGCAAAGCCATCCATACACGTTGCAATGTTGATAAAGATAAGGGACAGCACTGAAAAATAACACTGATTTCTGTAGATTATTTAGCCTGTTCTGTACACACAAACACATTTGTTGTGTCCTTCTGTTAAAGCATGTGAGCAGTCTAAACAAACTGCTTTGTCTCATGTGCCTAGTCTGATGGGGCATGAACCTGATTAAGGTTTCTAGACAGTCTGTGATGATTGGCACATGTACCTTGGGGCAAAAGAGTGAAAAAAAAAAAGGAAAAATCTGTGTTATTACTCATGTGGTGCCATTTACCAATAACAGCTTTTCATTTCTCTTTCTATTTGGAAGCACTGAACTGAATTAAGCTTCCAGACTAGTCTAAATTGACAATCTCTGTGAAAATATAAGTTACGGTGTCTATAAACCAGTTGGCACTTCATGTGGAGCAATGAAAACTGTCAAATGGAAACAGTCTTTATATACCAGTGACTTTAACAATATCTTAATTACTCCCTTTTTCCCCCAGTTATCAGTGATCTTTAAGTACCAGTTTCCTCTACCAGTCAAGTCCTATTTTCTCAATTCCCCGCATTCAAAATCTAAAACCTCAGATGTTTTGTTCTCAGTAGTACCTCTTCTAATGTATTTGGGTGTGTTCTTGCAATTAGTCAAACCCACAGGTTTTCTTCATTCTGTTGTGAAGAAAGCATTGGCCAACGAGGCTTTTCTAAGTGGGGAAGGAGAAGGGAAGGTAAGATTGGAGGGGTATTTCCATACTGGGCACTTCAGGTCAAGGATGAATGTACAGAAAGGTGTTGAAATCTTGGGAGAAGTTGCAGGATGTAAGTGAGAGTGATAGTCTTGTTGAGAGGCTTCCCATGGGAGTTGGCAGGATGGTGATATGTGAAACATGTAGTGGGGTTAATTCTTTTAATGAGCAAGTGCTCAACTATGCTTCCAGTCACCAGCTCTTCTGGCTCATGGGGGAGTGGGATAATAAAAAACAAATCCAAAGCAAGCTGTTTTTATTATGAAATTATGACAATTTTTGGTTTCAACATAATGAGTTGCCCTAAAAATTCAGTGCCTTCAACCTGTGCCCCCCACTCCCATCCTCTACTGCCCCAGCACTGCAAAAAAAAAAAAATGCAGATAATCATAGTTTCCCTTTTTGCTGAAGGCTTACCTATATGCAGAATTCACAGGGAAATGCATGCCAAATATCTGAGGTGCACATTTAAACCCCGTTAATGTCACCCAGGAGAATTATTTTGTTATGCACATCTGAAGGAATTTAGTCTAGCTAAGGGTTTGTGCCAGAAAGCCGTTCAGCTATAGCTTGTCCTGTATTTTTCACACTAAATGCTTCTTGAGTCACCTTCCGTCTTCTGCTCTTGGTCTAGGGGCTAGGTGTTCTCTGTTTATCTTCATAGCAGCAGCACTTAAACGAGGTATCACAGATTTCCTGCTAATCTCTCCACTTCTGAGAGGCAGGAAAGAGGGAAGACCACCGGAGTGTGCTTGTGGAGGAGGCAGGAGAGGCTGATGATGTAGGAGAGTGGAATGGAGGGGATGTTTGAGCGGCAGAGGCCACGGTGGCCATGGGAGAGCATGACCCCATGGGAGTCTGCTGTACTTGCAGGGCTGGGCGTATGCACAAGCAGAGAGCAGGAGCCCAGAACACATGTGGCTCCTGCTGTTGCTGAATCCCGTCCTGCCAAGTCTCCATGGAGGCCTCTAGTATGGGTTCAGTAGCTTCTGGCAGCCAAGGTCTCTTAGCATTTCTCATTTGTCCTTTGGCTAGAGCTTGCAAAGCACAGCTCCATCAGCATCTTGTCACATGCTCTGTTCTCCTGAAGCTCTCCGGTAGCACATGCCCTTTCTCCTTTCCCCTACTTTCTGAACTGCTTAATTTGTGAACTGCTGTTTCAGAACACCCCCCAGTTTGCTTAGCTTCTTACCGTATGTAAGTCATTCTCTTCCCACAGAACTAAAAATTTTCTATTTTTAAGACGTGACAATTAAGGTGATTACAAAATAGCTAGAGGGAGAATGAATTCAAGTTACATCACTGCGCCATGTAATATCTCAGCAAAGACTAGTTCAGCCCAAAATGAAGTGTATTTGCAAGCATGTGTAGTGTTTGTGAGCTGGAAGCAGCCCCTGCCCGTAAGTAGTCTGATATTTTCCATTATGAAAACTTCTTGTGACCTTTTATTTGCAAAGCTGTTTCAACTCCATTGTTTGCCGTAGACTTTTGATGTTCAAAGGGGAATGTCCTCAAGGTGGGAAAATGCCTTGTTTTCTTTGGCAGCAGCTACAGCTGTCTCTACCATGGAAACATTTGGGGTTGAGAGAGAGAAGGGGGAAAGAGATAAGAGGCAGACTTTCCTCCTCCAGCCCAAAAGATTCATGCCACCAGAGGCAGGAAATATTTCAAGATGAGAGACAGCTGAGAGACACCAGAGGCAGGAAATATTTCACGATGAGAGACAGCTTGAAATATTTCAAGATGAGAGAAAGCTGTCCCCAACCCATCCTGACAATTGGAGCATAGACCACACAGGTCCAGCTACCTCTGTCGGGGCATCTCATGATTCTTCCCATATGTGCAAAGCAGCAGCTTGGGTGGTACGTACCCAAGTGCCAGGGCTGACAGCTTTCCTGTTACCCAGCACTGGGACTCTAATGTCCCCTAATTCAAATGTTAACAGACTGTTCAAGCTGCAGATCATGCTAATACAAGTAGATATTCTTTAACCATATGTTGAGAAGCTCAGGTGCAAAATACTCAAAAGAGATGTAATACCAGATATCCTACAGTGCAGAATATATAAACTAAAAACTCTATGTGTCATCTGTTGATTTCAGAGTACTTAACCTTACCACCTTCAGATTCCAAACACAGGAAGGTTTAGTAAGTTTTATTTATATTTGCTTTATGGATTAAAAGCCCCACCAAACAGCTTAGAATGTGTGGGTTTTGTGTGTACATTTATATGTATGAAGGGTACATAGAAACTGTGTTTATTCTTTCTAGACCCATGTTTTCCCCCAGAGCAGCACAGCCTCTTGCAGTTCTGATTTTTTGATCAGGCTGCACTTTCCATTTTCTGCTATTTTGTCAGCCATGGATTTCTGTTCTTACAGCATAAGCTTGAGATTTTTACACTACTTAGTTTGCAGTCAGTATGCTATTTATCAATGGACATAAAACTCTTGCCTTTCTCTTTCTCTCCCCAGTTCACTGTTATACCATAGAAAGAGGTGAATATTGCTGAATAGTTACTGTTTGTTTGCCAACTGATGTGGCACGTAAAGCAAAGAACTGCACATACAAATAGTATTGGCGCTAACAGCTCTTTCTCTTGCATATGCAAATAAGGGATTTACACACTTGTTAGGTCATATTTTGCATACATAAATGATCTTATCTTCTTGCGCCCTGTGTAGTGTGGCATTCCAAACAGTGTAGGGAACGTAAAGAATGTCAAGACAATAAACAAATCACTTTTGGCATATGGCACACAATATATACCACTTACAGAGCATGTGAAATAGGGCAGTACAGTGATCAGAATTTTATTCAGGAGTTTGTATTTCTCTTGATCTGCTCTAAAGCAGTTGGTTCATTCAGGATGAATGAAAGTTTTCTCTGAACAAATGAATTGAGCTGGGCTATGGAGCTTCTTCTCTAAAATGAAGTGAGATTAAAAAGAACCCCAAAAAGTAGCATTGGAGGAGTAAGGAGGATTGAGGGATGTTGGGCAATGTGGGACCACTGTTTGAGGAGTTCTGCTGGAACTGCAAATACTGCAGCAGTCTGACACTCTTCAGAAGCTTGAGAGCAGAATACGCTGTGCAGAGGGTAGGCTTAGGACCAGCATCTCCTATTCACCCTGTATCAAAAAAGGTATGGAGGGCTCTCTAGTTCTTGGATATGATACAGGAAAATAAATCCCAGAATGTGTTAATCTGGGGAGAGTGGGAAAGAGAGGAGGGGAAGCAGATGTGTGAAAAGAAGATGGTGAGATGAACATTCATTATTTTTACTGTGGTTGGAAAGGTGTACGAGGAGGATGGGGATTGGGTTAAGTGGTAATTGAGTAATAATTTATTAATCAGATAATCATTAATTCTGACCAGATAATGAGGGAAGGTAGGTGAAACTGTGTTTAAACAAGCATAGTTTTGGTTAAGAGCAACAGCCTCTTACTCAGGGGGGTTGGAGGGAGGGGGCTGCTGGACATTGCAGTTTTGATTTGTTTGTCAAGGAATTCTTCAAACCCCAATTTAGGCAGTTTTCACTTAGGATTGACCTGAGATTTGACCTTGCTTCCTTTTGGTCCCCTCACCTACTCTCTGAGAAGTTGTGTGCATCTTCATTGCTCATGTCTGCGGGTTGCTGGGATTTCCCCACTTTAAAAACACGTCTCTCTGTGTTACTTTCTTAACTTGATACAAACCAGTGGCCAAGAGTGAGTAATGCTTTATGAGTAACTGAAGAAACGGTCTTTTGAATCCGAGAATGTAAGCTTATATAGCTGTGCTATGAGAAAAGAGGAAGGAAAGGTGAAGTGACCCTGATGTGAGGATACTTTCCTCTTATTAAAAAACAACCAACCAACAAGCCCTTCATCATGTTGAGCTTTTTAAGTCTCGATGAGATTGTCAGAGTTGTTCTCCTTTCTTCATCTTTACACTTCTTGTCATTCTGCTAGCTATTCTTGATGATACTGAGTGGCAAAATACAGGAACTGAGGTAATTTCACTAAGGGAATAATAAAAAAACTGAATCCTTATAATGCTGTTTTTCCCAACACGAAGACTTAAAGCTACCTTCTTGCTTTAAAGTAGCATCATGATAATAATATTAAGCATTTCTGATGATATGTAAAACAGCCTAGTGAATGTTTTAAACAAGTTAAGAAAAATTCAGCTTGTCATTAGCGTGTTGGTATAGTCTTAGGTTGGCTATTTAGAAGAGAGGTTAGGTAAGAAACTGGGGAAAGATGTTGCACTTTGGATACTTGAAGTAGTGAGTCACTTCATGCTTTAAATAAATAAGGAATTTTCAACCAGCATACATTTATTTAGGTCCAGATTATCATTTATGAGTTGCTTGACATTCCAAAAACGGGGCAACAAAGGGCTCCTTATACATAATTTTAAAAGGTGTGGCAATCAGGTAGGATTATGTTTCTCTGTGTCATAATAACTTGATGTTTTGTTAGGGCATTTTTCCATTTTATTGTTTCCTAGAAGAAATACAGTAAGCCACATACAAGTAAGTTTTTCCTTTAAAACAAACCAAACCAAACCTTCATTTTGGCTGTATTTTAGCTATGTTAAGCAACAGTTACCTGAGTTCTGAAATTTCCAATAAGCTGAAGTGGAATGCAGCATTTTATCATTCATCAGTAAGAAGCTGCAATTATTGCACCAACATTTTTAACAGATATGATTGATGCTTGAACACATATGACTAATAATACCAGCTAATAAAAACTCCTAGTTCCCCTGAGAAACAGGCAGGAGTTTGCCTAGTGGAACAGTCAGACAAGTATGGTACTTGAGGCTTTTTGAGAAGGATCAGTTATGTAGCATAGCTCAGTTCCCAGGAAAAAGTAGTTTATTTTCCTCCTGTCGGTTCTGGTTTTGAATTATTTTGTGTTCTCCTCAAAGGCCAAGCTGTATTACATTTTCATGCATAGCTGTGGTGGCACAGAGTGCTGTGAAACTAATACTGCCATATATTTCTTTTGTATAGTTTGGGAAGGTTAAATCTTTGGAATATTGTGCCATTGGACATCTGATGAGAAAAATTTGCTTTATTGTTACTGACTTTTCAGGTGTGACACCACTGTGGTAGCAGGTGGTACCACAAAGGAAAATCTTGTAGATGTTTACCTGACATTTCAGGAAAACATATGCCCTGGGTTTGCTATACTGCAGAATGCCCCACAATTCTTGTTGAGCTACACTGGGCAGTTTGTGGGCTGTTGTATCAAATGCTGGAAATACTAATAAAATACTGGAAGTACTGGATTCATTAGTATTTCTTAGTACTAGAAATACTAATAAAACTAATAAACCCTAAGAGTACCATGATCATGATGAAATTTGGAAAAGCTGCCTTGTCTTTGCAGCCTGACTGGAAGAAGCTGCCAGGTTGCTCTTGGAGATTTGCCCATTCAGTGCAAACTCTTTTGACTTCAGTCTTGACATGCAGAGAGGGATCAGGAGAAGAGCACCCTTCCTAAGAAGCCAGAGAAGAGCAGCTTTGGAAATTACTTGCTGGGGAAAGCAATATGCTCTGTGGTATATACCATGTGCTCTGCATTCAGGAACTGCTCCTGGGTTAACTGTAGTTGGAATAGGTCTGTTTGTTTCATGGGGGTCTTACCCTGCAGTTGTTGAAGTCAAGAAGTGTAAATGGTGCAGGTTTAATCCTGGAATAATAATGTGAAAGCCATTAATTTAGTCATAATGGAATCCATCTGCCTGCCCAGCAAAGTGGGACATGGCATTCAGTCTCCTAGTTCAGGAGCCATTTGGCATGCATGTTTTGTAGCTATAAGGAAGAGAAGGATGTGAGCTTCTAATTTTTTTTAATAGCTAAAAATCACATACGTTTTCAAGTGCAGCAGGGGTGGTGTGGGTACATTTGAATTTTCTGTAGGGAAAGTTTGTACCTTACTTTGGCCAGATGAGGAAGAGAGCTTTGACGTCCCACATACAGTCAGGCCAACATGTTCGTGCTTGTAGAGTTAGATTCTGCTTTCTGCGCACATGGATCAAAACACATCTGATATATGTTCTTAGGTGTTCCTGTAGATTTCTTAGACTTAGATGAATGAGCTGTAGTGCCGAGGGCTAAAGCCAGGAGAAAAACCTGTATTCTGCTTTCGTTACAATTATGCATATTGTCCTCTCAAGCTTCAGACCCATGTGCAGAATGACTTCTTTCACCAAGGTGAATAAACTGTGTTTTGTATTTGTTTAAAATTCTGAAACATCCTGCAAGCAGAATGTTTCATATTTAGAGAGAAAATCTTCAGATGGGCTTCATCTTTCAAGAGCCTTTTGGAGTAAGAACATTTAAGCGTTGTGTCATAAACCGAATTGCAATAAACAGCTCTCAAGGCTATTGGAGTTCAGTGAGAGGTTTGGGAAGTGACCAGTAGTTATGTATTACATCAGGTGTTGTAACAAGTATCATTACTCTTGTAAGTATTTTCACTTCCTCTGTAATGCTAAATTTAAGTGCAAGTGTGCATAGGGGCCAAATAATTACTGTTATCTCCATATGATGGAGCAGCCCATTTGATATGCATATTCACATATGGATAATGTTGTCCCTATCTGAAAATAAACATAGTATGAGTTCATGAAGGGTAACTGCTGGAGGGAATATTAGTCTCCCAATAATAAAAGCTCCAAGTGCCTGTCAGAAAGGAACATGGATACCTCATTTGCCTTGATGAATTTTAACTTAAAAAGCACCTTTAGCATTGTGTTCAGGGGGTGTTTATGTTTTTATTTTGCCTGCTACCTTTGTGAAAGGAAATATTTAATAATTTTTTCCCATAAATGTTTACCCGTAGCTCTCCCGAATTAAGAATGTCTCACTCTACAGGAATGTGAACTAAAAACCAAATAAAGCTTGTAGGCTTCACAACACAGTCATTCGTGCCAATGCTCTGGCCTATGCTTAGTGATGACCCAGAGCCTGACAATTTATATCCATTCAGTTCTTTAAAAACAGCAAACATGGTTTCTTTTATTTTTTCTCCCCCCTTTAAATCAGTGAGAAAGATATTGCTGGTTTTGTCACTACCTCCTGATTGTAAAATGTTCATTTTGCTTATTATGCAAAAATACAATAAAAATGCAACTGTCCATAATTCTTGCAAGTACAAAGTGATAAACGAAGAGAAATGGTGTTTGCAACAGTCTCATTTACCAGCTGATCTGCCCCAGCCTGAGAAAAGGAAATGCTAAATAGAATCATAGAATCATAGAATAGTTAGGGTTGGAAAGGACCTTAAGATCATCTAGTTCCAACCCCCCTGCTGTGGGCAGGGAAAAATACCTTAATTTAAACACATAATACCTTAATTTAAACACAGTTTTTCATTCCAGTATATTTCAATAGTTGCAGATATCACTAAAGGATATTTTTAAACAAATTTTTAATATTTTTTTAATAAACAGAACAGAAAGTAAGTCAAGCAGACCATTGCACAGCACCCACATTTGAAGTTGCAGGTAAGTTGAGCAAATTCCATGAGCTATACAGAAGATACTTCAGAAGAAATATGAGATAGTGGCTAGCATTTGGACACAAATAGAAATTTGAGTTTGAAAGCCTGGATTTCACTTTTGAAGACTGTGTTTTAAATATTGGTTGTTAGTGAACTAATTCTTTTAGGGGAAACTAGGTGATATGTTTGTGTGGTTTTGTAGGGTATAGCTGTAAATGCACACTGGCACACAAAAAGACTAAATGAAGTTTCAAATATGCAAAAAAAGTAAACTTTTTGTAGGGTTTTAAACATGTTTTCCATTAGACTGGCTTTCCTTGGTTTTGAAGTGTTCCTGCTGTTCCTATTAGGTAGTTTACATTTTTAAATTGGTCTGTCTTTTCTGCAGCTATGAAAGTAAAATGTGATGTTGTTTCTGATGTTAACATTGTATGCTATCGTTTATGTAAATATTTTGTGTAAAAATTATTCTTACAAGAGAGTCATTCTTGCAAGGTGGGGGATTCAGACCAATGTTTCCATCAAAACCAAGCCAACGAACGAACGCTTCAGGCAGGAGGATAGTGATGGACCTTCCACCAGGGGCAAAAGGCCCATTTGTTTTTCTGCTTCATCTCCATTGAGACCAAAACTGTGATCCCTCTTCAAGGAAGTCTGTGATAAATTATTCTCTATCCCTCTGAAGTGGCTTAAAATTAGTCTGACTCCACATCCATCTCCCCACATCTCCTCACCCGGGTGAGCTGTCTTGTCACAACTACATGCCAGGGTGTCTGTTCAGTTGAGCTGGAACAGCTGTTTGTGATGCTAAGTCAGCAAACAGATGCAAAAGAAAAATAGAATCATAGAATGGTTTGGGTTGGAAGGGACCTTTGATGGTCATCTAGTCCAACCTCCCTGCAATGAGCAGGGACATCTTCAACTAGATCAGGTTGCTCAGAGCCCTATCCAACCTGGCCTTGAATGTTTCCGGGGATGGGGCATCTACTGCCTCTCTGGGCAATCTGTGCCAGTGTTTCACCACCTTCATAATAAAAAAATTTCTTCCTTATATTTTGTCTGAATCTCCCCACTTTTACTTTAAAACCATTACCCCTTGTCCTATCACCCTTTTAAAAAGTATGTCCCCATCTTTCTCATAAGCCCCCTTTAAGTATTGAAAGGCTCTTCTGCAGTTTGAACAACCCCAGCTCTCTTATCCTTTCTTTATAGGAGAGGTGCTCCAGCCCTCTGATCATTTTTGTGACCCTCCTCTTGACCTGCTCCAACAGCTCCATGTCTTTCCTGTAGGGAGGACTCCAGAGCTGGATGTAGTACTCCAGGTAAATATTTTTATGTCTGAGGTTTGTTTGTTAAAGCCAAATCAGTTCCCTGATCTGATTTCTCATGCTGCCTCAACCTGTTTTGCCATCAGTTATTAGGGAGGAGGGGGGACAGTATACTACAGCTTAGGAGTGGGGAATTGATTGCATAGGGCTGATACACATTCCTTTGGTATCTCCACCGAATATTTCCAGACATGAAAGTGGGTTTTAGTTTGTGGATGTTAAATGTTGATACTGGCTGGCATATTTCCATTCTGCAGGCTAGATATGGATATGTGTATATAGATGTATATTTGCATATGGAAAAATAAATATATATATATAAATATATATATATTTGCATATGGAAAAAATTTTTAAAATTTTGCTGTTCTTGGGGAGTATGAAACATGCAGAATTTTATGATTTGACAGAAAAATCCTTCAGTGGACATGATTTCAAGTCATAGTAATGAAGATACGCTACAGAAAACAAAAATTATCTTGAAACCTAGAGCGCTCTAATGCATGTTGTGAGAAGCTGGACGTTTTCCTAGCAGAATCTGGTCATTAAAAAGTTTAGTTTGTGGGGAAGTGTAGGTGGAGATGTTAATACTTGTTTCATTACTCAGCTAGAATTTTAAAACAATGTAAAAAGTTTGCTGTGTCCTGAAATCGCCTATGGTAAGTTTCAGTCCAAAACCACTTTTAATGTCACGAATCTTACACAAAGCAAGTTGAACATGGGAAGTAATCTTGCCTGTTTCTAGGCAGACCAAGTATTCTGACTCTGAGCATTGCAAATTCTGATTTCTGCTTTCTTTGAGCAGTTTTACTTAGATTAGTACAGCCTTATGTCATCAGAGGCAGTTGATGTCCTTATTTCTTTTTCACATGGCATTCGTCTGTGTCTTACCCCCATACTGCAAACTGGTCTTGTCACAGATCATGGTATTTTGATCTGATTATAAAGGTTTTGGCCAGGACTTAGAAAGACAATAGAAAGGCATTCCTTGCCTTCTGCTGGCACGGTTGTATCTCGGGAAAACTTCTGACTAAATCTGTTGAAGTACAAAAAGACTCTGTGGAAGTTTCTTACCGTACACTAAAATGCTGCTGCCGTGCTGAGAGATAATATTCTTGCTTTCTGGGAGAGTCGCTTTGTAAGCAGCTGTGATAAGATCCTAGGTCATTTTTGTGTTACACGTTAATATGTGGTACTTGTATCTCTGCCCAGTGTAGGCTTCAGATAAATTGTTCTGAAACCTCCATTTACATGAAGTAAATTGCATGAGAGTTTGAGGAGGTTTCTGTAGTGGAACGACGTCTACCTGTATACCAACATACAAAGCAAGGAAAGCATGAAGTTTGGTGTGATGAATTTTGGAGTGTATTTTAACACTAATTATTCCTCCCAAATTGTGCTGCCTGGTCCCTTTTTGCACAGTGAACAGAACAAATTAAATTGTTTGTTATGCAGTGTTAGTCAAGTTAACCTGCAGGTAGGAAAACTAGAAAGGATATAAAATTCAGAGGTTTCTTTCCCCCATATTTCATTTCACCCATTGTGATACTGAAATCATGCAACCTCTTCCACAACTGCAAATACCCAGAGTTTAAACCACTTCATAACTCTTAACGCAGTGGTCAGGGTTAGGCAATCTTCTCTGGCAGCTTCAGTAAGCTGAGTCAGTAGAGCAAGAAGATCAGTGTGGTAATTGTAACAATTTAACAGTTATAACTGTAGTTTCCATTTGTGTGCTTCTAAACCTGAATAAATATCACCTTATAAGCATTGTTGAGGTAGATGAATTGTCTTTGTTGCTCTTCAGGTAGGCAAAATACAGGTGGTGGGGACAGTGCTTTCCCCAAGTGTATGTCCTTCCAGCCCAGCATCAGCACCCTCTGCCTAGATGTTAAAGTTCGGAAGTGATAAGCTGCTCCTACAACCTCCTTTTGGAATAACTGTGACAGTGTTTGCCATTTGCTTTCTAACCAAGGTTTATAAGCAGTGATGCTGGAGAAGTTAACCAGAGTCCCAGGGCAGATCTGTGTTGATGCTTTAAGATTTCTGTTCCTCTGTTGCTGACTTGTGCATGTAAACTAGAAATAACTTTTGTTCACTTTTTTCCCTACCCTGCTCACCAAATAATCTTTTGTTAAGTGGTGTATTTTAGCTAGAAAACAATATTGTTCACTGGCGAAATATTAACTGACTTCTGCAAAACATCTTGCCACTTCATCAGTTGGATGTTGCTCTTATATTTACTTAATAGATTTGTCCCAGCTCCTACCAGTTATAACAACTTAATAATTAGAAATTGTAATACAAAATATACAAAGAACATACTGTTTATATAAAAGCTGTAATGCTTTAACATCCCAGCATTAGGATTAAAACTAGTCCTAATGTGTCCACAGTGTGGAATGAAAAAATGAGGATTACTGTGAATCCTTCATTGATAGCTAATATTGAAATTTGGGGCTAGTATGTGTACAAAGGTCAGTACATGCAGCAGTGAAAAACATATGTAGTATGGAAAACTGGGAAGAAAAGGGAAATAGATGGGGGAAGACAAATTCAAATTCGATGAGAAACTTAACAAGAGCCACCAGCGTGCACTCTCGGCCCAGAAAGCCAACCGTATCCTGGGCTGCATCAAAAGGAGCGTGACCAGCAGGTCGAAGGAGGTGATCCTGCCCCTCTGCTCTGCTCTTGTGAGACCTCACCTGGAGTATTGTGTGCAGTTCTGGTGTCCTCAACATAAAAAGGACATGGAACTGTTGGAACAAGTCCAGAGAAGGGCCACGAGGATGATCAGGGGACTGGAGCACCTCCCATATGAAGACAGGCTGAGGAAGTTGGGGCTGTTCAGCCTGGAGAAGGCTGCATGGAGACCTCATAGCAGCCTTCCAGTATCTGAAGGGGGCCTATAGGGATGCTGGGGAGGGACTCTTCATTAGGGACTGTAGTGACAAGACAAGGGGTAACAGGTTCAAACTTAACAGGGGAAGTTTAGATTGGATATAAGGAGGAAGCTCTTTACTGTAAGGGTGGTGAGGCACTGGAATGCGTTGCCCAGGGAGGTTGTGGATGCTCCATCCCTGGCAGTGCTCAAGGCCAGGTTGGGCAGAGCCTTAGGTGGCATGGTTTAGTGTGAGGTGTCCCTGCCTATGGCAGGGGGGTTGGAACTAGATGATCTTAAGGTCCTTTCCAACCCTAACTATTCTATGATTCTAAATTAAACAACTGTAGGATGAAATTAAGTGTTCTCTTGGTGGCTCATCCCAAATGTCATGGTTCTGGACACCAAATCAGCTATTACATTTGATTACAAGAATGCAAATTTTGTCTGTAGTTAATGGAGTATAACAATTTAATTCTTAAAAACACTGAATATGCAGTGTGTGATCTGCAGCATTGATCTGGCTGGCAACTGGGAAAGCATTAGCCTTTCTAAAGAAAAGTTCCGTAACTGAAAATGTGCACACAAGAGAGGTTTTCTTATAGTTTTCCCTGCTGTGGCATTAACTTATCCACAGGCATAGTCCATTTGAGGTGCACCCATTCCAGTGTGGCCTTATCCACGGGCCATAATGCCTTCAGAGATATACCTGCTCCAGCTTGGCCTTGCTCATAGCCACAGTCCCTTCAGAAGTAAATCTGCTTCAACATGGCCTACCCCATGCCTGCAGTCCTTTCAGGGGCATACCTGCTCTGTCATGGGCTTATCCATGGCCACATGCTTCGAGATGCTCCAGCATGACCTCATGCACAGCCACTGCTCCTTCAGGTTGAACCTGCTGCAGCATGAACTTATCCATAGCCACAGATTTGTCAAGGTTTACCTGCTGCAGCACACTTATCCTTTGGCCACAATCCCTTTGGAGGTGTACCTGCTGCAGCACGGACATCTTGATGGCCACAGACGCTTTGAGATGTGCCTGTTCCTGTATGGACTTATCGCAGGTCACAGACCCTTTGACTCGAGCTCACACTGGAGTTCCAGCCTGTCCAGTACAGCAGCACAGAAACAGCAGCGATGCCCTGGCCATCTGCCAGCCCAGGCACGTCACCACCGCTGTTACCAAATAAATGTTCCCTGGCACATCAGAGTAAGATAGTAAGCAGCACAGCAGTGCAGCAAAGCACTGAAAGCAGAAAGTGGCCACTAACAAACGCTGGAGTCTAAAATACGGTGAGGCAAGCAAGCCCCATGGCAAGCAGAGGAGCCTGTCAATAGCTAAACAGCAATAGCAGCTATGGATTCAATCTAGCACATTCCAGTCAAGCCTGTCATTATCTTAAGCCCTTTGAGCCCCACTTTGGGGGTCAGAAAGGACTGTCATGGTGTAACCCCAGCTGGCAACTAAGCCCCACGCAGCTGCTCAGTCACGCCCCCCAGGTGGGACGGGGGAATGAATCAGAAGGGTAAAAGTGAGAAAACCCGTGGGTTGAAATAGACAGTTTAATAGGTAAAGCAAAATCTGTGCACACAAGCAAAGCAAGGAATCCATTCACCACTTCCCATGGTCAGGCAGTTATTCAGCCATCTCCAGGAAAGCAAGGCTCCATCATGAGTATCCCTGTGGTCAGTTGGGGTCAGCTTTCCTGGCTATGTCCCCTCTCAACTTCTTGTGAGAAGGTGTGAGGGGCAGAAAAGGCCTTGACTCTGTGTGAGTGCTGCTCAGCAATAACAAAAACATCTCTGTATTATCAACACTCTTTCCAGCACAAATTCAGAACACAGCCCATACCAGCTACCTCTTCTTAATAGAGAAGAAAATGAAATCTATCCTAGCCAAAACATGCACATATGTTCAAATGTGTTTGACAGCTATTGTGAGAGAAGGAGGCGGGTGGGGAATCCGTGTACTGCATTTCCACTTCTCACTGTTCAGCATTGCTTCTACTTTCAGGCATACTGGATAATTATTCTTCAGTCTGCTGCATAATTATGTTTTGTCAAAACAAAGCCTTGAAAATTAATGAAGAGTTACTGCGTGACAGTTTTGAAAAATATTTCTAGGAAAAATGGTTGGGAATTTTTCTAAGAAATAATTTTCTGTCAGATCCTCTTGTAAAAAAAAAATAAATAAAAAATGAAACCTTCTTATGAAAAGCTTGTACAAGCAATTGAAAAATTGTGAAATTGCTGAAAAGCTGTGATTTGAAACGATGCCATTTTCCTACTCTGAAACCACTGCCTTAGAAAGTCCATTTCAGTTCTGATTTTTTAAGTTAGGGTTTTTTTAAATTGGTAAACCAAAACGTTTAGGTTGATCTAGATGGGATTCACTTACTGTGTTTTCATTGACTGTAATTTTGTCTTGTTGATATTTTCACTTCTTGCAGTGGTGGAAGTTGGGAAAGATGTTTGAAAAATGACTGGTCAGAAAGCACATTTATTAAAAATGTTGACATTTTGTATCCTTGTGAATATAATTTGGAGGCTTTGTCCATTTTGTTTTAGTGTATTCCCATGTTTTAAATTTAAGCTTTTTTTTTTATGCTTCACCTTAGGAGCATGTGAGTTGCATAGTGTCACATGATCCATGATCAGGGATGTCTGACATTACCTGGCAGTGGAGATAACATCACAGTATGTCACAAGCATAAGAATTTGGCCCATATTGGTACAAAATATCATCATTTTTATATGCTGGTGGTTTTCTGCATCTTGTATCACATGTCCAGTAGGAAGGAGCTGCCTTGAAGCACAACGTGCAAGCCTCCTGCTGATGGTTCCTGAGTGCTTTTTTCTGGGGATGGGGATGAAGCCAGGCTGGCGGAGCAGCCTAGCAATCTGGCTTGAAACCCTTCAGTGCAGAGAGATCTTACAGAGTGGAGAGCCTCAGAGGGAAAAATGCAACTGCTAAGATGCAGACAGCACTCTGAAAATACAAGTACTAGCCCTATTGCCTGTGGTTAAGAAGGATAAGCAGCAGCAAATGATGTTTAAGCAGCCATGCCAAAGCTTTGATCTGGTTTTGTGACACTGATGCTCCAATGAGGTAGCAGGGATTGTACTGTCTCAGTTGCTCTACAGGCATGTAGAAGTCACCCCTGTCCTAATGTTTCCTCAGTACGGTGTGGTGGAGTCTCAATTGAGGAAGGTCTGTGTCAGGAAAAAGAGGATGAGACAAGTGTGACAATACAGAATACTATCAACAGGAAACTGCATGTTTTAAAGACAAAAGGTATCTTGTTATCTTGGCTGTGATGTTACATCTCCTGCTGGCCTGCAGTGCTTAGGAAAATCCAAACTTTAGTTGTGCCTCTCCCTTCAAGTCTGTGCTGAATCATATCAGAGGCTATAACACCAGCATGGTGGTAGGAGAACAATGTGCTATTGTTGATGCTCTTTTGGATAAGACACAAAACCAGAATCTTAACCACAGAATATTAAATCACCACTTTTGGCATGAATAGATAGGTTTACTAAGGGCCCTAATCTAGTTCTAATTTACATGATTATCTTTTGTCTCTCTAAACTCTTCCTGTATTTTTGATTAATTGGGTCCTCCTTTTTTCTTCTCAGAATATAAATAATGAGAACAAACTGTACTCTACTGATATTTGAACAGATTCTTACTTTCAGTACTGTTTTCTTTTTACAGGGGAAAGGAAAATCAGAACCAAGTATATCACATGTAGAGTTTCTCAGTATTTGACATGGGTTATTATATGAAATCCAGTGTAATGACTGATTATGTCATTACAATAAGATAGTATTCTCCATGCCTGAGATATAAAATAAAGACTGTAATCTGTGTGGGGTAATTGTGATTAAGATGCTGTAGTAGAGACTTATTCTTTTAGGACACTTTCCCACTGGCATACAATGCATCCAAAGATAAATAAAGTGATGAAAGAAGTAAGAGCTTCTCTATACATGTTTTAAGGTTACCCAATGAAATGCAAAAAAAAAAAAATGAAAACAAAACAAAGCACCAAAATATGGCAGATTTAAGATTCTTTTTTATGTGTTCCAAGTTCTGATCCTGCTAAAAGCAATTCCTTGAAATGACAGAAAATTGTGTGATGTTTATAAAGTTACTTCAGTGTTTGGTCCTTGATGATGTTCAGTTTAGGTAGTTTTAAAAGAGTAGCATGAAATTTGTATTTATGATTGAATGAAATCAAGGTGGAGGGACATTACTGCCTAGGTATTGTCTCTTCCTGCTATATGGTATGACATGAAGCTCATTGAAATCAATGGAAAGGTGTTACTTTGAGCGAGGTTTGGATAATGGCCCAAACCTACTGCTTATTTAAACATAATTTATAAAGCTTTGGTTGACCTATAATGGAAAATGGGGTTTCTCATTTTGAAAAGTTCAAATGGAAGCTTAAAAGGGTAGCAAAACTTTATTTTCCAATTTGAAAGCTACTGCCATCTGCACCAGCCTTTCAGCAGCACTGGTTGTGTCCATAATTTCTGATGTAAAAAATCTGAATGTGTGGGGGGAAAGCACTCCCATCAGTAATGCTTATAGATTATCCTTGGGATTATCCTAGTGTTACCACAGACCAGCATTTCCCCCTCTAATCTCTAACTACCAGACATGGAGAACAGCAAGGTGTAAGAAAGGAAGTAGAAAAGAGGTAATACATGAGAACATTTTCTCCAGATCTTTGTTTTCTTCATCTTCCACGTTTTCCACCTGCTGTTGTCTCATCTCCTAATGATCTCCCATCAGTTCACCTCTCGTCTGCATTCCTCTTGGCTGACACATTTTCTCCTGAAGTAGGGTGTGATGGTGGCTAGCCACCATAAGGTCAAAACTTGGGGAGCCAAAGGGAGTCCTCTTTTGTACATGGATTATAACTGCACCCTAAGCATTTAAGTTTATTAATTCTTCTCCTACACTCAGGAGTTCCTCCAACAAGCAGAGACCATAGGACTGCCACATTCTCCTCTGGCTTCCCAGGAGAGAGGTTTTACCAAAATATGTTGCTGCTTCTTTGCATTACTACAGCTCATAACCTCTCTGCTCAGAGCTGCAGCACCTCAGCATAAGTTGGGTCCTTCACAGATAACTCTGTGGACTGTCCATCAATCTGGAGACAAATTTAGCAGGCCAAACTCACGATCATAAGAGAGGAACAATGCAGGTTTTGTGCAATTGCAGCACTGGAAGGGAGAGGGTTAAATGACAGGATGCACTTGGAGCAAGATGAAATGTTCGACAGCAGTCCTGCCCTACCAATACTGGCTATTCCAGTCTTGGCTGGAAGCTGTGGTGGGCTAAGTGGTGAACAGGGGGGCATAGGCCTGAGGCTGCTCCTTTGGGGTTCTGGCCCACTGATAGCTGCGTCCCCAGCCTGGCTTCTGCAGTGGGAAATAGCACTGGTTTGTCCTGCTCTGTCACAGCAGAGCTCGTCAGAGCAATGTAAATTCAGCAACTGCAGCGAAAGATTTTAAAACAAATGCAAAATAAATCAAAATCTCAAGGGAAAATGAAACGGGAAAACCAGGACAATTTTACATGTAAGGTATTTTTTTTTTTAAATATCTGCAAATCAGACATTCACTTGCAGACCTGAACTGACATTTTTGCACTTGATGACATCAATTGCATAGAAAGCCCAGAATCTTGGAGGTTCCAAAAGGAGTAAAAATAAAAGAGGGAAATATTTTCCTTTCCCTCTTTCAGTTTTGCAGATCATGTATTTTTGTGATTATAAATAGCTAAATCAACAAACTTTTACTCACTGGGGATATTAAGCACACTTTTGTTGTTGACTTTTGGAACTATTTCAATTCCCAAGTGCTAAAAATTATAATTCCCTTTGGAAAAAATCACAGCTTTTGGTGGACTGACTTGGAGTCCCCAGTAAGAAGCAGTTAATAGATAGACTGGTGACTTCAGCAAAACAAGATAATCAATTCCATCTGCTTTTCTAATTAATCACCCTTAATACTGAAAGTTGGGGACATCAAGAATTTGCACAATAAGCATTTATTTAGCAAAGGAGGCTAACAGTTTGTTACTTCAGTTGCAGTCAATCACTCTGACTCCTCTCTTCCCACCTCCGAGAGAAAACCTGGGAATAGCCACCCCCCTGCTCAGTAGCTAATCTGTGCTCCCCAGGCACCTGCAAGGACACCACACATCCTGATTTTGTTTGTTTTAACCAGTTCTGCTTGTTCTTGTCAGAAAAGGAATAGTTAAAAGGAATTAATAGAACACTCTGTTTGGGACTTCAGTTTTCCAAAATAAAATATGTAAGTGAGGGAAAGGTTTCACCCAGTTTTGGCATCACTTTGTTAAGTCAGTTTAAGCCAAGAAAGATTGTTATTCCACACTGTTTGCCGATAGTAGAAAGTTTACATATCGAACTGGTCTTTTTTTTTTCTTGAAGGAAGAGAAAATGAGCCCGAATTTTAAGGGGAGGATCTTTTATTTGCTTTGCAGAAGAGATTGTTCTGTTAACAACTCATCAAGAAAGGGGAAAAAAAAAATAGAAAAAGATAAACAGGATTAACTGTTTACTTTAAGTGAGCCGAAGTCTGGTTGTTTTTCTGAAGAAGAACACAATGTACTGTTGTATCTGGTTTCCAGAGTGGTGTTTATCATAATTCCTCCTGCGGTGGTTGGTAGAGTGCTGGGAAGGCTCTCCGCCCACTCGCAGCTCGTTCCCCTTCCCTCTCCCATTGAGGCCTCCGGCCAGGGCTGCGCGATGGAGCGAGCTGTCCTGTGTGATCTTTACTGCCTGACATGAGCTGACATTGACCCAGAATAAAATAACAGGGGCCGTTTCCTAGAACTCTCGGCGGACTGCTGAGAACTGCTACCATAACTCTTGTAAACATACAACGTGCACATACAAACACGCTCCCTCTCCCTCATTTAGAAACACACCTAGGGAAGAAAGGCAGCCACCAAAGCAGAGTAAAGAAAAACAGCATGAGTGGAAAACAGAAACAGCCGCAGACCCTGCAAGAAAGAGTGGCAAATTGCCTTTCTGCTGGAGAAGGAGCCCCAGCAAGATTTCATTTCTGCTTTTCTGCTTTGCTCTTTGTACTGCCCTTTATTTTGGTGAATATTATATTTTTCTATTAGTTCAGTTGGGTGATGTGGCATTGAAACAGCGGAATGTCTTATTGAATACAGACACAGTGCTGTAAGAAATACCACAGTGTTATTATATTTCATTTACCTTTCACATGCACTGGGGAAGCATATGTGCAATGCTACGCTACCGAGAATGTGTTTTAGGATGTTCTGTGCCTGCTGAAATGGGCAGTTATTCTTCTTTTTAATATTGAATTCATGTTGGTTTAAGTCAAACCTTCTAGTAAACCATTCACGGTCTGTGTGGTTCAGAAGTAAACCTGGAGAATCCCCAAATAATATGGTCTTGAAAGATAAGGGACCCCAGTACTGCTGCTACTGTGTTCTTGCCTCATTCCAGATGCTGCAAAGCCCTTGCTATGGGTTTTGCATGGGCAGTTGAGAATTCTCTAAGCCCTGTAGCATGAAAGAAATGGGTTGATGCTGCAAGGAAGCCCTCTCTATATATATGTATGTACAAATACATATATATAGCCTCCTGCTCCAACTCAAATGAGATCTAACACAAAGAACAGACTTTATGGACTTGCCCTTCTAGAGACAATCATATTGTTCAGTTACTGCTTTCAGATCACCCTGTGAAGACAGGACTTTTATTCTAATTTTTACATGTAAGGAACTGAGGTGTGGAGAAAAGATAGTGCAGCAAAGATGATATGAAATGCTGCCAGAACTAGCAACCAACTGCTGTTTTCCTTGGAAAGGAGGGTGCTGAGCACCTTGCAAGAGAAGATCATTTGGCAGCACTTTGCCGACTTGGAATTCTTGAATGCCAAAACAATAATTACAAGTCTTGAGATTAAAAAAAATAAACAAAGAACCCCTCCTCAGATTCATAGATAAGTACTGTAAATGGCTGGGTGGTAATTACACCTTATATTTGGAACATGAGTTTTCTGTTGGGGATCATCCATTAGAAAGACTTGCAGTTTTCAGCTGAGACTGTAAGTTTCTTAAATGTAGATTTTTACTCTGGATTAGTAAATCATGACATAGAGGACAATAGTACTTTCTCTGAACTGTATACTGAAATAACCAAGGGATTGTAATGGAATTCCATGCCGAAGTAATGGTACAGTAAGAACCTGAGGAGTGTGTGCATCATTACTTTTTTTTACCAACTACAATTAACAGCATAGTGAGTCCAAAACAGGCTGGGATGATCTGATGTGCTTGCTTTTTTATTACCACCCCAAACTGTTTTTATTTATGTAACAAGCTGTATGGAATGGATCGTAGCAGAAGGACCATAGATTACGTGCAGCTTAGTGTGGAGGTGCCTGGGGGATCTTGGAGAGAGGAAGGCCTTACTAGTCTTCTTCTGCGGCTCAACCTTTATACAAACTTCTAGGCAGCACTTAGGAAGTTATTTTTTTCTTAACTTTCTGTGTCTTGCAAGTCATCATGATAGATTTTTATTTACATGGCATATACTTTGGATTTAAACTATCAATATAGAACAACTTCAATATTCATTTATGAATCTGAGATAAGTGAAGCTATTGGATGATACTGAAAATCTTTCTCAAATGCAGCTCTAACTGCTTGAAATTATAGCTCCATACTGTGTTTGAGGGGATGTCGGGAATGTCTTCTTATGGGTTTAAATGTTTTGTTTACTGTTGAGTAAAATTCAAATCAAACACATGCATCAGCAGTTTAATTTGAAAGTGCACTTAGAGACAGTGTCAGATGGAGAGCTAAAAAAGTTTACGGGGGGGGGGCCATGAAAACTTCATAGAAGAAATGGTCTATGCTGAAAAAATTGTCACGTGTGAAGCCATAGTTGTTATGGCAAGTATGAAAAGCTCTCTGGGCTTTGTGCTACTTCCATTTCTGAGAAGCTGTATGTATTCCCACCAGGCAGGTGGCGGTCTGTGTTTTGGGTGGGAGCATTTACAGTGCTGTGGAGCTCCATTCTCTACATGCATGTTCTGCATTAAAGAAAAAGGTAGCTGTGCTGATATGTTTGGCTCATACAGGTCTCCTCCTACGCACAACAGCCGTTTCCCACAGGAGTGCTGCTTTTTCAGCTCATAGGCAGAAAATAGTAGGTGGAAGGATTAACCTGAATGAAGAAATTGAAAAAGCAATCAGTAGGTGGGGATTCATGAAAGACTTTGTGGCAATTGTATTTGATTTTCTAGTTTGTATTGAAGTAAGTGTTTATTTGAGGGAGTGAATAAAAATAAGTAGCAGTTATTTTGTAACTGCTCTCCTCTTTCTCCCTTTTTTTTAACATATATAAAAAAATGGTGGGTTTGGTATAGTTACTGTAGTGAGTTATTTGCAAAGTATGTTACATAATTTGTTACACACATGCTAAGAAGTGCCTGCAAAAAAAGAATTCCTTTCCTGAGACTGGGGAGGCCTCTGCTACACATTTTCTGCTTAAGATGCCGAGATAAGACTGCTCATTCCCCTGGTGATACTCCTGTCACATGTGCGGTTTCCACCAATACTTCTGCAAGGACAGCCTGTCTTTTGCTGGGTGGAACTGAAGTGTCTGGTATTAACTGTGTTCTCTGTTCCCATGTGTGCCATGTCCAGCACTCCAGAATTGCTTTCTCCTTTCTTTCCTTCTGGGTCCTTCCACAGTTGCAGAATGACATGTATGATCACAAACTCAGCCTTTCAGTGATTTTTAACCTCCATTTTTCAAAGCAAGTGATTGCTATTTTTGTTGTCTCGGTGCTTCAAACCAGAGCACCAGACAGGGTCCTAGAAATATCTATACTTGGAGGGAGTTATGACCAGAACTCTTCTTTGAGCTTGGCATTCCCTTTATAAACTGGAAACAGTTGTGCTTGTGTTTTCCTCTCTACCTGTGTACCTCTGCAACCTATTCTTAGAAGGGGCTAGTTATCATCATCATTATTTTTTACTTATATTATTCAACCCATAGTTATACTCTGTAGAGCTTCACTCACTATTTAGTGACAGCAGATACTGTGGATTTCAAGCAGGTGACTCTGAATCTTGCTACTGACTAAAGAAGGCTACAGCAGGTACCTACTTTTCAAAAGGGAACTTGAAGCAGTGCATAATGTGGCGAATACAGTGCTTTTAATAGGAAAATACTGCTAGTGTTATGAGGGGGTGGGAGAGGTGGATGGTTAGCCCTGTGTGTTTAGACCTATGCCCTGAGCTTTGATTTTTCAGAGATAATATGGGTATGGTGAATGCAAGGAGTGCATAAGGTAGGGATAAATTAAATCCCAGTAGGGTGGTGTCCTGCAGGTTACAATTTGAATCTGAGCCATATTAGCAGGAGTTAATCAGCTCCACCTTGAGACTTGACCAGACAAGTTGCTGAATTAGAGTTGTGTAGGTAGTGTTGTGCCTCTGGTGATTAAGGGAGAGGGGGTTTTTGTTTATGTGTGTTTATGTACGTGTACTTTATGCCTCTGCTAGGACCGCACCTCAAAGAGATAAGACATCCTTCTGACAAACAAAGCAGCACCAGCTGTCTCTTGGATGGTTAAGATAAAGAATGAGCCAATATCAGAGCTAATACAACTCAATTAGTTTTCAGGCATTTCCCCATTCTCCCCTTTCCCTCCTTCCCAAAGAAAGAGTAACTAATGAAGTCCCTGCCAAGCACTGTGAGGGTAGTGGCATTTGCCTGGCTCTCTGGCTTCTCATGCTGTACTGCACAGCTTACCTCCTCATAGAGAAGGGCTGCTGTGAGACACATGGTTGTCCTTCTACCAAGGGTAAAACAATTATTTTGTTGGTTAAGATCTGTTAATGACAAATTTCTGCTGCTTGTTTTCACAAGACTCAGTAAAGGTAATCCCTGTGTCATCAGCCAGTTCTGGCCTTGTGCGCTCTCATCTCTGCAGGCAGAACTTCTTGTTCTTTTCAGCTTGCCACAGGGGAGGCTGGAGGTGACCAAAACTGAAGAAGATTGTCATCCTTACCTCTCCAGAATGTCAGCTGCCAGCTATGAGCCAGCAGTATGGAGAGAGATGATTTCTCATGCATAAAAAAGTAATAGTAAAAGAAGGCTTTACCCTTTACCCATGAGGAGTGACTAAGCAGGAGAAGGGCATGGCAGAGTAATCCTGTAATCCTCTCCAGATTTCTATTGGGAGACATCTTGTCCTAAAGATCAGCACAGTCATTGAAATAATGCAGAGTAATCAGTCTCATCTTCCCCCAGCCCCCATCCTTGCTCCTGGCTATTAGCAAATTAGCAAAATCTTCCCAAGCTTCTGCCTGAGACCTACTGTGTCATTATTTAAAGAAGGGGGGAAAAAAAGGCTAATCTCTGCCTCATTTCTTATCATTCCCTAGCTTCGCCCCCTTTGTTACTACCAGTGAGTCATACTTCACCTTTCCCTTAGTCTGCTTCTCCCACATGCGCTCCTCTACTGGCTTTCCTGCCACCCCTCGCTCCTGCAGTGAATTCTCTGCTCCTTTGCATGAGAAATATCATTTTCCAAACCCATATTTTAAATTCAGGTCTTACACAAGGTTACATCCTATTCCTAAGAGTAAAGATGGCCTTTATTTACTCTCTGCACAAGCACCACTGATAAAAATGGAGACGTTGCCCTTTTTTTTTCCCAGTAGTTCATTACTATGCATACTGACAAGGTATGTTTAAGCTGATGAACTGATTGAGTACAAATACCACATTTTATGGAACAAGAAAAAAAGTACTTGTGATAGATGTGCCCAAAACATAAATGCTAAATTCCTGGGGGCAGATGCTCATTGTGGATTTGCAGCTTGTCTCATAATTTAGATTTGGGTTTTCATCCTGGTAGTGAGCTTCAAAGCAGGGAAAAAATCATGGGACAAGCAGTTGCTTTAATCACAGTTAGACTTGCTGCTAAAACTTTATTTGCAAGAACATTTACTGCAATATGAGAGCAACATTGTAACATGGGAAAATAATACAAACACACTTTTCTGGGAATAGAGTGAAATCAAGGAAAAATCCAGTGCTGGGAAGGAAGTTAAGGCCATGAATCAACAGTCTCTGAAAGCAGCTGAGCTGCTACTGTTAGTTATGCTAACAGCATGTGCAAAATCCATAGGAGCAGAACTGGTTTCAGAGAACATGAGAACAATTTTCCAACACATCACTGAGTTTGTTGTGGGATTCAGCTGAGTAGGTTTTGTCGTCATTCATTCATACTGTTTTAAAAGTGTGCTAAAGCAGGGAACATATGTTCAAAGTTCTTTTCATAGCTTTAGTTTGGGACATTTGAAATTTGGCATCCAAAGGTTATTAGTGAAATTCTGTCTTCCAAGTAGGTGAACATATATGTATTTCATTGTAAATTCACGTTGCTCAGAAATGTGACTACCTTTTGGGTACTGTTAGAACAAGCGTGGTACAGTGGATGTCAGGTGTGTGCTCATAACAGCAGAAGTACTTGGAGTCTGATGAAACAGGTTCTGCTGCTGTGCATTTCTTCATTATGGCAAACGCGCTACTAGTGGGAATGGGAACATTAGCAATGTAAGACCCACATTCTTCCTTTACTTCTGGTTATCAAGCTGGGTCATAAGATGACTATGCTCTCATTGTATGACCTGGGATGTTGTCTTATATACACAGGACAGCTGGAGTGGGAGCTTCAGGCTCCTAATCCTGCCTAGAAAATACATCCTTGTCTAGAAGTAGTACTTCATGCAAACAGTTTACTTCTACAGTGTTAATTTTTAAGGATCTGATCCTGATGATGATAATTATTTGGCTACAGTATTTTTTTGGTCAGATCAGTTTCCTGTCCTAGCCATTTATTCTGCCACCACAAAGAGATGGAACTATGCAGCCAGGGATGTGGGGAGTTGAAACTCCTGTGTCTGACAGCAGACAGTTACTTGCTTGACTTAAAAAGACTGGGAACATGCTCTTGTAGTGACTGATGTCTTCAGCACCAACCAAGCTAATTTTATTTGGGCAATTAACGTGTCCCAGAGGACTTAATATGAGCCTGGTGCCAGCTAGTCTGAGACTTACTTGTGTTCAGTTATGTCTCACTAAAGATATGAGAAATGCCAGTGATCAGTTAAGAAACTACTGAACTGATCAGATCTGAGACACTAACTTATTTGGCTCTTGCTTGCTGCAAGATACAGAGGCCTAATTTTTCACAAATCAGTCACTGAATGTTTAAACATAGGCAAAACTGCTTTGCTTTGGTTTTCCTGCTCCCCTCGATCTGATTTTCAGAAATATCCAGAGCACATTAGCTCTGTTTTTCCAAACAAAGCAAAAGCATGAGTTTAGTTTCAGTCACATCAGTTAAAACTTGAGAGAGTTCTTCATTGCAAGGTCCTAACTTGGAAAGAGTTAGGTCCTAAGAGTCTAATTGCAAGGTCCTAACATGGAAAGCAGCAAACCATCTGCTTCTAGGCTGTTTTTTTATAGTACATCAGTCTTTCATCTGCTGAGTTGGAGATGATACTGTGGTATGAATCCAGAAGGCATCACACAGGTTGTTTTACACAGAAGAGTTACAGAGCTGTTGAAGACATGGGTTTGTATTGTTAGGATAGTCACACTTCCTAGGCTGGGAGCACCACTCATCCCAGAGATGAGGTATGTATCCTTCCAGCTTACACATCACAACAGTGTTTGGGTTCCTCTTATTTGTCTTTGCTCAGGATAGAGGCAGTGTTTCATGGCTCTGAAGGACTTCTTAACCTTGGCAGGCTGTGGAGGAATTGTGCCTAAGGTTTTTTTGCCTGGTGAAGGCTCTGTGCAGTATCCTTGTAGCTAGGCTCCTTAAAACGGCACCAGAATCTGAAAATGAAGACTGTAAGCTGGTGCTTGCACAGCAGCTGATGACTGAAAGCCTTTGGGGTTGTATCCTATGTTGAATTCAGCCCTCTTAAGGGTGTAAGCCAGAGTTAGGCAGTTCATAGTGAACAAGGAAACTGTGGTTAATGGTCTTCCATGTGCCTAAGCATCCTGCAAAGAAAATACATGTTCTTCCAGAAAAATGTAGGAACTCATTTAATTTAAAACGTTGACTGTTGAATTCTTTCAGGGTGCATATATGTTACGTGATGTGCTCCAAAAGCAGTTGGAGTTGGCTTGCTAAGAACAATGGTGTTGCTCTGGGAAAGGTAGTTTTGGCATGTGCCTTTGAAGTGAACTGAATTCTGCTGCCTAGTGCACCTCTGAGTTTTATTTAGAAGTAAAGATGCATGTGCTACCCTCAAAGGTAATTTTTGTCTCCCTTTGAAAAGTTTCCATGCTTAACTGTCTCTTTCTGGGGCAATTAAATCAATCTCGTAGACAGTAGCCTCCTTCTTCTGCGTGACTCATGCTATCGTGGCTGCTCATCTGAGGTGCAGAATCTTGTGAAATGCATTTTTTACTATCTAAATGTATGACATGAACTGATTTTGCTTTATCAGCTATGACAGTAATATCTTCTCAAAATGCCAGCAAGTTGGTTAAGCAATACTTCCCAGCCCTACAGCTCCTACTTCCATAGATGACTTAAATCAAATTGTTTGTTTAGCAGGTTTCTTAATTACCTCCTTAAAATAGTTCCTCTGGGCTTCTTCATACCCAGTATTGAATACACTAATCTGCAGTTTCATGTTGATTGTTTGGGATTTTTTTTTTTTTAAGAAGAAATGACATTTCACTCTTTTTTGCATTCTTAGGACTCTCTTAAAAAAGTTATGGAAAATGTAATGCTTGCTTTGCCAGTTTCAGTGTTGGTGATTATTACTTGTGAAAGACTCTATTTACTTCTAAGCAGAATTCTTATATTTATACACACAAATAGATGTTTGCATCATTGCTCCTTCTGCATTGCGGAATTCACCTCAAGTAAGGCAAAAACTCAACCTTCTTTCTTAGCAACTACAAAGTTCATAGCAGTTAATTTATCTAATCCCCAGTGCAAGCTCTTTAGGTTTTTTTTTCAGTCATGCTTCTCTATTTCATGAGCCTGTTACCTCCTGAAAATATACGTGAGAAAACCTTTAATGATGTTGGGTTTGTTTATTGATATGTTACTTAGTAGGAATTCTCCAGTCCAGATATTGTGGAGGATAAGCCCTGTCCTGAAGCTTGTAATATAATTCTCAAAAATCTGCTGACAGTGAGTAACAGAGGAATGTTTTGCAGGTTGTGCCTCCTTGTCCAGGATGCCTATGGTATGTTCAGTGAAGTGCAGTTGCAGCCCCTGAATTCTGTGGATGACGTTGAGCAGTATTGCAGGAGATGGGAAGGAAAATTCTGCTGCTTAGCTGGAATGAAAACTTTGCAAAGAACTACAAGAGGAAGGTGAGAACAATTCATGGGAGAACATATTGCATGCTGTGATCTGCCTTTTTGTTTATTTCTGTGATCAATATTCTTTGGAACGACTGAATCTGGCTTTGTTCGGTTAAAAGTCCTCATTGCCATTTTGGGGGCATCAGTAGTACTTGAGCCAATCCTACTCCAAAGCTAGCACACATGCTTAGCAGAGAAGGGAATAGTGAAGAGTGACCATATGCAATATTTCATAAAATATGAGTGTTTTCTTTCTCTTCAGTAGATCCAAAGACTTAAGAACATTAGTTTGCCTCCCTTTCATTGCAGAATGTTTGCTACAGTAAGATTTTCTACAGTGCTACCCAGTATGGGATGAAGCTTCAAGCACAGACTTTCCCTTAGTGTTTGAGAGCTTAATTCAGTTGATTCTCTATGGGTTTGGAAGCACAGTTTATGCTTCTTAAAAAAAAAAAATCTTGTAAATCCTAAAGGCATTCTTATTTTGGAATAAGAATGTCCACAGATTTATAGAAAATCCTCTCAGATAATAACAAATTGATTTATGGTATCTCTCAGATTTTGCTTATTCTGTGATTCCTTTTACATTCTTTGAATAAAATAAAATATCTTTAATCAAGAAAAAAATCAAATAGATCACGTATCTTACAGAGTGTCTTTCTAAGGAAAGTGACATGTTGTTCACATAGGGACCTATATAAATATAATTAGATTGGCTCAATTCTCAACATAATTTTCTCATAAAAGCATCCGATCTAGATAAGCTTTTGCTATTAGAATGGCTATAGTATTTCTGCTGACACTTTTTTTTTCTTGGTGAAAAATGCTGTTTCATCAAAACCAGAATGTTTCTTGGAAACATTATCTATTTTGGAGACAATTTTGTTGGGAAGATTTTTTTCAGGTCCAGAAGGAGTGAATTTTCTCTCTCTCATTCTCATTTCATGAAAACTTTCAGAAAGTCTCATTTTTGTTTCATATTGGAACAAAAACAAATTTCAAAGCTTTGAAATGTTTAGCAAAATGGAATTGCTGGTTTCCAGCCAGCTCTATTCAGTACGCTTTTCTTTTTATGTACTTGCAGTGTTAATTTTCAGATCCTTTGGATTTCAAGCCTACTTGCATTTTTATGGATCTTTAATAACAAACAAGTCTTCTTATTTAATTATTTTGTTGGCTTTTTTTCCAAGTTACATTTTTTCCAAACAAATTAAATAATGGCTTTGGAATTCTGGATACAAATGAAGTTTTACAACTGGCTGCTGGTGTTTCCAGTACTCTGCCTAGCTAATAAGAGGCAGACTTTTTCTAGTGTAAATTCTGTTTCAAAGCAGCAGTAACTTACTTCTGGCTATTCTGAGGACGATTAGAAGACACACTGCTGAAAATGCCTGTGGCTCAGCTGGAGCTGTGCTGGTGGTAACCCTGCTAGGAAACACTAAAAGAAAAAGGCTAGTGTAGCTTCAAGGACAGCGTAGTGGTTAAAACGTGATTTCATTGTACAAGATGGGTGGGTGGGGGAGTTGTTCAGGGATTCATTTTTTTTCTCAATTGTTTAAGCCCAAGTTCTGCTTTATAACTTCTTATTACTGTTAAGTGTTGGGGCACATTTTATGTCATTCTAGGTGTGATGGAAACCACAGTAAAGCCATAGCTGAAATTAATATAAGGGAGTACTTACTCCAACAGAGCATAATTAAGACTGTAGAACTCATTGCCACTGGGTAAATGGGTTTCCAGAGCCAGTGGTATATCTGAGCACATGATGGGATATGCCTGTGAGTGCCCAACCTTGGCTTGCAGCACATGAGCGAATAAGAACTATGTGGTCTGCCTTGCAAGAAAGACGGCAGCCTTGTTTTTCTCTTTTGAGAGTGCAAATTACTTTTTGGAAGGAGGTGGCTTTGAAACTGTCTTCTGGAGTCTGACAGTGGCTTTTAAAAAGGATAAAAGGGAATAAAATATAGGAAGTATGAGGGAAAAGTAATGACTTTTCTTTTTTTTTTTTTGCCTTTGAAGTGCATGATCTGGAGAAAGCCAGGAATGGCTAGTAAGATCTCCTATATGCATGTTGTCCCACAGTCACTTGGATTGTAACCTCTTTTTATAGCAACAAAGTGCTTCCTCAGTCCCTCCATGAGACAGAGGAGATTTGTGTTTAACAGATACTAGAGGTTCTCAAGGTTTTTGTATCAGTGGACCCCTGTTATTCAAAAAAACTTCAAGTCCATCATCCATCCTCAAGTTCATAATGTAAAGTACTGCTTAGCATCATTCCAGTAAATGCATTTATAAATCACTGTTGTGAGCTAAAATTACTTTTCAAGGACTAAAAACCTGTAAGAAGAGGTATTTTACATCCAGCTGAAAACTTGGCTATAAATCTGACTTGGTCTTTGGAATGAACCTGTACTGTAAGATGTGCTAAAGAAACTAAACCCTTTTCTTCTCCCAGTAAGAATACACTGAATTCCAAAAAAAACCCCAAGTGGGATAAGAACTTACATAACAAGTCCTGTCTTGACCAAGATCAACCCTGTGAAAATTAGAATTCTGGTAGTCTTACATTGAGGGAAACACTGTTAATGTTGAATATTGCTTTTCAGTATCAATATCTTTTAACAAGTACAAGGGTCATTTGAAGGTCTTTCATTGATTTAGGTGGGTTTCAGAAGAAGTCCCATACTCCACATAAAACATACTCTCCAAAACCATCTCTGCAAGAAATTCTTCCCTTTGTAGTCCAGACTGACATTTCTGTCAGTCCATGGGCATGGCTGAGTCACATCAAAGTTTTCATGGCTTGTTCAGTGTCTTTATTTCTAGCAGTTCTTCTGGTCTGTTCATGAGGCTGTTGAATAAGGTAGGAACCAATATTGTAGCAGCCAAATTAACACCATGTCCAGTATCTGTTTCTTGACACCTTTTCTCTTCACTCTGTCGTTCATAATTGTCTCTTAGCCTTTCTACAACTGTTCCCTGAGCTGCACACTTAGTACCAGCGAAAAAGAAATATATGGTGGTTTAAAGAGAGACTAAAAAATGTTCATTGGCCTGCCAGGGGTGCTGTCGGCTCCTTAGAGGTGTATGTTCTCTCTCTTGTCCTCCCACTGCTCATATGTCATCCTTATAAATTCAGCCCCTTGAGAAAGAAGTGAGGTTTTGGTGGTGTAATGCTAGAGGCAGGACTTTTGGTTAAGAATCTGTATGCAGTACAACTAACATGCAATCCCCCTTTTTTAATAGATCCCAGGCATGTTTCAGGTATGTCTGGTGTAACCAGTAACTAAGTGGGTGCAATTAAATGCAGAGACTCAGCGTTCACTAAAATGCCTCGGGAGTAAATAGCCTATAAATTGTCATAGCCTGCTGCTTCCTATCAGAAATCAGTTTCAATGAGCTGGGATAACTTTGTAGTTAGGTATCTGTCTGTATTGAAAAAAAAACCCCAATGTCTATGTTTTTAGCTATGTCTGGAGTTCCACATAGAATAATAATTTGGATTTTGACAATTCGTGTCTTTTCGCCTGATTTGCCAAGGACTGAGTTGTTTTCCTGCCCAGTATAGCAGACCTGTCTGCTTCTTCTCTTTATGCTTTCTTACATGGTAGAAATATGAAGAGCTTCTACCCAGCAGAACAGAAGGATGGCACCAATTTAAAAATGGAGGGGGGAGGAAGAAATGCTTTTAAGTTAATACACAACTAATGCAGGGTGTCAGTATGAATTTTGTCCCTAAATTGAAAAAATGCTTAACAGTCTTCAGAGGGAGATGCAACTGCTGCATGGATGGTGCTAATACCCACACGTATGTTGGATAGAGTAGAACGCTTTGAAGAGTACAGCAACTCATAAGCTTTGGCACTTGACCTAATCTTTAATTCATGGCAGACTGTACTATCTGTTGCATTTTCTTCTACAGTAAGAAGACTCTGAATATTGAGTTCATCAACCAGTGTTATGATTCTCTGAGAAATTTCTGCATTTTCTGATGAAGTTGGCTTCTGTTACTTGTCATTTTAAACTTTCAAATCTTAGGCACTGACATGTGAAATCTCCTGTATTTGCCTGTAGTGTTGGTCACTTATTGTGTCTGAGGTTTTCTTTCTTCCTTTTGTTTCTTTTAAGTCCCATATTCTCTAGCCTTTATCTCTCTCCTTTTTCCTCTTCATCATATGCTTTCTCTTCTTTTTGCTTTACACTGAGAAGAGAGGACTGCTAACTGCTATACAAGAAAGTGTTTCAAGTGCTAGACGTTGACAGGGAATATAATAGTAAGAACTCTCCACAGAGCAAGGAAGTCGTAACTTCCTTCCTTTGGTTTTCCCTCCTCCAAAAAGACTGCCATCTGAAAGAGCCACCCACATCTCTGAGGTTTTGAGGTCCTGAAACACTTTGATAATTGCTGTGGTTAAAATAGAGTTCCATTTAAAGCATATTTTCAGTAATCACATTGAAGTTTTGAATATTTGCATTACTTTTTTATGATTTTTGATGACTGCTGATCAGAAATTAGCATTTTTCATGGGTTTTCTTCTCTTTAGCAAGCATAGACTGCTGCTTGTACCTTCAGTGCTTCTGTCAGGAATCTCTTTAGTTACCAGCCTTGGAGGATAACATAGGATTATCCATATTGAATTAAAAGTACTCTTATATTATAATTTCTGTGCTTTAATATAGTATGTATAACTTCTGTTTGCATTTTGACTGAGATGCTGATTTAGTAGGCTTAGATTTTTACTTTATGATTTTGTTGCTTTTATTGTTGAGTCTGAGAAAATACGGTGTTGCATAGGTTGTGCACTGCAAGATCTTAACAGGTCGGTTAAAAGGAGAGGTAGCCTACAGTATTAGCTTTATATTTGGATTGCTTGTCTTTTGATACTTGAAGCTTATGCAGTCTAGGTGGTTATTACTAAATTTCTTATTAGTTTTGAGTAAGGAGAGATTGCACAGAGGGCTATGAATTGCTTAATTTTTGACTTCTTAATAATTGAAACTGAAACTGCCCGAAGAAAAATGTTTTGGTTTAGACTAAACATAAGAAAGTAGGAGAGGAGGAAACAGGGAAGTCTTGGAGTCCTCAGAGCAAAGCCATGGAAGACCTTGGAGGAGAATCCTATCATCTTTTTTCCTGTCCCCCTACTGTAAACCTAGACTTTCTTCTTTGCCTAGTTATAGGCATTGTTTTCCTTCTGTTTTCTTTGATATTTGTGATATTTTCTCCCTGTAGTAATATTCCGCTGAACCTGTGGTATGGTTAATAAAATTGAAAAGTCCCCAAACTATAAGCAGTGATGTTAAAAGTTGAATCAGGCAGGTCACACACAAAGTTCATAGACCAGAACTGTAGATTTCTCTCATTCATGCTTCTGAGAGAAATAAACAAAACCATCTTAACTAAGTTACAAAATAAGTTGTCAGATCAGAGTCAGTGAAACAGTTTTGAAAAACCAAAATTAGAAGTTGTTTGATTTTTGTCTTATAGCTTGTAGGATGAAATGAATGACATTTCCACAGGATCAGAGTAGGTGTGCTGATACTGTAGATACTGCTTTATCACTTTACTGGATGCTTAAATATAATTACAATGGCTTTTCTCTCTATTTGCTGTTTTTATCAGAAATCATAGAGTTAACATGTAAATGCATGTGTACACACACGAATATATGCTGTTTGACTTTGCAGTGAAGGGTAAAACAACCTAGAAAGATTAGAAGCAGAATCATAGAATCAGAGAACGGTTTGGGTTGGAGGGGACCTTAAATATTAAGATCCCTTAAAGATTAAATATTTCAGGAAGAAGGTCAGCAAAACCTCCACCTTAGACTTCCAGAGGGCCTGTATGTAAAGGACTGCCTGTTGCAAGTCCCTGCTTCTATGGAATACTATGCTGTAACACTCCATTGGAGTTACTGGTGGTCTTATTGTGTTGGTGATAAGCAGCAGACATCTAGATACTTAGTATGGGACAAAAAAGTTTTTACCAAATGTAGATTTCAGTCTGGCATGACAAGTAGGGTGTTGAGTCTGTCATTTAGAATCCAATAGGTGATTTGTGTCCTTCTCCAACAATTGGTTCAGTCTTTTCTATTTTTAAAGAAAGGTTATGGAATATTACAGTAGAGTCCTTGTCTCTGAAGTAAAAAATATATAAAAAATGTTATTCAAAATACCTTACATGTTGATTTTCTTTTTTATCCTTGGGCCGGTTTCATCTCGCTTCTTAGTCTACTTCTTTTTTGGAAGTCCTTTTGTGATTAAATTTTTTTAAATGACCAGTAATTACACTCACAGAGCAAACTGTAGCCAGAGATGCTCTTTGTGCACATGGGAGCTAACCATGTCCCTTTGCTGTGGCACAGAGCCAGCTGTTCATCTCTTGGCCTGACTCTATAGCTGAAGAAGGGTACACATTCTGGATAAAATGCACCCATTCTTAAAGTCAGATTGAAGTGGTGTGTGTGTATATATATATACATATATGTATATAATTTTCTTTATTGGCTGAATATATATGTATTAATTTTATTCTTTCTATGAGGATAGTGATTTTCTACAGAGGAGGACACAATGCTTGCCATTTCTCTGTTGTCATTGCCCCCACCTTATTTCTCCTTCTGCTAAGTCAAAGACCCTAAATGTAAAGAGAGACTTAGCTTTCCTGGAGGTGTATAAATGAGTGCAGCAAGAGGGAAACTCCTCACCAGAGATACTGACTGATACAGTGACAGCCCCAGGAGGGAACATCCATCCCCTTTGGTAGACCAGGATGCCGGTAGGGTGTGATTTGGAACTTGCAGGTCCTTCGGGTGACTGTCAAAGAAAAGGATGGGTCCAAGATGTTCAGGAGACACTCCACACAACGCTGCTCCTCTGCCTGTTTCTAAACAAATGCTGTCATTTACTAATAATTAAGTGCTCCTAGTTCAAGCAGTAGATGGCCTTCTCCAAAGGTCAGGAGTAATAAAAGAAAATGCACTGTATGCCTTAGGTATTCTGATATGGGGTAGCGAGCTGGAAGAGTTAAAGCAGAAGGGAGTACGTCATGTCTCCTGTGAAAACTTGAAAGTAGAGATGTGGGATCAGTGTAACTTTGGTGTGGAGCTGTGATTGTATGTGCACTGCAATAATATAGCTTAGTTGCTCTAAGCTGATAAATATGCAATCTCTGTACCCACACAAACAGAGTCTGTGGTACATTCATATCTGTGTTCTGGCCTTGCCCTCATACTGCATGTCGTATGAGGAAGGTCACTTCTGTAACTGTTGCAATTGTACAGGAGGCTACGCTCTCTTTTTGTAACCCTCCTTCTTACATGTCGCAGTTAGCAAGACTAGTTTGTTCCTCTGGGCATTAGCCCTCCTGTGAGGATATCGTTCAATATGATCCAAGCCAAAAAATCTTGCCCCGATCAAGGATTCAAGAAGTGGCCAATTTGCTGTTAAGTCTAATACCTAAGAAGAGTTGCCTTCTATGTTGTAATGTTCTCTCTGTTAAAACAAAAAAAAAAAACTAAAACAAACAAACAAAAAGAAACCCTAAAACACCAGCCTCTGAGCTAAGCGTTCTCCTTTGCAGACTCAGCAGTGATGCCATACAAGTCAGGAAGTTAATTTCTGTGAAAGAGCAGCTTGTTTGTGTTTCTGGTCTTTTTATTAGTGTGGAGAGCACAGCTACAGGCAGCAACATCATCTTTGTAATCTCCCTGCTTGTTAGGTGAATTGTGAACCACAAGCTTTACGCTACAAAATACACTCTGAGATTTGTATCCATAAAACTTCTTACAGTGCTGATCCAAAGGCATCATCACTACTGACACTGAATCATAGATGATACCTGGCACTTTATGAAAAACAGGGGAAGAGGTTCACAGTCTATAGACACCCAAAGTCTAAGCAGTTAAGGATCCAGAGAAAGACTAGGGAAATACAGAAATAAATAAGCTTAAGCAGAAGTGAGCTAAAAGCAGAACTTAAAATGGAAAGTTTCCATGACCTCTTGAAGAGAAGCATCCCTATACCAGAGTATGCCGTTTCTTTCTAAACAGTTGAGTTTAGAAGCTAGTATTACTTTTAGCAAGTTTATGACTTAATTTTTTAGAGCTGTTTTGGAAACAGTGGCTTTCGTAATTGGAGGAACAGACAACTAGTTCATAGAGGCAATGTGGAGTTAAAATCCACATCTCTGTGTTTCAAGTACGTGGAACTGAGAACAAGGACAGGATAACTGGGAGCTTTAACTCAGAAATGCATCCTGCTTCAAGTTGGTTCTCTGTAGCTATTTCCTCTCCCTCAGCTGTTTTCTTGGCCTGTCCCTCAGATGTTCCTGCCTGTCCATCCAGCAAGGGTGCCATATTCACTGACAAGGCAGCCACTGAACTGCTGCAGATTGTAGCTTTGCTTCTTAAAGAGTCTGCAGCATTTTACCTTAATATGCTGGACTGTTTGTTTTATGTTTGTTTTATATTTGTTTCTAAAGTAAAAGTAGGAAACTTGCAAAATAAATAAATACAAATCATAACTAAATGAGCATTTCTGTAGGCAGGAGACTGTTCTCTGCGCACATACGTAAGATAACAAAATCTCACCTGTTTCTGTGTATCTGAGAATTTCTGGTTTTCCTGAAAGCAATTAGTCAGCTGTTAAGAGGAAAACAAGAATAATAAATGTTAGAAGCAAAACATGGGTTTTTAAACTATCAGTTAAAATAGTTAAAAGCTGTATTTTTAAAGAAGTTGTAATGATATCCGAGTCCTTCCCAAGGTGACTTTTACCCCAGTTCCCCTGAATTGTATCAGGTAGCATGCTGTTCGAGACAAAGGAGTGAATACGACTTGCTTGTCACTGAATGGGATACATGTCTTCCCTCCCTCTCCACCCTGCAGCAGAAACGACTGAGATTTAATTAGAGCTAATCAAAACCAGCTCCCAAAAACCAAATATGATTGAAAATTGTTTTCATAATTATGCAATGGTTTCAATGATATTTCTTAATGAATCTTTTTCATATAACACTGGAAAACATTTTAAACCTGATTTTATTGGTCTTTTTGAAGGGCATTAGGACTTTTTAGTCTGATAGAGAGTCTGTGGCCTCCGGTAGTGCCTGTAAAAGTTCCTGGACAAAGTCAAGAGTCTGAAGCGGTAAGTCTTCTTATGCTGGAAATTATTTTTTTTTCACTTACAGCTACTATTTTTGTTGGTATTTTATTCATGTTTACTTTGAGAATCACATTCTCTCCCTCTCTTCTGCTACAGAGTTTTGGTTTACTGGTTCTGGCAACCTCCTAGGCTAATCTGAAGCCCTCTGGATCAGCAGAATCTTTCAAAAATTATGCACTTAGCCCCTTAGTCTTCTAGAACTTGAATGATAGAATGTACAGACAAATTGTTCCTTTCCTTGCAAGAGGAAAGATATGTTAGATAGCATGGAGCCAGCTAAGAAATCTGTGTACAAGGGTATTAATTCATTCTTTTGAAGCACTTTTCAGCCTTAGGCTTGAAAGCATTTTTCAAAGATTAACTTCTATGAAGACAGACTGACTGCTGGAATCAGGTCTCTTACTCATTAAGATGAATTTGACTGATACTTGTCTTCTATGAAGAAAATCGAAGGATGAACACAAAAATAGTCTACTAAAAAGTAATTCATGTTTCTGTGATTTTAGGGCATGGGGGGCTACTTAAGTGGATTTAAGGTATTTATTTACACATTTGCAAATCTAAAATTATATCTTTAATTTCCCTTTAATTAGCTTTTGTATTTGTATTTTGTCGTATCAAGTGTCATTCTGATAACATGAGGTCATTTGAGAAGCTTCTGTAGCCAAGTGCTTGCACTGTCCTGCTGTTCTTGTATACACTGTTCTTTGGGGAAGTTGTTTGTGGTATTAAAAACTGGTGTTTGAGCCTAGGGGAGTCAATCAGAGCACAAGTTCTACAAAAAAAGAAAAAGCTGGAAATATATAAGTTTCAAAACCAGAGGACATTAAAGGTGGATATTACTGGTTATTTCTAAAGTCTAAGAATCTTTTCCCTGAAATATGGCATGCTTTGCATTGTGCAGGGGTTTACATTGAAGAATAAACGTTCAGACCTTGGTTATATATAAAACCAAAACTGAAACTGAGTGAAATGGCTGTGTTCTTGACTCTCCCTTTCATCTAGACATTTTGGAAGTCTCAGAAGAATGCATTAAACTACTGTGGACAACAGAATGGTGATACCTACCAATGGAGCAAAGCTCTTAAATGTTGTTTAGCATTGTTCTGACTTTCATTTGTTCTTCATTTTCTCTATTTTTATTAGCAACCAAAAATGGAGGAAGTTTCCTTAATCATGCAATTTACACTTCTGTCATGGGTTTGAAACACTAATTCATCCCACGCAGGAATCACACCTTGCATTTTGCTACTGCAGATTTTTGACCGAGTGGAGTTTTTTCAGTTGAGATACATTTTTCTTGATACAAGTTTCATGTATCATTTTATGCACGGTTTTATGGAAGCAGTTTTATGCATAGGTAGCTAAATAATGCTGTTGTTGGGAAGAGGTCTGTGGAACTGGTTTCTTTTGAGCCATATGTACATTTAAATACTTTCCTTAGTGCTGCCAGGAGCAAACAGAATTTGGGTATCAGCTTCTTTTGCCTTTTTTTTTTCCCTATGCAGAATTTTTTAAATGGGTGGGCAGCCGTCTTTAGTAGAAGTTCATATTTATTTTATTAAATATAATGCTTTGTTAATAACAAACATGGATAGAAGAATATTGTACCATATCCACAATAAAAATTATTTTCTAACATTGTCCTTTTTTTCCTAAGAAGCTTTTCTAGCCTGGGACCTCTCTAAGTGGTGATTAATAATGTTGTTAATTCATGGTACCTTCTAAGGGGCAAATTAAAATCTGGCATAGCACAAAGGGAGCAGTTTTTGTAGCTGTTGTGTTCCTGTTCTTCATTATCTCCTTGTGCTATCCTGGATTTAATTTGGCAGCTTTAAAAGTTTGGCAGCTGTTCACTATCACAAAAACCCACCCACATGCAAAAGTCCCCAAATATCAGGAAAGTTATGGATATTAAAAATAAATAAATAATCAGGACACTCTCTAGCGGGTAATAAAAAAAAAAAATGCAAAAACCACAAGCAGCACCTTGACGTAGTCGCTGTGTTTGCCAAGTGTGTCAGATCATGAGTTGTTTTTGTGATGAAGATCAATGTCAGATTATGGAAGGAATGATACGCTCAAGCTGATTTCACTTACAACTTGTGAATGTCAGTTTATTCACTCAATCTCTTCTTCAGAGAGTCATTGTTATTAACCATGTAATTTTGTTTCCCCATCCCTCTTAAAATGTAAATTGTGTGGTTTGTTCTGGCTATTATTAGAAAACCTGACTGGCCAAATTAAAGTGCCGTTTTTAGGGTCACGTTTCTTTTTCTTACTTTTTCATAGATGACAACTAATCTTGCTCCTCCCAGCTTCTGTTATATTCTTACTGTTCAGTCTGGTGAAGTACATGTGGAAGTGGATGAGGAAGAACAGATTTCTAATTTGTACCAGCCACCAGCTGTTCATGGTTTAAAGGAAATTCTTCGGGTAATCTGCTTTACAAGTCAGATAACAAATACTTTGTACCACTGGATTTCTGGTATCATGTTTGTCTCATTGCCTGTTTCTGTACTGTTTTCAGATGGACGGTTGTAATAAGCGTTGTAGCTTTTGGGCACAAGTGCTATATCTAAGGCTGCAGGTAATCTTTTCATTTAGCAATGAATTCAACATAAAATCTATATAACGCTTACATTAAGAAGCCAGTATTTGCATTGTTTAAGGGAAAACCAAAACCCTTCCTGGATTATCTTCAAGAGTTGTCCGAACAGAATTAGCACCAGATTTAAAATGCTTGTGGGTGGGCAAAATCTCCAGTTTCAGTGCCATCCAGTCTAGAAAGTGAATTATTTCTGAGTAAAGTGCTATCTAACCAGAGATAATATTGCACCCTTGTAAGAGAGCTTGCAGGAAGTTAGTTGAGACTCAATTTATAGCTAAATGCTATCCTTGCATACACAGCAAAAAGCTCTCAGTTGAGTGTCTCAGGATAGAATGTAACAAATGATGGTTATATGAAAACACAGCTTTGCTCTTTGCATGCAAGTGAGTGGACTATTTTTGTTGAGTTCATTAGAAGCCCTTCAGGCAAATTTGGCTTTTATGGTCCAGTCAGCAGAAGGTAGGAACTCTTAGGTAAATACGTCTGCCATCCATACCATGTGGGAAAGTTTATAATAATGTTTATTTATTTGTTTCTGAATGATGCTACAGTTCTTTTTCAAAATGTTGCTAACTCCCTCAGTAGTTAAAGGAATTTTTTGTTGCTGTTTTATTTATATTTTTTTGGCGACTGGATCCTCAGTATAGCCAGCACTGAATTCTGGTGGAAAATCATTTGCAATTGTCCATCAGCTCCGCAAAAAACGAAGTGTGAATCAAAGCATATGAACGAAAGACAAAGGAATTCCCAAATGGCCAGCAAAATAGCAGGAGATGCTTCCCACCAGTGTGAGACATAAATTTAATTTAGGTCTTGCCCTTTTGCTTCAAAAGCCAGTGAGTTATTATTTGATTTTTAGGCAGGGAGTACTTCTAACTCCCGAGATGGGGGGTATCTGTTGTGTTTTCTCCATGCTAAGTGAGAATTTAACAGAACATTTGCAAGCATGAAATTAGGGCTGGCTTGATGGGATCTTTAGGGTGCTAACAGAAAGATGGACACAGACATGCATGAATCCACGAAACCTGCCCTGTTCAAAAATAAACTAAAATTACAGACTAGTGGTAACCCAACCAAGCATTTTTGTATTCAGGAATGTCTACATCTGAGATGCTGTGGGTCATCAGTATTCTTGTGTAGAAGCACTTCATTCACGAAATTAGAGAAAAGATGAAGCATGCAGAAGCAGATGTGATTTTAATGGAAACTAGCAAAAAAAAGGTCTATGATTTCTTCATGCTACTAGGAGGTTTATGAGCTGGGTTTTTTAGTGGCTATTCACTACTGAACTGTAGGCATTGAATTTTCATAAGTGAACAACATGAGTGTTCGTATTTTTTTTCAGAGTAATGTTGGAAAAGCAATAGCAAATATTATTCTTCTCCTTCTGGATAACTGCTGTAGGATTGTAAGGGTATTTACCTGCATTTATTGTACTGCTTGCCTAATCCTCCCAGAAGAACATGAACAGCAGGTTGCTTACTGCAGCTGCCTTTGCCAAGAAGACATATCCTTCGCATGAAAAGTCATCCAGTCACAATAAGTGAGGAAGGGACTATGATTTAGTTTATTTTGCTGATCTATTATCATTAGATAATCTGTTATGTGAGCTAATTCAAATGTACTTCAAGAACAGTATTTATTCCATGTAGCCACAGTATTCTGAGATAGTTCATTTGTGTGAAGGAGGAATGGAAATACGCTTTTATTATTACTCAGAATCTGTACTGTGGTACAGAAGGAATATGAGGAAATATATTCCATCTGTGGTTAAGGAGCTGTCCTTATAACTCAATCCTGCTGCTATTTGGTGTGTCCTCTCTGTTCAGAACAAATTGTCACACATAGCAAGATGATGATTTTATACTAACTTGTGATTTTTGCTGTTATTATTTACTTTTTGGATGATTCTTCTGAAAGCCAACTTTTAATGTTGTTAGTAATTCTCGTGGGACAGCTGTAAAAATTCTTTCTTTGAAGCTGTCCTAATCCTATCTACACAAAGGAGGTACTCAAATGTATGTAGTTACTAGGCAATGAAACAACGTCAGTGCTACGGGCAGCACATATTGTGTTAAGGCATAACCATAATATCTGAGTTATGAATTTTCCTAGTCATTGTTTACAATTACTGCATTTGCTCTATGAGCTGCTAGCATGAACAAAAAGCTAATTTTAGCGTGATTAATGGTTATTAATGGTTTCAAGGTTTGAATACAACTGAAGACAAAAAGTTGGGGTTCTCATTGCATTACCTTATGCTAGAGACATGCATCTTCTCAAGAAAATACTTACATGATATGTGTCTCTCCAGTCATTGTAGTATTTCATTTTCATTTAAATGTTTCAAGTAGGACTTTTAATTGGCAGTCTAATTAAAAATAGTAGCAAAACCTTTTTAAATTAAGAAAGTAATTTAATCTTATTTAATTTTTTTCAAATATTAGAATCGTAAAATTTACCAGTTGCTTGAACTGGTGAATGTGAAATATGCTTTGTTATTAAACCCATTTTTTCTAAAGTATGGCAAGATTCACACACGCACACAGATATTATAAAAGCTGTGTTTAAAAATAAACCAAACAAACAAAAAATCAAGAGAGAGAAGAGCATGAATGGTCAAACTGTAACCCATCTGATTTTGGTAGAGACCCTGCAATAAGCACTGATGTGTGTTTAATGTCTGTTTAATCTGTCTTGTTCATCAACCCAGCGTAAAAATTCTAAAAAACACTACTGATTTTCTGATCATTATTTTCAGATTTGGAGGTTGAGACAAAATGTTTTGGTTATGACATCAGTAGTTGTGATGTACCTTAATTTATGTCACACCGTGATATTTTTATACCTCTCGTAGGCAGAAAATTGACATTCTCATTGAGGACTTCTCTCTCTCTGAATTATGAGTTATCTATTTCCCTATTTCTGTGCATCACTCAAATATTTAGAGATGTTTGTTCAACTGAAAAAAACCCTCCAGCTTTGTAATTTGCAGTGGCTATTAGCCAAAGACTGCTCCTATTGGAACCAGACAACAGTACATGGAAAATTCTCTTGCATGCGAATAATAATAGTAGTAATAGCCTTTCTTTTTCTTTTTTTTTAAGGCAAAAATTATGGAAGTCTATTTTCATAAAACCAGACAATTAACTTTATATATATATATACACACACCATATGTCTGATATAAATACTATATATGTAATATAAATGTATAATATACAGTGTATAGATACTGCATACATTTTAAAAATAAAATCTATTTTCAGATCCCTTATGCAGTCCAAATGAGTTATAATAAATTGTGATAACTGGTAGAGGTAAAGCCGGGACTCCAGAAAGTCAGCCTTGGAAAGTTAATTTAAGATAGAGATGTTTGTATCTGCAGTAAGGAGTAACGTCAAATTCAATGAAGCTTTGATTCATTATCCTGTACACACCCTAAATGTAAGGGTTACTGCCAGTTTTATCAGTTATTTAAATATGAGGATGTTGTTTTAGTCTTTCCTTCTACTGAAAATTAACAACTGCCTTCCAATTTTGTATCTCTTTTTCTTTTTGGAAATTGTAGACAAAGCAGAGAGTTCCAATAAATCAAAGAGAAATTTGTTTGTTTGTGACTGACTCGACATTGCAAAATGTGGTTCATATGATTCCAAAAGTTGTTGCCGTGTCAGTCGCTGCCTCGTGTGTTCTCAGTGCAGAAATCACAGAAGCCCTCAGTGTTACCTCACAGCTTGTCTTCTTCAAGGATGCACTGTGGGGAAATGGTAAGTTTTCCACATGGTCTTGAAGCAGTTGTAATTAAACTGAAATAGCTTCCTAATCTCTGCCACTGCAATATGTGACCTACAGAGACTTTTGTTTTCAGATGAAGATGAGACAAGTTTGGGATAAGAAATTTGAAAGGGGTTGTAATTAATTAGAGCTTTCAGTAAGATTTATTTTTTGTGGTTTTGGGTTGCTCTCCAAGGTAAATGAGAAATTCTGTGATCTTGCTGTTATGTCCACCAGTATTACTGTCAGTCTTCCTTGATGACTGTTGAATCTGATGACCAGTGTCACATAAATTTTCTAGCTGTCAGAAGACTCAAAAATACTAAGGAACTTGGTTTTATTTGTTTTGATATTCTTGCAGAAACTTTTATTGACCTTAACTGCTTCTAAAAGTAGAAGAGGCTTGCACATCCCTAAATATAGAAATGTTATAAACTCCCGTGTACAATCTTAGCTGTGAGCCTTCGCCACCATACAAATCATGTAATGATGGTAGTTCACTTTACACTCATTTCTAGTCACTCTTTTTTGAGGTTCAGGTATGGTTCTATATGATGCCTGGATGGGTAGTTCACATCTCACACCTTCAGTCACTTCCAAAATGTGGAAGTGAATATTTGATGGAGTAACTGAAGTACCAAGCTGTGTGTCCTGAAGCAAAATTCTCTGCTTTGGTGAATAAAACATTGCATGCACCTATTCTTTGTCATCTTTGAAACAAACTAAGACCACCTGAAAGGGTGCACAAGCTTATTACCAGGGAAGAGATGGTAACATTGTGTTTGCAGGGATTATGGTGTGATGAAGTGCAGGTGGAATCATACTCTTTTTTGCCCTGGGAGTTGCAAAGTGTACCGAGAGCATGATGCATGTATCACTGAAAGCAAAATGTTTTGTCGTTGAGAAAACCTGATGAAGTCTATCCATCTGTTTAGTAGCTGGCAGATGTCGTTGTCATTATTGGCCATGGCAGTTATCATGGTCACCTTTTTCCTTGTTACTGTACTGAGTTGAAATGTCTTTGTTGGCAGGTAGGATTATTTGTGTTGAACGTACTGTTCTCTTATTACAAAAGCCTCTTTTGTACTCGGCTGCCGTTGCTGACCTCAGTGAGCTGACTGGCCCTGTCAGACTCGATGAGCTGGATTCTACAACACAGGCCAACTCCATTTGTGCTGTAAGAGGTTCGTATGGCCTTTCCTGAAGTGAATGCAGTTAATTATTTGTGCTCACTTTAATCTTTTGTGTCTTTGTATTGATTTCTTTTACGAACAGTGCAGAGGGATAAAAAAGCACAGTGTTGCTGAGGGTCATTAGGGTATTTAAGTTTTTATACTTCTTTGTGGGCTCTGTTTGCCTTTTGCTCGCCAAGCTCTGCTCCCACTCATTCATACCCCAAAATAAATGTTTAATGCATCATCTGTTATATTATAGTCCTTCCTTCACTGTCTTTTTTCAGGAGCCTTCTGTTCACACCAGCGTTGTTGATGTTGGCAACAATAAGGTATACCAGTATTTTTTAGGCAGATGGATAAGACACGTTAGCCAGATCCTGGATGGTGTGGGTTACTTACTGATTTCCCTGGAGCTTTGCTGCAGTGGGGCAATTTAATATTTCGTCATAGTCATCAAGCATAACTTGGCCAGTATTTGGTCACGGGCCACTTCAGATCATAGCTTCTAACATTTCAGTTCTACCACTAACCATGCAGAAACATTTCTTACAATGTATTTTCTATCATTTCCCAATCACGCCAAAATATTTCCTACAGTGTATTTTCTAATACTTTGTCCAGTCATCTTCTTAAACCTCCCAGTTGTAGAGTGCCTATAGGGAAAAGTCCTTAAAACCCCAGTAATTCTTGGCTTTTAAAGAGAATGTCCTTTTTTAATTTAATGATTCCATTAGCCATTGTAGAAAATTCTTGATACTATTTGACATTTACACTTTCAAGTATTCACTGGAGCATTTGAAAAGAGCTTTAAAGTAATAGCAAATAAATGTTATAAATGAATCCTTCCAGCTATAGCATGATGCACTGCAAAGCTAGTCTGAAACCACGGAAAGTTGTTACTAAAAATACTTTCTCTTGTGGTAGAGCCACAGGTTAGCAATGCCTCTGTGATTAATAAATGAGCACCTTGCAATGACAAATCTGGAGCTCTGACACTGCATAATGAAAACCAAGCAAAACTAGAGGCACTTCACTCAAAGCCTTGGTTGTTATGTACATCTCACGTTGATTTTGTGAGTTACTTTTAACAATATTTCTGTCACTGGGTGTGAAATCCCTTCCTGCCTTTTTTTTTAACTTCTCCAATAGTTATGCTATTATTAGTCACTTCTGTTAATTTTTTAACTAGGGGAAGAGCCTATCTTCTTTTGTCCTATTGACAGTGTACATAGTAGGATAAATAAAACTTTTCTCTGTCCTTTCTTTTTCCACCTTTGAAAAGAAAATACACGTTTGTGATCTGCTGTGTAAACAAGTACTTACTTTATCCACATGGGAGGTGTCACGCTTTCCCTGTTCTGTATTACAGGTGGAAGAATGACAAAAGGAGAAATTAATCCTACAAGTTTGTATTGCTTAATCAAAATTTGCCCAGGGTAGCTGTTCCCAGTATGTTCCCACACCTTGGTACCAACATAAAATATAACGTGTCTTCTTTAAACCTATGCTAATGCTATATACAAATGATAACTCTCACTTTTATGTGTCAATAAAATCATTTAATAGCATTTAAGATATATATCCACCATTTCAATTAGTGTCTACACCTTTCTACCGAAGAAGTGAAACTAATAATAGCATTAACGCTACTTTATTGGTGGGAGAATATGTATTTGATGGAGTAACCCATAAGGAAAAGTTTATGATCTCTAAAATTCACTCATTGCCTCTGTCTCTTAATCCAGAGAGATGTTAATTGGCTTTCAATAAGAAGGAGTTTCACCTCATTAATTTTCTTTGTTCCTCCTTTCAGTTCCTGTAGTTTTGGACACCTATGTATGCTGTACTTGGGCATCCTTTCACCTAACCCTTAAAGAGGTTACAAAGGCTTTGCTCCACCCCTTTTTGGAGTAGTGCTCCTTCCTGCTCCTTTGCAGTCATTACTGCTCCTCCTGGCTCTCAGGGATTTCGCAGGCTGAGCCTTCCCTATAAAATCTTACTTTTAACCAGTGAAAACTGCAGGTAGTCATTCAAGTCCCCATCCTCAAGTACAGCTATTGGACACAGTGTCAGAGCCTCCAGGAGTGCCAGGACTGCCATGCTGCCTGCCCAGATTTAGATAGATCAGTCATTTTGGGGAAGGAGTATAAATGGGATAAGTTAGCTTGTAGAAAACCCCCCAGCTGGGCTCTGAGGAACCCGGTACAACTCCATAGTGGACCCAGATCTGAGCAGGTGTTTGGACTGGGTGAACTTCAGAGGTTCCTTCCGCATCAAGAAGGGCAATGTTGCAGTCCAGGCAGATCCACTGAGTTTGTCAGGAATCTTTGTTTCAGGGAAGTCCAGTCATATCAGCCCTGGGATAGAGTGTGTTGCTCTTCAACAAATGATTGAAAACCTGTGGTTGTTTTCTATGGGAAGGTTTATACTTCTTTAAAAGATGAGTCTGTGGTTCTCACCTGTGAGCTCAGGCTTAATAGATTATTTTCTTCTCACTATGCATTGCAGAGTAATGTCTAAGCTCTTTTTTGCTGTATAGCAGCAGACAGGATGCCTTAATTTTGACATACTGTTGGCATACATATGTGCAGTTCATACTGCACAGAACTGTTTTTCCTCTTAACTATGCTTAAGAGGAAATTCTAGTTAGTCCATACCACATGTTATGTGGGAATATTACTTGATTAACGGTATTTGCCTAGTATATGACTCACCACCAGTGACATTGGATATTTTCATATTTAAGCCCTTATTCAGGGGTGTGGGTTTTTGTTTTCAGTTTCCCTCTTGAGTGAACAAAATGGGGTCAATCAGCTTACCTGGGTTTCTCTTTTTGATTGAACTTTTCCCCTTCCTGTCCATTAATCAGGGTAGCCGACTAGAGAAAAAAAAAGAAAAAGAAAACGAAAAGGAAAAAGTTGAAAGTTTCAACCATTGTGCTGAAAAAGGGTTACTTTTTTTCCTCAGCCCTCCTTTGCACTCCTCACCAGAGACCTGCTTTTCCAGGTGTTGTTCTATTATCAGTCTCTTCTCAATGATGTCAGCCACAACCCATAAAAATGGGCTAGAAGTAAAATTGAATTTTGGCTACATGCATGTCCATTTAAAAGAAGAATCTTGGGAACATACCAAAAGGTTTGTGAATGCCAAGCAAAATCTAGAGTCTTGACAAAGATATGCAGCAGTTGAGCAGCTTAAACTTGAGAAATCCCTTTGCAGGACACATGAGATTACTGTGTGCAAGACAAGCTAGATTGTTAGACTTGTTGCTGCTTTGAGTTGTTCTGACTTCAGTGATTTCTGTTGGTTTTCTCAAGGGAACTCTACATTGTCGTCAAAATAAACCACTAGACATAATTTCATCAGTATGATCCTGATTGATTTTCTTCAGATGTACTTATATTACCTGTGCAATGGCATCCTGCAGTTGCACACAACTAGGGGAAAATGAAAAGGCTTAAAAAGAAACAGATCTGTCAGAAAAGGGGATTTTGTTTTGTTTATAAAATGATTTTTTAATGAAGAAGGAAACATATTCAGTGAACTAATTGGTAGCTTTTCCATGAGCAAGAATCAGAATCACTTAGGTTGGAAAAGACCTTTAAGATCATCAAGTCTACCACTAAACCATGTACCTAAGTGCCACATCTACACACCCTTTAAGTACCTCCTGGGATGGTGAATCAACCACTGCCCTGAGCAGCCTGTTCCAATGCTTGACAACCCTGTCTGTGAAGAAATTTTCCCTAACATCAAATCTAAACCTCCCCTGGCACAACTTGAGGCTGTTACCTCTTGTCCTATTGCTTGTTACTTGGGAGAAAAGACCAGTACCCACCTCGCTCCATCCTCCTTTCAGGTAGTTGTAGAAGCGATTATGTCCCCCCCGAGCCTCCTTTTCTCCAGACTAAAGAACCCCAGTTCCCTCAGCTGCTCCTCATCAGACCTGTGCTCCAGGCTCTTCACCAGCTTTGCTGCCCTTTTTTGAACATGCTTCATCACTTTGGTGTCTCTCTTGTAATGAGGGGCCCAGAACTGAACACAGTATTTGAGCTGCAGCCTCATCAGTGCCAAGTGCAGGGGGACAATCACTTCCGTGGTCCTGCTGGCCACACTTTCTGATACAGGCTAGAATGACATTGGCCTTCTTGGCCACCTGGGCACAAGCTGACTCATGTGCGTCTGGCTGTCGACCAACATCTCCAGGTTCTTTTCCGTCAGGCAGCTTCCCAGCCACTCTTCCCCAAGGCTGTAGCATCGCATGGGGTTGTTGTGACACAAGTGCAGGACCTGGCACTGAGCCTTGTTGAACCTCTTACAGATGTCTCTGTAAAGCCTTTTTACCCTCAAACAGATCAACACTCCCACCAACCTGGTGCCTGCAGATATACCGAGAGTACATTCGATTCCCTCATCCACACCGTTAATAAGGATATTAAACAGAACTGCCCCCACTACTGAGCCCGGGGGAACACCACTGCTGACTAGGCGCCAGCTGGATTTAACTCCATTCACCATTCACTCAATTCAAAGAGAAGCATGCCTATGCTGTGGCATAAAGCATCCTACCTTGTAGTAGCAACTACTGGTGGAAACTCCCAATTATCACAAAACCTGAAGAATCAACATTATTCTTGTAACTTGTTATGACAGAATTGCTTATTCCATCAGTGAAATCCGCTTTGTTTCATTGCATGCATAGAAATTGGGTCGTAAATGTTGTATTTGAGAAGTACCTTTCATGATATTCAGACTAGCTGTCTTTTGAATTTCCAAAGAAAATTACAGTTTCATTGTTTATGTGTAGCTCCCTTCTTTCTGTCAGTCCTTGCCCCAAGAGAACCAGGGAAGCAAGGGATTAATACCCTGTCTTACAGACCAGACTGTATAAATGCTCGCTTAGTCTCCAAGGGTTTATTTTATTGAATGTGGTATGAAACTCTGAGATTCTTGCTCAATAGGAGCTGGAATTTTTAGTCTGTACTTCTGTTGTACCAGTGAGGGTTTATTTTAATTTAACTTCGTTCCTACAGGTGATCCACTTTGTGTGCTTCAAAATATTGGATATATTTTCTCCATATATCCAAATAATATTCATAATTTCAGCGTATCGTTGCCATAAAACATAATACGCTCTTTATTGGCTTCTCGTAAAACTCTGAATGTATTTTGTCTTGCCAAAACTAGCAAGGCCCCTTATATTAGTCAAAAGTATCTTTGGCATAGCCTGCTTAGGCACACACTTGAGTCTGTAAGCCAGATCTGATCTCTGTTAAATCAGTAAAAATGAAGAGTAACTCCACTGTTAATGGAATTTAACCTGCATCGTTGTTTTTTAAAGGGATTGGGTTTCTCACTGGTTTGTGTTTCCTAAATATCAATATCAAGCTATCTGACCTGATGTTTTTTATAGCTATTTATTGCCAAAGAAACATCAGAGAACCAGAAAGAAAACAAACAAACAGAAACAGATCAGAAAAGCAATAAAGCCCCAAACCAAAAGAGCTGAACCTGTTTGGAAAGTTAATTATCAATCATCTACCTTCTGGTTCTTTAAGAATGTAACACGCTCTGCAGTACTGTCATCCCTTGTTCGAGGGACGAGTGAGACTGTTGGAAGAGCTGATGCTTGCTCCAACAAGTCTTAAGCTGAGTGTCAGAAAAGATCAAACCTGCTGTGAAGCCAGGAGTGACTGTGTTTGCTAGCTTAACCCATGTATTTTGTAAGAATTTCATGTTCTGCAGGTACTGTTGTTGGAGTTAATGAGAGCACTGCTTTCTCCTGGCCTACCTGTGACAGATGTGGCAATGGAAAGTTGGAACTGTGTCCCCAGGACAGGTGAGAGTCAGCGTGCTCCAGAGCACTCCAGGTGTTTTGCAGATGTAGCCATAAGAGCAACAGGTGATGCAATGATTCCTGCAGGCACAGGCTGCACTTTGTTCCTTCCTAGAGCTAAGATGTAGTATTTTTATTGCTGATGAATTGATAAAGCCTGCAAGGTTAGATTAATTTATTAAAAAAGGTACAAGTAGATATGAAATGGTTTGAATCACATTTTTTTCAAGCTAATCTTAAAGTGTCACTCATACAGATTTCATAGCCCACTGCATTACAATATTAGTTTCAATAAACATCCACATAAATGGTAGGTCTGATTTTAAGCTCATTTAAAAGTCGCGTTTTGTGTTTGTCTACCGTAGCTTGCCCCCTGTGTACCACCAATTCACCTCACTTTGATATTGAACTGTGAGCTTTGCTGTAAGTGTGAAAGTGTTGTGTTTCAGACCTATTAAATTGATAACCTTTCTAAAAAGGATGTCAGATGGGTCTGGGAGTACAACTGTCCCAGACGTGAAGACTGATCCTGGAGGACCTGTTACCACCCAAAATGCTAAACCTGCATCACACTTGCATGCTCTTGGAAAGCCTCTCTTTCAGCTGCTTAGCCATCTTGCTCTTGCAGAGTCTGAGATACCTGACAGAGTAAAAGCATGAGAGGATTAGAGAGAGTAAAAAGTATGAAAGGGGGCTTCTTTCTCCTGGAAAAACCCACAAAAAGCCTAAGGAGAAGTTTGTCATGTTTGATTCCACTGAAATAAATAACGTTTTCCTAAATATGAGAAGCTTTACCTTTTACGCTTTGTTGCATATAGCCTGGGGGGGGGGGGGAAAGCTGAAAATTAAAGTTGTCCTATATTCTACTATCATGCAAAAAAATAAAGGTGTATGCTTACATAGTAGTGTAGTTTAACAAAAAAGTATCTGTACTGTGAAGGACTCTCTGCTTCGTTTGGAGAACAATATACCATCAATATTTGTTTAAGAAGTTATTCCAACAAGCACTTAGAGCTGAGCTTTATTTTATGCATATAACTTAAGCATGTGCTGAAAATGTTGAATGTTTGCTGAACAAGGGCCTAAATCAATAAGTCACTTGGGCCAAATCTATACTACACATTCTCTCTTGCCATAACTTCTAGAAGGTTATGGGATTAATATTTGCTTAAGTGAGGTGACTGTAAATAGCAACCTCCCACCATGTTGCCAAAACGTATAAAAGGAAGATCGTTTTGCTAGAAGATTGGGTCTCTCTCCAAGACAGTTACTTAGCTCTGCCAACAGAGAGCCCTATTTGCTGTTACCAACTGCATTTCTACCAGGACTTTCCTACCAGCAGTCTACCAGCAAAGTATTTTAGAGAATAAGCTAGCTGGTTTCTTGTGTGTTTTCATTTACAGCTGATAGCTTTTCCATTTCTGTTTTTCCATCATCACTGGTGTATTTCAGAGGATTGCTGTATTGCAGCCAGTGCTCTGAAGTTGTCATTTCACCAGTTTTGAAAATGCAGCTGGAAGTCTTCTTGAGTTGTTCATCCCGACCTCAAAGTACAGTAAAAGTGAAGGTATGGCATGAAATGAGCTTCGGTGTATTGAGTATGGTGAGACTGGATACATAGATCTTAAAGCCACATATGTAGGTACTTTAAGCCGTGGTTCTCTAAACAGCTCTGTCGGAAGAAAAATCCTATAATTTAATCTGATAATAAACTTGTGTTTCCTTGGACTAAGAACCCAGTTCCCAGCTCTTACTCAAATAATACAGTCATTGAGTCCACCCTGAGGTTTGCAAACTGGTTTATGGTCCAGCTGAAGGGCTTTGTTGGGTTGGGCCAGTCTCCACAGCCTACAGGAATGTGTATTTTTAGACTCCCATTCTGAACATCTTCTATGTCACCTCTCCTCTGCTTTCTTGGCCAGAGAAGCAAAACCATTCTATGTTAAAATGATAAATCTTTGTTCAATGTGACTGTTTTAACCTGTGAACAGCATGTCTCTGCATATGTAGGATTTTTTTTGTTGTGACCAAAACCTGTTCATTTTCTCATTCCAGCTGTTACAGAAGACAATCTCTTCCCTCCTGATGTCCTCTGCCAGTGAGAATGGGGTAGGTATAATGAATGTTGATGAAAGAAAGTTAAACTACATCATAACTTACTGTAGAGGCAGAGGGCAGGAGACATGAACTGGGTGGAAAGATACTCAAATCGTAGAAATGAAAGGGATTCCTGGAGGTCATTGTCTGACCTAGCACTCACACTGGGCTATTGCCAGTGGTCAGTTGTGACTTTGGCTGGTAGGGTCTTGAAAACCTCCAGGGATGGAGGTTCTGCCTTTCCAGGCAGCTTGTTTCAGAACTGCACGAGGAGTGGCAAGAGGTTTCTCTAGAAACAATGAACTACTTTTTTCATGTCCACGCTGGGATTGGAGCCGCCTGGGCCCTTTGGCAATGCCATCTCCCACCTGCTATCACATGGCACCCTCCTTTTTAGAAGAGGGATGCTGCAGATGGGCTGTGTAGACAACTTTAGCTCAGCTGAAGATCTGCAGATGCAGATACATACTGCAAGCAGTAGTATGGCCAGACATTCAGAGCTGCAGTGGGCAATGCTGGGCTTTACTTCATTTTCTGGCTGAGGATCCAAAGACAGCAAAGATACAGTCCAAGCATCCCACCTTTTGGGGCTGGTCTTCCAACCTCTGTATAACAACTACTGTCTAATAGCACAACTATTGGCAGGTGGAATTGTGGAGAAATTTGCAAAATGCGTGCAAGAAAATGCTCTATAACTGTATGAATGAAAGACACATAAACCATGGGGGATCTGTGGGCTGAAGTGCAGTTTAGGTAATCGCGAAGGAGTCATTCCTTTCATCTGAGATATCAGAAGAACCCTGACATTTGGCACACTGACCCAGATTTATCACAGGTGAGGGAGGCACTGGGTAGGTGAATGGCTGGCATTGGCTGCCGGATGGTCAGCAGCAAAGGAGTGGCACCTTCAGAGGGTGATTAAGTCCAATTAGGATGCTGAGATTCCCCCCTCTCCATTGCATGTGGAAGGGAGCAAAGGGCAGCTCGTCATGTTTAATCACACCAGTTAAACATCTTCAGTTAGATGACGCATTGGGGTCATTTTGCTTTCCATCTTACACAGTCTTCTAGCATGCTGCTATTACATGCTCCGTGCTTTTAATGGATTTAATGGTAATATTTAAAGTGGAGCGTTGCTCTGAAATGATAAATTATTTTTCTTATGCTGGAGGGTGTGCATTTCATTTAAGCAAAGGTATACAAGAAATTCCCCAAATATGCTTGCTCTTTTAATACGCAGTTAAGTTGTACGGGATGTGTCTGGTTTGGTTACAGACTGACAAAACACAGTTCTTTTTTGAGTTATTAGAATTCAACCAACCTCTTTTTCATGTTTCAGTTTTTATAATGCTAGTATTTGCAAGTTGGCAACTTGGAAACATTTTTTTTCCCCTAGCTGAAATGCAGGAATATTTTTTTCCTTTTTTTTTTTTTTTCCACAAGCATTTCCATCTCTGAACCAGTGCATTTTATCTCAACAAAGATGAATCACGAAAAATACCACTTGAGGTGGCATTTTTTTGCCGTTGCTGCTAAAGTTTCTAAGGATGTAGCTTTGTAATCACTTCTTTTGGGCGGGAGGTTGGTTTTAGCTGTCAGTGGCCCTAGCCACTTGTTCCTTACTTTGTGTCAGCCCATCTGTTACACCAGTATAGCTGTTTGTGCAGCTGCGTGGTGAACTGAACTGCAGAACCAGTCTGGGGTAAAAATAAATGGGGGGGAATAAAAAAAGGTATGTTTATACCTTGAAGCAGGCAACAGGCATGGCTATCCCATACCTGTACAGATTCACAGCCCAGATGAAAGTGGAGGCATGGGCAGAGGCCAGTTTTAGGCAAGTCCCATTGAGGAAAGAAATCACAGAATCTTAGAATGGTTTGGGTTGGAAGGGACCTTAAAAGTCATCCAGTTCCAACCCCCCTGCCATGGGCAGGGACACCTTCCACCAGGTTGCTCATAGCTCTGTCCAACCTTGAACACTGCCAGGGATGGATGGGGCAGCCACAGCTTCTCTGGGCAACCTGTGCCAGTGCCTCACCACCCTCATAGTGAACTTCTTTCTATTATCTAATTTAAATCTCCTCCCTTTCAGTTTAAAGCCATTCCCGCTTGTTCTGTCACTACAGGCCCTTGTAAAATGTCCCTCTCCAGATTTTTTGTAGGCCCCTTTCGGTACTGGAAGGCTGCTCCTAAGGTCACCCCAGAGCCTTCTCTTTTCCAGGCTGAGCAAGCCAAATTCTCTCAGCCTGTCCAATAGGAGAGGCACTCCAGCCCCCCGATCATCTTCACGGCTTTTCTCTGGACGTGCTCCAACATCCCTCGTGTTAGGGGCCCTAGAGCTGGACGCAGTACTACAGGTGGGATGTCATGAGAGTAGAGGGGGAGAATCACCTCCTTCAGCCTGCTGGCCATGCTCCTTTTGATGCAGCCCAACATAGGATTGGCTTACATGGATATAACCTGCAATCTAAGAAATGCTCTCAAGCCAAGCATCAGCTGTCATTGCTGCCAGTGCTTCTGTTAACACGCTGTCTCCTTTTAGAGGAATCACCCCATCCCTCACCTCCAGACAGAGTACAGTCTCTATGGATCTGCTCAGGCACTACTCATGTGGGTAAACTGCCAGTCAGGTCATTAAACAGCAGGGACCATGTAGGTGCTGGCGATTGTACAGGACAAAGTGTGTGTGTAGGGGTGCATAAAATGAGTTGTTACAAAATATTTTTTCCTTTGTTGGCTCTGTTACCTGAGGTAATTGATACCTAGTTTGTACATACACATTGCTAGCACATTTCTGTGAGTGTCAGAAAGCTAGGTAAAGGGAGCACATGTAGGTTGTTATGCTTCAACAAACTCGAGTTCAAGCTCACAGTAGCTTTCTTTATTATTATATTTAACCAGCTCCTATTTAAAAGCCTGGTAGGGAAGCAGCACGTGAAGCAGGAGATCTAGTTACTGAAAATCTAATGGATTAAATCCTTTCTGTCACTTCCAATGCACCTTTCTTTCTGAGTCCTTAAAAAAATTGTCTGTTGGAAGAGGACCTTAACACCCTGCATCTTCCCAGCCGAATGCTGCTTGGAACAGAATGTCCAGGACTGTTTGTTTTAATCAACATGCTTTTATCACTGCAGAGTTATGAGGTGCAGAGCGTGCTGGGAAAGGAGGTGGGGTTATTGAACTGCTACGTCCGCTCCGTAACCAGCCACCCCAACTGCATTGCACTGGAGGAAATTGTTCTTCTGGAAGCAGCAGCAAGACATTGAGTTGAACTCGTCAGCTATTATAGTATCTGTGGACTTTGTAATGTGGTTATCTGTTAACTAGTGCCACCGATAATGTAGAAAGCAAGCATGATAAGTATTCAGATAGTTTATTAAAACTGCGATTTACAAAGCACATTGTGTGAATCCTGGAGAAGTACCTATACAAAAGAAATCTGTTCAACTTTCTGTACTCTGCTTTTTTGGATCAGTTCAGCATTAAGGAATACCATTCTTCGGTGTGTTCACTGTTGATGTGTGGAAACCAACTCACTTGGAAGTTTGAATGGTTGTGAATATTTTTTCTTTTTTATAATACTGTATTATGTGTAGAGGGAATATATTTTACTGATATTTTCGAAATAAATACCTTGCTATAGGCAGTGAACATTGGTCTAAGCTGAGTTTTATCAGTGGATTTCAGATGTACTGCTGGCTGCACCAGTTCTGAGTTGTAACATTTGTTATCACATTGCAATAAACGTTATAAAAATGGAGATTTGAATGAAGCTTATGTTTTAAAGTGTCAAGCACATATAAAGTTAATGTTTCACAGCTAATTGGTCTCTGAGCATAGAAGTACCGTGTTATCTGTAGCTTCCCACAGAGCGGGTGTTTCATTATGATTTCTCTTATGGGTAACAAACAGACTGTTTTGTAGGCCACATATATATCCTCACCCAGACTGTACAGAGACAGGGATTACAGATCAGATAAATAATACCAAAATCTTCCTATGTATGCATTGTTGGAGATATGAGAGTCCAGTCAGACATTAGATTTTCCCCCCCCCTTCCCCTTCCACAGTATTTAAAACCCATTTACAGGTCAGAGGAGGAAGAATGAATGGTTTTGCACAGATCCTGTATGTGATCACCCAGCAGAAAAGGAACAGCAAGCCTGTTGCTGCACTGATCATTCCTGCGGCTGTGGCCGATAGTGGAAAGTTTTACATACGTCACGATTGCCCAGCTTTTGAATCCCCCTTTTTTCCCCTCTTGTCTGTTTCGGTCTTTTACCTACCTCCCCATAAGGAAAAAGGGGATGTCAGCCCATTCCTGCATAGAGGACACTGCTCTGTCCAAGACCAGGGTCACCCCTCGGAAGCCAGTAAGGTTCCTCTCTCAGAAAGTGCTGGCTGTGGAGGTGCTGGTCCCACCAGGCCATGTTTGTGCCAGTGCCCTGCAGATGCTGTCACTTCGTGCGCGCACTAATAAAACTCAGACAAGTTGCTTAACCCTTTGTAACAGTTACTCGGTGTTGTTGCCCGCTCTCGCTTTCACTAGCAGGGATCAGTGAAAGTGGCCAGCTCGCAATAGCCCACAGCGGGCTGAAGTGCATGGACCCAACACCACCTCCCTTGAGCCCACATCTGGTTCAAGCTTAGCGGTAATGTTCAGGAGCATTAGTGGAGGTGCAGCTTCGGAAAAATGCTTCGAGGTTTCTTAGCAGGAACGTCAACTAACAGTGCTCTATGTTCAGGTAGGCTTTTTGTTATCATTAATGCTCTGTTTCTGGAGGGGTCCCGGCGCCACGGCAGCCCCCATAGCATGGTCTGTGCCATGTGCCACCGCTACTCGGCCCCGACAGCTCAGCGCCAGCAGCTGACTCAGCAGTTCGGCCCAGCCGCGCAGCTCCCGGGACAAACAGACTTTTGTACCCACCACCTGCGAGAGCCTCAGCGGCTCCCGCCAACCACTGCACCTCCCTGAGGCTGCTGTAGAACCAAACGAGCCCCCCCCGCTCGCCCTCACCATCCCGCTTCGGCTGCGGGAGCCCCTTCCGAGGGCTACCCCCCCTCCCCCGCCGCCTTCGCCATACAGAGCAAACGAGAGCAGGGTTGTTTTAAAATGCTTTTTGTTCTTTTATTCCTAGAAATGCTGTAAAAATTGATATAAAAGGTCGAGCATGCTCAGTCTCTCTGGGTTTTCATCCTACTCCCTAAAATACATGTGGGGTTGAATCATTTTAACAGATGTACCATAGCTGCATCGGTATGAGTAAAATGTAGAAAAGATGAAAACTACCATTACAAAAATAATTTAAGGGGAGAGAAGAAAATATATATATATATATTTAGCTTTTTTCTTTTTTTTTTTTTTTTGCAAGTTTCGTGGTGCAAGACCCGGGCCCGGCCCCGCGTCGCTCCGACGCTCCGCAAGCGGCCGGCGGCTCTCACCGCGGCTTCGCGTCTCCTGCCCCGTCGCCCGGCCCGGCCCGGGACGCCGCGGCCCGGCCCCGCATAGGCTCTGCTCGGCCCGGCGCGGCCGCTGAGGTATTTATTTATCATCCACAGTCACCCGGAGTCCGTCTCTCCGTCCCGCTCCCCGCCCCGGTTACCGGCAGTCGGTGCCCGAGCCGGGCTGCAGGAACGAGGCGCTGGGCAGCTGCTTGAAGAAGTGCCGGAGGCTGGTCAAGTCCCGGGTGAGCTGCTCGATCTTCTTGTGCAGCTTCTCGTTCTCGGCCGAGAGCTCCAGCAGCTTCTGCTGCATCTCCTGGTTGCGCCGCTTCGCCTTGTCGCGGCTCTTGCGCACGGCGATGTTGTTGCGCTCCCGGCGCTGCCGGTACTCGGGGCTAAACCTGTCCACGCACTTCTTGCCGCCCCGCTCCTTCCCGCCGGGGGCCGGCGGGGCAGGGACGCCCTGCCCCGGGCCGGGCAGCGGCGCTGCGGGGCCCGGCGAGCGGGTGCTGCAGCTGGACGGGGAGCTGCTGCCCGGCGGCTCGGGCGAGGTGGGCGGCGTGGGCTGCCCGCTCAGGTTCATGATGGTCTGCGCGCAGGTGGCGATCTGCGACGGCAGCAGCGAGGAGGACAGGTCGCTGTCGCTCCAGTCCGGCTCCTGCTTCAGCGCGCCGCGGGAGGAGGAAGAGGAGGAGGAGGAGGAAGAGGAGGAGGACGAGGAGGCGGTGCGGGGCTCGGCGCCCAGCAGGGTGGTCATGGCAGCGCCGAGGTCCTTGGCGGGGTCGCGGCCGGCGCCGCCGCCCGGCGGCAAGTACTCGCCGTAGTCCCCGCCCCGCTCGGGCTTGTGGTTGCTGTTGAAGAGGTCGGCGAAGAGCTCGTCGTTGCAGAGCTCCAGGTTGGGCACGGCCGACATGGAGTCAATGTAGGAGCTGAAGTCGATGGCGCTCTCGTCCTCATACATGGCCGGGGCGGCGGCGCTCAGCTCCGCCAGGTTGGTGCCGCTGCCCCCCAGGCCGCCCCCTGCCTCCTCGCCGCTCATCCCGCAGCCGCCGCGGCCCCCCGGCTTGCAGGCGGGACCGGGCCCGCCGCCGCTGCCCACCTTGGCGTCGTAGAAGTTGGCGGGCTCCAGGCACCAGCTCTTATAGCATGCCGGGGAGTCCAGGCTGTAGAGAGTGGCGGCGCTCATCGGCCAGCGGGACGAGGCGCCGCACGGTCGCGGCAGAGGGGCTCCTGACCGCGGGCACCAACCTCCGCTCCGCGGTGATAGCAGCTCCAGTCTCCGCCACGGGCAGGTGGGGAGCGGGGCTGGTGCTCCTGCTGGTGCTGCTGCTTGTACTGGTGGTGGTGGTACCGGTGCTCCTGATGCGGTCCCGCAGCCGCTTCGCTTCCCCGCGGGGATCGATCCGGACTCGGGTCACGCCGCGCTCGGCGATAGGAAGCGGCTATGGGACAAGGCGTCTCTGGACCTGGGAGCGAAACGCCCGCTCGGTCCCTTCTTATACGGCGCCGGCCCCGCCTCCTGCCCCAATGACGGGGAACCTCGAGTGTTCCCGGCACCCCCGGGGACCGGGGGCGGGAGCGGGTGGGGTGCGCGGCCGCGGAGGCAGGGCTCCCGCCGCGGAGAGCTGCCGCCTCCCGGTGGAGGATAGCCGCGGGCAGGGGGAGACTTCCCTCCGGGGGGGTCAAGCCTAGACTTTTCATCCCGCGGACCTTCGCTCCGTTGGGCGGCTGCCCCCTCCCCGGACCACCCCGTCCCCCCATTCCAGCGCTCCGGTCGAGCGTTAATTTACCCTTTTCCTGTCTTACTTCCACACGGGGCAACGGAAAAGGCTCATTTCACCGCTCCCCCTACACGCTGCACCCACTCCGCACACGTTTCCCCAGAGGCGCCTTGGATGAAGCGCTCCGGGAAGGATGCTGCCTGCCCCACGCATGTCCCTGTGCATCGCCCGAGCGCCCTCCCGAGGCTCCGCTCCTCCCGCTGGAGGAGAGCTGTAACACCCCCGCTCCAGTGACGGGGTGGCTGCTCGGACTTCACCTTGCAGGATGCTCCCGTGGGAAAAGGGCTGTTAAGGCATCTTTAGCTACTTCAGGGTGCCTGCGTGAAGTTAAACCTCTTTAAAAACTTATGGTTAGTCATTACAACCCCTCTCCCTTTCATCCGATTAACAACTACCATTAAATTGGCAAGCATCGGAGAAATGGAACTATTGTAAGTGTGTGAAATAGCTACGTTTTCAAATTACTTAACAGTTTATAGCCCCCTGGCATCACCCGCAGGTGCTCCGCTGCCTGAATTGCAAAACACATGAAAAACCCTTTAAAAATTCCATTTTAAGATTTATTATTTTTTCCCCAGAAGACCTGGCTAGCTTTGTGACACCAGCAGGACTTTGAGCAACCTAGGTGGAGCTTTGAGCAACCTGGTCTAGTGGAGGGTGCCCCTGCCCATGACCAGGGGTTGGAACTGGATGAACTTGAGTGTCCCTTCCAACCCAAATCATTCCATGTTTCTATGTTCAGTGCAGCCACTGGCTTCCCAGCCTAGAGCTCAGATGAAACATGAAGCTCTGCCATGCCACTCGGTGGTGGCTCTCTGGGGAGCGTGGGTATGTGCAGGGCCCATGGCATCTCCCTGGGCAGGGCTCCATCCGGCGGTCCTGCAGCTGTTGCCGTGGCACAGCTGTTTCTCTAAGGGGTATGTATTTTAACAGGAATAGCTGGGACAGGGCTGATCTGCACTCTCCCTTTGGCTCTGAACTCCTTGTGGGAAGCTTGTGGGATCTGGGTAAGTGTTCTCTGCCTGCCAGGTGAGGTTTTGCATCTGGCAGGTAAAGCTTCATGTGGAGGGGCTTGGCTTTATTCTCAGCTGTAGTGCTGCAGTAACCCCGCAGAGACATTACGTTGTTAAATAAACAGACTTGATTTGCTTTGCTCATCAGGGGTTTGACCCTGCAGCCTCATCCCACAGCATTAAGCACTGACAGTGATGCAAGAAGTGGAAACAATTTTCCTCTTCCGCATCTTCAATAAATAACATTCCCCCAAGCCCAGCTTTGCATGTTGTTTTCTGCCCTTCAGCACTGGGGTATATTCACATCGCATGACTCTGTGCCACCTGCTCCTGGCCTGCTGTCTGCAGGGAACATAGTGCTCCTGAACTTTTTTCTCTGCATGAAGTGTAGGAGGGCGGGTGGGAAAATCATGGGAAGGTAGTTCAGAAAGGGAAGGCAATCTGACACGCAGACTCCCTCCCTGCTCTGTGACAGGGTCTGGTATCACCTCACCTGCTGTAGCCATGCAGTGATGGTTTGTCTTGGACAGCGTCTCGTTTTGCTGTTTATGTGGAACTCTGTTGTGCTTTCAGCTTCCGGAAGTCCTTCTCCCCAAAGGGCAGCTGCTCATCAGTGTTGGCGTGCAACTGTGCCAGCCTGGGCAGCCTCGTTTAATGCCCATCATGTGTTACTTCGCAGAGGAGACTCAATTCCCAGCCAGGTCACCCGGCCCCGCTGGGCACCCTGCTGCACAGCAACCAGATTCCCAAAACCCTTCAGAGAGCAGCAACTGCTGGGCACGGACACCCTGCGTAAGCCTCAGTATCTGCCAGCCCTGTCACACCTGAGCCTATCTCGGTGGGTGCAGCTTTGCTTCCAGTGTCTTCAGGACCTGGAGGGGTGTTCAGAGCTCATGGTCAGACCTGTTGATCCCTGCCCCAAAACCGTCCCCTGGAAGGCTGAAGTTGGCTGTGTTTGCTGCTGGGCTGGAGATGCGTGATTTCAGGAGCACATTTTGAGGGGCTCCCACGTGCCACGCAGGGTGCGAGGCCCTGGGGTGGTGAAACACCTGCAGCAAGGCACCCAGGAGTGTGCAAGTAGGTGGTACTTGTCACTTGCCAAAGCACTGGGCTGAAGGCAGGTTGATATCCATCCAAGCTTTGCTGTTTCCTGGATGGATTTGTCTGGCACTTCAGCACCTGAATCTGTTCCCATCTGCACAAGTACTTTCATGAGCAGAGAAGCAGAGACAAGCCCTTGATTCCCTCACCCACGCTGCTGAGTACCGGACCCACCGAATTCTGGCTTACCTCTGGGATCCTGTAAGCTCACACAGCGTGAGAAACATTCTGAGCATCTGAATTTCAGAATGATTTCTTCAAAACCTCTTTGGGGTTCCTGCTCCAAGTGAAGGCGAGAGGAGCATTTAAACCTGGGCAGAAAGGGACAAGAACCCTTTCTCTAGAAAGAAACCTTTGCATAGAAAGAACAAAACCTTACGTTACTTGGAGAGCTGGCAGTGAACCCAGAGCAGCACCAGGACCCTGAGCAAGTCCTTCAGGTACAGGAATTAAATCACACTGTACTTCTGACTAGTTTTTCCTCATAAACAAGGGACAGGCCACTCAGGGAAGGTGAGTAATCAGGCCAACACTTCAGCCTGGCTTTAATCCCCACCATCCTCCTTCCTGCATGCTCATCTCTGGCCAGAAGTGCAGGACTTTTTGGAACAGCAGGGCTGGGAGCCTGCCGAGGCTGGGCTGGTCCTGCAGAGCCTAAAGAGCCCTTCACTGCTCTTGGGGTGCTACAGGGCTGAGGGGAGCTAGCTCCCGGGGGATTCATGGCCTCGGGCAAGGCAGCCGCAGGAGGGACACCTACCTTATCCTCAGTCCAGCACCGGGTTTCACAGGGAAAGGCTGGCAGGATGCTGACAATGGGGAAAAGGTGCAGAGGCGGTTTGCCCGGTTTTCTCCTCCCCCCACAGAGAAGCAGGTGCGTGATGATCGTTTAATTCAACAGGCAGAAGCCAGGACCGGCACTCGGGGGCTGACCCGGGAATGGGACATGCAGATGAGGAGGTGCAAGTTGTTTGAGTCAAAAAGCTGCCACACTCTCCTAGGGAGACACTACCTCCTTGAGGCTGGTGTTGGCTCTCATTAGGTAGCACAGTGACTGCTCGACAGACCCTCCCTATCCCTCATCCCACCCCTGCCGAGGCTCCTGCCTTTCTCGTGTCTCCGGTCTCTGCAACAGTATTTTGCTCACCACAGCCCTTGTACTCACTCGGGTCAGCTCACTGCAAATTCAGACTGCGGCCCCCCTGCTCCAAGGGAATGAAGAACTTGCTGGTAAGTGGAAGGATTCTTCCTTTTAGCTTGGTTAATGCCTGTGCTCTGACTGCCTGCAGGTTGCTCAGCAGCACCTGTAGCTGCTGAATTAAATCTTCCACCCTGGGCTCCCGAAAGGCCGCAGTGAAATGCTTCAGACCCTGTGCTCTTTGTTTCCTCGTGCTCTGTGGTGGACGCGCTGAACCTTTCCTGTCAAGGGGTTTTGCATGAGGTCCCGTTAGGGATGAGATTCATGAGCTCCAATTTGCAGCTACATCTTCTGCCTAACTAAGTGCAATCTTGCACAGTATCATTTATTGTGGGTTTAATGGACAGGTAGAGCAAGTGCTCCTCTCTCCTGTCCCACCAGAAAGGAAAACACCCCCACTGTAAATAGAGTGGAAACTGTAACCCAACCTGTTCCAGTCCTTTCGGGCCACTCCTTCCTGAACTGTCTGCAACAAGAAAATCTCTAAACCCCTTATTCTGGGCTCTGTTGGTTTAATGTAAGGGGGGTAACTCTTTGGTAGCTTTTCTACAAGATCAGAGGCACTATTCGGTGCTGTGTGTGGCTGCCAGGGCATGGCCTTTCTGCACAGGTGCCATTTCTCACAAGCAGCTTGAAGTTTTTAAACCCCAGGTCATTTCCAGCTGAAGCGTATGGTGTTAATGGAGTGACCCTGCAGACCCTCATCCTCAGTACTTGGGAGGGGGAAAGAGAAAGTGGTTTAAAGTAACCACAATAAATGCTTATTTTAAGTCCCTGATTTTGAAAAACATGAAGTCTGGGGAGGAGTGTCTCTAAATGTAGGCACTGACTTACCTGACATGAGGAAGTGGCTGGCCAAAGCCTTCAGCATGAAGCCGTAGGGAACTCCTTATTCCACGGCTGAGGACAAGCCTCATTCATTGCTCTTGTGGAGAGCTCATAGGCTCCTTCCTAAGCCTAAACATGTGCTGGAGCTGTGCCACATCTCAACAGACACCTCTAGGTAACATTTAAACTGGGGGGCAGTGGTGGGGACTAAGGGAAAATGCTATGACAAGCCCCATGCAGGAACCTCTTTATCAGCTGGGAAAGGAGACTGCAAGCAGCAGAGGTTTCCTCTGTGCTCAGCAGGGTTGTAACTTTGAGTTACGGGGAAGACTGACAGAGGTGGTAAGCACTAGCTTAAACATTAATTTATTCTATACACTAAGAAGAACCTCCTGAGAACCCATACTAATGCTGTGTATAGCTTTTTAGCTGCAACCAGGGAATTTCAGATAGCGTGCACAGCATGTTATTTAATCTGAGAAGAAAATAGTCTGCTGTACTTGTGAAAAGCTACTCAGTTTTGTTTTGCACCAGGAGACCTGAAGCAGTCTCCAACCCTGATAGTCTTTTCTGGAAGCCAAACAAGCCCACCCCATCAAGCACAGAGCCCAGCGACTTGAGGTTTGTGTTGCATCAGAACTTTTCTTGCTGCTTCACAGGCTGGCTTCAGCCCTTTCCTTTCAACTGCCGTGTTTTATTGAGAGCAGCGCCCTTCAGTCAGGATTGGGGACAGCAGCTGTGATTCACGTATGTTGGAGGCTGGTTCCAGGCTCATTCAGCTGCACAAGGAAAGCTCCATGAGGACGATTCCGCTTGCTTCGCATAGGATGCATTTCTGCTCGTGAAAACTCAGGAGCTGCGTTTTGCTCATCAGCTGGCACTTGAGCTCAACAAATACACACCTAGTAGCACTAATGTAGCCGAGGCTTCCACATATAGCACTTATTTTTGTGCCAAAATGGAGTTTTTAAGTTATCATGGGCATGTTCTAAGCGCTTTTGCACCACCAAGGTTACTTTCGCCTGTCCAAGTCTTTCTTTCACCCCTGGGCTGAGGGCTTTTCGCTACAGAGAACAGGGCATGGGCCAGGGTTCACCCCAGTTCCTTTCCCAAAGACCAAGGATGGCATCTTCCTGCACACAAACATCTACTGTTGCTGAAGGTATTTAAAGTCCTACAGAAGAGCCTTGTTAAACTATAAACCTAAACTTTGTCCTCCCCAGCACAGGTCAAAGTACCCAGTGAGTATCTGAGATAAGTGCCAGAAGTGAAATTAACACCTCCTACGAGTGGCCACTTGATTTCCAAATGTCCCCTTTGCCGTTTCATGTAGCTTTTTATTGTGCTTTAAAGCGTCTTGTATTTATTTGTAGAGTGGCAAGGTGAAAGCTAGGGCGCCTCACCTAACCCTAACCAAGACAGTCGTTTTGCTGCTGTCTTGTCTGATACCAGCCATGAACAGAATGAAATGCACCAAGACACCTTACACAAGTGTATATAGACTGTATCACACATGCTTATGAAAAAAATAACCACTGTTCATCAGCTATTGTCTCTATAAATGGGTGTGGGTGTGTTCTGTGATTAAAAAGCCCTGAATTAACTTTCGAAATGAGGTATTGGTCTGAAAGCTTCAACAGACATTTCCTCTACAAAAATACAGCTGAACAATATTTCAAATTAATAAAATCTGATAAAAAGATTCTGAATGTCTTGATTTGTAACACTATTGACCTACTAAATATGCTCAGTTGTTTAAGAGGAAGGTAACAAATAGTAATTGTTGCTGGAAATATTTGAAACAGAAGAGCTCCCTCGCTATCCACTAGACCCCAGTGAGCAATCTTCCCCACCCTGAGTTTTCCCTGGCCTTGTATCCAGGAGGCAGATTCCCAGCTCTCCAGCTGAGATTTATTCATGCCTGGTGCCAGCAGCACTCAAGGACCTCAGTGAGACTGGGCCTGCCCCATCACCATGGAGGCAGGAAGGAAAGACTGCAGGTAGTAAAAGGGCAAGGACTCATTTTTATTATACCTTATATGATAATTATTAAAAGCCCCAATGGAAACTATCTCCTACAATGAACGCTGGGTAATAAAGAACTGTAATATTTGAAAGAACTCTTTTCCCCTTCGCCATCTGTGCTGCACTGCACTTGCCATCAAGGTTACCTGACGGTGTGGCTCTATCCCTGCCAACATCAGAGAATCAGAATGATAAAATTGATAAAAGACAATTTAAAAAAGGTCACTTTTTGAATACAGCTTTAATACAAAAAATACTATTTTCTATATTAGCCAAGTTAACCATGTTTATCATCAGTTTAAGAGTTTGGGCTTTTTTTCCTTTCTGGCCTTAAAATTCTAATCTGGTTGCAGCTGTGCATTACGGTATACGTTCCCTTGCAGCCTGGGCTTTAGAGAGCAGCCCCTCACATCCAGGCTTCCCATCCTTCCCAGACTCTGCCAAGAATGTTGGGATCTGTTGCTTGATCGATCAGGCATCTCACTTGTGTCTCTTCTGAAAGGCCATCCTCTGGCTCCTTGGCTCTGATGTTGTTATCAGCATTACCACGAGCCACAGCTGCAAGATCATTATAAGAAGGTGACTTCTCGTGGCCGAGGCGCAGTTCATCACTAAAATTGAGAACACAAAAGTAAGATCTTACTAAAAGAAACAAGCAAAAACATCTGTGATGGATTTTTAAACACCAAACAGTACTCGAACACAAGTCCTGCAGCTTTATTTTTCAAGACGTGGAAACTATTCAATAGCTGTGGAAGGCAACTGATGATTTCAGGTGTCCTTTATAGTGAATATTTACCATGAATATTTCAAGCTTGTCAAAGATGTCTAAATGAAAGACAGCAGCAGCTCACATCTGAGCTGTTATCTCCCTACCTGCCCTACTGATTTGTGTCTGCAAGGAATATTTTGATGCCTTTTCCAGTACAGCCTTGACCACAATAGGGACTCCTCCCAAGTCCTGCACTTTTCAGTGTTTGGATGGTTTTAAAACAGGCTTTTCTTTGCTTTTCAACCCCCCTCTTGATTAATCCAAAATGTCTTTTTAAAAGAGGATGGAAGGGATTAATTGTACTTTAACTGAACTTTAAAGACATTCTGCCTTTAACCAGACTTGACTAGACTGACATAAAAAACCTGGGAATGCCATCAGATTTGAATTTGGTGGTTTTGGGAAACAGCAATACCTCCATGCCTCCCATACAGCTGGTTCAGGTTCCATTTCAAGCAACTGTCCAGCAGAAGCATATTGATTTAAATACCACCCCCAGACTAGAAGCCGTGGAGACGAACATAAAGAACAGCAGTCTGAGGAGTGAGAAGTTAAGCAGGCTTACAGGGTGGGGTTGTGTGTGCTGCCAGGAACAGTAAAACTGCTCAGGAGGCCTGAGCTGCAGCAGGAACACTAATGGGGAGTTATCTGGTGTTTGGCTGATAGGGCTATTCAGAGGGCTTGTATGTGGACCAAATGATTCTGACAGGAGGCCTGTCTCTTTTCTTAGCTGCCAGTCTATCTGAAGGGAGTGGAATCTGACACAGGAGACTGCCAAAGCTCTTGAAGCAGATGAAAGCAGAAGGAGAGTATCTTACCAAGTGATTGTTGCTGGATTGGCACCTGTAAGCTTTCGTTTGACATAGCTGACTCTTTGCAAAGGGTACCAGTTTACTTCAGATGTGTTTACTTCCTTAATCCATGTACCTCCTTTTCTCAGTTGTCTTTGTTCAGAGTTCTAAACAGAAAACAAATTTGCCCTATTTATCATAAATTATATACTTAAAAGCCCTTTAAGCTGCCCAATCATAGCAAGTCAAGCTCAAGTGCAAATGCAATAGAGGGCAAAGTAGTGACGATATCTATCCAGGCAGTGACTCAAAATTTAATTTACAACTGGAGTTACTGAAGTGCAACTAGTTTCAGATTTTTTCTCTGTAATTATTAGTTTGAACCATACAGTGTTACATAAATTTAAGAGTCTGAATACAAAAAAATGAAAATATGTATGCTGTGATGTAAGTTTCATAACATGATCAAGAGATACCCACATTTTTAGGATTATCATGCAGATAAAGAACACTGCAATGATAACACAGACATATGCTACTAGTCTTTGTCCACTGATCATTTAAAATCCTTTAAGTTCAGTTTCTTTGAGAACTCAGAAAAACAAAAGAAAGATAAGAAAAAGATAAGAGGAACACTGAGTGAACATCAGGAAATACTTCCCTTTCTGATCAGTTTTATCCTTAATAGAGTTTAAGAATTTTCACATAAAAAAAAAGGAAAGAGGAAAAATCCCACCTTCCAGTCCAAAGAAGGCTCTTTTACAAATACATCCATCGTGCTGATGAGGAGATCTGGATCCTCACGATAAGCCCTTAGGGCATGTACCATCACACTGTAAATGAGACCCCACTCTTTCACTGGCATCATCAGATTAACAAATTGGCGAGTCAGACGAAAAGGCATCAACTCTGGCACCGGCAAAAACTAGCCAAGGGGAGGGACAGTCAAAACAAAACAAGAATTAAGAAGCCTTGGAACAGAAGGATTAGAAATAGATTTTTTTTTTCTTTTCAAGCTTTGAAACCCTCTCTGTCCCCTAACTGAAAATAATGTGTGACAGGGCTGAGCAGGACCATCAAAGCTCTAGTCATGAATATTTAGAGACAGTGGTTAAAAGTATGGCTGAATTATATACCACCATACCACACAGACTCCATGAAACTCTACTGCTCCTTGTTTGTCTGAGAATATATGGAAACACAGATTTTCTTCTATTAACTAGAAATAACTTGTAAATATTATTTTGCATCAGAATAGTGGCAATTAAATTTAGCACTGAGACCAGATGTGTCATTGCACATAAAAGCTGTAATAAATTAATTAGAAAAGCAAATACCTGTGTAGCTGAGCCAAACGCATATCCAAAGTCTATTCCCACCATGCCACCTGTCTCCTTGTTAATCATGAAGTTGGACAGATGTCTATCTCCAATACCAAGTATCCAGTGGCTGATGCACATCAGTGCATGAGAGCTGGCAAAATGGGACCGCAGGGACAGGAAAGCTTGAGGAGATGTACTCATTTTCACAAAGGCTCGCCTTAAAACAGAAATCTCTTGTTGCATACAGATAAACCACCAACATTTGTTTCACAACCTGCAGCCTTTAACAGTGCACTTACCGTAGCAGGTCTTCTGGAACACTGCTTTCCCTGCTTCTGAAAGACTTAACTGTTTCTGTACGGTTAGCATTTCTGCAAATTAAAGAAGGAATAATGTTAGCTATTGAAATAACAGCCCACTGGGTGTTAGAAGTTCAGATTTATACACAGAATCATAGAAAGGTTTGGGTCAGAAGGGAAACTCAAGATCATTAAGTTTTATCCCCCTTGCTATGGGCAGGGACACCTTCCACTAGACCAGGTTGTTTGAAGCCACATCCAGCCTGGCCTTGAACACTGCCACGGATGGGGCAGACACAGCTTCACTGGGCAGTACCACTGAACTGTCGAATACTAGTGTGGACCAAAGAGACAAGATCCCAGATAACAGTTTCTTCATGAAATATCGACTCCTGGAGTATCTTGGTGCAGCTGGATTTAAGAACTAGGCCAGAATATGAATGTCTGAATAGTCCTTCTTACCTTTGCATCTCCTGTAATCTTTTATAGCTTTGGATAACTTAAAGAAGCAATAAAATACATTCCACAAAACCCACCCTTTACCAACCTAGTATCCAAGATGAACCTTAAAGGTTCTCCATTCTGTGAATATAGAGAATTGCATTTTAAACAGCAGCCAAACTGTGTACTAGGGTACAGCTCTGCAATGGAGCCTAGCATGAGATGAGTGGGGGCGATTGGGAATTCCAAAGCACATTCTGGATCTGAATACAAGTATTAATGCCCATGCACTAATTTAAAGGAGTCAAAGTTTTCCTTTAAAAAGCAAGATGCTTGCTTAAGCAGGTTATGAGCTCATCATGCTCCACTGCAAACTCTAGTTTTCCCCCCTCTTCAGTGCTAGATCTAGGCAGGTGTGGAAATTCCTACGAGAGGATGCTCAAGTTGGGACCTGAACCATCAAATATTCTTAAATTCTCAGGGAATCACAGTGATTTTCTCTGTCCAGCTTCAGCAGGTGCTCTGGCTCTGAGGCAGACTACCTAACTGCATAATCAGGAAGGAACAAGACACCTACAAAATAAAGAAGCAGATGCTCTTCTTCAACTAGACACTTCCTTAAAGAAGTGAGCAAGCTTCTGGAAGCATTCCCGTGCTCTGGGGGGATTTTGGCAGTACTAAACTCCTCCTGCAGAGCATCGCCAGTAAGACAAAGGAGTAAAATGAGCAAAAAATCAGATCTAGCCTGCAAATTATAATGCAGATCATATTTTTCCTGGAATTTCTACAACTCTATGTGTGCACACTCTAGTTTCTATATTTTACATGCAGTTCTCAATACTTACCTATACATAACCTGGTATCGAGAAATGCCTTGTGCTTTCCCACCCATCTTGGACAGCCACTCAGAATAGGTAGCATGAGGTCCCTTTTTGCTAGGGACAAAAAAGAAAAGCTGATGATTTCCCTATATTACCTTACCACTCTGTACTTGAACACCTGCAGGCTGTGTGCTGCTATGACCCATGAGATTTTTATGCACAGGAAAAGTCTGGTATCTGCAGCCTACATCAATCTTAGCCTTGCTCTGGAAATGAAGTTTACGCAATCAGTGCATATGCTGATCCATCCATCTCATTCCCCCTAGCTTTGAATGCACTTCAGCCATGTTTGTCAGAAGATTAGAATCCTCAAAGGTGTTAACTTGTCAATAGGCACTGTGAAAATTAGATACTGTGTTGACAAGAAAGACTCAGAATAATTTCTCCAGGCAAGGAAAGATATTTTCAACAGTCTTGCATCCATCTGGGAGGCATTATGCAGCCTATCACAGGAGTAGGTATGTAACCAATGCTGCTGTTTGTCCATGGGAATGCAGGAAGGCAGTCCTCAGTGTGTACAAGAGGGGAGGAATGGGAGCTTATTGAAGAATTTGATCTTTTTTTTTCCCCCATCTTAACTAAATATACTAGACATTAAACTCCTTTTCCAGAGAGAAAGCAACTTAGCAGAGCACCTGCCTTCCCTTCCAAAGCATGTTCTGAGATATAGAGATCCTTTCCATGTAAGTATTTATCATTTATAGACTGCAGAGACCATCACTTTGGGATGAAGAAAAGGATGTCAAAACTTCAGGAAGGTATGCCCCATACCCCAACAAAAATAGTGCCAGCAAGGATTTAATCAGAATTTTCCTTTGTGAGTGCTATCATTCAACCATAGCTCAAGATAAAGTGTGGGTAAGTATTTAAAGCCTATATACAACAATAAAGCTATTTTGGAGGGGGATAAATAATCAACTGTTTTTAGAAAGACACTCATCTTCTACATTTAGTATATCAGAAATTTTCTCCCTTCATGAGGTGGTTCCCTGTGAGGAGTCCCCCACTTTTCCAGTCAATGAACTGAGACTAACGTAATACCGCTGCTCTTCACAAAAGTGAAGCAGACTGCAGTAATACTGCAGTAATGCAGGAACTGTAACAGTTCCTGAACTGCTCACAAATTCAGTAATTATAGAAATAAAGACTCTCTGTAGTTGAACCTCCATGCTGGCGGCTACTCCAACCGGCACCATAACCAAGAGGACTTGTAAAAATAAATGGTGACAGCAACGCTCCGACAAATCCAAACAGAGATTATGCACCAAGAACAACATTGGTAAATAAAACTACATGTCTAAATTCCAGCACAGAAAGAGACTGAAATGATAGAATTAAATCAATTTTACAATTATTAGTCCTCCAATTACAATCAAGAGAAAGCTAACTTATTCAAACCCAGCATTTTTATAAAGTCAGACTGTTCTTTTACAGGTGTGTTTTATGCATCTGCTGACAATTTCCTCTGTCACTGACTCACTGCTGAACCTAGGACCTGAATAGCTCTGTCTCTGCTCTGCTCCTCTTCCCTCTGCTCAGCTCCCCGCCTCACTGACCTACGTCCATTTCCTGCCTGATCAAATCAAGAGATCAAAATCCTTTGCTTGTAAAATCAATGTACTGATAAGGAAATTGTGATGATAGTGACGTCACAAGTGATTATAATTATAAGCCTCTTGTTTAAACAACCTGGGTGGAGGATATTCCAGGTACAATGGTACTCATTAAACAAACAGTTGCTAATTACTAATTTGGGTCAGGAAGTACAAACTGCCTCCTCACTTACAGGTGCTTTTATTTCATTCTTATTAAAAAATAAAATGCTGCCTCAAGATTGTCCATATCAAAAGCCCATTAGTAGTGGACTCTAATAGAGAAGATAGCTAAACAAGCATCACCTGTTATAGCTGATGCTTTCCTCTTCAGACATGCTATTCTTAAGAAATTCTTTTAAAGTACAAGTATTTTCCAGCCACTTGATGAGCCCCAGTCTGGAAAAAAATTATTCAGAGATGTGAACTTCAGAGGAACACCACAAACAGGAAGCAACACATTCTAGTGCCTGCTAAAAGAAGGTTGATATTCAAATATACTCTGAAAGTTTCCAGACAAAGCAACTTCAATGTTCTGTAAAAGCAAAATAAATAACAATAAAAAAGGGAAGACACAAAACACCAGAACCAGAATCTCACACACAGAAATCTTACTTTCCAACATCCCAAAAGTAACAGATGTTAACACAAGGACTTCTGTCCCTTCAAAAAGAAATGCCTACCTTGTTGTCATGGGGATGACCTGGTAAGTTTTTAACTGCATATTCCTTTGGCTACATGTAGCATCTTGGGAAAGGATAATGTTCATTACATCAAACAGCTGCTCAATACGTTGGTCTTGTCGCAGGTCTTCACCACCTTTGACAAGAAAAGGATACTCCTGCTCATCGCTACCGCGGATTGTTATGCGTTTTGGCTTCCTCAAGGATTCCATTACACTTATCTTGGAAAAAGACAGGAAAAAGCAAAATATTTGTGACAGAAGACTCAGCCTTACAGGATTATCACTGAGACTAAGCATATCCATCATTCCTGGATGGCATAATCAAGTTGCTCAGTTATTACTAGAAAAACAAATGCCCACTTGCAGACTTTCCCTTATGTGCTGCAAGATGTGTACACAATCAGCAGCCTTGCTACTGTCAAATTCTTCACATGGAATATGGACATAAATTTATACCATAAAGGATTTTGACTCAAACTTAAAATCATACCCGTTCATCAAATCCAGAGATTTTTGCATGGTACTCTGGCATTGGCTTCCCTTTTCCATCATATTGACCTGAAGTGGTAGTAGAAAAAAGTAAAAGAAAAAAGGTTACATAGACTTACTTTTTTAAGTGTATTTAAGAACAGAACACACTTTCAAATATTTTGTCCAATTGGTAGGATATATAGCTATGAAGAAAATATTTTAAAATGCATTAAAATCCATCATATACATAATAGGATTTAATCTAATATTCTTTCATTGTTAAACTGCTAGAATTGCATGGTTAATGGTTTCAAAGGACGCATTGTTTCTGAAACAGATTTAAACGTACATTAGATTTATATATCAGATTTCCTTGAGTCTTTAAAAACTACTTAGGCAAGAAATATAATTTTAGAAACAATTCTAAAAATCAGGACTACAGCTTAAGAACAGAATTAAGAGATGATGAATGAACAGTTATTTCATGTGAAATCTTCCTCTGCGTAAGGCCAGAAAAAAGGACAATATGACCAACATAAGGAGTAGAGTTCAAGAGTAGCAACTTTCTTGTAAAGGCCAGTTCACCATTGACACTAACGAGGAACTTACCAGGAACTTCTAGTTCATTCCTCAAGAACTCGGCTTTGAATTCACTCATCCACGGTGAACATTCTTTCAGGTTTCCAGGTTCTTTATGGTTCTTGTTCATTTTTGAGAGAAGAGATGTTGTAATTGCATCAAAGTCACCAATCTTCATATCCAACAGTACTGAGCCACCTTTTCCAAAATGATGGTCAAAGTCCTTTGCAAAAGCCTGAGGTTCATTTATAGAAAGGAACTGCATTAACACCAAACGCAGACTGCCTTTGTTCTCATGCCTGACAGGTCCTTGCTGTATGGCTCAACCTACAGCTGCTCTGTTCCTTCTGCTCCCAGCCAAAAGTGGCACATCCTGCCAATTCTTATTCCCATACTCTTTAAGTGTAAAGTCATTATCATCAGAGACCCAGCTTATCTTGCAGCAACATATTCAAGGAGCTAGTATGCCCCTAAACTCCTAATTGCCCTTTCTGCTGCTCTAGCACCTTACCTCCTTTCAACTCCACCTTACTCTCATCCTCCACCTTCCCTGCTCATGGAAAAAGAATCTCCCTAGTGACACTTGGTAAGTTTATCTAATGCTAATGTGCCATAAGAATGGCCATACGGGAGAAACTTGGATCCACCTAGCCCTGGTCATGGCCTATGCACATACTATACAAGCATACAGCCCTGATTCTACATGATTATCACTCTCCTGGCCTCCAGCAATTTGCAGCTCAGAGATTTCTGGACCCAAAAGTGTGCATTTCTATGTAAAAACTCTCAGTGCATTTCCTTGAGCCCCATGCTATTTTCTACTTTTGAAAAGTCATTTCTGTAATTCTTCATAGTCTTAACTCTTCTGAATAACTTACCCTAAATAACTTAGTATAAGCAGCAAAATTGAGTAGCATAACATAGCAAAACACCCTAAGATGCTCATGTATCCTTGGCAGCAGGGAAAACAAAAACCCAGGGCCAGATTCCTGTGCATGTTTCTGGATGGTCAGAGAGGCCTAGGCCCTGACAACCTGGCAGTGTGCAGGAAGGGGAAGGCAGAAGCTGAGTTAAGAGGGAACATTTAGTCCTGAAGGGCAGTCAGAGGTTGAACTATAGTAAGTCCATAGCTTCTAGCAAAGAAATCCCAGTCCAGTACTAACAACTTGATCTTTTGTCTCATCAAGTCCTGCAACACTTGTAAAAGCTGTAATCTGGCTTCCTCTTTTGACTTTCAGGTGCCTTCTAGAAAAGCACACGATGCCAACATGACTCAGTAATCACACATACCTGAATAAACCTTTTCCTCAGCAATCCAAGGCCAGGAGCATCTGAATTTCCCAAACTCTTGTACATTCCTTCGTACATTTCCTTAAGCTTATTTTTATTTCTCTGAGCTTTTACCAACTCGTTTTTAACATCCTCAACCCAATCCTGCAAACAGAAAGAAAGAGATGAGTACTGAGAAAAAAGTTTGCTGACCCTTGCTCTTTGGTAACCTGCTCAGATTGTATTTCCTTATTTACAAATAGCTAATTAGTGTGTCTTGATAATCAGAAGAGCAATCAAAAGGCTATGGAAATACTTCCCTTCACCCTGGAAGGCAAAAGCTGAAAAGGGCTAGCACAAAATAGCCAGCTGGCACAAGGGAGGGAGACTACACCAGTGAAAGCTGCTGATAGCACCCTGCCAAAGGGTAATGAAAGTGAAGGGAGGGAGGGGGAAAAAGCCAAATACATTTTACCTTAAAAATCATTATGGGATTAGAGAGCTGTTCCAGGGAGCGAACAAAATCTTGAACTGTTCCTCCTCTGTCCAACTTATTCCTGATTCTTTAAGAGAAAAAAGCGCATCACAATTCAACAGAGCTACCATCACCACTTAGCATGCAGATAAGCAATGATCCAGACTGTTTGCCATATTCAAGAATCTGGTAAAATAATCGAAGGATAGGTAGGCAGGACTCCCTAAGAATTCTCTCTGGGACTGCACGATTGCTAATATATTGACTGTCCTTACCATGCAGCTCCCAGTTTCTTAATTAAGTGCTCCACTATGAAAACTGGAGCTTGCTGGTGAAGTGGAAAACGTCCTTGTAACATAAATAGGCATTAACCAGACTATACATCCTGTCACAACAGTTATTCAAGGGCGATACTTTGTGAAGCACAAGACTTTATCTTCTTACCTGAAGCAAAGAAATCCAGCAAATGTATGAGAGAGTAAAAAAAAAAAAAAGGCAGAAAGACCACTAAAATTGTATTAGTGGTTCTACAGCACTGCGTGGTAGAAGTTAACTTTTGCCTGCGGATTAACTCAGGTTTTATCGCATGGCAAAATGGGCAGGGGATGGCTTGTACAGGAAGGTGCATGCTACACACTGAAGAAGCAGAGAAGAACACAAAAGAGCTATCAGTCAAGATAACATGCATCCATTTCACTGGCCCTGTCTTAAGTCTGGTAGGAGCATCTACCTTATTTAAACATTTCTGCTTTCTTTTGGCATTAGAAAGATCGTAAATGTCTAAGCAAGCTTAATCTTCACCTCTGATGGATACTGACTCACGCTGCTGTGAAGTCTGCTACAGAAAGAGCCTAATCATGACCAGATTTCCCTTCTACCTCAGAAGAGCAGGAGAAAAAAGAAGAAACTTTGACCACCACAGAATTACAAAGAGAAAGGGGTTGCCTCTTTGTGGTCTTTTTGTTTTATCTTGGAAAAACTTCCCACAGCCTGTGGACTGTATGTACTCAGTACTTCAGCATGTATTAAGGCCACCAGCCTGAGTATGTCTAATACTAAGACTTACGTATTGTTTTTCCCTGGGCCGTTAAATGAAAACACAGTGTGCATGGGACTACCTGCTCATGCTCATGATCCTCATGCTCACCCAAGAGAAAAGTTTGTTTAGGAAAAATAAATCAACCTCTTCACTCCTGAATAAAAACCATACAAAACAGCTCCTCTGATTGCAAATTCACCTTTCTACAAATTCCTTGTTCTTCCAACCAGTTGCAGTATCTTTGAAACAGTAACTTTCACTGCTGATCATGAAAGGGTAGATGATTGCCTGGGGATAGGTATCTGCAATCTCTTCAACAGTATGTTGTACGGCTACTGCTTCATCCTTGTCAAGTAGTGCCATCATCTGGCTAATCCAACCAATGAACTGCCAACAGGGAACCGAAGAAAGCTGCAAAAACAAGACACTGCTTTCAACTGTGATCCTCCTGGAAAATATAAAACGTAGCAAGCAAACAAAACTGCTCTGTGCCCAGCCTGTCAGACAGAAACACATGAAAAGGAAACAGAGAATGTCAACTAAGCTGCACAAACCAGCCCCCAGTGAAGCAGAGATTTCATTATTATTACTACTACTACTACCAGTATCACCACCCACTGCTGCTGCTGCTGAATAGGTTTTCCATTATGAAGACTTGCAGCTTGTTCTTCAAGATGAGGCTTTACACTCAAACTTGTGGCTTTCCTGTCTGGGTTCAATATAGCAATTTTTGATCACCATATACAAACAACTCAAAAATCTGAAGGGATAGTTCAAACGCTATTGGGTTGAAGTCTTGGTTTGAGTAAAAAAAGGCAGGCAGGGGAACATTGGAACTTCTACCACTGTTTTGTCCTTCCTTCAACTTTCAAAAGGTTTCGGTTTGCTGACAGATACTAATTTCAGTAAAGCACACCTCCCAGTATATTTCATGCTCACTCCCCTTCAAAAACCGTATCACTTTTGAAAGGACTATTACAATATATTTTCTTGTGATAGCCAGAGGCCAGACTCACAAATCCTTTCCTCCTGTCTTACCCCTTCCTACCTTTCTAATAGAGTTTAAAATCAGATTGTCAGTATTTATCTCACAGAAAGACGGAGGAGTGGACAAAGAACTGCCTGCTGAACCCCTTTTCGGAGTGAGATCGGTCAACTGGATCAGGTGTCAAGTTCTGTTTGAACCAGAAGAGTTTCACTGTGGCCACACCACGCACACCTCAGCCATTTTTGCTATTTCCTCAGTTTCTGGGGATAACTAAGCCATGTTTCTGTCTTGAGTTCTTCCTCTGACAGTGTCTGGCACTCTGCGAACACCAGCACAATAACACGGGCTTGAAAAGGCAGGCAGACTGAGGCAGATACAGGCATGAGTCACAGACATCTCAGCTTATCTGTCCTATGACAGCAGGGAAGGTAAGCATGGCTCACAGTATCCTGCGGTCGAATGGCAAGGGAAGGATGGGCAGCAGAAGGGAGGAAGTGGGAAATACAAAGGAGGAAGAAGCTGTAGTGACTTCTGAAGTAAGAGGTGGGAGATGTGGAAAGTGAGTCTGGAAATGCTGCTGCCTCCCTGCATACAGGAAACAGCCCACGGAAATAAGATTACGATCCACACCCTAACACTAACCACCTTTATCAGACCACTTAGGTTGCTCTGAAGGAAAAAAACCCAACAAACTCACAACGTGGTTTTTCTCCAGCAGTTCTCAAACTAATGTTTGGAAATGAAAAGAAAAAAGTTCCTGTCCACATGAATTAGACTCAGCAAGTTAGAGAAAAGACAAGGAACAAGGATGGGATAAAATTTATCTGATTTACCTGAAGCAAAACTTACCAGTCTAACCTCTCTATCCATCCAACCTCCACCCCTTTTAAATCTGATTTATAGCAATATTCGCTGCCAGAAAAATGGAAGCAACTAACCTCTCGTGTCACTAGACCCAATGTCTCTGCTGGGTATCTTTCAATTATTTGCAGCAGTCTAGGAAATCTCAGCCTGGCTTCTCTGGAGTTCAGTTTTAAAGCTTTTATCATTTTGTCCACCACAATAGCTGGGAATAGCTGTAGATCTGCAGTGTTAATTTCTGCCAAGAGACATTAAACAAGAATTATCAGAAACACCATCACTTGTCTTTGATCATCTGGAACATTCATCTTTACAATTCAGAATTTTCAGTGTATATCGTATTTTTACTTTGTTCTCCTTCCCATCTGTTTAAACTGCACGCATCTGCAACACATGTACTTAGGAACTGCAAGGATTATCTTTATCAGGAAGCTGCATCATTCCTGGTATCTTGCTGGCTTTAAATACAGCACTGCTGTGGTCTGGGAAGGAATAAGGGAAACATCTGCTGGGTATGATACATTTGTAACAAGTGAGAGGGAGACTAGGAGTGATTCACTAGTACTAAAGCTATCACTAATAGTGTTGGGGGGGGAAGGGAATATAAAAACTGACTAACTGGAGGACAAACTGTTCCATTTAAATTCAAGATGCGTGGCTCAGGGACATCTCCTGGCTATCACAAAAAGTCACGTATCATAGATAAATCCACCTCACATGCTTAGGAGAAATCCTGACTCACCAAGTGAGTTTTCTTCTTCCTTACGCAGATGCTGGTCACAGAAACCAACCAAGGTCATATAAGCATCAATAACTCCTGTCACATCTACACGTTCCATGGAGTGGGACTGCACCTCTTCTTCGGACTTCCTTGCAGCACTGCTGAAACACTGAAAAGCCTTTCTGTTCAGGCCTGTCAATACCTGAAATTCAACCATAAGAGGGAAAGAAAAAAGACATGTTAGCAAGTAGTATTCAACAATTCTTTCTGAAACCAGAGCTTGCTTGCAAATCTTGACTGGGTAAAACTTTAACTGTATTACATGTTTTGAGCAGCTAATACAAAGGAAAAGAAAAACAGGGACATTACATCAAGCAGTGATTTCCAGACTTTCCAGTGGGAAAATATAAAATACACTTTTAACTTACATTAGACTTTGGACATGCTATGTGTAATTTTTATAACTGCAAAGAAAGTTACTAGAGGTTTTGCAAACAGTTAACAGAAAACATAATAAAAAATGTTATTTTTTTCCTATTAAGACATTGTATCTACAACATCTGCATTAACAGTTAGAATTTGTGTTAAAAAAAATAAGAAATCATGCATCAAGCTATTTAAAATCTGATGTCTTTTTCCCTACTGCAAACATTGTCATACTGATCATATGTTTCTAATGCAGCTGACGCAATGAAGGACTTGACAAGATCCTTTACAACTGAATGTTCATAAATCAAGTACATATGTTCTCATATTCCCAACAAGATTACCAACCTCAGACATTGTGGATATTGTAGTTATTAAATAATATATAAAATTGCTGCAGAACAAGCTGGAACAACTGCAAAATGCTGTAAATAAAATTAAATAGTTTGAATTTCAGGTAGGAGGAGGGAAACTACCAGGGTCAGAGTACTGCTTAATACTAAGCTAAAATAAGGCTAAGGTTCTTTAGTCTTATAGAAATATCTGGTATCCCAATCTGACCCAGAAGACCTTTTATGCTCATCTTTTAGATTTCCTTAAGAAAATTCTGTTAATAATTTGCTAATAAATGAAGCTTAAGCTTTTGTTTGAGTTTCTTTACACCTGAAAACCTAAAATCTTTCTTGCAGGAACCTCTTCTTCATCTGCTTTTCTTTAACTACCACAAAAACACAAATTAAGAATAATTTTTTCCTGTTTTATACTCATATAGTTTGTATCTAAGGGTCTTCATTGTGGCTTTAGCAATTAATAGAAATAAGTCAACAGTGGTATTTCAAATTCTTACTCAACTAATTTGAGAGACAAGAAGTCAGTGCTGGGACAACACATATGATTTCAGATGCAGCACGGACTGTCACTGTGTTCTTCAAATGTGCACCTCCCCAAAACAGGCAAAGATGACCTGCATATGCTCTGTTTTAAAACCCTCTATCACTAAAATTGCTTAGGTAAAATTAGTGTATTAATATTGTTATCAGTATTATAAAGATCCTAGTAAGAGTCTGACAGCATGAGGAAGCTCAGAAATGCTCAACTGAAATAAAGGCATTTTTTGAGGATCATCTTGCCAAGCTTTGTCTTGCCACTCTGCATGCAGGTGCTACGACTAGGTTTTTCCCCTCCACACAAACTGCAGGAACAGAGAAACACGTAAGTCTCTCAATTAAAAAAAGCTACAGTGGTGCAGAACTTCAGTAGAGCAAAATGTAGACAAAACAGCAATTACAGCTTCCCCCCCCTCCCTCTTCCCTAGCTGGTGTTCCTGGATAAATCACTGCTAACAGCAGTGTGTATCTATCCATATCTATCAGTACCTACTGAAGCAGTGATTATAATACTCAAATACCTAAAAAGCTTTTTCCCTCTCATATACCTTTTCAGGACGCTCACAACTTTCCTCTGACAGGGCTGATATTTTTCCAGCCTTTTCTTTCTCAATTTGCTCCAGGCATCTTGGGTCCTGACTAAGAGCATTTGCCATGATGTGGTATGTAGTACCCAGAAGAAGATTTTGGTTTCGGAAGGCCATTATGTTCTTGCAAAGATAGTCCGATTTGGTATCTTCTATTGGAATTCAAAAACAAAGCTGGTAATTTGACAACAAAGTAGCTTTGTATAATAAACAATGTGAAGCAAGGAGAAGGTCGTTACCAAGCAGGGAGATGGTTTTTAACACTGAGAGTACGCGTTCAGGACAACTCTGGTTCCGGCTGCAACTATGTGTAAAGCGGCAAAAGGCATAATTCCACCTCACCAGCCAGTCTTCCCTTGTTTTGGCTTCTTTGCGTAGGTCTTTCAGAAGCTTCTTGGCAACCGAGAGGCTGTTCTGTATTCAGATTAAGACAAAATTTTCACATAATGTACCTGAAGAGGAAATAAAACCTTTCTGCAACAAAATTAAGGATGAGACGATTTAGGTGCGACAAGCAAAGGTGTAAGATGAAAAGAGGTCCGTTGCTTGCCGAGTCTCATTCAAAATCAGATCTGTGCTAATGGAGCAATTTGAGAAGAAAATGAGAAGAACAGAGGGACAAACTGAGGAAATGAAAATAATTCTATCTGCATGACTAAACAGGCATTAACTGTTCTGCAGTACAAACACATACTGGGAATGTAACTTGGTTTATAATACCATCAAGTAAATCACTTTGTGTTTTGATGAAAAGTTTCATGTAAATAACGTTAAAGGAAATCTTATTTTTCATTACTCCTTTAAGAGTCACTCAACACGGCTATAACATTATATTTGGTTATTACAGTGCTTAAAATAAAGTCTTGTCAGTGACTGCAGATTTCTGCAGCATTTCAGACAAGGGAAACCTTGACTTCAATATTGTTCATCTTGTCTCAAGCTTGAAACACCGAAGGCCCACCATCAAAGAAGGTTATGTTTCAGTTATTTTAACAGCCAAATCCAAACCCAAGTCACTCAGCTTGAGTACTTTAGGTATGTGTTAAACTAACAGCATTAAAAAAACCATAAAAAATACTATCATAAAATTCTTCATCATTGCTAACTAAATTCCACTGATTCAATCTGAATTTGTTTTCTTGTACAAAAGAGATTATTTGTAAATGACAAGTGTAATGTTTGGTTGCAAGCATCCCTTCCATTAAGACTGAAGCATTTAAAATACTTTATTTATCTGGCCTTTAGAGTGCCAGAAACCATCTGCGGATCAAAGGGGTCTTCAGGCACATTTCCAGTAATGACACATTATTGACAAGTTTGTAACTAACATTTATCCATTTCTTTTCTTTCACTGTGGAACTGACTTTCTTGAGTTTTCAAAATGCTCTGGGCAGCAGGGTCAAAGAGACAAGGTCTGCTCTGGCAAAAAGGTGCCCAACACCACCTAAGAGGCTTTCCCAGCTATAGTTTCTACATATTTTCTCAAAAAAACAGGAAGCTTCCAGACAGTACAATCACCTGTTTCCTGGCACTTTCTATCATCTTCATTTTCATGTTAAATTTGCAGCTTTTAATCATTGAGTAAATGTCTTCACCCTGTTGATCCACTTCCATTTGCTCCCCAGCACCATATTCTTCATCCACCTCCATACTATCATTGGCCTGATCACAGAGAAGTTTCTCCTGCAGTTTGTCAAGAAAGAAACACCTGCACAATGACAACAGGAGTACAAATCACCCTGGTATGCATCCAAGCGAATGAACATTCAAAAGAATTGATCTACCTGACCGTAAACAAAGCTAACAAAAACCAGGAAGCTATAGCAATCACCTTTGGCAAAGGCTAAACATAGTCCTCAGAGTCTGGAAAGTTATAACAGAGCCAGGTTGACCCCAAGAGCATTCTAGGATCTTGAATTGGCATGATTAAGTATTAGAAAATGTCCATAACAGAGTGGAATTTTTTCTTAGGTTGTTCTTTTAAAATCATAGCTACAACCTCTCAGTTCACCAAGCCATAACTTGTCAGAAGTACAAACAGGAGTCTCAATTACATAGCATGGCAGGCTGTATTTTATGTCAACCTGCAATTCAAATGTGTATCACACCAACACATGTAAACATTGACATTTGTGTTGCAGAAAAGACCAGAGACTATAATCTACTTTTGAAAGGGAACTGCCATGAACCAATACTAAATCATCTTCATTCTACAATCAGTCCTATTTAATCTAATAGCATTTTCATTATGTAGACTGTTATTCAATGCAGAGGATAGCACTGTAGTCTGGAGTGGGGTTTGGAACATCATTTGGCACCAATCTAAGATGAGATAAAGGTTTTCTGAAAGCATATGTGTGTTTAAGACACTGACAACCCTTTAACTCATAAATGTTTTGAAACTTTGTAAAGGAGAAAGCCGTACTATGTATTTTGCCTAATATTTAACTGCAGTAAGTCATGCTTCCCTGATACTAAGAGATAATAAAATAAATTACAGAGCATGCTGGGTATCAGCAAAGCTGTTGAAGAAGCTGTCCTCCAGGAAAGGAGAAAGAATCTCAATCTGCACTTCAGGAATGGATTTGGATGATGACAGATACCATGGGGAGGACAGAAAACTTCAGACTCAAAAAAGCATTCCAGCTTCTTAGGAGCTAATCTCTGGAGAACCTTTGTTCTTTCTAGCAACAGTCACACAGCAGACATCTCTAATTACAGCACTGGTCATTAACTTTCCTATAAACACACGAAGCACTGATAGTGACAGGGCTGGGCTTATTTTGTACACTCCCTAGCTTTGGAACTGCCTGTAAAATAGGTTAGTATCTTTATTTATAACACACTGCCCTTTTTAGGTGGTGTTTCATTGAGCTAACTGTGGCTAATGTACTCAATTACAAGTGGGTGTTTTCAAGAGCTGCTGAAGTGGGCGAACTTGCACAGTGCATGTGCACTGATGCTACAGTGATACAAGAAAAACCCTAAACTAACAGTTATGTTTTACTATCAAAATATGATTTATTCTCTTGCCACTTCCCAACCTCCTTTTGCTTCTCACCACAAGTTAGTCATACAAAAAACAGATACACTGATAAAGCTACAACAATGGTTAAAAAAAGTCATACATTAGATTAACAGCAGCAGCATTACAAAAAAGCATCTTTCAGAACAAAACAGGCAGACAGAACTAAAACTAACCCAAGAATGTAATTTTACCGATTTGTAATGATATCATCCCAGATGTTCATAGGATCCATTTTAGCATCTGGATATCTGCTTGTCCAAATTCTGAGAAGTCTCTTAAGGGAAGCCTGTGAAGCTAAATTACCTAGAAATCAATCAAGAATACTTTAAATGCATCTAAATCCAAACAGCGTGAAGACAGACTAAACCAAACATAGTCTTGACATTCAAATCAGAAAACTGCAAGAAAACAACCCACTTGCATTTAATACACTACTTGGTAATCATATGCCTTTTGTTTACTGCTAAAGCACAGGAAATTCAATAAGGACATCAGTGTCAACTGTTATTGGGAATCACCACTTTATAGGTACTTTTCCGTATGGGAATATGTTGGAAGACAGCGGAAATGTAAACTGAATTTAATATATAATTCAGTTTATGATCATAAATTTGTATTTCATGCCTACCTCAAGAGCTATAACATATATACCACACCCATCTTTTATCTCTGCTAACTACTATTTGCCACAAAAGCGGCACAACAAAAAAAAATCTTAGTTTAAAACTATTACTTATACTTTTAAATGAGATACTTAACTCTTATCCCAATAGCTTGGCTAATAAAACTTTGCAATAGGACACAGAAGTATCTTCAAGCCTGCAGAACTGCAGCAGTTCTTACTGTCAATAGGACAACTGGAAGTAATTCCAGACTTATGCTCCTTCAAACAGGAGTTTGGTAATCCAGGTGTGGCAACAGCCATTCAAATTTTAGGAAACTGTGATTATTTAACAATGAAAGCTGATTAAGGGGAGGGGGGAAAATGAAACAAATGTTTACTTCTCCTGGTCATAAAATTGATGAAATCCTGTATTTCTGTCAAAGCTTGTACAGACTGCAGTTTGGTCATCCGACTTTGGTATAACAAAGTATCTATACTGGAATAGCTCTGAAAAGAAAGGGAGAGAATGGAAGATTTCACATACAGAATTTACAGCATGGTTCTACTCAGTGCTCTACATGCTATTTATGTGATGCTGCTTTATATTATGCCCTACAACTAAATCTTTTCCAAGTAATTTAATAGTCTGTAATCTGAAAGCAACTCTGCTTTGGACAAGCATAGAGGTATATTCTAGCTCCAGTTCCTACCCTAGGTTTTAGGGTAGTCCTACAGTCTAATAAAAATTTAGTAATGGATGGAAATTGTAACCTCTGAATGTAATACTCTTTTCAAGTTTGTTCTGGGGCCAGGAGGCTTCTGAAAAGAGGAATGAAAGAAAACTGCTATTAATCTGCACAATTACTTTGAAAAATGTCTAATAGATGAAATCATCAAAATGAAACAAATTAGAATGGGATGACACATTCCACTGGCTGGCTCGCCCCTCATCATTGCAAGCAGTGAATTGAAGTTTATACAAAAAAAAACCATATCAGAGATAGCAGAAACTGTTACCTGCATGAAGATCTGCATTCCATTGCTAATGTAATATTTAGCTCTGTCAAAATCATCTTGCAGGATGTAAAGGAGACTAAGCTCTTGGCTGTAATGCATTTCTATAATGGCTTTCTTCTGTTCTGTCTTCATTGCCTCATCAATAAAAGTTAACAAAGTCTGGTCATTTTCCCCACTGAGCAGTAACTTTAATTTACTGCGTATTATATAGGGCAAATACATCTCCTACAAGGTAAAAATATAGTCTTTACTTATAGGAATTGAGTATTAGATACCTTTTTTTTTTTATGTTATCGGGGACAGATCAGGTAAGTATTTGAACAGTATTCTTAAATGTATTTCTTCAGACAAATTTCAATTTATTGACAAATCACAGCAGCCTTGTCCCATAGGCTCCAGAAGTTGTTAGCAAATTCTACCAGTTTCAAATCCAGCGATTTGGTAACTCTTAAAACATGAAACAAATAGAAGTGATAAAACCAACAAAAACACTGCAAGAACACAAGCTGATCCTACACAATCAACCATAGACTCAAGGTAAAAACTAAACGTTGTAAAAACAGCAGAAGTTACTGCGTCAATTAGTGGTAGTTTCCACAGTAAAGTAATCCAAATAACAACTGATTTCCACCCACAATTACATTACCGTAGGACATTCTTGCAGAGATAAAAATAGTGTAGTATCAATAAAGTTATTTCTAAAAACCTGAAAAAATGGATCATTCCATGTTTTGCTCAGGTCTGGCGGTTTTTCACTATCAATATTAATGGTAGCACAATACTCCAGAGACTTCCAGTCTGTGAGGTGGTCATAGCATTCAAGAGATGCAAGTTCCCAGAAGTCCTTCTCCACTTCTGTTGGCTCTCCATCTTGCCAGTCTTCTTTAGAGAGTGCCTAGGGAATGAATTTGAGGGGGAGGAAAGTTCTCAGCTGGAATCTGACACTAGTTTCAATTCTAAGTCTCATAAAAATATCTACCCGTTTACCAGAATGTGTCAGCAACATTAAATGCAGAAAATCCAAGCTTATCAGTACTTACACAGAAATTCATTTCACATAGCCATCTTTATTAAACCTGCATTTTTAAAGAGCAAAGACTTTAAAAGAAGGTTAAAGAGATCCTTCTTCATTTTTACCCACTGTGTCCCAGATTTTCTTTGCCATGAACACTAGCAGTTGTTCATTTGGGGTGGCAGTGTGCACACGGTGTTTTACTTCTCTGTCTAGGTGATTGCAGATGTGAAGCTTTGTAACAAACAGTAAGTAGTATCATGCTTACTGCTCTATTGTGACTGCTTATCTGTTCTCATGCCTTTGCAGAGTGAACCACCAATCAAACAAAACACAAGAACATTCTAAACAACATGCTGCTCCCAAAATGTTTAATTTTGACTTACTAGTTTTAAGTCGCAAGAGATTTATGAAACAATAAAATCTTGCTGCCTTTTTACCTCATCATAGTATTTAGCTGCTTCAGCATAATCACTCCTTGCTTCTGCCAACAATGCCTTCTGTGTAATTTCCTTAGTCCCAATCTTACCACTGAAAATGCCACGAAGGACATCATAATCTCCAAGAGATCGGTAAAGCCTAACAAAATTGAAAAAGGAAATACTTTAATTGGTTGAACAGAAGTGTATCAATGCACACATAAGCCATTTAAAGAAATAATAATTCATTAGGCAGTAATACTACTGGCTTGTAATTAAAAAAATATATCTCTTATATTAAAGATCAGAAATATACATTTAAATAGAGAAACTTCATCTTGCAGGCAAATACCTGAACTGTGGAAACTCCTGCAGTTGAAAAGCTATGAACAATATGTTTTTCAGCAGTCTGATAGCATCATCAGGGTGCACAACTGTTAAGTCTAACTGCTCTAACTGAAAGATAGTAATTAGCTGACAAGAAATTAAAAGCATATCTAACTTTCAAAGAGGGAAAGACTAAAAAAGAAATCTCATAAGCCATAAAGACACAGGTCGTCACAAAGCAAACCTAAATGGGAGTAAATTATCTCAAACAAGAATTCACTTGGCAAGCTCAATCCATCTGATCACATCTGGGGGAAGCTCTGTCCTCCCGCGCATCCGCTTGGGTGGGGGCTCCTCCACAGGGGACAGAGCCATCAGGGCGTGCTCCAGAAGAAGGATGCCCGCCGGCTGCTGTAAACTTGCAAGGCAGCTCGTGCTCACGTTAGCTGAATCCAGTTCTAATAGCTCTCTGTGCCGGTAACTTATTTCCTATAAAATAAAACAAAACAAACCAACAAGCATCTACCTGGTCTGAAACTATGCTGAGTTACCTTTTAGAGATCATGTATTTGGTATCTTTTTTCTTACAGTGCAAACTTTGGAAATAAGCTGTTAAATCTCCAAGTCCCCAACTGGAATAATTTACTTCTGTGCTGTTGCTGCTTGGACAGAGAACCGTAGAGAATAACTCCTCTACTTCATCTGTCTTCAGGGCACAGGACAACTCTCTCAACTGAAACACATGAGCAGTGGGGGAGAGCGCATTTCACTTAACATACTGAGTGGTGCGTTTCTGCCATAAGCTGAAAAGCAAGATTAACCACAATGTCTACTCTGAGCCGGAGGCTTTCTTTCCACACACTTTCCCAGTTTTAGCATACCACTGTTTCCTTTTAGATTCATTTAGTATTGTGTTCATCTAGTTCTGCCTGATTTAAAGGCATGACAATATTCCTAACAGATCTTTACCATATTTAACATTAGTCCAAATACAGAATAACCTCATTTTCAGGGATAAACATTCTTCTTCACCTGAAGGTTCTTTTAAATAGTTCAATTACCCCAAATACAGGTAAATATATCAAGAAAGCAAGATATGAGTTTATTAAAGCCAATTTTTTTTTCCACTTAAGAACCAAAAGGAAAGCTGCAATAATAGCTTAACCAAACAGAGAGAAAAAAAGAAAATTTTTAACATTATAAAAATTAAACACTGCAAATTCTTTTTCATTACGAAAAACATCACCAAGTTTTAGGATAAAAATTAAAGTTTGATTCTTGCAACATGGTATGTTCAAAAATACTAAGTGGGGAAAAAACCCCTGCTATTTGGAAACTGCAACAAGAGACTGTGAGAACAACCAAGCTACACTTGGTTGATAAATGGCAGCCACCACAAACCCTGCAGAATAGGCATCTGGCATAAGCAAACTCATTACACAATCTGTATAGTTGAGACTCTCACACCAATAAATTTGTACTCAACAAAAAAAAAACAAACAGCTTCTTGTAGCTTCCTGAGCTACGGAGCTCAGGAAGGTGGTTCCTGATGAAGGGTTTAAGCACACAGTTCACCTGCTGTTCAGGCAATTTCAACTAGCAGCTGAAATAGCATGTGCACCAGACACTTCTATGTACAGGCACACATTCCTTGACTGCAGACTTTTAGGGGTTATGTCAGGGACACAGTGACAACTGCACAATCTAAAACCGTAAGAACAGCTTGGCTAAGGTAAGACCATAAGCCCTTTCTCAGGGACGCCTAGGAAAAAGTGTGAGAATTGTGTAAATGTAGTGGAATGTCCACAGAATGAATATAAAATCGCAATTTACAGACATCATCCCACATCAAATGAGATATCTATTTAGTGCATTTTTGTGACCATTAACTTATCTTTTGAAAGCAGAGGGACTGTTTCTTGCTCTGTATGCACTTTATTTGCACCATGTGTTTAAAGATTAGGATGAATGGCATCCAAACTGGCCTGACAGCTACGGTATTTATAAGGCAATACATGCTTTTCAGAGGCCAGGTATCACTATGGAGTCTATGTAAACTTTTGTGATGGAGTTAACTTCTTTCTCAGTATTTCATCTGGTTTTCAATCTGACCTGAAAGCCAATACCAGAGCCCCATATTAAATTTTAAGATTATACCTGTAGGCAAACCCAACTCTTTTTATCACCAAGTTACTCTCTTGATGGGACTTGAACCTGCCAAGGAGCCAAAAGTAGGAAGTGTTTCTGAAAAAAGCCCGTATTTCTCATACTGTTGGCATATAGGAAATAGAAGCTGTATTTCCAATGGCCAGGACACTAGGACAGCCTTTGTGAGCTGAATGATAGCCTTGGCATTGTGTGCCAAGACTCACCCTCTCCCTTGATCAACACAAACTCTAATCCCTGTTGGCGAAAAGACTTCCTCTCACTGTTATGCAGGATGCTAAATTACACAGGCTGAGGCTTGCCTTTGTGCTGCTGCTCTTTTGTTATTGAATGGGGATGGTAATGAGATGCTCTTATCACTCTTGACTAATGACATGTTTGACTAATTGTAACTTACCTATTGAGTCTTTTTTTTACGTTTATCCAGAAAAAAAAAAAAGAAAGTAGCTAACACAACAGTGTTATTAATAAGCTCTAACAGACAGCACAATTCAACACAAATAACATTACCAAGACAGAGAACCAACAAATGGAACGCCTAGAGGGAATATTAACAGATAGCTATTGTGAGATGCTGGCTCAAAAAAATACCAAGATAGGCCAGAAAAATCCCCATTGCATTTGACCTTTCATGCAGCTGCACAGAAAAAAAGTAAACAAGAAATTATATTTTCTCAGATGTGTAAATACAAGTACTAAGAAGCAAAGTCATTGTTTAAAAAGCTAGTCCAAACCAGACACTCCTCCTGTATTACAAATGACATCTACTGTCACAGACTATTTAGATTTCCATAACAGAAAGAAGACATCACCTGCCACTCAAAGATTATTTTGAGAGCTACAGATCAGATGCAACACAGTTGATGTGAAACGTTAAACATAATGAAAATGGGTATGTAACAGGTGCTTGGACAAGCACCCTGAAAACTGGGGTAAAACATGAAGTTCACAATCCGTTTCAATAGCACAGTATGTTCCCATAGCAGAAAGGCTTGTGTTTTCTTTCCAGTGAAACGGCTGTGGTGCACCCACTTGCCCTTTGGTGGGAGTGAATCCTTCCCTCCTTACTGAAAACCCGCAGACAACTACTTCAAGGGCCAAAGTTTCAAAAATAAGTAAGAGGCTAACAACAAACACTCTAACTGCTACTGATATCCTCAAGACATCAAAGTATTCCATCAGTAAGCACTTCCCAGAAACAGGGAGATAAGCACCACACCCACATATCCCTTTCAATTGTTCTTGTGCCTTTAATTTCAAATCAAGTCTCTTCTTGTTGCTGATGCAATTAGAACTTTAAAAGGTGACTCAAACTCTACAAATCAGAAATTGTAGAAGCCTTGGAAAATCACTTCAGAGGCATAAATTACCTTGTTCACCTTAACAAGAATCACTTGAAATATCCATTTGATTAACAATTCTCTTTCCACCTCCGTCTAAATTCCAATAACAGTATTTAACCTTCACAACCACTGGGTTTATCACACAGTCAAAGACATTATACTCAAGTTACTTTCATGCCATATAGCAGGATTTACCTGGATGCAGGCAATGAATGGTGGAAAGTAAGACAGGCTCATACTCAGGAAATTATTGAAGTTGTTCAGCAGCTTCTGGATGATGGCTTTTTTCTCAGAAGGAGTTTTAGATTTTTCTACCTCATGAAAAATTCCACAAAACAAACTGCTGAAGAGCTGCTTGGCAAATGTTGGATCTTTCTGCAAATTACACCAAAAGCAATAAGGCCACTGAATTTTGCTGTGACACAATAAACTAATAAATAAAACTCAATAGATATGACCCACCCTGTACCTAATCCCTATGTGGACAGTCTTTGGGAGTGGAATAATTAGTCTGGCATGCATCCCACCTATGCTAGGAATTACTGTACTACCCATTCAAACCCCATCTTAATTCTTATACATAAACAACCTCCAAGACAATGTAGGTTTCAGGTCAGAGTATTGGTGAAAAGGAGGAAATTTACAATTTTCACATATTCACAGTTTCCACTTGTCCTGGGTTCAGCAGTAGCAGTCATGTTTCTCCTCCTTGGTAGCTGGTGCAGTGCAGTGTTTTGACTTTCGGCTCGAGAACAGAGCTGATAGAGATGTTTTGGTTTGGCCAAGGACTTTGTGAGCCTCATGCTCTGCCAGGGAGGAGGGGAAGCCAGGAGGAAGCAGAGACAGGACACCTGACCCAAACTGACCAGAGAGCTATTCCATACCACAGCACGTCATGCCCAGGATATAACTGGGAGTTAGCCGGAAGGGCTGGGAGACTGCAGGGTTGGAGGAGGTATCGGTTGGAGCTTGGTCGGGCTTGGGGGGCAAGTTATCGGTCAGCGGGTGGTGAGGTGTTGTATTCTCTTCCCTTGTTATTTCCTTTATCATTATTATCATTGGTGGTAGCAGTAGTGATTTGTGTTATACCTTAGTTACTAAACTGTTCTTATCTCAACCCGTGGGAGTTGCATTCTTTTGATTCTCCTCTCCGTCCCTCCGAGAGCAGGGGGAGGGCAAGAAAGGGGGGGAAGTGAGCGAACGAATTACCTGACTGGGTTTAAACCACGACACCACTACAGGAATCAGACACCTGATACCATCTTAGGGACACTACTGCCAGTGAAGAGGGTTTCAGGAAAAAACAGAAAACATCAATGTGAGAGAGGACCATGACCTAACACTGAGGCAGCTAACACAGACAGATGAGACTGTCTGTGCAGACAGATGGTTCCATCTGATATTTTTAAGGCTTTTTTCAATGTCATTTTCCTCACAATAACAGAAAACTTGACCAGTGACCTCTGAAAAGCAGACAGACCTGGGCAAGGCCCTGCAGAGGGGCAATGAGACTGTAGTATTCAATTTGGATGTCAGGAAGGTCTCCTACTCGGTAACTTCTGTACAAGGTAACCTGGGCATCGTATTTCATCTTCAGCTCAGATTTCATCTCCTGAAACACATTGCTCATGTTAATAAAAATAACAGTTGTGTTACTTAGTCCTGTATCTAGACAGGAAAAAATAGGCACAGGTATTTCTGACATGTTTTATAAGTTCTGTCATGCTAATTAACAAATACATTTTCTATAGAGCCATAATATGGTTAAACCCAGATTAACTTAGTCAACTCAGAACTCCAAAGTCTTGTTCATAGACTTACTTCAGCCATTAACATTTAACACCTTGTAGTTTCTGCTTCCATACAGGGTAGTATTTAAGTCACTTTTAAAGAGAATGATTATGACTGACAGCTAGTGAGCTACTCTGGTTTAAAAAGTTACTGCCTACCAGTTGAACCACAGCAGTCCATCATACGATGGTTCTCAGCCTGACCCAGGTGCAAAGTAAAATGAGGTCCCTAAAGCTAGTGTGTTTTATTTCACACAGTGGGATGGGGAGGAGAAGGAAGAAGGATGAACCTGGTAGAACTGATGCCTTGAACTTGAACCAAACCATGGTAAAACTGTTGAAAATTGCAGTTATTAAATAGCTGCCCTGCCTTTTGCTGAGGCTTGCAGAAATACACTGGAATTGAAAAACAGCTACTACTACCAGATATAGACAAAACCTGTCTCTGCCCTTCTTCCTTCTCATAGCACTTATATGCTGTAAGGAAATAAATGGTCAAGTTTAGATGCTGGGATTTTAACTACTGTTATTAGCAGGTAATCCAACAGACAGTGGGTGTATAGGTACATAGATTGGTAGAAGAGGGAAACAGAAGAAAGCTTGAAGATTTCTTCCTTTTCCGTAAACCTTTTGTGATTTTCCTGTTTGAGCCCATTTTTCTTCTACCTAACTTCAAAAGAATAATCTTCAAAAAGCTTGCAAAAGAAAAATGCTGGGACAAATTAAGACATTATAAAAGCTGTTTCCAAAGACTTTTTTGCTTACTTTTTCCTGTTTTGCCCCACCAGGTACAGTATTAATGCAAGCCACTGAGTTCTGTGTGCATTTATGTTCAACAAATCTCTTTAAAAGTTTAAGGGGTCCTGGGACAATTCAGTCTCCTATGGTCCTTTATTGTGGAATATTACACAGGGGTTTCTTGGTTGTACCTTAGACTGTCATACAGAATGTATTTACAGGTTCTTTCTTGCAGAGTGGGAGGAAATAGTGTCAATAGGCTAAAAGATGTTAAGCAAGCTGAGAGGAAGCCAGACTGCTTGCTCCAGGCCCAAACTGCACAGTGGCCTCAAGCATCCATCGTAGCTCATGCAGGAAAGAAGGAGGCCGTTAACCCAGGAAGCTGGGAACTAGTAACAAAAAAAACCCAAACAATAAAAAAAGGAGAAAGACGACAATTAAAAGCAAGGAGCTTCCTCCTAAATCTGAGGTCCCCACACAGAACCACTCTGCAGTTCTGCGTGGGGCTAAGGAGGAAACACACTGACAACATGAACAACTGGCTGATGCACTGGTAAAGAAGATCTCTACTGGTGCTGACAGCAAAAAGCAGCTGGTCATAGTAGTAGGGGACTCCACTTTGTAAGGAGCAGCGGCACACATCTGTCGGCCTGACCCACTCTCAAGGGAGGTGTGTTGCTTACCAGGGGCTCAGATCACGAATGTTGCAGAGAGGCTACCTGGTCTAGTAAGTCCCACTGACTTACCCACTTCTAGTTGTCCATGTGGGTGCTAGTGATATAGAGGGCAGTAGCCCAGAGAACATAAAGAAGGACTACAGATCCCTGGGAGAGGTGTTTAGGGGCTCTGGAGCTCAGACAGTCAAGTCGATTCTTCAGGATACAGGGGAGGACCTCAAAAAATCTAGGAGGATTGGCCAGGTTAATAAATGGTTAAAAGGGTGGTGTCATAGTCAGGGGTTTGGGTATCTAGAACATGGGGCTCAGTTTACAAGGCCAGGTCTACTGGGGGCTGGTAGAGCTGAAGAGCGGTTTTGGTAGGGGGCTTGCCAGGCTGGCCAAGGAGGCTTTAAACTAGATGTGTTGGGAGAGGGGGGCATCATTCCATCCCAACACACCCAGTCAGTTGCCAGCACCTATAATAAATGCTCGGAGTGATGTAGAGATATTCCAGCTTCTCCAGCCAATGAGCCGGCTTCAGCTGGAGCTCGGCTCAGATGCCTCTATACAAATGCCCGTAGCATGGGGAACAAACAAGAGGAATTAGAGATGTGTGCACGTCTATGGGGGTATGATATAATAGGCATCACAGAAACATGGTGGGATGGCTCCTATGACTGGAGTGTTGGAATGGAAGGTTACAGGCTCTTTAGGAAAGACAGGCCTGGCAGGCGGGGAGGGGGAGTTGCCCTTTATGTTAGGGATAGGCTGGAGAGTATGGAACTCTGTCTAGGGACAGGTGAGCAGTCAATAGAGAGTTTGTGGGTCAGGTTTAAAGGGAGAACAGCTATGGGGGACATTACTGTGGGGATCTGTTACAGACCGCCAGCACGGCTTCAATAAGGGGAAATCCTAATTAAATCCTAATTAAAAGAAAGTTGTTTAATTAAACAGCTTTAAAGTTCTTTAATTAAAAGAAAGTTTACAGGTTGTTTTATTGAATGCCTGTGGAATAATACATTAATACCGAAGACCTGTTCCCATTGCCTTCTGGGTCGTATGAGGAGGGAGAAAAATGAGGGATTTTTACACATGAGCTTTGTCCTCCAATTAATGTTGCTGGCCCAGGAAAAAAGAGACAATGGGGACTGCACAACTTATTTGTGACACTTTGTAAATCTGGCACTTCTCTGCCCATGCATGTCTGTGAGATAACTCCGGTAAGGCCCCTCTCGTGAACACTTCTACTGAAATTAATGACATTAAGTTTCCAGGAAAAAGAAATGAAAAAGCAGTTTATGTCGTCTGGATGGTATCTATTGTCATGTTGACATACAAAACCCTATACAGTACCTTCTGGTTTTCCAAAACAAGGAAAAAGTAATGACTCCCATGTGTTAATTTCCTGAATAAATACAGAGAATTCAAATGAAGAGCCACTGTGAGCTACCTGTAACTTGAAAGAAAATAAAAAAGCACTGAAGGGAAGATATGAGATCTCTTTTGCCTTTAGTCTTTTAAGATCAGTCATTTAAATAAATCTGAGGCATGCTGGTTAAGCAAAATGTAAGTCATGGAAGAAATCAGTGATGGTGGTAAGTGAAGCAGCAAGAACTCTTGTTTTTCTCTGCAGGACCCAGCTATAGTATAATTAGAAAGAAGTGTTAGCTTGCAGTCAGGAACCATCGTGGGAGAGACGGGTTGTGTGGAAGTACCCTTCACCAGAGAGCTGTTGGGGAGTAGCAGAGATAAATTTCAGTCTAAGCAAGACCTTGCTTCTCTACAAAGACCAGGATGCAAGACTACTGCTCCCCTGTATCTTCTAGAGTTAGGTAGGCTCAGGAGATGTACCCTGTTCAAGTACAGTCACAGGCAGAGCAGTAACTCAGCAAGTGTTGGGATGTTGAAGGATCTTAAGGCATCCCCCCCATCACTGTAATGGAGGCATAGGAGGGGCCCAGTTTCATTGTTGTTACTACTGATGGGACATGTACAACTGACAGAGTACGGAACTCTGTCTGGGGACAGGTGAGCAGTCCACAGAGAGTTTGCGGGTCAGGGTTAAAGGGAATATAGCTATGGGAGACATTACTGTGGGGATCTGTTACAGACCGCCTGATCAAGGAGAACCTGCGGATGAAGCACTCCATAGACAGATAGGAAAAGCCTCACGCTCGCAGGCCCTTGTTCTCATGGGGGACTTCAACCACCCTGACATCTGTTGGAAGGACGGTACGGCCCGGCACAAGCAATCCAGGAGGTTCCTTGATTGTGTGGAAGACAACTTCCTTCTGCAAGTAATAGAGGAGCCGACAAGGAGAGGTGCCATGCTTGACCTCGTGCTCACCAACAGGGAAGGGCTCGTTGGAAATGTGATGCCCCAGGGCAACTTGGATGCAGCGATGATGAGATGCTCGAATTTGAGATCCTCAGAACAGTGAGAAGAGCGTGCAGCAAGCTCACTGCCCTGGACTTCAAGAGAGCAGACTCTGGCCTCTTCAGGAATCTGCTTCGGAAGGTTCCATGGGATACAGCCCTAGAGGGCAGAGGGGCCCAAGACTGTTGGTTGATATTCAAGGATCACCTGCTACAAGCTCAGGAGTGTTGCATCCCAACCAGAAGGAAGTGCAGCAGGAGGGCCAGGAGACCTCCTTGGATGGATAAGGAGCTCCTGAGGAAAATTCAATTGAAAAAAGAGGCTTATAATAAGTGGAAGCAAGGACAAGTGGCATGGGAAGAGTATAAGGATGTTGTCTGGGAAGCTAGGGACCAGGTAAGGAAAGCTAAGGCCCAGTTAGAATTAAACTTAGCTAGAGGTATTAAAGGTAACAGGAAGGGATTCTACAGGTACATAGCAAAAAACAGACTAGGGAGAATGTAGGCCCCCTCAGGAAGCTCTCGGGAGAACTGGCTACACAGAATTTGGAGAAGGCTGAGGTTCTGAATGACTTCTTTGCCTCGGTCTTCACTGGCAAAGGCTCTGACCAAAGCACCCAATTCTTGGAAGGCAGATGGCAGGGACTGTGAGAATGAAGACCTTGCACCCACTGTAGGAGAGGAACTGGTTCGAGACCATCTTAAAAATCTGAATGTGCACAAGTCCATGGGTCCTGATGAGATCCATCCACGGGTCCTAAAGGAGCTGGCAAGTGAAGTTGCTAAGCCGCTGTTCATCACATTTGAGAAATCATGGCAGTCAGGTGAAGTTCCTGATGACTGGAAAAAGGGAAATATAACCCCCATTTTCAAGAAGGGGAAAATGGATGACCCGGGGAATTACAGACCAGCCAGTGTCAGCTCTGTGCCTGGCAAAATCTTGGAGCAGATTCTCCTGGATGGCATGCTAAGGCACATGAAAATCAACAAGGTGTTTGGTGACAGCCAGCATGGCTTCACTAAGGGGAAATCCTGCCTGACCAATTTGGTGGCCTTCTGTGATGGGGCTACAGAACTGATGGACAGGGGTAAAGCAGTTGATGTCATCTACCTGGACTTGTGCAAAGTGTTCAACACTTCCCACACTACGTCCTTTAAATTGGAGAGACACCAATTTGATGGATGGACCACTCGGTGGATTAAGAACTGGCTGGACAGCTCAACATCCAGCTGGAGACCAGTAACGAGTGGTGTCCCTCAGGGATCGGTGTTGGGACCAGCCTTGTTCAACATCTTCATCGCTGACATGGACAGTGGGATTGAGTGCGCCCTCAGCAAGTTTGCCGATGACACCAAGCTGTGTGGTTCAGTTGATACCGTGGAGGGAAGGAATGCCATCCAGAGGGACCTTGGCACACTTGTGAGGTGGGCTGATGCCAACCTCATGAAGTTTAACCACGCCAAGTGCAAGGTCCTACACGTGGGTCGGAGCAATCCCAGGCACAGCTACAGGTTGGGCAGAGAAGAGATTCAGAGCAGCCCTGCAGAGAAGGACTTGGGGGTGTTGGCTGATGAGAAAATGAACATGAGCCGCCTTTAGTGTGCGCTTGCAGCCCAGAAAGGCAACCGTATCCTGGGCTGCATCAAAAGGAGCATGACCAGCAGGTCGAAGGAGGTGATCCTGCCCCTCTGCTCTGCTCTTGTGAGACCTCACCTGGAGTACTGTGTGCAGTTCTGGTGTCAACATAAAAAGGACATGGAAGTGTTCGAACAAGTCCAGAGAAGGGCCACGAGGATGATTAGGGGACTGGAGCACCTCCCTTATGAAGACAGGCTCAGAAAGGTGGGGCTGTTCAGGGGGGTTGGAACTAGATGGTCTTAAGGGCCTTTCCAGCCCTAAATATTCTATGATTCTATGAAATGGTAGCTTTAACCTGTAAGGAAATATAAACTGGCTAAAATAGGTGTTTGTGCGGTTCTTCCAGACATAAGTTCTGTTTACACAGTCGTCTGCAGCTGCAAAGAATTATAAATGTCTTAAACTGGGAGCTTTCAGTCCTGGGCTCCTTTGCTCTTAGTCTAACTGCTATCATTTATGTATGACATTATATGTTATTTTTAGTAACATTAACCTATGAAAAACTTACATAGCTTAAAACCACAAACCTCTTATTTGTATGTAACACAATCAGGAAACCCATGTAGGACTAACTTTCTGGTCTTGATAAACACTCAGCAAATGACTATTACTGGCAGTCCTTCAGCTTAAAACTATGCACCTGTTTGGGTTAGTCCATCAGCTGTACCACATTTTTGAGTTCACCTTCAGATACTGGACAATGTTTGCCAAATATTTCAGCAGCATACTGTAGTTTTAAGGCTCCTACTTTCCAGTAGGACAACTGCAAAAAGCTTCCTATAAGTTTTAGGGACTCCATCACATAAAACCACTTCATACACATTAAGTGGTAGACTGGAAGTTTTACCATCCTGCTCTTTCTTCACTCATGATAAGTAACATCATTTAGCTTCAAGCTCATAAATAGCATGATTTCCAAATAAAACCTTCTAAAGCTCCTAAAGCAGCAATCAGTATCTTATACCTGCCCTTTCTTCACAAAGTTATTTCTACAGATGAAATACAAGACTGCAAATGGCATTGGGACTTAAGATTTTAAACTTATTTGGATTGACAGACCTTTTCTCTTTTCTGCTCAGCCACACCTTTTCTAGCATAAATCAAACTGAGTTTCTCTTGGTCCTTCAAGAAACGTCTTCGCAGTCTTAGAATTTCTGCTCGTTCTTCTATACCTAGGGAACACACAACCATGTCCACAGCTTTTCTTTTCTCAAGCAAACTTCACATTTAAGGCAGGAGAATCATACAATAACAAACATCACCTTTTTATTTACTAGCTTACCAGCTAGTCTCCTAAATTTCGTATCAAACAACCCAATGAGAGACAGCAATTAAAACAAATTAAGTTGTTCTTAGGACAAGAGGTAATAAGCATTTATAGAAAAACTTTTAGCATGTGGATGAGGTATAAGGGTCAAACTATTGTACTGTGAAAAGCATTAAAAATCATGAACAACTTTGCCTCCTATGACACATTCATTTTAAGTGCTCAAAGCCAAGCATGGCATCTCCACCATACTTCATAAAGTGTACAGCTCCCTACATAAAAGAGGTGCTAAATATATTCAAAGATTGAGTAATAATAATATAGTACTATATTTTCAAAGTTACTATTACAGAACTGTCACTGGATCAATTCCTGATCAGGACAGTTATGGAGAAAGGCCACTTTACAGACTGTTCAGTCCATTTCATAGGAAAGAAAAGTGAGTTAACAAAACCATAACACTACAGCTGGTACTTTCCTGGTAAAAGCCCAGAGACTGACCTCTGTTTCTGTAGTTCAGCACAGTCCATTCAGAACTGCCCTGGAGCACTTCTCCGGTATTGAAAAGGTCAGTCTATAGCTCTCTGCCTCAACTCCTACTCTTATCCTTCAAGGCAAAATTTTAATGACAAGGTAGGCAAGGGTGAAATGGGAAGGAACAGGGAGAAGGAGCCTAAGCCATTCCAGAACACATTCCAGGACAATACCAATGTTTTTCAGTTATCGACTGGGTGGATGAAGGAGCATTCTTAGAAAATAGCAGGTAATTCTAACGACATACTGCAATGCTGTAGGTTGTGTCAGCAGAGCTGAAATAGTTTGGAAAAATTATGTTTAAAGAGATATCTTTTTTAAAGAGATAAGCAGTTAAATTTAAAACAGAAGGAACAGAACTTTCAGATATTCATGTTACAATTATCTTAGGGAGAGGTAGGAATGCAAACACCACACTGGCCAGTTTCTTATTCAGAAAGTTATTTCATCTAGCAACATAGTTTTGCAGTTCCTAGCACAACTCTAACGTTTTGCCACATGTTATGTACTGCCACACATGCCTGGAAACAAAATCTCTCAAACTGAGCCTCAATTAGAACAGACTGCCAGCCAAAACTGACAAAGATGGTCTATAAAAATGTAATATTTATATAGAAATTGCATCATAAGGTTTACAAACCTTTAGTTTTGCTGTCCACCTCATCTCCAGGCAAACCCAACCTTTTTTTCCCAAAATCTGGCCCCACTGGTTTAAATGTTGCTTGTTTAAATTTTTCACTCCGTTTGTTAACCAATAGCATGGAAGAAGACACAGATTCAGAGGATGAAGGAACTGTATACTCTGCCAAAGTGTCAATGCTACTTCCAGTTAGCCAATTAAAAGAAATTCTACCACCTGTAAAAAAAAAGGTAAAAAAAAAATCTGTAACATATCCACAGATAAATCAAGTGAAAAGATCTATTTCTCTCCCCCTGAAATATGTTTATGGGCAGAACAGATTTGAAGCAGTTAAGAAACAAACTTCTTTTATATTAGGCAGAACATAAAATACACGAGACAAATGTGGCTGGATGTTTTTTCTCATAACAGGAAAAAAGTCCTTGAAAACAAAATATTAGAGACATTCTCACTTTTACATTTAAAAACTCATATACAACAGGAGTTACATCATTTCTACTGCAAACAAGAAGATTTCAGAAGACACTGGTCTGGACTCACTGGCATGCTGTGTAGGTGTAAATTCATATTGTCGCTGGGTAGCCCTCACTCGACCACCGACTGACCCAGAAGAAGAAAGAGATCTTTCTTGTGATAAATTCCTGTGGATGCTATGAGAAGCTTGAGTATCCAAAAACATAGGCGTGAGCACAGTACTTCGATAACGCCAACTGGAATCAATTACAAAGTCCTATGAATACAAAAACGTTTTAATGAGAACGGTAAGAATGCAGCCTTTTTGCCTTGCTTTCTTGAGACAGGATAACAGAAATTACAGAATTTAAAACATCATCCCAGGGGCAGAACTTGACTGTTAAAAAAACCCCAAACACATCAAACTTCTCTACAGGCTCAGCAAAAATGCTCATTAATTTGGACTTGTCAGTTGAGGACTGATTTACAGCTCTTGTACCAGTATTCCCATTCACAATTTTTCTCCTTATGATGTTTCTCTCCACTACCCTCTTTTTAGGTATTTCAGTACTCTACAAATCACACTTGGTGTATGTGTGTGTACATATATATATATAAAATTAATTTTTTTTTAAAAAGAAAGCAAAATTATTATGCCCCCAGAATCAGCAAACTTCTGATAATATTAATAACCCATGACTGTTGCAGTTGTTAGTTACGGAGCACAAAATGCACTTGCAAAACTCTCCTTCACTACGCCATTCCTATCCAAGTGGTAACTACATTACGAATAGAATTTGTCATACGGCTGCACAAAGGGTAGCATATTGCAACTCACCTGAAATTTGCATTCAGAGAGTGGATGCTCAAATATTCTTCTGGAATAATCTGGGCTCTTGCTAGTCATTTCAAGCAGGAAATTTGTGATTAGACTCAAGTACTGTGTTTCAATCTTGGTGGAATATAAAGAATTTAGCAATGACAGCATACGATCAAGAGTATTTGTGGGTAACCTTGTCTCATTACTCCAAAAATTCCTAACAATTAATCTGTAAAGGCAAGGAATAAAGTTATTCTTAGTTATCTGCAGACACAATTTTATAAATTAGCTTATTGGAAGAAAAGGAAATAATGTTATCTCGCTGCTACTCTTACACTAAAATACTTATAAAATCTCTAAGGACCTACTCTTCTGTCATAAACAAAGCAGGCATTTCAGGGATTCGTGACTTCAGACAGTCATCACAACACTGTTTACCACTGTTTACTCACTGCAGGTCAGCATTCTCATCAATTAGTCCTTGAAGCAGCATTTCTTTTGCCAGTTTGAGTATTTCCTGAGAATCACCATCTGCTTGGCTTTCTGGATCACTAATGGTAGGAGAAAAAGGTCTCTTAATGACTTCTCTCAAACAATTCATAATAAAATACAAGGATGAGGATGGTAGGAGAAAAGCAGGAACATGCTCTTACAAAAATCTCAATTTGGCATGACAACAGTGTATCTTATTTTGTTTTTAATAACATGAGATCTTAATTGCCAAAAATTTCTTGTGTCTCGGCTAAATAGAAAAGAAAAAATCAGAAAGCGAAGTATTACATGTTAGGTATTTATTACAAAGGCCAAACAGAAATAATTCTGAGTTCACAAGGTTAGAGCTGAGAGGCAGAGAATTAACTTATCCCACGTGATGCTGGAGTTAAAATTGCCTGTGCTTTTTCATCACAATAATTATCCATTCAACAGTTATCTCTGGGAAAAAAAAAGTAACAGAACACAACCAAGATGATTTAACAACAACCAGCTTGTAAAACTGGGAACATGACGGTTTCATACTCTAAGGCGTCAAACAGAAAGAACATCTTTATACAGCCAGATTGAAGGGATTCAGATCATACTGAAGGGCCTTCTGGATGCTCCATCCCTGGAAGTGTTTCAAGGCCAGGCTGGATTGGGCTTTGAGCAGCCTGGTCTAGTGGAAGGTGTCCCTGCCCATGGCAGGCTGGTTGGAAGTAGAACACCTTTAAGGTCCCTTCCAACCCAAACCATTCTATGATATACCTTCTACCAGATTTCTTTAGTGTACAGTTCTTACTACTTATAAATTCTGGCAACAAGAAAAAGAGTGGGAGCATCAGAGCTAAGACCTCTTATGCCATCATGCTGTGGTGATGCAACATCCTAGTTCTGGGCTAAAGTTCAGGTCTAAGTCTTTGTCTGTTAGTGCAATGAACAGAATTGCTGCAAAAGGCCAGAGCCACTTCAGCAAACCATAGGCTCTATCCTTCTGAGAACTGGAAGGATCCCAGGGACAAGCTGTTGGAAGACAGTGTTTCAAACACTTTCACTCTGCCTGAAAGACAACATCTGCAGTGAATACACACCTGTAATTATCATAAATCCACATCAGGATATCATACATGCGCTGTCGACATATTACAGAAGGGTGGGAAATGAATCCTGTCACTCCAGGAAGAAGCTCTTTAAGTTCTAGTGGCTTTAGTTTAGACAGCATCTTGTGCACTATATCCAAACAAACCCTTTGCCTTTCATCATCCCTAAAAAGAGAGTGGGGGAAAAAAAAAAATAATAGTTATATTACTTTTCACAGCTATACACAGAAACAGAAGATCTATTTAGATTTTAGTAATAATATTTAGTTTTGCATAAAGAGCTTTAGGTAAATACTTTTGAGTTCAATGTAAGAGTAAGAATATAACTAAACTAATACATACTACAGAAATTCTCATCCCAGTGTTGGTTCACCATAATGCTATTTAGGGTTTTTTTGTCATTCACAGCGAACTAACCATTCTAATACTTAACTCCCAGATTCCACTAGCTCAAATTAGGAGAGCAGTGATTAAAAACTGAACATGAATTATAAACGCTTCTGTATTTAAAAATGCTGTGGCCAGCACAGAAAGTGTTACCAAGAAATTTAGACTATGAATCCACATTTGTAATCACAAGACTACTCACCTATGATTCATGATCTGGATAAAGTCTTTACCCTTTAACTGCAAGTGGAGATCAGGTACTTCTTCTGCCCGGCACATTATTACTTCCAGACAGTAAGTTTTCATCACACCATGAAGTTTGGGTATCAAAAAGAATACTGCATTCATAAACCTTAACATAACCAGAACCCACAAAGAAAATCAAGTTACTTTCTATTATTCCTCTAGATCTACAATGTACATACCATGTCAATCATGACATACCTGTCAGCAAGAGGCGGAAAATTCTTAACAACTTTATTCAGGCACTGAATAAACTTATCCTGTTGGGTGTTCTGATGATGTTTTAACTGTTTTATGACACAATCATAAACTGGATCTTCAAGTACCTGAAAATGAGAGAGACAGTAAGACAAGGACAGCCATGAAACTCTTATCACCTTAATGAGACATAGTTCTGCTGCTGTAATGTTTGATTCTAATGCATTTTCCTAGGTAAGATCTACCCACCTCACATTGACATTTATGGTGCTTCATGGCTGCTGTACAGCTATGCCTGGCTGAAACATGATTGCCTGTTTAAATACTTTAGTGAGGCTCCTTTGATCAATTTGAAACCAACACCTTTATTTTGAAATACAAGGTGTTTAGTATGCTTATATAAAATATGTTATAAAACATGTAATATATAAAAATACATATAATAAAACCTAAGTGGCTTCTAATTCGGTTTGGCAGATTTCCAATTAATGAATGTAAAAACATAGATTTTTTTGTGAAAAGGTAGAAAATATTCAGCAACCTTCATTTAATGTCACCTTTTGTAGGATAAAGATATTTGCACCATCTTTGCTCATTTATTCAAAATACTGCTCTTACTGGAACTTGGAAGACTTTAAAACAGAATTTCAGTTTATGAAATATGCTCCACAAAGTGTGAAAGAAGCAGAATGCAATTAAGTAAATAGTAGGTAAGAAGTAAGAATGGTAGGGAGAGAAGTAAGAATAACCTAAAAGATCAGGCCAATATCTTGGTATTTTTGTGTCTGAAAGTAGCTTCAGAATGGTATTTATGGGGAGCACATGAGCCTGGCTGCAATTTGTCCTCCTTTTATCTCATACAACTCAACATGCATCTGTCATCAAATTAAGGATCTTAGAGTGTACATTATTGTCTATTGTTTTTAGAACCTGTTAATGGCTTGGGGCTTTTTTTTGAGCATGAATGTGCCTAATTTCTCTTTGACCCTGATGATACTACTTATCCCTACAATCCTTTCTGGCAATAAATTCCAGTAGTTCATTAACTGCAGTGTAAAGAAGTACTTCTAGCATCTGCTCCAAGCTGACTTCTAAGATCATCAAGCATTACCCCCTAGTTCTACTACTGAAGGTTTTGGTGAGTAACAGTTTTGCATTCACCTTATTCACTACCTAGAAAATAACTGGATTAAAAATTAAGTACAATACGTATATTATTATTATTTTTAATTTTACATCAAAACTTGCAAATTATTAAACATCCTCAGATACAGATATTCTAAAGTCCCAAACCTCTCAACTTGTAATTTTATTTTATTTTTAATTAAAAAAAAAAACAAAAAACCCTTCAAATGTACCATGCGAGTGATCTGTTTTGCCAATCAGAGTTGCTGATCTGCAAAAGCTAAACACCATTCACTGTAACGCCAAAACAGCAGGGCAAACCCTACATTTAGTCTGCTCTCAAATTCTTTTCCCTTTAATAGTTTAAACTTTTAATTCAAACTGCTGGAAAAACACTGCTGAATTTTAAATACATTCATTTTTGGAGATGAATTGAGTAGCCATATCAAAGATGTACATAGAATTAAGACAGGAATGCTCAAACACACAATACAGTTCACTTACATTTTCTCTCTCAGCAATGTATTGAAGAGCAAGACCCAACACTTCTGCTGCAGCTGCATAAACTTCTTTATACTTTAATAAGCCCATGTTGCTGGTCAAAGCCTGAAAATACCTAAGACAAAAGGTAGACCTACTGTAAGCCACTACTCCAGCATTCAGTTTTATACTGAAACAAAAAACCTGCCTGAGCTGCCTAGGGGAACACTGACTGCTTTTTGAAGAGTTTAATACAGCATAACATGGATTTTCCACCTGCAGTGTCAAATCCCTGCTTTGACAATTCCTGACTCTCTCAATTCCCACAAAACCCAGACACCCACTATACAAAAGTTTTCATCCTTCTAAAAATATGGTCTGCAGTTTTCAGCTAGAAAAGCACTATGTCTGACAGACAACAGTAAAGGGATGACGGGATTCCATTGAACAAGCAATCCAGCTCGCAGATTTCATGCTGAGAAGTAAGATTTGCTCTCTTTATCTTAAACTTTTATCAAAATCATTCACCAAAAGGGTGCATTTCTCACCTGACACGCTCTATTTCACATTTTGGGTCAAAAGGAGGTAAATTGTTAGCAAGAACAATTCCCAGCAGCTGAATTCCCACTGAATTGTCCTTGGTATCAGGGTCTCTACTAGAAAACTTCTCAAATATTAAACTGTTGGATAAAAACACAAAGGTAACGATATACATGAAAATCCCCAAATATACACACCATTAATCACTCCTTCTGTGTATATAGATACATATATACACAACCCCATCAAATGCAGCAGAAAGTATGCATATATGCATAACCATTCCCACCAAAACCAGCAGAGAGCATACAGTCAGAAAAAAGTATTTAGCTTCAATGAAAAAGTCTTTGCAGAAAGAAAACATTGTAAACACACACAAATTCTTGGCAACAACTTCAGGAGCAGATCACACAAGTCTCAGGAAGAGTGTACCAGTATTCAGTGATAATACCCAAAATTTTAAATAAAACTTAAGTCTTTGCAGAGATTACCTCTGCTTTTGTTATTGCTGTTGTAATCTACCTGTTTTCCTTGTCTCTCTCCCTGTTGTTTTGCAAATTAAGTGACAATCTTTGGCTAGAGTTCAGTTCTAAAGTTCCACTGTCAAATCTAAGGACAAAAAGTTTACTATTGCAGGTGATTTTATCTTTTAATCTCTTTTGCTAATGTTCACTTATATACCTGAAATACTAATAAAAAAAAGCAATTTTCCAAATGCTTACCTGTAAGGTATGGAGAGGCAGCTCTTCCAACACTCTATAACTGTCTTTATGATTTCCAGATTGTGTCTGAACACAGCTCTTTTTGGGTGAAAGGCATTCTTCATCAAGAATTCGAGCAATCTGTTAGCTAAAATCTCATCCTTAATACTTCCCTGCAATGAACAGTAGCAAAAAACCCCATAGTAACTAAAACATGAAGACAGCTATTCTTTCATGAAAACAAGCAGGTAAATAAAGCTATATTTGAATTTAACAGTGAACTGATGTAGAAAACTATTCTAAGTGCATCATAACAAACTCACTCATTCCTCACCAAATAGTCACAACAATAATAAAAATTAATTTCATATTTTCTTACTTTGGGAGTGGCTACACTTCTCCAGGAAAGGATAGTAACTACTATTTCCACTACCATATAATGAATCCCTTCGCCTCCATTATTTCCAGAAACAACAAGTTGCAGCAATGGACCAAGCCACTGCTTTGCGTAAGGTCGGAAAACCTATGGAAAACAGGAGAACAGGTGTACAAACACAAATTATCCAACTATTAATTAACCCACTACTCAGTAATCGTTACAGGTAAGACTGCTAAATCAACCTCTTATCACTTCGCTTAACCTCTGAAGCAACAATCACAAAAACTTTAAAATAACTTTAAACTAAAAAGTATTCATAACTACATTCCCCACTTCTGCTTATAAACCTTTACCAAGTATTCACATATAGTTAATTATTTCACTAGGGCCCACTTAATATGGCTCTCACTCAGAAAACCTGTCCCTAAAGGATTTTCAAAAGTATGTCATTCATCTATCCTTCCACTTCAGATAGCTTTACTACTAAAGTAGCATTAAATGGGTATAAAACTGCTTGAATTAATTCTGAAATTCAGTCTTTTTGGATTTGGAACATTCCAGACAGAAACATAATACTTAAAAATCACTGTATGAAATAGGACGAGAATGTTTTACGCAAGGAGAGTTAGGAAATGTTTCTTTTCAGGCAAAGATGTGTTATGCTATTTTAGTATGTTTATGCAACAAGAATATAATTTAGCTCAAAGGGTTCCCATAAGACTTACCTGTGACCATTAAAAAAACCTGCAAAGATGGCAAATATAATCAGCCCTTGCTCAGCACCAAAGAATCATTACTTATAGTTTACACAAGACACATATTGTGGACACCTTCTACTTAGAGAAGTAGAGTTTGGGAGAAAAAGCATCTATATTACATTCAAAATACTGGCACTATCTGGAATTTTGGGCTATGAGAGCACTCCCTTTTTTAATGTTGAACTAGTCAAATGAATGTTGAACAAGCCGAATGACTCAAAAATCTCAGCTGTTGAAATATTTTACCCCACAAGAGTTACACAGTTGATATTATAATACAACCTGTTAACAGAAAAACATACGACAAAAAAATTACTCACATCCTCAGTGTTAACAATAAGTTTTGCTATGAAGAGGCGAATATTTAGTGGTACTGACGGGTTTCCTAATTTGCCATGCAGAAATTTCATCCATAGAGGAAGATCTACTGGAATCATACCCTGAAATTTAAAAGAAATGAGCAAAAATTTCACTTTACGGATCAAATAGAATTATCAGCCAAAAAGCCACCAGCTCAAGCACACAAGTCTCACTATACAGTTAAGAAAATAAATAAATGGATTCAATCATGATTCCCTATACTTGGTATAGTTAGTGAAAAATTGCTGATATTTTGGTTAATACTGGCCTCCTCCACTATGGGTGTGATCTGGTTCCTATGCATATGTTTAATCAGAGTGGTCATAGAAGCCATACATTCGTGTTGGTTGAATTCATCCATTTCAAGTTCCATCTCATCGTTTAAACCTATGTATTCTGTGGGCTCCTGAAAGAAAAAAAAGTGTTACTATGATTAGCAACAGTACTTTTTTTTTTTTTTAATCATGATAATGCTATGAGTCATTCTGATCTTATCTGTGTTTCCAGATTTGACTATATGCTCAGTGTGTGCAACAGGGAATACATTAGATGTGTTGTTCAAACAGGCACCTCCCATAGACATGCACATCTTCTTACTTTCCGTGCCAACAGATGTCAAGTTCATGTTAGCTCTGACTTTACTACCTGCCAGAACGAGGGAGGAGACAACCATCATAGTATATTGTTTTACAGGTATCTTTTTACAACTCTGGCTGGACTTCACTCACATTACTCAACTTTAGAAACCCAAGGCAGGGCACTCCTTTTCTCCAGAGAGAAGGGAAGAAGAAAATGACTGACACAACACAGCTCCAAGTCCCCTCCCTCGTCTTCTGGAGGAATGCACTCTTAGTCAAGTAGAACAAACACAGAAGACTAGAAATTTTTCTTTCTTAACCCAAATAAATGTATGTAATTATTACAAGGCATAAAACTTTTCTTCCTCACAGCACATAAGTCAGTAAAAAATTACCTTTCTCCTGAAACGAGCACTGCTAACTGTAACATCTTGGGAGCTATAGGAAAAACCTTGGACTCCAGTAGAAAAGTCAAACTGACTCATTTCCTCACTCAAACTGCTATCCATCATGTATGATGCAGAAGCTAAATACTTGGGTTCATCTAAATAGGAAAAAGAATAGACCATTAATCAAGGCAATTACAAGAAGCACGCCTTTATTTGCCATTAAAACTTGAGGGTGGGTGGAAATTGGTTTTTAGATTAAGCACATTGAATGCTTTTATTTGTTCCTTCTACTATAGAAGCCAATTAACGACACATCAATGAACACTGCATGAAAGGGTAAGAAGGCATTTTTTTCAGTCGTGACTTTCATACCCTGACCGCTATTCCCTGCATCCCTGGCCTCCTTTCTAATGGCAATGTACCGCTTCTTCCTTTCCAGAGGCACCTAAACAGCAAGAAATAAAGTTTGATAATTATTATTACTTTTTAATTTACAGTTTATTTACAATTATTTACAAAACTGCCAAAAATAATCAGGACTATTTAACATCAAGAGAAATCCCATGTTGTACATGGTTATAATTAATGCTACAGACCAAGAGCAATTATTCCTACAGCCATTCACTGCAACACTAAGTGTGCTAAAATGTATATTAAAGTTAACTACACTGCAGGTGTGCTCTAAATTTCAAGTCTGGATTTCTCTCAGGAAAATGTATTTTAAAAGATGAGTACTTAATTTTTTATTCACTACAGAATCCTCTTCCTCTTTATGTGAGAACTGACTGGGCCTACAATGACTACTCTGTTGAAGCCATACTAAATTTTTACTTAGGAACACTAAAGCCCAGCAATTCCACTCACCTCAATTTCTATAGGAAATGTATACTGACGCTTCAGGTCTATCAAATTTTCAAAAATCAGCAGGTTCTGCAAAGCAAAGCATGTTTGGAAATACCGAAATTATAATTCTGCACACAGTAGCAACTGCTCTGAAAGTTTTTTTATCTCTTCTTTTAAAAGCCCCCTACACAATATAGAAAATACGGCATGTTTTCACTTCTAGATCAATACCCTAAAGAAAATTTTGCTATTAAACTACTCAAGAATACACAGCAAAATGTGCTCTGTAAAGAGGGTGTCTCTTATTTAAGTATATTCCAAGCACTGGATAACTTAAACAACAGGTTTTTTTCTCATATTTTAGAAAACTGACTGAGAGTGGATGGAAAATAGGGCAAATGTATTACTACTTCATGCATATCTAAACAGACATTAAAACCTTCCTCATCAATTCAAATTGCATGAAGAATGCACGGAAGTCAGCTATGACTCCTTTCATTGCCTCACTGGGTAGTTTGTTAATAAAACTGCATATAATGCAGGTTCATTTCTTTGATTTATTGTAATCAGGTAATGTCACTTTGTGTCTGATGTTCTGCAAGCCTTCTACAGCAATAACAGCTTCTCACCTTTTCTGATTTTTCTGTAAAAAGAAATCCTTGGTAAAATTTACTTTCAGTGAAGACGCAACTTATAACAGCAATAGCACAATTATATGCTGCACAGTGATACTGTCTCCTCTTCTCCAGCAGCTGACTCTCTCCTGCCATGTTTTCTGTAAATGCATCATAGCATGACCTTAAAATACAAAGCAAGAAAACACCATCAGAAATCTTGTTCTGAGCAGCACAAGAAAGGCCCCAGTCAGAGACCAGTGAATCAACAGAATTTCAAAAAATCTTTGTTACTATAGCAGTATCAGATTAAACCAGGTTTTCCACAGGTATATTGTGCTAAAATGGCAAAGACAGCTTCCCAAAGTATTTACACAGCCAGTCCTTAATGTTAGGAATATGATGACAGGCCACTTTCAGATAAGACACAGATGTTTCAACATATACATAAAATCTCTCTCATGGTAATTTCCCAAGAAACTATGAATGGATAGGCATGCTAACCTATGCTATAGATTAGCCAGAGAAAATCAGTTCTGATGCAATTTCTATAGGTCTTTTGCCCATAGCCATTCATAGATCTGCAAACCACAGCCAAGAAATTCTTTAACATCCTCACAGGACATAGTATTGTAAAATAAAACTAAACCAAAAAAAAAAGTGAACAGCAATTCAGACCTTTTTTTTTCCAGAGTATTAAACGAACTAAGGAATATTCATTAGCATATATATTCAAGCATTAATCTTTTGTCCTCCTCTGCAGTGGTGATTAAACCAAATTACTCCTACTGGGTGTGCCACTGTATTATGAAATGTAAATGAAACCCCATCCCATCTTCTCATCAATCATATGAATACCCAGTTTACAACACATAACCATACTCTACATAAAAGCGGAAGTACACTGAAACCAAAATCATAAAAATACAAATTGAAAGCCAAGAATCATACTGAAAAGCAAAAATAAAAGCACAAGCTTAACAAACAGAAAAAAAAAAGGCAAAAGCAGGAGGAAAAGTTATCCTGACACAGCATTGTAGTCTACACTAGAGATCATTCTGTCAATGCAAATTTAATATTGTGTATTCCATTTAAAATCAAAAGCTACATGACAGATTACATTTACCCCTGCACAAATCAATCTTCTGCTTTATACGGCATACTTAAAAACCTATCTGCCCAAAACCTAATTAGAAATCAAAAGGAAATAAAATCAATAATAGTCTTACTTTACTAGCATCTTGGTAAGTTCATTTCCTTCTACATTCATGGAGCCACGGTAAGCTTGGTTAATTTTAGAGTCCTTGGAGTAAACATCCTCTTTTGAAAGACGCACATACATCACTTCTAGCAGCTTGTAATAGCCCATTTTCTTGGTGACTTGCGTGTCAAAAGCATGTTCATTAGACTGGAAACAAATAAGCAAACCCTCAGGAAGATTTCTGGATCGTGCCCTTCCTAAGCAGCTCCACAGTTACTGCAGGTTCTACTAAACAGCCTTCTGCTTACTTTTACCTTTCAAAACAGAGAAAAGAGCTGCTGCTGCTGAAAAACTCACAGACTCTGTGTAACACAGGTATTCAAACTACGTTGACCTGCTCCTTGTTAGATGAGCTGCCTTAACTACAATTGGCCTAAATCATTATAGTGATATTGGAGTAAAATAAGCAGAACAAGTAACAGCTCAGACTTATTACACCTGTAAACAAAATGTACATATATGTTACTATACTGGGTATCATTCGTAAGTTCCTTTGGTGCCAATAATTATAGCAACAGAAACTACAGGTGGGACTACAGCAAGAGCAAAGACCTCCACTGACAACAAATTCATTGCATTAACTATACTCTAAATTGGAAGATAGGCTGTAAATAGAGAAAAGAAATCTGTGTTCCTAAATCCTTGCTGAAGGATCTTTGCAATGATGAGAAGGTGTATTTATTTCTCTAGAAGTGAAGCACCCAATTTGAGCTTTCATTATGGAGGATGAATATCTCTCTCCTAAAATGTAGTAACGGGTTATAATTCTATAAAGCCTTTATATTTCAAAGTCAGAATAGGGTTTTGCTTTTGACAGAACTTCAAACCCCTTTATTTATATATATCTATAATTTCAACTTTGATTTTTATACACAGTAGATATGCAAACATACATGAACTTCAAAAGAAAAGCGTGTTGAGGAATAAAGAAAAGTTTCTCAATAATAATCGAACTGTGTAACTGGTACAAAATTCTGCTCCAAGATACAGAAAACTAGAAATCAAACACTTGCAAATAACATTTCACTCAAAGCTAAGAGAAACCTACATACCAACACCAACATTTTACTAGACCTTCCCCAACCCTAAAAAAAAAAAAAAGAATTAATACCTTTGTAAACCTGGAATTAAGTGTATCCATAGCCTGCACTATAATTTTGACGAGGAATTCTCTCAGTGCATCCAAGCTGCAGTGCCATAAGAGAGTGAGGAGAGAACGATCCATAAATGCTTGACGAGTAGTATTTGAAAGTAGTTCTTCACTCTGGAACATTTTGTGAATAGTGTCCAACAATAACACTTGTTTGTCAGTGGTGCTCCTAAACAAGACGGAAATCTCAAATTTAAAAATCTTTTACCAGGCTCCATTTATGTCTCAAACCCCTGCGACATTTACAATTTTTATTGCCTGCATTCATACCCTCTTGGGTTATCATCCTACAAGACATGAAAGATCAGGCTTAATCAGCACTTACTGTGGAGCTCGCCAAAGAAAATGTCAGCTTCCTACTCTGCAACAGATGGTAAACTTTTTTATGTACCTTTTGATAGTTCAATTCAAAAGCAAGCATTAGCTTTCTCAGATCCTTTCACTGAACAACCTAAAAATCCTGTAAGTTTACCAGTGCATATGAAGGATAGAGGCAAACAAGAAGGAAAAAAACAAGGAGACTTTACTGTTATGGCCTATCAAGCCTCACATTACCAGATAAATTGTTGTTGTTATGAATAATTTTATAAAAGCTAAAATTTCAAACATGAGATTTGGGCATAAGATAAGTGAACTGGTTCAGGAAACTACATGCTCCTAAACAGTCACTACTTACTAACCCATTATGAATCGGAAATGTTTGGTTTGGAAGAGACCAAACCAAATAGGGGGACAAAGCACATCTGTGCCTACAATCTAGCACCCTGGAAATATTCAATTAAATAAATGTGCTATTGTATTTTCAAAGGGGTTGAACAAAGTAATTCGTTGTCAGTTTAAGTGCTATCAACTTATACACGGATAGCAAATACAGGTATCACAAACAATTACTATCTTCAACTGAAATCTGCCAGAAAAGCTAATTTACAGAAAGCTTTACAAAATTTGCTCAGGCTTTGGAAGTGTCATTTGGAAATTGGTGCTACTTGTTCATACTTCAGAAATAGTTTGGAAATGTGAAGACGATAGCAAAATCTGGATTAAAACTATTATGTAAAACTTTTTGCTGTAAATCATCACTAATGCAAGAACAACACAACAGGGGAAGAACATTTGCTTCTGCAAAAATTCAATGAGAACAAGAGCAAAATCCAACAGACTGACCTTCTGGAAATTCTTTTGAAGCTGGCTTGAAATAAGTCCTCCATGAAATGTTTGTGGTCCCTACAGAGAACTTCCGTCATCAACTGCAACAACATTGGGCTCTGAGACAATTCTAATGCATCTAAAAACTGAAAAAGAAGTAATGAATAACAAAAGGAGCCACACTGGATGAAATAAATTCAATGAAATTATGTCATCATTTTTCAATACTAAGCAGAAGCAGATACACAGAAGGATATGTTTGTTTAATGTACATTAAACTTCTGGATAGATATACTCAGAAACTAAAAAGCTAATTTTCTTCTGTGAACTGAGAGACCTACTGCATAATTCCAGATCCTGTGAAACACTGTTTCTAGACACAATTCACTTAGACTTTTAATTACATACTTGTTAGAAATACTGACCTTCTTAGTGCAGTCTACATAGTTATTGTGCTTCAAGGTTCCTTTGGGAAACTCATCAGACCTCATAGGAAAATTGAAAGCCACAAGTTGATCAAGAGCATTCTTAAGGTCATGAAGTTTCTCTCCAGTCAAATTAGTGAAGAAAGGGAGAATTATCACTGCTTGGCCCTGAGGAAAAAAAAAACAACCCAACAAACAAAACCAAACAAGTAATTTCAAACTAAAAAACTGTATTATTCTCGTACTATGAAGCAATCTAAATAGGACCACAATATAGCAGCAGTGGCTGTGGTTACTGATTCAATGGTTCGGTGTACTGGTAAAGAGATGTTATGTAGCTGCTCACCTTTCAAGTGCCAGTTCAGGAAACAGCTTTGGTCACTACTGAGTTTGAGTTAAAAACTAATTAATATCTCATGGCTGACATGGCTATGAATAAGACCCCACTGTTCTGTTAAGCAAGCATCCATTCTCATACAAGTCACTGATTTAATGTGCAACACAGCAGCTAAACCAAGATCCTCAACTTTATTATTTTGAATATACTGTAAAGTACAAAACCCTGTCTAGCTACAGTCAGGCTGGCAGAGCAGAAAACATGCAAAGCTGTTTCATGAGTACAAAATTTTTAATCTTCTAGTCCCAACCTTAAGCTCCATGGTCCTTTATAACTTCCACTTTCAATATGTATATAGCACTTTATCTCCCTCTCCTGACCAAGCCACGTACAGCAGTTAATCCACTAGTACTGGTCTCACACTTGCAGACATGGACATTAAAATCATGCAAATTTGTAATTTGATGTGTAGGAAATGCCGCTCCTTGCTAAAAGCTTATTAAGCTGTCATTTCTCAAATGAACACTATAGAGTTCTAAACAATTTGCAACTGACAGCACTTTTCTTTTTCCTAAAAATTACATGTCTTTTCATTTGGGCAGGAATACAAAAGAGCACCTAAACCCAAGGCATGACAACTGCGATACTGCTTTCTGTCTGAAGAATGAAAAGGATAATTTGCAATTTTTAGGATGTTCAACAATGCATTAAAAAAAAAAAAAAGGAAGTAGTGTTCATGTTACTGTGCAAAGTAAGGTAAAATTTAAGCCAAATAACAGTGAATTTCTTGAACAACTAACATTCTAGTCTGGGGAGGGCAGAGAAACCACTCAAGTGAGCAATTTACCTTAAGATTTAAGCCTAAATTCTGATCAATCAGTAGACTGGTATAGGTATTAAAAACAGCTGTAAATGCTTCGTGACTGGTATTGAAAGAAACTGAAGAGTCTATCTGGAATGACACAGGAAACGAGACAATTAGGTTGGTTTTTTTTTCACTAGTCAAAGAGATCATTGTATTAATGAACAATAAAGCCCCCATAAGCTATAGGATTATTTCCAAAAATACACTAACTTAACAAAAAGCACACACAGAATTATTCTGGTTTTAAAACCAAGAAGAATTTTAAAACCACCTAAACACTAGAAACAAAATCATAATGTTGGGTATTTTCCAGATCAAGAAAACATTAAGCTTCTTCTCAAAGTCAGATTTCCTGCTTGTCACTTCACTGCCAGCTAATACAGCAATATAGCTCACATGCTGTGTCCCAACAGATGCCTTTAAAACAATTCAAGTTAAAAAGAAGCAATTATATAAAAAAAACAATCCTCAGTAAGTAATCTTTGCTTATACTTGCATACAGCTACTTTTGCAAGTTCCTAAAAACCCCCAAAGGATAAGTAGATACATTATGTTTTCACAACAGAGAAAGAAAAAAAGACCAAACCACCAATTTAACAGAAAGCAAAGGTTTTTGAAGATCTTTCTGCAGTCTGCTGGTATGTGTAGAACTCCTCCATTGTGACTTTCTGGATGCCAACATGACAAACAATATTATCAGAAGCTGCTCAGTTTCAAAGTTTACTCCCTGCACTTGAAGCAATTCTCCAAAGGGAAAAGAGGCAGCTAAAACATGACAGAAGTCACAAAAGAAAAAAAAAGGGGGTGGGGAAATGGGTGGTGCAAAATCTAGAAATTTCTGCCTGTCTAAATATTTTTCTGTACTTTGCAAATAAAATAATCAGATTCTGGTATTCTCCAACATTTTTCCCCCCAGTACAAATCATTAGAATGTAACAGCATTTCTTGAAAACAAGACACAATTCCTACAGCATCAGAAAAGTTACCTGGAGTTCATAAAGCAATGCATACCTGCAGAACTTTTGCCAGCAGGGTCAAGACTGCCATTTTGCTCTCGGGAGTTGAACCTTTGGCCCACCAACTGTCCAGTTTCTCCCAGTTTCTTAGTACAGCTGTCACCAGTTTCACTCCTTGCTGCTTGCGTACAGTACGCTCCCTAAAACTCTGATCTAACATGCCATTCAAAATGCTACCAACCTGGAAGGAAAAGCAAATCACAAGAAATAGCCTTTCAAACAACATATATACAACTCTCTACGATGAAATTAAACAATTCCTGGTATTACAAAAGTATGCTCCCAGTCTTTTAACGCGCTCCTTGGAAGTAACACCTTTAAGCATAACATCTTGGATTAAAAAGATGTTTTTAAAAGGATTCTCTGCTTTCTTGAGCATCTTTTTAAGCAAAAGGGAAAGTGAACTTTTGATCTTTCTTTATGAGCCTTCTGTTTGTCAGAAGCACTGAAAGGAGGCTTCTCCATTATAACACGTCTCCTTTGTGGATCTGAAGATGAGCTGTACATCTTACACAACTGAGTGAGTAGTATGGATCAACAGGAGTAAATCTGTGGAGAAAAACAACTGGTGCCGAGAATGAGTACCTGACAACTACCCTGTATGTATTTCAGGTCACAGGGAGTTGTGTATGTGTTTCTCTCTTTTTAATACTTTTTTAATATTAGCCCTGCTCTTGTCCTATGGACTAAATGCCCTTTAGCAGCTGAAGTTAATTTTCCAGTTCAGTTTTATCCAAAACAAATTCAGTCTACATCTCTGGGACCACTCTGCAATGAAAATCAATGCACAGTAAAGGGGGACTACCAGACTTGTTTTGAATGGACATTCTTGACATCAAGTCCTATGCAAAGAAACCCTGAAATCCAAAAATTTCATAATAGGTAATATGTAAGCACTTTCCACTCAGTCTGACATGAGACAGCCTATGTCAAGTTGCCAGAGATCATGAAGATGCCACCAGGCCATGATAAAAAAAAAAAAGCACCAAACCTAAAAACCTATCAATGCAATGCTGTCCAAAGTGCAACCAAATACCTCACAACACACTCAGTTACATCTACCTATAACAACAACAAAGTGTTACTCCTAATATTCTAAAAATCCCCTTTTAAAGAAGAAGTTCAATACCATTTGGGGGTTGCTGACAGATGATTTCATAAGCTGGACTATGATCACATCCAGGTTTTTCAGCAGCTGTTGATTAATGGTTTCTGAGAACAGGCTGTAGAAATACTGTCCATGACAGAAATTGAGCAGGTTCTTCTGTGATGTTCCTGATAGCGGCACAGATAACACTACTGTGTTCAAGAGCAGACTTACTAGCTCCTCACACTGGGAAAATTAAGGCAGAGAGACAGTTACCCTCAAGCATATTAAACTCCACTCATTCATATGAGTTTTTTAAAGCTCCCATCCCAAACTCTTTTATGTTACCAGAAAGCACAAAAAAAAAAGTATAAACAGAACACTGAAATTCTTGTTATCTACAACTGTCACTCAATTAAGCCAGAGAATTGTTACAGCTCCTCTGCAATGTAATAAATAAAACCTCAGTCTCTGCTACAAAAAATATGGGTAGAAGACTACTGATGAGACATATTAAACAATGATTGAGTATTGAAACTAGAGAATTGTATCCTACCTGGTCATCAATATCAAATGCTAGCTGCAGGAGTCTATCAGCTAGTTTCTTGCTGCTGATGTCTAACAGTGGAAGAGATACTCTTTCACCTCCAGGTGCAATGCCTTTATAAATAACTGAAAGAAGTTTAGAGCCAACTGAGAAAGGAGGCCCTCCATCCTATGGAAATAAACAAACAAACAAGTGATAATTAATATACACTGAAAAAAAAATAACAAAAGGGCCTTCCAATCCATCTGTATAGCTAAGGAAAACACTTGAACTCCAGGACATCTTCTTATAAAGTAATGCAAATATACCATGACGAGGCACCTTTCTAACTGAGGAACAAGATTTTTTATGACACAACCTTGCTGTGTACAAAGCTCAGAACAAGCTAACAGTAACTGGAAATTCTTCAAAAGATTCTGATCCTCCCCAGACTTTTTTTTTTTTTTCAGGTAACACTATTACTACAGAAGTAAAATGAAGTTTAGTCAAACCGGATGGGCCACAAAAGGTAAACCATGCAGCTCCTTCCTACAATCACAGCTCTAACTTTAGTTTAGACATAAAGGATGGATGACAAACACCCACATAGAAATTAAATATTTTGTTAATTGTTACATACAGCCTTGCTCACCAATAGACAAATTTTCTGTCTGTGGCTGTCGTATAGCCTGAAATAAAAGAGACTTACTACAAACAGAAACTTAGTAGAATTTGAGAACTATAGCCTGGATCCCCATCCCCCAACCACTTTCTATCCCGTTTTCCTGCAACTCAGACTCACTATATTGCTTCTGATCAGCCAGAAGGCATTAATTTTCTTATCTTTCTCATCACTTTGAATATTCTCTGTTTAAAAATTGTTGAAAAATGTCTCCTTTATAGGACAGTGAATCCCGATTTTTCGATCTTTCAGTCTTGTGAAGTTCAGTGAAAGGAAGTTTTAGGTAGATTCTGGTTGCCTCCAGATCTTGGAAACTGGAAATTGGAGAAAGACATAACTACAAAGATCTTTCAAACCTCAAGTATTATGCCACTCAGATTTGTAGTATAAACATAAAACATTTATTTCTGGTCCCATTCAAGTCCAGTCCTTCACGGTTGATCTCATTTTACTTAACTTCTTCATCTGACCTGTTCTCTGTTGTCATACTGGCATCCTACACAAGAAAAGCCCTTTACTGTATAAAAATATTCACCTGTATTTTCTGGATAAACAATTACCTGATTGTGAAGAACAGAATGAAGCAGGCCAGATTTCTGGAGTTGCTTGCAGGCAGAAAGGACAGCACTAAACCTAACTTGATCAAAACGTGCCTCTGAATTAAACAGATCAACACAACAAAGGTCCTCAAGGCTAATGAGAAAAGAGAAGCAGGAACATTACGTTGGTGGAGAGCTCCATGTGCAGCCATGTTATATATTTTCCATTTTTCATGGTGGGTGGCATTTATTCTTGATTCATGCTTACCAGAAAATCCCCACTTACCTCTGCAGTGTGATTCTCTTTTTTATGCACAGTTTCAAAGATTCCTTATAGGGAGATTTCATCAAAGCTTTCATAAGTCTTACTGAGATATCTGGGAGATTTTTCATGACTTGTACATCAGCTGTATTAAAGCCCACATGCGATGGATCACACACTGTCATCACGAGAAGCTCTATAAAATTTGAATTAAGCAGTTCCTTCTCAAGTAGCTGAAAAGAATAACACATCGAACAAAAGCTTTATTTAAAAATTAGTTTAGATTTCCCTATTATATTCTCCATAACTTATCATTAGTTCTTCTACCTAAAATGAAGCCAAATATGGAACAGTAACTATTCTCACTAAGTGACATTCTCTTACTCTATGAAATGTCTTGACTTTCAATTGTGCTAATCCACAGAAATTAAGTATCTATAAAATTATACACAGCATTTATGCTATCTCATCAAACTGCACAGAAGATCTTTTAAGTCCACACAGGCCTGTTTCAGTCTTGATTATACACCTGTAATCACTCTGAAATCCAGATGTACACGTCTGCACACTATTAGAGATTTACAGAAAATTACAGTCACAGTCTCAGAACTAAACTTGGCAGTGTAAACTTCATAAGAGACTTACAAGTACTATACTTTATATAGTTAAGTAAGAGTTTCTACTACATCAAAGCTAGGGAAACTGAGAGACCTAGTATCTATACTGAATTCAAGAAAGAATTGCCACAATCTGACTTTCTGACTTTTAAGCAGCTATCACTTCCACACATTTAAGGCCATTAGGAGTCATGGGGGAAATATTCACGGCAAGTACTCCATACTAAACAGCAATCTCACAGTCAACATACAGGAACTGATAAGTCAATATACAACTGGAATATACAGGAAACGTTAATTCCTCTAATCAAAACTACATCACCCAGTAAAATTCATTTGTGCAGTACAATTCTATTCACTTACACGCTAAGACCGTAACAGTTTGCGACGAATCAATTTCAGTTAAAGCACCACGAAAGATGACGCTCTCCAGTGAACAAACCTCACAATGAAGACACAAATCTTTAACTACATATAAAATTTGTATCCTTTATCCACTACAGATTTCAGTGCCTACCTTCCAGAAATCCTGCTGGCACGTTTCCAGGATCATGGTGACAAACTCCATGATTCGGACTATAATGGTACACTTGCTGTAATTATACATGTCTCTCTCTTGTGGACTGAACATGCTACCTTTTGATCTGCAGTCAAAGCACTGCTCTGCTGCACTGATATCATGCAAAGCAATAGTTTCCAGGAAGAACTGCACAGCTTCCAAGAATGAGGATCTTGCATTTATACCTAAGAAGAATCAGACCAAGTTGAAATGATACAGCAGCTCTCAACTAACTGGATACTAGCTGCATCCAACAATGACCTTACAGTATGGTTTTAAACCAAGAGACGACACTGACAGACAGACAACTTGGAACTTGTACAAGACTTCATATTAAAATAACTATCCAAGTATATTATTAGTGACAAAAAAAAAGCATTTTGTTTAATCTGTCATAAATAATTAAAAGAAAAACTCTTCGAGAGACCCTATGGCTACACAAGGTATGACAATGCACCCAATCAAAATTCAAATACAAGGGGTTTGGACCTGATGCAGGTGAAGCATCAGGAACTGAAGAAAGGGAAAATGTACAGGGCTTGAAATGAAAAGGTAACTTTATTCTCCAGACATTAATAAAGAGTAGGTAAACAGGTTTGGAAGGATTGAGGGGAAATAAACACGCAAACACATATATACATAATCTGCTGCTCTCCTTACCAAAGGGAAATTGGCTGTACAGAATGATTTTTGAAGATGGGAGAGTAAAAGAAGTTGCTGGTGAGTAGATGACTGAGAGACTGAAATGTAAAGGTGTATTTCTAAGACTAAAAGGAAACATTTTAAGATGCACTGTTAACAAAGCACTTCTTCATCAAAAAACATCCTAGTACTACAACTGTCACTGAAGCCTTTGGGAGAGTTTATCAAATTCATCAACTCTGTATTTAAGAATAAAGCTTAAAGTCCTAGTTAGGAACTCATCTTGGATGGGCTTTGTGTAACAAACATGAAAAGAGCCTAATGCAACAGTTATTCACTCACCCAGTATTTCATGAGGTTTGATCATTCGCAGCTCAAAGAATGTATTGTAGCAATCCAGTGCTGCTAAGAACATATCCATCCATCGCATTACAGTCTGTAAACTGAAGGGCTCCTGCATACCACGGAGAGTCGGCTGAGAAAGGATCCCAGATGGACTTTTAGCATCGCTGCCACCTCCTTCAAATTTGTTAATGAGGAAAGAAGCATCTTGATTTTTTAGAACATCAGCCAGCCAAGAAGATGGGGACTTGTTTCCTGGTAGGAATAAAAACAGAAACATAAATTCTCTAGGAAAAAACACATTTCAAAGTAGGAAGGAATTAGAGCAAATGGATGGACATGCCCAAACTTTGTGTTTTGAACTGGATCTTCTAGCACAGGGGGTGTTGGTTCTGATGTAGCTTTGGTCATACAACTTAAAATTACCCACAAAGAAGCAGCCAGTTTTTGAAACACTCCTACTAGTTCCCACTCAGCAAATACTGCCTTCATAGGTGGATACAACAGCAGCTCTGGGCCTCTGAGTTCTCTTTTTTGGCTAGAAGGAAGCTCACAATAAAACCCTCATCTATGCCCACAAATATCCCACAAACCCTGAGGTTCTCACGGTATTTGATTTCCAATATGTGCAACTATTCAGTTTCTGCTTAATAGCACGGAGGAAACAGGCATTTATTTAAAAAATATTTTTTCTTGTAATTAATACTTTGCGCAGAAAACATAGAGGGAAGTTGTGCAGAGTGTTTAGAAAGGAAAGATAATGGTGCATTGTGATTTAAAATACCTGGTAATAAAGGAACAAATTCATAGAAGAGCTCCATGGCTTTATGTCGGCACTCTGTCTGAGGTCGTCCACACTGCCTTAACAGCCACATGACAATGTCCAAAAGACACACTGACTTAGTAGCTGGAAATCCTCTGCACAAAATTATTAGGGATTAACAATTCCTCTTGGTATCTACCAAGAAACCAGTGTCTTCCAGTTAAAAAAAAAAAAATAAATCACAATGTTCTAAGAGCAGTATCAATGTCCTTTTACCTATCTAAGCACAGCCCATCTCCTCTACAAGCATTTCATGCATTGCTTTCCCTTCTCCTCAGTTTACTTTGGATCCCTAGATCGTAGCCTTTGTAGCAACAATTTAAAAATCAGAATCAGGTCCCTCCCCTTCTCTTTGTTAACAAAGAAACAAAAATGAAGATTAAAGCTTAAATAAGCTCCCCCAGTTTCTCTCCTCATCCCTAATCATCCACTCTGCTAACTTACCAAATGCCATACCAGTGAGATAATTCTCAAACTTCACTTGTCTGTTTCTTTAGGATCACATGATAATTCAGGTAAAAAGGGACCTGAGAAGGTCACCAGTCCAACCTCCTGCTCAAAGCAGGGTTAGTGGTCAGCTATATGATCAGACCACGAGACTCAGCTTCATCCAGCCTGATACTGAATCCATTCTTGCTTCTTCTACCTTTTTCAATAGCCTTCTTTAATTGCTGACCATCACTCTATTGCCATTTGTCCTACTTCTGCTAACACTTAAAAGCAATAAGAAAGACTTCAAAGGAGCTTCCTCCAAGTGCTTTGTAGCACCAGTGCTAATGTTATTATGAACACCGCTGGGAGGGAAATCTGCTTTTCTTTTCCACCTGTCCTTGCCAAACTAAAGCAAGCTCACAATGCTGGAATAAAGTGATCATCACGATCTTGTAAAAATCATGGCCAGCATTTCCCATCAGTGGTTCAACAGACGTATCAGGAGATCTGCATCAGCAACAGCCACAGGATGAATTCCTCATTCAGAATCCCAAGAGTTGAATGGAACTACATACATCATTAATTAAAATGCAGTATTAAAAAAAAAAAACAAACAAACAAACCAACCAACCCCCCCAGAATGGCAAATTACTGACTGTGGTACTCGCCGTTTCCCTTCCTTGTTCAAAGAAGGTGCTTTATGCTTGATTATGCGCTTCAGGTGATTAACTGCATCACAACATTGTTGAGTGGTACCTGTTAAAAAGAGAGAATTGACATCTATTAAATAAATGCTAGTAACTTGGTTAAACCAATTGAGGTATTAGCACTACAAAAATGATGCAAGAGACTTACAGGATACTGTCTATCAGCTCTGTGTTTCTACAAGCAATTTTTCAAGGCCACAGAATAAAATTACAAAATAGTCAGGCCAATACGGCCTTAGCCAAACATCAGGCATCTACTGTAAAACAGTGTATTCTGCTTTCTGTGATCATGCACAGAGAAACTACAAAATTTTCCCATTTTACTATTTCTTCTGGGAACACTTTATCATATCCTGAACTGTTTTCTCGGTAAGAAATAAAGCTTTGTAACATCTTTTTGTGTGTGCGTTCTAATTACTATTAATGGATGAAAGTCAGAACATGGGGGGCAAAAAAAAAGAAGATAAAAGAGCAGGTTTACTGAAGAATCATTAGTACACTGGTAGAGGTCATGGATTCTTCATAAGGCTACAAACTGCTGCAGAGAAGAAGGACAAGTTGGCCAGGAAAGGTTATTACAAAACAGTGGAAATCTTCCACAGAATATACAGAAATGTTAATTTTTGGGGCATTTTGTTTGTTATAAAAGAATATACTTTACATTTTTACTCTGTGTAACTGCTAATCCAGGAATCAAATCAGAAGCACCAGTAGCATTTTTAGCGTTACTATAAAACTGTGAGTCATCGAACGTGAAAAGGTTCTTTCTCCTGGGCTCAAAATCTTCCACCTTTTTACGTTGAAAGAAGCTGATTCAAAGAGTTCCTAACTAGGTACCAAATAACCTGAGTAATGAAAAGTGATCCTTCCTTTGCTGCAGAAGTAAGCACATTTACTTTTCCTGCAGTTATAGCAGTTTTTCTTTTCTAATCCAAGATTCAAGAGGATGACTTTTTTTTTAATTCCATAGTCAATTAATTACAGCTCACCTAATGATTTCTCATCTGTATGGGTTAAGGCCAGACTTTCCAGAAATACAACCAATGCTTCAAACACAAACTGCTCCACCAGAGAATTTTCTTCCCTTTAAAAATCAGGAATAAATTTGATAAGAAACTTGAGTAGAAGAAGCACTAAGTGTGACATTCTAATTTAATAAATAAATAAGTAAATTAATAAAACTAAAATACTGTAGAAATAAACTGCACAAGATGTCTGCACAAAGAAAATACGTTTAAACCACTCTGAAAAACAGCAATGAAATTTGCTGACCACATTTAAAAGGAATAAATTACTTCCCACAAACTTCATAGAAATTTAGATTTATATGCTCCCTTCTTTCTGAAAGCCCAAACTACAAAATTATAATTCAAAATAAATAAGCCAAGTAACTCAATTTTACAGCTGTCATATATATTAATAGAATGAGTCTCAGTGGGTGACTATTTTACATTTAATTCATTTTATCTCCTCGAACCTTTATTCCAAATTAGTTAGTGTTTCAAGCTCTGTTTGCTCACCTAAATTCTCTGTAGATGCTGTTAAAAGCAAGTGCTGCACCCAGTCTGCTGAAAGCACTGGGATGAAGAGCAAGACTATACAAACGTTTAAAAAGAGACTTGGTATTTGCTGGGCTTTTCTCCTGCTGCCTTGGTGTTGTCTGCTTAATGGACCATTTCAAAAATTCTCGTATGCATTGACCACAGAAATCTCTCAAAGTGCTGTCAACTGGATCCACTATGCCACTCTGCAATTGCACAAGAGTATTTCATTACCACAATGAAATGCCCCAAAACCTGCCATTGTCTCAGTGCAGTATTAAGACGGCTTATTTAGACAGTGTTATTTGTAACTTGAAAAACTCAAAGTGTCCCAGAAAAAATGAAGCTTCAAAATTACTGTTATCCAAGGGAAAGGCAGTTATTTCTAGCCTTCACAGGATTGGATTAGGCCTCAAACACCTGGATTTCTATCCCTGTCTCAGCTACCAGTTTAGGAATCTTGTCTAAGTCACTTCATTTCCGGATGAGCCAATCTCCTCTGCTTTAGAACCAAAAACACTGACTTTAATTTACAAAAAGTACTGCAAACCCTCCTGACCTACCTTGCTTCCAACCACTTCAGGTCAAAGCCAGTTTTAAATTTGCTTTCACCAGACACAAAAGCTTTAAAGAAACTTAGAGAAAAATTAAGTACATATCAAAACAACTTTCATTTGGAGAAGTGTGGGGATTGTGAAAGTATTTCTGTAGTTCCTTCTATACACTGATGATAAAAAGTGTTTCATTAATCCTATAAAGATGCCACACCTACATTTTAAGAATTGCAAAGAAATAGAGAAATCCATCATCAAAATCTCAGTAAAAAAATATTAGATGGTCATAAAAAGTAAGCTGTTAATCTTTTTTCCTTCTTTCAGACAAATAAGGAGACATTATATCTGTCCACGGGTTCCTGGTTCTTTCAGTAGTAAAAAATAAAGTCACATGGCACAGAGAAAAAGAGGAGAAAGACTTACGACCTACCAAGATAGCTTCCAGGAGTGCCACTGTATCTTGACTCTCAAATTTTTTGTTGTTGGTAAACCAGTGAATGAGTTGCATGACTAAAGGCTCATACAACTGTCTTGTTACCTGAAAAGAGTAAACATTAACTATATTTCTAGCACTAATAAATTTTCATGCTATTTTGCTATTCAAAATAGGTAAGAATAAAAAGCAGTGCTTGTTTAAAAATACATTATTCTAACTTCCTGGATTTCAACAATTTTACCTGCAAGCCAACCTGACTGAATACTGTCATACTATAACATGAAGCAAAGAACCATTATAAATTACTTCTCACATAAAAACGTATTTTAAACAAGCTAAAATGCTTATGAATGAATCTGTTTACCTGGTCTACATCACAAGCAAGACGAAGCAGCACCGGAAATATTTGCTTATGTAACTGATACATGGGTGGGGGACCCTGACATCCTTCTGGCATCTGAGAGGCTTTTCCCAACATGTATGTGACTATGCTATGTAGCAGTTCACATGCAGCAACCTGAAATTTAAAAATCCCTTTGCTTATGCATCCATTACCTTCACAGAGAAGACAAAATCATGGGCAGCAGAGAATGAGTCACAAGAATACTTGAGAAATCACTCTAATCTATGCTAAATCACCATTCTGGGAACAGATCACATCAATGGAAATCATTTACACACATTCTAACTGGCCTTTCTCTTCGTGTTTTAGTTTCTAACATGGGCAGTCACTTTTCAGCTGGCGAAAATTCATCACTGGATAAGTCACCCATCATTGTACTTTCACAGATAGCTCCATTCTGGACTCTTTGGATATCAACACCCCAATCCAGCAAAGCAGCAAAATATTTGTTTAAGTGTTCTGCTGGAATGCGTCCACAAGTGCATAGGCTAGGCATGAGGAGGAGGTGGCCAAACAACACTGAAGATTAATTAGTTTAAAATTTTCATTTTTATGTTAGGTCTAATTCTCAAAACACACTGCTGTCTCATAGCAACTTATGCCCTTCAGTTTTTAAACACTTAGAATAATGTCACCATGAAAGGGCACCAAAATAACAATTGCTACTACGTTGGAACTAATTAAAACAAGTTTTTCTTAACAAGGAAGACATTATTTTGTGCAGTGTTTATCAGCTAGCATGAAAAATATGCATAAAAAATATCAATACTTTTGTTTGTCTGTCACTTGCAGAAAGAGCTAGTTCAGTCACACGAGGCAAGAATAAATCCAAGTAGATGACAGGCTTCATATCTGCAAATGGTACAGCAAAGCTCAGACGCTTCTCAGTGTCCCAGGACACACACTTCTTCATCATCTCTTCTGCAGAGGTAGCTAACGCATTTGAAAAAGATCAAAACAAAACATGAGCTTTATGTAACACATAGAGCATTTCTGTAGCTCAGTCAAAAAAAAAAAATGTGATCTTCCAGCTCCAGCTAGATTGCCATACAACATTAATTCTTTATAAATTACTGGATGTTACGTGTACCAGAAGTATGTTAGAAGGCTAGTTTTATTTGAAGATCCAAACAGATGTTTAGCCACCTAATGGAAAAAATAATTGGAGCCAACACTTCAGCATACATTCAAGGCAGCCTCCACAGTTTCAATACAGGTAAGTTTGGAGACAATTATAAACCCAGAAGACATGGAATCACACTCGATTTAAAATACTTAAGACACCCAATATACTACTTTTGTCTTCAAGAATTTTTTATAACTGAAGATCAGTTCTAACATACATACTTCTGCAGTTGCACAGAAAATGACTACACTTATGGCTATGTCCTCCAGGGAAAACTGTCTATATTCCCATGTTTGTTAATGTGGTTAACAAAGCCCAATCACACTTTGTATTTGCTTTCCAGGGAAAAATGCTACTTTCCCATAGTATTTCTAAATAAGCAACAGAAAAGTACTTGGCAGAAACAAAACTGACTGTAAAGGCAGAAAAAAACACAGGCATGAAAAGAAATGAACAAAACTTCTATACAACTACATTAGTTTTCACACAGACTAAATTTTGTGCTGTATTTGTCCCTTAAATCTCATGGTCAGGTAATTTCACTATACTTGTCCATTTTTAAAAATTAAATTTATGTATTTTATAATTAAATTATAATGCTTATTCAAAGACTGAACAGAGAAGAGCATGTAAGTATTTTTATTTACACTGACACACTCACCTGTAATTAAGTTGTGGTTGATCTGCCCTCCCAATGATCCAAGAAGGCATGCTACTCTAATCCTTACTGCTTCCAAGGAGGAGCTATCATCCTAAATAATTCAACACACTTATATTAATGAAGGAAGAGTTACTTCTATATAGAAGTTATATAGAGTTACTTCTATATAGAAGTAACTTGATTTACATACTGAATGAAAGTTTTATGGCTCTTGTTAACATATGGATGAAAAAGGCAAAATGAAGAACATGCGAGGAGAAGAACTGCATCAAACAAGAACAGATTTTGTTCAATAAGCAGAAGAAGGCAAGACTGGAAGGCAGTTTTATCACATTTTGTGGGCTTTCAATTGCCATTTCTCATGTAAGGGTTAAAATTTTATCATCACAGATAACACATACCTACAGAATGACATAATAGCCTAAAAAATTGAAAGAAATCTAAAGTAAAAATTACTCTCTTCATTTGCTTTAATCCCAGGATTTAAACTTTAGATCCTGTATCTGTATGATTTTCATAAGCAGCCTGTATGGGATGTAAAATTTACTCATTTTAAAGACCACTGCGCTGGAAAGAGTTACATATTTATAGGAGTAACTTAGTTTCATGCCTAAAAAAGGTTTGTTCAAGTTAGTTTGTGCACTGGGACAAACACTTATTCTTGAGCTACTTGAGAAGCCACTGGTCAAAATGACAAGCATACTTGATGTCTAAGACTATAAACCTATCCTCAAGATACTAAAAAAAAAATCCCAAACCCTCAAAAAGTAACGTTACACATTTACAAATGGTATTTGCACACTGTACCACTGTTAAGCTTGGACCTCATTTTAGGTGTAGGAGTTAAATTTTTGTTTCCATAGTATATCAGTCTAGCACTGATGCTGACTTACAGGATTTCTTCAGTTCCTTTTCCCTGCTTCATTTCCATTCTCACCCTCAAATATGACATCTTTCCAACTGCACTGATGTAAGAGCTTTTAAAGCCACACTGTAGAACAGGATTCACTGAACTGATCTAAGGTAGAAATAATCCTCAGAAAAAAAAAGTATGCATGCAGTGAAAGAAGAGAAAGTCGGAAGTGATTAACTCACATTTAACTCGAAAAAGAAACAGTGATCTTACCAATGAAAACGTCTTTGCTTTTCTTAAACGCTGTATCACAACCTTATTAAATCCCTTCTGCGCTGCTCGAGAAAGTTTCCTCACTTCCCAGTTGTTCTGGGATTCAACTGATGAACAAAAAACCCGCATATTAGTTTATTGTACCAGCACCTCATGCACTTACTCAGTTTCTTTAAGAAAAAACCCATCCTGATTTTGCCTGATTTTGTTTTTAAGATGTGATGATTATTCCTTTATTTAAAATCTTTATTGAGGAAAATAAGTTTCTATTAGTGAAAACTAAGCTAATTTAAGGATATAAAGAACAAACCACAAAGAAGTGGCATATAAAAATGGCTATAACTAATGACTGTCCAGCAGCAGCAAATGAATTCTAGTTTAAAACAAAGGTAAATTTTGGGGTGTAAGAGAAGTTATATTGTTCCAACCACAGTAAGCCCACAATACAGACAAAAAGTATGTCATATCCATATCTTTAGGCTAACTATGAAAAAAAAAATTTCCTCTCCCTTAAGACTAACAACTGTTTGCCTGTTTGTACCTGTAGACGTAGAGTTTTTCAAATAACCATCAAGAAGAGGCAGAACATCCTTGTAGTAAGGCTGCATTATATGTCTGGGGATGTGAGCTGACCAGTCTTCCAAAGCATCCAGTCCCAGATCAGCCATTGGGATACAGCTAAGGCCCAGTTTAAATGCGTTCTATGTGTCAAATGTAAAATAATCAGTCTTTCATTTTCATTACTCTTACTTTTATTACTATTACTTTCAGACTTTTATTACTTTCATGTTTATTACTGTTATTTAAAGGTAAAAAGCCCCACATATTTGAAAGCATTTAGCATACATCTTCTTTCTTATTAACTTTTGTCTACTTAACATTTCACTCAAGATCAGCACAGGAGATAAACATTATATTGCAACACAGGCACTAACAGAGTCAGCTTAGTGCACAAGCAAATTCTGACAATCTAATTGTTTATTCAAAACATCATTTGTATTCTATCTCATGGAAAACACACAAAGCTTAATACTTCTTTTAATTGCTCAACAGGATACTAAGCTTGCTCCAGAATTTTTGTATGCTTTCCAGAAAAAAGTTTGTTAGCAGTACATCACTTTGACCTACCTGCAGTGCAGGAATATATGCTTTGATATCAAGCATGATGATGTCATGCGGTAAAGAGAGCAGAAAATTCAGACAGGATGCCAACAACTCATCCTTATACTGTTTCATTTTTGCTGCAACCTACAATTCAGATAAAAAAATCAAGAATTATCATAAACCTTTTAAGATACTGATTTAGCTATATTAATAGTCATGTAAAATAAACAACTCAAAACCAATACTGGAATCTCATTCACCTGCAGACAGTTACCAGACAGTATTTAATGTACAATTATACAATTATTTCTCAATCATACATGAATAGGTGATCAATACACCTCTTTGACATTAAGTAAAAAACAGACAGAAAAAGATCTTAAACCCACACTATGCTGCATAATTCAAGGAGCTGAAATACTTCTATCACAGATGCAAGATTTCTCAGAAGACAAAATTTTGATTATGTGTGTTTATATTCTGACTAAGAGAGTTTGCTAGCAAAATAACTTACCTCTTTTCCAAACTTTACAAACAGTGCAAAGCAAGAGCTCTTTTCTGGGTCTTCAGGACATGTTTTGAGACTCCTCGGACTGACACTCTACCAACAGAAATCACAAGTCAAGAGCATTAAAAAACTGTAGTACACAGTACAAACATGCAGCAAAAGTTCAAGTCAGAATACATACATCACTGTCCAATATGACACTAGCTTCAGTGAAAACTTGAAACGTATGTCTGTTTCTTCAGACCTTAGAAACTACCATTAATAAAGTGCACTGAGGATCTGCTTTTTGGAACAGACTTAATATTACTCAAGTAAGACATGTATGACTGAAAATATGACGAGGATGGTGTCTCTTCAGAAACTGGGCTTCTAGCATAATTTTTTTTTTATGTGCTTGTAACTAGAGGCATAGGATGCTATAAACATTTGAAACAACTGGGTAACAGTTTCAATGAACTATTTTCCATAGTGCCTAAGAGAGTATATATAAAGGAATGTACCACTGTCAATACAACGCTACCCCTCCATCAGGGAAAAGAGATCTCACCTCAAAATATTTTATTTTCTTGGCAATTTTCATTGTAACAGAAAGCAGCTTATAGAATCCACTAATAAGAGGTAGTCTCGTTGAATGTGTAATAAGCTCATAACCAAAGGAATATACCCAAGGGTTAAAGTATTCAACATGCTTCTCTGGAAGTATCTCTCTAAAACAGAAAACATATGGGGAGTGGAGTGTGAAGAAACTCAATAAAACATTTCATTTTTTTTCCAAGCTTTCACATTGGTAGAAGAAAGAGAAGCATTGCCATAAGAGAACAGCTCCAGAGACAGTGAGGAACTAATTACATGCTGCCTTCTAAGGCAAGCACAGGAAGAATACCTTTTTCTGCTTTACAGTGCAAAGCCATCTCTGCCTCATTGTATCTTAACTACTGATTTTATACAAACACATATACTCACATATCACACTTCATTACTGCAGTATTGTGAGGGGAAATCAACTGGACCTTCACAGGCAAACAATGCTGTTACCTTTCACTTCATGCCTAAATACTACTCTATGAAGACTGTGCTTCTGGTTTCTGAAGTATTTAGGATATATGGTCAGTACGATACCTGAGTGGTATCACTCAGGGATCGGTGTTGGGACCAGTCTTGTTTAACATCTTTGTCGTTGACATGGACAGTGGGATTGAGTGCGCCCTCAGCAAGTGTGCTGATGACACCAAGCTGTGTGGTTGATATGCTGGAGGGAAGGAATGCTATCCAGAGGGACCCTGACACACTTGTGAGGTGGGCTGATGCCAGCCTCATGAAGTTTAACCATGCCAAGTGCAAGGTCCTACACCTGGGTCGGAATAATCCCAGGCACAGCTGCAGGTTGGGCAGAGAAGAGATTCAGAGCAGCCCTGTGGAGAAGGACTTGGAGGTGTTGGTTGATGAGAAAAATGAACATGAGCCGGCTTCAGTGTGTGCTCGCAGCCCAGAAAGCCAACTGCATCCTGGGCTGCATCGGAAAGAGCGTGACCAGCAGGTCAAAGGAGGTGATCCTGCCCCTTTACTCTGCTCTGCTCTTGTGAGACCTCACTTGGAATATTGTGGGCAGTTCTGGTGTCCTCAACATAAAAAGGACATGGAACTGTTGGAACAAGTCCAGGGGAGGGCCACGAGGATCACTGGGGACTGGAGCACCTCCCTTATGAAGACAGGCTGAGAAAGGTGGGGCTGTTCAGCCTGGAGAAGAGAAGGCTGCGTGGAGACCTCATAGCAGCCTTCCAGTATATGGAGGGGGCCTATAGGGATGCTGGGGAGGGACTCCTCATTAGGGACTGTAGTGATAGGACAAGGGGTAACGGGTTAAAACTTAAACAGGGGAAGTTTAGATTTGATATAAGGAAGAAATTCTTTACTGTAAGGGTGGTGAGGCACTGAAATGGGCTGCCCAGGGAGGTTGTGAATGCTCCATCCCTGGCAGTGTTCAAGACCAGGTTGGAGGAAGCCTTGGGTGGTATGGTTTAGTGTGAGGTGTCCCTGCCCATGGCAGGAGGCTAGGAACTAGATGATCTTAAGGTCGTTTCCAACCCTAACTATTCTATGATTCTATGATATCAAAACATATAGCATACACTGAAAGACAAATGCACCTGAATAAAGAAAGTGAATTACTTGTCTCCTGTACTCTTAAAACAAAAAAACTTGAGCTGATGAGCTATTATGTTTTTACCTATGACCCAGGTATCTGAAACACTGTCTCCCTGTTAATCACCTTGTGCATTCTGAAATACAGAATAACGTCCCAAATCAGAAGTAGCCACCTTAAATAAATCTCACTTCAAATTTTTTCCAATTATTTCGTGACTTCTAAGTTACATAAAAACATATTAATACCTGCAGAACTCCACTAGATTTATAAAGGCAATAAAGTCTGTCGGCTTTGTTGGTTGAAGGTTTGAAGCAGGGTCAGAAGTAGGCCCAATCAAAGCACTGCCAGTTTCATTTTCATCCTGAAAATAAATATATTGAAGTGAGAACACTGGATCTGTGACAACACAGAAAGCACTTACACTTTTTTCCCAGATAAACAGTCTGTCTCTTCTTTTTCTAGCTGCTACTACCTGTCTGACACAAAGGACACTGGCACATCAATGATCTGAAAACATAGTAAGAGATCCTGGCTTCTAAAGAGAAAGCAAGTACAAAGATGAAAAGCACTAGATGCGAGAGCAGGGAGTCCAAAGTAATAGATTCTGTGAACTTGTACTAATTCTGACGTTTCCATCTCCTAGCACTGCTATGCAACATTCAGGAATATGACTTAAAACATCTTGTTTAGTACAAATATTACTTCAAGGACACTACAAGTTGCTATCTAAGCATAATGAAAAGAAAACAGGGAATGTGATTTTGGTTCCCCTACAGCAGCAGGAATTAATGGACAAGTCCTCAGGTCTCACCTGCTCATTGACATCCAGTTTCTGAACAGTCAGGTCCAATTTCTCAATAATCTTCAAAATAGATTTTATAAATTCATCATATAGCAAGCGATTCAGGGACTGCAGTGATGAATTTGTAGTAAGAAAGTTTTCATCTTCAAAACCACAATCCTTTGCAGGAGGAAAAAAGTTCACGTTTCAAAACTCCAATGACAATTATTTCTTGTACTTATAAACCAAGATTTGATTGATCTAGAGAATCCAGCTTTCTCAGCTATGGAAGCCTAAATTTATGCTTGTTTTAGTCATTTATCAGCCACAGAATACAATTAAAGAGTAATTCTATAGCATGACATTTGGAAAAAATCTAGGGTTAGAAAAGCAGTGATAAGCCTCAGGACTATGTTTCCTTTAGTATTTCCATGTTAACTATGCTTTTACCTTCATTGTGTCACAGTTCAGTAGATTTCTGAAGAGATATAAATAGTCCTTATACATTGGTACTTTCCATCTCCCTGTCCCAACCTCTCCATCTTCACGGGATTCTTCTGATCCAGTTTCTTTTCCAAAAGAACCCTGAAAGAACACAGTTCTTTAAAGAATTGTGGTGGTTGACCATGTCTGGATGCCAGGTGCCCATGAAGTCACCCTATCACTCCCTTCCTCAGCAGCATATGAGGGCTGAAAATAAGATAGAAAGAACTTGTGGGCTGAGATAAACACAGTTTAATAAAGCAAGGTCCATGCACGGAAGCAAGGGAGAACAAAAGACTTTTCTCTGCTTCCCATCTGCAATGTCCAGCCACTGCTGGGAAGCAGGGCTTCAGCAGGAGTATTGGTTGTCCCAGAAGACAAATAAAATAACAGTGGATGTCACTTCCCTCCTCCTCCTCTTTTCCCCCATCTTCTTATTGCTAAGCAGACCTCATATGGCATGGAATATCCCTTTGGTCAGTCTGGGCCCTGGCTATGTCCTCTTTCGAAACACAAGTGTGTGTGTGTGGGATGTTTGAGAGGGCAGCCTTGATGCTCTGCAAGCACTGCTCAGCAGTGGCCAAAACAGTGGTGTGTTATGAATACCTTTCCAGCTACAAATACAAGCACAGCACTATAATGGCTGCTATGGGGAAAACTAACTCCATCTCAGCCAAATCCCAATACAACTGTGTAAGTGTCTACCTGCCCAAGCTAGAACAGAATGTAAAATTACTTCTGCCAACAAGAAATGCTTAGCTTTCTCATTTAGCCAGTCTGACAAGAACACAAACTAACTAGCTCCTTTCAAAAATCTCTAAAGCTCTTCTACTTCTAGTGGTTACTTGAGAAGCTCTATAGTTATCTGGCTGCCTAGGATTAAGAAGCTTTAACATCCTCCCTTAACGTTCAGTACAACTTTTAACATGTCCAAAATTTGCTAACCTGGAAGAAAGTTGGATGACCTTAATTACAACCTACTTTGTTAAAGACAACACAATCAAACAAGAACTGTAGAGAACAAAAGTCTATTTCCTGTCATTTTTTCCATTCAGTACAAAAGCCACGTCCTCATTATGTGGATCACAGACTAATAGCAAGTGAGCCACAATTCAAACTGGGCAGCACCATTTTTGCTTCTTTGGGCCTTCCCCTTTTTACTGGGCTACATCAACAAGTACTGGAATGTGTTCTCTAGGAATTTAGATCAAATAAGTATGTTTAAACAGCCATTTTACCTTTGAAAATGTGATTGGCTTGGAGAAAATTCTGATTAATCCCTGATGCACTGAAACAAACAAACAAAAATACATTTCCTGAGCAGACTTAAAGAGGCACAGCATCCGTATCACTCACTATGTTAAAAATGAATTTTCTCTTTTCTATATTCTGTCATGATGAGGGAGAGGAAAAAGAATACAATTGATCCTTTAAGGACAAATATAGCCAAAATCAGAGGAATTATTCTAGGATGTTTCACAGGGAACCAGTTTTGAACTTGCTTCTTACTACTTTCTTTCAATACTGCTTTGATCTTTTCCTGACTCTGAAAGCAGTGATGACCACGGCATTGCCCATAATGCCCATACTGAAAAAGGCAACAACTCCCAGTAACTCTAACAGGCATGGACTTAGGACCTCCATTCTGGCATGGTGGTTGAGTGCACTGCATCCCAAACCAAGAACATAGAAAACAATGAAAATGCCACAACAGAGAAAAGCCACAGAAAATAACTGAAATAAAATTAAAATAACTTCTGAAAGTCATTATAATAAAATGTCAGCATGCTGGAGGCTACTGGAATTGTCAGGTCCCAGTGTTGACATTATTACATTTGCAGGACTTTATCTCATTAACTTCATACTTGGAATTTTCTCTTTTTCTATGTACAAGTTCCAGATCATAGAAAGATTTCATTTCTAACACAGATAACGCTCACCCTCATTTCTGTGAAATTTTGTAGGGGTAAGTGAAATGGTATTGAACAGAGCTTTGTACATTTTTCTGTGAAATCCCCTTCTCCCCATAATCCTTCAGAGCAGGAACATAAATCTTTATGTTCAAAAAGATTTTCACAAAAATATACCCTGTTGCCCTTGGTGACAGCCACTGCATCATCCAAAACAGTTGTTCAACATATTACTTGAATGATTTAACAATGGATATTGGAAAAAAAAAAACATGAGAACCCTAAATCTCCATTATTAGAAGATGGGAAAAGGTTTATCTCTGACCCCAAATGGCTATTCCACGTATCTCTCTTACAATCAGTTAAACATTTTAGGACAAAAAAAAAAAAGATCCAAACAAAAAAGACTCCATGACCCCACCAAAAACCCACAACAAAGTTAATGTGACAGACTCACCCACAGTGCTAACAAAACTCCAGAGAACTGGACCTTTTCCTGAGAGGGCGAGAAATATCTTTATTATAGATCTGCAACAGACTACCTGCATTTTTTCACTGTACTGTGGAAAGCTGTTGATCTGCAGCACAACTAGATGTTCAAGAACTGGTGTGTATACTTCAGGAATCTAGAATAAATAGAAAACAAAACATCCATCATGCAAAGCCAACGATTATAACTCAGTATCAATGTGAAGAATTATGCTAAATTATTTCATATTTATCCATTTCAAATTTACAATTCTTTGTCATGACCCATCCGAGAATAATAAAACACTTAGCAAGTGAATACATCTTAGATGTAAAAAAAAAAACAAAACAACAACCACCAACCAAAACTAAACCAACCAATCAAAAAAAACCAACAAAACAAAACCACCAAAAAATCCCAACCAACCAACAACAACAAAAAAAACAACCCCAACAAACCAAACCGAACACGCACAATAATAAAATTTCCTGGAACACATTATGGAAAGTAGCTCCTGGATAGATTAGTGCTTCAGTGGAACCAGTTTTAAGCTTCTTTAGAAAAGCACCAATTTACTTAAACAATAATAACACAGCTGTATAATCTGCTAATCCTTAACAATCTGAGTACAGAATATAGGTGAAAGTCTCTTCTCTGCCCCAACCTTGCTTCCCAGATCCAGCTAGGATCCAGAAAGCTCTCATCAGAACACACACAGCATTGCATGAGAAGAAAATCAAAGTAACAGCTCTTAGAACACTCTAAGTATTAGTACTGAAAGAAAAAGCAGCAACATTGTGGAATAAACACATAAAAAGAAGGGTAAGGCTCAGTCCAAATAAATACCTTCACCCACAAAAAATAGAAAACTGTTCATAGTTAGCTATCATTACATAACTGGTTTTCATTACAATGCACTGAAGTATTTTATTTAGTATGTTCTGTGCATTTTTTTTTTTTCAAATAAAATCCAATAAAGCATTCCCCTAGTAATTCTTCCCATGCCCTAGGAGCTAAATGTCATCGTATTTCAGCTAAAAAAAAAAAAACACACCTTCTGTCACTGGTTCACAGGTACTACCTCATTACACATCTCTACCTGTATTACAAAACCAAGATGACTGGTACTTTAAATACTCCACTTACTGTATCTATATGGAATATCACACTTGCAATGGACTGGAGGAAACTTGGTAACTGATACAGATGGTCATCTATTGTTTCTGCTTCTGTGAGGTACATTTGCTTACAACGCTGAAGGAGCTCAACATACATGTCGTCAACATCCTTAGAATGTATAGCTTTACAGGGCTTACAGGAGAGAAAATAAAATCCCGATTTCACAACTCTGAACAGTCAAGCAAACATATGCTGTAGCACTAAACCCTAGCCAAGTCTTCACTGAATCGTAGTAAGAATCATCTATTTTTTCCAGGAACGCAACATATCTGAATAAATTAGGTATTCCACTTTCTACATGTATTAGAAACATCGTACCTGCAATGAACTAAAATAACAGTTGATTGATGAAATTCAATTTACTGTAAGAGTACTTGAACTTCCAGTGTCATGATTCAAATCTAGTCAGAAATGCATGGAGCTTGGCTGCAAATATCTTATGTATGGCACTGTGGATAATAGTACTCACTTATATTTTGACCTAGCTGAATAAAAATATGAAGTGGCTGATCTTAATGTGGATTAACCAATTATCATCCACTACTATTTAACATTTAACCCAGCAGCATGAGTTCTGAACTTTCATTGCACTGGGATCTGTATAGATGATACAGACTACTCTTAAACTAATGAAGTGGTGGTAAGCACCACAAACAGTACTACAGGATTATGCCATGATGCTTCAGGATTTCTATTGAATGATTTATAAATCACAGTGTTTAGCACAAACTAGGACAAAAATAAATCTTTATGAAAAGAAACCAGGAACCAGGTCACAGGCAAGAACTATAGTAGGGAACTGCCCATGGAAAAAGAATGGACTGATTTAGGTAATTACAAAATACAAGAGTTAGGCTAAAGTTTGAACCTAGTCTGGCTAAAAACATGCTGACAAAATTAAGACTATCCATTTATCATTTGTAGAACCATAAGTATCAATTTATTTCAGTGATTAGAAAGTAAAAGAAATGTTCTGTCGTGAAACTGAATCAATCACTGAACTTGTGTTTAGTTTAAGGCCACTACTTGCAGTAGCAGCAAGACTCCACTGCCTCACAACCTAGCATCTGATGCTTGGCCAAGATTTGGTCTAAACATGCTAGCAACTATTAGTGTGTCTTAACATATTAAAGATTTGTAAGTATTGGAGCCTAAGGATCCCTTTTTCCTGTTAAAATTTGCGGTATTATTGTCAGTGTTTATATTATGCAATTTTAATTAACTTATTTTGTTTTGTAATGAGATATTTTAACATGTTTTTTCAATTCAGTAATTTGATATATGTCATTTTTTCTGGAAACAATACCTATAACACAATTCCTTTCTAGCTCATGTCACAGAACAAAGCAAATGCACTCTGCTCTAAAGGCAGCAAAAAGAGAAGATTCAGCTAGTAACCAGCTAGACTATCACATTTCCTAACCTACTCTAAAAAATCTTAATACACATCGACAGTGCTCCCGCTAAAGTCAGTGTGCATGTCAATGATTTTCAACCAGTGTCACTAATGAAGTTCAACACTTAATACAGAAACATAAGCATTCCCTATGTAATAAGCTGTCTAGAGTTGTAAAAGGAATGGTATATGAATCCTAGCTTTAAATCCATTCAATATGGGCCTTTATCAGAACAAGTTTCCTGCACATACTGCTGCAAAAAGCCCATATCCACGAATGGCAATAGATAACTCTTTGTTGCTTGAATCCATTCTTCTGATGATTGCATAGAACTGCTCCATGAAGAACTGCAACTTGCTCTTGTGTAGCTCTGCATCCTTAGCTACTATTAAAGACATCTGTAAAGCAGAAGCAAAAAATTCAGCATTTCCAGAAACACGAAAAAAGCCACCAAAAATTACAGTACGTCTTAAAAGATACCTAGCACTTCAAGCAATTATTTATTAATCAGATTCACCAAACTTCTAAGCACCAAGTACTCCCACTATTTCAAGAAATTTAACTTTCCTTTAGTGTCAAGAGATCCCGGTGAAGTTACAGTACCTGCTTGAGGAATGAATCTAGCGCCGAATGACTGGCTTTCTTCAGGTCCTGATTTGCATGGCCACACCATTTACACATTGTTTCAAAAAGGGTGACATAATTGTCCAGGAGCAAGGCACCAAACTGAGCAGCATGCCAGCTGAACAACTGTAAACCAGCTGCAATTTAATAACAATTCTCATTAAAACTCAGTCTTATATTCCACTTTTCAAAACCAGACCAGACTATCAAAGTCCACATTAGGATTTTAGGTAGGTATACCTACAATGACTGGAGGGTGAAAAATGTATTCTTCTAGCCAGTATGGTATCAGTATTCAAACATTAAGAACTTAAGCATTAAAACAACCCCCCAAAATCCTATTTAATGTACACCATTATGGAAAGCACAGCTGTGTTCCCAAGTAATTTACATTAACAGTGAAAAAGAAAGGGAGCGATTCTGCTGGTTACAAATAATAATAATCACACAGTTCACAAAGATTTGGTTTCTGTGGTCATGATTATGCTCAGGTCCCCTTCTCCACCAAACTGTGATACAGACAAATAAAGAACTCGGAATAAAGGTCATTTCACAACCCCAAAGACAAGCATAAATGAAATTTCAAGACCCTTCATGAATTAGCTGGGGGAGAGCAAAGTATCTTTAAAGAGGGTTTTAGCCTTCACAGTTGCCATGGGCCTAGTACCCAAACGTTGCATTTTTGCAATTTCTGCATAAACCACTCACATTTCACAGGCCAATTTCTCATTTTCTTAATGAAATTCATTTGTTCCTAATTTCCTTCACCATCCAGTGAAATTACCCTTCTATTTCTATTTTTTCCTTTAACCCCATCTTTTTCTTTTCTCCTAATTTGCTGTATGATATCTGTCTTATTTCTACCCCTACGATGATTCCTCTCTCATATGAAGATTTTGTACTACTCCTGAAGGGAAAATGGCATCAAGTGTAATGCTGTTGTTCATTGGCTCACTAGACCTTGCCTAGTTTAACCAAATACACATTTAACTCTTGAGACTCCAACTTAAGGTACACCAGCTTTGCCCCCTGATGAGTTTAGAAGATTGAAGAATAGAGCCACCTGAAGACAGCCAGTAGAGAATAAATGACAGGAGACACCATTGTATGTATGGTATCCACCTCAACACGAACCAAATTAATTTGCAGTCTTACCCAGATGTACTGCATATCGCTTCTGATCAACCTGTAATACCAGAAAAGGTTTGTCATGTGATTTATTCTTCATCAGGGCTGATCCATTTATGTGGAACAATTTGCATGTGGCAGGTTTACCTGTGGGTTGATTGCCTTCATTGCAAAATCAAAAATCTCTTTTGCCGTCTGAGGATCTGTGAAACAATCCAATAATGAGTATTTTGCTATTGAGACACAAGAGGTAGAGTGAAGACAAAGATATTTTTATCCAAAGCTTGGCATGCAGAAGCAATATAGGAAAGCTTTACATACATCATTCTAAGAGGCAGAGATGCTTTTTTATGGAATACTTTAAAATTGAATTGTATGTGTATATGCACTGATTCTTCCAAATACCCATGTTTTAACAGACATGGATTTCTAAGGGAAACACATTTCTCTATACACCACATTCCAGCTCAGCTGCCCAATCTCTGATTGAAAACAGCACTTCCACATTTATGTACACAAACACACTGAGGAAGCCACTCCACACTAACACAGACTACAAGAACCATGTAGTTCGACAGGCCTTGCTTTTGCATAAACTATCTGCCAGTAGGGAAATTTTCATTCTGAGTTCACAGAATGAAACAGCACTGTTTCCTGGCAGTGTAATGACTAAAATATATAAAATTGTATAACTGTCTTTCACACAGAGTAAGACCATACCTTCGTCCACAGATTTGGTAAAATTGTACATGAGTGCAACCAGTCCCCTCAGACATCCTGCTACAACAGGTAGCTTGGGTCCCCTTGTAGTTGATGTCATCTAAAAAAATAGGGAATTGAAAAAAAACATTATTCTGAAGCTAAAATGAATTTACACCAAGGCTTCCCAGTTCCTAGAAGTGTAGATAAAATAACATATTACAACTTAATATGGTGACGTCAGCACCTAACTTTATGAACACAAGTCCACAGAAACATCTCCTACTCAGTTTCATATCATTTGGGAAAGAGATTAACTACAGAAGCATAAGAAATCCTTTGAAAAGCATAAAACATGTTCCACCAAGATCAACCATAGGAAATTTTAGATAGCACACCATAATGTCTTAAAAGTGCAGAATACAGTAAAGTTCAGCAGAAGTGTGATATTTACCTGAAGTGCAAAGATTCTGTAGCTAGTAGAAACCAAAACAGAACTACTAATGCATGGCAATATGACTTTTCTTAGGCACTACCACAGTGAAAACCACATGCCACCTTTTCTCAGAGTAAACTAGTTAATTTGCTGTCACTGACGGCCTTGAATTTTTACTTTGAAAGCTTCTCAAAACCAGAGAACAAACTTCAACAGAAGCATTTATGACTGTCCAGTTAAATCCCTACAAATTGTACTAGTTACAATAGTATTCCAATATACAGTGCCACACACATCAAAGGGAAAAAAACCAAAGCAATGCAAGAGTCTAAAAAGACATTTCAATCGTACCTGTGTTTTAAGCTCTCCCAGATAAGCTCGGAATAGTTTTTCAGAGTTGTTAATCATTTCACTAGGCTGGACCTCTCCCAAAACTCCCAAAAGCTCATAAATCTTCTCCAGTACTAAAAAGTTATTTAATATTATTAAATATTAATTACTGAAGTCGTTACTTTGACATTTCCATTGCATTTCCTATGTAACTTGCAACCATGAAAAAACATCCCTGTTGGTTTAATTTTAATTGGTGATCAGCATGGCAGAAAGGCAGCTCTTTATCATGTACACAGATATATATATATATATATACCTACATCCTGTGATGCGAGGTGCATCCTCCTCTCACATTAAAACACATGTACTTCTTTCAAACAAGGCTTAGAAATCTGATTAAAGGTCATATCCACTGAGGAAGCATATACCACTAAACCAGCTCCTGGCCTTAAGGTTATGCTGAGTCTTTTAAGTACCACCACAGTTAAGGCCAATAGCTAGCAGAAACTTAGGCCTGAGTTCAGACTGAAGGGTTCTATGCAGGCACAGCAAGTTTTGCAAGGGTTAGACCTGTCAAACCAAGATTTCAGCTGCAACTAGCTAAGAAGATCAAATTAGAGCTCATATTAGTATGCTTAACATCATAAATAACATGATTAAGCAAGGGAGGAACTGATGAGCTCATATTAGGGGTGACTGATGCAGCAGCTCTCTCAGTAAAACTGCAGCTCTGAGGACATAACTGGGCAGGTATGGAATAAGGTTACAAAGAGCTTTAGAATCACTGAATCATTCAGGTTGGAAAAGACCTTTAAGATCATTGAGTCCAACAGTCAACCTAACACTGCCAAGTCCACCACTAAACCATGTCCCTAAGTGCCACATCTATGGGTCTTTTAAATACTTCCAGGGATGGTGACTCCACCACTGCCCTGGGCAGCCTTTTCCAATGCTTGACCACCCTTTCTGTGAAGAAAATTTTCCTAATAGCCGATTTAAACCTCCCTCAGCACAGCTTGAGGCTGTTACCTCTTGTCCTACCGCTTGCTGGAAGAAGAGACCGACCCCCACCTCACTACTGTAGAGAGCGACAAGGTCTCCCCCTGAGCCTCCTTTTCTCCAGGCTAAACATCCCCAGTTTCCTCAGCCACTCCTCATCAGACTTGGGCTCCAGGCTCTTCACCAGCTTTGCTGCCCTTCTCTGGATGCACTCCAGCACCTTAGTGTCTCTCTTGTAGAGTGGCCCAAAACTGAACCAAGCATTCAAGGTGTGGCAGGTACTCTCTTATGTCAGGAATCCTAAACCAGACCTTGGCTTAAATTCAGTATGAACTGCCACAACTAAATGCAGTTACAAGATTTCTCACACGTGTTAGCTCATACATATATACGGGCCTGCGAAGCACCAGCTAACTGCATGATCATGATCAAAAGACCTGAACAAACTTTACTAGCTCCAGAACACCAACAGCTACTATTTTTAAGCACACTTGCCATTGGAATAGCATTTATACATTTTCCTGGGGTATAATGCAACAAAACCTGAGTGCAAATAAAACACAGGTCAGTGGTAGAAAAAGTAAAGCCTACCTGTATCAGAAATTTTACTTTTTATGGCAAGTTCCCCATAAAATTTATTAAATATCTCCCCAATTTTCATTTCTTCCATCAGACAGGAACGCTGTAAACTTCGAAGTAACTACAATAAAAAAATATATAATTTAGGAAAATCATTAATATCGATACTACAATCCTACTTGATCTAAATAAAACCACAGTCCGTATGTGTAACTTCAGCCTAAGTATGCTATTCAATAAAATAGATTTGAGGTGACTGGTCCAGGAAAGAGTACTGGCATGAAATCTACTTTAACAACAAATTACCTTCCTACATATGTATTAATTTTATAGGTTTTAATTTATATTATACATATCATATATAGATCATCTACATGAAAATTACAGACAGTAGATTTTTATATTTATATATAAAAAACCCATGAAAGCACAGGTTTAGCAAGTCTACAGTAGCCTTTATCATACTGTATTTCTCTCCCTGCTGCTATAAAGCAAATCCAAGTCACAGAAAAACTGAGACTGAATAACTCAGAAGGGAGTTTTGGTTTTCATAAAAAAACCTAAGTAGGTACAAAAGCATTTGCAAAACAATGGTTTAATGCATTCTAAGGAAGAATGTTCTGAAATTACTGTCTCAACTGTGTCTTGTGCTAGTAGATTAAGGAACGACATGTTCATATGTGAGCAATCAACTGGAGAAATATTGAAGACAATCTGTTGTAAAGACATATCTCTTACTAACATTTAAATATTACACTACCACTATTCTCTTCCTACTGCAGACTACAGATTTTCTGCATGATGTGGTGTAACCATATTAATACTACAGGTTTTCTACTTTTTTTCTAGAAGCAAGAGATATTTATAAAATGCCTTTACCTTAATCAGGAGTTCCAGAGCTGGGATTTTACATTTTGCTGCTCTCTCTTTTGTGTAAGCACTAATACAAGTTTGCTAGATAGAAAAGAAAATAGAGATTATAATACAAGAAGAGAAAGGAATTCAAAGATAACAATGTATTAATCTACTTCTTCAAAGTATCTGTTCCTAACAAGCTTAAGGTTTTAAAAAAGACTAAAACAATAAAAATGTCCAGTCCCAAAAGTAGCGTCATTGACAACACTGCAGCATAGTCTGACAAAAAAGCAAATCCCAGCTCAAGCAAAGAAAACGCAGTTTCTGAAATAACAGACACACGTAGCAAATTTTCCACTTCTGTACTATCATTCCTTACAATACATAGCTACTGACTTGAGAACAGAAAGTACATTGGTACAGCTGAGCATGTCTATACAGACCAATATTATTCAGCAACCTAAAGTCAAAGAATGTTGGTTTTAGAGGTACTGTATTTTCCACCAATTTCTGTACATATTGCAAAAGTAACAACTTCACAGAAGAATTTTTTAAAAAATATCTAAAGCTAACCACCACCTATAGAAATATTAAGACGTGACACTTTAATTAGTGTGCTTGGTTTGTATAAATAAACTTATAAATATTATTTTCAATATCAAGAACATATTTTCAAAATCAATATCCACTATGTTCTATAAAAAGAAGTTAATTAAGTCTATAGTTGAAGAAACAATTCCACATTTCTTTATTGTATGAATTATCCTTTATGTTCATCAAGTTATTCCAGCTCTAACAAGCACGCTGGACAAGAATAAAGCACACAGGAAGGGGAGAAGGACAGTTATGAATCTGTTAGAGTATGAGATCAAATTATTTCAACCATTTGGCAAAGACCTTTAGGAAACAATTTTCTTTTACCCACCTTAATATGACAGGCATAAGGATGAACTTTGTCACCAATTTTTTCCATAAAGACACAAAGAAACTTCAGTGCTTCTTCCCTGCAATCTCGAAACTGGAAGTTAAAAGAAAAAAACATCTAGTCTTAATACATATAATGTGCTGTTCATCAAGCACTATCTCTACATTTAAAAATTAATGGTTTTAAATTGAAAGAGAGTAGATTTAAACATTAGGAAGAAGTTCTTTACTGTGAGGGTGGTGAGGCACTGCCACAGGCTGCTCAGAGAAGTTGTGGCTGCCTTGTCCCTGGCAGTGTTCAAGGCCAGGCTGGACAGGGCTTGGAGCAACCTGCTCTAGTGGAAAGTGTCCCTACCCATGGCAGGGTAGTTGGAACTAGATTAGCTGTAAAGTCCCTTCCAAACCAAACCATTCTATGACTTTTTTATTATATGAATTAAAGTTTACCAACTTACCTCCTCAATGCCGAGGGACCTGTGGATAAACACGAGTAAGCCATGCTCTTGGGAAAACACGAGGGACAGGTGCAGGGCTGCAGGGAAGCAAACAAACCATGGGCAGTTGGTTTACTTTCTAGAGCAGGCAGAGCTGGAGGGCTTGACACCACTCAGCCCATCACTTTGTGCAGAACGATGCCTTACCCCCTTGGACTGGGCTGATGCTTGTGATCAGAAAAAACACACCTAGACGTGGGTGTTTCTGACCCCCACATGGATGTGAGTATAGGTTCTGTGACTCTGACCTCATGCCAGGGCTGGGGGAAAGCCAACCTGGGCGCAGGTGGGCAGAGAGGGGCATGCACTAGCACTAAAGTGTTTTGAACCAAGGTAAGTGGTTACCTGGGGTAAGAAACTGCCCCTCCCCCGAAATGAAGCATTTTACATCAGGACAGCAGCCCTCAAATGTCGAGTGAAGAACTGAGGGATGGCAAGGCCATCCCCCAGGACCACGGGTCTGATGCACTGTGTAACCACTACCGCCCCCCCAACCCCCCCATTAGCGATCCCTCCCCAAGACGAGGGGGTGTTTCGAAGCTAATACAGAGCGTACGGCCGGGCAGGCCCCGCACACGGCCCCACTCAGAGCCCCTGAAGCACCCCTGTCCCCTCGCCCGCCCCGGGGCCCGAGTGCGCACCCTGCTCGTCACTCTCCAGGCTGGTGAGACAGGTCTCGCCCAGGCTGCGGAGGAGGGTATATCCATGCAGGGCGGCGCTGGTAGCATCACTAGGCTGCAGGCAACGGTGTAGCTGGAGCAAATACTCATGGACACCCACCATCCTGCCCCAGCCCCGCCGCGGGCGGCCCAACAAAAACACGCGCTGTGGCGTTGTGACTGGTAAACTCGGAGGAAGGAGAAGAGTGGGTAGACCTCAGCCACACCATTCAGAGCGGAGGGAGGCAGCACGATCGTCTAACGGCCAGCGGCAGGCGGCATCTTTATGTGTCTCGCCGCATGACCGGATCAATTGACGCAATACACTAGTAGACATCCCCCCTCTGCGGAGAATGGGCTGCTCCGACATCCCCACGCCTCCCTGCCAGACAGAGGGCCTAGTTTTGCCGCGAAATCCGTTCTGGCGCGGGCGGTTTTATTTAGGGGTGGGAGGGGTGTATAGTGGGCCATTGCTGAGGATACCCTCCGTCTCGTAGCCTAGGGAGTACGCTGCAAGTATACTTCTGTCCTTACTGTAGGAGGTCGAGCACGGCGCGACCCTCACCTCGGGGGACCGGTAAGTTTATCTTCTTCCTCCTTTCCTTCTCCGTTCCGCATCCCCCCTTTCCTGTCTCTGTTGGGTGCTCCCGTTGCGATCGGGCCTAACCATTGGCCAGAAAGCCCGCGAACGCGCGCGCACGCGAGTCTCTTGGCGCGGAATTTGCCGGTGTCGCTACGTTTGTCCAGGTGTGGTCGGCTTGTGTCCCTAGCCGTCTGTTTATCCGCTGTGCGTGAAGGGGTAGGGAGGAGAATCCGCTGGTAGGGGCTCGGCCTGTTAGCAGAGCGCCCGCAGCTGCCTTCCGCTTGTCGGACCCCCACAGGTAGGACCGCCGCGGGAGCCGGAGCAGCGCCATGTCGTCGCCCGCCTCCACCCCCAGCCGCCGCCGCGGCAGCAAGCGCGGCCGGGGCAGCAATCCGTCTACTCGTAAGTGTTTCAATGGGAAGGGGTCGGCTCGGGACGGGGGTAAGGCGGCCGGGCCTGAGGGAGCGGGTGGGTGCTGGCTGCAGGGCGTTCTCGTCCGCTGCCGTGCATGTTCCTCGGTCCGCCTTATGCGGCAGGGCGACCATCTAAACGCCGGGTCCGTTTATGCTTTGTGTCTTGCAGCGCAGGATGCTCGGTCTCCTCCTTCGCAGAAGCGCAGGACTGACGACTCCACCTCCATCGGAGAGCTGCAGCCCATGCCCACCTCCCCGCCCGCCGACCTGCAGAGCCCCGGCGGCCCCGATGCGCTCTTTTCCAGCCCTCCGCAGTTCCAGCACTCCGGTACAGTACGCCGGGGCTCGGGCAGCTCCGCTGCTGCTGCCTAGCGAGCCGGTGCGGAGAACGAAAAATAGTCGGGGGGAAGAGGGAGGGGGTGGGAAAAATAGTTTTGTTGCAAGTTTTCGATTTGAATTTGTCATAGCGAACATAGCAGGAACACAGTGTCAAAGGTGCAGATCTGCTGTTGTAGCTTTCAGCCATCTTGGGAAGTATGTATCAGGGGTTATGCCTTATGTTTTCATGTGTTTCTAGAATACAATAAATCAGTCAAATTATGAATGCAGAAATAATTTGACTCGTTGCCTTAAAATGCCTTTCTTGTTTCTATAAACAGGACTGGTTTTCATTGCAGTAGCTGGTAACTGTTATAACACTTGTTTTGCAGCCCCAAAATACTGAAGAATGCATTTCATCTAAAATGCTACCGTTTGACTTCTTATGCTTGAACACCAGTGTAGTTGTAAAATGCTGTACCGCTTTAAAGCTCTCTAGTTAAGCTTCCCTCCTTTTCCTAGAGCTTTGGGGTCTCTCAGAAGAGATGTTAATGCAAAGTTCTAGGTAGACTTGCAACATTTTTACTGTTTCTGCTTTAACAAGACTCTGGAATTGATTGATGCCACTTGTTTTATGACAGTAGAGTTAAAAGAATGAAGAGACAAATGCAGAGGCTGAATTGTAGTCTGTTCTGAATGTCTTGATAATGCAAAATGTCTTGATAATCATATTTTTTTTTTCCTAATAGCTATTCCACTTGACTTCGATATCAGTTCACCTCTGACATACGGCACACCCAGCTCCAGGGTGGAGGGTACTCCACGAAGCGGTATCCGAGGAACTCCAGTTCGGCAGAGGCCAGATCTCGGGTCTGTCCGTAAAGCCAGAGAAGTCGATTTACACTCAGATGGGGTAGGTAGAGGTCTTAGGATTTTGTATCTGACAACTTCTTTTTGACAACAATATTTGTGTATGCTTATTTTGTTTCCATGCAGCTGGCTGAAGATATAGCAACCGACCAATCTCTTGGACAAAAGCTTGTCATTTGGGGAACAGATGTTAATGTAGCCTCATGCAAAGAAAAATTCCAGGTAGGTTAACAACTTGGGGTTTTTTTTCCTCTTTTTAAATGAAAAGCTAGTTTGACTTAAGCAAGTATTAGTTGCATCGATGCAAAGTCGGTGTTCATATTACTAAATTCTGCTCACCTTTCCTGTCTGTCTCCTTATTACCTCTGACATTCAGAGATTTCTTCAGCGCTTCATCGATCCAGTAGGTAAAGAGGATGAAGACGTTGGCTTGGATCTCAATGAGCCCCGTTATATGCAACGACTTGAAGAGGTATTTGTAACCCAGTGAAATTTAACTTTTCATTTTTTAGTCTTGTGTACCATTGAGCTAAAGATTTCTTTTCAACTGTCTTTCAGATTAATATGATTGGGGAACCATTCCTGAATGTAAATTGTGACCATCTCAGATCATTTGATGAAAACCTTTACAGGCAACTCATCTGCTACCCTCAGGTGAAGTAGTGTGCTTGTTTTCTGGCTTTCAAGTGGCCTTTCTGTATTATTTCTGGCTTGTGATCTGTTTGTTTAGATGCAGTGTGTGCTTTGTATGTTCAGTGTTATCTCTGTAGCTTCTTTATTCTACTTAATGCAAAATGTCTTCCTAATGGTTGAGCATAGATACTGTAGTGGGCACCTCATGCATGCAAAACTAGCTGGTAAACTCAGTGCTACAGTGTTCAGAGTCTCGTCTGTTATTTTTTTCCCCTCTTTGCAATACTCAAATAAATAAACCCAATCTAAACAGCAAGTCTTCTGTTACATAGGAAGATGCTCAGCTGGGATAACTTTTAGTCATTCCTGGCTGATCATCAGCATGTAAAGTGCTTTTATGCAAAGTATTTAATTCTGTGATTTATTTACTTTTTTAAAATTTAAGCTTAACTGTTTCTAACCATTTCACACAGGAAGTTATCCCAACGTTTGACATGGCTGCCAATGAGATCTTTTTTGATCGTTACCCTGATTCAATATTAGAACATCAGATTCAAGTAAGGCCATATAATGCACTGAAGACTACAAATATGAGAAATCTAAACCCTGAAGGTAAACTTTTGATTACTGCGTTAGAAAATAATCTTAAGGGTTTGTATAGACTTATTGAGTATTAACAGAAAATTACATGAAGACTGTATAAAACTGTACTTGTAGTCCATCCAGACCAGTGTCTTGTGTTTATGTCTGTTTCAGAAACAAATGCTTTAGAGCCCAAATGCAAAATAATCAATCTGTAAAGGAAATCTTTCCTGGCATCACAGAACAGTTTGGGTTGGAAAGGACCTTAAAGATCATCCAGTTGCAACCCCCCTGCCATAAGCAGGGATACTTTCCACTAGAACAGGTTGCTTAAAGTCCCATCCAACCTGGCCTTGAACACTGCCAGGGATGGGGCATCCGCAACTTCTCTGGGCAACCTGTTCCAGTGTCTCACCACCCTCATACTGAAGAATTTCTTCCTAATATCTAATCTAAATCTACCTCATCCAGTTTAAAGCCATTGCCCCTTATCCTGTCACTCTATGCCCTTGTAAAAAGTTCCTCTCCAGATTTCTTGTAGGCTTCTTTATGTACTAGAAAGCTGCTACAAAGTCTCCCTGGAGCTTCTACTCATGTTCTTAGTTCTGTGAGAGTGAAGATTCTTTCATTTGTATAAATATTCCTGAAAATTAGAATATATGTACTACCCATTTATGATTCTTTTTGCTTTGTCTTAGGCAAAATACTAGTACCTAACTGAATGTCTACCTGCCACCTAAAAGTTAACACAACATGTAATTTTGAAGGTTACTTTAAATTTTAAGCGTATGAAGTCATGACACAAGTCTCAATGCTTTGTAGATATCGATCAGCTTATCACCATCAGTGGTATGATCATCAGAAGCTCCCAGTTAATTCCTGAGATGCAAGAAGCATTCTTTAAATGCCAGGTTTGCGCTTTCACCACCAGAGTAGAAATCGATCGTGGCAGGATTGCTGAACCATCAGTATGCAAGAACTGTAACACAGTGCACAGTATGGTGCTCATCCACAATCGATCCATGTTCTCTGACAAACAGATGGTATGTTGTGCTTAGGTAGTGACTAAAAAGAAAGTTTCTGGTTTTTGCTCCCCCACCCCTCTGTATCATCAACAGCATTAACATACGTATCTTTGAGACTGAATGTTTTGAAATGGGAAGAGTGTTTTGGAACATGAAAATGGGTGAAACAGCTTAGTAGAAGTATCAGTATACTTTGGAGAAGAAATACCCTAAAATGATGAAATGAACATCTGGATGTTTCCATATGGAAACGCCTTTATATATAGTATGTCCACTTGTACCTGGACTAGATTAAGCATTGTCTGTAACAGTATTTTAGCCATACCAGTTGCAATTAGCAGAATTCTCATTTTCATCGTATCTTTTCATTAGTAATCGTTTTGCTGTTTGGATGGGGGTATACTGTTCTTGAATGATGTTCCAGATTCAGAATTATTCTGGAGACCCTGCTAAGATTCTGTTGCATGTTTTGCGGAAAAGCATTTATTTCTTGAAACTAAAACAGTGTTTTTTGCTAGGTCAAACTGCAGGAGTCCCCTGAAGATATGCCAGCAGGACAGACCCCACATACAGTTGTCCTGTTTGCTCACAATGACCTGGTCGATAAAGTTCAGCCAGGTGACAGAGTTAATGTCACAGGTAAAGTCTGGTTTGAGTATTTCTTCCTCTTTCACTGATCTTGTCTGTAAAGGGATTTGACAGGATGCACCTGCAAGTTCTGAGGAAGCTGGCCACTGTCTTTGTAAGGCCACTCAGTTCTCTGAAGTCATGGTAACTGGCTAAGATACTGGAAGACAGCCAGTGTCGCTCCTATGGCAAGGAGGAGACCTGGGGAGCTACAGACCAGTCAACCTAATCTTGACCTCGGGAAGGTGATAGAGCCAATAATCCTAGAAACCGCTTCTAACTGTATGAAGGACAAAAAAATGATTGGGAGTAGTCAGCATGTATTTACAGTGGCTAATAATCTTCTACAATGAGATGGCTGAAGCAGTGGGTGTTCTTTATTTCAACTTTAGCAAGGCTTTCATCACTGTCTCCTGTAACATTCTCATAGACAAACTGATGAGGTATGGGTTTCAGAAATGGACAGTGAGATGGATTTTAAACTGGCAGAAGTACTGGGCTCAAAGCTTTATGATCAGTGGCACAAAGTCCAGCTGGAGGTTGGTCACCACAGGTATACCACAGGGGTCAATACTGGGGTCAGACTCTGTTGGATAACTTCAGTAATGATGTGGATGTAATGATGGGACAGAGTGCACCCTCAGTAAACTTGCAGACAAAAGCAAAACTGGAAGGAATCGGAGCTTGACAGACCAGATGACTGGTGCCAGCAGCTTCCTGGGCTGTCTTAAGGGAAGCGTTGCCAACAGGTTGAGGGAGGTGATCCTTCCCCTGTGTTCAGCACTGGTGAGGCCACATCTGGAGTATGCAGTCCAGTTCTGGACTCCTCTCTCCAAGGGAGACATGAACATACTGGAGGGAATTGTCTGACCTTGATGGTTCAGTATTCTGAGAATGTAGGTGAGGAAGAGGCAGTATCTGAAATGGCGTCTACTATCAGAAAAGTGGTAACATAGAGGAAGTCTAGTGATACTGCAACCATGTTTTATAAACAATTTTGTTTTTAAACAACTGCTGTACTACTAGCTATTAGAGATGCATTAGAAGACTATTACTAAACTTGGCACTTAGAACTGGGGGGATGCTGTTGGAGCAGGACTTTCAAAAGCATCAAGCCTTAATTTTTTTCAAAAATGCTTAAGAATTTTCCTTGTTGAGAATACTTGTGATAAGAATGTTACATGTACCTGCAAAAATAGTGCCTAGATGATTTAAATATGTTCCATTGGTTTCTACATGATTTATCTGTACCAGGAAATAAATCATAAAATAAATACAATAAATAAAGTATTTAGGCTATTTTGAAAAGCTTTACTTCTCAAGGGAACATGTAAAATTCTCAGATTTTGGAATTACCATGATCTTCATATCTAATGCTGTGAAAAGCTTTACTTCTCAAGGGAACATGTAAAATTCTCAGATTTTGGAATTACCATGATCTTCATATCTAATGCTGTGATTAAAATTTGTATTTAGGTATCTACAGGGCAGTCCCAATTCGAGTTAATCCAAGGGTCAGCAGTGTAAAATCCGTCTATAAGACGCACATTGATGTCATACACTATCGCAAAACAGATTCAAAACGCCTGCATGGTGTTGATGAGGAAGCAGAGCAAAAAACATTTACAGAGGAACGTGTGGCAATGCTAAAAGAGCTTTCTAAAAAAATAGACATATACGACAGACTTTCTTCAGCACTGGCTCCAAGTATCTACGAGCATGAAGATATCAAAAAGGTGAAAATTCTGTATTTCTCTTGTAAGATTTGTATTTATATGCAAGTACATTTGTAATTATTTGTTATAAAAATGACTTAAGCCTTCAAAATTGAGAAAACTAGCAGTCTGAAAATGGCATGGTATTGTCAGGATGGAGTTATAAGTGCATTGTAACTCTTTTCACAGTATTAAGCAGTGTTAATTAGAGGGAAGGTAACAAAAAGGTAGGAAAGCAGCAGAACTGGGAAAACTTAAGTTGCAGGATGCATCTTGGATGTTTCTTGAATGTTCAGATTGGTGGTGATCAAAGAATAAGTACTATAATAAGCACATAGTGACTGTTGAAGAGAGACATCCACAAGAGAACAATAGCTTTAAAATGACAATTGGTTGACCCCAACTTCCAGAATGGCAAAGCAATTATTTAGATATATACAAGAAGGGACTGTTTGAATAATATGTTCAACTGAGGTACTACAACTTTATCATTGCAAAAACTACAGTCTGTGGTCAGTCTCAAGGTTATGTCAGACACCAAACAATCCTCTTCAAGTATATTTATAGATTTATATATTATCCTGGTTCACAGGTTTCTAAAATGGCTAGAAATTGAATTAAAAACCATACAATGATTTCCTTCTGAAATGGAAATACTGGGAAATAATGAATTTTAATCTAGTGAATTTGAAAAGGGGAAAAAAAAATCCTCCCTGATAACTCTGGCTAACTGATAAAATTACAAGCATATGTTTAAAGTAATAATTCCAGTACTTTCAAAATACTGCAAGTTACTACTTTTATTTCTTTACTAAGACTGCAAGCATATACTTTCTTTAGGAAATATAAAGAAGGAAGTGTTGGTAAATTCCAATGAAATAAAACACCTTAAGCTCCCTCTTTATGGGCAAGTAAGGAACTTTTATTTAAGTAACATTGTGAATGCAGCAAAACAGTTCTTTTGAAAAGAAAATTATACTTAACTAGCCTTGGCTAAGCAGCTGATAAAAATGGCACCTAATGGTAAAAAAGAGGTAATAGTACTTTGGTCCTAGATTAATATAGCCTTAGGAAAAGCGATAATTTATTCTGATTATATAACTTTTGGAATAGATTTGGAAAGTATCTGATTTAAAACTTTAATTAAAAGCTGAGTTTGTAGGACATAGCAGTTTAACTGTATGTTTGTAATTAACTGGAAATGAGGATATGTATAAAGAACAAACCCTTTTAAAGACTTATACAGTTTCAAGTGTTTTCTTTCATGTTTGAGTTGTGTTAATTTTCCCAGTGTTCCAATTGATTAGATGTTTTGGTTCACAGTTGGATTTGCTCTGTGAGCTATACAACAGGTGATGTTCTGATTTTTAAAGAAGAGTATTTTTATAGGGCATTCTGCTTCAGCTTTTTGGGGGATCAAGAAAGGATTTCACTCACACAGGAAGAGGCAACTTTCGTGCAGAGATCAACATTCTTCTCTGTGGTGATCCTGGTACCAGCAAATCACAGCTGCTCCAGTATGTGCATAACCTGGTTCCTCGGGGTCAGTATACATCTGGCAGAGGCTCAAGCGCTGTTGGTCTTACTGCGTATGTGATGAAGGATCCAGAAACACGACAACTGGTTCTTCAGACAGGGGCTCTAGTACTCAGTGACAATGGCATTTGCTGCATTGACGAGTTTGATAAAATGAATGAAAGCACAAGATCAGTACTGCATGAAGTAATGGAACAACAGACTCTCTCCATTGCAAAGGTAAGTGTTTAGTTCCGTGCTCTTTCCACGAAGCATGTAGTATGTGGTATATGCTATGCAGCTGAAACTGAAAAGTTACCAGAAGAACAAAGGATTATCCTTTTCTGTTGCTGTCAGTCCTGGATTATGTAAAAACTCATTTACAAAAGAATACAGCTTTCATAGCAAACTCTAGTATTTCCAGATGTTTTTGTTCTTGCTTTACTCCAAAAGGCTTTTGCAATGCAGTTTTTTTTTTCCTACAAAACCCATTTAATAATACTGATGATCTTATGAAATGGGGGGGGGGGGAATGTTTTGGTGGCACACAGTTGCAGCTGGTTTCAGAAATGTTTTTCATTTTGACAGGCTGGAATTATTTGCCAACTGAATGCTCGTACATCTATCCTAGCAGCAGCTAACCCTATAGAATCACAGTGGAATCCAAAAAAGACTACTATTGAAAACATTCAGCTTCCTCATACACTGTTGTCAAGGTACTGAGCTTCTGCTTGCATATCCCATTTTTATGAGATGTTATATGTCCTCTTCTGAAAATTATTAAATGTAATAGAACAGAATAATTCTGTTCTTTGTAGTGTAGTGGAAACCTTCTATAACATTTACTTTAAATGCTTTTCTTACAGTTTCTGTGTAAGCAGAGAACTGCCTTTTGGTATTTACACACTGAAGAAAAGCTATAATGAGATCTGTAGGATCTCTCGTTATTTCTGTGGTATTTGTTTTCTGTTGATTCCTAATAATCTCCTAGAAGAGTTGTTCTGAAACTTACAGTATTGTTAAATTAAAAAAAAACTCAGGATGTTTTCCTTGGCTCCATGGAACTTTTGAAGTGAAACACTGACACTGGGGAATTTGCAGCAGAGGTGATAGATTTTGAAGATTGTACCTGCTTTATGCTCTGTTAAATTCAGCTGGGGAGGTGGCAGGCAATAGCTTTTAGAGCAGCATTTAATGTCTGGTGATAGAAGATTAAATGATGTGCTGCAGTTGCATCTTGTGAAGAATTCCCACACTAACTGGAAATTTGATGTACAGCGGTATACTGAATATTCTGCACTTACAGCTTAGACCTCAATGAAGAGCTGCTTAATTTAGCCACCTAGTGACAAATAGTACCTTGGTGCAGGTGTACTGAATGAAACTAGGCTTAGTTAGCGTCTAGATTCTACTATTTATTGGATTTAAGCTTATGAAAATATGTGATTGGCTAAAAATCTATTCTTTGTGTCTGCCTGTAGTTCAGTATAGTTGAGCATATTGTTTGTAAAATTATAAACCATTTTCTTCAGGATTTTGGAAGAACCACTTCAGGAAGTGTGGTTGGTTTGTTGGTTTTTTTTTCATTTATTTATGTTTTTCTTTGTTTTTTAGATCAATGAAATAACTACATAGATATGTGCCTTGTCTGCTGTTGCCTTTCAGGGTAGTTGCTTTAGCAGCAAGTTTGTCCTCTGTATTTGGTATGTGTGTAGGGGGTTTTATGAAGGGGGTTTCTGTGTGTGTGTGGTTGGGTTTTGTTGATTTTTTAACAACAAAAGCTGTCAGCCTTGAACACGGGATCAGAATTTTGCAGAACATCTCACTTCGAACGTTTCAAGTCCATAGGATGAAAGCAAATCCGCTGTGCTATTCTGCACTTTTAGAACTCTAGAAAAAAATATCCTTTCAGATTAATAGAGCAACTCCTACTTAAGAGTAGGAATTAATAGTCAAGTAACTCCTACCTGTAGTTAAGTCAAGACCCCTCAAACAAACTATTTTCCATGGCAAGGAAGCAGACACACTAATACTGGATTCCTATCCCGTTCAGATTTGACTTGATCTTTTTGATGTTGGATCCACATGATGAAGCTTATGACAGACGTCTTGCTCGCCATTTGATTTCACTGTACTACCAAACTGAAGAAAAGATGGAGGAGGACTACATGGATATGGCAGTATTGAGGGATTACATTGCATATGCTCGTAGCTATGTAAATCCCAGGTTAAGTGAAGAAGCAGGCCAAACCCTTATTGAGGTAAAGGAATTGCTCTTAAGAATGGTCAGAGTCTTTCCCAAGTTCTCAAAAATGGCAAAATTCCCTAGTATGTACACTTTCTGTTTACATACAACTTTTCTGTAAGATCCTTCAAAAAAATCTCTAAAAATTTAAAAGAGGGATTGGTATACAAGTCATTCTGCACTCTAATCTTTAGCTTTCCAAAGTGTTGGTTTGGTTCCATCACATAAAAAACGAAGTTCTACTGAACGAAATATATACATCTTAAATACTTGTGTCTGTAATGACAAGTCCTACATTTTTAAAGTGATTCAAAACTTGATTCATCATCATGGCTTAATTGCTTTATAACAGGAAGTAGTATACGTGATACAGTCATCCATCCTTTGTGAATGTTCCATCCCTGGTGGTGTTCAAGACCAGGCTGGACAGAGCCTTGGGTGACATGGTTTAGTGTGAGGTGTCTCTGCCCTTGGCAGGGGGGTTGGAACTTGAGTATCTTAAGGTCCTTTCCAACCCTGACTATTCTTTGATTCTATTCTATGATTCTATGAATTGTGACAGTATTTGAGCAAAATACATTATCTAGAATGGCAGCTGGAATTGCTTATATTCTGAAATCAGAGTTGGGGGATGAAGGGGAGTCTGAAAATAATGAATATAACTGGATTTCCTGAAACATTTAATGACTTCTCTTCAGGCATATGTGGACATGAGGAAGATTGGGAGTGGCAGGGGAATGGTTTCTGCATATCCTCGACAACTTGAGTCTCTGATCCGACTGGCAGAAGCGCATGCTAAAGTACGCTTTTCTGAGAAAGTTGAAACAGTCGATGTAGAAGAAGCAAAACGGCTCCATCGGGAAGCACTGAAACAATCTGCTACTGATCCGAGGACTGGAATTGTCGACATATCCATTCTCACTACAGGTTTGTGATGTCATAGTGTTAGATCTGGGGTGCTCTTGGGCATTTGTAACTTAACCTGTCCTCCTAAGTTGTTTTCTGAAAGGTATTTTCATTCCTTTTCTCAGGAATGAGCGCAACAGCTCGTAAGCGGAGAGAGGAGTTGGCTCAAGCCTTAAAGAAGCTTATCCAGTCAAAGGGTAAAACACCAGCTTTGAAGTACCAACAGCTTTTTGATGATCTCAGAGCACAGTCTGATACAGTAAGTTTCTTCATTTTTACATTAATTTTTAAAAGCCCGGTGTTCCTCCAAATCAATATTCTTGTCCTAAAACCACACTATGGAGGGAGAGAGACATCTAAGTTTTTCAGCTGACATTATGAGAAAGCCAGTTCTACTGCAGATAAATGAGTTGAATCTTTGCTGTACTGTAGTTTATTCTGGCTTCTGGAATTGCAAAATCAGCTTCAGGATTCCTAGCCAGATTTCAAATTGCAAAAAGCAGCTAAACCTTAAAAAAAATGATAAGAAAATTGGTAGAATTTAAGGCATTTCTATTTGTCTTTGAAGTATTTCATCCCCTACCTGGATCTCATCTTTACCTGATTTCCTTTTCTTTAAGGCTGTCACAAAGGAGATGTTTGAAGAAGCGCTTCGTGCCTTGGCTGATGATGACTTCTTGACTGTGACTGGGAAGACTGTTAGACTGCTTTAAGTTAGCCTTTCCTTGTGCGCTGACTTGTCACAGCTTTTGCTTAAAATGGTGTCAGTCTGTAAGATCTTTGAGATTTGGGACTATCATTTGCTATGGCAAGCACAGCTTTTTTCCTTGCCAGCCAGCTGTCATGGCTTTACTTTGCCTTACAATATTGCCTGTTTGCAAGATTAAGATCTGGGGCTAGCACTTGCTATGACAAGTGTAACAATGATTATGGGGCACTTCTATCAGCACAAGATTCCTAGCATAAGGAGGACCTAGAAAGTCCTCAGGTGAATGACGCTATTTACATTTTAGCTCCATGTAATTCCTAAATGTGTTGAGTGCTATCTGTTTTTATGAGGTTTTGTAAAACATGCGAACAAGGTTATATTTCAAGTTGAATTGTAAAAATTCATTTTTTTTTTTTTTTAGTGAATGCAATTTCACTATTAGTATTGCTGTAATCTGAAATAAAGTTATTTTACTTGAAATGAATGCTAAAGAGCCTTTTAAAATGAAAATGAGCACTTTTACATCTAGAATTCTGTGATTTCTATGAAGTTCTTTGTGGGAACGTGAAAGGAGCTTTGCTTTTTTTTTGTTCATCTGTCTGACTTGAGAGTACTTCGGTAGTACCCTCAATGTAAAAAATGCAGATAGATTCTACTTAAAACCAGGTTTTCTTATCTCAATTTTAAGCATAACAGGATAAATTGAGATACCCATCATGGGTGTAATGTCATATAATTTGTCCTGAAAGAACAAGGTCCAGTAGCGCATGACTGAAGAATCTTCCCACATTCTAGCTGGGGTAGATGTTCTTGGCCATTGTACATCAACGGCCGCTATTGTTCTTACAGCTGAGCTAGCAGAACAGTTCCCTAATTCACTTTGGTACAGTGTCACAAATGACTCACTCAAAGACTGACCAAAGATACCAGCAAAAGTAGTTTTAATATAGATTTGTGAAAGGGCAACTTAGCAAAGTTCAAGGGCAAGGTACTACATGGGTTAAACATACAAAGGAAAATAGAGTTAGAATCATAGAAAAATTAGGGTTGAAAAGGACCTTAAGATCATCTAGTTCCAACCCCCCTGCCATGGGCAGGGACACCTTATGCTAAATCATATCACCGAAGGCCTCATCCAGCCTGGTCTTGAACACTGCCAGGGATGGAGCATTCACAACCTCCCTGGGCAACCTATTCCAGTGCTTCACCACCCTAACAGGAAAGAATTTCCCCTTTATATCCAATCTAAATTTCCCCTAAGTTTTAACCCTTTATCCCTTGTCCTATCACTACAGTCTCTAATGAAGAGTCCTTCTCCAGCATCCCTATAGGCCCCCTTCAGATACTGGAAGGCTGCTATGAGGTCTCCATGCAGCCTTCTCCAGGCTGAACAGCCCCAACTTCCTCAGCCTGTCTTCATATGGGAGGTGCTCCATTCCCCTGATCATCCTTGTGGCCCTTCTCTGGACTTGTTCCAACAGTTCCATGTCCTTTTTATGTTGAGGACACCAGAACTGCACACAGTACTCCAGGTGAGGTCTCACAAGAGCAGAGTAGAGGGGCAGGATCACCTCCTTCGACCTGCATGTCACACTCCTTTTGATGCAGCCCAGGATATGGTTGGCTTTCTGGGCTGGAAGCGCACACTGCCAGCTCATGTTTTTTCTCATCAACCAGCACCCCCAAGTCCTTCTCTGCAGGGCTGCTCTGAATCTCTTCTCTGCCCAACCTGCAACTATGCCTGGGATTGCTCCGACCCAGGTGTAGCACCTTGCACTTGGCATGGTTAAACTTCATGATGTTGGCATCAGCCTGCCACACAAGAGTGTCAAGGTCCCTCTGGATGGCATTCCTTCCCTCCAGCGTATCAACTGAACCACACAGCTTGGTGTCATTGGCAGGTTAGAATCGATTTAATGATGTACACAGACTAAAGATGCAAAAGGGTAAGGGAGACCCTCCTGTTAAGTCACAAGGTTCAGAGTGGACCCCCCTTGCTTTCTGAACTCCTGGAGTTTAGGTGCAACTAGGTGGTCCAGTCCTAGCCTCAGACTTGGACAATGGCTTATGTCTAAAGGGTTACATGTGTAATCAATTAGGATTGCCTAAAGAATCACTATCCAAGATACCAGCAAAAAGTGATCTTAGTATGATGTTGTAGAAGTACCAATTTACCACAGATGTGATTTTTACATGCCTTGTGACCTACCAGCATTGTGCAGTTTGAAGCCTGTATTTAGAAGTCGACCAAGGTTATTTGCAGTTTAAGGTGGATCACAAGATCTAGCAGCAGTGACTTAATTACAGGTCTGAGGGGACAACATCCATGCTATACTTGTTACAGGGTATCTAAATCCATCTACACACATGCACAAAAAGACGCATATGTATAAAAGTATACCTGTTAAAAATTTCCCTGGAGTTCTGTGAAATACTCACTTGAAACATCTCAGAATTTTTTAACAGGCAAAGGCTGAGCCTTGAGGAATGGGCAATCTTCAGTCCAGGCCCCGTTGTCAGTTTTTCAGTGACAGTCCTCCAAACTTAACAAACCTGAGAGTTCACCAGCTCCGAGAGGCGTCCCACTCAGAGATACAGATAGCTCACTTAGCCCTTTTAAAATGAAGTACTTCTGTGCCACTGCTTCCAACAGAAGGGAAGAAAATCTCCACGTGAAAGGGGAGTACCTTAAAACCTAATTTTTCTTACTACTGGCTCATTGTACGAGCAAGATACCATTTACTTGTAGTTGAAATTTCAGTGATTTGCTTTTTAGTACAAGGAAGGAACTCAGTCTATCCTGGAGTTAAAAATACAGCATATATCAGAAAGATCAGGTTAAGATACAAGCCTCTCTCCCCAGTCTTGCTGATTACTAAACAAGTCACTATTACCTCATCTTCTTGGCTTTCATGGACTGGATGTAGTTCATTTTGTGCTTCTCTATATAAGCCTAGGTTCCCTTACTCAAGGCTTAAAAGTTAGATATAGGTAAGTTGGTAAGCTGGGAGCTTGATGCCTCTCTTAAAAACCTGTGAAAATTCTAAACTCCCTTAAATAGCAGAATCAGATTCTCTATGGCTCTTGTCTTATAGGATCTCATTTTTCTTGCTGCCATATTATTAGTTATGTATTTTGCTCATGAAACAGCCATCTCATGACTTCCTCCTCTTTGTTTGCCAACTGTAACATACCTTTATTTCACAGTTGCTTTTTGCTTCTTGACAAGTATCACATTTTTTAATTCATACTGCTTGGTACCTGAAGTACTACTTCAGTTCATAAACATGTATCTCCCCTGTTCTTCCACTCTTGCAGTTGCAGCAAGACTATCCTTCCTAACTGCTTGGTACCTCCTCTTGTCAGACAAAACAGCACCAAGAGAGTTTCTTAAATATGTGTTTGAAATTTGATTTTGTGGTTAAAAAAAAGAAAAAAAAGTGATGCATCTGGCTACATCAGCAAAATTCCTCAAATTAAAATTGCCTGTCAGTATGGAAACTATTACTGTTAAACAAATTGGGCCATTCATCTACTTGCAAATTCAAGTGCCTATTGAATCATGCAGACACAAAAATCAAGTGTTCTAGTAAATGGAAGAAAGTTTTTGTGTGTAAAATGGGTTTCAGCTCCCTTTCAATTTGATTCTTTGTATGTTCTAGTTCTTTGATTATTTTTTAAAGAAAAATGGATATGCTAATTGCTGTGTTTAGTGATTACAGGGTTATTTGCAGAATAACCCCACTAGGTGGCTCTTAAAGCCTGTACATAGTAGTTGATAGTGATTTTTTGGTTTTTTTTTATAAGAAACGACTGCAAGTGCCAATATATCATTAGGTAGACAGAATGGAAATCCTTATAAACAGTATTTTTGTAAAAAAAATAAGCAGAGTAAAAGATCTTCACCATCCATATGCTAATTTGAACTGTACACAAAGGAAAAGATTAAAGTAATAAACTGGGAATATTTTCCTTACCCTATGCAATAGTCTCAAACTCTGTATCACAATTTACTGCTGTATTTACACTATGCTGTTAGCATTTATAAGTAAGCTCATTTAAAAAACAACAACTCAAGTCATTTAAAGACTGGAATACGCAACCAGGGGAAAGCACTCCTGCCAGAAACTTCAGATGCTTAACATCAGAAGCAACATAGAAAAAAGGCATTAAAGTCTTCTATACATTTTACAAAAGGTATAAAAAGAAATTATAGGGCCTACTGGCAAAACTGTTTGTAAGTCACTTTGAGAGACCACAGTTGAAATTATCTGCTATCTTGTTTTAAAGAGAATCTCCTGGTGAAGTGAAATAGAATGGTACTCTTGTGTTTTCCTAGCACAAAATACAATCAGTGGCTGCTCAGGGTGGTTGGGGAATCAGTACAAGATAGACGAAAAGATGTCATTTGCTACCACTGTTACTGGTTTCAGAGCTTGTACTTCATTTCTCTGCAAGCACAGATCTGACTGAGAAGTGACTCAATCTAGTCATCCCCAGTTTTGTTAGGTACTTCAGTAGGAACAGATGTAAATTCCTAAGAAACAACTATCAAGATAATCCTATGCTTACCATAACTGAGATAGTATACTCCTCGAGACTGAGTTCCATCTGGCCTTATCAAACTTCAGTCTTTATTTTTGGCAGTCACTCTGGAATTGCAATTTTATCTTCCTTGAAGGCTGCAGGACTTCAGGATTATCTCAGGAAAAGAAGAAAGTACACTAAAGACTGCATGTCAAATAGCTTGTCAGGGAAGTGATTCAATCCCACTTTTGCACTGTATCTGATTTCATAATTAGAGCTGCTATGTAACTTGCTGTCTGGATGCAGCGATATGGGCTAAAGAAAGTAAGCATTTTGTATTTTTTCTGACACCTACAAGACCACATGTACTCTTGTAAAAATACATGTGTAGTTGACTTAAAATGCATGGGATTCATCATCTGTGAGGTAAACCAACAGTCAATATGGAGACTGTCATCCAGTTCTCAGTTTGCATGGCCACCTTACAATAAAGTTTACAGACAGCCTGGCACCAGCTTGCATAATTTAATTCTTGAAAAAATAAAAAAGTTAGTTAATTGTGGGTTGTAAGGTTTCAAAAGTACAGCTTGTCTATGCAATAAACACAACCAGACTCCCCTTCTGACTGGCACCTTTGGACTCCAAATTGATAGGGAAACAAGAGCACTGTATTTGCTACAATGAAAAACAGTAGTTGATAAAATCTGAAGACCTACTAATTATATTGCTTTAAACGGGCCATGAAGAGCCAACAGTTGTGACAGAGGATTAACATATACAGTTACAAAATCCTGGTTTTGGTAGTAAAACACACTGAGGAAGAAAAGGACAAAATCAGTTTTATCCTCATGTAAGCAAAACCAACATTTTATCAAAAAAGTTATATATTTTGTTTTCTACTTCTAGGTGTAACAATTCCTGCTTAGGAATTCCTGTTTAGAAGAAATACTTCTAGGTGTAACAACTCCTGTTTAACAAAACACTGGAGAATGCGGGCATCGATCCCGCTACCTCTCGCATGCTAAGCGAGCGCTCTACCATTTGAGCTAATTCCCCTCCTCATTTTCTTAGCAGGATCACAAAACTCTGGAGTTCCACACATAAATTTTTTCTCTTGCTCTTGTCTATTCAGAAATGACAGTACATTCGATTCCAAAACAGGTGTCAAATAATAAATTTGTAATATTTTACTTAACATTTCCAAATGACGTAGTAAGAAACAAGACAAATCAGAAACTGACATGTTTTCCAGGTGAGTAAAATAAACAGAGTAATATTTTATTACTTGCAATTCATGAGAGGAAATATGTTCTAGCATTTGTTTTTTCCAAAAAAACCTGCCCAAAGTCAGTTTTGGTGTTTTAATATGAGTTATTTTATTTTAGTCAAATATATGGCAGCATTTAAGAAATAAATCATGTACATATAAGAAATAAGCTTATTTTACTCCAAAATTCCAGTCCAGTACACGCAAGCATCTTTTATAGTAACCTGGTTCTAATCCCACCACTAAAAAAAAGTGACAGTGGAGAATGCGGGCATCGATCCCGCTACCTCTCGCATGCTAAGCGAGCGCTCTACCATTTGAGCTAATTCCCCCCCCCAATAACCTTCTCTGTCCTGTAACTATAGATTGTCACAACCACAAATAATAACTACCTGTTTTACTGCCTGCTTCTTTATCATGGGTGGTAGCCCCAGGGCAGTCATTCAGAACACCTGGTACCATCTGACCTTGAGTTTTGTCTATTATGCGTCCAAGAGGACAAACTCCCAAGTAACACAATAAGGCACCTCATGCTAACTTGCACAATAAACTCACCACCTGAAGCCTTGCAGTGCCATGCAACTCACACTAGATTTATCCTTCTCTGAAGAGGACTGCCACTTCTTCTATGTTGAGGGAAGTCACATCAAAGGCAATGCAGTGGAGCAGCATGAAGATAATACAGCACTCACCTTTGCTCTGACATACTCTAAGAGAGCAAAAATCAAACCTGATTAAATTACCTTGCAGCAGTTCATACTGATGCTGCCAAAGAGATGCATTGAAGTGATGTGTGTTAAATGAAAGTATGTGGACACAAACCCTTCACAGATGAAAAACCCACGAGAAATGAAAACCTGGAATTCAGAATTATTTCCAGTCATGTAGATAAGGAAATTTTCACAACCAGGTGGGTAAATTACAAAGTTTTACTCATCATCCTACATGAAAATTTGCAACAAATTCAAGCTCACAAAACAATGAGCTGTCAATTTTATGAAATATGAATTTTAATTAGTGAAAATAGAACTATTGCAGAGGTCTTTCCTCACCCTTATCTGACTTTAATATCAAATTAATTGTTTTTCTGTGAGCTGAATTATCCAAGCTTTAGGCCTTCTCAGTGGCAGCAAAGTGAGACTTGGGGGTGAAAAACAGGGAGAGGTTATCTGCTGTTTTGATAGTGACTCTGGCTGCCTAGGCTAGATAAAGAAAACTGTACATAGAGCTGAACCTTGTGAAATACGATACAGAAAAGATCCCAGCTGCAGACATGCAGTGGGCCGTTAACAGCCTATGATGTCTGCCTGTGAGCAGGATTGAAACCACTTTTGTACATTTGTTTTCCCCTTCAAGTTAACTTCAGTGAGGTAAAGTCAGTTACAATATTGTGCATGAAATTTTAAGAACAATTTTTTATTTACTGTTCTGCCTTACCTCAGTCTCTGCACGAGAATATTTAAATTCTAAGAGAATGTTCACAGTAATACTGTGTTTTTAGTTCCAAATCTTGGCCTTGATCTGGATTGTGACAGATTTGAAGTGCTACCTTAGTTGCAAGTATCTGATGCTTGATTTTGTAATTTATGTTCTTTTGGCTGGATGCTGTCATCCAGCAAGTTAAATCCATTAGAGAAAAACGTCAATACATGTATTACTGTATTACTGCAGACATTCTCCTTTATTGACAGAACTTTCTCTTCTGTATTGGAACAGAAAGTGAGAAATCTCTCATTATATAATTTTCAGTGTAACCATTCCCACTGTAAACCATATTTTCATTCTTTGAATCCAGAAAACATTCCTTGATTTAATAACCTGGGAACAGAGCTTTGCCAATGTGCTTCTTACTGCGAAGTCAGTCAGTATGACTATACTTGAATTTCTGAATTTGTGAAATGTTTTTAGTAACCCCATATAATTAAAATGCAATACTATTTTAAGTGAATCAACACAAAAAGGTAGAAATACCTAGAATTTAACTTAAGAAAATATAAATGGTTTCTCTCCACAGATGGTGATAAATGTGAACTTTGAAATCACTGTATTTATCATCTGCATACAGCTAATTAGAAAATAAAGCTGGAAAAGAAAACTAACTGGAAAACAAGAAGGAAAATCTCATTGCCCTTCAGTGACTTCTAACAGTATGGTTTCTAGATCTGCAAGTCTTTCAAGATCTGCATAGTAACAGAGATTAAAACAAAAACAGTCCTCTCCTTCCTGAATAAACACTAGAGGAGGCTTTGTTTATGAAAGTAAGTATTGTTTTATTACAGTAACACAGCAGAAAACGTATCAGTATGCTTCTTGTATGTTGAGTATTCTGAGTTCTAAAATATCAGGCTTTTCAAATAAACAGAATGATGATTGTTTTTAAACAGACATGGCTCAACTCAAAACAGACTGACTCAACAAACTAATTATAGCTGAAGCAGCCAAGCTATGATTCAGCACAAGTAACTCCACCCGTACAACCTGCTACCAGGGGGAATTAGCTCAAATGGTAGAGCGCTCGCTTAGCATGCGAGAGGTAGCGGGATCGATGCCCGCATTCTCCAGTGTTTTGAGACACTGAATATATCTCTACCGTAAAGATTTTCTTCCATAAATTGGTCAAGCTTGTGAAAGAAAATAAATAGTAATATATACGATTTCATATAGCAAACATACAATTAGTATACAAACATACAATTTCACATAGCAAATAAAACAGAAGGCTCAATTAGCAGACTACACTTGTGAACTGATCATTTCTTCACAAAAGCATTTAATACTAATGTTCATATTCTGTAGTACAGTAAATAAAATTCACTTGTCCTTTATGAAGTCTTTTAATATGAGCATTTTTTTATGATATGAAAAGTTAGTCTTTAATTGTTTAAAATGTAAAAGTATATAGTTGTCTATATAATAATCAGCTCACCACAGAATTACTGCCTCTCCAGCTACCTTGATCCTGCTACCTGTTGTAGTTAGGATGGGCTTGACACACTTATTCCTAACCTGAGTTTTCAATGATTTACAATCTCTCCAATTTCACTCAATTTCTTCCTCAACCCATTATAAGAAAATAATTGGCACTTTAAAAATTAATGCTCATCTTTGATCAACATTTACAAATGAAATCATTCATGGCGTGCATATGCTTCTTAAAATTGCATATTTTTAATCCTTAAAAAACTGCTACAGATGCATCTAAATTTAAAGGAGCCCCACAATGCACAGTAGAATAAACAGGGAACTAAAATTGTATCACCAACAAAAACTAGAAGAAACTGTGTGGCTGTCAGTGGTTTTGTTTCACTCTTTAAAACCTATTACTTTTTTGCACAGGTACCTACACTCATTTAACAAAAAAACAAAACACACCCCCCACCCCCAAAAAACCAAACCAAACCAAACCAAGTTTACAAGGTTCTTTTTGTTTGCGGTTTGCAGCTTTTTTTTTTAATCTCAAAACCAGCAGAAAAAAATACAACTGGCAATTGAAAAAAATAAGTATTGTTCGCAGTAGCTATAAAAAGTGACACTTCACGCTTTTAAGCAGCACATACGTTCTCAGCGTCTCAAAACACTGGAGAATGCGGGCATCGATCCCGCTACCTCTCGCATGCTAAGCGAGCGCTCTACCATTTGAGCTAATTCCCCACATAACATCAGGACTGTTTTTTCTGTCACTTCCTACTTCCATCTTTCCCAGTAACCGACTAACTTCCCAAAAGCTATACTGAAACTTGATCTGCTGTCTCAAATACAAACAAAACTTTCTCCCCCAAACTCACAGTAGCCGGGCAGTCAGCGTCCACTGCTCCAGTTCTAATCCCCTACCGAAGTTACTGGTAAGCAGTAACAGAACACAACTTCTCACTGAAATGAAGAAACAATTAGGTCTTCCTTAAAGCACACTACTTTTGACAGCCTCAGTGGGAATTTGGCCTAACATGAAATCTGGATTCCTTGATGTAACAGGATGCATTTTATTCAGTTGAGCTACATCTGGGTAACAGAAGGTCTGTGCTTCCTAGCAATTGCAGATTTATATTCACACCAAACAATTATGACTGTCAAGAGAAACCTGGATATATTTAAAGATAGTATTTTTTTAATAGATTTTTCCTTTTTGTAATCCCTAGGCAGAAAAGAATCAGCTCAATGACTTTACTCATTTCCACATTTTACAATGTGATAGATGTGACTGAATAGGTAGAGTTCTTCTAGTTGTTCTTGTGGCAATGGAATCTGGGACCAAGTTATAAAAAGGGTAAAAAAACGCAGCAGGGAGGCAAACAGAATACTGGGAAATAAAGTAACAGTTCACATTATCTATTTAAATCTCAGGTATTTTTAAGGTATGGCTGTATCACCAGACAGACATGCACTCTCACACATACATATAAAAATCAAGAATGCATGATTAAAATGTTAAAAAAAAATCATGGCTATAATAAAACAGCAGTGAAAATTCTGTTCAGTGGCTTGGTTTCAGCACTGGAAGATCGGAATCAGAAAATACAAAGGAAGTAAGGTCTCCAATGTTTCCTGTTAATATACTAGAGTCTTCACCCTTTGAAAATGGCATTTAGAGGGTCACACACACACACACAAAAAGCAGAAACTGCTGATGATTTCACTCTATCATAAAACAGAAATCAAGCAAAAGAGATCTACTTTGCTAGAACTGAAACATGCAGATTTATTGACATAATGTGACTGACCTCATGACAACCACATTAACACATACTTCATGTGTAAGTTTCAGCTTACTTCCTCAACCTCTATCTATTGTCATTGAACTTGGGAGGATTGAAGCCTACCTAGCATATTTAGGATTAGCACAAACAGCTGCTGATTCAGACTGCTGGAAACAACTGTAATTTGTGTACACTATTAATCAAAACAATTGTTGATTAGTCAGAAAATAACACTGAAATTCATAAAAAGAAGAAATAACAGGCCGTAATGGAAAGACACACAACTGACTTTATTAAAACCCTAAGATAAGGAACTTTGGGGAATCACGTTTCTTTTTCCTGTAAAAAGAGGAAGGTGGATTTGAGTGAGCCCTTCAGAAGTCTCCTAATAGTATGGGACATTCTTTTGTTTTGACTCTAAGAAAAAAAAAAAGGCAAGAGACAATTGTGAACTTTTATTTAATATTGTAAAAGCAGTACATCTCTGCTTTTCTGGGGAAAAAGGAAAAAAAAAAGAAAATGAAATTTCATAATTAACTCTAGAAACAACTCTCTTACAGTTTATTTCTTGATTTGCCTAAGGTCCTTTAAGACACATGACTTGTACTAACATATAAAGATCTTTCAATTTGCTCTTCTGTAAGGACTCAGTAATTTCAGAAAGTACAATAACCGAAGTCCAGTCTTTGCAGGACATTCAGGTTAATACCCAAATAATACGTATTTGAGGGTTTTTTATAACTGGCATTCTGTGTGTGTCCATGAAATAAACGAAAGTATCAAATTTTAGAGAATTTTGCTAAGCCAAGTACTTAAAGAATATATCCTAAGTCATACTCTGCATATACAGCTCTTGCCATGCCATATATAACTCAAGAATCATGCCTGTGTTCAAGTTCTCAGTAGTCAACAATTCAGTATTTAGCTGTAATCAAAAGTTACATATTTAAAGATAGTGGAGGTTTATGAAACAGTATCAAATCCCTCAAAGTCAACCTCTGTGTAATCATTCTTTAAAAATATTTTACCACCCTAACTTTAACACACAAAAAACACTATTCATATGGCATTTCCTCCAGACTCCCTCACCTCTTCAACCTTGCGAATCAAGCTCCTTGCCACTATGCTCTTCCAACTTAGATCTTTTCTTGTCTGGGCAACCTACATTATCCTTTAGTAATACAAGTCCTTTTCTTGTTTTTCCTTTGTCCACCATGGTATCTATAATTTCTGAACACCAAGTGCATGGAATTCCTAAAGTCTGACAACAAATTTTAGGAACCTCACAGCACAATGAGGCTCAAAGTATGCAGTACTTCAAAAGTCACCACAGAAAACCTCCAAACAGCTTAACTAAGCGAAGCCCAAGTAGGCCTGCAGTTGCAAATTCACTTTAAAAACACAACAGCAGCAGCAGTTTAAGACAAATCCAGCACTTCTTTTATCCAAAGGTACTCTGGGAATATTATTATTGTAGGAATAGTAAACCAATTATCATAACAAAAATAATAGAAAACAGAATCTTCTAGAAAAGGCAGGAGGACTAAAGAGGTAAAGGAGAGGCAAAACACTAAGTATCACTGACCAGAGAAAAAAGACAGAATTCCCAAGCTAGCACTCCCATTAGTTATATGTCACTAATGCTAACCTCACTTTCTGAAACTGTGAAATGCTGCTGCAGCATCCAAGATGACAATTCCCTGATTAAATGATGAGGACCACTGGTCTAACCCCAAATCCCAGTACCAGAAGCCTTGTACACACTCTCCCACTAAGCTCCAGTATCCTGTTACCTGCTCCTTTACTCCCACTGAAACAGCTGGATTTAGGAAATGGTTCTTCTTCTCTTATTAAAACCTAATCAATGTGGAAAGAAACATCCGAAATTAATTTGTAGACAGTAATTAAGTTCTTATGGCTGGAATTATTCTGCAGATACCGCAGATATTTAAGCAACTGCCTGACTGTAAAACCCCACTAGTCACTATGGCAAAGTAAGCAAGTTTGTTGCTCCTTCTGCCCTGGGATGTTTTCACAAGACCAGTTGGATTTTTGCACCCAGAGCTCTGAATACCCAGAAGTTCCTTTGCTTAGTCATATAGTAACTAGAAACACAGCACTTAAGTTATGATAAAAACATTCCAGAGCAGCAGAATGACTAAATCCTATTTTCATAAGTGACTCAGAATTATGCCAGTTATGGCACTACCATTTTGGTACACTAGCTACTAGCTAAATGAGTCGATTACTAAAAATTCCACTTTAATATTTTACCTTGTTTTAGTTATAATGCCTTCTGCTCTCTGTATGACTGAAAAAAATAGGTGACCTAAATTCACTCACTAAAACCATGATTTTCCTCCAAACAGGAATAAGCAATTCTAACCTTCGCATTAACTGTTTCACAATAATTAAAAACAAAACAAAAAAAAAACACAACACACAAAACCCAAACAAACAAAAAAAACAAACCTCAACAACTGTAACTCTTGTAGATTTTCATTTGTGTTTGGGTGCTTTTTAATTTTCCATTCCATTGCTCTGTGACAGCCATAAAGCAGAGGCGGAGCCCGAGTCACAGCAGCCCCGTACAGCCATGGGAAGTCCCTCAAAAGAATCCACAATTCCCCCTCATTGCTGAGGCGGAGCACCACCCACGGCACCTCCTCCTTCAAGCAAGCACCCTCACAACTGCAAAACTAAATTTCATGAGACCCACTCAGACAGCCATCACGACCAGAAAAACCCTTAATAAGAGACTGACAAACCAACCTCCTCCTCCAGCTTTGTCTTTCGAAGTCCTCAGCGCGCACCCCCCAGCCTGACAACACCATCCCCGCCGCTCCCATGCCTCTTCCCGCCTTCCGCCTCAGGGCCGCTCCGCCCACCCGGTGCGAGAACCTTCTGCTACAAAGTGTGCTTACACACGCCCTGTCCTCCGCTTTCCTAATGGGCAAGGGTACTGGAGCAGCTCCCTGCTCCAACTTTCCTTCTTTAAATGTAGATGGCGCGGTGATCAGGCCGTCCTGGAGGCTTGTCGTGTTGTAGCTGGGTCTTCTCCTAATCCTTAAACTCTGTTAGGGATGGCAGGTAAGCCTTCAAAAGAAAAACCTTGCCCATGTGTTGAGCTACTTGGTGGCCAGCTCTGGGGTCCTTCCTGAGCTGCTCCGTGCTAAAGTTACCTTCTGTATCATCGCAGAGGGAGAAAGTAACGTTGGAAAGAGCAGATTTTGTCTTCGATGGCCCAGATATGATGGCCGTAACTTGCACAAATAATAGCCGAGTGTGTGTGCTTTTAAGTAAACTTATGTTTTTTTCCAAAATGCAAATCCATAATTGAGTTCTGTAATTAGGCTTATGCTCATGCATTTTCTAGGCGTTGCTTTGAGGGTGGAGGTTGGAAAAAACTAATTAAAACGTCTGTTGATCTGTGCTTAAAGTTTCTCAAGTTTCTAGTACTTGAGAGCGTGGCTTTTAAATAACTTGACTATATAATATATATTTTCTCTGTTACTTCTTAATACAAAAAAGGCTGTAAAACTTCATGTGTGTGTGCAGCTGTAAAAGCTTCTCATCTTACAAAAAAAATCCTGGCTTCTGAACCTTTGGATCAGGTTAACTGCTGGCAAGAAAAGGCTGTCTTATTAGAAGGTGGGAAAACTCACCTGTGATTTATCCTGCTAGCAGGCTTGGTAAAGTCATAATACAGGTTAGGCTCCTCCAACTTGCACCCTTCCTTCTCAGTTCCTTGGAGTCTCTGCAGTTTCGGCAGTAACACATCTCCTATGCATTTGTAACCTTGTTATCTTTGTGTATTATAGATATTTTTCCTGGAAAAAAAAAAAGTAAAAGAAGGAAAAGCAGGTGTTCAGAAATCCATTTCAGTAAGAGCTGAGCTAATTTGTGAGCTCTTGTGAGACTTCACCTGGAGTATTGTGTGCAGTTCTGGTGTCCTCAACATAAAAAGGACATGGAACTGTTGGAACAAGCCCAGAGAAGGGCCACAAGGATGATCAGGGGAATGGAGCACCTCCCTTATGAATACAGGCTGAGGAAGTTGAGGCTGTTCAGCCTGGAGAAGAGAAGGCTGCGTGGAGACCTCATAGCAGCCTTCCAGTATCTGAAGGGGGCCTATAGGGATGCTGGGGAGGGACTCTTCATTAGAAACTGTAGTGATAGGACAAGGGGTAAAGGGTTCAAACTTAAACAGGGGAAGTTTAGATTGGATATAAGGAGGAAATTCTTTCCTGTTAGGGTGGTGAAGCACTGGAATGGGTTGCCCAGGGAGGTTGTGAATGCTCCATCCCTGGCAGTGTTCAAGACCAGGTTGGACGAGGCCTTGGGTGATATGATTTAGCGTAAGGTGTCCCTGCCCACGGCAGGGGGGTTGGAACTAGATGATCTTAAGGTCCTTTTCAACCCTAATTTTTCTATGATTCTGTAATTTTCTGATGGCAAAAGCCTTTCTGTAGCATGAGTGCCCCTTTTGCTAAATGTTGTCAGAGAAATTACAGGTACTTCAGTTCTGAAATAAATAAAAGGATATGAAAAAAAGGTTAATGGTATGAGACAACCTGAAGTAAGATCAGTGGGAACGTGAATTGTTTACCAGTACTTTAAGATTATAGCAGCATTTGAATTTATAGTTGCCATCTCTGAAAAACTTCGGGGAAATGTTAACCTTTTCTGAAATTAAAAACAAAAGCTGTGGGTTGTTTCTTAGGTTCAGGGGTGGTGTTTTTTTTTTGTTTGTTTTTTGTTGGTTGGTTTTGATGGTTTTTTTCTTTTTTTATTAACCCCTTTAATTTTAGAGTAATAATAGTTACTGAAGATTTAAATTAGATATTAGGAAGAAGCACTTCACTGCAAGGGTGGCGAGACACTGGCACAGCTTGTCCAGAGAAGCTGTGGCTGCCCCATCCTAGGCAGTGTTCAAGGCCAAGTTGGATGGGGCTTGGAGCATCCTGGTCTAGTGGAAGGTGATGGCAGGGGGGATGGAACTGGATGGGCTTTAAGGTCCCTTCCAACCTAAACCATTGGCTTTTACTATGGGATAATTAATTTTGGTTAGCTACCTCACTGTAAATTCCTACAGATGATCAAGTAACCAGGTGCATCATGAACAGAGGAGAGTCTGATGGTGTGCTTGATGATGTATAAATAAGGTCACATGAAAAATGTTTCTTACTTCAGCTGGATTTTGTATCATAGTTTCTTCTACAAATGAAATGATTGTGGTAAGAAATCTACCCCAAGTGAGTAATACAGTTGCAGCATTTGTAGCTTTCCGCATTAATTATTCAAAGACTTCACTTCTGGGTTGAATTTTTTAAGTCTGGAGATAGATCTGTGCAGCAGACAATGCCTTTCAAGGGTCTCCTTAAGCTTTGTTTCCAATAGTTGATCAACTGTTTTGATTAACTGTCTGAAAGAACAGTGAGCTTTTGAGACACAGAAAACTATAATGATTTCCACCTCGTGTTTTCAACACAGAGAACAGGCTGAAGCATCTGTGCATGTTCTAGCAGCTGCCATAGAAAACTGAATTATTTATATGGCAAAGATATCATGAGTATTACAAATACATCGATTTCATGCTGGTTTTAATCTTTAGGACGTTCTACAAACATTAAAAGACTGTACATATTCATTCACTCCACCCAAAATACTCCTTATTTTTTTTAGCTCTGTGAAGACTAGCTTTGGTGTTAACTGAGATGTTAACACTAACATGACTTAAACTTACAGATGGACATAAATCCACAGCAGCTTTATTTCTGATTTTTACTCCTGCTTGCACAATTCATGTTCTTGGAGCTGACAACTATGGGTTTGTTTTTTTTTACCAAATATCACTCTTTCTTCCCCTTCCTATTTTCTTGTGGTTGGCGCCATCAGAAGATCTGTAGCAAACCAATGCTGAAGCTTGTCAAGAGCTGGGTAAATACTGCTATACAGAGTAGAGACAGTGGGTTACTTTTAGTTATTCCTGCTTTGTGATATCACTTGCCAAAGAATCCAGCTCTGGGAACAACTCTGTGTGTGTGTGTACTGCAGCTCAAAGCAATCCATTACATCAAGGCTAATGGATCTTATGTCACCAGAAGCCAGTGAGATGGCATGAAGAACAAGCCAGGCTGGTTAGAAACCAGTCAGGTCATGATCTTGCCTCCTCACCTGCTCTGGTTTGATTTCCCCTTAGTCTGATTTGAATGTGATGAGTAACATCTGTTCTTCTGTGGAGTGAGGAACATGGCTTACCTTTGCAAAGAGTCAGTATCTGATGTAGTGCCGACACAGCACAAGAACAATCAACTACGTAAATGAAGATGTTAAAGCAACAGTTGAAATGTCCATCGGGCAGATTACAGGCTATATGGTTTGGCTGTATGTGGAACACTGTACAGAATTTATGGAGAAGAGCACAAGTGCACAGGGCCATGTCGTATCAGGCAGTTTGTAAAACTTCTCACTCTCCAGAGACCCAGAGTCCTGATTCTCTTGCTGGGTATGTCACTTTGTACATGGTAGCAAGCTTAGGTTTTTCAGAGATAACCCTAGAAGCTTCTGTTACAAATATGTAGGGGGAAGATACAAAGTGGAACGCAGCCTGGGTTTGGTTGAGCTCAAGAAATCTGGATTGATCAACTATTGTGTATGTGCAAGTTGATGCGTGCTTCTTCACATCATGACTGAGCTCAAGTTTGAGGCTGTTTGAGGAGAGTTTTCCAATCCCTCTCCTGAACCCTGATCGCACCCCTCCTGTAATCCATTCAGGTTGTCTGCTGGCTTCAGGGAACGAGTTGGCAGCGAGGGAGCGGGTGGTAGGTGCATCGGCAATCCCAGGGCCAGCGTTTGTGGGAGAGGGCTTTTCGAAGGAACCGGGGAAGCAAATGTAGGCGCAAAGTAGCAGGAGGCGAGGCCCTAGGCAGGTTCCCCGGGGGAAGCACGGCTGCCGCGGGGACCGGCGAAGTCCGCCGAGAGGCCTAGCTCCCCAGGGAAGGGGGGCGTAACTGCTGGCTGGGGCGAGAGCACTGCGCATGCGTCAGCTGGCTGCCCGAGCCGGTGGGTGGCTGTCGGTGCGGCGCGGTAGGCTGGGGGGGTGGTTGAGCTGGTGCAGTTCCTCCAGCTTTCCGACAGATATCGGCAGGAGGACTTGTGCAATCAGAAGCTTTTTTTTTTCCCAAGTATACAGCTCTAGAGCTGTGTTTTGGGTTAAATCATTTGACTATAAAACTGTTTCAACTAAGCATATATTTTTTTCACTCATTAAGCATTTCCTGAATCAGGTTTTTCATGTGTATGCCTTGAAAATTGGAAAGAACATGGGTTTCCTTGTTCAACTGAAGTTGTGGATTTGGGGTTTGTTTTGGTTTTTTGCTTGTGGTTTTGGTGTTGTTATTTTTTTTAATAATATTAAATTTCTTGTAAGTAACTCTATCTTTTGGAGAGCTTCTTGTATGAGAACAGCTAAATAACAAGTACCTGTGTTATAAAAGAGATGAATAAGATGATTCTGGTAGTGGCAGATGGAAAAGATGTATCACGATTCCAGCTGTGAGTTGCAGTCAGTTGCTGGTGTGTGGAAAGAGTGACTCGGCAAGAAACAATGGATTTATCACCAAATATAGTGGTGTTGCAGTTTTCAGTAGGTCGAAAGTCAGTAACTGTAAGTTTTAGAGTTTTTTTCAGGTGGGGAATTAGCTCAAATGGTAGAGCGCTCGCTTAGCATGCGAGAGGTAGCGGGATCGATGCCCGCATTCTCCAGTGTACTTTTTCAACTCTATTTTGTTACAAACTAAACAGCAGCATTTGAGAATATTTCCTATTTACAGTTAACTTTTTCTTATGTCCGTGTAAAGAAATGGGAAAAAAAATTAAGATGAAACCCCCTAACACATTGTTTTAAATATTTTTTCCTTTTCAAAGTCATGTTATTTTGTATACAGAGGAAAAAATATAATCTTTGCATGAAATAACAAACCTTACTGACATTTTAATATAATAATAACAGACATGAACAAATTTATAGAGAAAACCAAATTATTTTTCTTAATGTGCCCTTAAATCTTTGTTTTATGCTTTCAGTCAGTATTTAAATTTGTATTTGATATTACAGCTCAGTGTATAATGAACAGAATTTTGTATTTCTTTTGTGAGCAATAATCATTATTTTTGTTCCAGTTTGGGTTTTGTAGGCTATTGGAAATGGGGCTGGAATTTTGTATAATTCTGTTACTCTTGATAGCAAGATTGTGTCCTTTGCTCCTGAATTTTCACATCTGTGAAGTATCATGGAAATGTTCTCTGTAAATCTGTGCTGGCACATTTTAAGTCTTCACGAGATTGAGATATATATATATATTTAATTTTTTTTTTCTGATTGGATTTTCTCACTTTCTGATTCAGGTATTTAAACTGCTTATACTTCCAGGTTGAAACAGCATGAGGAAACGAGCAAAATGTACTTCCTGTATATACACTGAAGTTTTGCAGTCGGGATCTTGGGAGTACACACTAAACCAAATGCAAAGCATGCAAACAAAAACTGCGAGTTGGATTTCAAATTAAGGGATTAGGAGATACTGTGCTGCATGGATGTGCAGGTAGTGCCTGCAGAGAAAGTCAGGGAGCTTGGAGATCCTTCCACTGCATGACAGGAAAGGAGTTAACCTCTGGATGAATGGGATTGAAATTTAATTTGCTTGTTTCTTTTGTATTGTATTCTCCATGTACTGAAGAGAAGGAGGCGTGGTGGCTCTAAGGCTGCTAAATGGTTGTTAAAATGAAGCCTGAGAGAAAAGTGTTACAGTCCTCAGGAGCCCTCTCTGGACTCAGTCAACTTGTGGCAATAGAAAGCTCCATAGAAGTCTTCTGGCATCGTTGGTGACCGTCTCCTTCGCATCCGTGTGAACGGTGACGGGTCACAAGCGAATGCTGCTCCTGCCGAGCCCGTTGGTGCCGAGCTCGCTGCCTGCAAGGGAGAAATCCGCCTTTTCCGATCTGCCACTAGGCCCAGAGCCAGCCTGCCGCTGCGGTTCCCGTGTAGGAGGCATAAGGCGCTTCCGGCAGCCGACACCTTCGGCTCCGGCGCTCCAGGCTCGGCCGCCCCCAGCAGCACGACAGCCACAGCCCGACTCTGCGGCGCCTCCCGGCAAGGTGCCCGGCACCTCCGGCCCTTGTCCTGCCCCCGACGCTGGCGCGCTTCCCCGCCCCTTGTCTTTCCCGCGCTGTAGAGCCGCGTTTTCCCTGCGGGAAGTGACGCGCTGCGTCATGGGGAAGTGACGTGCATAGCTTGCAGGCCCTGGCCGGTGGGGGGGGGTCTGGACAAGATGGCTGGATCCACAGGTCTGTGAGGGGGGGGGGGCTCGGTGGGCCTGCGGCCGGCTCGGGGAGACGGGCATAAGGCTTGGGCTGGGGAGGGCCCTCCGGCAAGGGCCGGAGGTGTCTCCCTTGGGGGGAGGATGATCTGCTCCTGACGGGAGTGACCGGAGTGGGGAGGAGTTACCTTCTGACAGGGGAAAAGGGAAGAACAGGCGCGCCCGGCCAAGTTATGGCCCGGGCACAATACCTCCCGTCTGTAAGGCAGCGACCCTCCCGTCTTCCCTCCATCCCCGTGAGAACCTGGCCTGAAGGGGGAATGGTGGTTGAAAGGGCGCCGGTGTCAGCGGTTAACATAGAGGGGAGCTGGGGAAGAGTTTATCTACTGAGAGGCAGGAATGTGGAGATGTGTGTGTATATAGGGAAGGGAGGAGATATCACTAGCCCGGTGAAAATGTTGGAGAAAAAATATTTGTGTTAAAGGTTTGTACTATCTGGTGAGTGTATAAGTCGTGCTATAGCAGTATCCGAATTAAAAAATTGTCCCTTTCGTCTCTTGATTCAGGGGACAAGGGGTGAGGCCTGCCTTGTGTTTTCGGGCATTGTAGTTCAGCTTGGTGGTGACTGCCGCATGGTGGGGAGGAGGAGTGAAGCGTCTTGCTCTCTTTCCTTAGACAGCCGTTGGAACCAAAGGGTCTCTCTCTTCTAGGGAAATGAAGGGCAAAGGCTTGCAAGTCATCCTGGGAATCCCGTGTCAGTAATCAGTAGAGCATGTGTTGAGCATTTGTATGGCAGATACTGTGGAAGTTGGTGGCAAACAAAAAGACAAGAATATTGCTTAAAATAATACAGAAATTTAAGAAGCGCAACTATACTGGCTCAGTTTTGTTTCATAAGAGGCTTGATATATAAAAAGACCATTCCCCAGTACAAAAATCTGAAGTCTTCAGGGCCTCATGTTCTCTCTACCTCTGAGACTTTGTAAGTGGGATTGAGAGAGCTTGGGACAGAGGAATGAATTGACCTCAGTGGTCAATCTGGGGTGAGCATTGGCCACTAGTTTATTTCTGCTCCTAATTCACTGGATCATTGAGGGATTGAGACTATAACAAAACAGAAGAAATGTCTGTGTGTCAAAACTTGTCTTGATACCTTAGTGTTGATTCTGCAAGGAGAGCTTGGGCAGATTTTTTGGGGTAGGAGAGTCCTTTCCACTTGGTAATGTGACTTTGGGGATGTGGGATTTGCAGAGTGGAATTGATAAGGTTACAACAAATTGGGGCATAGAGCAGCTCTTGCAACTGTGAAAGAGCAGTCCAAAAATATACGTTGTTGCCGATGATAAACTGAGCTAGAATTGATACACTCAAGTATTTACTCAGCTGTGTATTATTTTGTTAAAATTTATTTCTCATTTCCTAGTGTCTAAGTTTATAAGGATTTTACTATTAGTTTTGTTATTAAGCAGTTTGCAAAGACTTAAGCTTTTATGTGGCTCCAGCCTGGGTTTTCCTGTAATGCAGGAAGTATAGTTGGTTTAGGTCATGTGTACTGAGTATTGTTGTTTGGCATCACAGTCCATTCAGTATGGCTAGTGTAGAATATCAGTTTACTAAAAACTTGTGTAGCAAAAAAAAAGCTATTTCCTTTTTACAGAGCATTCAGCTCTATAAGAAGAAATATATTTTTACTAAACTTACTTAGTTTTACTCATATAAATGCTTTTATCAGTTTTACATGTCATGTTTTAAGGTCTCACTTATACACTTACCCAGTGTAGTGGGTTTTGTGTCAGAAATATAGCCATGCCTAAAGTTCAAAAAAAGTGGGAGACGTAGAAAACTAAACATCTGTCTGCTCCAGAAAGTGTAAAGTGCTAGTACCGCATGTATGCATTGTTCAAGAAATAAGATTGTTCCAGTAAAATGGAATGAGCAGTTAGAATCGTCAAGAGCATTGTTGGGAAAATTACTCAGAGCTTCTAAAGCAAAAGATTTAATTCCTGTGGAGAAAATACTGTTGGCTTTTTATTAGTATATATGCATAGATTGGAGGTGGGTGTAGTATGTTTGTTCTTTCCACATAATACACAGGAATTTGCTTTCTAAGACTTCACCTAGAAGAGCTGCTCTTGCCCGGAAGCTGTGTTATACTCCTTTGTGGGGGAGGGAAGGGAATGATTTGCTATAGACATAAGATTTAACTCTACCTAACTCTGCAAATTTAATCTGCTCTTGCTATGAAGTTCAACTTAATCCTTATTTATTTCAGAAAAAATGAATGAAATGAATGTTTTGGTTGCATAAGGTCCCTGGAATTAAATTCTAGCCCCAAGGAAGTCTAAGCAAAACTCTTACTAAGATCGACTGTCTTAGTTTTATCCCAGAAATTGCTCTCCTAGGCTCACTAGTTCTTTGAACAATCATGTAAGAAAATACTTGCCTTTAACAACAGATAGTTTAGTTTGAAAATAGTTGTTCTCTAATGTGGGCTAAAGAAACTGTCAACATTACATTGCTGTAGAGTGTCTTACTTGCTTTCTGAAATCACCTATATTGACTTATTTTACATGTAGATATTGCATGTCCAAGAAATGGACATTTGTAAGCTGCAGTTGGATTGACCTCATGATATTGCAGCTCCTTCTTGAAGCTGGACCTAGGTTGTTTATGTGGATACTGCTGAAGGTCTGGGGAAAAAGAAGTCAGTTTTTTAAAGAAGGGCTGTTGATATAATCAGCCAATGTCTTACCGGTTAGATGGACTTTCATTCTGTTAATCTCTTTGAAAATACAAAGCAGAAGATGTAATTGAACATAGTTTTGGGTTAAAAGGAATAATTTAACAAAGCATATAATTTAAAATATCTTGTGTAACAAGAAAAAGAAACAGATTAAAATGAGTTAATTCAGGAGTTAATTTCTGTATTTCCATAATTTGGGGTTTACTTAAAATTACCTTATGTGTATAGGATATAGATGTATCTGCCTAAAACCAGGGATCATGTCACTCAATGGTTAGAACTTACGTGTGAAAAGATGGTAGCAGTTAAGGTAGCAAGCAGTGTCTAATACTGTTCTATAACTACAGGCTGCTAAATCTTTTGTCTCCCATTTCTTCAACTGAGGGCTTCAGTAGCTTGGGGGAGGGTGAATTGGGCCAAGTTAATGAAAATTCCCCTTGTTTTGACTCTGCACTTGGGGAAAAACATCGATGTACAGTCAGTAATTATGTGTGAGATTCCTGATTTACTTCTAGTATGTAATTACAAGCAACCTTTTATGAAAGTGTGCTTCATCTCTTTGAAGGAGCACAGCTGGATCCAAAATAAGTTTGGTTGTTTTTTTTTTCCTGTAAAATCCATACTTCTCATTTCCAGATACTCTGATTTTTAGGATGAGCTGGCTTTTTTGTGTGACTTACGTTGCCCATACAAAAATACCTTTCCCTTTGAACTTATATATGACTGATTCTTTGTTAGAAGAAATGGCACAATGCTCAATGTCAGTGCCTTGTTTTCTTAATTTTGGGTTTTTCTTTTTACTTCTATTTGCAAACATTCGTGGTGGTGAAAGCAGTTTTAAGTGCGTGTGACTGCAGATGTAAGGAAGCTGATATTAAAAATGAAGGTCTGTAAGTGGCCTTGAATGCATTCAGCCTAACTCCTTGAGCTGTGAAGGAAGGACTGACCATATTTTAGCCAGTGACTGGGGGTTTGTTTTTGTTTTCAAAGCTTTACACTGCCAAAATACTAAATTGAAAAAGATTTTCTGATGTGGGATGGAGTTTTGTAATACTTTCCCCTTAAAGCATTTGAACTCTTCTCCATTTCAAATTAAGGCAATGTCTGGCCTGTGCTTGGTGGGATAGGGATCGATGGAGCGCTATACCCTGTGTGGAGACTCTTAGATATTAAGAGCCATTTAGAGGAGTAATAAAGAAGTTTATTCATAAGTGGGATGTAGAAGTAATGTTCTGAAGACTATTTTTTCCCGTATAGGAGATGGCATAATTTAAGCTTTGTATCTAGAAGTCTTGAGTGTTAAACTCTGCGCAGGTAGGCTTCTCTTTTACTCTGACCTGTTGGATGTCTGTTTCCTCCCTCTTTTTTCCCTTGTAGAGGAAACAGTTATCTATTTCTTAAATAGTATGTTTTACCTTCAAGGATTTGTTACTCCCCTTACTTTTCTCTGTTACGTCTCCATCATACAGTTCAGTTATCCAGAGCCTGTCCAAGAAGTCAATTTAAAAAGCTGTTTAGAATGTTACAGCCCTTTCAGTTTTAGTTCATTTTAGTTTGTGTATTTAATGTTAGCTCTCTAAGCACAGACTTCTTGAAGCTGCAAGTAATCAGCCAAAACAAAAGAAGTAAAATACTGTATTCTGTGAGGCAGTGAGCACTCTCTATGGGGCATTTTTCCATCCTGTCCTGTGCACATGGAATTGCAACCATCATTGTTCTGCTTGCTTAAAAACATCTTGGCAAGCCACAAATATAGAGGTGCTTTAGCTGGGTTGGGACAATCTAGCTTGCAGATGACTTTTAAACTATGTATAGACCATCAGTTCTTTCTAACTTTGTGGCATATATAGGCAAGATACTCTTATTTCTTCTCAGAGTTTTGCCCACACTGTTTTGTTGCTGATATTTTACAACTCTCTCTAAATACAAGCCCCAGCTTAAGTCTTTCTCCCACAATAGCTACGTAAGAGTGTGCTTGCAGAATTAAACGCCTTCTGAGATGCAAAAGTGGCCTACTTTGTAATACTCTATTTGTTTAAGAATTTGTTTGAAATGCAGAGATGTTGCCAGGCATAGTATTTCAGCCCATCCTCTAAACTGTTCTGTACAGACCTGGAAAATTTTAGCCTGAAGATGGTACAACACACAGTTTCAGGAAGATGCATCTTTCAGTAGTTGGAGGAAGATGGTCCATAATACAAATCTAAGCACAGATGATAAGGCTTCTCATGTGTGAGAATTAGATTTCCAAGTCTTATGAGTAGGTGATGGAGCTGAATTAGATACATCTCTGTTAGTGTTTCTGTTTTGCCTTATGGAAGATTTTTCCAAAGGCAGTGTTAAGTATGTGCTCTGAAACTGTCCAGCTTCATTTTGTGGACAGACCCTTTCTCCTCTCTCTTGCTACTCTTACGTATTTTTTTTTTTTCCTAGTCTATAGCTTGTACTTCATCCTGACCAAAACTTTATGTAACATACTAGATGATCTTCAGCTACTTACGTCATTTACGTTTTGTTGCCTTGCTGTCTTGACTAGTCTGTTCGAGCCTCAGCATAGATCATGGAAAGACAAGAAGGTGCTGTAGGGCAAGCATTCAAAATTGTCCTGATTTAAGCTGTACTCAGAAGGGCTTTGCTATATGCTATCCTTCTCAAAGCATTGTTTTTCTTTGTATTTGTCATTTGGAAGACACTAATGAGATACAATTCAAACAATATTTTGAATGAAATCAGTGCAAAAACTTATGACTGTGAAGCTGCCAGGCTGGTTCTGAATAACATGAGCTTCTGTTTTACAGCCTTTTGAAAAATGTGTGGTGCTTCAAGTATGTGACTCTAAATCATTTCTAGTTAGCATTTTGGAACAAATAGAATCTTCAACACTTAGAACTTCAGAGCTTTAATCCTTTTTTCAGAAAGATGAGATGCTTCAACTAGAGTTAAAAAACGTTTGTTAGGAAAATAACATCTAGCATCTAGATAAACTCAGTATCCCTCTTGTAAAAAATTACACGTTATACATAGTTAAACTGCGCAAATTAAAAAAAATCACATTCATTTCATTTCATTTGTGACTGTTCATATCTGGTTAAGTACGTTTGCAATTTGCGTGAGTAACTCAAAACCATTTTCCCAATACATGTAAAAGTAGTGTTCTTTACTTAGGATAGCAATATAGATTGAGTAAAATGTCCAGCTATATTCCTATAACTTGGAACTTTTGTTTCATAGAAGAAATTGTAAGCTTGCTTTCTTCTCACTGAAATGGAATATGTAATCATGTAACTGGACTTTTGAGTGCCATGGCATATAGAATATGGCAGGCTGAAATATGACCATCACAAAAATAATGTAGAAAAATAGTGGCAGTTCTTGTTATTAAATATTTGGTGACTGGTACCTTCGTTGGATATATCCATTTGCTTATGTGTATAACTGAAAGAACAACAACAGAGTTGTTTCACATAGATAAAGGATTTTGATTCTTTGGACTGTGGGTGTGTGCTGAGTCATGTTGGAAAGGACCTTCATGCAAGTCTTAGAACAGCTATTTGCTAATCAATGACTTGTAACCCGTTTTAGACAGCTTTACAGCTTTGCTAAACTAAATCCTTGATGCTACTCTTATCTGGGTCACACGTATTCTTACTTTTAAAGTGGTCCCTGTGAAAGCCATTTCATGACAAGAGATACTAGCTTCTGCTGAGTTCCTGTATTCTCCCGCTCCTCTGTCACTTTATCTAAAAGAAGTTTCTTTGTGTGATGATATTTTAAAAGAGAGCTTAAGAAATATGTATTTGAAATCCTTTTTCCTCTCTGTCAAACAGTATCAGGTTTATAATGAAACTTTCAAAAATTGATCTTATCTTGTGCCATTATATCTTTCCTTTAGCCTTTTTTGCCTTTATGTAGCTTTATGGTTTTAATAGTGGAGTTAATTTAACTGAACAAGTTTGGGTGTTTGTTTGTATTGTGGGTGTGTTTTTTTTAAAGTATTTTTTTTTTTTAGAGTCTGAGAGAAATTGGAAAGGTTTCTTCATCTGATGAAATCTTGATTCCTTAGACTTGTAAATCACAGTTGATATTGCTGGTGTTTTTTTAAGTGACAGATATCTTTTCTAAACCCTCTGTACTGGCTTACATTGTTTTGTACAAAATAGAGATAGTAATAAAAGGAGGACTTGGGTTAAGATGCCTTTACAGTGAAGCCATTTGTTCTGGTAGTAATTTCTCACACTTAAAAATGTAATTAATAACACCTAAAATTGCACAGACTTGCCTGTGAAGTTACACGTTTGGAATGGTTGATCATCTGCTGGAGCAGTCAGGTTTGGGGTCTCTTCATTCTTAGTGTGAAACAGCAACTGAAACACATTGAGTAAACTGATACTGCTTTTATAGTTTTGACATGTTGAAGTCTGTTACTCCAGCATCATGTGGTTTAAGCCATTTTAATGTGTATGTCAGATACGCATTCATGACATCCCAACTGCTAATGCCCAGATCTGTAGAAATTAATTTACTCCCTTCCCACCTCCCCAAACTAAATAAACTTTAATATTGTTCATAAATTTAAAGTTTTATGATGTCTAAATGTACTCTTTTACATCAAATGTAAGCTTGGGTCTTGTAAGGCAAACTGGTATTACCACCTCTCCTTCCTTGTGAGGCTGTCCGTCACTGCATACTGTGTTCTCTATTTTGTAAGTGCAGCTGGTAAGGTGGATGTGAAAGGTAAATGAGAGAGTTGGATATCACCAAATTCTTCTGAGGTGGGGTAAGCCTTGAAAGTGGGAGCTGACAGACAGTGGGCCGTTCTTGCTCTTATGGCCTTTCCTTTCCAAGTTAGAAGTCTGCCTGCCTCTCAGTGTGCAAGTACAAAGTTCTGGTTTCCTTTGAAGACCTGTTATACTTAATTTGGCAGCTGAACTCAAAGTATGAGATGGAGCAGCTTAAGTTGTATTAAATGCATATTTTAACACAATGCAGCTAGAACTACTACTGAAGCAACAGGTTGATGTGCAAGTATCATTCTGTTTAGAATTTGTAGTTTTCATTAATTATTGCAAGTAAATAACTATCAGTATCTTAATGTTGTGAATAGACATGATGAAATTGCAAGTAAGGGGGGGAGACATCTGCTTCTGTAAATCGATGTTCTGTCTTCAGTGAAATTACTGAGTTTTTTTAAATACTGTATTTGTGCCCTAAAGATATTTATATTCCTACACCCATCCCAACCTTTTCCCTTCAGTCAAAATGTGCTTGCTGGGTTGCAATAAATGTCTGTGGCTTCTGCTGTATTACCACAGTTTCTCATTAGCTGCCTTCTTAATGTGAGCTATGTATAGGACGTTTATGGTTGTCACTAGACTTAAATATAAAGGAAACTCCTATGGAAGTTGTTCTCATGCAGCCTAACTTTAGTTCTGAACTATGTCTATTAAGAAACCAACAAATGTAATATTTCATGTAAGTAAAATAAATGGAAATTATTACCAGTATAATTCTGAAAAGGAATATTACTTTAGTTAGCTTTAACCAAAAAGCAGGTTTTAACATGGAAGTGTTTAAATTTCACATTGTTGTGACTGTTTTTTGGCTCCTGCTGGGAAATATTCCTTGGCAAGTGATATGTCTTCAAAAAACCAAAATCCAAAACCTGATGAAATGCATACTTTTAACTTTAATGTGGTTCCTAGAATTGCACCTTCTTGAAGTCTTGCAACCTGTGAGCTTTCAATTTTTTTAATGCTGTAAAAGGCAAATGAAATGAACCAGTTACAGAGTTCCTACATAGTCAAATATATCAGTATATATGTATGTATGTGTATGTATATTTAGTTTTAGTCCTGCCAATAAATTCAGTTCTTACCAGTTCTGTTGAGTAGAGGTGATTTCTTTAATTCTTACAAGATGGCAGCTTTCTGATGTTTAGGATTGTATCAAAACTGGCTCTAAATTATGATAAACGTTGAACACATTGCATAAATGGCTGTTTGTTCTGTTGTATCTGTTCATTGATGTACATCTGTTTATTTGAGCTATAAAAACTTACCTTCTGCTCATCTCTTTTCTTATTAATTCAGAAAGTTAGTAATCTTGGTGATTTGTTTCTTTCTTATGAGTTGAGCAATTTTATGTGGAAATGGATTTTTACCTGATTATGTCAGACTTGTTTTCCTCTTGAAATTCTGTTCCTAGAAATTGTCTGCAGATTAGCTTAGTTAGGTTAGTTTTCATGAGTCTGCATATCTAAACTGCTGTTGCTTGCAACTTTGCCAGTTGTGGACAGTAATGTCAAGGCACTGTTTGATTGGTCTGACACAATGCATAATTCAGACACTAGCAAAGTGGAGAGGAAAGCATTCAAGATCACTGTTGGTTTTGAGGAGTTCCCCATGGTTAGTTTTGGAAGCACAGAGTGCTCTGAGGTCTCTGTCGTCTTTTTATGTCATCTGTCTGTACCAGGTGGTTTTAATAATGTCCTTTTGTATTCTGTTACCATTGATAGAAATGCATCTCTTTGGTGTTACATGACAAAATCAGTGATGACAGGCATGTTCCTTTGGAAAATATTATGCTTGCATTATATGGATGTTTGCTTCCTACATGCTAGAATTGCGTAGTACCTATTCACCATCCTGATCAATGTGTGCAGGCCACGTATTGCTGCTAAATAGCTTAATTTCACCATTTAAGATAACATAGTACTTTCCAAATTTAAACTCAAAACTGTTAAAGGAAAATATTCTGTTGTCTGAATTTCATTGTTTTGGCACATACCGGCTGAAGAAAAGTAGAGAAAAATAGCGTAAATGTAGCTGTATGAATACTGCTAGTATACAGAACTGTAAATTTGAATTTTCCTGAAGTATGTCAAAATGCTGTTGGAAGGCAGTTCAAAGAAGTGCAATGTGCCTGTAATTCTGAGAAAGCAGAAGTTTCAATTAGCAGGAATATGTATCAAACCCATTTAATGAAGTTACAGTTTTCTCAGTACAGGCTCAATCATAGAGTTCTGCAGCAACAACTGGCTGCTTTTGTAGTTACTGGAAATATTAGATTGTTTTTCACTGAAAATGTCTACTTGCTTTAATCATATTGTTCTCTGTTGTTGGAAACAGTGCTTTTACTATGTGTAGTAACATTCTTGATTTAAAACAAAAAAGTTCACTATTGAGTTGCTGCATCCCACTACTGCTGGTAGCAATGGACTTCTTTTGTAGTCAAAACTCCAATGTCCAGTTTCATTAATAGGCAAGATACTAGAAATACTTTGTTTTTGTTTTTTTTTTTTTGAGCCAGGTAACTGTGATCAACCTCAGATAATTAAGTGCAATTGCAGTAAACCTAGAGATGCATCTTGATACTAGGTTCTTGGTAGTAAAGCAGCCACTGGTTTTGTGTGTATTCATAGAGTATTTTACTAGGCAAAAGGGTATGTGATGTGAGCAGAGTAACTGGGAAACAAAAATATAGACCATGTTTTTTTAAAAACATTAGGGTTTGTTTTGTGGTGGTTTTTTTTTTTATTTTTTTTTTTTTTTCCCTCAGGAAAGAGTGTCTTCCACAAATTTAATCCCACAGGAATTTTTTTTTTTTTTTTTTCAGCCAGAATGGAATCATTTCACATGCCCCAGTTCTCTTTCCTCTTTTTTTGTGTATTGCTCCTTTCAGGGCCTGTTCAAGGCTTTGGTTGGTTTATGTGTTTTGTGGGTGTGTGGTGGTGTTATTAGTACACTACTTCAGTTTTTCTCTTTATTTTGTTCAGAGCAAGGTAATTTCTGAATTGTTCAGGTGGAAAGGAACCTGTTATTTTCAATGTGTTTCTCTTTGGATTTATTTCTTCCCCTCTCTGCTCCAGAAGAAATTGTATTACGGCTTAAAATTTGCAAAGCTGACATCCTTTCCCCCTTCTTTGTAATTAAAAACGTTTCTGCTAGCCTGAAGCTGTTAATTGTGGTTTGAGAGCCTTTCTTTTTGTTACCAAGTGTTGTGGGTTTGGCTGGTATATGGTTAAGTTTCTTAGTGCTGACTGGGAGTAAACCACCACACCAAGCTATTGATATTTCTTCAGTTTCTGTTAGCCAGAAGTAAGTGGGCAAAAGGTAAGTCATACGTTCCTGGTAGTTTATACTGCAGACTTTTCCTGACATAGCTATCTCAATCAGGAAGAATAGCATCCCTGACAGTATCTTAGCTGTGTTAACGTATAATTTACTGATATAATTTGTTGTTGGGTCCATAGTAAGATTTGTTTTCATGGCTGTGTTGGGGTTTGTGCTGGCAGTATGGGGCTCCTTGTATGGGTATAACTTTCAGGAATGATTCAAGCCAAGAGCTAAGAAAGATTTTAAGAGAAACTGAATGTTGGTATGTTGGTATGGATATTGTAATAGACAGTTGTCTGAAACTATTTTTATAATATAACAGAAAGCCTCACACTTCAGGGTCTGAGCCAATCTATGAAAAATTAGGGTTATGGCTCCTTTTTATAATTGGCAGGTAGAAGAACATAGGTTATCCCACTCTTTCCTGTTAGAGTGCAAATAATTGTTTGATGTGTGGGGAGCTTGGACTCAATTGAAGGATTGTGTCCATGTGAATTGTTTAAAAATGTGATTTAGTATAATCAGTGTGCTCTGTTAAATTTGACGTAAGTGCAGTTGTGTCTTGGTGCTGATGGAATCTCTCTACTAGTGGGTGATCTGGCATTGCCAACTGTGGAACTGTGTCTTGATGTACTAGCAAGAGCAGGTCCATCTGGGCAGTTCCCCTTTATTGCTTCAGTGAAAGTTGTTGGTCCTGCTAAAGGATACTGAAGATTTCTTTTTCTTTCTCTAATGTTTTTTCAAGTTACGCAGATTCTGGATAAAAGCATAACTGTAATTTCTAATGTGTCCTGTGGGACAGTGTACTGCTTGTTTCTGTTAATTCAGTGGTTTAGAATGTGATGTCTGAAGTAGCTCCATGTGTATGAAAGTAAACCCTCCTGATCAATTTAAGTCTTTGCTGATTCTGCTTTTATTCTTTTCTTATTGTTCCAAGGTATTAAATTCACTGTTAATTTTGTGTATTTCTAATAGGTACCAGCTTCTGTAGTCCAGTTTAATAATTAAACTCCCAAATTAAAAACTAATACTATATGTAAGCATGAGTAAGTGCTGTTCGTTTAAGTAAAATACGTTTACTTCAGCTTTTTGTGAAAAATTAGTGAACGCTGTTTGACAGTTCCTGTGTATGGTTTTGGGGGATCAAGTAGGTATTTGTCAGTAAAATTCATAGTGAAGTAAGCTTTGCAGATAAATTTAAAAGAGGTTGGGGCCAGGTTGCATTTTTTTGTTTGTTTTTGTTGTTTGTTTGGTTTGTGGTTTGTTGTGGTTTGTTTCTTTTTATTTTTTGTTTGTTTGTTTTGTTTTTTTTTGTTTTTGTTTTTGTTTGTATCTGGATGAACCCAGCTATACTTTCTGTACTTTCACATGGAGAGCCTTAGTCCATCCTTGCGAATAGCTGTGGTGGATGCAGTGTTGTACCTAGCAGTTAGTTGCAGCCTGTGGAGTGGAGCTTGCCATTCCTATGGCTCTGCCAATGATAAAATCAAATGACTGCTTTAATTCATTTGAAAGAGTGAGGTATTAGCTGGGGGGTGCCTGCTACAAGCAGTAAAAACAACTTGTCTGCACTTATCTGAAGCTGGTTAGTGGTCTCATCAGCAAGTGGAACCAGATAGAACAATATTTGTCAGACCCATGGTGGTGAAAAGCTAGAGGCTTTTCTCTTTTTAATTGCCACTACCTGTTCCAGAAGGTACACTTGAGGTCTGGTAGTCAGCTGAAGAGTGGTGGTGGTTTCTGTTATCTCCTGTTGCTTATGAGCTGCAAACTGAAACAGAAGGATGTTGTTTCATTGTCCAAATTCTGTGAATGAAATACTAATTCTTTCTCAGATTCTGTTGAGGAATATTTCTGAGTTTTTAGCAAATATTTGATGAATTTTGTTGCCTGGATTAAAGACAAAACTGCAAGTTGTGTATACACCATTAACACACAATTTAGACTGTGCATTCTGGAATACATGAAATAGTGAGAAGGACAAGATTTCTTTACCTTATACTAGAAGCAGACTTAATTTCCAGAAGAGCGAGACCACTGTTACCAGATCTTCTACATAGAAGTGCTTGCTATTGTTTTACTGGAAAGAAGGTGCAATGTTGTAATGTATTCCATTCTTCGAGCTAGTTAGATAGGTATTATGTAAAGGTTATGGCACGACCAAAGCAAACATGTGGAGTGCAGTAATGTGCCCAAGTGGGCATTCAGGACAGCACGAGTGTTTAATTCCAGTTCATTTTGCTGATAGCTTCTAAGACTGAAATTATAAAGATAAGGGTTTGGTTTGTTTTATTTTTTTTTTTTGGTTCGGTTTTGTCCTGGTTTCACCTGGGATAGAACTAATTTTCTTCCTAGTAGCTGGTGCAGTGCTGTGTTTTGGCTTTAGTCTGAGGGCAGTGCTGGTAAGACACGTATGTTTTAGTTGTTACTGAGCACTGCTTACTCTGATCAAAGGCTTTTCAGTCTCATGCTCTGCCAGTGAGAAGGGGCATGAGAAGCTGGGAGGGAGCAGAGACTGGACACCTGACCAAAACTAGCCAAAAGGATATTCCATACCACAACACATTATGTGCAGTATATAAACTGGTGGGAGTTACCCAGAAGGCCGAGATCACTGCTCAGGCTGGGCTGGGTATCAGTTGGTAGGTGGTGAGCAACTGTGGCTGTAAGCATAATGTTTGGATGCCAAAATACATGGGGTTTTGGGGGTGGGAGTTGCTTGTGGGTTTATTTTGTTTAAGGCTCCAGGTACCAGTGAGAAGCTACTCAGTCATATAATGCAAAACAACATTTAGCAGAAGTTTATCCTGCTGGTTTAAATTTTTGTTTGTTTTAAAGATAAGCATTACCCTTTTCCTGGTATACATAGATACGTAGATATACAGATATAATGTTAATAACAAGTCAGGATGGGACTAGACAAATGGGCAAATGAATTTCAATGAATTTTTTCAGAAGGATCTATTCTGAAGTATTGAGAAGTTACCTGCTCGTTTGTGTACTGTGCTAATACTTTCAGTCAGTCATATGTGAACTCTTAACCTGTGAAGATAAGCTTCCTGAGTAGTTTCACTCCACAGAAACACTGTATTTTTATATTGAAGTTGTCTGAATTTTTGCTGCCATGGTTGTGCTTTCATGCTAATACTTGTCAGATCTCCCTGTGAGCTGGGCTGGTTTGTTAAGCTGTCAGGAGACTAACCAAAATGTGTAATTTTCTGCTCAGTTAGCAAGCTGAAGTAGCTCATTATGGGCTCAGATGAGTTGCAGTACCAAAGCCAGAAGGGAGGTGAGACCATAAATGACTGATTTAATTTCCTTGTGGTGTCTGTCCTAATTCTATACTCAATGCTTTTCTCTGCGAGTATGGAGAACTTCGAGGCACTTGCTCCTGTAATTTTTAGGAGCCCCTCCCTTGTCTGTGTTATTAAAAAAAAAAATGAATAGTTTTAGCACAGATAAGAGAAACCATAGTTACACAAGATATCTGTGTAGTTGCTGAAGGGTATGTTTATCTATGCTGGTCTATATGCGTATCTATTCACTAAATAATCATATTGTATAATATTGGACTTAATTTTTTTGCATAGAGACAGCTTGGAATGCAGACTAGGGTAATGTAATACCCAGGTGACTATGAATGAAATCTCAGTGGCTAAGTAACTGTTAAGAAAAACATTTTTCTTTGACAGTCTAACCCCGTGTCATTTTCAAACTTGCATAGTGTGTATTCCTTGCTAACAACTTTGTATGTACCCAGTCTTAGAGTTTTAGTTTTCTAGATTACCTGTATGAGAAAGAATCTCTAGTAAAAGTAATGGAAAACACTGTAACTCTAAGCAGCTATAAGAAGGTGGAAGTTTTATTGTATTGTGATATTGTTACTACATCATTGTGCGTATTTTATTTGAAAATAAACACATACCGTGATGGCATGTACAAGTGTTGATTAGCTTTGTTCCCCTCATCAGTGCTGAAATACCATTTTAGCTTCTGTGCTACAAAGCAGTTAAGCATCCACTTGCTTAATACCTATCAATATCTGTCTGTTTTCCTGTATAATAATCAAAATCCAATAATTAAAGTTCAGTAAGTGAGTATTACTTGACTCTCATTAGAGGCAGTGCATCTTCATATTCTGTTGTGAATATGTCATTATCTCTTTTTACAGCTCAATCAGTGTTTCTGTGCCTTTTTTTTTCTCTGTTAAGTGGGAATAATAATCTCTAGTTTGAAAAGACTTGATTTTTAATTTGTTTTCATATATTAAAGTTTTTTTTTTAAATCAAGTGAAATCAAGTGAAAATTTTCCAATATTTCTCTTACAGTTTACATTTATTAAGATAATTTGTGCTAAATGTTGCATTCTTCACTTTTGGAGGCAATTTGCTATATCAATTTTATGTGGATTTTAGTTGAGAACTTGACAGACAGTGTATTGACTTTGAAATGTACTGACTTTAAACAGCACTGAGCTTAGGAAAAAGAATTGGAATTTAGCCATCGCAAACTAAGGAGAGCTTTCTTGTTTTCTTTTTTATAGTTTGTATTGCTGTCACTTGGTAGTAACGAGCTTCTGGTGGAGTGATTAGTTGCCTCAAAACAATTTGAGTGGTACATAAATTAGCAAGAAGTATTTGTTCTGCTTTGAAAGTATATTTAACATTTGCTAGTGCATAACATATAAAAGCATTGAAATGGCTTACTTTTTCCTTAATGTGAGCAGTATTAATTACCTTCTTCCCTTTTCTATAGTTAAAGTACCTCGTAATTTTCGCTTGTTGGAAGAACTTGAAGAAGGGCAGAAAGGAGTAGGTGATGGTACAGTAAGCTGGGGCCTTGAAGATGATGAAGATATGACACTCACCAGATGGACAGGAATGATTATTGGGCCACCGAGGGTGAGTGTCATGAATCAAAATGGTTTTAAGTTTGTAGGCAATACAAAATGAAAAAAAAAAAAGTCACTTTTTATACAGTGTAAAGAAATCAGTTAAAATTCAATGTAAGAAGTTGTAGAAACACTGTATATTCATGTTAGAATTCATCACTTCCTGACGTGTTAGTGTTTTCAGTCTAGCCTCCCATGGTACATGTTTCTGCAGCTGTCTGTATGAACCATTTGTGATTTGAGACTTCTTACTGAGTTAAGAATATATTCAGTCTGTGTTTCTACCATTATTTAATGTAAGTGTACAATAATAGTACAGTAAACAGGGTAACTGTCTTTCCAGTTTCTCCTGTGTGCCTAGTGGTTTCAGTTCTGTAGTAAACTGGCAATATATTTTGAACTTTAACAAGTTTTATTCAATAGTCTTTCAGTCTAGCAGTTTTTGCATTTCAGTTGAATCATGCCTAAAGACCGAGCAGTTTTTAATTGCCTCTAATGAGATGAAATATGTACACAAAGTTCATTCCCTTCTGACCTTTTAAGTTCTGTAGGATGTTACCTAGACTGGTAAAACCTGCAAGAGAAGTGATCATCTCTTGTGGCTTGAGTATCAGCCTCATCAGAGATGAATGTACACTTGACTTTTGTATACACTTTCTCATAAGTTACAATATGTGATACAAAAGATCATGGTTTAAGTGAGAATTTTAAATGAGTATATTTCAAGTAGCTCAAAATTAGCTTATGTCTTTCACTGCTAATTTGAGGTTTCTGTGCTGTATGTCCTTCAGTGCTGCAAGGCATATTGAAAGAACTATCCAAGACAAGAACCGAGATCAGATCTTAGCCTCAGATAATGTTTTTCACAGTAAGAGTTCTAGATTCAGTGTAATTCAAGCTCCTTGTGGAAGTCAGAGTTGCAGCTGGCAGCAGACTGTTTTGAACATCTGCATAATTGTGCTGAGCTCCTAAAATTTGGGTGCATTTGAGAGAGAACCAGTTTCAAATGTAAGTGTAATGCTTTGTGGGGGTTTGAAAAGGATTTTCAAATGTGACCCGGGTAGTGTCTCCTTGACTTTCCAAAGAGCCTTTAGAACTGCCTGTGACTTGTTTTTGGTTCAGCCTAAGGCAGATGCCTAATATGTCTTTGAAGGGTGTGATCATCATGTAGCATCCCATACATTTTTAAAAAACCTCAACCAAGCTGGGATACTTTTAATTCTAGCCTATTTATATTGCTGTCATTTTATTTGCTTTTTATGAAAGAGTGCATGCAAGTAATATTTTGGGTCATTTCAGAGACTTGCAGTCTGCTAATAAAATGTGTTGCAGTGTGCAATCATTGTATAAAGTTAAGGCCACCAGCTCCAAAGCCAGTAATGGCACCTTGAGAAGAATTGCATATCCAGTTTCAGGGTTTGTAGAAGGTGTGTGGTTTTGGAATTGGCTGAGTTATATAGGCAGCGTGCAGTTAGGGAGAACACAGAGGAAGTCGCTAATGCTGTCCACAGCATGAAGTTCTTTACATACGTGGCTTCTTTAGAGCTGTTTGAAGGTTCCCTATAATTTTTTTTCTCTTGCATAGAATCATATAATAGGGTTGGGAAAGGACCTTAAGATCATCTAACTCAAGCCCCCCCTGCCATGGGCAGGGACACCTCACACTAAACCATGCCACCCAAGGCTTTGTTTAGTGTTTTTGCTTCATTGAACCAGTGTGGAGGGAGGAAGGGAAGATTTGTTTTGGATTAAAGGAAAAATCTTTAATACCCACCCCTCTTCCTTATACCCCAGAAATGATTTTTGGGGGGAATTGGCCTGGGAGGGTTGGCTGGCAGTAAAACAGTGACTTGAAAAACTGAGCAAAATTGAGGAGACACACAGGTAGGAAGGAAGGGAGTGAGGAGGAGTGCTATTCCTTAGGATTTTTCAGAGTTGTGAGCAGTGTATTTACATTTTGGCCTATTTCTACTGTAACTGACAGCATCCTTCTGTGTGCAAGTGAATGGTTTTATCTGAGTGAGTAATGAGAATTTTTGTTACTGTGTTTTCTTGTTGTAGTAGCAGTTATGTTACCTGTAGCAGGACAAGATTACTTATACTGAGCCTTCAGCCTTTAATGGGAAAGGATAGTAGAAAACCATTTTTCTAATAAAGGATGTCCTGTGTTGCCTTGTTTCTTTCTGACCCATTTGCTGCTCAGTCTGTGTGGCTCCTTGAAACTGTAGGACACAGAGTGCTTCAGTAGTCTGATTTCCACTCTGCCTTTTAAACTGACCACAGAGTGGACTAACTTGACTGTGTGGTCGATACTTCTACTTGGAGAAATGACAGCTGGCCGATGCAGAACAGCGTAGAAATAGTGCTTCTGGAAAGTTACAGGCGTATTACTACTGTTGGTTTGCATTAGCTGTATCTGTTGTGCCAGTTGAAAGGTGTGGAAACTGGGTTTATCTTCTCTTTGGAACAGAGAAGCAATGACTAGCAAAGCCACTGATACTTTTTATTGTGCATGGCCTGCTTGAAAAGATTAAAAGAAGATAGAACTGTATTAATTTCTAATTGGACTTTCTCACAATGTATTTGTATTTAGAATGATCTCTTCCATGGTCACTCTGGGGTGACATCTCTGCAAACTAGTTATCACTTCACTGTCCAAAGTTCATAAATTGTTTAATAAACCAAGCAGTCCTCAGCTATGGAAGTCTTAGATACCTTCTGGAGTGTTAACTACTTCCAGAACATGTTTTTTGCAAATACTATTTTCATCTTGTTCTTGGTTGTGTCTTAACTTTTGGGTTATTAATATCTTTGTCTTTCTCCATTTCCAGTTCTTTGCAGTGTTACATACTTTTTTTACAGGGTAAGGCAGTAATTTTCCTAAAGATTATTGAATTTCTTTCAGCTCACTCTGTCCCAAAGTTGTTTTGGGAATGCAGGTGGCTGGGAAAGGGAAGAGTTAATGTGAATTGAAAAAAGAATTGTATTATACTCAAACTTTTGTATGGTATAGTCAATAAGTAATGTAGCTTATACATACCCATCAAGTAATCAGTATAACTAAACCAGTGAAATATCAATCAGTAATCCAAGACCATCAGTTGGTACATAATATTAACAGATTTATAATTATTTCATATTTCTTAATCTATATTCCTCTTGTCTTTGTTTTATTTTGTTTATGGGTTTTTTAATATTTATTCAGCTTTCAGTAAGATGCATTAGTCTGTCTTTTTGCTTTCTAGACAAACTATGAAAACAGAATATACAGTCTGAAAGTAGAGTGTGGACCTAAATATCCAGAAGCACCTCCTACAGTTAGATTTGTAACTAAAATTAATATGAATGGAATAAATAATTCCAATGGAATGGTAAGTTGAAATGGTAAGATCAACCATGTTACTGATCTGTGTTATATATTCTGTGAAAAACCCAAATGAGGAATATGCTTGTTGGACAGAGCTTTCATATTTAAATTTTACAGTATAAGTACTGTCATTGATTAAAAAAAATAGGTTGACTGCTATTTCACATCTTTATTTACAGTATATTAGTGGTTCTTAGTGGCTTATCAGTGGGACAAACATTATTTGTAGTATTAAACCAGTTTCTTTTAAATGAAGCTGAAGATTTTATTTTTGAACAGAAAAAGAATGGTTGTGTGTAGGTATTTCCTTTGTAATACACTCATAAAAGGGGATTAGGTTCATACCGTAACGAGATTATTACAGACTTTATCTGATGTTTCTGTTAGTTAAAAATGGAGGTTATTTATAATGAGTCTCACTCAGGATGTAGTAATTTATCTGTAATGAACCAGTGTATTTAAACTCTTATTTTCTTTGTACTGGGTTTGTTCAAATCCAAGGTGACTTTGAGCTTCAGCATTAAAATCTTTTGATACAGATGGTAGTGCAAATTGCTATTTAAAATAAAAGTGATTAAGTTACTTTCATTGATTCCACACTTACAGTGTGATGAGTTCACATACATGAGCAATGGCAGCAGCTCAAGCAAGTTTGTTATGCCATTATTCAGTAGGTACTTTAATCATGGAATCATAAAATGGTTTGGGTTGGAAGGGACTTTAAAGCTCATTTAGTTCTATCGCCCCTGTCATGGGCAGGGACACGTTCCAGTAGACCTGGTTGCTTAAAGCCCCATCCAGTCAGGCCTTGAACCCTGCCAGGGATGGAGCAGCCACAGTGTCTCTGGGCAGCCTGTTCCAGTGTCTCACTACCCTCACAATAAAGAAATTCTTCCTAATATTTAATCTAATTCTTCCCTCTTTCAGCTTAAAGCCATTCCCACTTGTCCTGTCCCTACATCCTCTTGCAAGAAGTCGCTTTCCAGATTTATTGTCAGTCCCCCTTTAGGCACTGGAAGCTGCTCTAAAGTCTCTCTAGAGCCTTCTCTTCAGGCTGAACAGCCCCAACTCTCTCAGCCTGTTCTCATAGGAGAGGTGCAAATCCTGTGAGTAAGTCTGAGGTACCAAATGGCTCAGTGAAGAGGCATGAGCTGTTTTGCATTTACAGTGGTATATGTGTATATTAGCAGGAAATACAGTAATATATTACACTTGTCTGAATGTACGTTTGTCTTTACTGAACACAAAGTAATTGAATTAAGGTAATCCTTAGAGGTGAGTCAAATGATTCTGAATCAGTAAAGAAGTATGCTGTTGCTGCTTCATCTATGCATGTCTGAGAGCATAGGTGTTGGCTTCCAGAAGCAGAACCTCAGACCTACAGAGCCTTGTAGGCTTATGTTTACCAAGCCAGTTGACTTTGTCTTCTGTTTGGAGAAGTGTACACTCCCTCAGTTTGCTGAGGAACAGGGTGACAGGAAATCGACTTGGTGTTTTTAAAAGCAGTGTTAAAATCCAGTCATTGCTACAGGAAAATTTGGTTTTAATAAGATTATAAGCTCATGCAAAACCTTCATTCAGTTTTTCCCCAACAGTTCTGTAAACTAATGTTTTATGAAGGTTTTGCTATGCAGAGGCGTAGCTTATTTTGTAAATGGCTTCAAATGGGACTAGATAATATATTTAATGAAAACAGTTTTCATAACTACTGAATTTTAAACACACTTATTATGTAATTTTTAATGTGCCCATTGTCCCGGTGTCTCACATTTTAGCTTATTTAGTGAGCACTGTTGTGCTCACTAGAATCTGTCAGATAAACTGGGGACACGTTCAGCATTTTGGAATAGTTAATTTTTCTGCTTCCTGTTTTAATGCCTTCTTATTTCTTTCAAGTTGCTCTCCCATTCTCTGTTCGCCTTTCATTTAATAGATCACAAGCGGTTTGCTGCGTTATTTGCATGAATGATAATGTTCCATTCTCAGACAAGCTTTACTACCCATGCTTCTGCATGAACCCTGTTTTTTGACATATGGCCAGCTTTTGATTGCGTTGCTTATGATGTCATGAGAAGGTTGGTGGCTTGCAGAAGAGAGTCCTGAGATAAACAGCAGCCAAAATCATGTCATAGCAATATTATCATACTGCTCAAAACATCTGTAACATTGTTAAGGTACACTTTACAGGAGATGTGTGCTAGTTAACACCTGAGGAAAAGCAGGGCCCCCAGTATCAGTTTAGAGGGTGATAATTTCTGTTGAGTTGGAGTATAAATAGTGGAGGGGGGAGATGGATATGTGCTAGAGTTACAAGGGGTCCTAAGGAAGCTGGTCTTACACTGCCCTCTTGGCAGTGGTTCTCAGTCTTCTTGACTTACAAGTCCCTTTATGCTTTGCATGGAAATTGCACATGTGCAATGAATTTATTGATACTCATGCTTGCAAGTTTATTGACTCTTTGATTATTCTGAGAGTGCAGTTTGGCTTGTAAGTAACATTTCCATCAGCAGCATGTGTCAGGGATTCCAGAGGTCACTATTTGATAAATTTAGTGCAGGAAAGGAGAGAGCTACTTAGCAGTTTTTTATCTCAAAAGACTACTTAGGTGCCCTGAGTCACCCTGTTAAATTGTCTTCCTTTTCTGCAGGTTAGTTTTTGTGGTTTTTCTGCTCTTCAATTTGGCTATAGAGTTAATGTGTATACAGAATTAGAGTACCTCCCGTCCAAGCACTTACACAGTGCTGGACAAAATGCCTTTATGTGCTAATGGCATTGGTATTGTGAAACTGTATTTTATCATTTTTAGTGCTGCAGGGTCTTTCCTTTTGGGGGCTTGTGTATCCTGTATTGATAAACACAAGTTGCATTCTGACACGCTGTTCATTTTCCTGTGGTCTTTTGAGCATGTCTGATTTTTGTATTTATGAGGGCTCTTCTTTAGTCTGTCTTTCAGGATTTGCAGTCACTTCTGTACATTTAGATACCATTCACAGCTGGAAATACTTGTTTCTTTTAACTGACTTGAGACTCTGTCAGCTATAAACCTGTGTACTGTTGTTCAGCTATTGCCTTGAGTATCCTTATTGTAAGCTAAGCAGTTTGCTACTTCTTGAAGTTAAGATACTGGGAATGTTCTAAACACTTAATACTTTTCATCATTGTGTAAAATTAAATAATTTCAATTGTTTAGAAAAAAATAAGAATTATACACGTTGCTTCTCTTGCTGTTGTTAAGGATTTACAATGGTGCACCCCCAGAATAAGATAGTCTACAGGCTGCAGTTTTCAGCTTAATTGGGTTTTATGTGGCCTTGAAATTTCTCCCATTTTTCCAGAATGTGTACTTTAATTTTACCCGATGCTTTTGTGATTTGAACACAGTTTGTGTCATTCTTCCAAATATTTTGTCATTTTTCTGCAGAAAGTGAATTTATTGTGCACTAACTTGGAGATAAATTCTGCACACAAAACAGAACCTGAGCCAAAATCTTTGCTGCTGCAAGATGTCATGAAAAAAGTTGGTGACTTGCAGAAAAGGGACTTGAGATAAACAGCAACAAAAATGTGGTGTTGCAGCAGTCTGTAGTCAGAAAACATTTGTAACACTTAAAACAGAGTTTACAGTCTGTGAGTTTGTTGTTGAAATTTCCCATCTAAGAAAGAAAAGCTGGAGGAGCTTACTTTTAAGTGATCATGTCTCACATCCAAGTACAGCTGGTATATGTAGAATTGCATTGTTTGAACAGCACTTGTGACTGACTGCTGTGTGCTGTAAATGAGGTAGATCTCCAAACTTAAAAGGGCCTGCAAAGGCAAAGTTGAGAAGGAAGAGTCCCAGAGCAACTGCCTTTCCAGATGTTTTTTTTACTAACGCAGTCTTTGTCTGAACAGATAACTGTTAGTTTTCTTTCTCAAACCTACTGAAGTCTAAAACTACTTTTTTCTTCTTACCGATGTTGGTCTTCTAAACCATTTTATCATCATGTGGGCTTCCACCCCCAGGTGCACATCTTTCCTGGCTGGGAATCTTCTGTTGCAACCATTACCTGGTCCTTGATAGTCGTTTACTGTGGCTTCTTTCTCCCCTGTTTTTTTCAGGGAGACATTGATTTTTTTGTTTTGTTTAGGCCGGTCAGTGACACATGTGATCTCAGCTACTTTAGCAGAAAGTATTGTGATTGATTAACATGGAAATTTTCTAAACTACTGGTCTGCCAAAGAACATTTACCAAAGCATTCAGGGGGTACTCACACATTTTGCCAAATTGAAGAGGATGTCAGGTTAGCTGCAGAGAAGTAGTAGCAAATGTTAATAAGTGTTTCTGTGTGTAAGAGGGAGAAAATAAGCTCTTAAACATCTGCAGCTCTATGCTAAGTGAACATAAGAACTGAAGCCTTATAGCTTTTGTTATCATGATCCTTAACCACCATGAAGTTTTTCGTCTTTCTGTAGAATCCCATGAGAGAAAATGGTTGTCTCTACATGTCTCTTGGCATTTTCTATATGGAAGACAATTTTGAGAGTACTGTGATATTTACTATTGTAACTTACAAAAAGGATTAATGTTTTCCTTAGTTTGCTAGGTCCAGTTTGTTGGATAGAAATGCTGGAGTGTTCTTTAACCTTATCTAGAAGGATTGGAGAGGAAAAGTTCTTTAAGAGCTTGGTACCTCAGAACAAAGATTCAGGCTAAATGATGCATTACTGAAGCTGCTTCTTGATAATGTGGGTGATCTTTTATCAGAATTTACCTTTTACTCACTCCTGGTTTTATCTAATAGTCTGCTTTTTAAGAAGAGAACCTGTTTTCCAGTTGCAAAGATTATTCTTCTGACATTACCTCTTACCTACCACGTTAAACCAAATACCTTTTAAAATGTAGTAGTGGTGCAGGAATTAGAATGATGACTAGTGTTACTTTCAAAACCTTTCTGTATTGGCTCATACACTCGTGTATTTTAAACTGGCACAATCTTGCTGCGTAATGGAGCTTTTCTTCTGATGCTTTTTTTTTCTTCCTAATTTATTAATGTTTGCAGTAATTATTAAATAATCTGACTGCCTTTTGTACTGTGCTTTGATGTTAGGCAGTCTTTGGCAACTGTACTGACTTAAAGGGGCTCCCAACTCTGAGCAGAGCATTATTTGTGTGAAGAGAAATGCTTATAATGCTGAGATGTGAATTGGATGAAAGATCCTGATAAGGGACTTCTTTCCAAGGCGTTCTTGTTTCTGTTTTGGGTTTTGAACTTGGTGGGTTCTATCAGTTCAGGTCAGAAAGTAGATCCACATAGATTTCATGGTTCACCTGAGCTGATAAACAGTAAGGCTGTTAAAGGAACAAGTGCCTAGTGAGAGGGAGCAGAAGTCTCTTGGGTTAGTATTGCTGCCCAAGTCAGCATGTTGTTAAACCTTGGCCTGTTTCCTCCTACAAAAAGGTTTAGTCTCATTTGTTGTTCTGAAAATAGACAGCCTCACTTCAAACAATCTAGAAATAAACCATCTGTGTTAATGTTCATGTTTCTGGTTCCAGTGTTGTTTTTTCTTTGTTTGCCCTAAATAAGATGGGATAAGAAACTTCTTGTTTTGTGCTGACTAAATCATAAAGCAGTGGTTTCCAGCACTTTTATAGCTGTGTGGGCTGCTTGTGCTACTCTGCCAGTGAAGTTTAGTAGCATGCAATAGCCCTATTCCTGCCCATGGGCCTTCTTTGCAGTTGTACAGCTATAGCCCCCGTTGTCTTTTTAAGTTCCTCCTTGCAGGGGCTGGGTGGCCAGGAGTTACCTGCTGCCAAAAACAGTTCCCAAGCTGACTTTCAGTTGCTAATTTTTCTATGGAAAACTCCCTGTTATAATATAATTGTGTAAATTGTCCCACAGGTTTTATAAACGCATAGGAGAAGTCCCATGTCCTTTCCTTTCAGTTCATATTCAAATTGGTAAGTGATGTACAGTAATCTTCACAGCTCCGTAAGATGACTTACTGTAAGAAGAATGCAAAGAACTAAGATATGTCCAAACATTATGAAACAGTTATCCCAGTATTTCAAGCCATTTCTTAGTGTATGTAGTGACTCTTAATGTATCAGAAGCATCATGTAATATTGATATGAAATAAATCACTGATGATACTTGTAGCAAGGGAAAAACAAGAGAAGTTTTCCTTTAGAAAGGTATGCTATGGACTCCTGTGTGACAGGTTCTTTTAAAGAACTGAGGAAAACCCAAGTGTATATATTGGCATAATGAAGGCGATTACTTTTTTCTTTTTTGGGGGATAATTTGAAACAAATTAATGTATTTTACAAGATACGGCTCCAGTTTTGCAGTGAAAAGTTGGCTGATGTCTTCCTCTCCCCCCACCCCTTTCCTTCTCACTAATATTAGTATCAGCGCAGATGGAAGGGTCCACCTGCATGGATTTTATTACAGAATCTGTATCTGTGTGTAAGTATATGATTGTTTTCCTTAAACTATATTATGAACACAGGGACTTTATGCCACAGAAAAAGTGTCAGGGAATGCTTAGGCCCTTTCTTAGAACAATTAAGTTAATAGCAGTTATTTATGCAGAGATGTTTCATTTCATCATAACTTACAACTCTCTCTTCTTTTTCCAGGTGGATGCACGGAGCATACCAGTGTTAGCAAAATGGCAAAATTCTTATAGCATTAAAGTTGTACTTCAAGAGCTAAGACGTCTAATGATGTCCAAAGAAAATATGAAGCTTCCACAACCTCCAGAGGGACAAACTTACAACAATTAATTTTAGCTGATTCTCAAACTTCTGTCTTAAAACAACAACCTTCTACTCATGTTAATGTCTTGATTAAATCTCACAATGCAAACACCCACACATTAAAAGAATTTCAGCTGGTATACATGACCTGGACATTTGTAAGAATATATATAATATATGTATGCCCAATATGTTTTCAGGCACTATGGGAGAAAAAGGCAGCACAATTATTTTTTTTCTCTTACTGAGGCACTGCATTTAAGCATAAGCCTGAAGTAGCCTAAAATTGGAATTCAGGTTTTACAAGATGAAAGCATGACAGAAAGTGTCAGGTTGCTGTGGAATAATATATGTTTCTGAAAATAATCTCTTGAGAAGGCAAAATATAAATGGCATGCTTTATCCATCTTGCTTAGTAAAAGAGCTGCAGTTAAATTTGTTTTAAAGTAGCAGGTACAGTGAATACCGTTGCTCATCCTGTTTAATTTTGCAAGGGTGTGGGTGCCGACTACTAGTAGTGTCACAAAGTATGTTCAGGATTGTTTTGATACCTGTATTTATAAAATGGGGGGGATTAATTTCTGTTAAGCAGCTCCTGTGTGTTACATGTATCGGACATGGTAAATATTTGTTTACAGTCTTTGTTCTAATAAACCATGCATTTAAGTTTTAGTGAAACAAAGGAAATGTATGGATATGTGATTGAGATTAAAGTTAGTCTTAAAATGTAAATAAAATGTGGAAAGTGTCTGAGGCTGTGCCATTTCTATAATAGTGATGTAATATATGTACAGTAACTTGCAGAAGTAGTGGAAAGCCAAACATAATATTGCTGCTGGTTTTACGTGCACCTTTTATTATTACCGCTTTTGTATGCTTAATTTGCTTGAGAGGTCAAGATATTCTATTTGTTGCAGGGAGTAAGTTCTTCCATCTATAGTATCACCTCTTTAGACAAGCTTGCACTCTGTGTGTGTGTACATATACATATATTTGAAAAAAAAACAACTATAACCCCAAAATAAAACCAGGAAACCCTTGCCTATCCACATGCCCTCCAGATTCTTTTGAGAAATGTGCATAACTTTCATTTTGCGTACTTGACCTCTGAGCAGTTTTCGGACCACACTGCTGAAGTCTGTCTTACTTCTTAGCCCTCTGTCTTGCTTTTGCAGTTACTGCCTTGATTCTTGCTTTCTTGCATCTTTTCCTCTTTTATGTTTCTTGTATTTATTTTTCTTCCTTGTCTGTTCCACTTTTGCCTTTTCTGAAACACGTAAAAAAATTCAGGAAGCTTTAATAAAAATTACACCTGTGGTACAGATCGTCATATGTCCATCTGTATTCCATGTATCATATGCCATGACACTACTGTCTTTGTGGCTAGAGTGCTTTCTGTCTCTCCTGCAATAGTTGGTCTGGTTTTCTCAATGTAGTCTGTCCAGTGCAAACAGTGATTTTAGTTCTCTTACCGATTTCTCATAAGAAAGTAGTTAATACTATTCTTTTGGAAATGATACCTTTTCCCGTCCCTCTTTCCCCCTTGGAAAATACAAGCCTTTGTTCATTTTTGTGAGAACATGTAACATGGGGAGCGAGTCAAATATTTGAATTAAAATTTTTATTTAGTGTGTCTTTTGAAAAAGTGAATATAATCAAAAGCCATCAACAGCCAGGTAACTTTCATTGATACGCCTTTGCCTATGTCTGATGTAAAGAACAAATCTTTGAAAGCAATAAACTAGGTGTTCTCTTTTTTTAATGGAAAGGTTTAATTAGTATTTGTCAGTTTATGGTTTTTAGACAGATTTGACGCTTCCAGAATTGGTGGATTTGTAGCTGTCAGCTACCTCGTGTCTGTATTTATGTAACATATCATTTGTGATGGTTTGGCTGAAGTGCATTGCAGCATTTTCTTACTTCATTTAATTTGAAGGATTTTGATGCCATTAAATCTTTTTTCTTACACTAACACTGCTAATCTATATTTAATCAATTAAAATAATGGAACTGTACAGTTCTGAGATGTGAATTTTTGGGGGCGTTTCAGCATAAACTATTGAGAGAATGAGGAATAACTCATAGACTATTATGTGATTGGTAACACAATCTAAGAGACTGACTTATTCACAGAGCATGAAAAAGGGCTGGTTGTTGGTTGTATGTGGTGCAAGTTGATCCCACAATAGTTATATCTCCTTGTCCATTCTTTCACCATTTATATCTTGTGAAAATCTGCATATCCAGCTGTAAGCAGATGCCTTTTGTGGAAGGTGGGGAAAAAGGTGGTGGAGGGAGCTGACCTGATGTTTGACACCAGGGAATTTAATAGAAAGGATTACTATAAAAATATTTCTGCAGTGATTTCAAATATATTGCTTTCACATTTTGCTCACACTGGAACAAAACTAAGTGTAATTAATTATGAAATTTAAAATGACTACTGCATAAAGTTGAGAGTCTCCTCTAAAATGCTCTCATTACCTGAAGAAGGTTTTGAAGCGCTGCCGCTTGCTCTCCTCTAGAAAGGTTACGTTGTTTTACAGTTGTCCATGGCTGATCGGTGTTTACTTATTAATTTGTTTTCTCATGTTCTTGTAGTTTCTCTTAGGTAACCTACTTAGATGCCAGAATTTTAAGAGTATTTCTGTTCTTTCTGCAAGGTTTGGATTTGCTGTTATTAGCAAATGTGGGTTGTTTTTCTTCTCAAAACTGTATTTGTACATCTTGCAAAGTAGAGCACCATTTTAAGCTGATTGTGTGAGGGGCAAAGTGCAAAAGTTCTAAAAATAATGTTTTTACCAAATTGCATTTGACAATTTGTATCATGTTGGTGGACATCAACTGGGATTTAAACTAACTGCTCTGAAGCATTGCCAAAGTTCTTGTGTTTTGGTTGGTTGAGGGATGAAGCAATGAAAAAAACAACCCCAAAGATGGTACAATTCATGCTTTGTAAAGCTTAAGACAGAACGAGCAAGCTTGTGGAAATACCCATGTTACCAAAACTGTGCCTTACTCATTGATAATAAAGTCCATAACATATTGCAGGGTGTGCACCTACCACCTACCTTGATGGTGCTCATCGCCTGAAAGCAAGTTGAGAATACTTCACATGCAGCAAGACAGTCAGGAATCAATCCCTCAACTATTACAAAATAAATGCATAATGCACATTCCTCCTAAATGTTTTTTATTGTAGAGGGGATACTGAATTAAAATTTTAGTGACAGTTGATCAACACTAATAATAATAGTAATAAACTGTAATTTAGGCAAGTGTGTGTGTTTTACATGCTTGTGTACATGGTGAGTTTGTAGAAATGTATTTCCTATTCAGTAGCTTTCAGGACAATAATCCTGGGCTTAGAAGTATTTATTACACTTCTCTTACACTCCCTTCTGATGCAGAAGGCTTCTCTATTACACCTGGTAATTGTATGAGATAGGCAGGATGTCTGACTACTGTTTTTGGTCTGATCGCTAGTTTTTGAAAACATCCAGATTGCCCCTGGTGTGGCAAGTCTCAGCTGCTAGATGAGGAGGAATAAACTGGTATTAAGCAAGTCTGAATATGTATTACTGTAGCAAAAAAAGGTGACTTAAAACTACTGGTGGTCTTCTATGAAATTCCAGGTAGAAATGGAATAGTGGGACAGAATAATTTCTCAAACTTTCAGTGATGTGTTCACAAGTCTTTTGTGATACCTGTGAGGATTTCTGACGTGGGAGAGGTGTTGGAGGAGCATGTTGAATGCCTGTTTTCTTCAATAATAATAAAATAATAATTTACAAATTTTAATGCATCTGTGTGAAGTCTACATAGTGCAGCAACTGTGGGAAAGAGGTTTGTTCTTTCCTCTTCTGACTATTGTGTTATTTCCTAAAACAGTGTATTACACATTTGCTGTTGCAGACCCAACTGATCATGGGCTAAAATAATATGAAGGATGTATGTATTCTGTGTAATGCTAGAAGTACAAAAATAACTTACTTATGCTGCTTAAAAAAAATACCCCAAACCTCAGAAGGACACATTTCACTAGCTGATCTCAAATTCCATAGGAGTGAGTATTCCATTCAGTGTTTAAAATACCAGCTTTTTACATTACCTTAGTGTAAATGTGGTTTATAACTTTTGTTTTAAATGGATGTGTATCTTGAACTGAATTGATAAAGTTGTAAGTGAATGTACAGTGAATTTCATTCTATGAAATACATGTTATATACTAGCTCTCAAGTAGCATTCTCATATTCAAAGCATTACATGAAGTTTTTCAGTCCTTTACCATTTTAAAATAATGGTAAATATAAAAGGCCTTTTATCATTTATACTAGTGCCAAACAATATAAATGGATAACTTAATGGATGATGTTGGGATATTGCACAAATAACCAGTGCTTGGGATCTCTTGATGTAATGCATGTTTTCTGTACTCATTTATGACTGTCCACCGTTTCTTGATTGAAGCATCCCAACCTTCTGCTTTTAATATATGCAATATGGACAAAATGTAAACATGGGTTTATAATGTGTAAACTATGCAGTTTGGGTTTGAAAACCCCAACAAACTATATTTCTTAACTCAGAAATACTGAAGGAATTGCTATGCAGAGATAAACAAGGTTTTCATCAGCTGCATTGTGCGCAATCCTACTCTCCTCACTGATGATTATTATAATTGTGTAGATATGCTCATTTTAACACATCAGCTGTTTTGATTTTTAGTTTTTTGATTTAGTAGTTTTGATGTTTAGTTATATTGCTATTATAATTTCAAGCATGCAGGAATGAGAAAGGGGGGAAGGGTTTATTTTCCATATGCAATTTCTACTGATGAAAAATTATCAAGAAGAAATCTGGTAGAGGTAAACACATCTGTTACAGACTTGAGAATAGATAATGAAAAAATGGCAATTTTTTTCCTATTGTCACAGGAATAAAAACTTACAATTAAGATGAGAGCAGCTCAAACAGTAAAGCAGTGAAGTTATCATAAAGGTTGTGGGGGAGAGTGTTTCTAGGAGATCTTTGCAGTGTCATGGAAGTTAGGTTCATATGGGAGAGAGGGTTGAGCTTCACAGCATGGCTTTTAGAGATGAACTAGCACTTGGAGCTCCTTAAATTTATCCTGACAGGACTTAACCCAGTTGTATAAATCTCTCTCTTTTGGGGGGAGAGAATATTTGTGTATTCATTAAACATTATGGTGAAGTACAGCAAGCTGAGATGACTCCGTTTCCTTTAGGTTTTGCTATGCAAAGCTTGCCACCACGAGGAGCTGTGTAAACCAAAAGCATGGATGTGTGGGATGCTGACAGCTGGCTGTTTAGTTCCCAGGTTAATCTAAGTGATGACGATTTGAAGTTTAGATATGTGTATGTAGTTAATAAACTCAATACTACTAATGAGGAAAAAATCTATGCTAAATGCTTTTGGTGGTATCCAGCGAATTGCCAGCAATCCTGATCCCTGCCTTTTCTGGCTAACAGTTTCTTCCACTGTTTGTTGTTTGCTGGATTGCAGTTTCAGGAAAGAGCATTATTTCTCATCTCTGAGTGCTGAACTTTGAACTGCAGGACCGTCTGCTTCTGAGACATCTCTGAAATAACTCCTTGCCACAACATTGCAGTTTCAGGACCCATGGAGATAGTCATAGTTGTCTTGGTTTGTGTTTTCTGAAATCCATTTTCTGTCATATGTACATATTTTTTTTCTGTATGAAGATTCACAGATTAAATTTATGATCTCATATGGTACTACTAACCTCTAATTTGTTGCAGCCTTATCAGAAAATGTTTCAAACATCTGTGTCCTTACAGTCACCATCAAATGTACAAGTCACTGCATTTATAGCAAAATTTTGCTGTGTTAATACTATACTTCCACTGTAACTTTGAAATGCTGTAACTTTGAAATACTGAAATAATGTGAAATGAAAATTTATGGCCATGAAGTTAGCAATTTTTATATGGCTTTTCAATCACTATGATAATTATTTGCTTCCTTGAACTGTTACTCAGTTTGTGTATGAAACACTCATTAGTTAAAATCTTTTGAGTGTTGCCTCAATTAGTATAATGCTTGTGATGTTCAGAGTGGGATGATGTCCTTGGAAGCTCTTCATTCTACTGCTCTGCTCAGTTAATAAATATCCTGAATTGCTGATCTTCCTTAGTGTAGTAAAGATTTTTCCTTGCATTTAAAATACTCTTCACTTTTACTTTCAGATTTGTTTGGAATTGCTGTGTTATTCAGTGTAACAACTTTTAACTCTCAATCTCTAATGCTTTACTCTGTGATTTTATGATTCCATACCATCTGTATGATAATTAGCATTAAAACAGAAGCCAGCAAAAATAGGATGCTACTTTACTTGACAGTTGCACAAATCTCATATGCTGCACTAACAAGCCTGTAGCTGAAGACAAGGGGGCAGTGGAGAGGGAAGGAATTAATGTAATATAAGTATATACAACTGCTGATACTATTAAAAAATACGTTGTTCTCTGTGCACATAAAATGGAGGTGCCAAATAAGTATTTGCTTGGATTTTACATGTCTGCTAATACACAGTTGAACGTACACTATGTAGCCACCTAGGTATACAGGTGACAAAAACTGTGTCCATGTAGGAGTGGTTTAGTAGGACCATAGCACGAATTAGAATTGTGTTATAGGTATTTTTATGTATAATAGCTGGAATCTGATTTATGTCTGTACTATTCAAATAGAAGTGGCAAAATGTTTTGGTATTAAATTCATGCTGTATCGCTAATGCTGTTTGGTGAGTGGTTCTTATTTGCTGTGGCTTGTAAGTTAGCAATATTTGTTCTGTATTTTCACAGTATTAGTAGCGATTATTCCACCCAGGTCTTCTAAAGGGTACAGAACACATGCATGTGCATGCATGCCGATACTCTCACACTTAAAAAACATCTAGGCAAACAGAATTGTGTTGCTCACTCTCTCAGTTATGTGGGAGAGGAATTAGATGCTGTAGCTCAAAACTTCGTATTGAAATGCCCAGCTACTGACAATCCTAGTAGGTGCATTTCTTCTGTTCACCACACTTCACCTGTAATCCAGATCACCTTTGCTGATCTTTTAAATTTCCAATTACTAACTGGAGGCAGCCTAGCTCAGCTTGCTTATGCTTACCATGGAGAGCCCTGACCCAGTGTCTGCTGACCCAAATGCAAGGAGTCCCGTAGTTTGCATGGAAGCTGCTTGGAAATGGATCAGGGAGCTCTCTGGCTCCCAAACAGGGTCTTGGCAGCTTGAGCGCATGCTTTCCCCCACATTCGTTTTTTGTAACTCTCCCCCAACTGAGTAAAATGCAATTTATCTCTTGAATCCTAAAGCATTTACTCAAAGCAGTGTGTAGCTACTAGCTTTCTCTGCTGATGAACACTGAATATAGGCTCCCCTTTTCTCTCCTTGTCTCCAAAGCAGCAGCTCCCAGTTAGGCTGTGATCCCTCCAAGGTAAGAACAGTTATAAGTTTGAAAGCCTTGCAGAAGCAGGTGTTGAAGTCAGAAACAAGTGGAAAACCTAGGAACAGGCTATTCTTTGATCATTGCCTCTGGTTGTCTTTATCAATGGCCAGATTGAGTTATGGAAGCTGTCGGATAAACAGATATATCCTTGTATGGTGTTTGGAGATGAAACTTGCTGCAGAAAGCAGGACAATCCTTACACAGGCTTTACAGTAGTGATAATTCATCCTCCAAAATGCTTCGTAGATTAAAAATGAAAAATCATGTTCAGCACTGGGAGGTGTGTGTATGGGAATATATTTAACGATGACAGCCAAAATGCGTAGTTTTGGGTCAAATTCTGATATGGTAATTAAGCAATAGGTATTTCTACCAGAGGAATTTCTGGTACAGAGTTGTTTTACAACCCCGATCTGCATGTGCCACCTTCATCTAAGTATGCTGGAAATAACTTTTTCTGTTATTTCCGGGGGGGAACTGTCTTCAGGTTTCATTGTGAAATAGTGAATGACATCCTGTGTGTGTACATACTTTGTAAGGCCTTGTCTGGCTTCTCTAAACTTGTCCCACTCCTGCATCTCTGGGAAGCAGCTGTGCCCCCTGTGATCTCAAATGTCTTTCAACTTTTTGCCTTCAAGCTGTTGAAACCTGGCCGTTTGTGCACTCCTTCTTAGAGGTTCATGAAACGTCTTTCAGATAAGCAAGCGTACTGGTGGGTTTAAGTTAACTATAGTGGAATCTGTGGAATAACAATAATTAGGGGCCAGAGACTGAAAACCTGCTCTTACTCGTTATTTTAAATTCAGATGCATGAGTGGGTGCCTGTGAAAATTTGCAGTACAGCTGGGGCTGCTGCAGAGACTGTTCTGGATTCATGTCTGATGGAAGAGGAGTTGTTGGCTTTGGTCTTCGGTCAGTTAGGGACAGCAAAGGCAAATGCTCAGGTATGCTCTGGTGGATAGTAATGGTATTCCTGTTTGAGGAAAAACAGCCCTCCTGTTTGCATAACAAAGCATCGTGATGTGGAATGAGGTATGCCTGTGGTGTTGTCTGTGAGCAGTGTTACTTAGCCTCATTCCTTTCCCCTAGAAAGGTAGCTTTAGTTTCTTCCTCTTTTTCTTTTTTTTTACTATTTTTGTATTGTTCAGTGGATTTTGTATTTCTGTTTGTGCTGCAATCTCTATAATACCCAGATCTATTCACCTATACCTCTTTGATCTAACACAAGTAGAAATTGGCATCCTACAAGTTCCCATGTTCAAGTACTATAGAATTGAGCCAGATGGAGCCCTTGCAGTAGCGAGGCTGAGCATCCTTGCACAAAGCAGCAGCAGATTCCCAGCCATGAGCTCTAATCAGCTTTTCTTGTCTGGGCTCTGCTCTCCTTTGCTCATTTGAACTTGGAATACGACTAGTTAAACCCAGCTTTTGTACAAGCACAAATTAAAACCCTAATCTTGAAACATTTTTGTGCTTAAACCCAAAGTTAAGGTCTTAGCTATTGTGTTTAAGTGATTGCCACTTACAGGCATGTGGACCAATTTGGAAAGGTCTCATCTCAAATAATGAGAAAACATAAATAGTTCCTGTTAACTTTTAAGTGATAAAGCACTTACTGCTTTTAAGACAAGAAAAGTCAAAATCAGAGTCAGAACCTGGTCAGTCCTCAATTCACCCTTGACTGGAGTGATTTAATTGATCACACGTGTTTACAGTGAAATAACTTCTCTATGGATATATTGGTGGCAAAGATAAATTTATTTCCTTACATCAGTAAGGAAAGTAACGTTAACTTTTCTAATACATTTACTGTTGCTTGTAGCCATCCACACAGTTTCTAGCAACAATTATTTTCTAAAGTTTTTTATTTCTATTTATTTTCTTTAATTCCTTTTTTTTTTCTTTTTTTTTTTCTGAGAGAGTTGCAGGTCTGGAATTTGCATAGAACTTTTGAAATCTCTGGAATGAAGTGCCAGATTGAGCTGGCAAAAACACAGTCATGGTACAAGAAATTGGATTTAGGCTGTTGCTATATGCTGATCTGAAGGTTGCCCACTGCCCCGGGCACCATTGCCTTGAGGATGTGTTTAATTACCTTTGAGAAGTGTGAGTAGTGGTCCACAAGGAAACTTTCAGCAGTGCAAAGCCATAGGTCCAAAAGGCTTGGTTTCAGATAATTTGCATGTGGCTTGTGTAAAGATAATTGTTTTTCCTCTCCTGCCATTTAGTAGTCAATAACTGTCAACCAGGAACTATTCACGTTTTCTCATTATTTGAGATGAGGCCTTTCCACATTGGTCCACATGCCAGTAAGTGGAAAGCAGCGGAATTTTTCTCTCCTCCGTCTTTGGTAACTGAAACCAATACACCTTGGAGGTAGGAAACACAGCATGTAACTGATTTCTCTTTACAGTAAATATTTGACATGCATTAAGTCTCTTTCTGCTTTGAGTGGACTGCCAACTTGCAAACTACCTTGGATGAAGTATCCAGGCTGTACTGAGGTTAGTAGTCTAGCCAATGTTTTATATCTAAGAATATTTGGCATGCAAATTGTGTTAGAGAATATGCTTTTTTAGGGTGCCTATAATACTGAGAATTCAGTGCTTAACTGAATGTCACCGCAACCTAGATTTTGTTTTATTTAATTAAATTGTGTGATTAGATTAGTGGGTCAAGGTCTTCAGACAGCCCAAAGCACAGCAAATGTAACTGTTCTATGATGCTATGACTCTAAGTGATCATCCCTTCAAAACAGACAAAGCCCCTATGGCTTAAACATCCCTGTCCTCTGAACAGTCAGCAGGGAGCTGGTGCGGTAATCTTGCTGCAATAGTTGGTCTGTTCTTGGAGTGACTTCTTCACCAGACAGCTCTGGCTAAGACAAGTTTTTGTTGCTTTGACTCTCCTGGATCCATGCGGCCGCCACAAACCAAGGCCAAACACAAACCAGCCAATCTCCGTGCCACAGCTGCTCCGTCCTCATGGGGTTTTTTTACTCCTCTCTCTTTTAGCCTCAAGGAGACTGATCTTGGGCTCAGGTTGTTCTTGTTGGCACCCCAAAGGTTCTTGGGGGTCACCGTAATGTCATCACTTTTTTCCCATAGGACAAACATGGGAAATGACGAAGAGGTGATGTTAATGGCAGAAGACTGTGGGCCTGATTTGATTAATTCTCAGGATCTTAGGAGGCAATGCAGCATCAGCAGAAGCAGTTCAGCATATTATCACTGTGAGGCGCAGGAGAGAGAACATACGATAGACCACGAGAGTTTGGATTATTTGCCTTCACACAGTAAAGTTTATAAGAAGTGGCTGCAAGGGAAAACATACAGGTAAACTTAGCTTAAATGCTATTAAATTATCTTTAACCTGGGGGTAATTTGGACAATCCAGTGGGATGCCTGCTACCAGAAGGAGTTAAGAAAATGTTACTTATTGTTTCTGTACATAGGAAAATACTTCAATAGAATGTAGAAGTTGAACAGGCAGCAAGGAGCTTTGGTTACAAACATTTTTTGAAAGTGCTTATGCCCTTGCTCTTGACAAATTATTGAATATGCAAAAAGAAATTTATTAACTACCCAATGTATGCAACTGAAGAGATTTTGTTTGGGGGAATGCTCTCTTCCTGAGACTTCTCTTGAAATTCGCTGCCTCTTAGTGTAATCTGCAGGAAATACTGCGTTTAAATCTCAGAAGAGGGGTGCTGTAGTCCTAGGCGACACTTGAAATAAGTCAGTAATTATTGTTGGTACATAATTATTACAGATTTTAGAAAGACGGAAACTAGAGGTGAAGACTTGCACATTTATATGAGAGGTGCTCAGTGCATTAGTTGCAGTAGAACAAAACAGGAATTACTTAGAAACGAGCTCTGAGTGCTCTACTGAAGCTTAATAACTGAGTAACATAATTGAATTTTGAGATGGCATCAAACAATCCAGCATCTGAAAGTAGGTTACACTGCTACATATAGGTTAAAAAAAATCCAAAAGCAAACCCCCAAAATTCAACTATGTTTATTACCCAAATGGAAATGGCTTTCACTTGAAGGTAGAGTTTTGTTGAGTACATGTTTCTAAAGAGATGTTGGCAAAACCAGCCTCTTGCTCATGCAGTCACAGTTAATAATCAAAGTGCTCTAAAAATGGAACATGCATGTTTGTGAGAGGAAGCATGGCAAACAGGCCTGTGCTATAGGCTGAGAGATAACTGTGTTTTCCTATTTCTAGAAAAGAGTGGGATCGATGGCTGCTGATGGGCCTAATTGGAGCAGCAGTTGGGATGCTGGGGTTTTTGGTTCATCAGATAATTGACTCTCTCATCAAACTGAAATGGGACCTGGTGGAAAAATACCTGCAGGTGAGCAAGAGAAAATCAGGGAGCTCTTTTCCATGTCTGTTTATTAGAAAATCCACACTGTAAAGTTTGAATTGACTAGAGGTGCTACCTGTCTTGGTGTGAGTGGAAGTCAGATACCCCGCGGTGCTTTGTGTAGGCATGCTTTGCTGTCCTTTGCTACAATTTAGCTTATAGTGTAGTATAATATCTGATGGTGTTCATATCATGGGATTGATGAAGGCAGTCTTTAAAATATTGTGATCTTCCTCTTCCGCCTTGTACATAAAGGGTATGTGCTGCTTGATGTCCAAGGGAAAGGATTGAGTTTCTTTTAGGGTATTTAGGGAATGTGGACCTGATATCAGATATGTTAGTTCTTTCTATTTCTGGGGTAGCTATCTTTTGCTAATGTTGTAGTAGTTTAATATGGAATTATTAATTTGCCCTTGGTGGGTATCATGATCTCTGATAATTGGGATGGTTTTGGTAAAAATCACCGAATGGCTAAAAACAGTGTAAATGTTAAGGTACCTCTGACCCTGACTTGCTTTTCTAACCTGTAGAGAGAAGCAGGTGGTGAAAGTTACATCTGGCTTGTGACATCTATGGTAGATAGTATGAATATTGAAGGGGAGCTTGTGAGAATAGGGTTTTGAGCTTTTGTTCTAGCTGAATCCTGACCAGGGAAGGTTGGGCATCCTGACAGGCTAATAGGAGGTGATAGAGCCAGTAATCCTGGAAACCGCTTCTAACTGTATGAAGGACAAAAAAGTGACTGGGAGTAGTCAGCATGTATTTACAGTGGCTAATAATCTTCTACAATGAGATGGCTGAAGCAGTGGGTGTTCTTTATTTCAACTTTAGCAAGGCTTTCATCACTGTCTCCTGTAACATTCTCATAGACAAACTGATGAGGTATGGGTTTCAGAAATGGACAGTGAGATGGATTTTAAACTGGCAGAAGTACTGGGCTCAAAGCTTTATGATCAGTGGCACAAAGTCCAGCTGGAGGTTGGTCACCACAGGTATACCACAGGGGTCAATACTGGGGTCAGACTCTGTTGGATAACTTCAGTAATGATGTGGATGTAATGATGGGACAGAGTGCACCCTCAGTAAACTTGCAGACAAAAGCAAAACTGGAAGGAATCGGAGCTTGACAGACCAGATGACTGGTGCCAGCAGCTTCCTGGGCTGTCTTAAGGGAAGCGTTGCCAGCAGGTTGAGGGAGGTGATCCTTCCCCTGTGTTCAGCACTGGTGAGGCCACATCTGGAGTATGCAGTCCAGTTCTGGGCTCCTTTGGTCCAAGGGAGACATGGATGTGTCCTCTGCTACGCTGTGAAATCAAGATAAGAAATTCTGCCAGCTGCTGAAGGACAGATCTCGGTCACCTCACAGAAATGTAACAGAATACTTAATTCTGTGGAATCGATGGAAGCTGAATATATCAGAGGGAATATCTGAGAAGTGAACAAGTTCACGTTTTCTGTGAGGAAAACATATCTAATGCTCTTGGAATATTATTCCTCTGAGGCTTCTTATATGTGAAATATGTGTATGTTTATAAAATAGATAAACAGTGGTTGAATCTACATGCATACTTGCATATATGATTTGTATGTATATACATGCATGTGAGTATATATATACACACCAAAGTATAAATAAAGAATATCTAGAAAGGAACCACAGTTTGACTCCAGGATATCACAACAGCCAATACACACTCTGTTGGTACTGCTATATTATAATATTTGTCCCACTGTATTAAACTAATCCAGAGGGACAGGAGGTAATCTCACAGGCTCTGACATCAGTACAAACATGTAATTCCTGCCTTGGAAGGCCTTCCCATCTAAATACCTCCTTCAGCTGTGGATGAGCAAAACTCATTTTCATGCTTGTTGCTTTACTGTTTGGCTGCACTGCATAATGCACTTACAAAAGTCTTGACTGGACATGCTGCCAGGAAGGATGTGGTGGCCAGCTGTAATGCCCTGACCTTAAACGCAAGAGATGTGTTTGACCTGCACACACAGTGAGTCACAGCTGAGCACTGCAAAAGGTGGCAAAGGGTGCGGGAGCTGAGAAGTTCTGGAGACAGCATGGCCGCAGTCAGCCCAAGCACAAACCAACCCCAGAACAAGAGAAGCTGAAATGTTTTTCTCAAGTGTGAGAAAGCCTGGTGTGAGAGATGTCCTTTGGGTTAAAGTTAAGCAGGAAAGAGCTTGCTCACATATATTCTGTCTACTAAAAATGGCTGCAAATTCATGAAGGTGGTCACTGGTGTAAGGCTGAAGCCTTGACTCAGGCAAAATGTCTCCTGAAGTTTTAGTGTGTTCTTGTGTTTTGTTTTTCATTTAGTGTTTTCTTGTGCCTATTCATATGGTCTTTTAACTCTGCCTCTGATGTGAAAAGGGCCTTGATGAGTAAGAACATATCCTTTGTAGTGTTTTTAGAGATTGGCAACAACTGGAAAAAATGCATTACTTAACTCTGAGAGTCATCATTGACCTTACTGCTACTCACCCCCTGTCCTCCTAAAGAGCCTGCACTGCTTGTGTTGGTTTTTCCCTGTGGTACACCTTCTGCCTGCAGAAATGTGTGGGACAAAAGATCATTGAAAAGCAGGACCTGATGTAGTGCTGATGTAGTAATCTATTTTGTCAACCGGACAGGATGGCAACATCCACATGACCTGGCTGTGTGTGCTTGCATTTGGGCTGGCCATGGTGGTTTTATCTTCAGGCTCAGTGCTGGTAAGTGTTATACCTCCTGTGCAACAAGCCTATAAAGCTGTGATAAACCAAATCTCTTCCTCTGGTTAATTTGGTATTTTGTTACCCACCACCACCCTCCCACCTTCTATTATACAACCCAATTGGAGAGGTCTTTCTTTGCCTCCCGCCTAAAGTTGGATTCCACCACCCATAACTTGTATAAAAGTGTCTGGGGTAAAATCAATGGTGGTGGCAGGGCAATTTACACTTAGCATGTGGTGTTTATAAAATAAATACAAGTGGCAGCTGGTGTAACTTGTGAAAACTCGGTGTTTGGAAGGGGTCTAAGCCAAGGACTATCGGTCCACATAAAAGTTACTGCTGGTTTTACATTGATCATTTAGCTGTGCTATGTGGGTATCACTTGTGGCCCATATCAGTACTTTTACGAGGCAGCAGTGCTAAACCATTGAGCCTTTCTGTCATTTACTGTCCCGCTGTGCTCAATTTAATTATAGACAGGCAATTAACAACATAGGTGAGAGAACAAGTGAGTGTTTTACTGAACTTACCCCTAAATTGAGCAATAGTAGGAAGAGGGAGCTTATTACAGCTAATAACCAAGCAGTTTTAAACCATTTTAATTCAAAACTGATCATGCAGGTTCACATGTATGACCTGCCCCACAGACAGCCTGTGCAAAGGCAAGAGACTGGTGGGCTTCAGCTACTGGGGGGATGGCAGTGCAGCTGGGGGATGGGGCAGGGGTCCCCTTCAGTCATTTTCTTCTCTCATTACCCCAGTATGCATACGGTAACCCATGCAGCAACATTCAAGCAACGGCTTGAATTCTTGTGTGTAGCCAGAAGTTATATGTGTATCATCTCTATGTCATCTGTTACTTCTGAGAATGTTTGCTCCTGAACAGAGCAAGGTGATGGCTGGACTTAAAAACTGTGTCCGTAAGATGCATCCAACACATCAACATCTAATGATTATTGACTCTGTTTCTCTTCTTTTTCTTTTTTGTTTTCCTTTGCAGTTCTTTTGCCCAGCAGGTTTACCATCTGGCTTGCCAGAAATCATTGGCTATTTGAATGGCACTTCTATTCGACATCTTTTTAACATTAAGACCTTTTTAGGGACGTTTGTCTCATGCGTGCTGGCTGTAGCCTCTGGGCTCTTCTGTGGACCAGAAGGTCCCATGATCCATTTGGGGTAAGAAATAGCAGGCAAAAGTTAAAGCTATCAGACTGAGAGTGTGGGCTTGGAATGTCTGTATTAGTGGCAGTGCTGGTTTAGAAAACCCCTGCATTGGGAGCTCTTTTTCCTGTGCTGTCCCCTCCTTTGCATTAGCACAACTATTCCTGAAGAAAAACATTTTTATGCTGCATGTTTTAAGTACTGGCTTGGTCCCCTAGTACAATTCATTGTGAGGCTCAGCAAGCAGTTAGCTGGACAACTTGTTCCTGAAATGCAACTTATCCTGCAGTTGTCGCTTTGGGGCTGTTTTGTATCTCATATCTGCTTTTACCTGTGCAAAGTCTGTATAGAAATAAAGCCAGTCTCAAGTGGCTGTGCACAAAAGGGACAACAATTTTACATCCACCTGCAGATGTGTTGTACATGGTGGTACAAGGCACACAGTGATGGACAGCCAGGGCCTTGGGGTCCATGTTTCCAGGTTACAAACATGGTGCCAGCTAAGAGTGATCACAGAAACCAGGCGCTGCTTTCCAAAGTCTGCAGATGGTGGATTGCGAGTCAGGTTAGAGCTGTTTGTTGTTCGTGCAGTAGTGGAATACTATGTTTCTGGTAGGGAAAACGTGATTTTATGGAAGGGTAATGTTTTTATACCCCCTTGCTATATACAAAGAAAGAGAATCCTCATCATCCTATAGTGGTCTTGGGGCCTTGTGAGAAGGAGAGGAGGGTTGCCTGCCCCCACTTTATAGGTCAGAGCTGTTCTTAAAATCTACTATGTTGCAGTACAGCCAGATTTTGTAACTGCAGGCCAGATTTTGGGCTTTTCTATTTTGTTAAGTGACATAATTTCCTTTTCCCACAATTTAGAGGAGAATCCTACTTTATTACCGTTATTACACCGTGTCTTGAGTAGAGATGGTAAGACTGGTCTCTGCTAATACGATAGTGATCATTTGGCTGGTTTGCTGCTTTGTTTCTGATCCTTCTTGGGTTTGGAAAGTATGTATCTTTGAGTTTTCTTCTCTTCCACTTCACTGCCCTGACCAAACTGATCCTCCTCCCCAGCACCCTTTCACATTTTCTGTTACTCTGTGGGTTTATCTTTATCTATCTATTTATTTATTTACTTAATTACACAGAGGTGCAGCACCCTAGGGGATGACTCATGGATGACTCTAACCATGGGAGTGCATGGTTAGAGGCGGCCATGAACCTTCTAGACAATGATTGCCAAGGTTTGGCTCTCCCTTTAGGTTTCTTTTGTTTTCTTTGCTTTCAGACGTTTGTCTCCAGGAGCTCAGAGACTGCAGCTGTGATATTTTCTTTTCTCTTTGTGCTGTGTTGGTAACAGTGATGTGAGAGCCAAAGGATTGAATCGTATTTCCATGAAGAAAGTCAGCACAGTATTAACGTGATGCCTTTTCAAAACATGGGAATTAAGAGCTAGTTTAATTTAATTTAGCTGGAACCCTCCACCATTTTTATTAAACATAAACACACGGAAGTTGCTAAAAGCCTCTGAGAGATTGGTTAAGGCTCCTAATTTAAGTCTTGTAGAAAAGTCTTCCAAGATTATACAATGAATAGGTTTTTCATTTCACTAAGGGTTTGGATAATTTTTTTTCCCCATTTAAATGTAGTTTGAAGTGCTGCCTGAGAACACACTGTAATAATTTAAATCATTACACATCCTCTGTTAGAAGTAGGGCTGTTCTGGCTGCCATGGTTATTAACCTGGAAACACATGCTTGGAATGATGGGCTATATAGCCTGATGTGTCAGCACACTTGGGCAGATGTTAACATGCAGTTCTTCAAAAGGCGTTTCATGGCCTATCATCACAACACGTCCTTGCAAAAGAGACATTTAAGTCTCTGAGACAAGAATCTGAAAGTCTTTAGTAGCCTTCTTCTTTATGTCAACAGGACTTTGCATATTTAAAAGCTGTGTTCAACATTTTCCATGTTTAAATCTGCTGAAGTCAATCTAGCTTTGCTGTTGCATGCCAGCTAAGGCTCTGTCCTCCCCTGCCTTTAACTATGGCTGACTTATAAATAATTTACTGAAAAGTGCTCTCAGTTATACAACATCACTTTTAGTGCTCTCCTGGGTTGTGGCCTGAGCCAGCTGCAGTCAGACATCCTTGGTGTGCACCTCCCGATCTTCACTAGGTTTCGGAATTCAGCTGATAAGTAAGTGATGGTCAGAGCTGTGGGGCTCTGAGGGGACTCTGTGGGTGTCCAGAAAGCTGCTGGTGAGCCTGTTGCATCTGGAAGGGAAACGAAGATGCTGTTCCAGCAGACTTTCAGCCTTCCTGCTGTTCGTCACTTTGGAATGGGGATAAAGCCACCCACTCTAATTAAAAGAAAGCTGTTTAATTAAACAGCTTTAAAGTTCTTTAATTAAAAGAAAGTTTACAGGTTGTTTTATTGAATGCCTGTGGAATAATACATTAATACCGAAGACCTGTTCCCATTGCCTTCTGGGTTGTATGAGGAGGGAGAAAAATGAGGGATTTTTACACATGAGCTTTGTCCTCCAATTAATGTTGCTGGCCCAGGAAAAAAGAGACAATGGGGATTGCACAACTTATTTGTGACACTTTGTAAATCTGGCACTTCTCTGCCCATGCATGTCTGTGAGATAACTCCGGTAAGGCCCCTCTCGTGAACACTTCTACTGAAATTAATGACATTAAGTTTCCAGGAAAAAGAAATGAAAAAGCAGTTTATGTCGTCTGGATGGTATCTATTGTCATGTTGACATACAAAACCCTATACAGTACCTTCTGGTTTTCCAAAACAAGGAAAAAGTAATGACTCCCATGTGTTAATTTCCTGAATAAATACAGAGAATTCAAATGAAGAGCCACTGTGAGCTACCTGTAACTTAAAAGAAAATAAAAAAGCACTGAAGGGAAGATATGAGATCTCTTTTGCCTTTAGTCTTTTAAGATCAGTCATTTAAATAAATCTGAGGCATGCTGGTTAAGCAAAATGTAAGTCATGGAAGAAATCAGTGATGGTGGTAAGTGAAGCAGCAAGAACTCTTGTTTTTCTCTGCAGGACCCAGCTATAGTATAATTAGAAAGAAGTGTTAGCTTGCAGTCAGGAACCATCGTGGGAGAGACGGGTTGTGTGGAAGTACCCTTCACAAGAGAGTTGTTGGGGAGTAGCAGAGATAAATTTCAGTCTAAGCAAGACCTTGCTTCTCTACAAAGACCAGGATGCAAGACTCCTGCTCCCCTGTATCTTCTGAGTTAGGTAGGCTCAGGAGATGTACCCTGTTCAAGTACAGTCACAGGCAGAGCAGTAACTCAGCAAGTGTTGGGATGTTGAAGGATCTTAAGGCATCCCCCCCATCACTGTAATGGAGGCATAGGAGGGGCCCAGTTTCATTGTTGATACTACTGATGGGAATGTACAACTGACAGGAGCAGGAAGTTGGAGATGTCCAAGCAGAGCTTGCCCAGCTTTTACTGTGGTGTGCAGCGCCTTTTGAGTTCCCTGCTGCAGATGCAACTGATACACAGTTCCCTGTGAAGGTACAATGTGTAAGCAAAAAGCCATCCACAAGAGCGTCTAGCTCAGCATTTGTGAGTTGGGAAATATCAGACATAAAACTGCCTTGTATAGAGGGTTTTGTTAAGGGCTTTGACACCTAAACTCTCTAATCTTTTATTTTCTGTCCACTATTCTCACTGCCACCCATCCTTGAACTTGGCATTCCTTAATATTAAAAATACTCATTTTGTACGCCTGTTAACTTCAGTTACTACTGAATGCTCAGCATTTCTGCACATTATCTCTGAGGTCTCAGCATATCCAGAGGATGTAAATTTTCTAAGCTGGTGAGCACTAGTGATTAGTGCATTATATGTATCAGCATCACCCTTGTGTGCCCCAGTCCAGCAGACTGGACTTGAACCTAATTTTTTAAGGCAGAATTCCAGCATAATTTATTTCCTCTTCCCATATCCTCCCTTCTGTTTTGCATACTGTGGCCTTCTGTAGAAAGGAACAGATGTAACATTTGTCTGATGCAAGATGTTGTTTTCATGTAATAAAATGGGTGCTTTAGAAAAGGAATTGTGTGTGAGAAAAGGACTAATAATAAATGTATAAAGGAAGACTGCCCATTCATGCCTTTCTTTACCACATTATAATTATATTTTTCCTTTTTTTTTTTATTTTCTCTTTACTAGAACTGTCTCACAGTTCAGATCTCTGCCATTTGAGCAACTAGTGCAGCTTACAGCAACAGAATTCTGTTGCCCTTTGGGGTGTATGTTGACTTTTATAGGGATGGAGAAAAGGCACATATGTTCCCTGTGGATTTCTCAGACATTTGCAGAATGAGGCAGCAAGTTGAGGCTCCAGGCTCCAGGGCAGTACTCTCATTCTCTAGTGGATCCCTAACTTCATTACCTTTTTCCTCCTGCAGTATTTCCCTCGTGGCTGCACTGCTTCCAGGGTGTGAAGTGTTATGTCTGCCTGGCATTAGGCTGGTCATTGCTGGATCAGCTGCTTGCTGGCGTGGAGCGGTGGTCCCCATGTGATGTTACAGGATGGAAAGTTTTGTCAAGGCCAGAGGTCAGGATGGACAGGGCTGAACTCAAAATCTAGAGATGCAAGGCACTATAATAACTGCCAAATAAACCAGCATGTCTTTAAATTCAGTCCCATAAACCCAGCTTTAATAGGAAGTGACGCTTATGGAGTTTTTTCATTTCTGTTCCCCCCCCCCCATTACGTAAATTCTGATTCTTCTACCTGTTGCAGGCGCAGTTTCATTACGGCTGGTGCAGGAGCAGGCATAGCTTCGGTATTTCGTGCCCCAATTGGTGGGCTCTTGTTCACATTTGAAGAAGTGTCTTCATTCTGGGACATCAGGCTGGCCTGGCAAACCTTCTTCTGCTGCTTGATGGCTACCTTCACCACAGATTTACTGTCCTCTTCTCTCTATGGGTTCGTTTACAGAGGTCACTTTGGATTTTTTGAAGCAGAGAAAAGAATTATATTTTGGGTATGTACTGTGTGGATGTGGCAGGAAGTAGATGTAGGGTTTTAGGCATGTTTCTCTCCTCATTATAGCTGTGAGAGTAGCAGGAAAGGGGGACTAAGAAGGAGGAAGGGATGGTATTTGTGCAATTGTCAATGTGGATATGGAAGCCATCACACTTTACATGTGGTAGTCACTTAGATACAACATGAAGTTGTTTTGTCCTAAATAACAAGGAGACGTAAGATCTACTGTTTGTTTATTAGCTAATCTTATAAATTATAAAGTTAACTTTCTGTATTGGTGCTAGGTAGGAGAGGGATACTTCAAAGTAAAGAAAAAGCCAAAGAGCTTTTAAATAGGGTGTCCTCTCCTTCTGTAGCTGCCTTGAGCTCTGTGTTGCTGCAGGCATTGCTGTGCTGTGCCCCTGTTCCTTGGTGCTTACAGATTAAACATTCAAAAATGTATAATCACTGTTTGCTCCTGGTTGCACAACAGAGGTGACCTTCAGCCTCAGCTACCTTTATTCCTTCCAGCACAACACAACCTTGATCTTTGAGTTTTTATCATGTGTCCACCCAAAAGTACTTGCTGTTATTATCATGTCTTTCACTCATTTTTATTGCAAGATGATTCACTAGTGATTTGCAAGTATCATGATGTTCACTTCTTGCCTAAATATCCTTCTTGATATTTGGCTTGAAGATCAATTAAAGAATAAACCCCTGGTCATCTGAATTCTATTCTGCTTTTTTGCTACTAAGTAAATCTTTCCTAAGGTAATTCCCTGATCACTGTCACCGATCTCTACATTTCTTCTGGCTCGTGTCTCTCTAGCAATGCAGAAACCAGAGATTATGGAACTTGTGACATGTAGGCATACCTTGGTTGGGAAAATAGATAACTTTTTTGTGTGTGTGTGCGTGCTGATATAATGATTTTGCATATGCTGTGCAAAAGTATTTGGGGTATATTTGCTTTACCATGAGTTTAGCTGGGGCAGGTGGAGAAGACATTGCTTTTCAACCCAAATCCTTTTTGTGGACAACTGATAGTGCAGTCCCCCAGACAGCTGCAGTGACACAACCAAGAAGGTAAAATTTTGTGGCAGAAAGGTGAGACTGCATGGACAGGGAAGAGGTCAGGCCTTCTGAAGCCTGATTCATTGCTGAAGCCAAAGTATTGTGTAATGCACAGCTGCATGCACAGGGGAGAGTGGATTCACTTCAATTGTTGTATTACAAAAAGATTGTTCTTTTAACACTCCTTTCAGGATGTTTTCTGAAAACAGCAGTGGATTCTGTTTCCTTCTATCTTCTCTTAGTGTCATTAGAGGGAAAAACTAGCTAAAATTATTATCAATGTGACTTCTGGCAGGGTTCAATAGTTTTGGCTCTCAGTGTGGTACAGATAACTAGAAACATTTCCATTTCACTGAATGTTTTTCTCGGGGGAAATTTTGCTTTGATGTTTTGTGGTGTTAACCAATACAGCTTACAGTGGATAAACTCTGAGTTGAAAGCTTGTGGGTTATGTTTCTTAACAAAACTATTTGTTTTCTTTAGTTTCATTCTACCTGGCATAATGTTACAAGGGGAATTTATGATACTCCAGAGCATGAGGTTTTCAGGAAGGTTCACTTTATTTCTACATAGATTAGTTGAAAAGGTGAAATTTGCTCTGTAGGTAACAGATTTTTCTTGATGACTGGCCAACCTCTGTGGTTGATACCACCACAAAGCCAAACAGTACACTGTGCCACTTTTCATTTCCACCATGTAGAGCCCTCACTCAACTTTACCTCCATTGCCACACACATGCAGTGCAATGTGCATGTGTTAATTTAAAACAGACTTCTCAGTTTATCTTTCCCTTAGGAAAAGTGGAGTTAGGGAGAGAAAACAATAAACCCATGTATATCCCTTTTTTAGTTTTAGTGGATTGGAATTAAGTAGAATATAATGCAAGATGTTTGAATCTGGCCTTGAATAGAATTTTACTACTTCAAATTAAGCCACTTCTCTCTGAATTTCAACTTCCTAAACACTGGATCTCTCTAAAACCTTTGGAAAAACATGGATTTTGTTGCAGCTGTTGGTGAAAATAGCATTATTAAAGTTTTATTTAGTACATAGATTACCTACATATGTGATGGTTGCAGTCCTAATTGTAAGGCATGATACACCTTAATTCTCTCCCTACTTCCTGTGAGTGTGCTGTGCAGGTGTTGGGCTTTTTTTTGCCTGGGAATGGCTTCTAGGACTCTTCCTCTTCCAGACCTGGTTTCTCAGTCTGCAACAACCTATGGACCAACTCTTTAAGCCTGGCTGGGTTTTGACCCTGGCATTCCTCATCTCAGGAAATACCATGAGTGTTCAGTACAGCCACCTGGTGGATTTGTTAAAGTCTAGGCTAGTTGTAGCGAGAACAAGAATAAAATTTAGAGTTAACAAGAAGATGAGGAGGAATTAAAAAAGAGTGTGAACAGTAAGAGGGCCTGTGCGCTTGCTCAAACAACGTTAGGTAGGCTAACGGTTTCTCCTATCCACTCTGCCAAAGATTATACCAGTTTTTTTTGCAGGCAATCCTTTACATGTTCTTGCCAGATAGCTTTTTGAGCATTTTGTGATCTCTTACTCTGTGCAGATCCTAATCTTGTCAAAAAGCTGTGTAATTCTTAATCTTGAGCTAAGGAAATAATATCCTCACAGCTTTTAATAGATTGGCACCAATCTGTTGACCCTTTCATGCTGGCTGGAAGATAAAATTAAAACATGATATTGCTCTCATCCTTGCTGCTTGTTGAGGAATCAAGCAGAAAATTCAATTACTATTCCAGCTGTCAGATTATATTCTGCATTTGTGATTTGTTGCTGCAAGTTATTCCAGATCAGCATCAATTTTCACAGTTTTATTTAAGTAAATTTACTTATAAATGATCTAAATGCACATGAATGCAAGTTGACACTTAATAAACGAACAGTGAACAAAGCTCTGGTTCAGCAGTTCTTTTCAGTGTTCATTAAGGCCGTCATGTCAGGTTACTTGGATGTAGCTTGAAGAGCTGAGTGCTACTGGTAACACAGTGCATCATGAATGTTTCTGTATGTGTGCCAACGCCAGTGTCTACCTGCTGGTTCCACTCCTGTGAGGTGCGCAAGAAGAACACACTGTCTCTCATGAGATCAGCTTTAAATTAATTAGCTGAGCTGCCTAAGCCACAAAGAAAGATTTATTTCCTGTATGGAAATTACTTTGTGGTATCAGGTTTTGTAAGAGAGAGTGCAGTATTTCATGTCTGGCAGGATGCTCAGAACATTTTTTTCTCCTTTCTTTGACTTAGGTTAAGAACTTGCTGGATTTGAACGTCTTGGCCTTCATTCCGACCATCCTCCTTGGAATGCTTGGAGGTCTTCTGGGAGCTCTCTTTGTTTCCCTGAATATAAAGATCAATAAATTACGTATGCAGTTCTTTAATTCAATTCCAAAGTTATCCCTTAGAAAAATAAGCAAGCTGTTGGAAACTGTGCTCATCCTTGTAAGTAAAAACTGTGTTTCTCTTGATTATATCACATTTACAGTGGCTAATGAAGGCAGGTCATAAATTGACTGGATAGAAAAGTGAATCTGACCTGCTAGTACTTGATAACGTGCAACAGATTACAGCAAACGTATGAATTTCCAAAGTACATAGAGGTGTTCAATGATGGTGGGTATAAAAGAATGGGAAGATATGTTTTGGTTTGGTGTTTTGTTTTGTGTTTTAATGCTTGAAGTATTTTACCTGTGGAGTTGCTCTCCTGCTGCTCTACTCTGATGACACTACATCAGCTTAGTGACATGTAGCAGTTACGTTGGTGTGCTTTTTCATTTATTTGCAGTCTATGGAGGGCTGTCACAGGTAGATTTCATCCATTTTTCTCCATTTTCACTCATCCTTGCTAGTGATTGATTCTCTTATTACCCCACGCAGCTTGCTCATGTAGCAGAACCAGGCAGACACCTCTGTACCTGGGCACTGTTTTAGCAGTTACATTGGAAAGAACAATTAGGAAACCATTACCATAACTATATGCATTTTTGCCTGAAGACCACACAGGATATCTTTGTTTTAAGAAGAACAGATGCATGAAGAATAAGTATTATATAGGGTTTAAAAGTTAAGGATAGGTACAGAAAACTTTTTGGAGCTAACTGTGTATATGGAGTCAGTTATCCCTAACTGTTACTGATGGAGGTCAGCCTGGAGCCTCAGATGTCCTGATATGGTAAGACATAATGGCTTTGGAGTTTCCATTTGGCATTGTATGACTTTGGGAAGAGTCATGCCATTGGAATGAAGGGTATAGACACAAGGCTCCTGTATTTTGCACATTTTCACAATTTTCAATATTATGCTTTGGTTATATCTTAAGTATGTTGTTAAATGTGGAAAAATAAACCTTCAGAGCTTTTCTCTGCAAATTGTGGTTTTCCTGCAAGTTTCTCTGGTGAATACCTGCTTATCATAATTTTCCTTTTTTTCTCACCATTTTTGAGGAAGTGTTTCTGGGTTCCTTCAGACCTTTTAAGTGTTGAGATGACCTTTCTTTAGGGAAATTGGTGCATGCCAAAGCCCCTTTCTTCTGCCCTCTTTTAGGCAGACTTGCCAGTATGTTTTATGTATGCCATATATGTTTTTTATATATACTATTGTTTGCTTTCTCTTCCCTCCCTCCTGGAGAGAGGGTTGCTCAGTTGTAGACCAGTGGGTGGCCATATAGATGCTCACTGCCCATCAGCCCAGACATGCCTTCAGCATCCGCTACTCTGAGCCGTCAGAAATACTTCAGGAGCCATCAGAAGCTTCAGGAAAAAGCAGGCACGGTTTGCATCAGCGACCTGAATGATACTAGGTGGAAAACAATTAGTATTTTAACTATGACAAGGGAAACTTTTGGAGCTGAAAGTGTGAAGGTCGAGGGACATGGTCAAGTCTCTGCAAACTCTCCACAAATTGGTCTAGATATGTGTCTGTTTCCCGTAGGTTGCACTGTTTTCCTCTCCATAGGATCAGGAGTGCATTTCATTTGGTCCTCGAAAGCTATGTATCCTGTGGCAGTCCAGCTCCTCCTCTGCCTAGTCCTGCTCATTACTTGGAGCAGCAATCTGTTTGTTGGGTTCTCTGCTGGCACATCAGAGGTGAAATCTGACCTCCGGGTGGAGAAAAATAGGCAGGAGAAGGAGGAGGGATCCACGTTGAAGGGTTTATGCTGGAGTAGGTCCATGCCATCGATGACAACTGGGTTTGGGCTCCTCTTAGCGGCAGGATGTTGGCTCTTCAGCTTGCAGCCGTGTCTGTTCAGCAGCTAGCTGAGGGGGGAAGACGCCATGAGGAGATTCACTTGAAGCTTTTTGCTGCCACGTTTGAAGGAGTGGATAAGCTTAGGTAGAGAAAACCGGTTTTCTTAGATCTAGGGAGTGTCTTGCTGCTGCCCAGCCCTTTTTTGTTGTGCTAAAAGTTTGCTTCAAGGTCTTGCAATGGATTCAGGACTTTGTGCTGATGAGCACTGCAATGAGACATCCTAACAAAAATCTAGTCTTCAGACCAGCAGGATGAGGAGTAGAGCCCCATGTGTGTCCTGTGTAAAATCCATGCTTTCCAAAGGACCTCTGTGAGAGGTCAGCTTTGTAACAATTATTGCTCTAACAATTTGGACTCTCTGCTCTGTGTTTGATAGCCGCTTCCCCTGCTATTGGGAAAGGCTTGTCTTTCTCTTAGTACATTACAAAAACTACTTAAACACATAAACCCCAAACAGTTCCTTATGACTTTTCAGAACATTCCCCCCTCCAAGCAAGCCACAACATCAGTCAGCAAGACCCAGTATGTTAGGAGATGTATAGGATTAAATTTAAGAGCAGCTAGCAGAGATTTAGTGTCAGACATAAAGAAAATGCCTCCTTAGAGTTATTTTATGTTGTTTAGGAGTGGTGCCTTACTGACTCCACAAGTTCATGCAGCGGTTAGCACCTTGCCAGATCATACCTGAAACTAGGAGAACAGCATGTGTTTCATAGGGCTGTGGTGCTTACAAGAACTTTTATGTTGATATATTTTTTGCCCTAATCCTGTAATTTAAAAAAAAAACAACCTGTGTTTTTGCATTAGCTTTGTAGCATGAACTCTTATTCAGGCTGTTTTTCCTTTTTATTAGCTCTGGAAGATCCTGCTCAGGTCATAGTCCTTATTTTATTATAACTTGGCAAAAAGGCGGAAGGAAAGAAACTGTTTGATCTGACAGAAACCCATACAATTCCCTGTGGTTTTTATTTTATTTGTTATATAAACTCACATAATCAGGCAACTGAAAGAAACCGTGTCACAGTGACTTTAACCAAAAATAATCTTGTATAAACCAGTTTGCATTTAAACTTGGAAGGAACCCATCACTGTATCTTCCACACCCACAACATAACCCGGAGTACCATTCCTTTGACTGGAATTGAATATCTAATCTTCAGCCCATAGATTAGGTGAAGCTGTCTGCCTAAGTGCCCTCCTGCCCCTTGGCCTGTGTTTGATTCTCTTCAATTCATCACCTTTCTCTCTGTGAGGAAATCACAATGTAGATAATGTTTTGCCAAGAATCTGACAGAGCTATCTTTCTTCTTCTATGTTTTTAATCACACTGACTAATGCTTCTGTTCCAAAAGCTCAGTGTTTCAATGGGGAGGGTGGACAATTTAAGGGTATATACTTATATATTGAGCTGTCAAAACTTTAGAAGGTTGCTTGAGAGGGTGTTTTTTCCCCTGAAGATAGGCTACTGCTTTAAATGTGTAGCCACTGGCTCCAGGCTAGCTGTCCTTCTAGCTCCCCTTGGACTTTGGGCCTCTGGCAGAAACTCGACCTGGGTTTGAACTGTCCCAAAGTGCAGTTTTCAAAAACAAAACGTGACCTAAGCTCTGTGAAGACTGAACTACTCCCAGTTTCATCTAACTCTTGCTCTGCCCATAAGCTTATGATCTTTGACACACAGGGAAACAAAGGCTTAAGATACAATTGTCTGACAAATTGTCACAACTGCACACAGCTGAATCTCAGCTTGAGGGTTTCTATAAGTGTGCTATCTGAGCTGTTTTATAACAATCCACAGAGTGCATGAAACCTTGTGCTTGGAAAATGTATTATGATTATAGTTGGGTGTTCCAGTAATTTTTCTCCAGATGCCTCCTGAAATTGTTTCTAAACCTATTTTTGAAGTGTTTCTTCATTTATTTAGAAATATAAGTTGATCTCAATTAAGAGAAATAACCTTAGTTTTGAAAGAAATAGAACAACGTTATTATATTTAACTATGTTATGTTGAAAAAGATGCATAATTGAAATACAGTCGTCTCATGTAAAAACTTACTTTGCTTTTGGTGAATGCAAAGCAGAGAGTGAAAACACCTCCTGCTTTGCTCTGTTTAAAACAGTTTTGATTTTATCAATATTTACTTCAAAATGGGTATATGGAAAACTAGTAGAAGGACCTGACAAAATCTCTTCATCCATTCGGTTTGCAATATTTGTGTCTCTACTGTACAGCATGTAACATACTTTAGGCATTATAGCTGTCTAGTATGGCTGGGATGCCTAGGAACTTCTTTCTGTTGATTAACTGAATGCTAGTCCTTTCATAACTTCCTCCGTTAAGTTGGAGACCAGTTACCTAGTTGCAACAGTCAAATCCCTGAAGTTAAATGGGATGAATCTGAGCCTTATTCATTGCTTATGAGCAAATGCTGATCTCCTGGGAAATGTGGGCAAGACAGAAGGACAATTTCCTTGTGGTAACTGCTGGCACTAGTGTTTTTAGGCACTTTTCTTTCTTTTTTTTGTCTGTTCCTACATCTCACAGTAGTCTGTTTACCTGTTTTAATGCCTGCAGGTATGTACGACGACTGTTACAGTATACTTACCGTATTTCTTTCCGTGCACTCCAGTCACAAGCGTGAGAAACAACTCTGAAATGTAAGTGGGGAGAGTCATCAAAAGCATGTCTATGTAAATACAATTATTAACCATTTATCCCAGTTAGTTGCTACAAGGCTTTAGGATGGAAAAATTCAAAGGTTCATCAGAGCTGAACATTTAAAATGAATTCACATACAGACAAGAATCACAAGCTTTTAATCAATGAAATTTAATCACATTTCAGCTTTTCCAGTGAGAGGCATTTGCCATCACGTCAAATTAGAGAAAATAAAAGGGAAAAGTAAGAATCTAAAGGGAGTTAAAAATGAAGAGAGCCTGAAACATGGCTGTATGTATCACACAAGCACTTTTTCATCTTAAAATCCTAATTTTGTTTTAAAATGTATATAGGCCTGTAGATATGTATATAAACCTAGAGACAGACTGTGCTTTAACTGGAAAGCTGGAACTGGAAACTGATGAAAAACCTGTTATCCTCAGCTTCAGTCAGCTACTCTTGTCTGAAGTACATGCTTTGATCAGTTCTTTGTATAAGAACACCAATTAAGTAACACACTATGTCACTACAGAACAAACTGTAATCCAGGTACTTAAAATGACAAATACTGTGTTAATAAGCAGGCAGGGAATACGTGGCAGAGTAGCTAGGGTTTTTATGGGTGACACAGTTGCAAAGTTCCTTGAATTTGATACAGGTTTTGCAGTCCAAGTATCTTTCTCAAGAAACATCCATGAGGAATCAAAACAGAACTGCTCATATTAAGGTAAATGGTAGTTTAATTTCACAGTCATTGCAAATGGTTGCTACCAACTTGTGGATTTACTAATTCATAAATGTATAATATATGAATTCCTCCTTCCAAGTGGGCAGTGTCATATATATTGCATAATATGAGCTGTAAATACTGAGTAACTTGCCATTCGTGACTGGACTCTGAACAGCTTATTTAAGTACATGGAAAACAGACACACTTTACCATTCTTGTCACCAATTCTGGACTCTCATTCAAAATGCAATACCTGCTTCAGTATTGTTTCCTATAATATGTATTTACAATATTCTTTATAAAAGCAAACTTTGTCACTCAGTACCAATCCAAACTGTGGCCATTTGGATTGCCACAGAAAAATCCTTTTGCCTCGTCCTGACATCCTTTTCATTTTAGGGACTAAATTATTGCAAAATGTTATTTTTCAAAACAAAACTATTTTTTGCTTTAAAGGAAAAACATCTGAAACCACGATAATTTCATGGCTTTTTTTTTGTCTGCGTCTGAATCAAAAATAGTCAGTCTGATCCAGCCTAGAGGCTAAATGGCCTTAGTGCCAATTTTTTTATTTGGTGTGGCTACAAGTTATAAAGAGTACATCCTGTTGAAAATAGATCTAAAGAGATCTGAAGAGAATTAAGCACCAAATTGTCCTGGACTTTGCAAGGCTATGCAGATGTTGAAGGTGGTGATGATGTCTCTAGTAAGCTTGTAATAAGATACAAGAATAAATGTGGAAAAGAAGCTTGTTCACTGTTCTCCTGTTCTTAGAAATTTAAAAGGGAACTATGATTACGGTTGTGAGATTTTAGTTAAGATCATTTAGATTTGGCTCGTTTCAGAGTAATCTGAGACTCTTACTCAGTGCTCCAGAGGCAGGTATATGTCATTAACCTTTGGAGATTCAGCAGGTTAGTAATAGGCACATCATTACTTTCAAATATCCAGTGAGAATTGTATCACAAAAAAAAATCAAGGTGTTTTAATTTTGGCTTTTGCACTGATCCAGCTTGGTGAAGCGTATGCTTTTTCTTTTAAACCATGACAGTTAGTAGGGCTGTGCTCCAGGTGAGGCTGTATGTGGCTATAACAGTGTGACAGTGCTTCCTTCTAGCATAGCTTATCCTCTTAAATTTACATTGGATCAGTGCTTTCAGTAGTGTTTGTAGCATTTCCAGCAGGCCTTGATATTCCTGGAAAAAGGAGGAATAGGAGATAGTGGGGAGGCAGGAGAAGGAGGTACAGAAGAGATGGGCTTCTTCCATTAGCAGGTCTCATTACAGCACATGTGTTCCTGCAGCATGGGGTGTGGCAGTGAAGTCCTCCCATTGGCACCAGGGAGAAATCTGTCTCAAATAAACTGATTTCAAACAGAAAGAGTTAGTGGTAAAAAACCCTGTGTGCAAACAAGTCCTACATCTCCATTCTCTGCTTTGTTCTTCTTGCTCAACTATGTCTTTTAATTGTAAAAAACCCCTTTCTTTTGTTGTTTCTCTCTCTGTTATTTTGGCATTGCTGCAAGCTTCAAATTGCCTCTCAGATGTGCTGTTTTTTTGTGTATGCACTCTTTTACTGGTAGTAAAGACATTTGTGTAGAACTTGAGGCTTTGCTATAAGTAAGTTGCACAATCATATGACTTCTAAAGCAGGATGGAGCAAATAAGTTTTCTAATTTTTATTGACCATTATGAATTTGGAATATATTCCTGTTTGAGTGGTTGGATTAACGTAAAAAGCAAATACAAGATTAGGAAGTATCTTGTGTTCCTTTGGTTGCCAATTGGGGGTCTGGAAGAAATTTTCTCGCACTAGATGTTGGCTGCATTTTAAGTTTTCCTTGTAGTTCTGAGTGGGGATCAGGTGGGTCAAATACCACAGAGTGCCTGCTCTTTGTTCCAGAAACAGCGTTCATATTGTTACAGTTTAGGTTGTGGTGACATCCAAACTATTCTGGATGCTTTCCAAACTGGAAGAAGGAAGTCAGTTCTGGTGTCTGGAGAGTGCAATTGCTTCAGAGATTGAGAAAGTGTCCAGGAATAGTGGTGCTATACAGAAAGGCTGGTCATGGGCAGCATGATAACCGGTACACTAAGCTGCAAGATGTTGAAATAGCTGGTGACAGTATTTGCCAAAAGAGAGCTTTAAGAATGTGTTGGACAAACGTTTTTTTTTAGGTTTCATTTGGGTATAGCCTGTGTTGCTGTGGAAGAGGAAATCTTTAAGTCTTTTCAGCTCAGGTTGCTCCCACTTGGGATGGAGCAGCCACAGCTTCTCTGGATAGCCTGTTCCAAGGTCTCACAGAAAAGTGAGACAGTACCCTCACAGTAAAAAAATCTCTTCCTTTAACTCTGCCTTCTTTCAGTTTGAAGCCATTACCCTTTGTCCTGTCACTACCTGCCCTTGTGAGAAGCCCCTTTCTAGATCTCTTGTAGGCCCCTTTAGGCACTGAAAGCTCCTCTGAGGTCTCACTGGAGCCTTCTCTTCTCCAGGCTGAGCAAGCCCAGCTCTCCCAGCCTGTGTTCACAGGAGAGGTGCTCCAGCCCTCTGATCATTTTTGTGGCCCTCCCCTGGACTCACTCCAACATTTCCACAATCCCTCTTGTGTTGGAGCCCCAGAGCTGGATGCAGTACTGCAGGTGGGGTCTTATGAGAGCAGAGAGGAGAATCATCTCCCTTGACCTGCTAGCCATGCTACTTTTGATGCAGCGCAGGACACGGTTGGCTTTCTGGGCTGTGAGTGCATACTGCTGGGTCCTGTTAAGCTTTTCGTCAACAACATCCCCAAGTCCTTCTCCTCAGGAGTGCTCTCTATCCATTCTCCACTCAGTCTGCATTTGTGCTGGGGATTGCCCCAACCCTTGAGCAGGACCTTGCACTTTGCCTTGTTGAACTTCACGAGGTTCACATGGGCCCTCCTCTCAAACCTTCTGTTTGCTAAAAACCATGAAGGGAAACAAGTGAATTGTTCTGGTTTTTGAATACCACAGTAGAAGCTTTTTACAAGGTAGAGCTGAAGCAAGAGAGGAGAGTTGATTTATATAACTTTTCCATTCCCAGGCCTATCATGGGAAACACAAAATGTTGACACTCAGCGTTGTTCATCAAACCTGTAGGGCCAAACTTCTCAAACATTAAACGTTAAGAATTATTTTGGGTGGCCAAAATAAAGCCTTTACAGGAGACTTACTTTTCAGAAAGTGCTGGCACAGACTATCAGCAAGCCAGACTACTTCACAAGGTTTGCACTGACCCACCTTTCAAACCTGTCAAGGTCCCTCTGGATGGCATTCCTTCTCTCTGGCATGTCAACCACACCACACAGCTTGGTGGTGTTGGTAAACTTGCTGAGGGCGCACTCGATCCCTCTGGCCATGTCGCCGACAAAGATGTTAAACAGATGTTAAAAAATATGAGCATTAATAAACCAGATTTATTAGTTTGGTAGAATAATTAATAAACTGATCTAGTAAACGAGATTTATTAGTTAATAAAACCACTTAATTGGGAGATGTGAGAGTAGGGTTTTTATGTAACATTTATATCTAATAGACACATTCTATACAGGCATTATGGTAAGTTATATTCATGCATTTAATATTTTTTGTTTTGTTTTTAATATTTAAGCATAAATCAGTTCAAGAGGGAAATTTCAGAATATAGGTGTTCATCAAGCACATGGATTGGTCCAGATGGAATCAGATATTCTAATCAAACATTCAATCAAGGTAAGGGGAGCTAAGTGATTGATACCTGGGAACAAGTGGAATTTGTGCAACTTGAGGTGATCTCCAAGTATATTTACTCATAATGTAGGTTTTCTTCGAAGTAATGTTGTGCTCCATTCTGAGGGATATATCAGAACTAAATTCTTTATTTGAGCAAAATATGCTGGGAAGTTGCTGAGTTGTTATCTCTGAAGGAATGGGGAAGGAGCCCTGCTGAAGTAGTATGGTTGTATTTCTTTGGCTTAAATGGCTGCCATTTCTCCTTGTTTAGATCAACATTAACATCACACAGACCAGACTGGACAGAACAAATGTTCCTTTTCCTGAAAGTGCCCCAGGTGCTGAAGCTGTCATATAAACTCCAGTTAGCTGCTCTATGTACTCTGCTGATGTTTTTGTCAGGTTTAGGCCAATGACAACTACCACAAACTGTTTTTTTGTAAAGGATCCTTTTAACGTTTTGTATTTCTCCACATCTCTTCATCTGTGTTACAGCTGCTGTGCTTCTAGTTGAAAGTGGGAAGCAAGGGATCACGTATCTTTTTAAACGTGGGACTCATGAAGAATTTGGATACTCATCCCTCTGCACTGCTTTGGCATTTTATTTCATCCTCAGCTGTTGGACAGCAGGTTCTGCTGTTGCCAGTGGTGTGGTTATTCCTATGCTGTAAGCTTCATCTATCTTGGTTTGAGCTTTCTATACGCAAGGCCTGTGTTGAGTAGCAGCAACCTGAATTGTAAATCTGAAGGCTTGGCAATATCAAAGCTGTAATTGCTTGGAGGAGGTTATATATGTGGAACGAGATGGTTTGCTTGGAAAGAGATGTTAAAATTATGGAAAAGAATGAAGAAAAATCATGTGAGAGTAGCTGTGGAAGGATGATAGCCAAAAGTGTGCACCTTCCAAGCACAGATCGTTTGAATCCTTTGAGGACCCAGAGAGAGTCTCAGCTGCTGGCTCCATGTGTAACTGTAGAAATACAGGTTCAGTTCCAGACTTTTTGTCTGTTTCTTATACACATAATAGCCTGAATCTTAATTTTGGACATCAACACCCTCGACTTTGGAGAAAACTGCAGTTAGGTCTTTTGTTGTACCTTTTAGAAAGCTGTGGTAGACTGAGGCAAAGTTCTTACAGAACTGCTGAGAGGTTTAATGTTCGGCAAGCAAAGAGTCATGGTTGGAGTGTGGGTTTGCTCTCACTCTCCGTGGCTGGAGAGTGAGAAACTGTGTCCAGCTTGACGCAATTCAAATAAAAAAAAAAAAAATCATAAAATAAATAGTTGTATGTACAACCTTCTGCCTTTGCCCTATCCCCGAGTACTCACCTCTGCCCTCCCCAAACTGTTGTTTAAATCAATTTGTAATATTCATTGTTTGCTGAAACATGGCATACTTGGCTGATAGGCAAATTTTTCAGCCAGAACCCACATTTCTGACCAGATAACCTCATTTTTTACAGCCATTCTAGAATTACTAGAACACCATCCATCAATAAAATTAACCAATTTCATGAATAAATAGGAAAAAAGTTGTGTAATGGTGCATGATGATGCTTCCCAAGTCCGTTTATATATACCATATATTGGCTATTGTATAAATAATAATGAATCACCATTTCTGGAAGGTGAATGTCTGTACAAATACAGTTCACTGGCTGATACTTGAATCTGTACATTTAGTTCCTTTCATATGGAATGAAATGCTATGTATCATGCCAGCAATTACATGCCTAAATATTGGGTTTGCTTTTCAGTGTAGCATATAGTTTCAAACTTAAACAGGAGAAGTTCAGGTTAGAGAAGTTCTTTACTGTAAGGGTGGTGAGGCACTGGAATGGATTGCCCAAGGAAGTTGTGAATGCTCCATCCTTGGTGGTGTTCAAGGCCAGGCTGGGCAGAGCCTTGGGTGACATGGTTTAGTGTGAGGTGTCCCTGCCCATGGCTGGTGGGTTGGAACTTGATGATCTTAAGGTCCTTTCCAACCCTAACTATTCCATGATTCTATGTGGCTGGTTTCAAGACTCCTGAGTTCTCTTCACAGCTTCATTCCTAGTTAGCTTTGGGCAGGTCACTGATACCTATTACTCCATTTGCCTATTTGTTTTATGGTTACAATATTTTACTTGCCAGGTGTATGGGGCACAGGTAGACTTAATTTTAAGAAATTATATAAGGCTGGATCTCTAGAATGCTTTTCTTATCTGAAATATCCAAATGTGTGTATCTGTGACCTACACTTTCAACTGTATTCCTGTAAAGTTCATTTTCATTTGGCTTTGAAGGACATTAAGACATGCTGGTAGTCCTTTTTCTTCAAGGTATGGTAAGTCTGGCAGTTTAATGCTAGTGACTGGCAATAAGTAAATGTTCAGACATATGGAGGATGCTAGAACTTTCTTTGGGAAAGGAGTCACTACAGAAAATAACAAAATTAATCTGGAATCAGCAGAATATTAGAAGCATTTTTAGAAAACACTGTCACTGGCAATAGGATTTCTCTATTTCTTCTCACTGCAGGTACACAGGAGCTTTATATGGCAGAATAATAGGTTTGATCCTTGTTTCTATTTTTGGTGTTCAAACGAACGAATATGGAGCATGGATTGATCCAGGTCTCTTTGCTGCCATTGGAGCTGCCTCCTTTTTCAGTGGTGTGTCAAGACTAACCATCTCCCTCACTGTGATAATGGTAAGTATGTTTTCAGGTATTTTTGTGGCCAAGGTTGAATTGAGCTTTCGCTGCTGTAGCGGAATGAACCACAGGTGTCCCGTGCATGTTGACCCACAAAGAAATAAATTATTGGCCTGGCTATGTCTAGCTTGTCTGAGGAGGGATTTTTTTTTTTTTCTGGGATCTTTTATTTGGGAAGTGTAAGTTTGGAAATAACACTTTGAGAAATCGGTTTGTTTTCCTATTTTTTTTTAATTTTGGGGGTTACAGAAATGGTAATAGCATCAGTGATTTACAAACAAGAAAACAGAAGATACTATCTTTCATTTCTTGGATTAAAGAAAATGTGAATTGACTTCTGTGGTGTCTGAGCGCCTGGTGCAAGGCACCTTTTTATGTTGGGGCTGAATATGGCCTTCTGGATGGAGTAAGTGAAGGATTTGCAGTAGTATAGGCAAGCAATGCAATGGGAAGCCTCCCAGGTTTCTCTGGTAAATTTATGCCTTATAGACTTCAAAATTTTGAGATTTACAGATTTACTTGGAACACATTTCATATTTCTGTTTCCTCCTCCCCTTTTATAACAGAACATTTTGAGTCAGCACTACAATGCTTTCCAGGCAAATCTCTGAAAGCTAAAGGATTTGCAAATAATACTCATAATTAGACAGGATGTTCTTTTCTCTCCCCAGTTGCAACACCTGGGAACAGTGAGTTGTAAGGTGCAGCTGGAATTCAGCTTAGTCAACAGAGAAGTGATGTTGAGGTCACAAGGGGGGAGCTTTCACCCTTCCATGGCAGGACATTCAAGACCTGTGAGTGTTACTGTGTGTGGACATTTCGCCCATGACTAAACCCAGTCTTGGCTGCCCAGCTGGTTTTGCCCAAAACAATCTCATTAGAATCTTTGCAGATGTCAGAATTCACCCAGAGTGACAAAGCCAGGATTTTCCCTCCTAGTAGGCTATTGCACAGTGTTTAATAAGTAGCTGTTTAGAGGCACTTGCTCTGAATTGAGTTTGAGTAATACATTGTATAAATTGTGTAAGAAGCATTTTTCTGATGTTTTAGCTTGAAAGGTGTTGCACGTGTAGGAAAAATTCTGAAGTAACAATAAGATTGATTATGGGAACACTCCTCTTTCAGTTTCCTTTTGGAACTTCAGCACTTACTCATCTATTAAGTATGAATGCACTTATATTTTTGTTTCTATTATTGGTTATGCATCTTTTGGAAGTTACTGTATGATTTGTTGGCCAGCTACTAAGTCTGTAAGACTGGAAGGGGGGAAAGTTAGTGCCTGAACAATAGGTACAAGTTTTCTGAGAGCCCAAATTACCACTAAAATGTAATGTTCTTTTTCCAAAGTAAGCCTGAATTTTCTTAGAATCATAGAATAGTTAGGGTTGGAAAGGACCTTAAGATCATCTAGTTCCAGCCTTGCAGTGGCTCAATACATTTTAAGTATAATTTGTAAACCATTACTTTATGGTCTTGCTGCGGATAAAAAGTCCTTACTGGCAAAAGCAGATGACTGTCATCTTCCTTAGCTTTGTGCTCATGAGGCTGTGCTTTGTTGCAGGGAAGTGAGAGGTGATTATGTGCCAGAACACTTGCTGGTCTTGGATGACAGAACTATGTTTCATTCGGCACCAGTAGAGAGAAAAAGCCTACATTTTATCAGCTTCAGTTTCTTCCTACCTTCCCCATTACCTGCACTTGTCCTTTTCTTCCAAGCACCTCCGTGAGCATGCATGTACAGCGTACACAAAACAATAGCTGGAAACTGTTAAGAGAGCTGTCAGAAACTCGGTTGAAAAGGCACTAGAAAAATTACGAGGATTGCATTGCAATGTGTTCTGAATTCCCCTAGGTGTCATGTTATTACTCTTCTGTGCCTCTTTCTGCAGAGGCAGCCTGTGTTTCAATTCATGTTCCTCCAAAATAAATAGCTGCATTGCTTGAGGAAATATTAATTTTTGAGGAGAAAAAAGGCCTTGGACATGACAATGCAAACACATAATTAAAAGGTTGTGCCCTCAAACCATAAAATGCACATATTTTTCCTATATTGTCTGATGGGTTCAAAAAAGAATTGAGAATGTTTGTTTTGGCTTTTCACACAGCCTTCCATTTGGAAACAGTTATGAATGTGGGACTTGTAGTGAACAGGTTTGTAAGATGCTTTCCTTTTTTTCTCATGGCAGACCCCACAGGCATCTGCCCACCTTTTCTGTTTTGGCTGCCTCTTTCTACCCCCCATGCTGACACTCGACCCACATCCAAACAGTAGATGTGATGATATTTTCCTTGGCAAGTACAAGGACCAGCCTTATGACTTGCCTTCCCCTGTCATGTGTCCTGAGCTTGCTGGCCTCAGGGTGCTCTAGATGTGGGAAAAGGAATAGCATCTCCGACAGTGTGTTTTGTCTCTGGGTCTCTCTGTATTTTTATCATTCCTTTTGTATTTTTCCCTCTCAATAACACTGCCTTGCAAGGGCTAAAGAGGAAAGGTGGCACTGGGCTAGCCTAGGATTAGTGTTCTTGTCCAGTATTGGTGAGGCCTCTGTGTGCAAGCTGAAAGAAGCTTGATATATACTTATTTGGATCATTTGTCCTTGGAGTTGCGTGTCTTTCTATTACACGTGACAGAAAATAGCCCTGAGCCTCCCTGCTTTCTTTCTTCCTCTGTTCAAACAGAATTAAAGCAGTTTATTGGCCTAATTAATTTCTCCAGTAAATCTCTTCTGATGGATATGGGGAATGCAATTAATTCCGAAAAGGTTAAGACTCAAAACCCTCCTCTGAGTGTGAAACACTGAAACATCAGGCTTTTGACAGATGCAGACTGAAGGAGAAAACAGAATATTCCTCAGGATTTGGAAGAGGAAATGCAATGTCGTTATATAAACCAAATGGAAATGTCTGTAGAGGATTAAATAGCCTAAGGTCTGTCCTTCAGTCTCTTGCTAATGGCGGGTGTGGCTGCTGTGAATGAGTGGTTTGTGCTAATGGGCATGATGTTAGTACTGAAAGAAAATGACCATATGATGGTGGTTCAGAGCCTTATGAAAAGTTGCTTGTTGATGTCTGTCCAAGTCTGCAATGCAGCAGAAATAACAAGCTGTATGTAAAATCATCTGGTTCATAAGGCAGTATTGAAGGCTCAGGGATCAGGATTGTGCGTTCTGCTCTCTGATGACTACATCAAGACAGACACACTGTCAGAGGGTATGTAATAAACTACACTGCTCTATGTGGCCACTGTCCTATAGTTAGGGAGTTTGGTGTATCTGTTATACACACTGCATTAATAAATGAAAATGAACATTTATTTTTTGCATAGTTGTAATGTATACTTCTGACATGCTTCACAGCAGAGTTGGAGGTCATTTGAATAAGCGCAATAAAATAACTGTATCAGCAGGTAGTAACAGTGAAACCCCAACCTCTCTCCTCTTTCTGTATTTCTTCAGTACTTCTAATTTAGGCAAAATGTGCTTACCTCAAATTACAGGCAGGATGCATTGTTGCAAATTCTGTGGCTGCCTTTCTCACTTCCTTATTCATAAGAAGTTTAAGTAGAGCATTGGCTGTGGACAATTACTGTAGGTATGGCAGACGTTATTTTACAGATGTTATGTGAGAATACAGCACAGACAGCAATCCAATCTGACTGACTAGAGGGAAGCTACAAAAAGAGCAGAATGGTGATACATGAAGTTTGGAAAATAAGCACAAGACTTCTAGAATATATGTAAAATCTGCTGGGTCTCCAGTGCAAGTTTTCCACGAGAGAGCTGTGTTGCTCAGTGGTTGTAGGGTGCAAGATGCTGCATTTCCAAACCATTTGCAGTAATGATGATGCAGGCAGGAAGGGTGGTTTTGAAAATGCTAAGTCAAATATAAATTCTGAATCTTTCCTTGTTGAGTGGAGGTGTCAGATAATATCTCATAGCTGGTGCTTGAAGGCCAAACAGCGGAAACAATCCTGGCTGCTCATGGCATTGCTTGTCTGTGTTGCAGCTAAAGAGACCGTCAGGGGGCCAGGAATTCTTACAGATTTAAATGAAATTTCTCCTGAGTGCGGCTTGATCTAATGGGTGGCAGTTCTGTTCTACAGGCAAAATTGGCTAAACCACATTAACTGGACAACAATTTGTTATTCATTGGGCATGGATTAAATGTAAATGTTAATGGGTGTCACTTCTATGATTTCTTTTTGTTTAATGGATGCAAGTAAATCTGTACAGCTGTGCCTTTCAACATGCTGGGTGTAGTTGGATAGTGTTATTTTCCACTTCAGCTTCTTCTGCTGTGGTGTTGGAAAGCCACAGGCTGGGGGCCAGGAGACATATTTGGGTCTTGGTTGGTACCCGGTTATACCTTTAAGCATTTCTGTGAATTTCCTTGCTCACCTCTGCAAATTATTAGTATTGTTCTCTTTTGAGTGATTTTGAGGGGCATGTAATTAACTTCCATGCTGCTTTTTATTTCTTTTTTTTTTTTCCCCAAGATCTTTAAAGTTTAGAAGCAGAGAGTGTTTTAGTAGAAATGCTCAGTTGCCATTGAGCTGCTTTGACTGTGATGTTTGCACATCTGTCAGAACATGAATAACCTTTGCTCAGTTTTCAGTTCCAGTTCGCCTGCTGCCTCCTGTTACCTGCCACTGTTTCACTTGGCTGCTTGCAGGGCAAGGTGTCCCTGAGAAGGGAGGAAGGATGGCTCTGGTGGTGCATGTGTTTCTCCTCCCGTGAAACAGCAGTGTCCATTTGCCTTGGGCAGCCTTCACCTCCACTGGGTGGACTTTTTGCTTTTCCCTCTTCCCTTCTGCTCCTTGAGCAGGCCCATAAGGACAGAAGCAGCTGATGGTATGAAATGGCTGTGGTGCTTGGCCATTCCCTAGGGGTTGTCTCCCTCTGTTTTATGAGTGCCCAGGACTGATGTGTAGGCAAGGAGGCCAGCCTGCAAAAGGAGGGTGTTATTCAAGGAGGTGCTCCTCCAGAGCTGGTAGGACTTAGAAGTGCAAAGGGCCTTCAGTGCAGCCCGTGCCTTATGTGGGACTTGTTTGTGTACTTGCAGTTTTCTCAGATCTTTATCTAGTAAGAGAAGGCAACAATAAAAATACCCTTTAAACAGCTGACTTTAGAACACAGCTGAAGTGCACATGCCTTTCTGTAAGGCATAGTTTGCACCTAGGTTGCCTTACTTTTTTTGCTAGGTTACTAAACGGACAAAATAAGCACTTGCACAAAACTGGGCTTGTGTACTGGTGCCCTTCTTGTTCTTCCCAAATGGAACAGCAGCTGACAGCAAAGCAACAGGGCTCAAGAGCTGTGGCACTGTTCTGCTGTGTGCTTAAGAACATGGAGGCTATTGGACTTTGGTTCATGACAGCTCTTCAGGGCAGGTCTTACAGCATAAGGAAGCAGGGTACTTTGCAAGACTCAAACTAAATGATTTAATCAGTCTTTCTGGTCTTAAAAGAAATCAGTCTCATTTTTTGGCACATAAAATGTGGTGCAACATCTGATTATTTGAAAAGAAGGAAGTTTCCTTCCAAACTAGTAATGCCATCCAAAGTGTGATCCTTTCCTGGATAAAGATCATAGTTTGCTGACTTGTGAGGGGAAGATGTCTCTGAGTGCTGAGTATGCTTTTGGTGTACCAGCAAGCAGGAGAACAGTCTGATTCAAAATACACAACTTTCTGTTTACATGAACAAATAAGTCAAATAAGATCAGTATGGTCTTATGGTCAATACAGCAAAATGTTCTTCAGTGCCTAGCTTTGTGGTGGGAGAGAAAAAAGCATGGAAATCTGCAGTAGCTTGTTTTTTCAGCACCACCTTAGTTAGAATAGTTTCAAAAAGTTCCCTTCTACTCTATTTTTGACTGAAAATGAGGCCTCCAGATTTGGTTCTACAATATCCTTGGACATTTCATTGAAAATCCGAACATCTGAAAAATTGAAATAAAGCAAAAAAAAAAAATGTCTTGCTATAGTCTTTGTTGTTTCATGTTAGCATTTTTCTGTAAGGAGTGAAGTATTTCTCATGAAACACCAGAGACTTTCGTTGTATGTTTGAGGAAGGAGAGGGTAATACACGGTGCACTGTGGGAGACGTAGTTTAATCTGAGAAACCAAACTGAATCCAAGCTTAAAATTCTCTAGAGATGTCAAAATAGCATTCCAAATGGAAGCTTTCTGGGTTTTAATCTAAAAAAATTACTGCTGTACAGGGATGATAAACAATTTGTCAAGTCACTGGGACATTCCATAAAAAATATATGCTTGTAGGGAAAACCAAAAGAAATCCCTTTTTTCTTCTGGATGGTAGCCTTGTGAACCCAGCCCAAGAAAGTCAGAGCAAGTCTCCTCTGATTCATTCATTCATCATCTGTAAAGAAGAGCTGCAACTATGGGACAGTTGGTTAGTCTGTAGGCAATTCACAAATTAGAAGAGAATCCAGCTTTATCTCTAATATAGCTGTTTCAGCTTTGGCATCAGGGTTTTATCAGTAAAACAAACAGACATGACTGAATTGTACATGGATTCAATTGGCACTGAACTTTCAGAAAGTTCAGTTGTGCATCTGAAATACTGAAACTGAGACTGCATCTCTGTTTTGAATACACACATTGGAAATGAAGTTGTAATGTGAGAAGATAACATTTTTATATAATCATTTTTCTGTCTGTAGCTTTCAGTAGCTTTAAAGGTATTTTATAAGTAAACCCATCTAGTGTATTACAGCATACTATTGTACATTTGGGACATGTAATACAAACCTTAATGAAAGTTCATGAGAATTTAATGTGCAGAAGTTATTTTTAGTTCACAGTATCTTATCTGGTTTTAATTTTTTTTAATTACAGAATGCAATTGGGCTCTCTTATGTACTAGTTCTTTGCCAAATTTAATTTGTTTCCAAATTAAAAACATTTTTCGGTTACATTGTCATGAAAAGCATCAGAAACCATTAAGTTGTGTTATATTTTTAACTTTAAATCCATCACAATGTTTCCAACAGCATTTTTTTTCCCCTCCCAAATTTTGAGAAAATGATTTATCTCTGGGACAAAAGCTACCACAATAAGCCTATCTCTTTTGTCTCCAGCCTGAGGGGTTTATTATCATCTTGAATTAAAAACCCCATGTAACCGGGTGCTCTAATGAATGGGGGCTCAGGGCCAGGAATCCCTGTTTGATTATAGGGCCCAGCTGAAACAGGAGCAAGTGGTTACACAACCCAGCATCTGCTGGGCTGGACATGGGCTGTCAGTGGGAAGGAAGCTCCTTCTGTAGGTCCTGAGAGAGGCAAATCCCTGAGGAGGCGCACAACCTCCTGTCTGCTCAGGACAAGCAGAACAACGTGTTTTGTCATTGCAGTTTCAATGTTTTCCCTGGTTCTCTTGAAAAAGAATAAGACAGTCCAGGATGCACATGCTGGTGGTGGGAGTGCTGGTGAAAGGTGTCGTGCTGTTGTGAGCAAGGCTGAATGGAGACAGGCATGAAAGGAAAGCCATGAAAGCATGTGGAAAATATTAGCATTGCAGAAATGGTAGCTGGTGGGTCCTGTCCTAATGCTGGCTCTTGCCTCATTTTGAAATATGAAAGAGTAATGATGGAAAGAACGCTTTGGTGCCTAGTGGCTGTGTCTCAGCAAGCTTGCAGAGCCAGACCTGAGCTGCCTTCCTGCATCTCTAAAGAAAACACCCCAAACTGGCAGTGATGCACAGGTGCTTGGCCGTGCTGAGTTGTGCAGCAGTGGGTGACTTCTGCAGTTGCTGGTACGCCTTGTGAAACAGCAGTGCCTGGCTTTAGAAAAGACAAAGTTGCTATTGAGATAGCTGGAGTGGAGTTGTCTGGTGCTTTGGATCACACAGCATGAAGACTGGCCTCGGATTACTGTGGTTATACTGCTCCCATCTCGCACTGTTCCTCAGCCTGACCCTTGTTCAAAGAAAAGAAATTTATTTGGAAGGCTCAAGTTGTACTTTTCCCTTTCTCCTCCGTGTTCAGCAGAGTGTGTGCAATGCTTGGGAGGGAACAGGCAAAGACGGACTGTAAAATTTAATACATCTTTCACAGTGCACTTTGGCAGCACAGGCCTTCGAAGATCTGTGATTGCGCCTTCCTCTGACTTGTTCAAGATGGAAGTGTGTGAAAGGGACATTGGGCTCATAGAGGAAACATAGCCTGGTGCTCTGGAGAGAAAATTGTAAGCAGCACACAGCTGCCTGCTGGGAGAGCCATTCCTATGTAAGAAAATAATACAGCTCATGACAGGTCGTATCAGCATCCGTCATGCTGCGCTGCTATAGAAAAGATTTTGAGAGAAGATTTTGACCCTTGCTTTAGAATGAGTACACATGTATGTGTTCTGGATGAGGAAGCACTTTTTTGTGCTGCTGTTTAATAACGTATGTACTATGGAGGCCTTATCAGAAAGGCAGGAAGGTGTATGTGCCCACTCAACAGTCAGGTTTAAATTCTTTTTTCCTTAAATGCTTAGAACCAGTTCAGTACAGTTACTCCATCGGGGTTGCTCAATACTGAACCTAGCTTTGGTAAGGATTCTCTGCGTGGCCACAGTCTTCATTTTAACTCCACAGGAGTGAATGCCACATGGTTGATTTTCCATGTGATTTTGGTGGGGAAAGGAAACTCTTTTGCAGAAGCTGGGACAAATATGTAGTATTCAAGGATTTTCACATGTTTCCTTGGAAGAGGGCAGAGGAAACGCTTAGTTATTTGGAAACTCATTTGGCAGGTTCTTTCCAGTGCTGGGCTGTTCAGTACATCAGCCCATCACACACTAAGTACTTCAGGGCTCACTTAATGTTCGCGACTACACCTGAGATAGTTAACAGAAGTTGTTTTGACAGGGCCTAATTTTCTATTACTAAGCTGCCTCATTTTTTTCTAATGAAGAGTTTAAACACTAGTCAAAACAGTTTCCCAAAATCTCCAAGCCTACAGTTATTTCTAACAGGGTAAGCCTTCACCCTGCTTACATGGCCTGTCAGGAGGAACCCATTGTGTTTAATGGTATATTTAACATTATTTCAGAACGTGACTGCAAGGGTTGTCACCTTTTTACAAGGAAGGGTAGATTCAGAGTAATGTTGTACTGACCCTAGTCTTACTCAAATAAATCCCCAAATAATTGGAGTAACAACGCATAATCAGTAATTGTAACAATGCATAATTAGTAAACTTTAAATAGATGAAGTCCTACTATTTTCTGTTGAATTTGTTCCAACTAGGGGAAGAGCACCCTGTGTTTTTTGGCAATAGCATGGCTGGAAAATGAAATAAGTGAAATAATACTCTTGTGGAGAAGGGGCTGGTGAGCAGTTTCAGAGCCTCAGGTTTCGTAATACACTTCTTTAAGAATCTGGAAGCTCGGTGAAAGAACAAACAAACCTATGCTCTTTTTGACACCAACAAGCTTTTTTTTTGTAAGTTTTCTGTTCTGAAATTTAAGGTCTAATCTCTTACTGAAGTTAAAGATGAAATGAGGTTTGCATCCTGTGGCATAGAGCATTTATCAAATAGCCTCCATAAACCCACTGTGCAGTCTGAAGTTGTCTGTAGTCATGGGGCTCTTTCTTCTCCAATCTTTTCTAAACCTCAGGAGCTGGGGCCATGAGAGTCATAGCATTCTATAAATGTTTAGCACTGCTTTTAGCACTGCTTAAATATGACAGCGAGTCATTGCAGTTGTTTATCTTATTTAAAAAATAGTCATGAGTAATTACTTAGAGAATTCTGCAAAATCGTGGCTTAAAAAAGTACAAGGTTGCTTAGCTGGGTTATTATACAGTACAGTATTTGTTTTGAAAAGATTTAATACATGAGCCTGCTGAATGTTTAGGCATATTCAGCAGTGCACTTAGACGATGCTGCTATTTTTATTAATAGAAGGATCACTTGACACAATACGCACCGGTGTTACTGTCCTGAGACATGGATTTAGACAGCTTTGAAACCTCCTTCTGGATTTTTTTGTCTGCTGCGCTTGTGAGATAAAGAGATGGATTACCAGAAAAACACTGATATATATCTTTCCAGGGGATCTTGGCAAGAGTCACTGCTATCACCTATACTGTTTCCGATATCACTTGCATCCACTGCCTTAACCTGTCAAAACAGGTGTATTTATAGGCCTGGAGGGACTGAAACAAGCAATCAAGCATTTACATAGCATCTTCCATCCAAGTTCCCAAGGGCTGAGGCTCAAAGTATTTTGATATGTTTCCAGGGATTACTTAGCTGTGCTGGGTATTTCTATGTTCTCTTTAGCAATCTGCTGCTGCTGTACTACATATTGGAATTAGAGAAAATTTTTCTATTAACAAGGAAATTGTCAACAAAATGCTGGTTGGCTTCAGAGAAACTGGCACAAATATTTAAATCCACGTCAGAGAAAACTGGGACGAGATTTCACTGAACATTGCGAATTAAGGTAAATGAAGAATCAGTCTGTGAGTATGATTAATTAGAACTTCTTTGCTTAAAGAGAATAAGCACACACCCTGTGCTGAGATATTTTTTCGTGCTATGTCTTGGCAGTAATTAAGCTTTAGGGTGTTAGAGGCTGCCTACTCCTTGTAATGGCCTGGAATAGTTAATGGGGTTGAGCTCTGGAAGAGGAAGAATCCCACTAATTGTGCAATCCTCCTGGCACTGGGGTTTGGCAGGACGTCCTCACAGTGAACCTACGCTGGGTGTGCCTCCCTTTGTAGAGTGTGATGCACAGCTTTGTGTGCCTGAGGCTGCAAGAAATAATCATTTTCAGCAGTGTAAGGGAACTTGAATGCATATTTTTTCAGGGCCAGCATTACAATTGTATCTTTTTAGGAGATTTATGTTTACTGTATTGCAGCATCCCACTTCTCCAAAAATTTCCAGCAGTGATGGTGATGAGCGGTAAGGAGATACAGTAAAGGGAGTTTAGTTAATGGATGTAGTCCTAGGACAATAAAGGATTTCTTTAAAGGTGAAGTGCACAGGAAAGGAATATGTTTTACTTAGTTTTAAAGTGAGAGATTAATGAAAGTTCAGAGAGGGAGTGTTCAGCTGGATCGATACGTGAAGAAGGTGCCTCTTTTGGCATGATCCCAGATGAAAATAGTGGACCATGATAAAGGCATTTCACTTCATAGTTTGTAAGGACATTATTAAGTGGGAAGTAAAGTGACTCAAGTGTTCAATGCACAGGTTGATAAGGGCCAGCAGATCTTAATCCAGAGATTAAGATAATGGAAAAGCAGATCTGCATTGTTTATGAAATGGCTGTGACAATACAAATCACTAAATCCGGGAGACATTATTTCTACAAACTCCTATCCTCAAGAAAGCTGCATGAACAGCTCTTTTACTGCTGTGAATAGGGAATTGTTCTCTTCTTCCCTTCTTTACGTCAAGCAATCAGCTTGCAACCTTGCTGGCATTTGCTCCAAGAAAAAAATGATCAAAAGCTTTCTGCTGGCTACAAGCCCCACACCCTTTGGAAATGTTCTGTTGATTGTGAACAAGTTGTTTTTTCTTGCTGTCTTTAATCAATAGTGAGAAAAATTTCTAATGAGAGATGTTCTGCTTGTGAGAGAAATGAAAGGTGTTTTCCTGGGGGACTTTGTTCTCTTCCACAAGATCTGGTGGCATGGAGACTAGGAAACTGCCCAGAGCTGATGTTTTGTGCCAGCTGCAGCCTCAACTCCAAAAACTATTGGGTTTGGCTGATAGTACCAAGACTTCATGTCCCTTCCCATCCACTCCCTTTTTAAACTCTCAGACATATTGTGTTGTAACTTTGTTCATCAGCTGCTAGATTTTTGCCAAATGTTTTTTCAAAGTTTGCTTCTACCAAGGAGGATGATCTTTATGTCACTGGAAGGAAGGAGATTTTGTCTTTTGTTTCTTCAGTTTGCCAGGCAGCTTTTCTGTTTGAGCAAATTTTGAAAAATGAATTAAACTACAAAATAAATATTTTTATTTTTCTTTTTTATAGGCCCTCTCTCCTGCATTTGTCACTGTGGGCTGCAAGAGCAAGAGTGTTCTCTTGCTAAATGGCTTTTCAGTGGAATATAGAAAACCAATTTGCACTACGTAGCTGGCTGATGATGTCTTTTACATTATTGGCAATATTAAGGGTTCAGGGAACATTCACTGTATCAGCAGCCTTGCGTCTAATGAGGCCACTTGGACTCTGTTATCTGAGCTGGAGTAAAACCTTTGAAACATGTTAGCCACAGTTTGATTGAAAAGTGGGGGAGGGTTTTTAACAGTGAGCTTTAAGTAAACTGCATGTTTTTGAATTTCCTGAGCAGCTGCCTTTCTCCCTTTGATGTACTGTGCCTGGTGATGCTGTTAACGAAATGCATAATTATGTGTTATATAATAAAACAGGGCTAACATGAAGGTGCCTAATAGATTATAATGATGTGGAGGCCAGAGAAACTCAGGACCATGGGGGCTGTTGAAAAGTGCCTCGGGTGACAAAGAAGATATTTAAAGAGGTTTGAATAACTGTGCTAATAAATTAATTGTGGTCTCTGTGTGTGTAAACGACATTTTTCAGGATTCTGTATATAGAGAGAATATTGAAAAAAATATATAGGTGCAATTTACTAGGCTGCTGATGTATGAAGTGTCAGCGCCGAGTGCTTCCAGCGCCTATTAGCACTGCTGGCTTTGCATAGACGGGTGCCCTAGGCAAAGACATTTTTGGCACGGTCTGCTCTGCCCGTAGGATCAAAAGGGAAAAAAAAAATAAATCTGGCAATATGCACAGAAAGTAAATTGCATCCCAAAGAGCAGCCCCTAAAATGTAGGCTTGGAACAAATATCAATAAATGAAGCATCACATTTAATGGCTGAAGAGTTGTAGGCATTTGGTGGCTGCCCCCAACTTCCTCTCTTCCTTTCTCTGTTTTTGTCACCTTTATTTTATCTGTCCCTCTGCAATACTGTGTATAATTTGCTCCTTTCTTGGATTCTTTAGGAACTGGTTTGAACAGATGGGTGCTTTTAAAGGAGAGGCTGCCTAACGTTCCAGCCCTGGACCACATTTGTATCCTAATGGTGCTGGGCTGTTACTGCGCTTTTTTGGCTGCTGTTCTGGGCTTACGAGGGCCTGTCTGCTGAGAGAATTAGTATGCAGGGAGCTCCAGCGTGAATTTACAGCCTGCTAGTTACTTGGCACTAATTCCCTGGGTGGATGCTTCTAGTACCTACTAAGAGCGCTTTTGTACAGGTTAGCTTTAAGAGTGCTTTCTTGTGAGTTAGGTGGGCTCCTTTTTGAAGGTGGAGTACGTTGTTTTTCACTTCCCAGGCACCAAGGGTACCCAAACAGGCAGTTAGTGCAGAGTAGCTAATATGCAGTAAATTCACACCCAAGTTCACTAACTTCCTTCTGCAGCTGAGTCCCCAGGCTCTGCACTTTGTCTCTCTCAGCAGGGAGCAGATGGCCCTTCTCTAAACAGGGAATACTAATATAGCCTGATGAAGAGCACAAATACGTGTGTGTCGGTTTGCGTGTGTCAGTATGTTTGTATAAGATGACTTGAATATGTCACAGTTCTTGGATTAAGTTGTGCTTCCTAGATTTTTATCCAGATACCCTAATGAGAACTTTGCTGCTGCTTTACCATCATCCTTCTCATTAATGGACTTGGGTTTTAGCAACAGGTTTTGATTAATTCTTCTGTTTTCTTTAGCAGCAAGGGTGGCATACATTTTCTTACATGAGTGACTGCATCTTTGTGTTTGAATCTCTCTTTGATGAGATTACCTTTCCCGGCATTTCTTATTGGATCGCTGGAGATTCTTCTTGTATTTCATATGCTTTTATAGCTAATAAATGTTCTTCCAAAACTTGAGAACCCCCAATAAGAAGGAAATAAGGTTTTCTCTTGTTTTCCAAACACTTGGATGTGAATTCAAGACAATTTTTATATAAAACTTTTGCTTTATCCTGGGCTTCAGAAATAGCTTGATCTGTAATTAGTGTACAGGTTCACCCTATCTTGGAATCACAGAATCATAGAATGGTTTGCAGTGGAAGGGACCTTAAATATAATCTAGTTCCACCCCCCCTTGCCATGGGCAGGACACCTTCCACTAGACCAGGTTGCTCAAAGGCCTACTCTACTGGCCTTGAACACTGCCAGGGATGGGGCAGCTACACCTGGAGGCCACATAATGGGTTAAATACGCGAAATTTTCTTGATATAAAAATATGTATATATTTTTTAATATCTAAAAATATATTTTATAAAATTATAAATTATTTTATCCAATTTCCATGCTCATGCTTCAAATATGTCATTGCTTTCTAAGTAATCTGCAGATTTTCTTTGTTTTTTGCTCTGTTTTTTGCCTGTTTCCAGGAAAAATTTCATATCACAAGAATTGCTTCTCCTGTTTCCATCTGCAGTAAGAGTTCAGGACACCTATATCAGCTCTATTTCAGCCAAAGTTTAAATTCACTTACATACAAAAGATATTGCTCAAAATGCTTTTAACATGTCTTTCCTTAATGACCTCAGCCATAGTAGCCTGCCAAGGATAAACAGCATTTCTGCTCGGCAGGAGTTAACTCTTGGAAGCAGTGAAGTCCAATGTGAACCCAGAGACACTTGCTCCAAGTTTTCAGTGTGCTGCTGTAAAAAGCAGCAATCCCACCCCCCACAAGATCCCAGCACTCAGAAGGGCTGCAGGGCTGGAGAAAATCAGCACAAGCCTCGCAGTTTCTCAGCAGGAGATGTAAAATGCTGATGAATGTTTGCCACAATAAAGGATGAGGGCCTGGGCCAGGCCAGCTTGACTGTTCCCATTAGAGGACAGGAGGGTAGGTGGAAGGGATAAAATGGGATGAAAAACAAGGATGGGAGCCTGGAAAGCCAGGCTTTGTTTCTTGCTGTTCTGGAGATATTCTGTATAGGTTAAAGCAATCACTTGAGAGTGTTTTTCAGAGTCTGAGTCTCAAGAGTTTTTAAATTTAGCATGCTTTTATAGCTTTTTAGAGTGTTTTAATATTAATTTTTAATGCTGATTTTATTCTGAAAGAGTTCCTCATATCCAGATACTTTAAAAAAAACCTTAAAAGGAATCCACAATAAAGGAGTCTCCATCTCTGTGAACGAGTTGCAGCAGATATGATGAAGCAATTCTTAAAATCCCACAGTTACTCTTTCAACCAACATATTCCTGGTGTTTTAAAATAAAACAGTTGAATCCTAGGTTTAAAGGGGCATTCAAAGAATGCTGTGGTGTTATTAAAAATCCCTGGCTATGTCCAGGCAGAAAGGACAGTTGCATGACCCTGTCATACATGGTTGATCGGTCGTGCCATATGAGTCCCTTGTTGGGATATACTGTAGATCATTCTGGATGTTATCTCTCCAAACCCAGAACACAGACAGAAGGAGGGTGAAAGTATGAGCCGGATAAATTTGCTACAGCTTATCGGACAGAAATGTGCTTATTGGAATTTTTTGAATGTAGATTCTTGGAGTACTTAACAATCTCTAGCTAGTGACGTCTATTAAATGGCAATGTGCTTCAATTCACTTTGAATTGGAGAGAAGTTTCTGGGCAAAAGCCTCTTAGTGTTACAAAGAAAGTTTGCTTATTTAATCCCAGGATAATATCCCTTTTTAACAGGATGCAATGGTAGGGAAAATAGTTGGGATTGAAAGGTGTTAGCAGTTTTTACTAAAACTTGTTGTTAAGGTAGCATGAAGAGAGTATTTCCATGCATTCATTTTCACTTTGAAAAATATTTGACATTATTGTGAGTTGAGCATAAACATTACTAAGTGCATTCACGTTACTCCTTTGTGTATGAGGATTCACTCTGAACCCTTTATTCAAAGGCGGTTGTATTGATGTGCTTTGTTAAGTAAGTCGCTGCTGCCACAGTCATTAGACATTTGTAGTAGTAAGTCAAGTGAACTCAGTCTACCTTCGTGCGGCATTGAGCTGATAGTACTGTTGTGGTGGCTGTGTCCAACCATGGAGGCAAAACCAAGCAGCTAAAGGGGGATAAAGTATTAAAACATGCTACATTCTTTGTCACTCATCTGACTGTACCCTCACTACATAGGGATAAAGTGCAAGTGTACTTAGGAAAGATGGTTTAGGTGAGATACCATGCTTTGTGCACGTTTCTCTACAACCAGCATTGCAGGGCTACCGTCATAGATTTGCGATCATACAGACAGGAATGCCTGCACCATGCCTTGCACTACTGCTGAATGTTGTTCAGCATGGTAGCTGTGTGATGTTCCTGCTGCTTGATCTCCAGAGCCGGACTTCTGCTGAAAGCTTCTTGTTCCCTTTTCTGGCATCCTTCAAGGCAATGTTTGTACAAGGAGTTTGTTCTGTCAGGAAGCAGCAGTATGGGAAAGCAATTTTGTATCTCCTGAGCTCAGCAAGAAAGAAAAAAAATATTTGGATCTGTTTGCATTTTTTAATATTTGTCACAATGCCAAGCTATTTTAAGCAATCTGGCTACTCCATCTCTACTTACCCTCCTCTGATACTTCAAAATTATCACAGGCCACCTGAAATATGGGAATCAGATGTGAGTTTTAATGTAAGTGCAGTACTTCAAGCTGATAGGAACGGGAGGGGGAGCTGTCACTGCATCAGCCAAGCCCCTCTAGTGGAAGTGTTGATTGATTACTTTACCCCTGGGAAAGGAGGGGGAGCGCCCTTCCACTTTTAGCAGAGTGAATTGCTTCCCATTCTGTCGTGAAAGAAGTAGGTAGTCCTGTGCAACCGTTGTTATCATCTCCAGGTATATGAAAAATGGAAAGTCCTTTGTTCTGTTTTCTCCTTAGGTAGAGATCACAAATGATGTCCAGTCCTTGCTACTGATAATGCTGGCTGTCATGGTGGCCAAGATGGTTGGTGATTTGTTCAACACATCCCTGTACAGCTCTCTCCTAAAGCTGAAGTGCATTCCCTACTTGGATGTGGAACCTTTTGTCTCTCACAGGAGAAAATGGTGAGGTCTCTTACATTGTTGATCTCTAAGTTTCCTGCGTCATATTCTGTACAGAGACTCTGTGGTTTCTCTGAGACCTGGAGTTTGGAGGGTAGGAGGAAGGAGACCCTGATCCTGAACAATGTCCCCACAGTGTGATGTGCTGTACAAATAGAGCAAAAGAGTCTCCCTTTCTCTTCAAGATTATGGTAGGATCTGAATTACCAACATTACCAGAGCATTGAGAACAGCAAGTGCTCTATAACGCCAACTTGGATGCTGTTAATTAGTAGCACAGTTGGTCCAATGGAGAATGTAGTAGAGACTTTCACAGTTAGGACTCTGCTCTATCACATCTGCTCGCAAGAAACACAGTAACAACAACAGAGTGTGTAGAGTCCCTGATGGTGAAGTTTGCCTTACTCAACCTCTAGATGACTAGTCTGGGTTTCCTGTCTGTTTAGTATTGTAAGATGTATGTTTTCAGACAGTGATTCCTACCATCCAATGGTAGCAATCTAAGGCACACAGGGTGTCTTCTGGAAATACTTGCACTGACTATAAACTAAATGAATAGCTTGGGCAAAAAAATACAGTTTGTATTCTTTAATTTATATTAATCCAACCTGTCCTGTGTATCTTCTAGTGTGTATCCAAAACCTGAGTCTGTTCACGGGCATTCATAACCAGTAATAAGAACCATTTCCTCTCTTAAATGTAGGTTTGGGATCTACATTTACCTGTAGGTAGTGCAAAATCTGTGCTATTGTCTTCTATACAATAGCCACAAAAATGCTGATTCTTAATGGTATTCTCTGGGAATGAACTAGGTAATGTGGTGAAGAAATAGAAGGAAAAATTAAGTCAGTTATTTACCATAGAAAGACTTATTGTTTTCCTCAAGGCATATTTGGGTAGTAGATAACCACAGCCAACACTGCTTGCAGGACACTTTAGCTGTCATTTCTCCCAGTATTGAGGTCTACTGGACAAACCTCTTTGTTTCAAGTGACACTTTAGGAGAATAAAATATTGGTAACCCATTCTGTCCACACTTCATAACTTTCTCCAAATGTAGCCATATCTGAAAGTTTTTAGCAGGCATATTGAATGCTGGGTATAATCTAACTGTATTTGACATGAGAGGAAAAAGAGCCAGCAATGTGGTAGGAGGAAATAAAAACAATCTGTGACAGTATGGATGGCTTCTATATGTACCATGGCAGATAAAACAGAGGGGAAGAAGCCATAAAATTTTCCATGGTATTCCAATTAGATGTCAAGTCCATGAAAAGAATTATAGCTGCCTTCCTGGTTCAAAATAAGGTCCTATTCACTTGAAGAACAATTATATGTATATTGATATATATATAAAATTTCATTTCCCTCCCACTCCTTTCTCTTTCCTCTCCAGTAACATTAAGGAAAGTTCCTGGATAACTTGGTCATCAGATATACTGATACTCTAAAGCAAAATACATGGTGTCACAGCTTGGTAAAGGTTTTTATGGCTAGACAATTTACAGGCTGCCAAGTTTTAGTCTAAATCCTTTTAGACCTAGTCTGAATAGGCTGATACACATCTGAACTGGCTGATGTAGTGGCTAAGACACTCTCCATCATACCTGAAAAGTCTTGGCAGTCCGATGAATTCCTCAGTGACTGGAAAAAGGGAAACTTCACACCAGTTTATAAAAAGGATGAAAAGAAGGACCCCAGGAACTACCAGCCAGTGACCCTCACCTTTGTGCCAGAAAGATCACAGAACAGATCATGCTGGAACCTATGTTGAGGCTTTTGGAAGGCTTCAGCCTAACGTGCAGTCTTTGTACGAATTCCAGAAACAAAGATCCTATTAATTTACCTAGTATGAAAATACACAGTTTGAGACAAGACAGTTAAAAACCCCCAAACAAGTAGTCTCTGTATGTGTTTCCTTATCTCTGTTTCCTCATCACTTCTGAGCATCCTTGAAACTTGAGTCAGAATTCTACAAAAAGGTGCCTGCCATGACTTTTCTTTCCATGTGTTTTCCCTGTGGACCAAGATTTCTCATTTGTTTTCTCTCTGACCAGTCCTGCAGCTACCAAGATGCTGTGGGAGCCTGCCTATCTGCTTCTCTAGTCTTTTTTACAATCTCAGAGTGACCACCCAGAGTATGTGAGGCTCTGCTCTTTTTAAGTTCCATTTATTTCTACACTTCTGAAGTATTTTTATCTTTAAGTGCTTACACCCAGATATCATTTTGCATAAGCTAACCTCTTTCTCTGGTTGTGTCAGCTTGGTTGGGGGTTTGCAACCACGTTGCTGCTCTGGGAAACTGCAGCTGACACGGTTATGTGTGTGGCAGGTTCTACATCCTCTTTGCTCAATATTAATTATTCTGTGAGATCACAAAATATATAAACTGTGCATTGTTGCGTTCCCCAAATCATAACAGGGACAGGGGTCAGCTGTGTGGGAACTGGTAGCTAGCATGTGTTTATAAACAGGTGATAAATTATGTTTGTGTATGCAGAGTGAAAGATTTGGGTAACTAACAGCTTGCTTAAACACCATAGAAATGCCATATAAATTGGAATCCTTCTTCAATTGAAACTTGAAAGGCCTTTGGAAAACAATGCCTGGTTGGTAGCAGGGAGGAAAAAGGAGAAGCACAAGAGAACGCATGTTTTTATGTCCTCAGTACTCATATTGTTAGAGAGAAAGTGCAGATCTTTTCTTCGCTAGCTCTTCATCTTCATCAGAATGAGAAGACCTTCTGTATTTCATCATTTGTTGATTCCTTTTAGAGGAATGGATAACATTCCCAGGCAGAAGATGTGCTAGACACTGACCTGAGAAAATAGCCTTTACATGAACAGCGTTGGGGTGGCAATAAGGTCCAGATCCACAAACCAGTTTAACTCCTAGCTGATGTGGAAATCAGTGGGTACATTAAGAAAGAGGCTAATTTAGGTACATGCTTGCTATGAAGACACCTCTATGAAGACACATGAAACTGGTGAAGTGAGGCCTAGATCCTCAGTGGTATTTCACTACCCAATTTTTATTTAGGCACTGGCATCTCCGGATGCTTTTGTTCCTGTGGAGCAGAGCTTAAAATTTGTTTTCTTAATATTCTTTTTTTTTTTTTTTTGGAACCTCATTGATCACTCTGCCTGCTGTATTCCTTTGCCTGGGTGATAAGGCTCCAAACACAGCTCTATCTAGTACAGGGCTGCTACGGTGCACTGTGATTTCCAGCTACATCGCACACCACTGTAAACACCCCTCTTATAAAATCTGTTTCACTGGAACACTCAAAGCTGCTGGCTGCCAGGGAATGTTCTTTAATGAGGGTAAGGAGTACTTGAACACATCTATGACTTGGCAACCCTTCCTGCTTTTTATAAGCTACTATACACTTCAGAGAGAAAATATCTTAGAGGCTACTTTTTAATGGGACAAGTTTACTTAAGAGCTGAGTGGAGCTGGTGCCAGTAGTTCTGTTTTGTTCTAGCTTAATATTAGCCTTGTCAAAGTTCTTACAGCGTCTCCTGGGTGTTTCTGTATTGCATACCGTATAAAGCTGTTTTGGGGAGCCAAGAATTTTGGCTGGAATATATATTATAGTGGTCTCATTATATATATTTTTAAAGTGTATCAGAGGTGGCCCTATAGTAAAGATCCACGGAGCAAGGCTGAGTTTTTACCTTTTTTTCTGTTTTTCCCTTCTACGTTTGCCTAAGCCCACACCGCAGACACTGGATTCAGAATTTGAGCTAACCCAAGTTTGAGGGTCATTTGGGATCCAGGGTGCTGGTTTGGCCTGTTGTAAAATTTGGGATAATTAGCAAACTTTTTAGATGAGGCTTTGGATTTTGAAAATCACTGGACACTGGGGAGAAAGGGAGGTGCTTTTGGTTGGGCCTAGACTAGCAACTACTACACTAAAAGATTCCCTACTCATCTTGCTGACACAAGTGTTCCTTCAAAGACAATTCACCCAGATGCATGTGGTGCATCCTATCCCGCCTCTTTGAGAAGCCAGTGTGTTTCATGGCTGTTTGGCACTTTCATCCTGAGAGACATCATTAGGGGGTGGACTTGGCAATGTTTTTGCATTAGACGGCATCCAGCCCATCTTTTGTAGAGTGTTTGTGGTGGAAGCTGGATCCTGTTCTGGCTGCACAAAGGAAAAAGGGAGCTGCTGTAACAACGCCACACTTTGTCTGGGGAGAACCCTGGCTGCTATAGAAAAGATGGGGGGAAGGTGTTGAGATGTGTGTGAGAATTATTAAAATTGCATTTGGGCTTTAAGTTGCCTCTATGTCAGGCTTAAGCAAATATGGCAAAGAACCATTTTTAGTCCCTTTTTTTCACCTGTGCTGTGCTGGGTTTTGAGTTTAGTGTGATCCCATGACTTAAGAAGCAACTCTACGAGCCATAAATAGCAGTATTGACCCCCTGACACAAATACCATGTCAGAGCCAGAGGTTGCTCTATGTGTGTGGAAGAACAGCAGCACAGCCTTGCCTTGGTGTCAACATGGGGTTGGTGGTGCAGATGTGGGATGAGTGAAAGGACTTATGGCTTCCTCCTGCAGGTCACTGTGGGAAAGTCCAGCCTGTCTCCCTATGCAATCTTTTTAACCTGGCAAAAGGCTGATACTAGCTTGCTTCACTTGCTCCAAATTATCCAGAACTGCTCCTACAAAAAAAAGTTGAAGGCTTAGTGCACATGCCTCTGTGTGAAGAAGGTTGTCTTAATCTGAACATGAATGGAAGGTGAACTTCCAGCTGAGCAGAGTTACTGCTGTATGTTAACACCAATACTTAACGTTATTGATGCATGTTTTTGCTCTGTGACAGGTGGTGATAAACAAGGCACTTAGCTTTGTAGTTTTCAGGAGATCTGAATCTCTCTCTACAGGATTTTGGTGGAAAACAAGACTCTGACACTGAGTGACCTACAAAAATGACCTGTTGGGCCTTTTCAGCCTTAATCTTCAGTGATCAGAGACCACTTTTCTCAGATTTTTTTTTTTGCCATTAAATTTCACCCAAAATTTTGAATTTAGCATGAAGTGATTTCAGTGTCCAAAGTTGAATATCTTTTTTTCTCTTAGGGAAAAAAATCACATGCAAACAGTGTAACTGTATTAATATGAATATTCATTTGAGACAGGAAGAGGAAGGCTATGTGGAGGGAAGCAGGAGACTGAGGAGGAGTCACTGTTCAGGATTCTGTCCCATTTCCTTATATTGCTTTGGCCAAACTGATTTATTTTTCTGTTCTCAGTTACAGAAGGGAAAACAGTGCCTATATACCTCATGTGGCTTTCAGCATCTGTTGTCTTTGCCAAGTATTGTCAAGTCCTTAAACAAAGGGACTTATGTAAAGGCAAAACTCGCGAACTCTAGAGGATGACTTTTGACCTGCTCTGATTTTGACTCTTTAATGAAGCTACTACCTAAAGGTACTACATGACTCAAAATGACTTTATTTAAATTGGTAAAGCCATGTAAAGATGCCCAAGATTCTGTTGCGTTACTGTTTATTTTTAGAGGGGAGTCTGAACAAGTAAAACAAATTACTCTTCCCATGCTACAATAAATAGCAGCAGACATAACCCTTCCTTCAACCTAAAATAAACCTTTCCCACCCTTGACTGTCCTCTTTCCTAAAATGTCCAGGATAAGAGCTGGCGCTGTGCCCTCAAGGTTAGGAGCTGCAGGCTTGCACAAAGCAACAGAGGAGACTTAGAGGAGGGCTTGAGGAGGTCTGGCCAGCAGCACCCTCCTTTGATAGAAAGTGCTGGAGACTGAGTAATGGCTCATTGCTGACCTACTGCACTTGGAAGTGTATTGGTGGTTACTGCAGCCCTCATAACCAAGTATATACAATAGAAGCACGAATACTGAAAAATATAATGACAAGGATAGTGAAGACAAGCCAACAATCTGTCTGATGGAAATCCTTGGAGGACCTTGTAAATACTTTAATGTTTACACAGGGCTTGTATATTTGCACAATTGCCTTTCCATGAGCCCAAAATGTTTTATACTGGAATGTTTTCAGGCACTAAGAAATTATATTTTCTGATATGTCTGAAAACTGCAGGCTCAGCTTCTTTATCGCTCTCCTTTTCTAATGAACAATTAAATCTGGATTCTCCCTTGCCCCCTGAATATGCAAAGTGTAAATGGCAAGTTCTATCAAGATTATATGCTGATTGTGGTCACAGTGTGCTAAGAGTAAAACATTTTGAACTTAAAGTGAATGTTATACTGTAAATTATCAGATAGATGCAGCTAAATGATCTGCTTTTATTATAATTCAGAAGTGGTGAGAAAAATTACTTTCCTGTACTGAAATTTTTAAGAGAAACTTATAAGAAGTTTGAAAGATTGGTTTGGTGAGTTGGTCAAAACCTTAGGGACAAAGTCTGGTGTCATGAATACGCAGATCAAATGTAGTAAATTTTGAAGCAGCTATCCTGTTCCTGTGGTTTACGTTACAAGCAAGGTCCCTGTTAGAGTGTGAATAGGACTCTCACGAGGTTGGCAAACCAGCTGCAAGTATTGGGCATGCCATGATGACAGATGGGAACTTATTATAAGGTTCTGGTTCTTGCTGTAAGGTCCATCATGAATCACTGCAAGATCCATAGCAAGTGTAATGCAGATCCCTTCAGCTCATGGAGAAGTCTTTCCACAGATGTTTTAGTTACTGCTGCAGCCTGCCTGATGTTGAGGGAGGGATAACAAATCCGCACTGACTTTTGTGTGTTTTCCATTTCTGGGGAGTCCCATGAAACTGGAAGAAGTGACTTCTGCACACTTTCCGCAGAAGGAAAGGCGCTGAAGCAGCATCTGGAACTAATCACCTGTGTTTCACAGCTCACTGGTGGGCAGTGAGCGAGCCACACTGGCTCCTACAAGCCCTTAGGTAAAACATGCACACAGTGACTTTTAGCTGCAGGGAAACTTGAAACAGCTTCTGCTGGCCTGGCAAGGAGGAAGCTGACTCCCTTTCGGCTCACCTGGGGGGAAAAGCTGCCTGTATGGGTACCACCGCAGCCTTCAGATGTGGTAGCATGCAGGTGGAGTGTGCACATACACACAGAAATCAAATCAAGCCATCAGATGGGGTATCCCACTAATTGGAAAGTCTGCTCTGGTGTCTGGCCACCACTTGGCAGATACTGACAGTTTCCACTTAAAGCCAGCCAACACCACCGGAAAGCCAGCTGCGCTGGCAGGGCGGCTGATCTCATGAAGATGACATGAACAACTGCTTGAACTTATTCAAGGAATGGTGGGTCTGACTTGAAACGGGCTGAAATCCCCTGTCTTTGCTGGATATGGGTGTTTGCTGCAAATGGGAACACAGACATCCATTTATGTAAGAGTTGTACCTCAGTGTTTCCGAGTTACACATAGGGATATCATCTTTATTCTGGTGCTGAGGGCTGCTTCTAAGGTCACCTTAAGCAGAAATGGATTCTCTCTGCTGTTCACATGTGTCACTTTTTCTGTTCTGTGAGCGTTGCTACATCTTCATAAATATTAGCAGCTTCTCACAGTGGTTGCCATGATGGAAAGAGTTATTTATTTACAAAGAGGAAACAGATGGCACAAAATACTTTAATGAATTTCAGCATGTTTGAGAAATGAAATACACTTTTTTTTTCTTTTTTTACCAGTTTTGCAAGGCCTTTAACTGCTGTTTCACACAATCACAAGAGAGTTCTTCAGGACACTGAGTGTACACAGAGCCACACCAGAAGTAAGGCAAAAAAAAAAGAGGCATAGAATGGAGTAGTTTTATGAAAAGCCACAAAACCATGAATATAGTTTTATTAGATGCTGCCATTCAATACATGGAGTTGTGACAGTAGGTGAGTGGGAGATGAAAGCGACAGCAGATGGAAAACGCCAGAGGAAGCTGAGTTCTGGTGTTTGGGATAAGGAAGGAGAAAGAGAAAGCAAGTCAGACACATAAAATCTCTTCCCAGAATTTTGGGTACATATATTGACCAGTATAAGTACACTGTCAGGTTCAGAGAGATCACCACTCATTTTCTGGAAAAGCAGAAAAATAATACCAGCATTTGTGATCTTATTTTTAACTGGGATGTAAGTAATGGGAATGCTGAATTTTGATGGGTTAAATGCCTTTCCCTGTTGACTGTACAACTGGAAGGAGAACTGCTTTTGCTTGAAATCCTGGTTATAAGTGTCAAAACTTCTATTTACTGCACTGGGAACAGGCTACAATCTGTATCTCCAGTTACCCAACGTTGTATTTTAATAACCTGACTACACTATTCCTGAAAGTACCAGATTCTTGGAGGGACTGAACAATTTAAAATCTTTTTCGTATTCTTCTCCCATCCTTATTACTTCAGTTTACTCTTTTTGTAGTCTGTTAGACCTAAATCTCTACCTCATTTTGACTAAGAGGTCATCTGACAATCTGTGTCTGATTATTAAAACATACACTGCTGTCACTGTCCATTCCCAAGCATTTTAAAGCTTGCATTTTTAGTATACTAGTCAGTGCTTTCTTGGAGCAGGCAGAGTGGAAAAGCTAAGGTAGCTGGTACGGTACATGAGGGTGGAGGCTCTGAATGGAGCCTTTATGAAAACTGTCTCATAGGAGCTTTCCTCTCTTCTTTCCAGTTTGGATTAGTTTCTTTGGCATACATTTGCAAGAAACTCATCGTATCGTTGCATTCAAACTGCAACAGCCAACTTAGTGTTTTGTGAAATTGCTCATCAGCGATCTATCCAGAGAATATGCATTTCTGTGTTTGTTTGGTTATAAGCAAGATCATGAGGTATTTATTTAGCCCTCAATTTACTTGCTTCTCTCGCTTTATTCCTGTGGAAGTTTGTTTGGAATGTTTCTTTGAATTTAAATAGCTTGTACTCGTGTCATTTTGAGAAATGACTTTCTTTGCCTCTCCTTGGTTATAATGGTAGGGCAGATGGATTTAACACAAGCTTAACTCTTTCCGAAAAAAGAAAAGATTTCTACAGGCTCAGATATTAATTTGGAAAAGGCAAGGACAGCTGATATATTTAGTAAGTCTTGAATTCTTGCAGTACATACATTGTGAATGACTGCAGCAGCAAATCTTGTAGGAAGAGTAGTACTTACTCTCATAAGTGACACTTGTACCTCAGCTATTGCATTCAGCTTGTCTTTCAAACAGATTTTACATTTTTGTTTGAACACAGTTGCTTCTCTTGCAAAACCTTTCTTTCTATAGAGTATGGCACAGCAGCCTCACACAGCAGCAAGTGTATTCTGTCTTACTACCCTGATCAGCATTGAAGCTGTCAGGGACAAACTGTTCTCTAAAGCAAGGACTCAGATTAGGGGATAGGCTGTGACAAGAGAAGGTATGGATGATATCTTGGGTTATAGGGAAGGAAGAGAAATCTCAAGAAAACTTCGTCCTACCCTCTCCCTCGGGTTTTTATTTCTTGTCACTGTCTGACATTTCGCCTTCCTTTCAAAAGTTTTGTTTTTGCTAATCATGGTGCAAGGACAGTTACTTGAAACTTTTGTGTAGGTGTAGGGAGAGGTGTCACAGCTGCAGTCTGACTGGCAGTACACCTTGTGTATATGGTGATGGTGGCAGCCCTTTGTTTGAGCAGGGACTGTCATCATGGGTGCTGCAGCATCCCCTGTGTCTTGGAGATCCCAGGTGAGGGTTCAGATTCTTCACAGTTGAGGTGAGAACCCGTTCTGGATCTCTCCCGTTGCCACCAAATGTAGCCCTCTACAGGTCATGTCTGTTGGATGCCACTCTTCAATAGCCATGGTGCAGTGCCTTGCGTTGGATCCACAGTGCTGCTGGAATGTGTGTAAGGGCTGAGAGAAGGTGCATGCCAGACTGTTGCTTGTTTGGACTGAGACATTTCCACAGACACTGCTAATCATATGGGGAAACACGCAGTTCTGAACAGAAACACCAAATAAGTTTAGATGCCTTAAGGTTTGAGTGAATGTGATGAGCAGGTACTGCCAATAGCACTGAATATTTAGATGCTTGTACTCCCCTTAATACTTATATGGCTAAAGTAGGCTGCTACTTACAATTTGTAAACTTGTTTTTGCACTCGCACTGTGAAAACTAAGTCAAGAACAATGACCTTTAATTTTTTACCTATGGTCTTGCATATTGTGAGCTGAAGCCATAGTGTTTAAGCTGCTGTTTGAGTAATTCCAGTATGTAGATCCACTCACATGATCCTTTTCCTGCCTATCCCAAGGTCTCCTGCAGAACCTAATTAATTTTTTAAAGTTAAATGCCCTTGTATAAGCAGCTATATCTATGCAAAGTGGATAGGAGCAACTATTTTTGTAACAGTATTTTATACTGACAGTGCTGGTGGGAAAAACTTCATTAGGGACAAAGGAAAAGAAAAGCAGCAACTCTTGGCAGGTCCCCCCCCAAAACATTCAACATTCTCCCCCCTCCCAATCCATCTCTTTTCCAAAACACAAAGGCTTTCTTATCAGTTTTCTTTCTTTCCCTCTTGTTCTGCAATTTTTCAAGCATTAGCGAGAGACAGTTTCCCAGCAGATTATAAGACCTTGTGGAAATCCATTTGTCTTTAGCATACAGTAGTTGCTAAACATATATAGCTTTCAAATCCTCTCTGGGAAATAAGTGACAGAGACATTCAGCTAACCCAAACAACACATTTCACAATAAGTGCTGTACTATCAAAAGGCCTTTAGACTGAGTAGCTAAATGTCCCCTCAGTTGAGGATATTGAGGGAGCCAGGACCAGGGAATGCTGGGAAGCTTGTCATCTTGCAGTCAATGTAAATATTTGTAGATATACTGAACGGAGACTGAACTCTGCCGAACTTTTGGCTGCTGATTTAACTAGAACAATTCCTCACTCAGTTTAATGCTCAGCTAAAACAGGGACACCAAGGAGCTGTAGACCTTGTCTACTGTGCAAAGTTCCTCTGAAAACTGATTTTAAATAGATCTAATTTAACAAAAGCATATCATTAGCATGCATGCACTTCTGTCAATGCACACAGTGATTTTATTGGTTTAATTTAACTTTAAAACAGTTTAAATGTCTTTATTTCAGGGGTTAGCACTGACTGAGGCAAATAAATTTTAAAATTAATTTAAGTGGTGTCCTTTTCCAGTGTAAAGAGGTTTTATAGAGCTTTTTGTTTCACTTTATTGATCTCAGTGGCATTCTCTGAGCATACTTATAGAACTATATTTTCACAGAATGCACTTTCAAAACTACTGATTTCAGTCATTTGCACATGATTAACATTTCTGTAGTACATCTATGCTATTCTCTTATATAGTGAGATCAATATTGGCATGTAATTTTTGGATAAGCTTTTTCATATTTCACTTCTACCAAAAGTTGAAAAGAAAATTGGCTGGCCTGTGGCTAGTATGTAGAGATCTTTATTTATAACTTTTTAAGAAAAAAAAAGTTTGTATTTAAATGTAAGCAATTTCCTGCAATGCTGGGAGTTTATTTACAATGGGGCTTCTTTAAAGACAACGGAGTGAAAGAAAGATAATGTAAATAAACTGTATTTATAATGTAGTAGCAGCTCCAGGTCTCCATAGTAGTGTTTCTGCTTCTGTACAAGAATGGAAATTATGAAATTAATTTGTTCAGTTTTTCTGGCTGAATGAAGGGTACTTAAGAAGAAAAAAAGAAAGAACTACCTATTCTCAGAAAATGCATGACTAGAAGAAGCTAGATCTGAATAGCTCCAGTACTTGAAGGTGTTTATAACACAGGTAAGTAATTTTAATGACCTCTGACCTGATGATGAATCCTGACTATGCTCAGACTAAAAAAGCATCAAGCAAACCCCAAACCAACCTCCTGAGAACTATTTATATGAGATGCAATGGCCAGTCAGGGCAATAAAACAATGGTTTACAAGAAGCCCAAATAAAGCGTAGGGCTGTCCTGAGCAGGCCAGCCTGTGGTGAGTCAATGGGTAAACATTCTCAGTGCTGAAAGAGCAACAGCTGAAAAAGACGAGGGAAAATCTGTGAATAAATCCAAGCAAGCAGCACTGCTTATGTTCTCGTGCACCTTAGTCCTTGGAGTGTGTTTGAGTTGGGATTATGCTTCTCTCCCACTGCCCTTTAAGTCCTTTTAATTATCTGAAACTTGCATAGAGTAAATCCTGTTACTTGAAGAAAGGTTCTCTTGTACTGCATGTCGTTTGAGGAAACCTCCACGTTATGACTAGATTTGTTATGGTTAGATCCTTAACAATTTATTTCAGTGGGAAAACTTCCATTGAATTTAATAGCAACAAGGCCTGAGCTACATTTCCATGAATCATTTCAAGACAGTTTCTTATTCAGGGATATTGGCTTCCTACCAAATGGCTGTCATATTTAGGTTATAAGGCAGATTGTCTTCGTTCCATGTTATATCTAGTCTCTATATTCTCTCTATAGGACCCTGAAACTTGGCTATTATAACTTTGGTGGAATAGCTCTAATGCTTTAACACATTACTACAGTGAATTACACTTTGGGAGAAAATGTTCTCACATCTCCTATAAAACAAGAATTCATGCTAGATCTATTTTACTAGTGTAGCTGCAGCTCAGTGCCTCTCCTTGAGGTAATTCTAATCATGTAAGAAAGATCTACTTGATAGAATCCATTACAAAAAGGCATTTCCAGCATGGTAAATGGAATGTCCTTGCTTGAAATTGCATTGTAAAACCGAGGGCTTTGTTGCGTTAAAAACACAAGTGTTGCACCAGGAGTGGCACCTAACAGTTAAGCAAAGCATCCTTGGGAGGCATTTGATGAGGCTCCTTGTTGTGCAGCAGAAGAGATGCACCAGCGGTGGGGACCCTGCCTGCAGAGGTGATGCCTGGGCACGGTGTACAATTGCTGCCTAACAAGCCCATGGGTAGCACTACTACTTGGAGGGCTGTGAGAACAGTCTGGGTGGCTGGCACCACCATTCATGGGCTAGTGCACATATAGGTGCCTGGGGTTAGTTTTCTTTGCCATCTTTAGACCTTGGCTGCTGCTGGGAAAGCAGATCCTGGTAAAACTGTGTTAAGCACCCATTTAGTAACAGCCTGCAAATGGGAGAATAGGCTTAGTGCTCTGGAAGCAGATGGAAGAGGAAACATGATTTAGTGACAGCAGCCATAGGCCCACTTCAGTTCCTGGGAAAATCATGAAGTGAGTCATCTTGGAACAGATTTCTGGGCACATGAAAGAGAAGGTGGTTATCAGGAACAGTCACTATGGATTGACCAAATGTAAACAATGCCTGAATGATCCAATTGCCTTCTATGCAGAAATTAGTGGGTTTGTGGATGAGGGGTGAGCAGCGCATATAATTTACCTTGACTTTAGCAAGGCTTTCGACACTATCTTGCATCATGTTCTTGTATCCAAGATAGGATGTTACAGTTTAGAGGCTGAGCAACTAGATGATGAAGTAACTTGTTTTTCTGAGAAGCAATATATTGGTAAAAGCTTACTTTAGCCAACTCTATTAAGATGACTTGGCCTTATAACAGTCTTTCATAAAACAACTCTTTCGCCTGCTTGTCTCAACCACCACAAAAGCAAGGTTATACTTTACAGCAACAGACAGAAGATTCATTGAAAGAAATGTCAGTGACAGTGAGCAGGGAATCAGCCCAAGTACTTAGTGTGTTCTTACACCTGAAGAAGCTGTCTGATGAGAATGAAAGGTGTATAGTTGATGCAGACAATACAGACACTTTATAATCCCAGACAAAGCCAAGATCACAGAACCATTATAAGGAGCTATCCCTGGCTTTCATTGAAGTGACTGATTTGACAAAACCTAAGGATGTTTCATGGACTTCTGCAATAATGGGAAGCGCTTTCTGCGCAACAGAGCAAAACTGTAAAGTTGTGAAGATGGAAAACCTACATACCATTAAGAAACATGCTCTAGAAACTGCTGGAATGTAACAGTATTCACGTTGCTCTTATTTAAAGTTATTTGGGATTTGCACATATTTCATGTAATTCAGGAAGTAGCTATTATCATTAGTCATGTTTTTGCATTGTGTCCACTGTGCTAGGTACAGTGCTTTTAATCGAAATAGTGTATAGTATTACTAGACAAACTTAAGGCAGGCAAATATAGATTTTTACCTGGCCTATGGAGCTAGAAAAAAGGCAGGGGCTGAGCAGGAATCTACTCATTTAGGAAAAATAAAATTCTTCTGGAAGAGTGTTTTATGCAACAAACAGCAACAGTGGCATAGTTCTGACAGCAGCTCACTCTGAGCAGCATCTGTGGTTCCCACTGTGTCCCATCTCTTGTACTGCATCAACTGGTAGCACCCAGTGAGATTAAGAATGAAAACATCCATCTCTTCGAGATTTTTAGGTGGTGTTTTTTTTTTTCACTAGTTGATACTAAGCCATTTCGTTGTGCAAGGTAAACTGCTGCTCATTTTAACTCAGAAGCAAAATGTGATTCAGAGAGGTAAATTTTTCCATAAGTTGATGTTCTGGTCCCTTGAAATGTGGATCTGTAATGAGATGGTGTTCCAAATTTTCTTTGCCTGCAGTCTGTTTCATATCACTGGGGATGGGCATGACGTGATTTGATGCATATAAGACTGTTCTTTTCCAGGAGTCGTTTAAATCTGTCCCAGTTTAGAACAAGAAACTTGTTTCACAGCTGTGTAGGTGCCATATATGAAGTGCATTGTCTTCTTAGTTCAGTTACTTTTAGGCTGGTGGTCACATCACAAACCATCAGAGTAACTGGCTTGAAAAAACAATCTTGTATCTCTCAGGAGGGAGGGCAATAATTAACAGCATATGGAAAGAGTTGCTTTTACCACAGGGATGAAAGGTACATTGGTAAAACAGGATGTGGGCATATTTATGCTCCAGTTGTCTCTGTCTGTGGTTTGTCAGCTTGTGTCTGAACAGGAGATTTTGGTTTATGGTGTGTCCAGATGACAGTCAGAATAGTTAATGTAATGTATTTTTTTGAAAATAGAAAATATAAAACAAGCTTGAAACTAGAGCATTTCATTGGCTTCAGTTTTAAGAATCTGACCTACTGTAACTGCACTGGAAATTACCTCTGAATTTTGCAGAAAGTATCTTTATTTCTCATTTCACCTTACCATCAGAAAGAATGAGTACACATTTTTCAATTTGTATGTTCATATTTACAGAACCATAGAATGGTTTGGGTTGGAAAGGACCTTAAGATAATCTAGTTCCATGGGCAGGGACACTTCACACTAAACCATGTCACCCAAGGCTCTGTCCAACCTGGCCTTGAACACTGCCAGGGATGGAGCATTCACAACTTCCTTGGACAACCCATTCCAGTGCCTCACCACCCTTACAGTAAAGAACTTCTTCCTTATATTCAGTCTAAACTTCCCCTGTTTAAGTTTTACCCATTACCCCTTGTCCTGTCACTACAGTCCCTGATGAAGAGTCCGTCTTTCTTTCCTGAAACTTTGCCTGAAAAGAACCTGAAAAGTGTTAGAAAATACTAGAAAAAAATCCATATATGATTTGTAAGCTGTCTTTGAGGGCCTATCTTTCTAGCTGCTACTGCTGCAAAAAAAAACCCTATTGCAATGATAAGCATAAGCCTAAATTTTTCCAGAGTGCTCAACTTGAAACTATTTGATATCAGCCAAAATTCCAGAGGATTTCAGCTCAGATTAGCAGTCTTTTTTTTTAATGTGAAAAGTCATGCAGATAAATGAGTCTTATGACATCCTGTCTAGGATGACCATGTCCTGCATATGGTTGAATTTATCATGTATCTCACACAAGGAAAGACAATGCTTGATAAGCACTTTTATTGGGTAATTACATTTTTTTTTATATTTGCAAATAAAGCAGATTGATTTCCATCTTGAAGTAATTTACTAACACATTATAAACTCGTCAAACACTAACGTGGTGCAGTATGCCTCATTTCCTGTTTACTAAATAATCCTTTGGCTGTCTGCTTTGTGTCTTTCAGGTTGAACCTGGAATTGTTCTCTGCCAGTGATGTGATGGAGCCTGGAGTCAAAGTCCTTCACCTGAAGGAAAATGTTGCCTCCTTGGCTCAGCTTCTTGCAAGTACAAGCCACGGCGGATTCCCAGTGGTTTGCAGGCCGAAGCCAGAAGATCCAGGGGTGTTCCAGGGAACTATTAAAAGGTAAAAATGCTATCAAATTGATGTCATGTGATGTTTCTGGCCATTTATCAGATTTTTATTCTAAGCATCTGTTTGTGAAGATTATTTGGGATTGATGTGAAATTTGTCCCTACTTTCTTTAGCACAAACAGCAGGTGTCCTTTAAAGAAAGGAACTAGGTTCTTTCTAGTATAAGGTTATTGCATCAGGGATTTATTGAAACAGCACCAAATAAATGATCTTACGGGAACTGTACAAAAAAGGAAAATTGCTCTTCAAAGCCTTAAAGGTTCACTGAAACAGTAATTTAAAAGGATTTGAATCTAGTTACTCATGAAACATTCTGTGCCAGTTCAGAGCTTTCCCATTCTTTCTTCCCAGTTTTTTCATTTTATTAGTGTATGCTTTTACAGGAAATGAGTTAACATAAATAATATCACAGACAAGATAAGCAACAAAGTCACTGGAAGTAACTTGCTAGGGTAAACAAGAATTAGACTAAAGGAATCCTTGCCATACGGGGGATTCTCCCAAGGCATATAAAATCTCCTGATAAAGGAAGTATTTATGGTACTGCATTTCATATGACTACAAGGGTCAATTCACCCTTTCAGGAAGGGATCTTAACACTGTCGTTCGAGTGGTGGGTCATGAGTGGGAGAGGCAGTGACTTAATTTCCACCTTGAATATCCTAGAGGAAAGGAGAAGATGAATACTGAACTCCTACTGCATAGGAGTTCACACAGCAAAGCCCTATGAATTATGCTTCCAATAACTGTAATAAAAGCATATGGCCGGTTTTGTACTATAGTATCGTAATCTTTCATCATTTGCATGGTGTCTTTTGTCCTGAATGACTGTAGTATTCTCCATCTTTTCTTGTAGAGGTTTCTTTATCTACTTCTGGTTTAACTGCGCAGTGGTTGGGAGCTATCTGTGAGCAAACAAGGAGAAAAATATTTTCTTCTGTTGATCTGGATGGGGGAAAATGCTGTCCGTGCATCATCAGTGGGAATTTAGCTAGGACTTGTCTGCTTGCTTGATTTATAACGAATTTTCAAGGGTGACCTACGGGCAGCTGGATCACATGAACTTACCTCATAGCAGTGTGGTCAGCTGCCCTTCTGGAGCACACAAATGGGGAGGGAGTGAATATTTAATAAAAACTATGAATTTGTTTCACTCACAAGTGAAACAGTTTGAGCCTTTTAGGAAGAAAAATATCTGTTTGCAGTGACAATTGTACAGTGGAAATTGCTCGGGTCACAGTTGCTTGCATGAGTAATGACATCACTAAGTGCAGTATCATGTACTTCTAGATGATATGTATACTTATTCCCTCATGGTGATGCTATCATAACTGTTATTAATAAGAATTGTGCTAAGGCAGTAAAGCGTAAAATTGAGTGTTTGTTTGCAGCGTGCACCTATCTGAAAGAATTGTACGGCATAGACTAGTGTGATTTTTTAGTTCTCAGCTGTCCATGGCAATAAAACAAGAAAGCACACTAACAACTGATAAAGCCAAAGATCCTTTTAAATTCAATTTAGAAGCTCATCTTTTCCTTATTAATTCACCAAATCTGCTTGCAGTGAGTGTCCCAGGCTGTTGAGGAGTATGCTGAGTTTATGGAAATACCACTGTTTCTTGTAATGCAGAGCAAAGTGGTGTGGGAGCAAGCAAAAAGTGGGGACGGAAGGCTGAGCATTAGCACATTCCAAAGACAGGCGCCTTTAGAGAAAAGCTGATGCTACCTGACAATTCTGGTAGGCTTGCGGTTTGCTTAATCCCAAGAGCCCTTTTATGATACGTTCTGATAGAGCCTTTTAAAAAGGATGAATGAAAGAGTTTGTTTCCCTATTGCTTTCAGCATAAATGAGCTGTGGTTAGGCTGCTGTGAGTAAAACCAAGATAATATTTTCAGTGGTTGACAAAGAAGCGGCAAATGGCTTTTTTGGCTACTCAGTTGCTTCCTCCAGTGAAACCCATACAGAGACATTGTCTGGGAGCAAGAATTGCATTCTGAGGTGCTCTGATAACACTCCTTCTTGCCCCAGAATGTGCCTAGTGGCCTGAGCCACTAGGCAAGTTTCCAAAATAAAACACTCAAGGCATGAGTGCCTTGTCCCCAGCAGGGACCATGGGCGACTTTGCTGTTCTGCTGTTCTCACCAACACCAGGAAGGGAATGCTCTGCAGCCGTCCTCTGAAACAAGCCTCCAAAAATGTGATGTGTCATGGAATTAGTGTATGCATAACCATAAGCAGTTAGGATTTGAGTTTTCCATCTTACTCATAAAATTACAGCTCTTGCAGCATGTAACTTCAGACCAAGATGGGAAATACTGCAAATTCCTTAAAGGAGAAGGGTGATATTCAACCTCCTACACTGTGAGATCCAATGTAATCCCATATGGAGGTGACATGACCACAGGCAGAAAAATGATAAGTTACTTTTCCTTCTTGTACATCAGTAATGTTAAAGTGGAGAAAATATGGCTTGCCTGGCATATTTTAAAGAAGGTGTCTTGGGGAAGATGCAAAAAATAATTGCCATGATATTTTTCTTGAGAGTTGCCTTGGGCATGATTTATTATTGATTCTCAAAAGTGTTGGAATTTGTTTTTTTGGTTGTCATTTTTTGTACAAAAATGTTGTTATTAGATTAAAAAGAAGGGGGGAGCAAGCTAATGAAGGGAAAGAAACAATCTGCTAAATTTGCATAAAGGCAGCAGCAGCTCATAATTTTTTCATACTGTTTCTCATTTATGTGTTTTTCTGCACCATTTCTTCTCATGAAATAAGCATGGATGAAACGCTGTAAATTTGGATCAAATGTAAAAGCTATTCAGTACGTGCCCACACTTGGAAACTTCAGTGATGAGAGTTGCTGTACAACGACAAAGTGTTGTTATGTTTTGTGATACACACGAATGATTCTGACCTTATGAAAAGGTCAATGTCAGTTCTTACAAAACCAAGGATTGTGGCCAAGCAATGTTGGCTGGAGCTTGCATAGGCCTACAAATGCAACTTAATACTGGCTTGTAGCAAACACCTAGATATTCCAATTTTATTACATAAACCCCCAACAAAGCCCTTCCTCCCTCTCCTATCTTCCAGATCTGCTTAGTAGGGCCAGGTTTTTCTCCTATTCTTTGTGATCTGTATGGTTACCCATTAGGGATCAAGATGAGATCACCAAATACATTTTTACATTGGTGACTTAAATCTGAAGCTGTTATCTTCCCCAGGTAAGTAAGTAGTAGTGTCTAAACCAAAAAGCAACTACTAAAGAGAAACTCCTTGGCTTTAAAATTGTTAAAGAGGAAGCAAATTGTAGCTGAGAAGCAAGTTTCCAAAACAAAGATCTCCTTAGAGTAATACATTTGACACTTTGCCATAGGCAGAGCTCTGTGCATGCCTGAGAAACCCTCGCAGTTCAGTTTGAGGAACGTGTGGCTGGTGAACTTGATGCATGGCATTGATGGGGATGATTGACTTATTGTGTACAATGCAGAGAGTTGAGGGACTTGCTCCCCCCTTCATTTCTCTCACAGTAATGATGATACTTGCACATCAAAATAAAACAAGCTATTATTTTATGATTCTATTATTTTGTGCTGCAGCTGGAATGCCTCCCCTGTTTCCCCCCAGTGACTGCAGAAAGGGAGCTGGGCTGCTATTAATGTGTTAGCCCAGAGTCTGCTGAGAGCTGTAAATGTCATGGCGTAAATGTCATGCCCTCCTGGCTAGGTGGAATTCATTCTTCAGAGAGACCTGAGGATAGCACCACTGCCTGCCTTCCAAGGAGGTTTCTGCCAGAGACACTGCAGGAGGCTGTAAATGCATATTGAGGAGTTGTTGGGAGGTCCCTTGGCTCTCTCTTGCCTTGTCTGCTCCAGCCTATGGCTCCAGACCTTCTTCCATTGGGAGAAGATAGAGTTATGCTTCTGTCTAATTTCTGTGAGAAAAAAAAAACTGAAAGAAGATCTATTTTTCACTGCTACATGTGTTACAATGTACTGGTGTAGGGCCATTGTGGGGCAATGAATTGGTTCTTTGACATGATGAAGAGATTAGACACATCATCACTTGTGTTTTGCTGCTCCATCTTCTTTGCCAGAGGTTACTTTATAATGTAAACCACAGTAAAAACAGAGACATGGAGAATTTGAGGAGAAAAGCCGTAGGTAATGAATTCCTTTTCCTTGGCATATAACAGGGAGGGTGATGATATCTCATGGTCATCAGCAATGTCTTTTCTGCCACACTCTATATCCTCCCACAAGTGATCACTTCCTTCCACATGTGTTGTGATGCTCATACCGTCTGATTTCTTCCACCAAAATGGATTAGAGTATGCTCTCTGTGTAGGTACTTTTTTCTGAGATACTCTTTATCCCTTATTATATGTAATTCCTGCATGTTCATGACTGATGAATACCATCTTCCTACCAGGAACTGTTCTGGGTGTTGGTGGCTTTTCTTGCCTTTACTTCATTTTTGCCAAGGAAAATGAAGGAGCTGGGTTTCTGTAGTGCAGTTAAATCCTCCAGTATTCACTGAAGAAAAGCAGGTGGATGTTGGTGTCTTGTTAGGCCAGGATCTGTCCCCTCCTTTTCCTTTGAGAAGTGGTGCAGAGAGCTGGAGTGCTGCCCAGCAATCTTAATTTCTTCCTTGAACACAGCTATGAGACAATTTTCCTGGAGAAACTACTGGGCTGACGAATACCACTGAACAGCCTGTTTGGGAATTTTACCATAACAAATAAGCCATCTTGTTCATGCCTGAACCTCTCAGATCTGTACTATACTTGGCTCTCCTGTTGTAAGGCTGAAGGCTGGGTTCCCTGTTTTTGCCTTTGCACTCTTACCTACACAGCTGTTAACCATTACTCTGCATTTTGTTTGTCTATCTTTTAGCTGAAGGTGGTTTGTTTTTTTTTCACTTGATCTAATTTGATTGGGAGAAAGTAATTATGCAGAAACCACAATGTCTTTGACTTGTGTAAGCAGACTGTGCAAAATAGATCTGTCTAAGGAGAAATGGGCAAAACTTGGTTTTCTGCTACTTCTGTACAGGAAGTGACATTTCTGGCATTGTGCCTGCATTTTTGTGTGTATTTTTTCACCTAGGAAACCCCATCTCTTCCCACCCATCAAGTTTGCTGAAACTTCAGCATTTGTGGCTGATGGAAATTGTTTTTTTTTGGCCAAAAAGAAATTTCAATAAAAATATTGTAGGTAAAGTTGTCAAAAATCCCTTTTAGTTTGCCATGTTTGTTTGAACTGTTTTATTACACATTTTGATATGCTACACAGAAGTGTATTGACTCTGTAATTGCTTTACGCAAACTAAGTTTGTTTGCTACAAGTGAAGTGTTCAGAGTGCCAAATCCCCGTTTTGGGAACAAAGCTAGGAATCTTAAGATCCTTTCAAAAAATAGAACTTTGTTCTCTAAATCAGAAATCTATTCAAAAGCTGTGGTCTTCATGTAGTTGAAAGGTTACTGAAGTTTGAGCTTTCAGAAATACTAGTGACTGAAAGCATAGCTTCCCATCTGCAGATGTTTCAAAGGTCTGATATTTTGGAAAACAGATTTTGTCCATCCTAAAATAAAAGGTAATTGCTTCTGAAGATCTTATTCTGAAAGGTCAGTCATAGCCTGCTCCCCTGTGTAATCACACAAACAGTTCTAAGTTGTGTGAGCTTTCCTTAAGATTGTCCAGCTGGCCAGAGCCATGCTGCATGGGCCTGCAGAGCAGAGCATCGCCGCCCTGATGCTCCTGGTGAACCCAGTGGGGCTCCGTCCCTCACACAGAGCTGGATGTGGAAACTCACTTCAGTGAGGCTGGGAGCGCTGGTGAGAACACTGAGGGTTACATCTTTCCACTTCAGAAACTCAGGGGACATATTAAACATCCGCTTCATCAGCAGCAAACTCTCACTCAAAGGATGTCATGTCTAATGGAGCTGAACTGCCAGACAACTGCACCTGAGAGGTTTTCTGCCTCAAGTTAGTCCCCCATCCGGAGTCAGAAGAACTGCCAGTGGAGGGAGCCAAACTACATTCCTATTTGCAGTATTGATTTTGCGGCTGTTCTTGCTGTACTGCACTTTCTGCTTTCTCTGTGGTAGGAAGCCAGGTACAGAACAGTGTGTACCCATAAACCTCCTACTTGATGGTCCCTGCTTGTAAACCGGTATGGGAAGGAAGATACTCTGCCTTCCACAATCAGAAGACATGGTAGAGCAGCTGTTACCAGTAACAATAATGACACTATTGCTGAGACAAACATTTTCATGATGATGCATGGGAACACTAAATCCAAACCACATTGTTTAGCTAATGCATGCTTTCACTCTGCTAAAGGGGAATGTCACATAACTGAAAGTAAATTGAAGAGATCAGAGTTTAGAAAATATGACAAAGTTGAAAACTTAAAGCTGTATTACACAGTAACATCCTTTAGCAGAGAAATCATTGATCCAAAGTGGTGTATGTATGTGTATTTTATGGCAGTTTTTGTTAGGTATGATTCGCCTCTGGCCAGTCCAGTGAACAGAAACTGTTGCGAGTCAGGAATGCTTTCTGCCAAGCTTTTCAGTAAAGCTGAGCATACCATATTGATATGTGCTGTGGGAAAGGAGATGTAGCATTGCGACATATCACGGATATGTCAGGCTGTAGGTAAGGTTTCTGGGATTTTTCTTTAATCTGCCCTCCCAGTTGGGACTAATGAAACACTGTTCTCAAGACGTGTGCATGTGCACGTGTGCAGAGTCCACACACACTTGTTTAATAAGGCAATACCTTTGTTTTTCTTGGTAAGAGGAGAAGTACTTGCCTTCAGTAAGCAATACAGTGCAACTAGCTTAGGGACAAATGGAAAGTTAAAGATGAATTGAGACCTGGAACATTTAATTCATAAATTAATTACCAAGCTTAGCTATACCTACCTTAACATTGTGGCAGCCTTGCTGCTGGCACTCTTGAAATAACGGAGAGAGATTTGAAGCTTCTTGGAGAGCCTGTTGCTTATGGCACTGTTGTGGAGAGGTTGCTAAGTTTAGATCACAGGAATGCAAAGTTACTCAATCAAACACAGAAATCTGCAAAGTCAATGCAATAAATGGAGATAAAGATGAGATTTTGTTTCTTACTAGAGGATCATGGGTAGCTTTTCCCCTTCCTCCTCCCTATGGCTTTGCTCTAAACTCTGGGCAATGGTGATTCTACCGGGTCTGATCAAAGCTAGAAACACCTTTGGCAGTGTTTTGAAGGCTGCATCTAAACTCAGCTATCAAAGAAGAAAAATGTGAAGGGAGAGCATGTTAGGGACTTAAAAACTATTTTTAGGTATGCAGGCCAGGGAGCTGATGGCAATATCAAAGTGCTTTTGTGATTACTTGGTTTTCATGTTAGAGAGTAGAGTCTGTCAGCACATTGTTTGTTTTTACTGTCCGGACTCCTGCTTTTGAAAAACTGATCCAGTTAATTTCAGTGATACACTATACAGTAATCTTGCCTATTAAAATAAATGGAATCCAGCACTTTCAACAAAAGCTCTTGACGTTATGATCCTCCCATGTATTGTCAGGGTCCTGGGGCACTGCAGCTTATGAATAGCACAGACAGAGGAAGGTTTATAGAGTCCATGGCAGTGGTTTTATTTTGCATCCAGAGTGCAAAAACTTCCTTCCAAAGAACAACATTGTATGATACTTTTAAAATTAGTAGGTCTGTTTGGCCACACAAATAGATGTGCAGGTGCTGTAGGACTTTGTGACAGAGCACTTTGGAGGGAAAACTGGAGTGTTGCAGAGGCTGTGTGCTAACTCAAAAAGCCAAATTAAAAACGTATGCAGCCTCGCATGTGGGTGGCTTTCAGGCAAGTGCAGAGTGTTGTTAAATGTTGAAATCAAATATAGGCATGGGAAAAACTGGTGTGTGAATGGAAAGACTGATCACATCCTTGTCCTGTCGTTTAAATGTGTGGTAGGCTCCTCTGAAATTGAAAATCTGCCTGGTAACAAGCCAGCTTGTAGGGAAATACAAATCTGAGCCCAAGACTTCATCCTTCCCTAAAATCTAGCCTTTGTGTAGGTTTGAAATACTAAGTTTGCATTTACAATTTATTAGCAGCTGCCATTGCATTTTCATGTTGAGGCTGTGGTCTTACTGTCTGCTCATTCGCCCCAGTGCCCATAAAGCCAGACAGCTGGCTACTTAAGTAATGAATTAACCTCAAAACACAGCCCTGAGGTGGAAGAAATCCCTGTGTTTGTAAATCTGAAAATGGAGATCTAGAGAGTAAATATTTATTCAATAAATTTTGAAATGCTGTGGCGTGGACAGGATTTGATGTTTTTTCTGGAAAACCTCAGTCCCATACTTGATAATGACCTTTTTATCATCTTGTAGGTAGAATGCCACAAATTCATGCAAATTTTGTTGTTCTTGGTGTGATAAGCAAACAGTAACGCTTAACCTGAAACAACCCTGTAATCCTGAGGCTTTGTTGTGTAAAATGAAGATTTGGTGGATTTTAAGAAATAGTTCCCGGCATATGATGATCTAGTCCTTATCTACTGTCTAGCTCACCAAATGCAGAATACTCTTTTTTTTACAGTTAAAAAAGGCACAGAACTATTTGAAGTCAGGAAAAATGACTGAGTTGGATTTTGGCCAAAATGTTAGATTAATCAGATCAAGAAGAAAAACAATGCAGGTACTTTTGGTGGATTAATGAAGAAGAAATAGGCCTAAAGCTTTCTGAAGCAAGCTAAAGTGGATGCTTCAGGTTCCCTAATCCTGCTTCCTTTCCTTGCCCGCTGTGTAGCTGTTTTATCCATTCAGTTTGGAAGAGTCCTGCCCTGAATGCTTTTGCCAGTGACACCACCTTTTAATCTTCCTTCTGTTCATTTGCAGCTACTTTGGAGCTGCAGTTCCTTTTATGTCACTCCCCCAGTATTTAGAATTTATAGTTTCCTCAGATAATTGGCCATCTTGACAACAAGAGTGACACAATCAGCTGTCAGATACTTTTCATTCCTGACTCCCATGCCAAATCTGACATGTGGATATTGGGATAATAATGTGTTATCTTAATTAGGTGTATCTTCATGATGCATGCTTTATAACAGATAGAGCATATGAAACTTCTGCAATGCCTTGCCAGGGTATCTTTGAAATGATATTCCCTACTTAAGTGTTTTCTTCCTTCTTAAATAAATAAAGAGTAAACGAACAATTGCAGAGTCCAAGTCTGAATCCTAGCACTTCCTGTTAAAACTCACAAAATAGTGCAAGAAACATGTTTCATCTGCTTTCTAAGGCTTGATGATGTGATAGGAAGGATGTTGTATGTAACATCAAAGAGTGATGTTGTTATACCTCTGAAACATGACTTCTGGAAGTCCAAGTGAAATAATGTATATTCATTTTTCTCCTGTATATGGCAGTTTTTAATAGGCTTGGATTCTTATCAGAAATGTTCCAATGATTTCCTTCATTGTGTTTGTGTGTGCTCTGTTTTTTTGACCATCCAAATTTCTCTCACACCTCCCAAAGCCCTGTTAAGTGACTCCCTGCTGGGTTTAGTTAAGAGTGGTGCTGGGCAAATTGCAAGCTGACAAAACTGGCCAACAAACCCTTGCTGATGAGCAAATGTTTCTGCTCTTTCAGCTCCTGCTGAATGTTGCTTTTTTTTAATTCCAGCCCATGATGTTCAAGTGGAAAATGGTGAAGTCTGGACTATGGACAAGCTGTACAGTGTTTTGGACCTGAATACAGAGTCTGGCAAAGGATCAGGGTGGATTATAACTTTCACACTTGATGTCTATATATTCATGTTAGGATTAAAGTCATGAGAGTACTCTTGGCCCAGTGATCATCCTTGAAGTCTACTTCTTGGAGTTGTACATGATGATCTAGGAGCTGAATTTAGATCTGTGTATTTATATCTCACTTAAAATAATTGCAGACCTGTTTGCAAAGGACCATAAAATGTGAACCTTTAGACAGCCCTGCAGAACAAGGTGTGTAATGCAACAAAGGTAATTCACAGAGCATGACTGGATTTATTTCTTCGCTATGTCCTCTGCCGCAGTGAATATATTATGAATATATTGTGTTTTATTCCCTTTCATTCCTCCAAATGTAGCCTGAGGAGAATTAGATCTTGCATGTTGCAGCATGCCTATACTGTTCTTACTGTGTTTTCATCATTGTCCTCCAACCCAAGTCCATTAATTGCCTATGCAACATGTCCTTATGCTGGCATGCACATGGCAAGAGGCTTAGTGAGCCTTAGTGAGCCAGTGACTTTCCCAGGAGGAAAGATGTGAGCCCAGGGCAAAGTATTTACTCAGTAGAGTTCTCTCAGCCGTTAGCTCTGCTGCTGTGTTTTGCTTTCTTTAGTAATCTGAAAGAGATTTTATGAGAACTGAAGCCAGTCAGGTATTAAATTGAGACAATAGTTATGAATGATACTGAATTCCTTGTTTGTCCTATGAATGGGATGTGCTTTAAAGGTGGGAGCAGGTGGCAGTCTCCTAGTATTCTTGGCTGTGCCACTGATTTTCTTCAGAACTGATGTTTTCCCTGAAGTTATATTCGTGCTCAGGTCTCGACCTGTACAAGGATGATACCTATATCCCAGCCAAAGGCATACTTACTTATAAATCCTCTTGAGAACTTTAGGTGAGAGACCAAAGCCATGTCAGCATTAACAAAATGCAGATTCCAAGACTGGATCTACAGAGTGAAACAGCTGGCTGTTTCACGAGAAAGGAGACTGCTCTACAATGCTAACCAACAGGAGGTGGAAGTGATAGGATAGTTTCCTTCAATTGTGTATTCCAGATCAGAACTCAGATGTGGAGGTTGATGCTCTCAGAGCATCTTGATTCTAAGTTGGAGAAAAGTTGAATTATATAAAAGACCCAAAATATGTGAAACTGCAGTTTAATGTAATACTTTGGAAACTAGTTTAATATTACCTCTTGGTGTGTGAGGGCTCAATGGTATTTCATAATAAGCTTACTGGGTTTTTTGTACTCTTTACAGTTTTGACTCAGCTTCATCAAATGCAGGACAAAGAAGTATAGAATAGTGAAAGGGAGACTGTTTGGAAAGAAAACAATAGAACAGCAAAGCCTGCTGATTAGGCCAGCAAATGGGAATATAGGGGAGCTGGGTGTACAGGTCTGTGTTTATTCAGCATGGAACCCCTCCACAGGAGAAATTAAGTCATGCCATACATAGCCACTAATGTGCTTGTTATGAAGGAAAGTGTAGAGAAAGCCCTTGAACCTGCTTCTTCCATATCCTCTCCCTAGGGAGGGCACTAACCACCAGCTTTTGGATCTGGCAGGCATGTTGTCTTAGCGTTAAGTTCTCTGCTGTGGAGTGTTAATCCCACCTTGAAGCAGGCTAATCTTTCCCAGGAGACATTATGTTAAAACTAGTAAATTCCTAGAACAAGTTTTGGTTTGAACAGATCAATATTTTCAGATACAGTAGTATTTATTTGAAAAATACCCAGCTTATACTTGGTGTTCCAGTCACAAAAGCCACTTTGTACCTCAGCTGTATTTCTCTGATGCCCTAATGAAAATTGTGTGACTGCTCTCCCCTGAGTCCCTCAAGCACATCATTTAGCAGTGTGTTGCTTATCTTTGTACTATGTAGTAGCTCCTAGTTGTGATCATAGACGACGGCTAACACAATGTTAAGTATGTTGCAAAATAAGAAGCTTTGTGGTGGTCTCCAAGGTGTTTGTTATCTAAATGTATATTAAAAGGTTGGAAGTGGATAGTGTGGATGAAGTGTGTGTGTATTTATCAAGGAAACACTAAGCTATAAATGATAATTTTAGATATATTGCTTGTCAAGGCTTTTTGTACAGTGTAGAAGGGGAGAACTCTAAGGAAAGATTTGAAATAATATAATAATTGATAAAAGTATCAATTTTCACATGACTAAGCAAGAATATTAATTGTCTTAACTCTAGAGTGCAGTACTGTAAGAGAAGGTTTTGCTAATGATTTAAAATACGACATGAATTTTTTGCAGACCTTGTGTTTTAATGTAGATGTTACTTAAGAAGGACGTGGGAAGGAACAACAGGCTATATACTTATATTCAGATAATTGTATTTGCTCATTATTAGTATCTTGTTGCGTGCAAACCAGACAGTGCATGAGCTGGTACTTTCAAGCAGGTTGAGTGAGATCAAGAACAACCTGTAGGATAGATGGTATCTGTCAATCTAATTAGCCAAACTTAAAGCAGAAAACAGCAGTGTGATGCTGCTGTTGCTGATGGAAATTTAGGAAGGTGAGATATGTGATCAGCCCACTAATACTCTAGAATCACAGAACACCTCAAGTTGGAAGGAAACCGTAAGGATCACAGAGTCCATTTACCTCTTCCTCACAGCACTATCTAAAACTAAACCATATGACTAAAAGCACCATCCAGATGCTCCTTGAACTCTGACAGGCTTGATGCCATGACCATTTTTCCTGGGGAGCCTGTTCCAGTGACTGACTGCCTTTTCAGTGAAGAAGTTTTTCCTAGTGTCCGACCCGAGTTTCCCTTGGTGCAGCTTCATTCCTATCGCTGGTCACCAGAGAAAGAAGATCAACACCTCCCTCTCTGCTCCCCACCTTGGGAAGTTGTAGACTGCAATGAGGTCACCCCTTGGCCTTTTCTTCCCTAAACTGGACAAACCCAGGGACCTCAGCTACTCCTCCTAAGTCTTGCCCTTGCGTTCTTTCACCATCTTTTTTGCCCTCCTCTGGACATACTCTAATAGTCTGATGTTCTTCTTACACTGATGTGCCCAAAACTGCCCACAGTACTTGAGGTACCATCATATATCTGATGCTAAAGCATTCTGTGCTTGCTTTTTAAAATTTGTCCCTTATAATGACTGTAGTCCTCTACTCCAACCTTAGGTTTGAGCTGTGCATGTTGCTGGAGAATGAGCACATCTTTGAACCAGAGGCAAATGACGAGTCTTTCTCCTCCTCTCATCTTCTCTCCTATGAGAAGGTAACCTTTTTTCTTTCAGTTCTTTCCTTGTTTAATCAACATGTATATTGGGTGATTTAGGATGAATTCTCCATGAATGAAGAAACATAATATATGTGATTGAGATAAAGAAGTGGTCAGATACAATTTAAATTACAGGATGACCAGAAACCTCTCAGGGACAGCTGTCATAAACTGTAATGCCACTCAGAATCTGGAAGTTCTGCAAGGCTGCTGGCAAAGAGTTCCCTTGTTCAGATAGGCTGTTCTAGTCCTCTCTCTCAACTTCTCTATGGATAGCAGAATCATTATAATATTTAATTCTGTATGGCATTGGCACCTCTCTGAATGATGAGTGTTTATAAAAGCTTTCAAACTTGAAAAGCATGTAGCATTCTTTTCTTTGATAGATGACTAAACGATTTCTAGGAATAGTAAACATTAAGTGCGGTAGAAGAAAATCATGTGTTATCAAGGCAAGACTGGTAATGTGTAGTTTTGAGCTTTATACAGGCACAACTGGAAAGTCATCATATATTACTGAAACTTGGTCTGCACATGTGAATCCAGCTGACAAAAGAATGTTGATGTCAACTATGTATGGGATGAGGTGCCAAGACAGAAATAGGTACCACTATGGAAGAGGGCTGAAGCTCAAGCTGATGGCTGATACCAGTTTTGTTGCATTTTTCTGCACTATGTTATCATGTAATTACCACTTAGCGTGTGAATCTTCACAGTGTGAAAAACCTCACCCCTAAGCCAATATAATTTACATTGTCTTAATAGAGATACAGTTACACTAAGGGGGGAAAAAATCTTTTTGTAAGTAAAGACTGTTTTATTTTAGATTGCTAATTTAAGCCTTATTGGCAAAAGAATGTATAAAGTTTGTACAAGTTGTGCCAGTGTAGCTCTGCTAGAAAACTTTCTCTTAGGAGTCAAACTGGGAAGCTTTTGAACCTTGAGTTCTAATGTGCAGCACAGAAAGAAAGAGAAATGGATTGTTGCCTATTCCAGATAACAGTAGAGAAGCTGCCCAATCTGTCGCGCCTAACCACACTGCTGAATCGCTACGCTACAGATCCCCAGTATCAGCAACTCTTCATCAATCTGGTAAGACTGAAGCCAACTCTAAAAACAAACATTTCCTCCATGAACAATGTGTTTGTTATATTTTCTCATTTGTTTATGATGGCTGTGTCAGCCGCACTGATTTACATAAACACTGCCAATCCTGGGACGTTACATTCTCAACAAAAGTAGCTGAGTACAAACAGCATTCCCAAGTTTTAATTCATATTGTATAAACTAAACAGATGTTGATAAAATGAGCCAAAAAGAAAATACAACAAAGGAGACCATTTCAAGGAAGCTTTCTGATTAAAATACATTCCAGATTGACAAAATGATACAATGTTAATGGAATAGATCATTTAAATGTCATTATTTGGCTCTTATAGTCATATAAAGCAAATATAAAGCAACACTTTTGAGATTTTAGGCTCCATTACGGTACAGTGCCTATACATCAACTTATAAATAAAGCTATATTTCTTTCCCCTTTCCTCCTTTTTTTTTTCCCCTTTAATCCCTGCTATGACATCGCCACATTTATTTCCTAAATACTTTACTAAAATACTGGGTCCAAAAGCAATAATGTGTTTGGTATACTGAATAAGGCCTAAAATAAATATGTTATAAACAAAATAAATGTAGTTTCTGCCTCAGTGAATTTTCAGTCTACAGCACTGAAACTGAGGTAGGGGGACACTAGGAAATCCACGCCAGTGAGCTCAATTCAGATGGATTTTATTAAAAAAGATATAAAATCTGCTCTGTTTACTTATGTGTAAATAAGATGGAACTGCATTTGAGATCCATCTAGCCTGAATTCTTTGCTTTATATAGCTAGAATATAGGTAGAAGGAGAGATAAGTTATAAAACCCACAATGCTCCTAATATCCATTATCTGGTTTGGTTTGAAAGTTTTCTTTCAATAGATGGGGAAACAGAGGTAGAGAGAGGACACATAACTTTCCAAAGTTCAGGAAGTCATACATGGGAGTAGAAGCCAGCTCAGCTGAGACCCAGTCTAGTTCTCGTGCCACTGGGCCACAGAGCTTTTTTGTGATGGGAAACCTATTGCACTCAACTAAGTTTCACATTGACACCTAACTTTTTAGTACCTGATGTGATTCCTGAAGTTTAGTATCCCTTCCAACAACTTATTATGACTCATGAAAGCTCTGGTTCTGATATACACAGAAAGAGCCATTGTGAAGTTTTTGGGTGTAGTGATTTCCTGCGGCAGTGAGCTCTGCAGAAGAATTATATGTGGTATAGAAAGAGGAAACCTTTTTACCTTTATTTTCTTTTCCCCTTTTATGTCTTTGAATGTTTCATCAGTCATGTAAATGAAAGAGGGAAAAGAGGTGTGTCCCTCTATACTGTGCACTTATTTATATTATTTTGTCTTTGTTTCATTCTTCCTCTGTCTGGGGAAGGATACACTTGGGAAGCATAATACACCTTCTTTGACAGAACTGACCAAGACATAAGAAGGATATTGGAGAATTATGTTAAAAGTAAAAACTAAGTGAACACCTACATAGGCTATAAATTCCAGCCTGGTTAACAATAAAATGGTATTTAGCCCTGTTCCTATCAAGAAACAGTTATAGCCCTCATAGTTTTCAGTGACCAGTGTTTAGCACTTGTAGGCACTCTTCTCAGAAGCCATGATTGCTTTCTTTGTCCTCTTCCTCTCAGTCTATGTCTCCATGTGAATTGACTTTTATAAGCATTTATTGCAAAATATTACAGGATGTCATAAACGGTTGTGTAATGAGATAGCAGCTATAAAATATCTTTAGACTTAATAAACATCGGGGTCACTGACTATTTCCAAGTAAAAACTCAGACCATATCAATGGAACTCAACTTTGCTTGTCTAGCCTGTGAGATTTGGGTACATTCCAGTTGCCATAGTTTATTTAGAGTGAACCTGATGGTTCAGAATTTTTTTTTTTACTATGGTATTTCCTGATGGTTTAGATATAATTGGGGATGGCGAACAAGGAGAGAAGAACTAATGTTCTTACTGACTCCTGTGCTTCAAGCATGCAACCACTCTGTCTGGCCTCCTTCCTCTGCCTCTCCCTCCCACCCCTGTGGCAGGGATGCACATATGCTTTTGTGTTCTCCCTATGTCTTCTCTCTTTGCCTTACAGGAGCCATATATAAACAGATCTGCAATGTCAGTCCAAGCTCATTTCTCACTGCAACGCACCTACATCATCTTTCGCACACTGGGGCTGCGCCACCTCACTGTTGTTGATCCGCGGAACCAAGTGGTCGGGGTAATCACCAGGAAGGACCTGATGCCTTTCCCACTGGAGGAGAGGCTCAGGCTCCAGCTGGCACCACAGAGCCCTGATGTGGGTGAGCAGCCCCTGGATTCAAGGCCATGGATGTGTTCTTAGGCTTTGTTACTTCCTTCTGAGCCCATGTTCTTCTACAGGAAAATATAATCAGAGCTTTTCTACTTGATCCTTTCTGGAGGAGATGCTTAAAAGCTTTTGTATCTAGACATTCAGGATTTTAGCCCAGAGCTATGTCTCTTCAGCTGTTTGGTGACTGCAAAATTCATTAATTTAAATGCTTGTGACACAAAGTAAGAATTTATATGTTTATCAAAGATGTACATACAATTAGATGAGAAGGATGGATGTTATGAACAATTTTGTCACACTTTGTCTATACTTCCCAATGAAAAAATGTCATAATCATTAGCAGCAGTTACACTGGCAAACTAAATCTTCAACCTTTGAGTATCTGCATGTTAAAAAGGAAAATCTTTACATATCAGCTTTTTTTATGTTGAAATAAGTATGTTTAACTGAGAGGAAGTACTACCTTGAGAGAGGTTGGCAACTGAAAAGAACAAGGGATTTGCCCTTCTTATTGGCCTATCTGTAATAGAAATTGAAAGAGAGAATTGTGTGTAAGAGAAAGGTATTGACTGTGGGGCTCCTGCCAAGTTCCCATCACACTTCCCATTGACAGAGACTTAACATGCTTTTCTGTTGCCTACATTTCTTTGAATTTCTGCAGCTCCTAGAATAGGCTCTCTTTCTCTCCTTCCACCTGATACAATAACATTTTAAGTTAAGTTCATGTGCAGTGAAGTATGGAGAAATTCTAATAATGGAGAAGCAACATGATAAATTGTGGGAGTAGTTTTTGTGTATACAGCAGCATATTTCCAAACTGAGCACAAATTAAATAATTCTTCATTATTTTGGAGTCAATGTTTGAAACCTTGGAAAGTGTTGTTTGATAATAAATGAATGTGAAAAATCTTTTGGATAAAGAAGCTTCTAAATTCCCTTTTATGACTTTGTAATTGATGTTTAATTTTGTTCTATTAAATGCCAGAGGGATTCCCACAGATTTGGATATTAAAATCAAACATATATGAAGGAATCTGCCACTAATGTTGTTCTAATGAATACTGAGGAAAACGAGTAATAATTTACTGATTATAAAAACTTGCCAAAATTCCTGGAAGTGAATTTTTGGTATTTGAAATCATGCAGCTTTGAGTCCCCTATGAATAAAAGATTTGTTGGATTTTTCTCCTCTCTCTGCTAGATCTTGTCTTTATTATTGATAATGCTGCTTTTGTAGCACCACAGAGAATGCACAGCACTTTAAAACTTGTGTGTCCAGGCAATGCAAAAAGGTGGCAGGCCAAAAACTTAATGAAGGTACCTAAAAAAGGCTCTTTAAATGGTCAGTTAAATTATGTCATACGCAGGGTGAGAAACGCTTTGCAAATCATGCATCCAAGAGACACGGAGGTGGATGTTTATTTATATCCTGTTAGAATTAGTAATCTTTTGTTCATTAGTAGACTAGTAAGATTGCCACTATTGAGCTATGCCTCACCTACCTGAAAAATGTGAAGCTTTTCTTGAAGGACTTAGGGTTTGTGTGCTAGAACAAGAGATCTAATTTAGAAACCCCATGTGATTTCCCCTTAAGGCAGTGAGAATCTCTTCTCTTGATAACCAAATGTGAATAAACTTGCCATGAATTTGCATTTTTGGTTCAAAGCCCGTTGCTGATTTCCTTTTCCTTGATTTATTGAGTACACAAAGTATCACCCTTCTAAGACCTGAGTAATGTAATTTCTTTTTGCTTACAGTGTCTGTGGCTAAATGACTCAGTGCAAACTGTAGTTGGGGAGTACTTTGCAGAGACAGCCAGGAAATCTGTAACTTGTTACACAACTTTGAACAGGTCACTTAAATGCTTGGCATTATCATTTACTCCACCTTTAAAGTTGGAACAGTGATATAGATCCACCACAGTTACTGTGAAGAGTATATGTGAAAGACATTATGGGAAGATAAACTATTTATTATACATTTTGTGCAGGCCGGTTGTAAAAAGCAGTGTGGGATTGGTTTCCCCTGCCCCCTGTCAGTAACAAGTGTAATTTCTACGGAAAAGTTCACACAATTTTCATGGAACTTCTCATAAGTGTGTTGTGAGTTGGGTGCGGGAAGGCAAACCACATTTTTCCATACATTGTTATGTAGTTCCATTGCTAGATGAGGGGTTTTTGTTTGTCTGTTGGTCTTCTGTTTGTTTTGTAATATCTGTGTGTTTGGGAAGACGCACAAAAGAGAATTCCTCCCAGGACTTTCTGAAACAAGTGGCTCCCTTATATGCTGGACTCCAGTGACAAATCCATCTCATTACAAACCATAATGGCATAATGTGTCTAGGAAAGTGAAACCAGATGAAATTTGTAGGAAGCTTTTCATTAATCTGTGATTCTCATGATCCTTACATAGAAGAGGTCTCCAAGGAACGGCAGTAAAAAGGAGTCATATCATTTGACTCTTTGGCAAAAGATACTTTTGTTTTTCTTCTTGTCTGCTTATAGTGAACAGTAAATGTTCTGCTATTTCTTTGTATGATTTGAACTAAAGACTGGATAGAGCAAAGATACTATTTTTGATATACAGTTTGCTTATGAATTTTCACAACTTCTGTTCACAAATCTCTGTGACAAAGGGCTTCCCAACAAAATTCAAGTCATGGCATTATTTTTGGTTTATGCTTTGCATCTGCACCTCTTTCATCCTCCTTTATGATGTGTTTTCCAAGCACTTCTTTCTCTCTTTAACTGAAATATGGCATAAAACTTAGGCAGACTGAATTTTAGATCTAGATTTGAAGTACAGCCACACAAAATTCCCCGTCAATTAGAAAAAATGCTTTCACATTAGAAACATTCAGCCATCTGTGCATTATATATTGCTGTGAATGCGCATAAACTGTTGTGAGAAGGCTTTTGTGGTATGCAGCTTTAATGTATGGTTTTACAGGTACCCTGTAATGTCTATGTGTTTATACTAATGTATGTAACATTAGTGGTGTTTTTCCTGTCATGTGACGCTTGCATACTTTGGAATTAATTGCCTAGTGTTTTTAAACTGCCTGGTTCACCACCCTGTGGAACCTTTTAACATCTTCTTGTTTTCCAGCTGGTTCTGGAAACAACGGGATCTTGTCTTATAATCACATTTGTTTCCTGACCATGAACAGAAAAGCCTAAAGGAGGGAAGACAGATGAAGAAATTCTTAGTATCTACTTTGTATAAAAATTATGATTTTAAGGATGCAGGGAGCAACACTGCTAAAGGTGCTAGTAAAAAAAGAGGGTCTACCTTACCTCAAAGCTGAGATAGCCTTGAGCCAAAATGCTAAAGCTGAATGGAAATGTAACTAGCTGTACTCTGCAAGAAAACCTGCCTGGAAAATCACAGATGAGGAAGTGCTGCAGAATGTTACTGTTGTCTCTGCTGTCCCTTTTCACACAGCTTCAGTTCACAGAGCTGTCAGTGTACCTCTGGTGATCATGAAATCACTTAATGAAATGAAGTGTAACCAGCTCTCTACTAAACTAGTGGTTAATTAAGTGTGACCATCAAGTGATGGGAACCATGGTATACAAGGGAATGCTTGTTCATTCCTGAAGGGCCTATTAAAGTAAGAGGAAATATGTGATCAGCACAGTTGTCTGAATGTCTAACACGGTATGGCATGGGAATACCAGTATCAGACTTCAAACACACGAGGAGTTACTGCTGCTTACTTGAGGTACTGAACAAACCAGAATAACTTACACTACGTGATTGTAACCAATGCCTAGTACACGTCTGAGTGGCCAAAGCAATGAAATGGTTGACTTACTTGGAGTATCTCATTAAACTGGTGAATCTTGCTTGTCTAAGATCATAGATTGTGTGCAAAGACTTGGCATTCTGCCAGAGGCCACTCCTTACTGCATGCCAGCAGAGAAACTAAGAGGAATTACCAGTTTCTGCACATTTTATTTTTAAGGAGTTACAGAAATTAATTTGTATTTTTGTGCAGGTTATATTTGAAAAGACCTCTGTAGATGTGAAGTTCCACAGCTTCTGCTGTGATGTTACTATATGACCCATCCTGTATATGGTGGAGCCGAGATGTGGATATGAAGTAGCCTACTGAGTGAATCTGTGGCAAATCTAAAACCAGAACTTCAGACTCCTGACTTCTGCTTAAGAGTAATCTTTTACTTGTAAAGTAGATACAAAAGCTAGCACTGAGGGATGGCATGGCTACTTGTGTGACTCATATGTCTGCTCACATTTTGTCAGCTTTGGTATGCAGGAGAGAAGTGTTTCTAGTGTGATAGGGCCATCCTCTGCACACGGAACAAAGCCGCCCATGCAACAAGGCAGGAGGCACTGTAGTCCTGTGTAAGTGCTTTCAATGAGAATGAAGCTTGAAAGCCTCCCTGAGATACACTGGGTACAGCTGGTTAGCACAGCAAAGGAAGGGACCATTGCTGAATCACTGCATTGCAAGTGCAGAAGGCATGAGTTTCTGTGAAAGCATGAGATGGATAAATGACCACAACTGAGACACTAAATGCCTGCTGAGACAATAAATGCCCACAACTGGATATGTCTGGTATGTGTGTGTGTGTGTGTGCATATACAGGTAAGGAACCTAATAGTTTTGTAGCTACCATTTGTAATTTAGAAGACAAGCTAAGCACTGGATGAGGATGTATATATCCTTTGGGGGGGGGGGGGGCTGGGGAATGGGAGAGGGGAAACAAATTATATACCTCTTGAGCTACATTACCCTACAGTCAGATAGACTATTACCTGTAGAAACCTTTTGAATCCTCAGGGAGTAAGCATTTGGATAGGGATTAGTGTTGATGCAAGTTACGGGTTGAGAACAGGGCACAGAGGTAAAACAGACACAAGGTATTTAAGATACATTGCCGAATCAAGTGCCCAAGATAGCAGTGTCTTGCAGGACATATAAATAAGGAGCAATTGAAACGCCAACAACAGCAGAAAACATAAAACTTTATTCACAAAAATGCCATGACATTTCTTTAATCAGCTTGGGTGGGTTGAATCTCTGAGAGAGATGCTTCTTGCACCTTGTCTTTAAGGTGAAGTACATCTAAAAACATCAGGTCTTTGAACCTAGAAGGCTAAGTTTCACAGAATCACAGAAGAATTTAGGTTGGAAGGGGCCTCTGGAGGTCATCTAGTCCAACACCCTGCTAAGAGGAGGTCTAACGAGATCAGGTAGCTCAGGGCCATGCCCAGTCAAGCCCTTGATGTCTCTGAAGATGGAGAGCCCCCATCTTCTATTCCAGTACTTCACCAACTGCATGGTAAAATGTTTTTCTCATATTTAATTAGAACTTCTCATGCTTCAGCTTGTATCCATTGCCAGTCGTTGTGCACCTCCAAGAAAAGTCTAGCTCTGTCTTCTCTAAACTCTGAGGTCAGATAGTTTCAGTACTCAGGTCTCCTCTGAACCTCCTTTTCCCCAAGCTGAATGGACTCATCTCTCTAAGCTTCTCCTTAGGGCCAGTGCTCCAGCCCCCTGTCTAGTCTGGTGGCCTGCTGCTGGACTTGCTCCAGTATGTCAGTATTTTTCCTGTACTGTGGAGCCTTCCCACTACCCCCAAACCAACCGGTGCAGGTACCATGCTAATCTTCTCTATCTCATACAAACTTCAGTATATATGCTGCCAAAGAGAACATGATTTAATTAAAAGATAAGCTAAACAATGCCTTTTTTAAAAAGAAGAAACGTGGAGACAATGAAAATGAAAGGGTTTTAACCCATTTCTGCCTTCTCCCCCATTACGTGGTGTGTGCTTATGTTCTGGTCTTTTTCTCAGCCCACAGTTTTCAGTGGCTTCCTGCACTATAAGTGTTCTCAATCCCCTCTCAGCAACTTGGGAGAAGTATTTGCATCAGCTTGGGCCCTTGGTTGTATGTGTCTCCTCTGCCTCTCTCAGAGCTCTCCTGCCTCAATTTGTGCAAGGCTCCTCCTTGTGCATTTCTTCACTTTGACTTGTTCTGCACTCCAGAAACTTTTCCCCCAAAAGTTGCTCAACTGCTCTTGGAAAAGCACATTTCTTCCTCCTTTCAGAAGATGCCCCCTGAGTGAGTGCAGCCGCATTGTTCTCTGCTGTCTCTTGAAAGGAACATAATGCCTATTAGCACAGAGTAACTCCAAATTAAGAAATTAAAATTATCCACTCAACATGTTAACAGAAACATTGTTTTGAAAAAATTATTCACTGGGGTCTGGCCATGATTTTGGAAATTACTCAGGGTGGTTTTATAACAGTCAAAAATGTAAGGTGCTGTGTGTGAGGCTTTGGGGTTTGAACATATTTTTCCATGACTCTTTATATTTGTCAGTGAGAACATACAGCTCTTTTGACAGTAGGACTTGGGTGGGCTGATGGTTGTTGGATGCTGTTACAGGAGGTTGGCAGGACACAATGATAAACTTACTTGTCAACAGCCTCTCTGGCTTTCTCAGGACAGGCTAAGCTTTGTACCTCTGCATTTTGTTTCTCATGTAGTCCTTGGTAGTTTCTCTGGTATGGGTTAATTGATTTTCTATTTGTTTGCCATTGTTTTCATGCCCAACATGGAACACTTCTCAGCCACACTCATTTTGTATCTATTATTGCCAGCTTTATTATGTTGTTTCCCTCAGTCAGAAAGAATTCTCCTTCAATTGTTTGCATGTTGGTGGCACTGGAGACTGAAGAAAATAAAGAAGATTTCCACAGTAAATGTTGAAAATGGGGTCCTTCCCGCATCTAGGGTGGAAAATAAGGCTTCAAGCAGCAGTGGGGAGATCTCCAGTAGGGTGACCTCAGCCATGAGAGCCAGAAAAAATCTTAGAGACCACCTCAAGAAGAAGCAGACCTATGGCTGCATCTGCATACAGTAAAGCACTTTCCCTGAAAAGCAAGCTACCTGCATAGATGGAGGCCAGGTGGAAGGGCTCTGTAGGCTCCTTTTGGCCTCTGTGCATGTATTTCCTTCCTGCGAGACCAAATTGTTGTGTAGGGTTGGTGCTCACTAAGGTTTCCTATGGTACGGACTTGGAATATTGTTAGGATAGATGCATGGACAGTAGGGATGTAAAACTACGCTTGGGCACTGCAGGCCAGACACCTTAATGCCTCATTCATTCATAGTTCATTTGTGGCCACTTTCTCTTTGATATTTGGGTATCTGCTGTTTCTCTCTCATGTGGCATCTTTTTTTTCCTATTAGTTTTGTATTGGTTGCAATGCAGTTGTATTAATGGCACTTTTTCGCACTGTGTTATTTTCTCCAGATATTTCTCCTTCCCTTTTCTCCTTTCTCATTTCCTTTATTCCTTTTCCCTTTCTCCGTTTTCCCCTTGTGTCTCTTCTCTTTACCCTTCCTTTGCCTTGCTTTCCCTTTCTTTCCCTTTCTTCTCCTCTCCTCTCCTCTCCTCTCTCCTCTCCTTCCCTTTTCCCTTTTCCCTTCCTCTTCCCCTCCCCTTCCTCTTCCCTTCCTTTCCCTTTCCTGCATTATTTCCTCATCTTTGCTACTGATTGCCTCTTCCTCACTGATTTGCATGAGAATCCTTTTGTTTGCAGAAATTCAGGAAATTTGCTTGCTTTGCTTTGGAACCTGGATGTTGGCATAGACAGTGAATCACTTTTGATCTCTCTGTGTTTTCCCTTGTTACAAAGTGATTTTCCAGACTTGTGCCAGGCCTTGAGTGCTCCTGTTTTCACTTCTAAAACAGAGGGCTCTGGCTTCACATTGCCTGGCACTGCAGGTATGGTCAGAATGGATGCCTTGCCTTCCCTGCCCATTTGTTTGCTAATTACTGCGCAGGTACAGCCCAGCTGGGCTCAGAATACATCTCCTTAAGGCTACCCAAGGCAAGCTCACAGCCCACTGGGGCAAGATGTCACCTAGGTGAATTTCACCTATTCCACTGGAGTTTTGTGCATTTGAGTGAACTTGGTCTCTGCAGAAATAACCATAGCAGACTGGGGGCTATGTGCAGTTTTCCCTAGTGATTTATACATTTTAAGATTAGGGCTAGCATTTTGGGAAATGCCCTTTGAAGTGGTTAATTAGGTTTGCCTGAACAGACTAAAACAGACATGGCTAATTGGTTAAGATTATACTTAAAAGATCGTGACCTCTCACTGTGAAATGCCTCGGTATATGTTCTTGTTTAGGTCTTCTTAGAGGAGGTAGATAAAGCATGCACTGTATCACCGAGATAGTGCAGAATACTTTTTATCATTTGGGAGTAGCATCCCTATCTCAAATCTGCTGTTGTTAATGGGAGGTTTTCTTACTAAATACTTCTGCTTTCATTCTACTTGCATTTTTGACAGGAGGAGCACTATCAGGTGAGTTTTCAATTTTTTGTGAATAAAACCTAATAGGAAGCCTTTTTAGAACCTAATAGAGCATCCATAGGTACAAAATAACCAACTCTCACAGAGTTACTGGCAAACCTGATTCATTTTGTGAATAATTTTACTTGGATCTTAGTGAGAAAAATGTTCAGATGAACAGTATGAGCAACAAATTTCCAGACAAAAACATGGAGGAGGGCAAGTATGTATAGACACAGTCTGTGGGGGCCTGTGACCTCATCACACTTCACATGATAAGAGGGTTCATTTCAGGAGCTGGTAGCGGGACGGAGACTTGAAAGGCTGGGCTACAGGAAGCGGGGATGGTGAGTCAGGAAATGGCAGCCTTCCCTCCGAGTCATCCTTGAAACACTGCCCTGGTGTGCTCAGAGTGGGAACTGGATTAGTAGAGACGCTGTGCCTTCAGAAGAGGTTTCAAACTTGGGTCATGACCATTTGATGTCGTTAAGCGTTACGTGCCGTTTCTGCTCGACAGCATGGATTTCAGATCCTGCATCTGGTCTGGTCTCCAGCGCAGCTGCCTGTGTTTTGCAACTGCCCCTCTCTGCAGTGTGTGGGGACGTACTTAGCTTTACATCCCTGTGCTGCCGGCTCTGTGATGAGGCCACTGCCTAGCTGTTGACCCAGAATTTTCTCGCATGGTTGCTAAATAGCTGCAATTTCCTGTTATACACACGTCATTTTCTATAATACTTGAAAAGAAAAAGGTATCTGTTTTGGGGTTAACAGTGTTACTGGGTGTCTGCAGGGGTGCCTATGAGGAAGGTACGTGGGATCGGGGCGGCAGCGCAAGCCTCAGGCCGCCATTCAGACCACAACGTAGAGACGGCACCTCACAAGAGTGCCGCATCCGTGCCTGTGTCGCTTCCCATTAAAAGGACGAAGTCACACTTCGCGGGGAATTACGACCCGAAAGGAGATGGACTGCACCCGGGGCTGGGCGGGAGACCACCGAGCGACTCCTGCCTGACGGGGCAGAACGGCGCCACCTGCTCCGTCCCGGCAGCCCGCCCGCCGCCTCCCGGCGCCTCGGCCCCGGCCCCCGCCGCGGCCCGGAGCTGCCGCCGGGCCTCCCGCCTTGGCGCCGGGCGGACCCCCCCTGCGTGAGGGAGCGGCGGCGCCGGCAGAGACCGCTAGATGCCGCCCTGCCCAACGCCTTGGCGGCGGCGGAGGCTCAGCGGAGCCGTGGCAGCCCGCTCAGCCCTCGCGCGGGCCGTCCTCCCCGGCCCTTGTGCCGAGGCTGGCTCCCGCCTTGCCGCCTTTCTGCCCTTCGGGAACGGACTCGAGTTGTTCTCTGGGGCAGGCAGCTCGCCACGTTTCGCTCCTCCTCTGGAGTGGGCCCGCGGGTGGGGACCGGGGTCAGGCACACCTCTGGGAGGGCCACGCTGGGCCACCAGCCCCACGGGTTGGTGGAGCTGGAGGCTGTGGCAGACACTGAGGGGCTTGAGCTGTGATGACATGAGGCTGAAGGCCATGGGTAGGGTTGGGAGCATCCCCTGGTGAGGCTGGTCAAGGCCATTGAATTCAAGGACCTGGGGACCTAGCACTGGCCAGGACTCAACCAGGTTCCTCAGGGGGTGCAGAGCTACCAGCACTAGGGTCATTTCATAGTGATGGAGGGGGTAGGTGCTGGTGACTGATACCAAGTGCTCCGTTCCTTGGAGGGGTTTTCAAATGATCCTTCTTTAAGACAAATTGACAGCAAGTGGCCTCAAATGGATTAGGCCAAGTAGTTCGGATGTTGAATTTCAATGGCCGTTGTTGACTGTGTTGCCCTTTTGAACCTTCTGTGTTTAAGTTTTCCCTCATAGGGTATACTTCTTAAAAGAATGGATGCATTGGATGCATGCATGGGTTTTTGGAACAAAATCATCTGAAGAACACAGCCCTGTGCTGTAGCAGCCAGCTGTCTGTGTGCATTCATCCATGGAAAAGTAAGGGACGGTTAGTCCACGCTTCAAGACTGGCTCTTAAGGAGGCCAAGGTCACTGAGATTTTGGGATTGTTCATGTTTCAAAGCCAGATTGCAATATAAAATTGTTGGGGGGCTAAAGCAGTTGTCATGTGTAACTGTTTTCTTGGTTTGATCTTTTTTTTTTTTTCTTTTTAAAAGAGGGTTGTATTACTTAAAAATTGCTTACAATTGCTAATTTAGTGTCTGTGAAATACTGTGTTGTCTGGACTCCTGTATTTGCCAACAGATCAGATAGCAGAAGTGTAAGCACTTCCTGCACGGCTTCTTGGCTGTGACCTGGACTGACCCCATGAACAGCAAGTGGGGGTGAGCAGTATCGGATGCTGTCTTCCGTTATCACTTGTGTGTTAGCCTAGCAAAACTGCTTGGCTTCTCTGCTGAGCTTGCCATGTAGTCCCATCTGTAATGTAAACATCTGTCTACCAACTGCACTGAAACCAGTGTTTCATTTTGTGTAGGCTACCGAACAGCTGTCAAATGGCAATAACTTTGGTTATCGCATGTCTTTTCCAATGTCCTAGATGCAGGAGGTTCTGGATGCTTTTACTCTGGCTTGACTTCTCTGGTTTTGGACTGGATCCTTCTCAGCTATATGTTTTCAGTCCTTCACTAGGCTTTTAAATAACCCCCAGGAGTGTGCTGGATATTATCCTCCTACAGAGCTCAAGTAGATTAGACAGGAGCATTGAGTTCATTGGATCGCTATGGATCCATTCAGTTCTTCTGTGCATCTCCTATCCATTAGTGTCCCATCTCTAAGAGATTTTGTGATATTAGCATTGACAGGGTGCGTTATGCTGTACAAGGTTATGTCTTAAAATCATAAAACTATTAAAAGCGGATTCCCAGGACAGCATTACAAGCTACTGTAATGGCAGATGAGCTGAGATCTCTCAGAATTTTTTCCTGTCAGCATGGGTATGTGTGCTGCTTTCAAGGTGACAGCGGGCTATGAGTGAGCATACCTGTGCAGCAAAATATACCATGGACTTGGAAATGTTTGGTTTGGAAAATGAATGCTTTTCATATAGGTTAGTATGCATTTGGCAAACAAAACCTGTGTTGAGCACTCACCAGACTTTCTGAAGTCAAATGGGTATTTCAAACCACTTGCTCCTGCAAAGCGGGCTGTCTATATTGCAGACTGTCAATATATATGAAGGAGCCATGTAGCATTCATTCTGAAGTTAGAGAAAAAGCTTCATTGAAGAAATGCTCATACAGGTGCTTAGGCTTCAACGCTTTTGAAATTTGGGATTTGTTTGGTTGAATATTCCAGAAGTCATCTTTAAGTTCTCTGAGACCCATCCAGGCCCATCCAGGCTGTCTCCTGAACTCCTCAGGCTGAAAAGGGGAAGAGATGAACAGGTTCACTTAGAGCTTCCTGTTTTGCTTTGAACAGAAGGTGTTTAGAAAGACCTTTTTAATGATGTTCTGCTGATCCAGGTTAGGTTCAGTGAGTGGGCAAAAACAGGAGAGAAAATGCTGGTGGTGGAATGCTGTTCTTGCCAAATCTTTTCACAGTCCAAGGAAGGCTTACTTTGGCAGAATGTTACACGTTGTTTTTTGTGTTGCTTTTCATTTGGGGAGGCTGATGGGAAAGATGCTCCTCCCCAGGCACTGAACTATAAATATTTGACTTTTATACAACCCAACCGAAATGTCTCTGACACGGAATAAGTGACGAAAAATGAGCTTTTACCAAACCTGCGGAATTCATTTGAACCTTGCCAGGTGTTTGGCTGTAAGACTGTGAGGTCCCATACTTAACAGCTCATATTCTTTGCCAATAATATGTGAAGTGTTTCATTATCTTATATGCTGTAGTTGGCACACATCAGCTTGCAGACAAAGAGCAATGGTTTATGATATTTGTGGATTCCATGTGCTGTTGTAGCTGTGAAATGATGTGTGGTGTATGACAAGACAAATATATAAGAATGAAAGGCCTCATATAGCAAATATAAGGTACTTCTAAGTCTTTGATAAGTAAAACCATAAATTGTTAAGTAACATCAGTATTTTGCTTTTTGTCTCCTCTTACGAATGCCAGGAATAAAAACCAAATAGTCTTGCCTTCAGCTCACCCAAGGTGTTCAAGGAGTACTTGGGACAGATGAAGAACTGATTTATTTTGAGCCTGCAGTATAACCAGAGCTTTTTAGGGTATGCATTCGAATGGCCAAAATTTTCCCAAATTAAAGCTTAATTTAGGTGGATAAGCTTACTGGACCAACTGCCTACTCACACCAGTTCCCAATGTCCAGTTAAGTATTTAAATCAGTATTAAAATAATTACTGCAATACTCTGGTTGGACGAAAAGGGTCTTTGTGTGTATTTTTATGGATTTTTTTCTCCTTGTGGCGTTTTCTCTGTTTTCTGAATTTTAATCTTTCCACAAAAAAAAATAATTTAAAAGCTTGAAACTTTAACCTGCTTCCAACTAAGTCTCTGATTGAAAAAGTCTTTAACGTGTTGTTTTGCAGCACAGCAGTGTGTGTTAAGTATGTGCTTCTTTATTTACAAATGTTTTGCGGAGGTAGGGTCTAAGGATGAAAAGCGACCAGCAGCTCCCCAGGCGTGGGAATCCAGTGTGCTGCAAGAGTGGCGATATTTGCTGTGGCAGTGCTCACAGCAGCCTGTGTGGTCTGCCCTCCTGGCCCTAGGAGCCTGTCTGGAGAACTGGCAGTAGTGAGCTGCCCGGGAGACCTCGAACCCAGGGTGAGATCTCTTAAGAGCACACCAAGGAATCATGAGGCTGCAACGAGCAAGGCAGCTCAGCAAGATTTGCTGTGCCTCACCAAGTCTAATCCAGAAAAAAATAAGCCTGAGGTGTCAAGAAGAGCAGGGAGGAGAAAGACAAAGCAGAACAGGGAGCTTTTCACTTCCCTCTCTTCTACGAGGACTTTGGTGAACTGGTGTGTTTGTGGTGATCCTGCTGATGCTTAGGGCCTCTGTCAGATGCATTTTCTTTAGAGATCCAGTGAATCTTTGCACGTGAACAAGCAAGCATGTCATTTGTCTGATGCTGAATTTCAATATTTGTAGTATTTTTCCCCTCAGGGTGGTCTAGGAGTATAGAAAATGATTGTAATGAAATGTTACTATTATTTCTAGTGCATTTTCTGTGCTGTAAACACTGACAGAACGAAAAGCGCAAAGGTGGTCCCATCCCCTGTGGGACTGGAGTCTAGTATGAGTTATCTGATCAAGAAAGGATTAGACCAGGCAGTGGTGAAGACAAGGTGATGGGAGGACATGGTGAGAATTACATTACATATATGCATATGTGTATATATATATATGTATTTAATTATTAGGTTGTAATACCTGCTTAGATGCAGGTGATCACTAGAATAGTGTATTTGAAGTTGTCTGAGGTTTCTTATTATCAGAGGAAGAGGTAGTTCTAAGAGATGCACATTTTTTTATGTATTTAAAAGAAACAAACCCCAAGAAATTTCCAAAGAGCCCAAATATTTTGGTGAAAATGATGAAAATAAAAGCTTTCCACTGAATCTGTCTTCTTATGTGGCACTTTTGTGGTTTGCCTCACTTCTACTGACTACACAGCTATTATTCATTCATATTCCTGACATGACAGTTGTGAAACCATTTCTCTGGCACTGATGATGTAGTGGTAAGACCAGAGGATTCCTGTGTCAACTTTCCGCATTTGCTGCTTAACCTTCCTTTTGAAGAAACTACCTTATTTGGAGCAAGTAGCATACAAGTCCAGATTTGGCAATGTTTTTAGGCTGATAGCAATTTAATATGGCTTTATGCAATTTTTATTCTCCCAGCTTTCACAGTGGAGTTCACTGTTTCCTGTTCTATGTTGGTTGTCTGGACTATCCATACGCTGGATTGACAGAAGCTTTCCACAGGCATAAAAAATGATCAGCAGTTTGAATATGGAAATCTGTTTAGAACAGGCATACATTTAGAGAGGACTTAAGAATGTCCTGATGAGTAGTTTGTCACCTATTTCTGCTTGTTGGGCTGAAAATAATTCAGTAGAGTCTAGCTTTTAGTGGTAATATGACATGATTAGGATGCTTGTGTAAGATAAGGATAGAAGAAAAATTCTGAGAAGGCTTGCCAGTACATTTCTGAGTGGCCCAACCCCAAACCTGGGTCAGTTACTGGTGCCCTCTGAACAAACTGAGTAAACCAAACATATCTGTTGGGGCCGTATGAATGTCCTCTAAATAGCCTTTGAAAACATAAGCATGATGTAATCGTTGTTAATTAATTATTATTAATGATTTGGTGCTTAATTTTGTATTACTGCAAAAATGAAGTGTCAGGTTATGAGTTTCTATCAGTAATCACCTAAATGAAATGTCATTAAAATATTTGTGAATAATTAACAAGATGAAATTACTGATGTTTTATCAAATCTTGTCAAATACCTTAAGATAAATCTTGTGAAAATATGCAGTTTGCATGAATTGAAATAGAAAAGCCAGAATCCCATCTGCCTAAAACGTAAACCTGTACGATGTGGAGAAGAAAGTTACAGTTTAGGATGCCAGGAATTTGAAACATAATTTCGATATTCTTTCATCTTTGTTCCAAGACATCAGTGCATGCAGCAGTAATAAGGCACATCCGTATTTCAGTGCACATCATTTTAGGTCTAGGAATAGAGAGTGTGACAACAAGTTTTTCTGATGTTGCATTTTAATCAGGATAAAATGGCAGTTTTAGAGTCACATAGTGCACGTAACAAGCAGTGCTGCTTCACATAACCTGCATGTGCTGTTAGAAAGAAGTACATACTTAGCAAGCAACAGCCCCAAAGTTATGGTGATACTGTAAGGCACTGGTACACAGTGGTTATCTTTTA